>NC_052054.1:86789017-87989017 GCF_903992535.2 Arvicola amphibius
GCCCTGCATCACCATGTTTCACCTTCAGCAGCCCCTGAGAGGCAGGGTGGGGTAAAGGAGAAACCATTCAGACTGGAGAGAGGTGGGGGTCTTCCTCACCTCATTTGTCTACTTAAGTCCCTATGCACCCCTGGTTAGTCTACATCCCCATGCCCTAGTCATAGGT
The DNA here is from genome assembly GCF_903992535.2 of Arvicola amphibius. Classification (NCBI taxonomy): domain Eukaryota; kingdom Metazoa; phylum Chordata; class Mammalia; order Rodentia; family Cricetidae; genus Arvicola; species Arvicola amphibius. Next base: position 86,789,184 of record NC_052054.1, read on the forward strand.
GACTCATCCTGGGGAGGCCCAGACTCCCTTCCATAGAATCTTACTCACCATCTCCCCGACAGAGAGCTCCAAGGGAGAAAGGCCAACAAGTCTCTAGTCTCCTGAACACCATGGTGTACAGGAACATAGCTTCCTATCACTCCCCAACCCTCCCACCCATCTACACTGGGAAAGAACAACTTAGCCAAGATGAATGTAAACATAGAAAATGAACTTCCGACAGGAAATGCATATATTGTGTTAGCTCCTGTGATATGGCTGTAAAATCTATTTCTAATCATACAACCCCAAGACTTCCAATGTTGTGTAAAAATGCACAGGATGCATCCTTTTACCACAAGAAAAACAGAAGTGAGCAATTAATGCTCAATTTAAAAAAAAAAACAGTCATGTTGGGTGTTTTAGTTTTATTATTTTTTAATTCTTTAAACTGTATGTATTTGATTTTCTTTGTGTGACTGTTTTGTCTGCATGTACACACCTCATGTATGCCTGGTTCCTACAGAGCTCAAAAGAGGGCATCCTATGACCTGAAATTGGAGTCATGGACAGTTGCAAGGCACCATGTGAGTGCTGAGAATTGAACCCTGTAGGCATAATTAAGGAGGTCCACAAGAGTCCAGAATAAAAAATAACAAGTATTAATTTATTTGTTTGTTTGTTTGTTTGTTTGTTTGGGGAAAAACTCACAATAAGGGTAAACAGCCATGGTCCTCTGTGGGCACTGAACCACCAACCAAACGAAGTGGCAAGCACACTTTTCAGTTATGCTTATAGTACCTCAGGCCACACCCGAATGGCTCAATACCCAAAAGGTGATTGACTGAATGAATTGCCATAACATTCCCCCTTTTGTCTAAATAAGAGGGTTCTAAACATAATACAAAACTATACACAAAAAGAACAAATATCAAGTATTATCTAGGAAAAAGAAAAGGCAAAAACATACACAAAAATAGAACTGCAGTCAACATGAACAACATCAAGCAAGAAACACATACTAAATGTCTAGTCTATAGGTAACAGGTAAATAACAGAGATTATTCCAATAGCTGTCTTATTCTGAGGAGTCTGAGTCTTTTTTTTTTTTAGGAGTCTGAGTCTTATATTAAAATGTCTTAGCTAGTCTTCTACCTCATCAAAAACCTAAGAGGGAAAATAATATTACCTGAGAAAGCAGGAAGCACAAGCAAGAGACTTCTAAAAAGTGCAAGAAATGACAGAGACAGCTGGCTCCTTGGGCAACCACACAAATTCTCATCAGCAACGTTCAGGCAACCAACTTTGGCTAAACTCTAAAGTATCTGACAGACTATTTTTAGAGTTGGTAAAATTTAAGACTGTCTTCCTTGTCTTGGCAAGGTTTGGCAGTCGTTTTTGCTTGTATCCTGCTTGTCCAGTTTGGACAGCATGCATATTGTTAGTAGTCGAGGCATGGGCAGTTTTTTTTTTTATTTTTTGCCCAAAGGCCAGCTTTGCCCAGAAGAAAACAAGCTCCAAGTGGAGCATCTTCAGTGCTGAACATTCTCTCAGAAATAGATTGGTGCTGGCAGGAGCAATTGTGTCTCATGTCAACAGAATCCTGAGTTATTTAAATGCCACATTCTACAGTTCTTTGAAGTGTTTGAAGATTACCTATCTATGTGGAGTACAATCCCTGTGCATCTAGAGAACCCGAATAGTCTAACTATAAGTGTGATAAACATGGGTGACTACTGACTTAAATTCTTAATACCTTAAAGACTAAGGCTGCACATTATAAAATTAAACAATCCTTAAAAAGGTGTGCATCAAATGAGGACAATGACCTCAAAATATAAACAATGTATGTAAGTATCTTGATCAGAAGTAGAATGTATAGTGCAAAAGATAAATATATCCTAAAAATTGCACAAATATACAAAATATCTTAAGCAGTGGTAAAAACATACATGCATACAATATGACAAAAAATGCTGCATATATGCACAAATATTGTAAAGAGGAATAGAAGTATATTAAATATAAAGAATATAATTTGAATTTGTATCAATATTCAAATTATCTTAGACAGGAATACAAAGATAATTTTACATATGTATCAGTCTGCAAGAGCTTATATCAATGTAAGTTGTCTACAACTAATAGCTCACAAGTAGATACACTAACCTATCTATTATCCCTTCTCATCTATTCCCTTTTTTCCCAAAAGAGATCCCTGAGCCTATTTCATTTCCACCCCAATCCTATATAACTAATTTATAACCAACCCTTAACAGATGACAATTGTCCCTAACCCTGAGTACAAATTCTTTTAGGAGAGGGGACATTTTTTTTAGAATTACTTCTCAGATGTCATGGAGGCAATGTTATTTTTATGGGATCCTGTAAAAACTGAAGATGAGATTTACCTCTCATGGTTTGGGGGAAGCTCATAAACTCTCAGTGTTCATTGCCAGGGAGTGATGCTCATAGAAGCCTGATGTTATGTAAGGCCTCTAATGCTGCCTCAGAATGAGAGTTACACTCCCAGCCTACCTAGTTGTGAGGTCTTGGCCTCAGTCTGGACCATGTGACTGATACCCCAGGGTGTCAAGCATTCAGTCTGCTTAGCATCCATGATTACATCAGCCAATTCCTCTTTCAAATGACCACATAATTATTTTATTGCATCTGCCTTTCTGGGAAGCCTAATACACAATTAATAATTAAATACTAATTTTATTTTACAAAAACACCAATAGGTAGAAGATAGTGACTAAGACAGAATAATTTGAAGGAGGAAACTCAGATCAGGAACTTTGGGGACAAAGTGCAGTGAGACCTCAGCTGGTAAAGGGCTCAGCAGTTCCTGGGCATCCCAGCTAAGGGCAGACCTGAGACTTAGTGGTCTTGCCCTTGGGAACTCAGGACAAGCTACTCTCTCACACCTATGAACATGCATCACTGCATCCTGAAGATGAGATTTACCTCTCATGGTTTTGGGGAAGCCCATAAACTCTCAATGTTCAGTGTCAGAAAGAGATGCTCACGAAAGCCCAATGTTATGTCAGGCGTCTAATGCTGCCCACCAAATAATGATCTGTAGGAACTGTAGCTTGGAAAAGACTAGAAAGTTTCCATATACATTAAGAAGTAAGTACAAAATAATAATAGATACTGAGGAAGTAGGAAAGGAGGAAAAGGAAGAAGGAGGATTGTAAATGGAGTTTCTGTTCTGCCCAGTCCCACAGCCATTCAGTCCCAAAGAATAACACAGAGGCTTATTATTACAGTTATAAACTTTTTGACCTAGCTCAGGATTATTATTAATTAGCTCTTACAACTTAAATTAACCCAAATTCTTGTCTATGTTAAGTCACATGGCTTGGTACCTTTTATCAGTGAGGCAGTCTCATCTTGCTTTCTCTGCCTCTGGCTGGTGACTGACTCCACTTTCTTCTTCCCAGTCTGGCTGTCCCACCTATACTTCCTGCCTGACTACTGGCCAATCAACGTTTTATTAAACCATTATGAGTGACAAATCTTTACAGTGTACAAAAGCATTTTCCACAGCAGAGGATGAAAGGTGAAGGGAGGGAGGGAGGAAATATATGGAGAAAACAAAGGAAACAGCTTAATTCATCATATAAAATCCCACCATCTTTTAAATTTGACATACTGCTAATTAAGTCTAAGATTCATTCACCATCATCTTCAGGTCCCTCTGGGTCACTGTTATTTCATGAGCCCTCCATTGGCTCACAATAATAGCCACCTACTTGTAAGACACCTCCATTTCTGTCTTTGATTATAATTAACTCAGTAACTATTCTGTTTTTAAATAGGCTTATTGAGGTGTAATTTACATACCACAAAATCCACTCAAAATTCCTGTTACTAGGTGCATAATGAGCAATTTATTTATAAATAAAGGTTTTGGGAGCAAAGGATTCTGTGATGTTTGGGGGCTGTCCCTGAGGAGTGGCTCTGGGGACTTGATTCTTGGCTCTCTTCCTAAGAAACAACGAAGGCCCCTGATTCCAGGAGGCAGGGCTGACTGTGTGCCCAGGTTCTAGACAGTGCAGCAGCTGGAGGAGTCCCATTTCATTTCACAAATTATTTCTCTGAGTGTAGCTGAAAGGGATTGTGGGCTATAATTAGAATAATGCCCTGCAGGATTACATTCACAAATGTAATTACATGATCATTTAGAACTAGATGACACTCTGAAAGCCAGTTTCCTGAGGAGTGGGTGAAGGGAGGTACCAGGCCCTCTGGTGGAGCCAACGATGCAGAGACCTCTTTCTGATGCCAGATTAGCCCAAAAATAAAGACAGAGGTGAAGATCCTTAATTCATCAGAGGGCTTACCCCAGGCCTCAAAACACCATATATTTGATAGATAATGTAGACGCTGAGAGACAACATACACTGGAATGTCATCCAGTGTCCATAAACCCTCCAGAAGGGAGACAGTGGTCAGCTACTCATGTTTGTTGCGTGGAAATCTTGCTGGTGGCACCAACACGGTGGCCAGCTCTGTGAATCAGTCACACCAGAAACAGAGACAGCATGCTGTCTTATTCTTTCAAAGCCTGAGGGACCATGAATATTTGGGGGGATTTCCAAGTACCATCGACTGAAGGCATTGAAATGCTTGAGTTTTGCTCAAGTGTGATATTTTACACCCCAAATCAGGGGTGGCAACAATCACCCTAGCCTGGAGCAATCACTCTGATAGAGCTGTTCTGTGTGCTTTCCAAAACTTTGTAAAGTGTTCCATATGTTTACAGGCACAATTGAGGAAGCATATTTTCTTACTCCATGTGTCCTAAATTTGGACCCTGAAAACAAAATAAAATAAAATAACCGTCGCTGAATAAGTGGAGCAAAGCTTGTGAAAACCATGACGATAAATCACATTAATTTGGACCCCAGTAAATCTGAATCCTGCACAAATCCCATAGGCCTGGAGAAAGCTTAACGTTGAAGAAAGAGTTTGCTTCCTAAGCAAAGGGGGGTGCTGTGACAAGCCATAGGAAGTGTAACATCCTCAGAAGCAGAGGTTATTCTTAAAGAAAACCTGTTCAACAAGATATGCCTGCCTGAGAGTCCTAATCCTCGGCTCATTCTGTGCCTTGGCTATCAAGTAACCTGCTAACGTACAACAAAGTAGGCATCTTGGGGACCTCCCTCAGCACAGCCACGGATGTCGCCTGAGGCCTGGAGGAAATAGGGAGCCAAGACCCCAGCCTGGTGATTCAATCATTTACTATCCAGCCTTTCTTCCCTCAGGTTTCAGGCTTACCATCCAGCCTTTCTTCCCTCAGGTTTCAGGTTTGCCTTTTGCTAGGAGACTTTAGATAAGTTGTTTGATGGCGGAGCAGAAAGCTGGGGTCTCTCACTCACCAAGTCTATATAAGACTGGCCTGAATAGCCGGGCGGTGGTGGCGCACGCCTTTAATCCCAGCACTCGGGAGGCAGAGGCAGGCGGATCTCTGTGAGTTCAAGACCAGCCTGGTCTACAAGAGCTAGTTCCAGGACAGGCTCTAAAGCTGCAGGGAAACCCTGTCTCGAAAAAAACCAAAAAAAAAAAAAAAAAAAAAAAAAAAAAAAAAAAAAAAAAAAAAAAAAAAAAGACTGGCCTGAAGAAGTTCAACTCTGTTCTCTGTGTGAGTTCAGTGCCTTTCTCAGATTGTTGCCAATTTCTGTGGGCATCTTCCCACCCAATCCTCACTACATGGACTCAGATGGGTCACCAGCCCCTCTCAGCTTGCACACACACACACACCTTTGGGAGGCTCTGCTGAGCGTCGGCTTCTCAGGAATGCAGCCAGACTTCATGATCCCCTTGGCAGCCTGGAGATGATGCTTGCCTGAGAACTCACTCAGGTGTTTCCTGGCTCTTCATTTAAGATGCACAAAAGAATTTCAGGATGAGTCACGATGAAGCACAGTTGGAATTTATTAAGAAAATGGTAGCCCAGGCCTGTAATGCCAGGGGCTCATGAGGGTGAGGCAGGAACATCACAAGTTCAAATTCAGCCTAGGCAACTTAGTGAGACTCCATCTCAAAATTTTAAGAAGTGTGTGTGTGTGTGTGTGTGTGTGTGTGTGTGTGTGTGTGTGTGTTGCTCATGCACGTGTGTGGTTTGATACATAGTTCAGTAGCAGAGCACTTGCTTGCATGCATAAAGGCCTATATTCAATGCTACATGCTTCAGAAAAGCAAGTGGGTACAAGGCCTAACCAAAGGACAGTTGTACACTTTAAAGGGTAGGTACAAGCTTCAAGAGAGAATATCAGTTAAGTGTGAGTATCTTAATGGCACTATATGACTTCGGTGGTTTTTGAAGTTATTGTGTTAAGACGATGTACAAGATTACATAAAACAAAGATTTAAAAAAAACTAAGTTAGTTTTCCTTAGTAAATGAGATTATAAGGGGTTTATAAAGTACACTGTTCAGGTTTACAGGCTGACAAGATTAAGTGAGAAACCTAGATCAGGGCTGGAGAGATGGGCTCAGAGGGTAAGAGTACGTGTGGCTCTTCCAGAGGACCCAAGTTTGGTTCCCAGCACCCATGTCAGGGAGCTCACAACTGTAACTCCAGTCCCTGGGGATATGCTGCCCTCTTCTGATGTCTGTTGGTACCTGCATACAAATGGCATTACACTCATGTGTGCATTAATAAAAATCAAAACATAAACATTAAAAAGAAAGCCCAGGGTCAAAGAAATTCTTACTATCCATAGTTCAGAAAGAGGTCAAGGCATGGTTAGCCTACAATCTTGGTTTATAATCTTGTTGATTAGCCTCTCAGAAAATGACAAGTTCTATGAAAAGGGAGCAAGGTCAAATTCAAGGGCCATCCTGTGTTTTGACCTTAAACATGGCTGGTTGCAATTTTAACATGTTTTCTAGACACGACTCACAAAAGGTACTTCAAAAAAAAATCTTCACAATGATTTTTTTGTTGCTTTTGTTAGTTGTGCTGAAATCATTTTTTTTCTTCTGTGTTTTCTGTCCTGGGGCTTGAACCTAGGGCCAAGCACAAGCTAGGCAAAGGCACTGCTGCCTGAGCTCTCTCCCCAGCTCTCTTTGTAATTTATTTATTGATTTTCACTTTTAAGACAGGATCTAGCTAAGTAGCCCAAGCGGGGCTTGACCTTGTGATACCCTTGCCCTAGCCTTCACCTGGGACTACAGGCCTGTGCTATGAGGATAGGCTAGAAGTTCCTGCCTGTTAGCCAGCCTGGATGAGGGGCTCTTTTTCCTTCCTGTGTTTCCCAAACTTTCCCTCCTTTTGATCCTGCCTCGAGCCAATCTTGGGCTGTGGAGAATAGGAGATGCAATTAGCTTCGGGCAATGTTCCAGGAAAGGGGCTCCAGCATAGTCTTTGGGCAGCAGTAGGCAGCAGTCTGCAGAGCGGGGTCTGGCCAAGACCCCCCCCCATAGGGGAGGAGATACTGTTATAAAGTTTCCACGGAAAATCTCATCATCCCTTAGCATCCTGCACCTTGTTTCCAAGGGTGTCCTTTGCCAGCACCTCACAGTGCCCTCGCTCTCCTTGACCCCATCTTGACTCCCTGGCTCTTCCCTCTGTATATTCTCTGTCCCTAACCCTAGTCCTCCCTCTGTCTCTGGGACAGCTACAGCAACAGAAACTTTCTCCCTTTGAAGAACCTCTCCCTCCTTCCATTCTTTTTTGGCCCTGGCTGCCTATCCCTCTGCTCTGTACATGTGACCTCCAGCCTGTAGGGAAATGACTCCACACACTCTTAGAGGAAAGCAGGAAGGACTCAAGACCTACCTGGATCCAGACTCCTCCTCAGCCTGCTTCAGTTCAGGGGATAACTGAACCATTGAGGGCACTGAAAATGGAAAGCTGAAATTTAAACCACCCACTTCTACATTTGAGCAATTCAACAGGCTGACGGTCTTAGACTGTGAATGAACACAGGGAACATGAGAAACACTCGAGTCGAGTGTGTCTTTAAAGACAGTTCATTTCAGAAGTATAGAAAAGCAAAAAGAAACTGAGAGAAGTTGAGGGGATGCAGCGGGGAGGAGACAGTAGGTGGGGCACACATTAAAGGAAGGATGGAAGGTGGAGGTAGGGAAGGAGAGAGGAGGAAGGAAAGGTGATGAAATATGGGAAGGGAAAGGGAATAAAGAGAATATAGAGGTCAGAGCAGGGTAGAGGGGAAGATAAGAGAGGGGAAGGGAATGAGAAAGGAGGGAGAGGGAGAGAATAAGGAAGGGAAAGAGGGAGGGCAGGGGCAGGACAGGGACCAAGGCAGAAGGAAGGGCCACATAATGCCTCATGCTAAATCCTGTGGAAAACAGCTCAAAGGGAAAGCTACATATGGTTCAAGAATTCTTTAAAATAGAAAAATCAAGAAACTAGCATCCTTTATTACAAAAAATTCAGGCAATGTAGTAGCCCCTGATTCTTAAAAAAAAAAAAAAAAAGAAAGCTATTGTACAATAAAGTAGAGCATCAGAGAAGAAAAGTTTGAAAAGGAAGATCTACTGGGAGGGGGACGAAAGGTAAGCATTGGATGCAAGAAAATACAGAATAAAGGAGGCCCTCCAGAAGACGGTCCTAGTATCCTAGAATCCACAAAGTGCAAGGAGACCCAATAACCTAGTAAATAAAACCTGAAGAGGACCCTTCATCAAGAACAAATTGCCTACAGATGGAAACCATCCTGAGTGAGGTAACCCAGTTCATGGAAGACAAATATGGTATGTACTCACTCATAAGTGGATATTGGACATAAAGCAAAGGATAACCAGCCTACAGTCCACAGAGAAGCCAGATAACAAGGAAGACCCTAAGAGAGACATACGGATCCCCCCTGGAAAGGATCTTGAGTAAATTGGGAGTGTAGGGGAAGCGTAGAAGGTGGAAGAGGAACAGCGAGGGGAGAAGGGAAGGGGGAAGAAAACATGGGGGATATGGAAGGTTGAGTTGGGGGAAGGACAGAGAGGGAGAGCAAAGAAAGAGATATCTTAATAGAGGGAGTCATTATAGCATTAGCAAGAAACCTGGTACTAGAGAAATTCCCGGGAATCCATAAGAATGACCCCAACTAAGAATCTAAGTAATAGTAGAGAAGGTATGTAAACTGCCCTTCCCCTCTAATCAGATTGATGACTACCTTAATTATCACCATAGAACCTACACCCAGTAACTGATGGAAGCAGATGTAGAGATTCACAGCTAAGCACTGGGCCGAGCTCCTGGAGTCCAGTCATAGAGAGGGAGGAGCGGTAATATGAGCAAAGGGGTCAAGACCATGGTAGGGAAACCCACAGAAACAGCTGCCCCAAACAAGTTGGAGCTCACTGACTCCAGACTGACAGCTGGGAAACCTGTATAGGACCAAACTAGGCCCTGTGTATGTGGATGACAGTTGTGTGTCTTGGGCAGTTTGTGGGGCCACTAGCAGGGGAACCAGTATTTATCCCTAGTGCATGACCTGGCTTTTTGAGGCCCATTCCCTATGGAGGGATACCTTGCTCAGCCTAGATACAGGGAGGGAGGGGGGCTGATTCTGCTTCAAGTGATGTGTTAGACTTCATTGATTTCCCCATAGGAGTTGATGGGGGATGGAGGTGGGGGAAGGTGAGAGGAGAGGGAGGAGGGGAGGGAGAGGGAACTGAGATTGGTATGTAAAATAAGATTGCTTTAAAAAATAAAGAAAACTTTTTTTTAAAAAAAAAAAAAAAAAAAAAAAAAAGAACCAATCAGCCGGGCGGTGGTGGCGCACGCCTTTAATTCCAGCACTCGGGAGGCAGAGGCAGGTGGATCTCTGAGTTCGAGGCCAGCCTGGTCTACAAGAGCTAGTTCCAGGACAGGCTCTAGAAACTACAGGGAAACCCTGTCTCGAAAAAACCAAAAAAAAAAAAAAAAAAAAAAAAAAAAAAGGAACCAATTGCCTGTCATGCACTATCCCCTGCATGTTGAAACACTCCCCTGAAAATGGGTTGAGGACAAAGGGCTCCTAATAATGGGTAGATTTCAACTTCTTTGTCTCTTTTAATCTGTAGCCTCTTTTAATAACAATGACTACTTGGGGCTGGGGAGTCTCAGTGAGTGAAGACCCTGCTGTGCCAGTGTGGGGAACCAGGGTTTGCATTTCCAGCACCCACATATTTATGGCTCCATAACCTCTCCCAAAAGCACCACCTACTGAAGACCAAGTGCTCAAGCATTTAGACCCAGGAGCCTATGGGGGACATTTTTCACGTAACTCACCACACGACAAGAGAGTCCAGCACAGACATATCACTTCATTTGGTTGATGGCATTCACACTTTAGGTGTTTCCTAACAAATGCTGGTAAAGGGGATTCTCCATCTGTGCAACTAATGTGTCTGGACAATAGCCTGTGGACAAAAATGGCATCCGTACAGTAGGTGCCAACTACTGGAGGGAGCGAAGTAAGCCCAGAGGAATGACACACAGAAAACTCCCCAGGGGTATAACTCTTGGACCACACCATAGCTGAATCCTTAGCCTTTGGGTCATGGAATCATCTGCCCTATTGACTGATATAAGTGTATTTTAATTCTCTACCAACTGCACCGTTCCAGCCAAAACAGTTTCCATGGCTTTCCAGTTGGGGTTTGGGGACACTTTCATCCTAGAGGTTTTTTTTTCTAATTGCACATCTCCATCCCAGTGACAGCTGGGTGCAGCAGCTAGCACACAGGGGAGGCCCCTACACTGACATATAGAACAGCCCCATGACAAGGAAGGCCAATTCCCATGTGCCCATCTCCAGTCTCATCTTTTGGAGATGTTACTCCTGCCTTGGAGACCAAGACAATTTCTAGGACTTCACAAGACAAAACTCTGACTTGCCTCTTATTTACAGGTAGGACATTTTTAGTGGAAAACAGGAGGGGTTTTGTTCAAGCATCAATTAATGGAAGTGGTTCTGTGTGGGGCTGAGAGCTCATTCAAAAGGCTGTTCTTGGTGAAGATACATGCCAGGCTAGAGGGTACTAGAGGTTCTTGAGGGCCCTGGGAAGTGAGATCATTAAGAGGGTAAGAGTTACTTGGAACCAGGCAAACCCCTGTTGGAATTATTAGTCCATTCTCAGAATCCCTTGCAAGTTCAGGGAGATGGGCTCAGTGTGATCCAGCAGGCTTTGTGTTGGGTAACAAAAAATGGATCCCTGGTTGGACAGATGATGCCTCTGCTGTGTGCCTAGCATGGGTCTCAGCTCTGGAGCTCTGGGGAGCTTACGATACGTGGGATTCCCACTCTGGTAGTGCTCAGTATTCCAACCCAGTCTCTAAGTGAGGGAAAGGAGATGCCATCCTGGTAGAGGCTGTTACATCAGCAGCATCCTGCATCTAGCAAGCCTGCTGGCTGGAACTGCATGACCTTCTAAGCAGGACTAAGTGTCTGCTGTCTGGGCTGATTTCCTCCAGTGTCTGCCTGGCATGGCATTTGCGGATTTCTCTGAGCAGAACGGACAGAAGGAGCAGCGAGAGGTCACCTAGATAAAGAGCCTAGGGGAGGGAGCAACCCCTCTCCTGAGTTCACACAGTGACTGAACCTCAGCCTGGTCCCCATCTGTCCTCTGCAATGGGTGTTCCCAGTTGTCCCGTGCAGCTTGGTATCTTGAATCATTCTATGGGAACCTAGACCCTATTATTATGGAGAGACTTGGTTGTGACAACTCAGGGCCTGCAGTCTGGGGGTGTCATATGTTACTAAGTTCACTCCTACCCTGCTGTTAACTCTGAGACTCTGTGTGTTGAACCAGGATGTCTTGAAAGACCTTCCACTGGCCATGGACCACCTTCATCTCTGCACCTTGATTACTCAGGTGCTCAAGGTCACATGACTGCAAGCAACTTCCTGTTCTAGCTGACTTTAGAGGAGTTACAGGAGCTAGGCGTGGTAAGGTACCAAGACTGAGGAGGCTAAAACATGAGGAAAGAAACTCCTAAGCCATTCTCGACTACTGTGAGTTCAAAGCCAGCCTGAGATTTATAGTGAGACTGAGCCAGAGGTGTAGTCCAGTAGCAGAGCATCTAATATGCAGACACCAGGCCCTGGGATGAAGTTCCATCACTAGAGGAAAAAAGGTGAGGGGTGTGGCTCATTGGTAGAGTACATGCTTGCTTACATGAGATCCAGTGCCTACCAGGTCTAAATGAAAAGCCTGGCTCATGTGTATCTGAGTACCAGATACTCTTCTACCCTTTCCTGGATCGTGAGAAAAAGTGAGGAAGAAAGATGGCTCTCCTTTTTAACCAATGGAGAAACTGAGGCTCGAAGAGGATCAGTGACTTCCCAGGGTCACAGGGACCTGCAGCAATTACCCTGTGAACCCCCAGCCCAGCATGTTCTTCACATCACGCTGAGACACAACAGACACACAATACCTCCCTCCCATCCTGAGCTACTGAAGCAATTGTCAGAAATACCAGGACAAGAAAGAAGATCCTGCAGAAAGGAGCAGAGATGGGTCCTCTGAAGTCCACAAGGGTCCATTTTTCCCAGCCCTTCTCATGTGGAGGATGCATCTTTCCTATTTGGGTGGAATTCAGGGTGTTCTGTGCAGGGCAAGACCCCTAACATTCTTTTGCTTATTATTTTGACACAGGGTCTCACTGTATTATCCAGGCTGCTCCTATACTCAGTAGCCCAGGCAAACCTTAGACTTATGACCCTCCTGCTTCAGCTTCCAAAGTAACTGAGATTACAGGCCTGGCCCACTAGTTCCAGTACAAATATATATATATATAAATATATATATATATATATATATATATATATATATATATATATATATTTAAAGTGACAGATCAAATAGTTTCTGATGTCTTCTGTAGCTGTGTGTCAGGAGCTGATGCTAATACATTGTGAGAGGCAGACACAGTGGAACAAATGCAAAATCAATGCCATCTGTCTCCAGAAAACTACTCTGGATTCCAAACATCACTGAGCCCTGATGCAAGCAGATTTGGGAGTGACAGCCCCCACAGAAGCAGAGGAAAAGAGGAAATGGAAAGATCCATTTCTGGTCTGAAGAAATCCATTTTTGATTGTCAAACCCCTAACTCAGTGACTGGGTCATTTCTGAATGATTATTCCCTCTTGGAAACCCTCATCCAAATGTAAGTTTACGGTTCTGTCATCTATACTTGGCTGCAAGACAGCCTGTGGTAGGTCAGCGTTAGAAACTTCCAGCAAAAGAGACGTGGAACTCAGGAAGAGGCTGAGCAGCAAGCCTGCTTTACATGGATGTCTGTGAGGACCATTCATCTGTCCCTGTCTTGGGCTGGACAATAAGACAGCCCCCAAAGTTTCTCACAGGCCAGGGGCGCTTAGCAGATGGACTCAGCCAGTTTCCTTGTGAGAAGCCAGGTCTGGGGACCCACTGCAGAGAATGAGAAGCATTCATTCCATTTGAGAAGCTGCGACTACAATTACTGCGGCCACAGAAGCAACTGAAGGGAAGAAGGGCTGGTTTGGCCACCGCCTCAGGGGAGGGAAGGCATAGGGAAGATCCTGTCAGCATGAGGAGGAGACTCCTCACTTCTCAGCAGATCAGGAAGCAGACAGCACAATCAGAATCAGGGAAAAATATCCTTCATCATCTACTCTTGGAGACTCAGTCCTGTCTGCCAGGCCCCACCTCCTGAAGCCTTCACAACAGCCCAAGAACTGAAAATTCAGCATTCAGAATGTGAGCTCTGAAGCATGCTGGATGTCAAGATCTCACAGACCCATCAGGCAGGGTGCCCGCCAGGCTGAGTCAACTGGACAAGCCAGCTCTAGAAGTCTATGTCTTTGGGTGTCCACCCCAGGGGACTCCAGGAAGCATGGAGTAGAGCCCAGCATCCACTCCCAATTCCCAAGGCCATGGCCCTTCTAGCTCTGTCACCCTGGAAATCCCATGAGCTCCGGAAGCAAGCACCCACCTTTTTTACACTTGGTAGCAGGTGACCTCTTCCACCAAACACTGCCAGGGTAGGATGTCTGATAAGATGTGCGTGTGTGTGTGTGCACATGTGTGTGCTTGTGTGTATCTGTGTCTGTGTGTACACACGGACATGTATGCATGTACCAGTAACAGGCTTATACCTCGAGAATGCACGCCATTGGGGTGTTTCTTGTCACTTCTGTGGACTGTCCTAGAGTTCTGGTATATGGGTTGCTCAGCTACAACCAGATTCCTCCTCTCCAACACACAGAATTGGCATTCATACCACTTCTTATAGCCCTGCCTCCTCTGATCAGCTTGTGTCAACTGCAGCTGAGGGGGCATCGCTCTGGTTCTTCCCACTCTCTCTTCAGTCTGCATTCCCTAAAGACTGCTTCAGCCTCTTGAAGGACATTGGTGACAGGTGACATCCATTGCATTGAAGCAGATCTGCAGAAGGATATGCTTCCTTGCCACTGCCATCATTAGGGTTACAAAGACAAGGGCCTCTGTGGCTGTACAAATACGTCTTAATGTGGATATGACAGACAGGACCCTTGGTGATAAGTGACAGAAACAAATGGAACTCGTTCATCAAAGAGGGAGGACTGGTAGATCGAAAGGCCAAACCACAGGAGGGACAGTAGTCCTGTGTGGATAATGGTGGTCAGCAATGATCTTGTCCATTCTTCCCAACAGCCAGCAGAACTCTCAGGGCTGCTCCTCTGTGGCCAGACTGGGCAACTGCAGCTCCAGGCTTACAAGTCTCTAACTTCCTGTTGATGGTAGTGGCAATGGGGAATGGAGTCTCCTGTGGACCCAAATGGGAAATTCCTATACTGCATGTGCCCCATATACCAATATAGGTTGAATATGAAGTGTTCCCTAGAGGAGGTGCTGTCTGGAGACTGGAATATTTGGTCATGCTGTCAGACAGGTCACTAGGGGCAGGTTTTGAGGGCCACCATCTAAGCTTCACTTCTAGTTTTGTTCTCTGCTTCCTGTCTGCCAGAGATGTGAGGAGCCCAGCCCCCTGCTCCTGTCTCCATCAACTGCCCCTTGCCTTCCTCACCATGATAACTTTTAAAAGTGGGTCAAAATCAAACATTCCTCCCTCAAGTCACTTCTGGCAGTCATCGGGATGAGAAAAGTCACTGATACGGAAAACTGTCAGTGACATCAGCCAAGTCCCAAACAAGGAACTGCAATTGCAAGCAAGGAGAAACCTTCCCAAGAGAGCAAAGAGGCAGAGGGAGGTTGCCCAAGATGGTGCCTTGGCCTCTGACTTCTGCAGCCTCCACAGCACACTGGGAATTCTCTTTGCTCTGTGGCTTTTTTGTAGCCAAATTCAAACTTGGGCTGAATGGCCCAGGTTTGAATACATGGTTTCTTGGCCATGACCTACACCAGAGAGAGACTGATGAGCAATGACGAGGGGTAGCTGCAGAGTACCCACTCCCGTGACAAAATTCAGAGTAGGACCCTCAGAACACGGGGTGATGCCAGGCACTGCAGTGGGGACCACCACAGAAGCCTGCAGATGGTGAGTGCTACATAGCCCTGGCAACCCCAACATTTCTTCACAGAGCCACACAGTTGCCAACAGGTCCCCTGGCTCCTTCCTCCAGGACACTGGCGTGCTGATTGCATTTGGGTCAGCCCAGCCCACCCCACCACAGGAACCGTCATAAGTAAAGCCATTTCCTGTGGCCTGACATGACCATAGGCCACCATGGAGTCGTGGTGGCCTGCAGAAGACCCTGGCTTGAAGTCATGCAATGAAAAAGCAAGCCCACCCAATGATAGTCCTCTCTATGGTAATACAGACAGGGCTGTTGACGTTCCATCCTGGGGTTGGTCAAACACACACCCGGCATCACAACAACCACTCCTGGCCTGTCTCAGCTGTACATGGCCCTGGGAAACATTGGGGTACATAGTAGGATGTGGATGTGAATTAAGGGAGGGCATATGGGATACAGTTTTCGTGAATTCTTACCCACGCTGGAGTGAGACTTCTCATTGATGCAGCTGCCTTAAGTCAAGAATGTTCCTAATAAAATCTTTGGTTCACTAAGCTTCACTTAGGTGAATCTTTACTTTGGCTTGTCGTTGATGACGTATACCTGTAAGTATTATGCTGGCTAGGTGGGCAGATATTTGTCTATATAAGAGCAAAGTCTGAGAATGCAAAAGCAAAAAAAAAAAAAAATGTTTGGTTTGGTTTCGGTCTCCCTCCATCTCTCTCTGTGTGTGTCTCTCTGTTTTTCTGTCTCTGCCTCTCTATTTCTCTCTCGCTTGCTCACTCGCTCTTTTTTTCTAGTTGTAGGTGCTTTGATTTTTTTTTTTTTTTTAGACAGAGTCTTGCTCTGTAGCCCAGGCTAACCTGCCACGGCCTCCCAGAGGTGAGATTGCAGGTTCATACCACCACACCTGCCCTCAAGTAGTTTTTCCAGGGTAAAAAGGCAATGAGACAGGTAAAGAAAAACATAAAACGTGGTCCTGAGTCATTACTCTTAGGAGAAGAGGGATCACAACTCATGGGCACCTCTGAGCCACTGTACAAAACAGGTTTGGGAACTGCCCACCCAAGAGGGAAGGAAACTGGGTATTTAGGCTTGATTCAACTAGTTCAGCTCTGGGCTGCTCCTGAACAGAAGGACTCCCACAAATCTCCAGGTCAATGCTCTATAGCTTGATAGTCCCCAGGAAAGCAGGGTACAGATCCTGGGCCTATGAGGCGATTTTGGGTGAGGTAACTTGTGAATGATGAGTTTTAGGGTTCAGGCTCCAAGTAGGATTTATGGGAGTGAGCATACGCTCCCGGTTGTAAGTTTTAGTCTGCATGGAGAAGCCTAAGCCCAACTCCAAAATGACTAAAAGTCACCAGGAATGTCCTCTCAGGCTCCTTCCAATCTGCTCTAAATGTGAGACGCTTCAGGTCCAAGTGAGTTGTTCCAAATAATTGTCCCAGAATAGAATTCTCCCCCCACTACAGGTCCCCACAGGCAAGGGTGGGGGAGGGGGGGCGCCAATATGATCCACAATGTTATATCAAGTCAGATAATTGTCTTGTCTGCATTGTAAATTACTTCTTCCAAGGAATGCATTAAGGCAAAATGTTGGGGGCTTTTAAAAAAGAGAAAAGCCATTTTCCTCGCTAGTATTATTTTTGATGAGCTAAATGGTGTTAGTGCTTAAATTGCAACGAAGGGAGAAAGCACGCACAAGCTGTGGACAGTTTTAATTTTCAACAGTTGTGAGGGGAATAATACTGGTGATGCTGTGGAGAGCTCCTGCGGCAGTTTACACTCATTCGCCTGAAAGCTCAGCTCCAGACTTCAACGCTGAAGAATCAAAGAATGGCGTGGGCCTGTGAGTAGACACCCTGTATGTCCCAAGGGCTTCTCAGGAGTAGGACCCTGGCTACAGCCACTGTCAGAGTTAAGGGGTGCCCGTGGCCCACAGAGGAAACAGTGATTAGAAGAAGGTTCATTTGGTGAGCGTGTTCCTGCCAGAACACAAGGAGATCCCTGTCACTCCTGCACATGAGTTCATGGCCAGCCAGAATCGGGACCTCTCCCCATGGGAATTGAAAGGAGCTGTGTAGTCACTTAGTAAACTCACAGTCCATTGTTCCCCCAATGCCTGCTAATAACTTGAAAAGGCATGTGGTCTTCAAATTAAGAAAGTTTCTGTGGTCAGGTGATGGTGGCACATGCCTTTAATCTCAGCACTTGGAAGGCAGGTGGATCTCTGTGAGTTCAAGGTGAACCTGCTCTACAGAGTGAGGTCCAGGACATTCAGAGGTGCAGGCTCAGTACATTTCTACCCCAAGATTAGAGACCACTCTGTAGTTCACCCCAAGTTCAAAAGGGTCCAGACCACAAGAAGTATGCATCCATTCTCAGGACAAATCTGCTTCTACATTATAGAGACCAGAGAGCATGGAGAAATCCAAGCATCAGCCTGACCCAGCCCTGCACTGCCCAGCCTCCTCTGAACTATCCCCAGCTCTGGCTCCACGAACAGCTCCTTCATATTCTGCTATGGCTTCAACACGAACATTCCCACAGGCTCCTGCATTGAGTATTTGTCCTAATTAAGTGTGTATTGTTCTGATAAGCACTGACCAACACCTACTTGGAGGAGGAAGGCGTTTATTTCATCTTACAACTCCCAGGTCACAGTCACTGAGGGAAGTCAAGGCAGTAACTCAGAACAGGAACATGGAGGCAGGAACGGATGCAGAGACCATAGAATAACACTGCGCTGCCTACTGGGTTACTCAGCTTGCTTTTTTTATACAACTCAGGACCACCTGCCCAGGAGTGGTACCATCTACAGTGGTTGGGCTCTCCTACCTCAATCATTAATACTATGCCCCACGGACTTTCCTATAAGCAATATGTTGGAAGCAATCCCTCAGTTCAGAGTCCCTCTTCCCAGATGATTCTAACCTTGTGTCACATTGAAAAATAAAACAAAAAAAGCACAGGCTTGTTTCTGTAGGTAGAAACTCTCGGAAAGGGGACTGAGCAGGAGGAAGTAAGTAACCATGATGTCCTTAGAGTATCTTTTCCCTGCCTCCCTCCCTCCCTCCCCCCTCATCTCCCTCAACAGTCCCCCCCTTTTGCTCCTACCTCTCTGCCACAACTTCCCACCTCCAAGACGCTTTGCCGGAACTTCTTGTCAAGGGCACGGGGATAAACTTGTAAGGACTGAAATTAACATCTTTGTTCCTTTAACTTGCATTTCTGTAGGATTTAGTCATAGAAACTTGAAAGCCTTCAGCTGTGGACCCTACTGCTCTGAGTGACTTTGCATCCTGGGTACCTGACTACTCAGCGTTTCTGACACTTGGTCACATGTCGGCCAGCTTTCACCTGTAAGGGTCCTTCACCTACTTGCTAGCCTCCACAGCTTCTTTCCAAGTCTTGGCTCATGAAGAGGAGGGGCTGGGTTGGAACCTGGGGCTAGCGATATTCAGCTGCACCTGAGACTCATTTGTGGCACCAGCTCTGCATAATAACCATGTGCTCAGCACCTCCTAACTCTGCATCCACTCCTGTAGTCCCCAAAACCCATAACTCACCATTCCCTGAGTGCTGTACTTGTCGGCGCTCTAGGACCTTTGCATGACCTTTCCATTTGCCTGGGATGCTTTTCTCTGTTTTCTATACATCTGTACCTCTACCTTGTCATGCAGATGCAAGGTTCTCAGTGTGGTATTCCCAGTGTTGCTGCTAAAGTACCCCAAGACATGCCACAACACACTCCCTTTTCAACTTTCTATACAGATGTTAGCACTGGTTTCTACTTTATCTGCTTGTTCGTGAGCTATTTCCCCTTCGCAATGGAAAGCTGAGACTAAATGCACAATAGAGGCCCAAGACATGTGTGTCATCTTAATAAAGAAAATCAGTTTTTCAGGCAGAGGAAATGGCAGCAGGAGCCAAGATGCCCAGAAAAGCCATGGAACCTGCTGGCTTTGAGAACAGGCTTTGGAGTAATGGAGGCAGGTGGCCAGCTGTGCAGCCCTGGGCCAGTTACTTGACCACCTTGAGACTCAGCTGCAAAGCTGGGCACAATCAGAGCTCATGCCAGGTGATCTTGATAAAGATGGGCTTTGCAGGGAGCTGGGAATAATGGCCAGTTAAGGACGAACCTTAACCTTCCTTGATGGCTACAGGTTAGAGCACAGAGCTGACTAACACGGAGAAGAGGCTAGTTGCAGTAGGGGAGGGGGTCAGGTAGCCTTGATTGGTGGAGGTCTCTGCACCTGATAATAACACAGTGGGAAGAGTCACATCCCTAAGGAGAAAAGAGACAAATAGCTGCAGACAGACACACTTCCCTGGTGTGACAGTGTCCACAGCCTTCCTTAGCGAGAAGAAAAAGCCTCCGTCCCTCTGGGAGCTCAGCTTGGTGGACAGGGCAGCTGTGTTTTCTTTCCATTTTAAGTTAATTTGGTTCTGAGACAGGGTCTCACTATTCAGCTCAGTAATGCTCCTGTCTCAGTCTCTGGAGTTCTGAGGCCTCAGGCCTATGCTACCCTGCCCTACTGTATCCTCTGGCCTCTCGGGAGCCTGGAAGCCGATGAGAAAGAAGCCAGGCCTGGAACTCTGGACTCCCTGACAGCCCTCCACTCTCACAACCTCTGGTAGGCTGTGAAATTCAGAGGCCCTGGAGGATAGGCATCCTGCAGCCTCAAGCTTCAAAGCCCACCACCCCCTGCAGTTCCTGGGTTGCAGCCAAGGCGCTTCCGTCAGCCTCTGGGCTCTATGGACATAGCCGGGATTGTCTGGGCCACGGAGCCACAGCTGAGCGGACAAGGCCCGGCTGTTCCTGGAGACAAGTGCTCAGCTTTCTTTCCACATGAAAAGGGAACCTGTGTGGCCGAGAAGAGTGGGAGGAAGAGGGAAAGGCCAGGGGAGCTGCATGTAGGGCTGTAAGCATCCTTCCTTGTCACCCTGGCCCCCCCACAACACAATGCCCTGGGTAGCCAGGTGGGGCTGGGAGCCAGCAGGCAGCTCTAGTTACCAAGCAAACCACTCAGGCTCAGCTGGACACAAGCCACACCAAGGACTCAGGCTCCTAGGAAGTTTGAAACCAGGTCTTGGTCCCTGACCTCTGTGTGTCCTTTGGCTAGCTCACTCCTTGTGTGGCTATAGATTTGTCCACTGCAAAAGTGACAGATGGAGAATTTTACTCTCATCCCTACAGAAGGTCAGGTTGAAGGAAAGAGACGGGCCATTTCCTGGGAAGGTGGGATCCCTACTAACACAAGGAAGAAGGCATAGCAGACCCAGCCATTGGCCCTTGTAGGTATCATTCTGTATGCCCTCTCTAGCTCAGGGAGACCTCCACCCTATGGATCCCAAGTGCATTATCACCAGAGAGGAAGCTTTGGGATCTCCTGATGGCTGCCAGGACCCCAGACTAGCCCAAAGGATCTTTCTCACACATATCTCCTCTTCATCAGAGCTATATACCTGTCTTTATAAAGAAGACATCTGCTTATTCACGTGTGTGTGTGAGGTGTGTGTGTGTGTGTGTGTGTGTGAGTGTGTCAAAGAGACAGAGACAGAGAGAGAGAGAGAGAGAGAGAGAGAGAGAGAGAGAGAGAAAGGGAGAGAGGGGGGGGAAAGAGAGAGAGAGGTAGCGATATTTCATTTGTATTTTAATAAATAAAGCATGCCTGAAGTTCAGAGCATAAAACAGCCGCAGTGATCAACCTTAAAAACCAGGCAGTGGTGACACACTTTTAATCCCAGCAGCCACACTAGTTTGCCATAGAAACCGGGGCGGTAGCAGTGCACACCTTTAATCCCAATCCTAGAGAGGAATATAAAACAGGAGGAGACAGCTCTCACACACAGTTCAATCTGAGATTCCTGGAGGCAGAAACGCCATTTTTGGACTGAGGTAGAGGTAAGAAGAGCCAATGGCTGGTTGTTTTGTTTTTCTAATCTTCAGGTTGAACCCTGGTTTCTGTCTCTGGGTTTTTAATTAATCACGCTACATAGAGAGAGGGAGGGAGGGAGATGTCACAGTACATTCCCCTCTCTACTGACTTCACCTCGGGCTCTGCAGCTGAATAAAACAAGAAGAGCCTCCTGAACCACAGGCCCTTGGGAACCCAGCTTCAGAGCATAAAGGACCTGATTCCTAAGATGCCCAAGTTCATAACTTCAGAAGAGGGACAGACCACAAGCAGGGTAAAGGTATCCGAAGAGATCCAGGGGTTCTAGAAGGGAGTATTCAAAGTATTGAATCCAGCTTGGGTTGGTGTGTTGCTCAGTGTGAGAGTGCTTGCCTAGCATATACAAGGAAGGCCCCATTTCCTTCAGCATCAGGGAGCGTGACTCACCAGGGAAGGCAGGAGGAACATAATTTCAACACTTGCCTGAGCTACCCAACAAATTCAAGCCCAGCCTGGATTACTTCTGAGACCTTGTCTCAAAATGAGCAAGGATGAGGCTCCAGGTTCAATTCCTAGTACCAAATAGCAACAAAAACAATAACAACAACAATGGTTCTTATTTAATGGTCATTTTTTAAAATCAAGGCTTAAAACCTGGACAGCCTGTAACTGATGAGAAATCACAGCCCAACTGGGAGGGGTGTAGAAGCAGAAAGGATGGGCGGGGGGGGGGGGGGGGCACAGAAAAAAGACGGCTCCAGTCATCTGCACACCTGCTTTGTCCTCCTGGTCTCAAGCTGGTGACTCAGGACAGACTCTTCAACACCATGCTCCTGCTGTGCCCAGGCAGGACCACCTCCCCTGTGACACAGGCTGGGGCATGGAGAACAGGCATACTTGCCCAGCAGGAGCAAGGTGGAGGTAGTGTTTATCTTATCCATATAGTACCCTGTCATTCCTGGGACACAGGTGAGTGGCTGAGCTATCCTCTGTCTCTAAGAGAACGAAAGCCAAGGATTTTACCTCCAGCCCTCTTCCTTCAAGACTGCTATTTGTTGCATTATGATTGAGACAGTTCTGAGAGGCCCATTCATGTGACTGCAGAGCCACCTTTAGGACAGGTGATATCTGTGCCTGCTTAGAGCTCTCTCTCTCTCTCTCTCTCTCTCTCTCTCTCTTTCATCTCCTTCCAGTTGTGGGTGCACAGAAGCTCCCAGAGACATGAGTCAGGACCTCTACAAAGCCAGCAAAACCCAGGCCGTGTTTTACTGGGGAAATGGAAGTCGTTAGCTCCCATTTTAATTTAACAAGCCCAATTTTATAAATAAGAGTGAATTTTCCCAGGCTATTATTTCTAATTATGCATTTACATCAATTCACATTATGTGGTTGATGAAATGTTAATACCAGAGGCAATTTTCTGCTGACGGGTGGCCTGGAGAGGAGCCTTCTTCACATTACAAGTCAATATTTTTGGAAATAATTACCCAGTTGCTCGCCAGAGACGGCACTGACTAACCCAGTGGCTGTGTCTACATAGTACCCAACTCGAGATGCTGAAAGAGAAGACGCTTCCTTTGGAAGAAAGGAAAGGAGAGACAAGTACACCGAGGCAGGTCTGGAGGGCAGCTTCGCTCAGCAGGCAGACTCAGCCTTCACTCCATACCACTCCTGTGTCCTCCAGAGACGACAAGGGTCTGGGGCTCATGTACTCTCCCCGGGAGGAAGGAAAGACTGTGACTCTCTCACAAGCAACGATTCAAGTTTTAAAATGTGCTCCAGTGGGTTCAAGTGCTTGAACACATGCTCCCCAGCCTGCAGGGCTGTTTGGGGAGAATGTGAAACCCTTGGGGCTGCCGCCTAACTAGATGAAGTGGGTCACTGAGGGCAGACCTGCGAGATGATGCCCCTTCTATGTCTTCTCTGCCAAGATGTGAACAAACCATACCAAACGTTCCTGCCACTGTGGACTGTGTGGCTTCAGCCGCCAGGCCTTCCTGCAGTCAGACTGTGAGCCCCAAATAACGCCCCCAAGCTGCTTCTGTCCGCTGTTCTATCCCAGTGATGAGAAAAGTGAACAAGCCAATACCCGTATTCCACACTTTTTATTAATTCAAGAAATGCTTGCTGTGGTCCAACTCTGTCAGGCACACTGTAGATGCTCCACAACTGATTATTCTGAGGAACAATAAGGAGAAAATGTAATAGGACTTCCATGCATCAGGCCATGGTCCCAAGTGACAAAGTATCTAGGCACTGTATGACACTAGCGGCAGCAGAGGCAGAGAAATGAGAGATGTCCATCCGTAGTCACAGCCAAATCCCAGAGGGAAAATGCTACAAAGACTCCTGCCCTTCAGCATGGATCTCATCACTCCACCAGACCCCTGGAGTGCCTTTTAAACAGGAAGTTCAGTACCCAGTGCTGGGACAGTGGAATCCCTGTGCACCAACTGGCAGATGACAGAGGCTGGCGCTAGGATGGTGGCTGAGTAGGAAAGAGAAAAGTACAGAGCTGGGGACAACCCAAAGGTTAATCACAGCTTGTGGCAGCGGGCCCAGGGGAGGGACAGCATTTCCTTCTGCTCACCTCATGGGTGTCAAGCAACTTAGTGAGACATAGAAAATGGTCATGTTGGCAGTGCGTCGGGTTTGGAAGGGAGCCAGGGTTGCCAGGTATGGTGGCCCATGCTTACAACCCCAAGATCTGGGATTCGTGAGATGGGATCCAGCCTGGACTATAAAGCAAGACCTTGTCTCAAAAATAAGTAAATAATAAAATTTCCCTCCCCATCCCCCGCCAAAATAGTGGTTGGAAAACAATTCCTCATTCTGAAGGGTGTATCCTTCTGGCACTTTCTGCCAGAGTTCAGGGGTTATCTGCAGACAAACACACTGATTTCTTGGCACTCCCATTATCTCTGCAATGAGCCCCACCCTTTGCTATCAGGGTCTTCGCAGATCTTGGAATCCACACTATGCACTAACTTCTGGACTATCTCAGACAGCCTTCAGGTATCTGGGTGGGACATAGCCCCCCAACAGTAATGGGAAGTTTGCCCCTTCTTCTGTGGCCAGGGAAGGGCCTTGATACAGATCATTAAACCACCTGAGCCTAGGGTTACCATCCACTATCCCCCCCCCCACTCCATGGTCAACCCAGTGTGAATCTGCATAATGAAGGTCAAGAGGGAAGCCGACCCAGAGGCTACACTACTTAAATGTAGATACGAGGTCCTTGAGGGATATTGGAAGTTAATTGTCTTAGTAATTGCCATATATACCACTTTGGTAGCTCTCAAGTTATACCTTAAAGGTTGATAAGAAATCTCTCTCTTCTGGTAAGTGAAATTGTAGGGTGTGTCTGAAGATGCCCTGGCGGAATTATAATCAACTAAGGCCAGGAGCCACTAAGGTTACAGAGAGGGTTTAATACATATTTCTTCTCTGAACACGGAGCATTTGGTGTGATTCCCTCTAAACTGTAAATTTATATTTGGCAAGGGAGAAAGGCCTGAAGCAGTTAGTTGTTAACTGAACTGGAATTCTTGCTACACTGTTAGTGAGAACATCCAGATTCTTGGGTGAGGGGCTCCCCTTCCTCCTCATGTCCCCATAATGTTCCTTGACTTCCTAACTTACCTCAGTCCCCATTCTTTGCTCTATCTGATCATACCTGGCACAGGTATACTCTGAAAGTTGTACCTTATACATGACCATCTGCCACTTAGCAGACCAGGAGAAGATGTCGCAATCATGTGGGCTGGCCTCTCCCTAGCAAGGAAAACTAAAGTCTGAGCCCACTGACCCATCTGGTCTAGAACTGTACGTAGTTCCTGCCGCCCCAATATTGAGCCAGAGAGAGAATTGAGGCACAAGTCAGTATGGCCTGGGGCTAGGCTTTCACCACAAAGTGAATCTTATTTGGTACCTTTGTTTTGTTTCCCAAAAAGAGAAAAATTGTATTTTAAAACACTGTTGAGAAAAAAATCAAGTCAGATCTGAAGCATGAAGACATTCTGCAGATGAAGTCGGGCTCCTTCGTTGTTGACAGCTGCCTATCTTAAACCCTCTACTTACCTTGGCCTTGGCAACGGCTCCACGTGGCAAAGCACTGTGTTCCTCTAACCGTGCTGTAGGGAAGAGCCTACAGGAAGAGCAAAGACAGGAGTGCTGGCTCAAGGCAGCCCCTCTCCCCAGCAGGGTGACCTTTTGTCAACTTCTGATGGGAACACAAATCTACCATCATCTGGATCAGCCTTGATTGGCTCAAATCCCATCAGAAAATGGGGGGAAGGTAGGCAATAAAACCTCCAGAATTGATATTAAACCACTGACATTTCACAAACCGCACAGTATTGGCAGCTGCCAGTCTACCAGCAGGACAAAATCTGAGGGGGTGATTCAGGCGTGAAGGTCACAGGTGCCTGGGAGCTCCTCCAAGACCTCGGCACAAGCATCAGTAGAGCATTTAAGATGGCCAGAGTCTGGTTACTCCCACCAGGGCAAGTACCCTTACGCAACACTTCTGTCCATCCTGTGCTCCTTCTGTGCCTTTGCCCGTGACTACTCAAGTATAGAGGTAAAACGGGCACAGCTGTATCCAGCAAAGCCCTGAAGCTAGAGCTGATGTCCATCAGAGCTTGAGACTATCCCCCGTGCCCCATGCTCTAGTCTCACAGTAGAGACGGGCCAGCTCCCAGAATGAGACCATGAAAGCCCATGCTCCTTTGAGCAGCCTGGGAACTCAAAAGGGGGTCACACAATGGCTTTGGCTTCCAGCCACCCATCACCCATTGAGTACCTGCCGCATGCTGAGTGATGTGTCTGGGCAGGTGTAAGGATGGATTGGGCACAGGTTCAGACCTGCCACAGGTCTTTCAATAACAACTGTCTCTACTAGATAGGTGGGCGGTAAGTTTCCTCGGGTCTGCCAGCTCCGGGTACAGACCCATGCAGGCAAGTGGAGCTGTCCTTATGCTGGCCTTGAGGTAAGTGTGAAAAGACAGAAACTCTGTGCATTAGTCAAAATGGCCCAGGAATCCACCCCAGATGTGGAAAAATCCATGCCAACAGCACTAATCACCATACCTCCCTGCTCAGCCCAGATGAGGCCTCCGAGTACTCAAGGCAGAGCCCCAGCAATCACCAGACTCTTGAGAGATGGAGTGGGAGACAGTGTTGGTGCGACAGAGGGACCTTCTGCTTTATTGCACTATTCAGAGCCACCACTGGGGCGGGAAAATTAGATGTACGCAGACAGAAAGGCATACCCAAGTGTAGACATGGGCTCTTCAAGAGAGAATTGTAAAGAGCTGTCTAAGACCACCGGAGTGTCTCCTATTGGCCCAGCACCCTATGGAGATGCTCTGGTCAGAGACTTGTAGTGGAGGTCCAGACAGCTGTAGGAGGATGCTGCAAGCTTGAGGTCCTAGATCGGAGGCTGTCCTTTAATGGAACTGACACACCAGAACTCCTCCTGAGGTCAACGTGAAGGAGAAAGAAACAAGACCATAATCTTGTAGTATGCATCCATCCTAGCAATGTACAAAGCTACTGCCCAGATGTCAGCTCATCCATTCCACAGCAGCTGAGGCAGGATCCCAGCATCTTCTAACAAGAGGAGAGACTCAGCCACTACTCCTGAGGTAAGAACTCCTGGCTGACCGGCTTACAGGCCTGGATTTGCTCATCCCTGGATTCGCAGCTCTGAGCCTTGAGTCCTATACTCGCACTGGTTCCCTGATAGGAAACTAACTCTTCAGAAGGCTGCTCACTCACATGGAGACCACAGCTGGCAGGACTGGACACTTGGGCATGCTACAGGTGACTATAACCCCTCAACGCACCTCCACGGCCCTGTTCCAACACCTTGCCAAGGAGGTGATCTCCGGGTGTCTGTAAAAGACACAGGAGTGAGAGCCCCGACTCTCTGGCCTAGTTAGGACCAGACAGCACTATGTTTTCCAATCACTGTCTTCACCATTAAGGTGAAGAAAGCGTGAGGGGAAATAATAGAGTTTATCTCAAACAAATCGATCAGCTCCATCTATCTGGCCTGAGCCTCTTAATTCTCCATAATGTCAAAGCAATTTTTGGTTAAGTACACAGTCTGTCCCCTACTAAATTAAACTAATAGATCTAGTGGGAAATAAAACCCCAAGTGCACTGAGAATATTAAAAATAAAAAAAAATAAACTCTCTGTAGGTCTAAAGATTTATTTTGGCAAATGATTAAACAACACCCGCACACACACAGAGTGAGGGGAGCTAAAATCCATTAGGGGGATGCTTACCTCTCTGGTCACTTCTTGTTCTGATTCTGCCTCTCCCCAGCAGCCAGGTTCAAGACCCACCAGGCAATGACTGCAATGTACCTCCCTGTAGCACCAAAAGCCAGCAGGTATGCCTTGACAGTGTAGACTGTTACTGTCACTTCTGCCTCAGCAGCTGAGTCATCAGCTCTCATGGTTGCCCCACCCCCCTCTTGTCCCTATTTGGTCACAGTGGGGCGTTCACACCTGAGTATGCTGGAGGTTCTTCTTCTGCTTGCCAGGACCCATTCTCAAAGGTAAGAGGAGTGGGAAGCAGAGAGAGGGGGCAAGCTGAGGACTCACCTGAAAGATCAGTCGAAGAGAGCTATCTACAGCAATGACCTTGCCTCTGCCTCCAAATGTGAACAGATTGTCAATATCCTCCCTGCTCATGCCTAACCCAATAGACAAGTCACCAGAGTCCCTGCGACCTCTTTGTCGTAGGGCCAAAGGCTGCCCTGTCTCTCAGCTCCACCCATGATCTTCCACTGCACTCCTTTCTGTCTCGGTCACAAGGGGCCGTCTGCTGGCCCAGCATGCTCTTTAGGGCAGCACTGTAGTGGGTGACACACCCTAACCAGGCCCCATGGGAGACCATCTCATTCACCTCTGCACACAGGCTCAGGAAGCCTGCCCTAGGGGTCTCTAACTTTCCCCTCATCCCCACCCCCATCCAGGGGAGTCATTCGGTCCCATGCTGACCTGCTTCCTGTAAGACTCAGCCCCCCGCCCCCCCCACACACACACCATGCGCAGCTCTCAGCCTCTCTATTCTAGGCACAGAAGTCCTCACCAGGGAGGGAGGTACAAAGCCTGGGAACCCAGAACTCAGGAAAATGAGGCAGAAGGATGGCAAGTTCCAGGCCAACCCTAGCTATGAGATTCTGAATTTAAAATTTGGACCAACTTCCCCCTCAACTCTTCACTTAAGTGCAGGGGCCTTGTGCAGGACATCCCTTATATCTTGTTCTCTGAAGTGTCCTCCAGTGACACAAAGTAAAGAAGCAGAGCCTGTCTGGGGCTTTTCTTTCTTCATACCCCTTTCTCTAGGTAGTTGCTAAGCGCACTAAACTATGGCTCTGATAGACTCACACACAACCCCAGCTCCGCAGACCCAGAGAGGGACCCACTGCTACTGCAGTGGCAATGGCGGGCCAGACCCTGGGGCCTGACAGCTGTGTGTCCCTTCTACAGACCAGCTATGCCTGCTTTGCAGTAGATACAAGGACAGGGCCAGGCAGTCCCTGTGACAGCCTAAGGTCTGATGAGCATCCAAGAGCCTCTCTTGTCCCTGTGCAATGCGGGGGTTGTCCTCCTCCTGGAATCTGACACTCCGAGCTAGTCATGAGGCTGGACAGAAGAGGGCAAAAGGAACACAAAGTGAAAGCTTTTTCACTTGCCCTTCTCTGGGCTTAGAAGCAACCTCCCCACCCTTTCCCTCACTAGCAATCTTGGTGGTTCCTGACCTGATGTGTGTCCTTGCAGTGGGGTTCCCCCCCGGGCCAGACTCCAAGCCTTTATCCCCTGACACTGATGGTAAATGAATGACTACATTTCCCAAAAATAAAAGTCCCTATAAATCTGATATTTCGCTTTAAGCTGTATGGTACCCAGAGTGCTGGGGTTATTGATAGAAAAGTTTATGGATGGTCTGCATCTTAAAATCAAAACACATTACCCAAAATCAATGTTGCTGCACGTGGCGGGGAAAGGACAAGAAAGGTCAGCCAAGACAAGAATTTCGAAACCTCAACTCCAAGATGGAACATTAAAATAAATAAACCTCGCAAGTGACTACAGGAGGCACAGCTAAGGCTGTGTTGAAGATGTTTTCAGAGATCACCGTGGCCAGAGCAGCACTGGTGAGGGCTTTTTGCCCAGCTCACAGCCTAGCTGCAACAGAGATGATCCACGCATGTGTGAAAGGGACTCAAGGCACCGTGGCCAGGTCTAGCAGGAACAAGCCCACAGACACAGCCAGTTCAAAGGCCACCAGGCGCGTTATGGGAGGTCCTTGCACCCTGTCCCAGGCACTTCAAATCTGTGACTGGAGAGAGAGTGGAGGGAGGGAAACCCTGCATCTTCACCATGAGCAATCATGGAGGGGAACCAAACACTCTGACACATCCATCACAGGAAACTGCTTCCTTCACACAAACAGGATGCATGCCAGCAAGGCATCTCTGCAGGTGCTAGAGGGATGTTTGCAGTGGGTAGGGATATCTTAGTGGCTGTGCCCCTAGAGAGAATCAACCCCTTAAAGAAGATGCGCGCGTGCGCGCGCGCGCACACACACACACACACACACACACACACACACACACTACCACAGGTGCCTGCTTTAGGCCTCTGGCCCACCAGGAGGTATCTGACTCCCTTTTCAGAGGAAGTACCCAGGCCAGAACAAAGTAAGAAAGAGTCCCAGAGTCCTGCCGACCACCAGGAAATCCTAGCAAAGGCGGCTAAGAGCCCTCCCTAGTGCTTCCAAATGTGTTCCTAGGTCATCACTTTGCCCTAGCACAGCTGGGTGCTAAAGGCAATGAGGAAGGTCCTGGTCTCCCCGCCGATCTACACGGGCTCTATCAACATAGAGCTAAATACCTGGCTCTGCCCTTCTCAAAAGCTCCAGGTTTTCTTGGCTTGGAAGAGAGTTGTGTAAGTTTTTCTTTAGTTGTTGTTTAAATAAAGGACCTAAAGTAAGACAGACCTGTGCTAAAGGCTCACTTGGCCACCGACTGGCTGTGCGACCTTAGGGAAGTTCTGCAAGGTCTCTGAGTCTCAGCCACCTCGTCTATAACGTGGACTGAAACCACGTTGTCTAACTCAGACTCTGTGCTAGACCCCTGTGCTAAAAGCCAGAGATGCCCTAGTGACCAAAGCAGGCAAAAGCTTTACAGACTTTAAGTAAAGACATTGAATCCTATGGTGAAGAGTGGTTATTTAAAAGGAAAGAATGAAAGGACAAAGAAGGAGGGCTGGGGAAGCAGCCCCAGACTGCAGAGGTAAACATGAGCTAGAGGTGGATGGGCCTTGCGAAGAAAGTGACTTCTGGACAAAAATCAGAGCATGAGTATTTGGGAGAGGCTGGAGAGATGGCTCGGCAGTTAAGAGCACTGCCTGCTCTTCCAAAAGTCCTGCATTCAAATTCCCAGCAACCACATGGTGGCTCACAACCACCTGTAATGAGATCTGGTGCCCTCTTGAGGAAGAGACCTGGTCAACCGTCCTCATCAATTTAGACCATGAAACCCAGTATGGACAAGTTCATCAGAATCGCCATATAGGGGCTGCCCACGCTTGCTTCAGCATTGCCAGGGCATATGTTTCATTTTCATTTCCTTTGCATTCCAGCTGGACCTGGGACAGTTGATGCAAAGGCCCTGGGATGGGCCGAGTATGTTGCATTGCAGGAGAAAGGACCTTGTCCAGGGAAGAGTGAGTCAGGGGAAGGACAGAAAGGAGGAGAAGGCAGAGGGAGGGGAAGGTAGAGGTTGAGAAGGCAATCGTTTGATCTTGGGAGGCCACTGGTATTTGTGCTGGGTGGACTGGGAGATGCTGCAGACTTCTGAGGAAGGGAAGAATGATCTGATTTATGTTTGAGAAGGACCTCTCAGTTGTCATCCTGAGACCTGATGCGTAGAAAATGCAGCCCGTGTCTGTTGTGCGACAAAAGCTCAGAATGGCAAGCAGCTATTACTATTATTCTACTATTATAGTAACACCAACTTATGTCATAGGCAAAAAAAAAATTTCCACCAGGGGGAATAGGTGGAAAGAATCCACAAAACTTCAGAGTGACCAAGGTCACTCCTTGCTGCAGGAATTCCCTGCAGGAAGCCTGGTAACAGGCCCCATTCCTGGACTGGCCCTGGTACTGGGAAAGAAGCTTACTACTCACCAAACAAGCCAAGGCATAGAGAGCTAGCTCATGCCATCAGATCCCTGCTTAAAATAAATTCCCCAACTGCTCCTATAGAACTCTGCTACGGTCCGGTCCTGCATCTGTGTAGCATGATACAAGTCTGCCCCCTCCCTTCAAAAGCTGAGGACAGCAAGGGGCCTGCAAGGTCTTGCATTCACAGACCTAGCCTGGTTTCTGAGGACTGGAGGTATGATGGGGGGGGGGGGGGGGCAATGGTGCAGAGGGAGTAGGCAATGGGGAGGAAAGGTCTACAAGCTCTTCTGTTTGCAAGAGCATCGGTGAGAGACCAGAGGGTGGAAATGGCTCATTGGTCATCAGAGGAAGAGGAGGGGCAGAGGGATGCAGTACCCATGATCTTCATTAGTGAGGACAAACTTTAGAAAGGGCTAGCAGCCTCTTCTCTGGGATCGTGACCCTCTTGTCTTAGACGAAGATGGCCATTGAGAAATTATATCCCTTCTGGGTTCACCTTTTCACTAAAGGTTAGCCCACTGGCAGAGACATGAGGAGACTGGCCCCAGCCTGCAGGGGAAGTTCACTGGGATGTGCCAGCATAACTTCAGGTAAAGCTAAGAGACCAGACCAGACCATTGGCTGGGGAATCCCAAATTCTGAGGAAAAGAAAGAGAAGAGGCCCAAGGAGAGCTCCCACCTAAGCCATTGTGCCTGGACTGAACCACTCATCCACCCACACGCCCCTTAGGAAGGGAGACTGAACTCTCTAGGCGGCTACAGAGATGGCCAGGGAATGTTCTGGGACACACAGGCTGCAAACGTGGGGGGATGGGCTGTGAACCCAACTGTGTATACCACCTCTGCCTCCTTCTGCCTGGGGTGGGGGATTTGCAATGGCTACAGATGGGGCAATGTCTGGGAAGAGCTTGCGAGGACACAGGGCCCGGCTCTCTCCGGGCAAAAAGACCGCCCCCACCCAGAACCCTCCGGAGCCTTGAGTCGTGCCCGGCGCGCTCCCCATTCCACCCCACCCGCACCGCCTCTGCCGTCACTCACGGCCGCTGCTTGCTGGCTCTCTGGTGCGCTCCGCGCCACAGGCACCTGCAAGCCGGGCGCTGGGCGCTGGGCGCTCACTTCTGTCTCTCACACTGCGGACTGCTGGTCTTCACTGTCACCTGGCCTTGCTTCTGGCCCGACATAGTGCTCCTCCCTTCTCGCAGTCCTCTGGCGCCCATCCACCCACCATGGCCCGGGTCTGGGCCAAAGAGTGGTGTGGCTCACGGCCCAAACCTGGGTAAGGAGTTGAGGCCCTTGGGGCTGCGGAGAGGCTGGGGGGGGGGCACACGGAAAGCAGGGTGGAGCAGCTCTCTCCAAGGATGGACACACGGGGAAGAAGCCAGGAGTTTGGGTGGGAGGACCCCCTAAGCAAATAGAGACGGGTGGGGCTGCGCCGCAGCCAGAAAAACGGTGGTCGCTCCTAGTGACCCTGAGTAGGGATGGGGGCCAATGAGTGGGGGCGGGGCGGACTCGGAGGGGAGGGCGGGGGTGATGCCGCCAAGGAGGCTGCTCGCCGCCCAGCTACTGACCGCCCCCTCCCTTTTCCCCCCTCCCCCTCTCCCCGCCTCTCTCTGGCTGCGGGTCGGTCACACCGGACCTGCTCTCTCCGCGCTGCACTGGGTCGGACGCCAGGTCTGCGCGCCGCGGTTGAGCGCACACTCGCCTTGCGGAGAGCCGCTGAGAAACCGGCGGGGGCGGCGACAGGGGAGCTCGGCGGGAGCCGGAGGAGGTGGCAGTCGGGAGGCCAGCCAGGAGACCGGGAGGCAGAAGCTGGTGGCTTTCAGGCACTCATCCCGTTCTCCAAGGATGGGTCCTGGCGCAGCCCGGCCACTGCCCGGCCCGCCGGGCAGAGACTGAACTGCGGATCCCCATTTTTTGTGAACCACCGGACCGAAGGAGGTACCGACTAAAGGACCCTCCTGACCGGACTTCGTCTCCTGCACTCCCCCGCGCAGTGCCCCCCGCCAGACCCGCGCCTTGCCAGCCGGCTAGAAAGCCGGGTTGATTGGCGGCAGGCGGCGGCCAGGGGAGGGGGCGCCGTGCGGGGCCATGGCAGGCTCCGAGGAGTCCTAGCCCGAGCTCGAGCCGGAGCCGAGCCCAAGCTGCTGCTGCCGCCGCCTTTCCGCGCCGGGCCCCCGTCGCCGCCGCAACCCTGCGGGAAATGGAACAGCGGAACCGACTCGGCGCCCTCGGATACCTGCCGCCTCTGCTGCTTCACGGCCTGCTGCTCTTCGTCGCCGACGGTGAGCGCGGGAACTTCGCGACCGCGATGGGTTCAGGGGAATCTTTGCTGAGGCTACGAAAGTCTGCCTGCCGGCTTGGGCACAGCGGAGGAGAAAAGGAAGCGGCAGGCTTCACGGTCTCCAGCGATCCCCGGTGTGCAATCCAGGCTGGGAGTGGGTAGGGGCATGAGAGCAGATGAGGGTCGCCGCGGCTGTGGCGTCCGCTTAGGGAGTCTTTCGGTGGGCCCCCCACTAAGCAGAGGAGGCCTGCAGCGAGCGAAAGTTGGCGCGCCGCAGCCCGGGCTCCAGTGCTGCGGCCCTATCTGCCCTGCACCTTGCACGACCCGGAGCGAAGCAGCCTGCAGCAAGTAGCGGGGCTCTGCTTCCACCTTGCAGCTGCTCCCTGAACTTTGCTGGCGCCTCCCGCGCTGGGCCTCATAGTAGCTGGGGACAGGAGTGGGGGCAGCCCCAGGCCGGAGAGCAGGAGATCTACCGCCTCAGCCTCGGGTTGTCCCAAGCCCCCGCCTTTCAGCTGGTCACGCCTCTCTCTCCCGCCCCCAGCAACATTCACCGAAGTCCCCAAAGATGTAACCGTGCGGGAGGGAGACGATATCGAAATGCCCTGCGCGTTCCGGGCCAGCGGAGCCACCTCATACTCGCTGGAGATTCAGTGGTGGTACCTTAAAGAGCCTCCCCGGGAGCTGTTACACGAGCTGGCACTCAGCGTGCCAGGAGCTCGGAGCAAGGTAACCCGTTGCCCAAGAGGCACCCGTGCTTACCCTGCTCCCTCCAGGGGAAATGAGGGTTACCCTCACAGGGCGCCGCCCTGTCGCGCAGCCACCTCCCATCCTCTGCATCTCCAAAGCATCCTCAAAGTCGGCGGCTGTCCCCAGAGGCTGTCTGTTCTTAACATTGCTTCTTTCTCTGTAACCTCAGGGAACTCCCTTCAAGCCCAGCCCTTGAAAACCCACATCTGATCCAGTTTGGCGGCTCAGGCTCGCTAGCTCTGGGACTGTAGTCTGATGGGTGCTGACTGAAGAAAGATCACTTGGTTCTATCAGTCTTTCCTCTGCCACCCCAAGGCGTTAGGGCTCAAGGCCAGGGGCTTCAGCTCTCCGGGTTGCATTTACATGGTAGAGAGAACATGGTATCTGAGAACGGGTATCTGAGGAGCTGCCCCACCCTCAGTGGCTGGAAAATCTTGCAGTCTGCCCCATAACCCACACTCGCACTCAGGTACTCACTCACACCCACAGTGTCCCGGGATCACACTCAGAGTTCCTGTTCTCATCTTCCTCTGGCACGTTTTCACACATACCAGGCTGATAAGGCCTCAGTGACGCTGGACCCTCCATCCAGTTTGTCACAGTTCCAAATTAAGTGGAGGGTTTAGAGGAGATGAGTAGGAAGTAAGACTCCCTCCTTTGCACGTGCCTGGCCGTCCAGTACCCACCCACCCTGGACCGCAGACAGGTGTGTGTCAGGGCAGCCACTGCTTAGCCAAACAAGGTGTTAGCCCCAAACCTGCTTCTCTCTGGTACACTGCGGGGATCCTAATGTGTATCTGGTGCCCTCCACCATGCCACACCCCACGCAGTAAGCTCCCAGCCCACCTGCAGAAAGTCTCATTGTCAAAGACAGAGTTTCCCCGTGCACAAATGCCACCTGCTTAATCAATCTCTCTCTCCCTCCCTCCCCCTCTCTCTCCCTCTCCCTCTTTCTCTTCTCTCCCCCTTCTCCTTCCTCACTTTCTCCCCCTTCTCTGCATTTTAGGTAACAAATAAGGATGCAACTAAAATCAGCGTAAGTGTGGAGCCCAGCATGGGCCGCGGGAGACCCCTTCTGGCCGCTTTGCGCTCGGCAGCTCCCTCCCCTTTAGAAAACCTTTGCGGCCAAGCAAAGCGAGCTTTGCTACCACAGGGAAGCACTGTGGGCTACTTGGCGTATCTGGGCGCCATCTGTCGCTAGTAGAGGAATTAGGTTGTCTTTTGTGTAAATCAAGGGTCCAAATCTGAGTCCCCAAACCCCGCAATAGTAAACTCACCCTTTGAGTAGGCTCCTGGCATGCACCTGCTCTTGACTTCTTGGCTGTCATTTCTTCCAAGACCTCGAGTGTGGCTCCTTGCTCAGACTGCTTGCGGTTTCAACTTCCCATCCCCTTCTGCCTCACCCTGCACATGCACCAGGCCCTCTAGAAGCACCCTTTGCTCAACCATCTCCTCTTCTGCGGACAGCATAGTTGTGGGCTCCTGGGGGCTGTTTCTTATGCAGAGAGGATGTGTAGGGTTTGTGGCACTGGAGATTGGAAGTAGCAGGGCCTGAAAACAAGCCTCTTTGCAGACCCAGTTGAGAGGTGAGGGGTTGTGCCTGTGTTTGGTGAATCTTAAGATTTCCACCAAGCCAAGAGGACTTTTTCAGGGATCTTAACAAGTGGTCAGTCTTAAGCAAGGCAAGGGCTAACTGTAAATTACAGGGCAGGGGATGTGTAGTTGTGCATGCTACAGGCAAGATGGACACACCCCAGGCTCTCTGGATTCTAAGTAAAATTGAGCGTGATTTCCGGTATATGTAGGATGTCCCAGAGCAGTTAGGCTGGGCATTACGGCACAGGAAGGATGTGGATGGTTCGCCACAGACAGCCCCAGTCTGAAATTTCTTGCAAGTTATGGAGAGTTATACGTTCAGAAGGGTAAATATGGGAAACCATAAGAAAGAGTAAATATGAGGTGAGACAGCTGGGAAATGGAGACCAACACAGTGCACACGCAATATGGTGTCTAGGCAGAACTGAGGGCCTGTTGCCACCAGTTGAGATGTATTGAGGTGTTATGAAATATTGGGACGTTGTGGCAATTGGGATCCTATTGGCACAGTGATAGGGGAACCAAGATCACCAGTCACCAAAGCAGATGTGGAGCTCACTGGTCAGGCCTCTAACCGGGCTGTCTTACAGACCGTGCGTGTCCAGGGCAATGACATCTCGCACCGCCTTCGGTTGTCTGCTGTACGACTGCAGGACGAAGGAGTTTACGAGTGCCGTGTGTCGGACTACAGCGACGACGACACTCAGGAACACAAGGCCCAGGCGTTGCTGCGCGTGCTGTCGCGGTTCGCACCGCCCAACATGCAGGCTGCTGAGGCAGTGTCCCACATCCAGAGCAGTGGCCCGCGGCGACACGGAGCCCCCAGCGCTGTCAGCTCCAGCAATGCAGGCGCCGCCGCCGTCAGCACCACCTCTGAACCCGGGTACAGCGACAAGAACCCACCTCCTGGGAGCCCTCCCTCTAGACCAGAAGTTCCGGAGGCAGCGGCGGCTGCTGCCGCCGCCTCCGCGACCCACACAGTCACCACCACTGCTGCAGCAGCTGCTGCTGCTTCATCAGCTTCACCACCATCAGGCCAGGCTTTCCTTCTGCGCCAGAGGCACGGTTCCGGTAAGAGTGGGCCCCAGAGGGTTCTCGTGTACCCTCGGGAGAGGCGGGGAGAGGGAGGGGACCGCCCATGACATAGTCGGATAGTCTTATTGCAGAGGCAGTTGTGGGGGAGGGGCGGGGGGCGCCAGCGGGCGCCTTTCTTGTGTTCTCTGGGCATTTTCCCAGTCTTGATTCTTAGCCTGTTGGAGCATCCTACCAAGCATATTCATGACTGTGCAGGCTGTCCTGTCTGGCTCTGAGGCTGGATTGTAAAGGCATCCTGTCTTGGGCAGCGTTGGGAGCTGTATACCCAGACCCTCATATTTTGAAAGATATTTCCCAGGTAGGGTACTGGCTCCTTTTGAGAGAGGAAGAAAATGGTAGAAGCAGGCAGCTGTCTGTCTTTGCTGATTGGTGGCATTGAACTGTCCTTTAAGGTCCAGGAAGTTCGGCTGTGTAGCCTTTGCTCAGTGGTTTCTAGGTGTGGCCTTATATCCGGCTGTAAATTCTGTATGTACACAAGACTCCCAGTTCTCCTTGGTTCTAGGGGGAAGAGAGCTGAAGATGGAGCACTGTACCCGTCATAAAAGCATACAGAGGCTGTTACCCACTTTCTTAGGGAGCTAAAGTCTGGGGAGGTAAGGAGCTGAAGTTAGGCACTGTCAAAATAGAAATCAGAAAAAGGAACTGCTGCCCTGGTATTGGGCCCCTGGGGGATGTTGGATAGCGGTAGTGAGGGTTTAGGATGCCCAGAAAAGCTGTAACTACTGTGCCAAGTACCTCTTCTCCCAAGATGCCTCCCTCTCCAACCAAACTCAGCTGGTGCTCCAATGCTTACTCCTAGTGTCTGATTTTAAATAATTCACCCCGAGCCTGAACCCCTCGTCTCAGTCTTTGCAGTGCATATTTATTTCCCATGAAGGGAATCTCTACTGGTATTAAAGCATGAAAGTCTAGGGGAGTCACAGAGCTCGGATGGGTTGGGACACACTGTCGTGCCCCAGGTTGGCTATTCTAAGAAAGTAGGCTCCTGGACTGTCATCACTGAATCTGAGGCGACAGGCCTCACATCACGTTTTATCCCAACCTCTTGCTGATCCTTAAGCCCTTGAACATTTGGAAGCGGCTGGTCTGTTCTGAGCATCAGTTCAGCCTTGTTTTTCCTTAGTTATTGTTCCTGTGGGAGACTGTACTGTGTCTCCCCCTTCCTTGGGAAACTGCTGTGTGTGTGTGTGTGTGTGTGTGTGTGTGTGTGTGTGTGTGTCCCTCCTGAGAGCCTTACTATGACTGTTCTGGATCTCCCCCCCAAGGAATTCTGTTCTGTGACACAAACATACACCACACACACACACACACACACACACCAACAGTAGCTTATTCTGTTCTGTGTCTCATCTTCCCTGTGTGACTCTACCGTGTCTCTCCTCTGGGAGACATAACCGTGTCCCCATTAT
The DNA here is from genome assembly GCF_903992535.2 of Arvicola amphibius. Lineage (NCBI taxonomy): Eukaryota > Metazoa > Chordata > Mammalia > Rodentia > Cricetidae > Arvicola > Arvicola amphibius. Next base: position 86,827,866 of record NC_052054.1, read on the forward strand.
TTGTGAAGAATTTTGTCACTTTTAGCTCCAGGGATCTATAAGAACCCCCTCCAAGCCCTGGGAAAGATGGGTCATCTTCAAAGAACTCCCAGCTCTCCTGTTTAACTTGGGATGCTGTACCATCTGTATTAATTTAAAGTGCTATGACAAATATACCAAAATGTCAGTAGCTCAAACACAATCCAAATTCATGGTCTTTGTTGCATCATATCTTGTTCTGGGGTGGGAACAGCATGTTCTGTTCAGTCATTCAGAAGCCCTGGCTGACAGACTGTATTAGCTCCAGCAAGTAGCTCCAAAATCTCTCTGGGAAGCAACATATAGCAGCATATAAGCATGTAAGGGAATATAGATGGAAATGTCCCTTCGACCCAGTTCTAGGAGAGAATGGAACCCTAAGGCTGTAAGATATTCATGGTGCATAGTGAATTCGCTTATTTCCCGTGTATTTAGAATGACTCTGTGTGTGCAGTATTTGCAAGAAACTGAGGAAGGTGTCTCTCAAACCATTCTGTAGTGCTCCTTTTTTTTTTTGAGAAAAATCACTCAGGAATGGCAAGTTGGGTTTCTAAGGACCAGGCCTAGAGGTGGTAGACATCACATCTTCCCCCACCCCATTCACTGACCACATAGATAACAAGTCTTTGGAGGAAATGTACTGGTTGTCTTGACAACTACTTTCCAGCTTCATCTCTCTGCAGTGTAAGAGCGCACAATTTTTGAAAGAACTGAAAGTCTCTATGTAGCATTCACTGGGTATCTTAAGAAAGTGTTCATTGACTCATGCTATGATTGGCTTAATTGCTGCTGATTAAAAGACCCTTCTGCCCTTTACCCTCGGAAAGTAGGAAATAAGTGCATGTGGTAGACTGGAGAAAACCTCTGGAATGTTCCCCAGAGCAGTGACAAACAGATAACATGAAAGTCCAGATAAGAGTTACATTTATGCTGTCTAAGCTTCATGTGTTGTGTCTCTTGGGAAGCGGTTTAGCATCTCTGTAAAATGGACAGTGTTTCAGTCTGACTCTGGGAACTTCCGTGTGTACATGTTGTTCGCCATCATTACTGTGGCCTTAACTGCTCTGGATGGAGAGGAGAAGAGGAGAAAATGAGCAAGCTGACAGCTGGAGACCAAGCTGTAGAGGGACCTTAAGGGATAAGTGGCACCAACAGGGTTGATTAGAGGCTTTGACCCAGGAAGTACCATGTACTAGAGATTCATGAGAGTGATCTTGGCCACACCCATACAATTGTAATGAGACCAAGGTTGTGAGCTCGTTCCTGTTTGAAACCCCCTTTTCTTTTGTTTGTACCTGGCCCTTGAGAGCTACTACACTGGCCTTGAGAACCGAGCATGGCCAGTCTGTGTTGGATGAGCTCATCCACTGGAGTTGGACGTAGCAACCAGGTTGGGATTTCTGTTTGTCTTTCTTGTGGGGACAGCCATTTTCAGTACCATTCAGAAAGCACAGGCAGCTGGGCTCCCTGTAGGCCAGATAGTGCAGTACTGTTGCACTGTCAGACTCTTGTTATTTCTATCACCCAGTAGTAACCTTTGCCAGCTTCTACACAGGGCAAGAAGCGGCATATCTCAGACCAAGCCCTGGTTTCTCTCCAGCTCCCTATTGAAGATGAAACATGGTCAGATGAAGTCAGTAAGCCTGTGCACTTCCCCCATCCCTGTGCCCTCTCTTAGGGGAGTCACTTAGTTGTAGGTACCCAAGTATCCCACTCTGTGTCTGGAGAAGCGGTACATGTGACCTCTAATATGCAAACACACCTAACAGCTTTGATTCCAAGGAGGGAACCACTCCCAGTAGGTGAGGTTGAAACATTTAGAATGTTTGCATGGTGGGTATTAACCTTGCTGCAAGACTTTCCTGGGCTCATGGCCAGCTCTGGGTCCCCATGGAGGCAGCAGGTTCAGGGATATCTCGGAACTTCCAACAGCAGGAGACCACAGCATGTTCTGAGCCTGTCTTCCCAGCTACTTTCCAGTGCGCAGACCTAAGCCAGAGAGGCCCATTGCTCTTGGTTAACAGGCAGACATGTTTATAGTGCTTCTCAGTCAGGATGCTGGCAGAGCAGATGGCACAGTCATGCAGAGTCACTGAGGGGCATTGGCACAGGGTAGTTATGAAGACAGAAGCAGGCTTAGGCCAGCCAGCAGAGGAAGGTTGTAAGTCCCCAGAACTGGCAGCAATAGGAGCTGTTAGTGTCCATGCAATACAGACTGGGGGCAGCTGGTGGGGAGGGGGAGCTGGGATGAGACTGGTAGAAGTCAGAGCAGCTGGGGGACAATGTTCCATGATCAATTCTGTAGTCTCAAGGTCTCAATGGAGGGTCTCAGTTAACTTTCCATGACCCAACAAGGACATGATTCCCCTCTTGCATGTTTCTGATTTGGCCTCCTATTAGCCAAACCCTATTAGCCAAACACAAGGGCATCTGGGGGACGCTGTCTAGAGAGGTAGGCCCCAGATCCTAGAGCACAGTGAAGAAGGTCAAATGGAGGACCCAGAGGACTGGAAGTGTCATCCCAGCCTTGGTGTAGTGCACCCTAACCCTTTCAGATCAACAACTTGAAGAGTGGCCCCAGCCCCCCCTCCACAAGGTGTCATGCACAATTGATCCTAAAAGATCTTCCATGCTTGTATTTGTGAAGTGAGCTATTTCAGCACTGCCAGGAAGAAGATACAGGGCAGCCTGCTCAAAGCATTGCCACATTGCCCCTTTGCTACTCATCAGCCAGGAAAGGAAACCTTTTCTCTACTCACCTGTGCCCAGCGTGGCCATGAGTGTATTTACACTAAAAGGTTGTTTAAAAAACTCATTCGTTTCATGTCTCATTCGTCAAGGATGTTTTAGTACATATACTTAAAAGTAATCATGGGTTGAGTTAGCAAAGCAGATCAGGCAGAGAAGGCTGTGTCCGTTCCTCACCGTGTGAGCCAGCCTGGCTACTCATGTGAATGCTGATCCCACTGTCATGAATACTTAGCTGCCGGTTGCCACTGCGGGGAGACAGAGTATCTTCCAAACACTTCTAATGGAGGAAGGGCACCAAGGAATCCAGCCCAGCCTCAAAAAACAATATAGTTGACAGCAGAAAGGCTTCCATGTTGGCAAGAGGTTTCCTTCTGTAGGGAACTTGGGGTCTGATTGTGGTGAGCGAACCTCTAACTAACCTCAGGGCTCCAGGAATAAGGAGAAGCACCACAACCCCAGGATGGGTGTGTCTGGACGCAGAGAACTAGAGGCTTCCAGTATTTCTCTCTCTTTTTTTTCAGTAGTTGAGTTAACAGTGAGAAGACAGCAAAGGTCATGGGTGTGACTGTGGTGTTCTGTGGTGGAGACGCTGTTTCTGCTGGGAGTTATGAGGGGGGGAGGAGGAAACATCCTTGGGTGTTGCCATGGCAACCATAAACCATGACCAAATGGGACTGTGACTGAAGTAAAGACACTCACTCTGCCTTAACCTGTGCCCTGGGTAGACGACAAAGCTGGCACAGTGGCACCAGGATGGTGCTGGAGAGTCAAAATGCTGCAGAATCTCCAGTCAAAACAGCAAGGCTAGGGACCCTGGGCCCAGAAGGACTTGTAGACCACTGTAAATCTGTTCTTCCCTCAAGTTCTGATGCGACATTAAGGACCTCATTTTAGGAAGGAGAAAAAATGTCTAGTAAAGGATGTCCTCAGAAGAGGAAGGACTCAGTGAGCATCCCGAGGGAAAACAAAAAATGAAAGGACTTTGGGAAAGGAGTATTGGAGGCTCACAGCTGTAAGAGACAGCTGCGTCTTCCTGAATAGTGGCAAAATCGTGTCTTAGCAGTGATAGAAGGCTCTCCCTCTCAGCCAACCACTGGGATTCTGTCCAGACCAGCCTCATGATTCCCATGAGTGAGGACCAGAAATGGCAGCTATGAACTATTGATGTAATCATGAGAGGCTTCCTGCAGGCAGACTGTTTCCAGGCTTGGAAGAGTCAGTTAGGGATGATGGCCTCTTAGCGTAGCTGATGCCCAGAGAGGTTCTAGATTCTCCTATATCTCCCTCTCTGCGATGTGCTACGAAGGCTACATGAAATGGAATGGGTTTGCTCTTTAGATCTACCCATGAGTGGCCAGGCAGCTCACAGCCTAGTCTTTCTCCTTGCATTAGAGATCCCCAATAAATACTAGCTGCTCCTGCAGTGTAACAATCATTCCTAGTTACACCTGCTTTTACGGAGCACATATGCCTGCCACTGTCACCCCTACCATCAACAGCAGTTCTCCCTAACTCTGGCTGCTTCCCTTTATTCCCAAGAACACAGTCCCTTCTCCAGTTTGTTCCCGAAACCCAGACCCTTTCATCCACCGTAATGGCAGCCCCCAAGAGGAGAGCCAAGTGCCAGACTTTCTAAATGTCACCAGGAGCCAAACCACTAAGGAGCTTCTCATTAAATACACCAGGAGCACATTTTTAAAGCTCTGAATGTTAAGGATTCCCCAAGCATCCTCAGGGATAAGCGGGGTCAAGTGCTTCTGTAATATGATATTGATTAGTCCTGCTCCATGTGGACAGTGGTGAGGGCTTGCCTGTGGTCTAAACCTCAGAGCTTTATGGAGATGCTAGCAAGGTTTTAAGACATTTTTGCAGCACGGGGGAAAGCGTATTATCTGTTTTATTCCCCTGTGCTTGATGAAGCTTTCCAGGTATCTCTTATAAACTCATCTCGAGAAGCAAAAAGTCTTACACAAAAGCTGCAAGGAAGTTGAGAGTGAGCCAGTCTTGTACTTCCTCCCTATCCCTATTCATTCCTTAGGGAGGATCTTCCTCAGAGTAGTGCTTCCTGGGAAATGAGTCTGGTGGATTTGGTAGTTTAAAGGAAGAGGCTCATGTAAATACCAGAGAAGATCACTCTCTCGGGCTCCTCCAAGGCTAGGGTTAGGCTGATGTGGAGCACTGACTGAGGGAAGCAGTTGGCAATGGGCAAGTCCTCAGTAACTGTTGAAGTAGAAGACTGGAGCTTGCCTATGTCCTTCATGCAACAACCCTTGAGACACAGGCTACCCCCAAAACATGCTCAGATGAGTAGTCTGAAACGATTAGATTTTCTGTTCTGTCTTTACCACCATCTAGGATGAAACATCGGAGGTACTTTACACTGGCTAAAAGGGGCTGCTGTTGCTGTTCCGTTAGTAGACTTTCCTTGGTGCCAGGTCTCTGTTCAAAACAAGAAGCTATGTTAGTGACTTTTCTCAGCACTGTGACAAGCTACCTGATAGAAGCATCATTTGTATTTATGTCCAGGGTTTCAGAGGGTACAGCCAATCATGGGCAGGGAAACTGTGGCAACTGAACGCTGTGTTTTGTGATCCGGTGGATTCTCACACAGGAAGGAGAGAGCTCAGGTTGGAAGAAGGGCTGTAAGCCTCCGAGGCTTGCTTTCTTTGACCCACCTCCCCCAGCCATGCCTCCCATCCCAAAGGTTCCATTCCTTTAACTTCAGGACAGTGTCACCAGTTGACAACCAAGTTGAGAACTATTTGCATGAAACCACAACAGAAGCCAAAGTGGACATTTCAGAAGCTCTTTTCCACTCCAAACTCAGGGGTCCTTCTCCATCCATCTCAGAAGTGGTCTTCCTGTTAGAGGACTGCCCCAGTGTTCCAACCACCCAGGAGTCTTTGAAGGCTAATTGTCAGCAGGACAAGTCTTACCAACACCAAACTGTCCACCCCATGCTGTTAGTGAATAAGGGCAGGGGGAGGACCTGGGTCAGTCAGTTCCCTGGCATGCCTCCGGTGCTTCCCATCCTTGTAGACTTAAAAAGCACAAACCCAGTAAATGCCAGGATAGCATAGGTGGGAGAGACAGCCACCATCACGCACGACCACTTCATTGGTCCCCTGACACTTTAATCATTCCCACGGTTCAGCTAGCTCAACTGCAGGCAAACCCAGGTTTGAGGGCCTTGGAGCTCCAACCACCCAGAATCACAGTATACAACCTTCTTTTCATAAGCACCGCATTTCCTCCCGATGCTGTCCACCTTTGTGCCTTGGAATCTTGGCTTCGTCATTAGCCACAAGCGAGTACTCTCCTCTGTGTGGAACCAGCTCCCAGGCTGGAGGACAGCTGGCTGCATCACAGGAGGTCATCTGTCAATTTTCAAAATTAGACGAATGAAACACCTGACAGAACAAGGAAGGATTTATTTTTGGCTCAATTTCAGAGGCCTTGGTTCATGTGGTGGTTTGAATGAGAATAACTCCCAGAGACACAAATATTTACATACTTGGCCTCCAGTTGGTAGCGCTGTTTTGGGTAGGTTTAGGAGGTGTGGCCATGCTGGAGGAAGTGTGTGACTGGGAGTGGACTTTGAGGTTTCAAAGCCATGCTCCATTCTCAGTGCGCTGTCTGTTCCCTACTTATGCTCTCAGCATCTAGTTCCTGCTGCCTTGCTGCCTCCACCCCACCATCATGGACTCTAATCCTCTAGGACCATAAGCCCAAATAAACTCTTCTATAAATTCCCTTGATTATGGTGTTTCATTGCACCACTAGAAAGGTTACTAATACAGTGGAGAAACAGGGAAAAAGGGGGACATTCTTGGACTCAGCTGCCCTCTCTGTTTGTCCCATTGAGTCCTTTAGCCCATGTATCGTGTCACCCACAATCATGGTGGGTCTTCTTCCCCTAATTACTCATTTTTGGAGCGCCCTCACTGACACACCCGGAAGTTAGACTCACGAGTCTTCCAGGAACATCCAAATGCTCTAAAGTCAACAGTGAAGATCAGTCTTTATGGGATGTTTACAGAGCGTAGAGCCCAGTATCTAGGAAACACGAGGGGATGTCATCTAAAGTTTATGTGGGAATGGCATCAAGTGTCTAGATCATCCAACAAGCTAGGAACCTCAATGTGCGACTTATCTCATGAGTGCCGTCTCCCTCCTATTCACCAGTGGACCTAATGGTGGTGAAAGGAAGGTGGGGGAAGTTGTTGGAGCTTCCGTACAGAAAGTATGGAGCATTTGCAAATGGTTCAGGGAGTTGTGTACGTTCTCTCTGCTGTTTGTGAAGGGTGGGCACCATGCAATCATCTCTGCCTGTCTAGGGCTATCTTCCATAAACTGACCTCCCTAATGAGCAAGAACAGCTTTGCCACAGTTTTCCATGCTCCTCTAGAAAACTGAATCCCCAATTCTAGCAGGTTCATTGTAGGGCTGGCTGTGCCAAAGTCATTCCTTGGGAAAGCCTTACCCGAGCTGTAGCTGTTTGTGCCTGGTTGTTCTTTGCTATCCAGGCTGCCATTTGTGGGGTACCGTTGTGATGGTAAGAGGCAGGACCAAGGAGCAAGGAAGCCAGGCTTGGAGGAACAGCTGGGTTGTAAATCAGGAGATGACTGTCTCTCCATGGCAGATGGAAACAAAAGGAAGAAGGCCCTTCATTGTGTCAGATAGCCACAGAGCCTTGAGGAATTATTATTCCTTGAGACCTGGATTATTGGGATAGGAGAGGCTTGACATCCCCTAGGAGAGCAGCACAAAAACACTTTTGTGTTGGGAAGCACCACGCCTTGCGGTTGGTGGTGATGGGCGGGCTCCCAGTCACCTTCGCAGGCTAAGGCCTGCTTTGTATTCCTGTATCCTGTTTTTATAGTACAGGAATCTGCCCATCTTTCTCAATGTGGCATCTGTGCCCAGAGATTGCCAAAATGGAGTCACATGGCTCCCAGGGGAAAGTGAGAAAGCAGAGAAAAAGATGCTACTGCCAGGAGATACTGGGAGCGTGAATGGACTACACAAGGAAACACAACGTGGGCCCCTGACCCATGTCCCATTCTTTAGGCCCACCAACCTGCCTCTGAGTGGCACAGAAAGCCAATGCAGATGCACACAGCCCAGTCTACTTCCTGACGCTGCACAGTGCTCGATAGAGAGCACCTCCTTCATCTGACTCCTGTCTATCACCCATAGCTGTAATGTCAATCCTTCCCCTACCTCCCCAGAGTGTTTCACTGCGTAAAAACAGCCTGGGCTGTCCTGGAACTCGCTCTGTAGACCAGACTGGCCTTGTACTCACAGAGACCCACCTGCCCCTGCCACCTGAGTGCTAGGAATAAAGGTGTGTACCGCCATCACCTTACTGTAATGTTGATTCTTTTTAGAAACTTTTTATAATTGATTCTGTACAAATGACCTCATAGCCTAGACAGAAGCTCTTCAGTAAGCCCAGGGATAGGAACTAATGCAATAGCAGGGCTGAAGATGTGATTCTTATTTTCCCAATGCCTCCAGACACGCACTGGGCAGGGTCAAGGGAGAGACACCCGACCTGAAAGGAAAGTTTTGGTCTAACATTCAGATAACTGTAAAGGTGTTAGATGGGAGAATGGTGTCCAAGACCTAGTAACCAAAGGCCTCACCTGAAACTTGAACTTCTCGAAGTTCCCTGATGCAGTCTCTGGGCTCAGTAGCACAGCACTTCCTTTCTCTGTTCTGGAGTGCAAGCCTAACTGAGTACCCCCTCTAGCCAGAGCAACGGAGGGTATTGCTTCTGTGTGTCCACGGCCCTGTATTCATTAGGCCTGGAGCTGGTTCACTCACCAGACATGCAGAGACAGCTGTGTACCCTGTGAACACAGTTTGAATATAGGCACTGAGGCCTGAGAGTCCTACAGGGAAACTAACCCATGCAGCCAAAGTTAAAATCCCCTGTTATGGGTGCCATGTTAGAGGAAGACACAGAAGAAGCTATCTTTGGTAGCTAGGAATGTTGGAGGAGGGCTTGATCTTCAGAAGGATGATTAAAGTTAGAGGCCCTCATAGATGCAGAGATAAGGGGGTCTCTGTCCCAAAGGGGGGCATGGCAGTGCAGTGAACTGGCTGCTGCAGGCTACTCAGCCTGTCATCTGCAAAGTGGGGATGGTGGCTCCTGCCCTGCTGACCACTGAAGACACCAGAGGAGCAGTAACTGAGAATAGTGCCTGGAAGGGCTTTGTGAGCCAGAAGGAAGTTCAACTCCTCTTCATCCTTTCAAACACATGGCAGTGTCTGTTGTGTTTGAAGCTATTACTTGACTTTCTTGGGAAAGTCAGCAATGGTTTGAAGGGGGTACCTGGCCAAGCCCTGGAAAGTAGAAAAAGTAGAAAGGGGAGGCAGAGCACTGGAGTTAGAGGTCAGCCTTTTGTGGTCCCCTGCATCCAAGTAACTCATTAGAGGGACGCTAGAGCTCAAATGAAGAGAAAAGGGGAAAGACAAAAGAAAAGGGGAGGACAGCATCATACCCCTAATTCTGCTACTCCTCATCCTCATTCCATCCCGTTCTATTCCAGTATCTTCTTGGTCCCCCTCCTTTCAGCCTGGGTGTTTCTTTAGCCACCTAAAACTCAAGAAGACCAAACCATTGAGAGACTAGAGTAGGTGTGGACAGTGCAGCCAGGACATAAATAGGAAGGGCAGGTACTTCTTCCCTTTGCCCAACATCTTGGTGCATTGACATCATGGAACTCAGAGCTCCAAGAGAGTGAGGCCTCTTGGTGGGCACAGTACTGGCCTAGAAGGTAGATTAGAGAGATTGCTGAGACCTTGTTACCATTATTGTGTGGCCTGGTCAGTCACTTTCCCCTTTGACCTCTGCCTTCACACATGTAAGATGAGGGGCGTGCAGAGCAGTAGGATTCTGTTTCTTGTTTGGGGGGATATAATACAGTTTAAACCAAGGTCTCATTGTGAGTATAGGCAGGCCTCATCTTCCTTGGTGCTGATGTGAGCCACCATGTCTGTCTGTGACTGGTAATATTTAAATTGAGGAACCCTTACAAGGCATAGTGGAGTACGTGCATATAATCCCATCACTGGGGAAGCTGAGGCAGGAGGATTTAGTATTCAAAGCTAGAGAAGGCTACACAATGGGATGAAGGAAATGGAAGGTGGGAAAGAGAGGGAGAAATCGATTCTAGAGATTAAGGAATCCCTGTATCGATATCTCTGGTACCTTATATGAGGATTGAGAAGGAACAGGAAGGCACAACTCAGAACATTGCAGCACCTTATCCTTCTCTAATCAAAACAACTCTGCTTTTCTCTGTTTTCTATTTTGGAGCTTACATATTTAAAAATGACCAAACTTGTTAGCACTCTGGATTTGTGTCATTTATTACATCAGTTACAAATGGAGCTTTTAGAGGTGTGTTATACCCATACTCCACCTCCAGCAGCACTGAGCCTCTGGCAACTGTCTCAGTACTTGCTTGGGGTCAGCTGGGTGAAGAAGAAGAACTTGAAATGGGGATAAGAGATCTGCACACCGCTGCGGGTTACGGTGAAGTAGTGTGGGTGGAGGACTGAAGGCCCCACTTCGCATACAGCTGTTGCTGGTGAAGAGAGGCTATTTTATAGCTTGGTCTTGTAGATTAGATGTGGAGGGCGCATACTCAGAGTGTTGTATGGTGTAACTGAATCCCATCCCAGGATATGCCCTGGTAATTACTGCAAATAAGTCAAAAAAAAAAAAAAAACACAACTTGAGGGACAAAGGAGACACAAAACCCATGGGATGATTTCTGAGATTACCTCCCATCATGAAAAGACACTTTAAGTTGACCATGTAAAGAGAGGGTAGTGACCTCTAGGAAGGGGGGAAAACATGTGCAAATGCCCTGTGGTATAGCATATACCCTGTGGTATAGCATATAGTCAGGAAATTCAAGGGCCTGACAAAGGGTTAGTCTGATTCTACATAGAAAACAAGAACTGGGGCTGGAGAGACGGCTCAGTGGTTAAGAGCACTGGCTGAGTTCAATTCCTAGCAACCACATGGTGGCTCACAACCATCTGTAATGAGATCTGGCGCCCTCCTCTGGCATGAGGGCATACATGGAGGCAGAATCTTGTATACATAATAAACAAACAAACAAACAAACAACAAATAAATAAATCTTAAAAAAAAAGAAAACAAGAACTCAGAAAGAGCTCACTGGTTAAATAAAACAAACATGTGAGACGTCAGGAGCTTTTGCTTTTTCTCTGCAGGCTGTGGGATCAGAGCAAACAGGGTAGAACAAGGCGGGACTCTTTGGAGATGATGGCTCCAGCCACAGTGTGGAGTCAGACAGAGATAGGCAGTGTAGCTGGGGGAAGACAGTGCCAGGAGACACCAGTGTGGGGGGCTAGTTAGATGAACAGGTATATGGATGCACGCATAAGAAGTGGGTGGCTGGGTGGGTGGGTGGAAAAGCAAGTAGCTGGTAGGTGAACCTAGGGAAGGGTTTGTAAATGGGTGGACATGAGATAGTATGGTCATGAGGAAGTATGAGTGGATGGAATGATGGATATGAGGATGCAGTGGGGGAGAAGGAATGATGAGGTGGGTGGATGGATACATGAATGGATGAATGGGTAAATGTATCAGGACTAGAAAGAAAAATTAGTAGGCAGTAAGATGTGGAATAGAGATTTGTAAGTCAACAGAAGGAGAATTTGTAATGTTCCTTGCTTTAACAGAACACCCAACACAGAACAACAAATTAAGTAAAGAAAACTTTGTTTGGGTCTCATGTTTTCAAAAGATATGTGTAGATCTAAAGTGGGGTAAAGCAGTGTTGAGGGAGCATATATTGGAGCACAGCTGCTCACTTCATGTCACCAAGGAAACAAAGAACAAGGCTTGCACAGTATATAGTCCCCCTAAAAAACCTCCCGTAGCCCATCTCCAACCAGACCCCACCTGCAAAGATGTCCATCCCATCCCAATAATACCATCAAATTATGACTCCATCAATGGAGTAATTCACTGATCAGATTGGAGCCCTTATGATCCAGTCATGTCTCAATGAATAGATCTGCCAGTTGAGGCCAAACATTCAACATGTGAGCCTTTGGGGCAAAAAGAAGTTCAAATCTCAGCTGTAACAATTGGTAATGGTCTTAGAGGAAGGTAAAGGGGACGTGGGTGGCTAAACATGGATGGATGAGTGGGTTGAAAATGGATGGAAAAAGTAGCTGCTCGGTAGGTGGGAAGGGGGATGTGGCAATGGGGGTGTAACTGGATGAAAGGGGAGAGAAGGACAATTGGATCTGTAGATCAAACATGGGTGGGAAGATGAGTGAGTTGCAGAGTAGGTGAACCTTGCAGGATGGGTGGGTTGTAGCTGCCAACATGCCTAGGTGAGGAATTTCCAGAATATGCATCAGGAAAGACGCCATAGAAAGAAAGGTCCTAGACAGTGGTGTAATCAGAATGTCATGCTAGTCCATGTTTTGTGTCTACCTCTGAACCACAGGATAGGACAATATGCTAAGCAAAGCTGGATCACAGCTAGTCCCCAGATTGCCTCTAGCTTTTGAGACTCTCAGCCTTCTGAGACAGGTGTGCTGTACCCTATGGTGATTGCCTGGCCCCAGATTTGTTGATGATCATCAAAAGATATTGTAGGTTTGTCTCCTCAGATATTAAAAGATACACAGTCTCCAGGTGTGTGAATGTGTAACTAACTGTACTTGCTTTAGAGGTTAATATAGCAAGAAAATATGCAAGGCTGTATTTCATGATGTGTTCTATTCTAGAGTCATATTTTTATGCATGACACATCCTGGGAAGTTCCTTGACACTAATCTTATTTCAAGAGCATGTGTTATAGAATTTTCCAAGCACTATCCTTGGGCAATTAAAATGCATTAACTATTGGGCTACATTATATTTCTAAAGGAAAGTTCTCAGAGAGAAACAATGTGCAGGTATCCCGAAAACAGAATGTATACAGAAGTTTCTGTCCTGCCTGGTCCCACAGCCATTCAGTCCCAAAGAAACACAGGGGTTTATATTAATTATAATACAATATAATAAGCCTGTTAGTTCAGGCTTATTATTAACTAGCTTTTACAGCTTAAATAAACCCACAATTCTTGTCTATGTTTAGCCACATGTCTTGGTATCTTTTCTCAGTGAGGCATTCTCATCTTGCTTCCTCTACATCTGGCTGATGACTGACTGTTTGCCTTTCCTCTTTCCAGACTTCTCTTAGTCTGGTTGTCCCATATATACCTCCTTCCTGGCTACTGGCCAGTCATTTTATTAAACCAATAAGAGTGATAAATCTTTACAGTGTGCAAAAAGCATTATCCCACAGCAACAAAAGAGGGGGCAGGGGTTTATAAATGGAAAGATAGACCTGGAAAAGCGGATAGTTCTGATCACAAGGCTAACCCTGTTCTCTGCCCTGGGACCAACACCACATACTATACACATAGGTGCTTGTCAGGCCTGCCTCTAAGGAGCGGTATGGAGAGGCCAGGACCCATACCTCTGCTATTTACCAGACTGCAATGGGCGACCATTGAGAGCCCACTCATTATGTGCCTCATCAAGGGAAATCTTGGAAACTCTGGCTCAAGGACCATGAATACAGAACAGGAGAAATGAACAGCAGACTACTTGAATGAAAATGGGCTGAGTGGGAGACTTCAGGGAGGGCCGGATTCACTTATCCACCGCTTTAGCTCCACTTCCCAGCGTAATGGTCACGTGAGCACTGCACAATCCTCAAGTCAACGTGTCACGTTGAGAAGTAGACTTGGGTAACCTAGAGCAAGTGTTCCCGAACCGTGTTCCTTGTAAACTGCTAAGCGCTGCTAGCCTCATTTGGTTCTATTTCTAATATTTGCATTTACGCTTGCATGTTTACTTGCTGTAGTGCTGGGGATTATTTATTATAGCCTTGCACTTTCTGGGCAAGCATTGTACCACTGAACTACACCCCTAACCCCTTACTGGTGGATTCTAGATGGGTGTTTTTCCACTGAGATACATTGGTCCCTTGCTAGACTTCTGGTGGTTGTATTTTGGTTTCATGTAGTTATTAGTTTGAGAAAACAATTCTACAATTTAAATATATCCAAACATAGTTGATATGGCCCAAATTACATGGAAAATATATGTGATATATATATATATATATAGTACATATATACATTTATATTTGGAAATATACAAAATCCACAAATTTTGCACATACATCAATGCTCTGCCTTCTATGAAAGGGATTTGGAACAGTTTGGAAAAATGCATGTTTCATGATAGAACACATTCAGGGAGAAAGTTGAAATGAGTCGGAGGAAATGTGCAGGAGATGCATCTGAGTCATAGTGGGTTGGAAGGTCAGGTTACTAAGCCCGGCTCCCTAGGAATCTAGGACAGGTTCTTAGCCCCAGGTGGAGGCTGTGTATGGAGCATCTGGCTACTGCTGCACAGTGGGCATCTGGGGCTTATGAGAGTGTCCAACCATTCACCCCGCCAACAGTGAATCTCACAGCACAGGCAGCACGCAGAAACAGGGAGGCACACAGATGAGTCACAGTTTCCCCTCTCATTAGCTCACCCTCTGGCATAAGACAAGGGTGTCAGAAAGCAAACACGCCCGCAGCTGCCCACACACAACCTGGAGGAAAATGACTGTGCTCTAGAGTCCTTGGGATAAGGGAGGTCTCTAAGCTGAGGCTTGAAGGGAACTCCTGGGAGCAGGAAGACAGGTGGGTGAGGGACACGGGAGGATGGAACTAAAGGAGGCTGTGCCCAGATGAGAGTTGATAGGATGAGAAGCTGAGCAAGGGGAAACACAGGGGCAGTATCCAAGAGAGGCAGCGCTATCTTGGAATCATCTACGCGGACCTCTGGGCTCAGCAGGGGAAGGTTGGTATACTCCAGAGACCTGATAATGGAAATGGCCTTCCTGAAGGCTTGGGGAAATGAGTGCATATAACTAGCCTCCTTGTCGGAGTCTACTTCCTCTGGAATTGATCCACCCAAAGGAAGGAGGAGGCAAGTGAAAGCCCCATCCTGGAGAGGGCTCAGGAGAGGTTCCAGCAGCTAGGAAGCCTGAAAACTTCAGATGCCAGGAAGCCGCTGGCTGTAACCCTCTACCAGCACCCCACAGCTGCACAGTAGTAGGCATGTTACTAACTCTAGGACGTAGCCATGAAAGGGAAAAACGAGTTCCACTTCCTAAGGTCACAGGAGAGAATTCTCCCAAAAGGCGGAGTGCGTTTCTAGGTCCTGAGACTACTTCAGATGCCTACTAACACTCCATGGCAAGATAATTAAACCAAAGCAAGCTGAGGGTGGGATCTCCAGTCCTCTATCATGGAGAAAGGGCCTTATCACTCACCACTATAATTAAGTGATTCCATGAAAGGAGCCTTTGGGGCAAGATCCCATTTTAAAATAAATAGACTGGCAAGGCCCCATCAACTAAGTTGGCCACCCAAGAAAGTGTGTTATATGCACATGTGGAAATGCCGTAGTGAACATGGAATACATGGCTCAGTGATAGACTCCACCGGTGAGAGAGAGGCTGGAGTGTGGTTCAGTGGTAGAGCACCTTCCCAGGATCCCCAGTGAGGGGCTGAGAATGTGCTCAGTGGTAGAGTATCTACTTGTACAAGCTCCTGGGTTCCAACCCCAGAAATGCAGAAGACGTCAAATGAACCTATTCTGTACAATTGGCACAAACAGACAAAAACATAAAAACAAAAAAAAATATTGTGACTATTAAATTCAGGAGAAAAATCCTCTCCACTTCCACTTTGGAAGCAACCTAACCTGTGGGGGGGGGGGGATGACTTCATGTTCTTTGGTCCTAGGAGAGGCATAAGTGATGACTGTAGCCCACTGTGTGACAGAAGCCAGGCTGCCTCAGTTCAAGTCAGCACAGCTGACCTCAGTCTGGCCTTTATCTGTATCAAATAAAAGCAGGGGACTTCCCATTAAACTTGGGATTCAGATAGTTAGTGGTACCTTGATGTAAGTATTTCCCATGAGCCATTTGGGGTAGGCTGGCCACTGTTAATCTGAAGCTCAAAACTAACTGCATGGCCTGTAATTTATCTGTAAACCTTGGGCCTCAGGCAAGTTACTTCTCATTGCATCTCAGTTTCTGCATCTAAACGAATTGTGGTTTTTGTTTTGTTTTGTTTTTAAGGAGAGTGTGGTGCTATGCATGTCTGTAATTCCAGCACTCAGTAGCCGGAGGCAGGAGGATTACCATACTAATCTGGACTACCCAACAAGCTCCAGGCCACGTAGGTGGCAGAGATACTAGTGCCTGGTTTTCTGTACCTTGGTGATTGAGGCAGTCTGCCTAGAGGAGTCAATGTGCAGCTAAGACATAATGGATGGATCAGGCCAGGGGAAACAGAGGCATTGGTTAGTCGTTCTACCGCCTACCCCAGGTGCTGGCAAGGCGAGTTGACCATCATACAAGGCTGGGAGTGTGGAACTATTGAGACAATTAAGAAAGGTTCTCATGGAAGCATCGAGGTGGTGGCTCTTTCCTCTGCAGTGGGGAATCTGTCCAAGGCTCTGCACCTTTATCTCCAAGTATATGCAAGAAGCAGTTTGGGCATTGGTGGCAATGGAGGAAGGAAAATGTTTCAAAATACTGAGGCCAGCATTAAGCTACAGTAGAGGACTGTCTCATCCCCAATGTCTCATCCCATGACTGAACTGGGTCTGCTTCATTCACCTATGAGAGACTTGGATATGACTTAAAAGGGCTCATAAGTTAATTTCCAGATAGTGGTACTGTTGAGAGGTCAACAGCTCCATTGCTGGGTTAACCCATTGCTGAATTCTTAGCTGGATGGTTTGTTAGGAAGAGGAGGAGCAAGGCTGGAGGAAGTCGGCCATTGCTGGTGAGGCTTTGAAGGGTGATCTCACCTAGCCCTCCTCTTCCCCCACTTTCTGTTCCTGGCCACCAGGATGTGAGCAGCATTGCCCATCTCACCCTTCTGCCATGATGTTCTAACTCCCTGCAGCCTCAGAACAGTGAGCCAGGACCGTGGCCTGACACATCTGAAAACATGAGCCAAAGGGAATCCCTCCTGTGCGTTAGTTCATTCAGGCATTTTGTCACAGGAATAAATACAAAGTGACTCAGTCTCCAGGAGCAGTTAGGCTCCTCCCACTGAGTATGGTGCAGAGCGAGGGGAACTGGCTGAAGCAAGAAGCCTCCTGGCCCTAGCTAGGATGCATGAGTAGGAAGCCATCAGCAAGGCGCAGATCCCCGTCTCAACTGCAGTCCATGTCTGCAGGTCCTATGCCAGCCTTTTCTGTAAGAGATATGCATCAGTTAGTTGCTTCTAGTTTTTGCCCCACTTACCAGCACACGCTAATTTTATGGCAGAAATGAATTCCACCCAAACAAACTCCCTTAGTGCACAATTATTCCTCACTGGCTCCCTTTAGATAAATATCCATGAAGAGGCTTTAATTAAAATGTCAACAGGGGAGGCAGCCTTGCATGTTGCCATCTTCCCACTCAGCAGCAAGTTGGACCCGGGTAGAGTCCAACGGGGGAAATGAGAACTGAGCTTGCCAGGAGGGCCAGCCCCATGTCAGGGAAGGGACCAGCCCCTGCCCACTGCACAGCTGAGCACAGACCTAGTGGGATCTAAGCCAGACTCCTCCTCAATTCTAAGCCAGAGCTGGCTCAGACGCTGTGGACTTGAGAATCGGCAAATAGCAGGGTGTGGGGATGCGTGTGACCGAGAAAGGCTGTACCAGAATCCACTGCACAGAGGCCAGGGTGGTGGCTGGCAGCTCATCTGGGTCTGGGTGGAGGGTCGGGATGGCAAGGACTTGGAGACTCCTGCTGAGAAGAACACATAGCATCAGCAGCAAAGGAGAGGCAGGGTGTTAATGCCTGGGTCTATCACAATCTATGCGTGGAGTCTCCTAATTTTTAGTATGTCAGATTAGAATTTACTTTTTTTTTGCACCCTTCTGCAACCCAGGCTCCACCCTTAGGTGGCCACTTTGTGTGTCGCTTGCCGATAGGTTCTGCAGAAGAAAGGGTTTATAACGAGAGAAGCAGGAAGTGGGGGAGGTGTGAAATTGCGATGAAGGGTGAAGGACAGTTTCCTGAAGTGACAGACTCTGCTGTGGCGCTGCTGAGGCTTCTGGATGATGTGTAGAGAAGGGATAATGTGTGACATTGACCTTGGCCAAGATGCTGCCTGTGTCCTTTTTGTTCTTCTCTGGTGGTGGTGGGGGGTGTCTGCTGCTTCCCGAGAAAGCAGAGGTGCAGCAGGAATGGTAGGGTCCTCAGAGCATGTGAGGGGGAACGGTGGGTAAAGGCTGTCTTAAAAAAGGAAGGCTCTATCCAGCCTTGAGTGGAGGTTCTAGTTCACGCTCGCTCCCTTTTGTCTCATTCACAGAGGCTGCAGAAGAAGAAAGCAGTACAACTGGGTATGGCTACTCAAAGGCCCACCATCCTGTGTACATGGCTTGGGTCCTTAACTTTATTTAGCCAGGAAGTCTTTGTTGAAAAGACAGGGTTAGAACTTCACAAAGTACACAGCAGCTTTCAGTGACCATAGTGCGCTCGGTAGAAAGGGGGCCAGCTGCAGGCACACCCTCCAGGAATCCTCTGATATCACAGCCAATCTCAAGGGTGGAATGGCTTTGTCCATGAGGCGGGACAATAACAACCTGCCTGCACTCTGTGTGTCCCCGTTCTGCACAGTTCTGCAGAGGAAGGCACAAACAGGCAAAGCCTGCAGTGCCAACCTGCCAATGAGCTCCAACCCACTCAGGCTGCCAGAACCAGAACCAGCTTACTGACCCCTAAATATCATAACCGTAGTTACACGTCTCATGCCTGAAAAAAAAAAAAAACTGCAGTCTGCGAGCAACCCTGAAAAGTCTCTGGCTGAGTGGTGTGTGTGTGTGTGTGTGTGTGTGTGTGTGTTGTGCAAACTGCTGAGCCAGCCTTCCCGCAGCTCTCAGCCCGAAGAATTAGGAAATAGGGGTTGGGTCAGAGGTTCCTTAGCTCTCCACACAGACCAGATACCCCAGGCCCATGTGTCGGCATCAATGCCACCCTCACGGGGATCTCTGTGTCAGTCAGACTTGTGTCACTGTGGCAAAATAGCCAATGCAAGTAACGTAAAAGGAGGAATTTGTGTTTTGGCTCCATTTCACGAGGCTTCTGTCTATGACTCTGTTCCTTGGGGCCTACAGTGAGGCACAGCATCATGGCGTGAGCATGAGATGGTTTGAGACTGTTCAAACGCATGGTGGACAGGGAAGAGAATGCACAAGACACATCACGCGTGACCTGCTCCCTCCAACCAGGTCCGCCTAAAGTTTCCAAGACCTCCCCAAGTGACACTTCTACCTGGGACCAGTGCTTTCATTCTGTGAGCCCTTGCTGGGGAGAACTCAGATCTCAACTGTAAACCACCTTGGGATCTTCATTCACAGGCTTGGACTCTACACAAGAGGAAGCCTGGACACAGCCTCCTTCATTTCTTTATCAAAACATTAAATGGGTTTAACAATGTCATGCACTTTTCTGACAGGGCTTTATAATTCTTTTGTTGCTGGATAAATAGAAATGACAAATTTCCCAGGCAGAAGCTACTTGGACTGAGATGTGTGTATACATGTATATATGTGTATAAGTGTGCATGTAAGCATGCACACACCCATGTCCATTGTATCTTTTCTAGTTCTTAGTCATTATATTTATTTATACCTCCCAACTGTCCTGTTTCCCTACTTCCTCTTACTCCCCCTCCTTCCCCTCCTTTCTTTCACTCCCATCCCCTTCCCCAGACGTGGTCTCAGTATGCAGCCAAGCTGACCTGAAACTTGCAATCCTTCTGCCGAAGGGCTAGGATTATGTGCCACGACACCCAATTAACAATCTCACAGGCTTCAGTTTCGTTAAGAATGATCAGCCGCGCAGCAGCGCTGGTTTGAGGTGAAGATGAATCAGCCATTCCTCTTTCCAGGGCTTCCCTCACCTCCTGGGCTGCCTGAATCTCCAGCTTCATCATGACTAACACACTGGTGTGCACTCTGGCGCTATTCTTGGTTCGCCTCCGGAAGGGAGGAAATAGATGAAGAGGCTGTTAGCATCTGATCAGTTCAGCACACCAGCCTGTCTCTTCAGCCCCATATTCTAGGAATGTCAGAAGAGATGCCCCAAGGTAGGTGAGTGAGCCCATCCCAGCTACACCCACTCAGCCATTGTCCACCTGTGCCCTCTACAGGGTCAAGCTGAGTTGCACTTGTCTGGACGGCAGTGAGCAGTCCTGGCTGCTGCCTCTGGGAGACAAAGAGGTAGGGACTCAGGCCCCAGATGCAGAGGAGGCCCAGTGCTAGACATCACAACAGGATGTTTTAAAAAGAAGTAGATGCCGGGCGGTGGTGGCGCACGCCTTTAATCCCAGCACTCGGGAGGCAGAGGCAGGCGGATCTCTGAGTTCGAGGCCAGCCTGGTCTACAAGAGCTAGTTCTAGGACAGGCTCTAGAAACTACAGGGAAACCCTGTCTCGAAAAACCAAAAATAAATAAATAAATGAATGAATAAATAAATAAATAAATAAATAAAAAGAAGTAGATGAGGAGACAGTTCATGCACATTGGAAAAGTTCCCTCTTGGGAAAGCATTTGCAAAATTAGCTCTTCGGCTCTACTCAGGCAAGATGGTCCTTTTAAAGTTTTGCTCATGAGTTGGTGCTCTCCTGCTGCTTTTTATAGGGACTCTGGGGATTGAACACCCGTTGCCAGGCTTTCAAGCAAGTGCCTCTGCACGCTGAGCATCCATTCAGCCCTAAGATGCTGTGTATATGTTTATCAATGTGGTTTTGGGGGTCAAATCCAAGGCCTTGTACATTTGGATAAATGCCGTCTCTCTGAGATATAGTCTTAGATCCTGTTTTTTGTTTATTTGTTTTGTTTTGTTTTTGAAAGAAGGTCTCACTATGTAGCCCAGGCTGATCCTCCTGTCTCAGCTTCCTAAGTACTGGGATTGCAAGTGTGTCTAACACACCTGGCTCACACTGGTCTTTTCTGAAACCTCTGCTTGCACGGCATTGACTATCTGGGCTGCTTTTGCTTGTATGTTGTATGGAATGTCTTTTTGCTGTGTGACAGAGGACCTTAAAACTCAGTGACTTTCGTGTGACATTATGGTCGTTGCCTTAGGTTTCTATTGCAGGGAAGAGACACCATAACCATGACAGCTCTTATAAAGGGAAACATTTAATTGAGGTGGCGGCTTACATTTTCAGAGGTTTAGTTCATTGTCGTCATGGCAGGGAGCATGGTGACTGGAAGTGTGGCAGTGTGGAAGCAGACATGGTGCTGGAGAAGTCTACATCTTGATCCAAAGGCAACAGGAAGTGAACTGAGGTACTGGGCAGTATCTTGACCATATATGAGACTTCAAAGGCTGCTTCCACAGTGACACACTTCCTCCAACAGACCTACACCTACTACAACAAAGCCAATCCTAATAGTGCCATTCAAACCACCACAGTCATTTATTCAACACAGTGATTTCTCTCCGCTCACCGGGGAAGTTTCTTGCTTGGTCTCTGCTGGGCTCAGCTAAGTGATTGGTGCCAATTCACTTGGGGATTGATTGGTCTAGAGGGACCTTATCTAGGACATTTCATGACCCCCATTCTTCAGAAGGCTGACTCGGGCTTAGACGGTTCATTCTGAAAGTGCACAGCCCACTGTAAACTTTGCCTCACTCTGGTGATAGTCCACTGTCTACAACAGGTCATGTGAGAGAGGCACTATCACAGAATGTGCATAGTGGAGAGGAGGAAGGCTTCGCATGGCCCGCCGCTGTGAAATTGCTTAAACTCCAGCCTAGTGACACCGGCAAGACATATACTAATTTTATGGCATATGCTACAAAACCCTGAGAGGTGAAGGGGGCTGTTAGCAACAGGACTAGGTTTAGGAACCCCTGTGGCCACCAAGCAGACATCCAACATTGAAGGCCCCACAGTTGTTGATCTCTACTTTCCGTGCTCACTACCTTAGACAGCATCATATGGTCCTTCTGTCCCTGGTGCTTCCACCTCTGGCCCAGCACAGAGAATCGAGCTGCTTTTTGCATAGTAGGGATAGAACACAGGACTTTGTGCACACTAAGGACCACTGAGCTATGTCCTCAGACTGAAACCTTTTAACATTAAGCAAGTGGGTAAGTCAAGGGGGTACTTGAAGGCAAGGTTAAGTCTTGCTTTACCTCTCCAGTGCTTTCAGTACCACCTGGCCAGCCATCCTTAGACTGGCTTACATGTCCATTGACCACTTCTCTGGCTGCTGCATATCTTGATGGTCTGAACTTCTGTACACAACTGCTTTCAGATACCTCTCATTCCTGTTTCTGTCGCCTGAGCCTGCCTTAGTGCTAGGGTTTGCAATAGTGTAACCATCAAAGCCTAGGCATTGGATGTCTAGTCTCCAAGCTATACGAGCTCAAGAAACGCCACCATCCCTTGTCCCTATTTTCAGACTGTTTTTTCCCATGTGCCCAAGAGCTCCTGTGAATTCTACCCGGACCTCTAGCCATCCATCAACTCACCTATCACTGCATCCATCTTCCTAGCAATCTGTGGCAATGAGGAGGCACAAAAGAGGATTGGAGTCTTTGTAGCAATCAATGCACTGCGATTCTCTCTGCTGGTGATGGCCAGAAGCAGAGTGGCCAGATTGTGGGAGGGCAGGAGGAAAGACTGGGAAATTAAGATCTGAAAGCTAGTCTGTCTGGATGGGGTCGTGGATGGACTTCTTAACTGGGGTCAGGACTGTGCAGAGAAGTAGCATCTCTGGAAAGACTGGACACAGGAGAGTCTGCCTTCTTCTCACTCCAGAGTGTGAGCCAGCACCAGTCCACACGTGGACAGCTGCAGTCATGGAGATTCTGAATGGATCATCTGTTCAGCTCCTTTTTCATAAAGGAGAGGAGTAGGCATGGAGCATGAGTTCTATCACATACACAGTGGCAGGCACAGCAAGCTGAATTATGGAGTAGGGAAAACGCTTTGGACAAAAAGAATAATGGCTAGATCCAGTTACATCATGCCTAAGTATGCACCTGGAGGCCAGTGTACCACACTCAGGCATCCGTGTTTACTGCTGCACTAGCCACGATTACCAAGATACAGAGCTAGCTTAAGTTCTCAGACTGTATAAAGAAAATGGGGTTATATATACACATTAGAATTTTATTCAGATCAGGAAAGTGGATGGAATTGGCAGCTATTGCAAAATAAGCCAGACTCAGAAAGATAAGTATTATGTCTTTCTAGATTTAAAACTAACTCACTCTCTCTCTCTCTATCTATCTATCTCTCTCCCTCTCTCTCTCCCTCTCCATCTCTCTCCCTCTCCCTTTCTCTCCCTCTCTCTCTCCCCCTCTCCATCTCTCTCTCTCCCTCTCTCTCCCCCTCTCCATCTCTCTCTCCCTCTCTCTCTCCCTCTCTCTCCATCTCTCTCCCCCCCCCTCCCTCTCTCTCTCTCCCTCTCCATCTATTTCTCTCCCTCTCTCCCTCTCTATCTCTCCCTCCCTCTCTCTCTCTCTCTCTCTCTCTCTCTCTCTCTCTCTCTCTCTCTCTCTCTCCCTCCCTCTCCATCTCTCTCCCTCTCCCCCCCCTCACACACACACGGAGTAATAATGAAAGAAGTCATGAATTTGGGAAGAGTACGTGAGTGCCTACACTAAGAGAGTAGGAGGGGAGAAGAGAAGGGTGGAAATGATATAAATGTGATTATCATACATTAAATTCTAAATAAAGACTAATATCAAAATTACAAGGAAAGAAAAGGATTGACAGTACTTCTACCCATGAAGATTGATAGTAGTTAATCTGATTACAGGGAAAGCCAGTCATCATAGAAACTTCATCCAGACACTGATGGAAGCAGATGCAGAGATCCATAGCTAGAACTGGGCCAAGTTCCCAGAGTCCATTCCAAGAGAGGGAGGAGCGATGATATGAGCAAAGGGGTCAAGGCCACGATGGGGATACCCACTGAAACAGCTGATCTGAGCTAGTGGGAACTCACTGACTCAGGACTAACAGCAGGGGAACATGCATAGGACTGAACTGGACCCTCCGAATGTGGGGACAGTTGTGTGACTGGGGCAGTCTGTGATGCCACTGGCAGTGGGACCAGGATTTAACTATAGTGCTTGAACTGGCCTTTTGGAACCCATTCTCTTTGGAAAGATACCTTGTTCAGCCTAGATATAGTGGGCAGGGCCTTGGTCCCACCTCAAAGCGACTTGCTAGATGTTGTTGACTCCCCTTGGGAAGCCTTATGCTCTCTGAGGAGTGGATGGGGGGATGCAGTGGGTGGGAGGTGGAGGGAACTGGAGAAGGGGATGGAGTGGGAACTGGGATCGGTATGTAAAATGAGAAGGGGTTGATAGTACTACAGTCAGTCCCAACCTTGTTGGAAAAGCCCTCATCTGACCTAGTAGAGACGAAGGATCCAGTTGCCCTAGCAGCAGCTAGGGCAGACAGTTTGCAAAGTCTCCACATTTTCTGCAAATCTGGTGTTGACCAATGAAGAGTCTCCCAAGGATCCTCCTGGGTATAGGGTTGCAGCCCAGCCTGCTGGAGGTTCAGGCGAAATGTATAGGAGAGCAGTCACCAGTGCTGTCCCCCAGCATCCCACTCAGCAGTCGTGTTCCCCAGTACCAAGGCAGAAGAGCAAGGAATCCCAGGAGAAGTAGGCCATTTTGCAGCTCAGGAGCCCAGGGCTCTTTGGTGTGCTTTTCCTGGCTACACAGGGAGGTCTTTGTAACATCTGGACACTTTGAGAATAGGGCGGAGACAAGCAGTGGCCCAGAAGAGGCCGGATGAAGACATGGTAGTTAGGGGTTAGGGCCCAGAGGCAGACCAGACACCCAGACACTGGAGAAAAAGGTGGGTATGATACAGACAGTGTGGGGACAGATGTGAGGGAACTTAGGTATCCACCCACACCAGCCTGTGATTACTGAGCTCCCCATCTCGAGGAGCAGCTTGACAGCATGGTTATGGAAGGAAGGCTAACACCCAGAAACCACCCGTGGCAGGACCTGTGAGGATGCTGAGGTGTGCCATTTAGACAGGACCTTGGAGAGGTTGCGTGGAAGCTGGGACTGTGTGAAGATATGGGGGAGGTGAGGGAGGTGAGCCTTCATTTCGAGGACACTTGGAAGAACCGTGCTGAAGACCAAGAAGCAGGTTGTCTTTAGTGAAATAAAGCAGTGTCTAGCACATCCACCTCGGGATAAGCACACTTGTGTCTGACCACATTTGGCTCCATCTTTAAACAGAAACAGCTATGGCAACCTCCAGCTGGCTACTGTGGTTTCAGAAGCCTCGGGAAGCCTCCCTCGACTCTGGTCTGCCTCAGGGTTCCAGGTTCTCAGGAGTCCGGTTGACTGTGTTTTCTCTTCACCTGCAGGTACTGGCCCTGCCTACCGCACAGACCCTCTGCTGTCTCTGCTCTTGCTAGCGCTGCATAGGTTCCTGCACCCATTGCTGGGACACTGACAGCCATAAAATTTCGGCAGCCACCCAGGGGAGGACCTTGCCACATGGACACAAGGACCAAGGGAAGCATGAAGAAGTCCATGCAGAAATAAATAAATCTTATTTTTTGGGGAAGTAACACAAATTTAGGAGACTTAAAGTAACGCATCAAGTTTCCAAATAGGATGGAGCGAAGGCCGTGCAGTCTGCATGGGGCGCTGAGCTCTCCACGGCAACGTCCAGTTTCTGTTTCTTTCCTTCACGTGCCCTCCGAATCTTCATTTTGCACGAACTGTTGAGCAGGTACTTTGAGGATAATATGTAAAAAAAAAAAAAAAAAAGTCGGGTCAAAGCCTTTCTGACAAAGTAAAATATTTTTAGGAGATTATTGTGTTTAGAATTTTTTTTGAATTTACTTTTTCTTTGGGGGCTTTTCTTTATTAAATTATTTCTTTGGAGACATTTTGATTAAAATGAAACACCATAATTAAAACTCACTGTCAATAATATTTATTTTTAAATAAAGATTGGAAACAAGGGTATAGTTGTTTATAAACTGCACTGTATATTGCTGAATAACAGTTGAATAATAAAAAACCCTTTTAAATAGACTTTCTACAGCCATGTATGACTGTCCAGTTTCAGTGTCTGCTGCAGCCAGACACTGTGACCTCCTCTTCACAGACACCAACTGAATGTCTCCCAGGGCGGAAGGCAGCCCAGGACACCTGGCTGGGCCACAGCAAGCAGACAAGAGTACCTGCCTAGCTTGCCAAGGGATGGGGGACTTCCTAGAAGCAAGAATGAGTCCTGAGAGAGGGCGAGCTACTGTGCAAGCCAAGAGCCAGCCTTTCTTTCCAGCCATCAGTAGAGCTGAAGTGCACTTACCTGCTGTGAGCTCATATGCTAGCCTGCACTGGTCCTAGCTTTAGTGAGCTTCAAAAAGAGAAGTGGCTAGTTGTCTTTACTCACCTTGTACCCTGTGGATGGCTTTTGGCCTCTGAATCTGTGAGTCTGGGGATAGGTCGCATGTCTCAGAGACGCTAATATGCCATGGGAGCTGCCTACTATTAATTTCATGATAGGACTCCATTAAACATCCAGAGCTGTGGTTTGTTTAAAATATAGCCAGACTTTTACAACTGTTGTTTATTTGGGAGTTTGTTTTGTTTTAGTTTTAGATTGGTTTGTTTTTTTGTTTTTTTTTTTTTTTTTGAATGTCATGGTTTTCTTTAAATGAGAAGATCTCACGCTATAACCTAGGCTAGCCTGAAATTCCCTTGCAGCATAGGGTAGCCTTGAACTTGTATCCTCTTCAGCCTCCTAACGTTGGGAATATAGGTGTGAGGCCCTGTGCCTCCTTAACCTGGTTCAAATGTGTGCAGTTGTCAGCATTACTCACCAAATGCTTCCTTTCTCTTGACTCAGCATGTGTTGCCAACAGTTTCTAGCATCCAGTGGCTGGGGGTCGGGGAGGAGAACGGGTTCATCCAAGACACTTGTTTGCTGATGCAAGGCTCTCTGAAGCACTCTCTTCCAATATGACAACAGGAACATTCAAAAATAGCAAGAGACACACCCCACCCACTGACAAGCAACACCTCTGTCACCTTACTGCTGGCTGCTGGGTAGTAATGGTAGAAATGGTTTGATGAGGAGTGAGCCTTGCTTATTTCAACCCAGTCACTTTGGGGGGGGGGGTCCTGCTTGTTACTGTACTGTAACCCTGCCTATTCTGACTATTTCAGCATTTAGATGATCTATTGCCTACGTAAGAGAAAAGATGAATCTCATGTTTGGAAAGTCCCACATGTGCAGAGACCCTGGCATGAAGCTAGTGCACTGGATGCTATGTGAAGACATCCTCAGGATCACTGTTTCTGGTGGATGCTGCAGGCTGTTCCACCTTCCATTTTTATTGATCTGCATCAGTTGAGCTGATGGTGGATAGTGATTCTATCCAGAAAGATTGTCTGTTTTTATAGTGAACTCAACACTATGCTTGACTAATATCACTGTGCATCTTAGCCCTCTGCTTGGGAAGAGAAAAGGGCACTTCCCAGATACTAGGTTGAATGGAGACATGTGTTAGAGACAGGGTGATGTGCTAGGTGACTAGTGCAGGGGTTGAGTTGAAGAAAATCTGTCCCCGTCAACAAAGTCAGATCCTGCTGCATAGGTGAAGTAAGCCAGGTGCCTGCTGAGATTCCCACCCTGGAGTAATGGGCATGAGAAAGAGGTAGGTCGTCTGTGGATACACTGCTCTCTTGGGCTCTCAAAGCACCTTAGAGATGGGTGTGGTGATGCATGCCTTTAATCCCATTAATCAAGAGTCTGAGGAAGGAGGATCTCTGTGAGCTGGAGGCCAGCTTGGTCTACACAGAGAGCACCAGGTCAGCCAGAATCACATGGCGAGACCCTGTCTCAAAAAGCCAAACACACACACACACACACACACACACACACACACACACACACACACCCCAAAACAACACCAATAAAGAACAACAAAAATAAACAATGGCATCTCGAATAGAGGGATAAATACTTTATCTTCTAGCGTGGAGGACTGGTCAAGGCTACAGTGAGCAACAGCAACAGTTGCCAGATGCTCTAAGAACTAAAGGACAAGAGTATGGAAGGCAATAACAGGACGTAAGAGCTCACACAGAAGCTTTGGCCAAGCAGGAAGCAAAAGTGAAGCTCCCTGGCCCTGGATGCTGTGCGTTGGTTGCTGCTGGTTTACCATGGGCACAAAGGGGGAAGTGTGCACCTGCAGGTTCATCACACAGACTTGTGAGCTGTGCCCCTCCTGCAGCTCTCAGGGAAGACAGAAGTACATCCTTGACTGATATGGACATTAGGCACATAAACCTGAAAAGAAAAGCATCCATCCAAACTGGAAAAATGCAAAACTCACTACCCAAACTCCCTGTCCTTTCCATATTTGGTTTCAGACAAAGACCGGTATGAGTAAGGTCCAAGGACAAGATGATTTATTTCTATGTGACAAGCACACATTGAGTAGTGGGGTGCTTTGGTCCCAGCTTATGAGCAGCACCCAATCTGCTTACATTCCAGGGTTACCAATGGAACTCTGGAGGTTGGAATGACAATTACTTTATAATTAGGGCTGGAGGAAGAGTGAGATCCACAGGTTGAGCGAGGGAGAGGAAGTATATAGGAGAAGAATGTAGAAGTCTCCATGCCCCAGGCCTGGGGAAAGCCCTGAAATCTGCAATCCTGATAAAGGTTGCATGCTGGTTGGTAGTACCTCACAAGGGCCACATTACTCATGTTCTTTGGCAGTAATCAATTTTAAAAAGCTTGTCCTTGGTGAGAAGGACAGAAATTCTTGGAGTTTGACAGAATGTGATACGATATGATCAGACACAGTACTATTCAAAATTCTGTTCTCACCCTAAATCCATGCTCCTAGATGCAGCTCTGACACAGAAGGACATGGGGTCTGCCTGACCTGTACGAGGTAGCCCTTAGTTTCAGTACAATAAGCAGAGCCATGTGGGGGCTACTGTACTCAGCGCTAAGGGCTTCTGATGCTTCTGGATGAGGTGCAACCCCTATGACTTTGTTAGGAGCCCTTCCCTCATTACATTTGTTGACACCAATGATTTACATTCGACCAGCATTTCTGAGAGTACAGCCTCTGCTTTTCCTGGGCAAAGCATGGCAAGGGGCTCAGCACATCCACATAGTTCATGCATGTATCTGTGCTGTGCTCATGTACACTCTACACGGGGAAACTCCAGCCAGCCTGGGTGCCCAGACTTTGTGCAGTCACACTGCTGCCCCCTACCCCAGGGATTCCTGCTGTCATCAGTGAAGAACCAAGACAATCCACTAAGAATAAGAGAATGCCATTTCGCATGAAACTAGAAAAAAAAAAACAAAACAAAACAAAAAAACCCATCCTGAGTGAGCTAACCCAGGTCCAGGTCCAGAAAGACAAACAAGGTATGTACTCACTTGTTAAGGAGTGGATATTAGATGCAAAGCAAAGGATAACCATGCTAAAATCCACAACCCCAGAGAAGCTAGATAAAAAGGAGGGTCCTAGAGGGACACATATGGAGGGCACCAGGAAAGGGAAATAGCTCAGATCTCCTGGAAAAACTGGGAAGGGGAGGGAATGGGGGTGGGAACATGAGGGATTGAGATGGCTGAGTTGGGGGAGGAACAGAGAGGGGAAGCAATGAAAGATGTATCTTGATAAAGGGAGCCATTATGGGGTTAGGGAGAAGCCAAGTGCTAGGGAAATTCCCAGGAATCTACAAGGATGACCCCAGCTAAGACTCCTAGCAACAGAGGAGAGGGTGCCTAAATTGGCCTTCCCCTATAACCAGATAAGTGACTACCCTAATTTTCATCATAGAACCTACATCCACTAAGTGGTGAAAATAGATACGGTGATCTACAGCCAAGCACAGGGCTGAGCTCCTGGAGCTTAGTTGAAGTGAGAGGAGGGATCGTATGAGCAAGGGGGTCAGAGATGGCTGATCTGAGCTAGTTGGAGTTCAAGGACTCTGGACTGACAGCTGGGGATCCTGCATGGGACTGAACTAAGCCCTCTGAATGTGGGTGACAATATTTGCCTTAATTTGGGGGGGGGGACCTGGCAGTGGGACATGGATTTATCCTAGGTGCATGAATTGGCTTTTTGAAACCCATCCCCTATGGTGGGATACCTTGCTCAGCCTTGATTTAGGGTGGAGGGTCTTGGTCCTGCCTCACCTTGGTATACCAGACATTGTTGACTCCCTAAGGGATGGGGGTGTGATGGGAGAAGGTGAGGAGCAGGAGAAGGGAAGGGGAACTGGGACTGGTATGTAAAATGAAAAGAATTTAAATAAAAAAGAAAAAAGAGAAAAAGAACATGCTTCTAGAAGATAACAACCAAACATGACAAAATAAAACATAATAAGATAACAGAGAGAGAGAGAGAGAGAGAGAGAGAGAGAGAGAGAGAGAGAGAGAGAATGCCATTTCCGTTATTGTCAAGACCTTTATTAGAGACCTGCCCCATTTTGTGACTACAGACACAACATGAGGCAAAGTCTAGAAACACCAACAGTAGTGACAGAGACATTGGTTGAATATGTATAGCAGAATCTTATAGAAGTTTTTTTTTTCATATAAACTGGAAGTAAGTACCCGTAAGCAGGGCAGTGGATAGATGTTGTAGAATATTCTCATGATGGAATATCACATGGGTCCGAGTGAATGAGTCACATACAACAAGGAGCCAAATAAAGAGCCTTAGCATCTGTTAACTGGGGAAAAAAAGAAGTCCCAAACACTGTATGCATGTATGTATGTAGATAAAAGTCAAAGCTGAGCCAGAGCCAACTGATGCCTGATATGTGATGGATGGAAGAAAGGATAAGACTGACTGTATTGAAAGGGCAAGATTGACAGGAATCATACACAGATGAAACATATGTAATAGATAATGCTAGATGACCTGAGTTCTGTGGTAGAAGGAAAATAATCAACTCCCAAAGGTTGTTCTCTGATCTCTGAATGTGTACCAGAGCCACACACGCACGCACGCACGTGCACACACACACTGAATAATAAATAAACAAATAAATGAAATAGAATAAAAATATTTTTCAAGAAAATAGGATAGACACAGGTGAGAATCAAGACCTTAATTTTTAGTCTGAGAGGTGGGTACTTACTGCATTATCAAAAATTAGCAAGTGAATGAATGAGATCACAGACAGAGCAACAACAGCAGGAGATCATAAACATGACAGCGAGTGATGGATCTTGTCTGTGCAGGTGAACTTAAAGAAAAGGAAGAGGAAAGGAACCTTCTACGGGGGCCTTGTGCCACACACAGTATCAACTCTACATGCCCAAGCCAAACTCACCTCCAGTTCCATCTCCCACCTATTCCTGAAACCTGGGTAGTCTCATGCTGTGCCTAACACTCAGCACATTTGGTTTTCTTACTATCTTATGACACCAGGCACTCACATTAAAAACCCAGCTCTCTAGCTTATAATACACAAGCACGTGGGGTCTACTCTCCTACTTGGTCACAACTGGCAAGTGCCAAGCAACAGCCCTCCCAAATCCGTCTCCAAGCTTCCCTGAGATCTTGCCACTCAGGGTGCCACCCAGTTGCCTCATCAGGCACATGGTCGCAGCACCTGTGGGCATGAGAGCTTGCACTCTGACCAATCTCCAATCCCTCTTTCACCGCCACGGTCCCTGCTGGCTGTGGCCCTTCTAGTGGCTTTCCAGGGTCAGGAGACGGGGCAGCCAATCAGAGTTCTTCTCCAAAAGGGCTGGAGTCAAAGGTTTAAGTTAACTTTAAAGCCCCTCCCTCAACCAGGTAATTGATGCTTTCAGAATAACACGTGTCCTGTTTTCCCTTTAAGAAGATGGCAACAAAGTTAAACTGGATGACAGATGACCTAGATTTCCTTTTTCCTTAAACATATTGACTTATTTTTTTTCCCTGCATAGTTCTTTGGGTAAATTACAAAATACATTTTTTTTTTCTGTTTGGCTTCGGAGAAAAGACTGCAGAAAGCGTGTCTTCAACACAATCTGCTAGTGTATCTACTGAGCTGGTGGACTTCCCAAGTGCAGTTCAACAGATTTCTGTTCTCTAAATAGCAAAAGACTAGGCAGTGGTTAGCAGAGCCCCGCTTCCTCAGCCCTCAGGGCCTCCCACGGCCACCTCCTGCAGCTTCTCCAAACCCTAATCTAATGAGTGGGTGCTTTTAGCTAAGGCACTCCTGTTTCAGGATGCTAATTCCCATCACATAGAATGACAATTTTACAAGCAAGTCTCTCTATCAGCAAAATCTGATTCCATTGGATTGATTGATTGCGGTTAGAAGTGTTAACACTTCCAGATTAGGGGTGGTAGCTGTGCAGTGTTGCACTGTGGGGCACTCCAGAACGGGGGAAGCCAGGAGAGTACAAATGCACAAATAATTAATTCAAATCAATACAGCAAGGGGCTCAGGCTGAGAGGTATTCAATTATGTTGTTCAAAGAGAAGATGCCTGATCTTCTGCTGGCTTGCTCCATGCTGCACATAATAGAGGATTTTTAATTTGTGCAGCAGGGATGTTAATCTTTTACTGTGTAATCCAGTCCTTGGTGAATGCCGTCAATATGCGCGCTGCACGTGAGAGACTACCCGAGGAGGCTCTCAATCAGTCAGCATGCCTTTTCTCATGGGATTTTCATGTCAGTCCCTCAATACTCAATTAGGAAATACATGACCAGCTAATAAATGATAACTGATGGGTGAATGCATGGCTTGATAGGCATATGAGTAGGTTGATAGACCAACTGATTGATGACTGGAGGACATGGATGGATGCACACATTAATCATTGGATGGGGGTGGATGGGGAGAGATCGGTAGATAGGTGGGATGAGTAGGTAGATTAATGAGTGAGGGCATGTGGGTAGGGATGGGTAGGAGTGAACAGATGGGTAGATGGGTGAATGAATGGAAGGAAAAAGACAGAGTTACAGAAAATTTCAGATTGTGTGACTCCCTCATCTCCACCTCACTCCTGCAAACAATTAATGATCTTACTTGAACCAATAGCACAAATAAATCTGGGGTTTATTCCCCTTCCAAAGGATTCAGTACACAGTTCTTCTGACACACACACACACAGCAGAAAGAGGAGAGAGAGAGAGAGAGAGAGAGAGAGAGAGAGAGAGAGAGAGAGATTTGCAAGTCTATAACCAAAGTGTTAAAATTTTTTGTCCTGCGCTAGGATTGTCGGTCAATGGTAGAACATCTTCCTGGTGTATACAAGTCCCTGGCTTCTAGCTCCAGCACTGCAAAAAAGAGTAAAAAGTTATGATTTTCAGGCAAATGGGGTCATGTGGATTTTATGCCTGGTTGAGGTCTACCTATTCTGAAAAAGTATTTGTTATTTGTGTAATAATATGAAAACAATAAAATTAATTTTAAAAAGACATTTCATATGCCCCCAAATAGAGGATCTAATTTATAAAGCTTCCCTCTCCACCTGCTGTCTGAAGTATGCTTACTCTATAGAAGACACTGTCTAGAAACAGAACTTTCAAGTCCACTTCCTGAGTGGCTCAGTGTGGCACTAAGCAGATCTCTTAAGTGGGGAAGCTGAGATATTATCTGTGATGGGTGATCACTGGCCATACCATCCTTCCAGACTGCGGCCAGGGAACTACAGGGGTGGCAATATGGAAGGCATGGACACCCAAGGCTGCGGAGGGCTGGGGCAAAGCTACATGCAACCATCCATCACACAGTTATGACTTCCTGAACAGGAAACATGGTGACTGAGACACCTCCCCTCCCTGCCGTGAAAAAAAGAAACTGGGGATCTGTGAAGAGGAAGAAATGCAGTTAACTAGAATTCAAGCTGAAGTACAGTGAACATAGTAACGAGTTCAGAATTGAATTCAGGAGAACTAATTCATTGTGATGGGGTCCCTGGAGAGGAAAGGCAACTGTGCTCACCTAGAGACTTAGCTAAAGTGGCATTTGAGATGATGTGCCATCACAAGCCACCATCCTCTCCCCATTTTGAGAGTTCTGTTAGACACACAGGCAGCCAGCTTTCCCTACAACCAAAGCTGCTGTCACTTGGGCAAAACTCAATGCTTTTTCACAAGTGGCTGTCACCAGAAGTGGCAGCCTTATGGATTGCTTTCTGAGGTGTCTTGAAATGTGGAGACAAAGCCCAGAAAATCTTGGGTTGTCTGAGCCAAAGGCAGCCTGTGTAGGAGTCTAGGAAGCAGATCAAGAACACGAATAAACTGCCGGACAAGGGTGTGACGCACAGCATATGCTCAGTTGAGTCAGCCACAGAGAGTTGTGTGTGCTGAGCAGTTCCAGCATCCTGGAAGAGATGGTGCTACCTGAACCACAGGCCAGCTGTCGTGCTGGACAGAGACATATGTGTGGGTATGGAGGGTATGCCACAGGTCAGAAACAACAAGAAAATCTCTGAAACCAACGCCAGGTCTTCTCCCTGTCAAAGCCAAGTTGCTCTGTGCACGGAGACCCACAGGAGACAAGAGAACACGGGCGGGCTGCTGCACGGAAATTCCGCAAAGAACCGGAGCAATCCAAGTCTCAAGGATGCCTTCGTTGACTGTGTGGAAAACTAGAATCAGTCAAACAAATTAGATATTTGCCATTTCCTCCCTAAATTTTATTAGTCGATGGCAAGGAAATAATCTATCAAATGGGAAGTACTTTCAGCAATTGTTTATTCTTTATTAAGCAGATATATGGAGCCTGAATGCTACAGCGACACTTGCTACAAAATAGAAATCAGAGGATGAAACTCATAGAACAGAGAAAGACGGGAGCCTCTGTCCAGTCACCTCAATTATTTTCTTGCATAAAAGAGCAGGCTAGGTGTGGTTGATTGTGAAGGCCTCCAATTATAGTACTCAGGAGCCTAAGGCAGGAGGATTGCTATGAGTTCTAGGATAGCACGGACTACAAATACATACCAAGGTCAGATCTCAAAAACTTCAAAAAGCAAAAATAAAAAAAAAAAAAAAGATTTAAAGGGGGAAATTCTAATAGAAGGTCATCTGCAAATGACCTTGAGATAAGGACACCCCTTCAGGGCATCCACTAAACTCCTGGAAGTCTACAGACTCCAGTACCTGGAACGTAGAGACTCGCCCTTGAGATATGCTGCAACTGCAACAGAGCTTCTTGTAGGCGTACGGCATGTTTGACTGCAGTCTTGTGGGAATAGAAGCTTCTAGAGCACTGAGCTTGTACTTGTATTCTTGTACAAAAGAAAAAGATTACTCAGATACACTTGCTGTCTCTCAGCTTTCCTCTTCAGGGTCTCCTCTAAGCCATATGCCCCATCAGACAAAGAGAGGGCCACAGGAGAAGCATGGATGATACCTAGGCACTTCCCTGTATTCCTGGTTTCAGTGTGCATCTAAACCCCAACCTCAGCATCCCACAACAGCAGCATAGACAACACATCTGCCATTAGCTTTCTTTTTCCCGATCATATTCTCTGCTCTTTTGGAATTACCCCCAAATAAAATCCTTGTTCTAGGACACAGATGTTTACAGGATGTAGTGTCCTTGCCTCCATTCTTCCTTCAATATAACACAAGATTGGTGCTTCCTTGAGTATTTACTATGATTTTGTTTTCTTCAGCTAAGTCAGGGATAGGTCCACAATTAGAAAGCCAGTGTGACTATACCCCTTTTTCCATTTTAGGGACAAGTAACCATAAAAGTCCGAGTTACCCGGCACTGCTGGAGTTTGCAAGAATGAAGAGAATGCCTTGCTGGTAAAGAATAATCCATTTACCAGTCTGTTCTTCTCTATGGCCCTGACCATGACTTCTTCAGTCCGACTCACTCGGCTCTTTTGGTGCCACCACTATGAGCTCCTGATTCTGACTCTCGTTAGCAGACATTCTCCCTAGCTTAGTGGAGAGTCAGGCTCTGTACAGGGACAGTGGATCCCATCCCAACGAATGACAATTATCTTGGCTTTCCTCAGGACTGTGGCACCTTCATGGCAGCCAAGGGTGAGATTTCATCTCTCAAAGGATGATGAGAGCCAAAGAGAAATTCTGGTTTCCTGCTAGGATCTGGGTGTTTGGCATTCTTCCAAAATTCAGATGTGCAATCTTAGGACTTCAGGTGATGGTTTTAGATAGGGTGCCTGTGGGGTAAATATATCATGATGGCTCTCTTAAGAATTTTAATCCTGTAGAAGTGATGCCAGAGAAATTTGTATCCTTGCTCCATATGAAATTGCTACCACTGAACCAGTAAGAGGTTTCCAGACACCAAATCTTCCCTGCCCTTGTCTTGGGCCTTCCAGCCTCTAGAAGGTGAACAAATGGTTTTTAGAAGCTGGACAGACTTGGTGGATGCTCTCCAAGTCTATCACTTGCTGTAACTCTTCAGATGAACTAAAACATTTCTATGCTTTCAAAGGTATCTTTAGGGAGAGTTGGAGGGATGACTCTAAAGCTATGAATATTTGCTGATTTCCCAAAGGACCCAAGTTCAGTTCCCAGTACCCATCTTGGGCAGCTCACAACCAGCTGTAACTCCAGCTCCAAGGGTCTTACACCTTTGGCTTCCTTAGGCACCTGCACTCATGGGCATACACCCACATAGCCATACACACATGACTAAAAACTAAAACGACTCTTTAAAAAGACTTTTAAAAAAATTCAGAACAATTTTTATCTCATTTTTTTGGGAGCTACATACTACAAGTCTGTGCAGATCCGAGAACAACTTGTAGGTGTGGGCTCTCTGTGTCTACCAAGTGAGTCCCAGGGACTGGTCATCAGGTTTGGTGATAGGCACCTTAACCCACGGGGCCATCTTAATGGCCCATTCCTATCATTTTAACCCCTCCCCCATAAATCCTCTCTCTCTGTTCATTGCTTCCCAAGGGGTCCAGCAGGCCTGGTATTGATCTCATACACTCAGCTGCCTAAGGAAATGATGTTTTTTGTACCTCCTCTCTCCCTCTTTCCCTCCAGCACCTCTTTCTTCCTCACTCCTTCTCTTCTTTCCCCTCCTCTGTTCCTCCCTCCCTAACTCACTTTATCATAACAAAGGCACCAGCTCCACTGGGTGATACTCATAAAGGAATCCAGTGGTATCCACTTGACCGGAACACTCATCCTTACTTCTCAAGCATCTCCATACACACACTGCTCAGGATTATACTGAGATGTGCTTCCCAATGTCAAATTAGAGAACCTGAATCTCTAACAGGCTCCCAGGACATATTAACACAGTCATGCAGATGCTCAGTTGCAGGGAATTACAAGATTGTCTAATAAGAACATGCTTAACCTCTTTTTAGGTTCTCTGAGTAAGCCACGCATCCCTCCCTTTGCCCAACAAGAGAACCTATTTGTTTAACAGCAAAGATTAACAGGAAGACTTTGTTCTGGTTGAGATGTGATAAGAAGTGAGTTGTCAATGGCATTTTGATGTTTTTTTTTTTTTAAACTCAGGGACATTTAACACAGCCTACAAACCAAATCATTAAACTTGCAGCCAAGTAATTGCTTTCAGCAAACAGTGATCAAATCAGATCCCAGCCCTGAGACTTACCCCATCATCTGCCATAGAGCATGATGGTAACATCACTGGTTAATTAAAAGATGCCTTTCTACATCTTGACACAGCACTTCTGGCTCAACCACTTCAGTTGGCCGCATCAGAGTGGGCTGTTTCAGCTGTCCCCTCCTTGCCTCATTCCCAGAAGGTCATCAGCTTTCCACCCTGGACTCCCAACCTCCTCCTTATCCAGCCTGCATCTTGTGATAGGTTCTGGTCCACAGTCACACCTATGCCTTATATCCTTGCACACTCCCCTGAACCCCTACTCCTCACCTGTTCTGTTATACCCTGTGCCTGTTATACCACTGCCTCAACTGTCACCAGCTCCAGACTGTCCTATTTCTTTCCTTTTTTATTCTACTTTATTTTATATTCCAACCACAGTTTTCCTTTCCACCCCTCCCCCTGCCCCCTTCTCTTCCCCTCTAGCCTACCCCCATTCACTCCTCCCATTGGGTAAGGGCTCCCATGGAGAGTCAATAAAGTCTGGCATATTAAGTTGGAACAGGACCAAGACCTTCCTCCCTGCAATAAGTCTGAGCATGGCATCCCACCATAAGGAATGGGCTCCAACAAGCTAGCTCTTGCACCAGGGATAGCTCCTGGTCCCACTGCCAGGAGCCCCTCAGATAGTCCAAGCTTCACCACTGTTTCCCACATACAGAGGGCCTAGTTGGGTCCCATGGAGGCCCCACAGCTATCGGTCTACAGTTCGTGAGTTTCTACCATCTTGGTTCAG
The DNA here is from genome assembly GCF_903992535.2 of Arvicola amphibius. Lineage (NCBI taxonomy): Eukaryota > Metazoa > Chordata > Mammalia > Rodentia > Cricetidae > Arvicola > Arvicola amphibius. The sequence goes on from NC_052054.1 coordinate 86,866,067, forward strand.
CTGTCTCTGTAGATTTCTCCATCATGACCTTGACCTTCCTTGCTCACATATTCCCTCCTCCCTCTCTTTGACTGCATTCCCGGAGCTTGACCAGGTGCTTGTTTGTGAGTTTCTGCGTCTGGTTCCATCAGTTAATGGATGAAGGCTCTATGATGATCGTTTGAGTATTCAGCAATCCGATTATAGGGGAAGGTCAGTTCAGGCACCCTCTCCTAGGAGTCTTAGTTGGGGTTGTCCTTGTGGGTTCTTGGGAATTTCCCTAGCACCAGGTTTCCCCCTAACCCCATATTGGCTCTCTCTATCAAGATCTCTCTTTCATTGGTCTCCCACTCCATCCCCCCCCTTGACCATCCCTTTCCCTCATGATCTCATCCCTCATCCCCTCCCCTTTACTGTCCCCCACCTCCAGTTTACCCAGGAGATCCCATCTAATTTCCCTTCCCAGGATGATCCATGCTTCCCTCTTAGGATCTTCCTTGTTACCTTGTTCTCTGGAGCTGTGGGTTGTAGTTTGCTTATCCTTTGCTTTTATTCACTTATGAGTGAGTACATACTGTGTTTATCTTTCTGAGTCTGGGTTACCTGACTCAGGATGTCAGGATGTTTTTTTTCCTAGGTCCCAAACTGTCCTATTTCAAGGGCTCTCTCAGATGTGTCCAGTCATGCCCTGCTGAGCATTTCTCTTCTTACTAGCCAAGGGTGCGGGTGCTGCTCAATCCAACTCTCAAGGTATGAGCAGCACCCATTTGGAGCAGCAGAACAATCTCAACTGAGTCTTAAATAAATGAGGCTGGCAGACAGTAAGGGAGAATTTGACACTTCCTTCCACCCTCAGGGCCACACAGCATTACTTCAGAGAAGGGGTGTCACATTAGAGCAGATGGCCCTGATACTGATATCCTGCAAGTCTTTCAACCCTACCTTTCTGTCTGACCTCTCTGTACAGGAAAGCGAGCTTACAATGCCACCCAGACTCAGAACTGGGACACAGGCAGAGACTGTGGTGTCCCTGAGTTTTATTTTCACGTAAGCTTGATCCTCAAACTGTGGCATGGTTCTCAGTATCCAAACTTCTCAGCAGCCACATTTCTCTGTAGCTTCACTGCAAATTCCAGTAGGGGTGCAGTTTCTGAGAAGGGAGCCCTGTGTTCCTGAAGAGCCTCCCCTGAACTCAGCACCTTCCCCAGATCAACAATAAATAACAGAAATACAATTCACATGATTGAGGAACTCGGGCATGACTGGATAGGGCCAGAACCAATTTTATCAACACTGATTCTTCCTCCATCTGCACTCTTGCATTCCAGGAAGTCATGGCTTATAGGCACATCCCTTTCCACGTGGCTCCAGAATCATCTCCCATTGGTTTGGCAGCAGGCAGCACTTCTTCCCTTAAGTTCTACCTAAAGCCTTGTGACTGACAAAATGGTATGTGCTATGCTTTGAATTCTAAATGTCTCTTCCAGGCTCATGTTCTGAATCTTTGCTCCCCAGCTGATGATGCTATTTGAAGTACTTAGCAGGTGAAGCCTCTGCCACAGGTTCCTGCTATCTTCAAGTCTATCCTGTGCCTTAGTTACTATTCTATTACAGTGATAAATTATCATGACCAAGGCAATTTATAAAAGAAAGTGTTTAATTTGACTCATGGTTTCAGAGGGTTGGAGTCTGTGATGGCAAAGGAACACCTGACAGCTCAAATCTTGATCCACAGCCACGAGTCAGAAAGCAAGTATGGAACTGACAGGAGTCTTCTGAAGCCTCAAAGCCCACCTGTGGTGGCACACCTCTTGCAACAAGGGCACATCTCCTAAACCTTCTCAAACAGCTCCATCAACTGGAACCAGACATTCAAATACATGAGCCTCGGGGGACGATTTTCATTCAAACCATTGTACTTGATTTGCGTATCAAATGGAGCCACAGTGGCTTTGAAACTGTGACACTCTTGTTCACAGGTCTGGTCAAGAGGCTCTCAGTAGAGCCAGGGTCCCAGGGTGAGAGGGAAATGTTCCCAAAGGGAAGCCAAGGAGCTGCCAACAGAGGTCTTTGTGAGCACTGAACTGATTTTGCTAAAATTACCATGTCATGCTTAGTCTTCAATGCCAACCTGACAGGCTTTACAATCTCTTATGAGACCAAGGCATGGCTGTGGGCCTCTCTGAGAGAGCACTTACACTGCATATACCGAAGTGGGCCTTGACATTCTAGATATGGATGGTACCATCCTATGGATTGGAAGCCCAGAAAAGAGGAGAAAGGGAGCTGAGCCCAGCATTCCCCCCTTGCAGCTTTCTAGCTGCCATCATGTGCTCCACTCTGCCATGCCTTGCCCACCAGGATGAATGGGAACCTCTAAAACCAAGAGCCCAAATACATCTTTCCTGTATTAAGTTATCTTTATTAAGTATTTTGGTCACAGTTGCACAATAGCAAGTGGTAGCATGTATACAATTTTGGGCAAAGCAAGCATGCAACATGCTCACAGAATAACATGCACCCAGTAACCCCATGTTTCTAACTAATATGAGTATCACTACCCACTGTGTCAGGCCCTTTTGGGAAAATACCATTAGTAGAGGTTAGGTATGATGCTAACTCGTTTTACAGCATTTAAAAGTTAGAAATGGAATGGGCCTGTCTCATCAGTTAAGAGCGCTTGCTCTTTTAGAGGACCTAAGTTCAGTTCTCAGCGCCCACAAGGCGGCCCACGCAAATCTGTAACTCTAGTTTCTGGGGATCAGACACCCTTTTCTGACCTCTGTGGGCACCACAGGTACACAAATGGTGCCCAGACATACATTTGAGCAAAACTTGCATACACATAAAGAAAATCTTTTTGATTTTCATTAGAAACGGGGCAGTGGTGAATGCTCAATGAATAACATGTTTGATTTGCAACCATGAGGACCTGCAATCTCCCAGAACCTATATTTTTAAAAATGTAGATATGATGGCACATAATTGTAAAGTCAGGGCTAGGTAAGGAGAGAGGCATGGAGACATGCAGGGCACTGATACACATGCTTGTAACCCCAGCATTGGCAGAGACAAGGGCATGCTGAGAGCTCACTGACTGGCCAGCTTAGCCAAAATGGGGAGTTTCCAGTTCAGTAAGAGAGCCTGTCTCAGGAAATATGGTAAAGAGCAACAAAAGGAGATAGCTGGCAGCCTGCTTCAGCCTCTGCATGGGTATACATAAGCCTACATGCCCACAGACTTACGTGCCTGAGCTGCACACACACAACAATTTAAAACACAGCTAAAATTTAAAAACAAGATGGACAGCCCCTGAGGAAAAACAGCCAAGGTAGAACTCTAGTAGCAGCTGCTGCTTCTTTTTCCTCCTCCTCCTTTCCCTTCGTCTCCTCTCCTCCCTTCTCTCCCCCCCCCCCCATACACACATAGCAACAACAGCAATATAAAAACCCATAAACTGTAAAAGAAATAAAAAGTATAAATGCTAACCTGGGGAATGCTGCTTTATTTGCCTTTGATATTATTTTCAAAGTTTCAAAACATGGTATCTAAACTACCCTGAGAAGAAAAAACTGAATTCCAATGTTTTGGGAAATTTTTTTGCTATTAATTGTTTTTGTTTGTTGGTTGATTGGTTTTTAAGTCAAGTTATTTTTATGAAACAGTCAAACTGGTTGCATAACCTTGTTGAGACAGTGCCACTAATAGATTGATTTTGACTTTTCAATTCTTCATTTAGTTACTCCGTGTGTGTATGTGACAGATACACATGTCACCATAGCATATGTAACATCCGGATCATCTTACTTGGCTCCTATATTTTGTTCCCAATAATCTGCATCCCAAAGGGCTTAAAACTGAGGGTTTAGGAAGGAATACTTCCTCCCAGAGAGTCCAAGCCAAAGCCTGGACCACCGTACATAAGGCCACTCATGCAACCTCCACAGGGTACTGTATTGCTTAATTAAGTCACCTCCTATTATGTGGGGCCAAGCACAGAGTAGTCACGATATCACTCCATGCAAAGGACCAAGCCTCATCTAGGCAAGACAAGACAGTGAGGTCACTGGAAGAAAGAGTAGTCAAGCCAGGCTCTACACACACCAACTCCCTTGGTGTAAATTGGCTCTCTCCACTCCACCCAGGGATCCCTGATTTTAAGTCCTCATGAATTAGTAAAGTGGTTCAGTTGAACCTACTGATACAGCCATTTGCCCTATCAAAAATGATAAAATAACTGCAACCTTGCTGTCTTTATGAAGTAAAAAAAAGCAGTTGAGTACGAGCAATTTCACATGCTCGGCCTAATACAAAACACCATAAGAGCTGTTTCCGTCAGAACACTAACGATGTGGCTCCATCACTGCAGCCATCTCATCAGGAAAGACACTGTAAGCACCCAGGCTAAAAGCCATCATCTCCGAAAGCAGGACATTGCAATTGACAAAGTGTTCACCAGTCAGGCTCACTGGGCCAGCTTTGCGGAGTTAGGTAGACATGCCACTCTGATTTTCCCAATCGTTTCAAAGAAGTTTCAGGAAAGCCCATCCTGGGGCTACATCCAATAAAATGCTGTGCTTCACGAATAGGGCTCCAAGTACACACCACCTTGACCCAAAAGCCTGTTGTCCTGGCCCCCAAAGAGGGAAGGCGGTGATTATTACAACACAGCTGTCCTCTGGTTCTCCGTGAAGCATGGAAGACATCAGAGCGTGGAAAAGTGGTAGAGGGCTTGGTCTGCCTGTGGAAACAGCCCACTGCACAGTGATGAGCAAGGTCCCACAAGAGAGAGAGGCTCTTGGACGCGGCTCATGGCAGGAAAGAGCAGGCTGCTGAGAAGTGATGACGTACAACTGTTCTGGGACAATTCCTTCCGACACTGAGACACAGAAACATGGATGCTTTGTTTCTCTCAGCACTGAGCTCAGTATTTTAAGCAAATCATTTTCAAGGGACCCCACAGATCATCATCTTTGCCATAACATTCCTAATTACATTATTGCTTAATTGCCAAGCAATAGAGTGTGTAATTCTGAAGCTGTGATGTGTGCAGTGGGTAGGGGGTTGCTGGAAATGACGTAACTTTCCAAGCAAAGCTAACAGTTGGGAAAACTGGCCTGAAGACATCGGCAAGGGTCCAGACGCCCTGTCTAGTCTCTTACTGGACAGTTCATTTCTTTCCACATTAGGTGAGCAGCAGAGAACGAGGGCCTCTTGGATTGCATCTCATACTAATCTCTACAGCTGAACAGTCTCGTGGAGAGGTTCAGGTTCAATGTGCCAGTGACTCTATTACTGACAATGAGTTTCATGAGCACCAGGTTGAAGAAATGAACCTGGTTTCATTCCTAGCTGCAGGAGAGCCAGGGTCTAGCAAGTGGAAAACGAGTATGTCTAAAAAGCTGCATGTGCAACATTGTTGTAAGGAGGCTGCTTGTTTGTTTCCCAGCCAGCCAGACTCCCGAAATAATCACACGGAAACTATATTAGTCAAATCACTGCTTGGCCCATTAGTTCTAGTTTCTTATTTGATAACTCTTACTTCTTAATTTAACCCATCTCCATTAATCTGTGCATCACCACGAGGTCGTGGCCTACCAGCAAAGTTTCAGTGCCTCTGTCTCCAGCAATGACTCCATGGCTTCTCTCTCGACTCTGCCTTCTTTCTCCCAGCATTCAGTTTCATTTTCCCTGCCTATCTCTGTTCTGCCCTGCTCTGCTATAGGCTCAAAGCAAGTTCTTTATTAGCCAATGGTATTCATGGCATACAGAAGGGAATCCCACATCATAACATAAAGAAAAAATAACATTCCATGGCATCTGTACCCAAATCACTGGATTGGAATGTAGAAGAGGTAGCATCACCTGATCACTACAAAGGAGGTTGACAGTCAGATTGAGCATGGTTGGCAGAGCTGGGCAATTCAAACTGGCTGAAGCAAAAATAAAATTTATAGAGCTGGATTCTACCACAGCTCATCTATAGCAATGCAGTAGGGTGCTCTGGGCTCTTCCTCCATCTCTTGGACATGTTTGATACATAGTTAGGAAGTTGGTAGCAAGTCCACCAGTTCAACAAAAGTTCCTGAGTTGAGTCATCACGGTTCCAATTGACCCGTGGTGGATCTTGTGCTCATGCTGAGCCAATAACCAGGCCAGGGAGAACAGATGTACTTATTAGGTGATGCAGAGGCTGAGAGGAGTGGGAGGGATGCTCAGATGAAAACCAGAGGGGCAGATCCTTAGCAAATAGTTCCCATTAGTGTCTCCTCGACCTTTGAGCTTGCTGCTCTTCTCATTTGCGTCACATGAACGCAAAATTCCATCTCAAGAATCCAACTGGAACTAATATCTTCACAATAAACTTCATTTGGGGACTAACTGCCTCGGGCTCTGGAAAAATGCATTTATGCTTTAGCTGTGCCCATTATAAGTCAGCCAAACAGAATGTTCTTTACTCTTTCAAGGAAGTTGAAGCACAACATCAATGAAGAGCAGGAGAAGCAAAGTGAAGAAGCCACAGAAGAGCAGGCTTGGGAGGCACACGCTGATCCCTTCACCACCTTCCAGAATGGCCCTTTGGACAGGATGCTCTACACTCAGAAGCAGCAACCTCCCCTCAGAAGACTCTAGTCTCCCCACTGCCTGGGCCTGACATGGAGAGGACAAAGTAGTACCTAACAGAGTGTTCTGATTTGGTCAGGAGAGAGGAAAGAAACAGAGCAGAGCGATCTAGAGGATGTTTCCTTATCCCCACAGTAATCAGTTTCCAAAATGGTCCTCTACAGTTCCCACCACTTGTCTTTGTTACCTCACCTCCTATGATGAGTAACACTGGGCTATGTCACCAATAAAATATTTCAGCAACAGTACTGTCCTTGGAGGGTAGGTCATAATGATATTGTGGCTTCTCCCTTCCACTCTCAGATTCTGACTCTGGAAGAAGCCAGCTGTCAGGCTGTAAGACACTCCAAAAGCCTCTGGGGAGCTGGGGGTTGTTCAATGGTGCAACACTCTCACGGAATACACAAGGCCCTCTCTTCCATCTCCAGCACTGCATATACATGCATGCACATATCATATGCACACACACATGTACAAAGACAGAGGCACAAATAACAAGGAACCAAGGCTCCTGCTTTCATGGATATAAATGGACCATCCTGGGAGGAGATGTTTCATCACAGACAAGCTTTCAGATAATGAATACCTGGACTGACACTAGATTTCCATGTGAGAACTCTAAGCCACTTGGGAAAACGACTTTCAAACTTCTGATCCATGGAAATGGAGATAGTACTTGCCTATTTAAGCCATTGTATGATCAATAATGTATTTATGATGTATGGTAAAGATATATGCATATATACATATGTCAGGTTTCATCCAATTATCACGTTATAAGACTTGCTGTGACTTAGTATTCTGACCCCATAAAAGGTATACCATGAAGCTGCATCCTTAATCCTTCATACACTGTAAATGCCTGATAAACTTTGAACCAGACTTTCTATCTTTCTGATTTTGTTTTCTGAGATTGTCACACTGTGTACAGCATAACAGGCTGGCTTTGAACTCGCCATGCAGCTCTAACTAACCCTATACTCCCAATCTTCCTGCCTCAGCCTCCTCAGTGGTCGGATTATGGAAACATACCACCACACTGAGTTAAGTGTCTGTTTTTCTATACGCGAGAAACCCAGAAAACCCAGAGGTGTTCCTTTCTCTCATAAATAATTCTCTACCTCCATTTGAGGTAAGATGCAGTCCTCTGATTAACAGAACCCAGGCCAACACAGTTTTCAGCTCATTTGAGGGAATCCAGGGGATGCTTTCTGCAAAGGTAATGCTTACTTGCAAAACAGTTGTCAACTCAATGCTCTCTATTTCAGGAAATTGTGCCCATCAGGCAACCTCGACATCCAAGAAGGACCCTCACCACAGCACACACACACACACACACACACACACACACACACACACACACACACACACTGAGCCATGGCTCTGAAGTACTGCCTACACCATGGACTTGGCATGTATTCACTACATGCTTGCCAATCTGCTGATGTAGCTAACCCAGAGTCCTGTGAGCCCAGGAGAGATGCTCAAATGGGAAAGAATCAGCCACCTCTACTCCTAAGTTCACCAAGGTTCAGTTGGACACCTGTCAGCTGTAAATGATGCCAGCAGCTGAAGAAATCTGCATTGCAGGAAAATGCACCATGCTCTCTTCCCAAGACATTGAGCTTTAAGGAATTCTTAGTCTAATAGAGAAGCCCGTTAAGGGTCAGGGACATTTAAGCAACTTTAAGAAGTAGGTCTGAAGTGGTTCAGAAAGCAAGGATAGCATCAGATGTGAGAGTATCATGTACAAAGCAGCAAGTCACATGGAGGACTAGAGGCAGTTTGTCATGATAGCATAAAATGAGAAGGCTAGAGGTCAGAGGTCACAAAGACTTGGAAAATGGTGCATTGGTCTTTCATCTTTCTGTTTATCTTGAAAGAGACACACAGCCAGCTTCTGTTATAGATGGATTTTTTTAAGGATATCTATATAGTGAAGAGTCTTGGAAAAGAGAAAGGCCTTTGTAGTACAAATTTCACTTGTATTTTAGTAAATAAAGCTCGTCTGAAGATAAGAGAGTAAAATAGCCCCACCGGTCGGTCTTACAGACCAAGCAGTGGTAACAACACACTTTAATTCCAGTAACCACACTAATTGCCAGAGAAACTGGGTGGTCCATGCCTTTAATCCCAGAACTAGAGAAGATTATAAGATGGGAGGAGACAGCTCTCAGACACAGTCTCATTCTGAGATTCTTGGAGGCAGGATCTTCAGACCGAGATTGAGGGAAGAGCCAGAGGCTGACTGTTTTGCTTTTTGGATCTTCAGGTTGAATGCCAATTTCTCTCTCTGAGTTTTTATTAATCGTGCTACAGGCCCTCCTTTGGTGACAAAGGGAAGGTGTGCTTTCTGCCCACTATAAAGAGAAGGTCTCTAGTCAGTGACTTGGATCAGTCAACTTTTCATCTCCGTGACAAATACCTCAGAGAACAACTTGAAGGAAGGAGATAGTTATCTGACTTACACCCAAGGGCTTGCATCTATGATCATCTGGCTCTGTTGTTATAGGCCCATGGAGGTAGTGTACCATGCAGCAACGGGGGCGGGCAGAGCTGCTTAGCTCATGGCGCAGAGGGCAGCTTGCCTGTGCTAACCAGTTCTTTCTTCCCTTTGGTTCCATCTGGGTTGGCAGCCCAGTAACTAGACGGTACTACCAACCTTCAGGGCAGATCATTCTCTCACTCAGATAACTGCCTCTGGAAATGCCATCATAGGCACATCTAGAGCATTGCTTTACTGCTCTTCTAGGTGAACATGATTATCACAATCAATATTACACCAGGAAAAAGCACAAGAGATCACTGGCGCTCCTGGCTACTGGTGTTGCTGTGAGAATATACCCTTTACCTCTGACCAGGCTTGTGTTTTCTGTCAGTATCCATGAAACTAACAGATTAGCTTGTTCGCTAGAAAACAGGGGAAACCTTTCACATCCGGCTTAGAGACCCCAAATTTCAGGTTCTATCCAGATGGTTCTTGAGCAGGAAAATAGCACATGCCTTTAGCTGTAGGAGGTCGGGCGTATAGGAGACTGCTGTGATAAACAGTTGCTGAGGTTTTTTTTTTTTTTGAGTACCTTCTTCTAGACACACAGAAATAGCTTCATGAGAATAGTTAAACTCTTCTGATCTTTTCTAGCAGGAATTTAGTAAGAGTCTACGCAAGCATGTCCAATTTGTAGCCTAAAAGCTGCATGCATCCCAAAACAGCTATGAATGCAACCCAGCGCATTTGTAGATAGCCACGTCACAGTGTCAAGGGTTTGGACATCACTGGTGAAGGAAAGAGGGGGAAAGAAGGCATTGTGCCTAACCAAAGTAGACACTTAATGATGGTTTCAACGCAAATTATGGCTTGAAAGAGAAATGCCACCCAACTCTCAAAGTAAAGCTTAGGTACTCATCTGGTGGCGCTATTCCAAAAAATTCTAGAAATGCCGACACCGAGGAAATAAGTAGCCATTGGAGGGTCCATGGGATGCCTTGTTCCTAGCCCCTTCCTGTGCTCCTCTCTTCCTATTCATCATGATGAGACAGCTTCTTTCTCTACATACTCCAGTTTCCATGGTGTCCTGTCCAGGTACCTGGGTACAATGATCATGGACCAAACCCTCTGAAATAATAAGCCAAAATTAATGTTTCTTCCCCTGAATTGTCTCTGCAACAGAGGCACAAAAGTAACTAATAGGAGGATTGGCGGCACCTGTCTTTCCACCTAGAGCTAGGAGACTCCTGACACAGTCCACTACATCCTTCTGCAGATAAGCAAGCTAAATCTCCTTTAACATATCTTAGCTGCCTCATGCTACAATAACAAAATAACATGGATTGCCAAGCTTAAACAACAGTCATGCATGCATGTCTGGAAGCTGGACATTCGAAGTCGGGAAGCCGGAATGGTGCTCTCTTTCTGACTCACCAGCAATTGTCTTCCCACTCTCCTCCATTGGGAGTGAGGCTAGAACCATGATGTCTCTGTTTATAAGGGCACTAGTCACATAATTAAGTCCCCACCCTCATGAGCTTTTCTAAGCTTCCTCCCAAAGATTCCACATCCAAAGGCAATCGCATGGTAGGTGAGGGTTTCAACATATGAATGAGGGAGACACAATCTAGTCTATAGCAGGTAGCCTGGAGGGCAGCCCCTAAGTGTTTCCTAGACCTTCACATGATGATATAAGGATAGTACCTAAGTATCTAGACCCCTAAATCTTTGTGTGAAGGGAAGCTTGAGTATCAGCTAATTCAGCCTCCTGCCACTCTTAGCGTTATCAGACTCAGAGACTGCTTTTTCTATCTAAAGCCCCAGAGACACAGAAATGCTATTTCACACCTTTCCTCTGCCACCCAATATACCAGGAAGCCAAACTGGCATCTTGGGAGTTCATCCAAACTCGATTATTCCTGCAAAGAGCCTGGCACTGCAAAATAACCTTTGCTGAAAATTTCCCTAAGTTGTTTCAAAGCCAAATGGGCAACTGGAAAATTGAGATGTTAGGCTGTCCCTGCCACGGGGTCCTAAGACAGCCTTCCATTATAGTTCAGCGGCAGGCAAATGTCGTGAAGAGATTAGCTGTCAAGGGACCTCCCTAGCTTAGAGTCTGAAAACCCAGAAAGTTCCACCAAATCTGGACAGAGAAAAGCTACTAGAGCGATGGCCGCACTGAACTGGAGTTTGTGAGTCATGCTGGGACCTGCCCACAGAGGCAAGGTCTTGGCTACTAATGCTGGGACTCTCCAGTTTCACAGGGAAGAGTTGAGGGGACCAGAAGGTGCGACAGCTTGGAGTTGTTGCTCAGCTTCCTGTTATGACAATGGCAAACCTGAGATTGAGATTGGAAAACATAAATTCGGGACAAATAACAAGTACCCCTAACTCCAGTGTGGCAAGTACCCTGCCAATCTAGAGAAGACACAGGACCTATGGCTTCCTAAATGAGAAATGTGGAAAGACAAGGAGCCTGACAGTGCACAGCAGCCTGAAGGACACAGGATAAAGCACAGAAAGAGTAACTTGATACTCATAAAGCACCCCAGTCTCTCTCCACCCTAGAAAACACAACAAACTTGGTGATGGGAGGGAGAATTCTTCTCTCCCTGCCCTAGGTCTATAAACAAAGCATTTAAAAATGAAACCATTAGAAGCAAAGGTAGCAAGCCCTAGCTTTAAAGTAGCATGAAGCAGATGCTGCGAGACCAGCCCGTACTTCTGACCTACCATACTAATGTGCCAGGGCAAGGTGCAAACAGATCAGAGAGAATCTTCATAAAACTACTCTGCCCATAGAAAAGTCTTTTTAACTACATCCCAAATTCCAAAGAACCTCCACATGTGGAGAGGAGACCCAGAGACCCACAGAACCATGTGCATGCCCCCACAGGAGCTCAATGGAGCAAGCAAACTCAAGCTAAGACCTGATTTCTGGCAGTCTGGGCCCTATGAGATGAAAATAGCTGGTGTCAAGACAAGCACAGGCAGACACGGAGGGCTGCATCAGAGCCTGGGACCAAAACCCATGAGGGGGAAGCAGAATCACCCAGCACACTCACACAACAGTAGCTGGTCCCCTGGCAAGTCCTTTGAGGTGACTCACCATGCTGGCTAAAATGGCATACCAGGTCTGGGAGTTACCTAAGGACGGGCCTGACCCTGTGACACAGACAAGTGTCTCTCCCACTAGCAGAGATAAATTCCTAAGACAACTCAGGAATGGGAGAGACAGTTTCTGATGCTGTAAGCAAGGAAGAGATTTGACTCGTGCTACATTATTTTTATCTTACATTTTAAAGAATGCCTTTGGGGGTTTTGGCATTTTTTGTTTTGCTCTGTTTGTCTGTTTTGTTTTTTGAAATAGTGTTATACTATATATACAGGTAGCCTTGGCCTAGAACTTGCTATGTAGATGGGACTGACCTCAAATTCATAGATTCCTCTTCCTGTCTCCCAAGTATCATGATTAAAAGTGTATGCAACCACACTTGGCTTATTTTTATTTCATATTGCTCTATTTTTAAAGCTCTGCTCTTGTCTAAATATTCAATAGTTTTGATTTAGTTTTTATATTGCTCAGTCAGGCCTTATGATGGTCCTGTGTTAGCATGGTTGTATATTTTTACCTCTAAAGGTACCTCTCACCTGTACCTTACTTTCCCCTTTTCTAATCCCACCCTCTCATTTATGTGAATCTCACATCATTTTCTACAGTTTTAATAGTTGTTGATCTCTGTCTACCCCCAACATCTCCCGAGTCCCCCTCTCTTCTTGTTTTGCTCTGCTACAAAATCCCCATTTCACTTACACCAATTTACAACCTTGTTCAGCGTGTTTCTTTCCGCTTCTATACCTTGTAACTAATATTCTTGCATACTCATATTATTGTCATTTTGTTATTCCTCAAAAGTTGTTGTAAGAAGGGCAATTATCGAGTCGGGTGGTGGTGGCTCACACCTTTAATCCCAGCACACAGGAGGCAGGGATAGGAGGATTTCTGTGAGTTTGAGGCCAGCCTGGTCTACAGAGCTGGTTCCAGGACAGGCTCCACAACTACAGAGAAACCCTGTCTCAGAAAAAAAGAAAAAAAAGAAAGAAGGGCAATTATTTTTGCTTCCATTATATTTTGATAGCAGGGCCATCTATAAGTTCTGGTTGCTTCTAAGGTTAATATTCCATTCTCATAATGTTGCTAGGGGTTTGTTCAATACCCTGACTATATAAGCTTAAAGTGTATCAATTGACCTGCACCAGCAATCCATAGGGAAGGGACAATACCTCAGACTACAACAAAGCCCAACTTGAATATTTCAAAAACTTCCATCAGAGAATATGGGTAATTTGTTTGAAGGTCCAGCCAATGATCAATTCCAGATGGCAAACCCAATGTGAAAATATACACATGGAAAAACCAAGTACATCAATGGAAACAAAACAGTTCTATAGTAATGGATGTGACTGGAATAAAGGAAATTAATTAGGTCAAAAAAAACCTCAATAGAATGACAGGAATGGTGATCTAAAAAGTAAAGACGTCACAACTAACCTTCTAAATGACTTGAAAGAAAAGACAGTCAGCTGACTGAAAGCCAGTGACTCAGCCACCGAGACAGGAGACAAAGGATCAGAGATATGAGAGTACGGAAAAAGTAAGACCAATATCTCAATAAGTTGAATTAAAACTGCAGTGTGTATCTCACAGACACAATGGAGGACAGACTATGAGGGTGTGAATACAAAGAAGATGAATTCAAGCAATTATAAATAAAGATACAATGCCAAGAACGTAGGAACAGAGTGTGCATGACACTCTTAAAAGACCACATTACTAAATCATATGCATAAAATAAGGAGAACTACAAGCCAACGTCTCAGAAAAGACATTCAATACAATGTTATTTTCCTTAATCTAGGTAAAGAGATGTCCAAACAGACATGAGATGCAAGAAGAAATCTTAATTCATAGGGCCCAGGAAGAACCTCCTCTGGTCATATTATCTAAAACACTAAGTATAAAGAACAATATAAAAGATAGTGAAAACTGCATCAGACAAATACAAAGTCACATGGAGAGAGAAGCCTATTAGAAGAAGAGCAAATTTCTCAACAGAAACTTTAGAGGCCAGGAAGGTGTGTAATAAGACGCTCCAAACTCTCCAACACAAGGAATACAAACCTGGATTCTGATAGCCAGAAAAGTTTTCCTTGAAAATTGAATAAGAAGGAGTCTGGAGAGATAGCTCAGCAGTTAAGAACTCTGGCTGCTCTTTCAGAGGTTGTGAGTTTGATTCCCAACATCCTAATGGCAGCCCACAACCATATGACTGTAGTTCCATTTGACTGTAGTTTCATGGGATCCAATGTGCTCTTCTGATGGTCACACATGCAGACAAAACATGTACATGCATAAAATACATACCCAAATAAATCTTTAAAAATTAAAAGAATTGAACTGGAAAAGAAAATACTTAAATTAAAGGAATTCATGGTCATGAAGGAGGACGACAGAAGAGGAATCTACACTGAAGAAAGAGATGAAGATGTGAACGAGGACACTGAAAACTGTAAGCTGCACAAGGCTAGTGGATCAACAGAGGATAAGGAAAGTAGCAAACATTATAAAATTATTGGGAAATAGCACAAGCCCACCAATCATAGCTATTCATGAACAATGGCCTCAAATCTCTAATAAAAAAAAAACAGATCAGCATGATCGATTGAAAAATAAGACCCAGCTCTCACACTCTCCCCCCCCCCCCCCCAGTGTCTCCGTCTCTCCCTCTTTCCCTTCCGCTATCCTTCTGGCTTCCTTGCCTCCTCAAACACACACTCCCGATGTTCCACTTAATCTTGGTTTCAAAGTTATGTGCCTAGGCGATGTTCAGAAATCTCTGCAACTAGTAGCTAAAATAAAAACTCCCTCCTTTCTGTCACTACCTCAAGGATTTCATCACAGCACCAAAGGATGGCTAACATGGCAGCTTTTATGGGGAGATGAGTGCTGGGCCCAGAAAGAACGAGAAGTAAAGGACAAAGGCATTCAGGTTTCCTGCAAAGAGGGAGGCCCAAAGAGCAATGTTTTACTCATCCCTGCTCAAAACTAACACATCTGTGGGTCAAGAAGACGGAGTAGAGCCGGGAGTGAAGGTCAGTGACCAACTTCGGTGCATGAGGCCATGAGTTAACTCTCCAGGTCCTCAAAGAATGTGTCCAAGGACCAAGTTAACTTGCTTGACAGCTGCTTTTTAGGAAAGAGAGCTAGATATCGTTCTATGCATTATTGCAGTGATGAAGCACTTCCAAAGTCAAGTGTCCATGAATGTATATGTGAACCATGAAATATGATCCGTAGTCCACAACCATACTCATGTATGGTGACTTAAATGAGAGATTTGTTATACAGAAAAAATGACAAAAATTATTTAAGATTTTTTTCCTTCACTGTGTGAGACATTTACAAGAGTTTGTGAAACTATCTATGCACATATAAAATGCGGCAATAAAATGAGGCAAAAGTATGTTAACTCATTTCTCATGGAAATCAAAAACATTCCCATGAATGTTTTCTTTTCCACACTCCCACTCCCTGTACCCATGAATGCCTTCCTCCTCCAAATGCTCCGCTCTCTATGTAGCCTGGTCTCAGACCCAAGCACGGCAGCCAATGCCAGAAGCCCAGGATTCTACAGACACAGCAAGCACGCATGCTACCACTCTGCTTTCCAGAGACATAGGAAGGCCTATCTATGCGATTTCCAGGTCAGACTGAGATCCTGTGTCTACATAGAGTGCAGTCTGCACAGAGCAGGGCAAAGACACGGGAATGGGAAGCGGTCTAAGGTTCTCCTACCTCTAAATACTGGTGCTAGGACATATTTGTGAGGCAGTATCCCAGCAGGTATAAGAGCAAGACAGGGAAGGCTGAAAGAACAGTGGTGTCTAGATTCTAGCAAGGGCTCAAGCAGATCAACTAGGGATTCCACACCCACGCAGGAAGAACAGTGTCATCCTATCTAGTACCAAGAGTCATTCTGAACCCTTTGGAATATGTGAGGGAACACAGGTGTTGGACTCCCCCAGACAGTACAACCTGGAGATGCACAGCTCCTCACAGGAAACGAGAAAGCTTCCATCTCACCATTTTCCCCTGTCCTCTTGCTTCCCACAAAACATTTGTAAAGTTTACCTTTCTTTGGGAAAGAACATGCTCTGTAGCCTTCTGTGCCTGTGCTGAGGAATGCCACACCCTCAGCAGGAAATGAGTACGATTTCTACGGGGTCTCCACCCCATCTGTGAGCTCAGCATGGCTCCTGCTATCAGACTCCAGCACATGTTGCCAGCAGCTCACGGACAGTGCCTGTCTTTACCAACGAGCTGGCATGACCATGCTGACTGACCAGATCTAGATCTCTACTTTGGCGCTCTTCTGTTCAGGTGTTCTCCAGTGGGATCTCACAGGAGGCACTGACAGGAGGGAAGCTCCGCTCCTGAATGCCCCTGTAACTATCACTGACCAGGATACCACAGGCTCCTCCCTGTCTACAAGCTCCGTGTAGTTTAGATCCCAACGCCTTAGTCCCATCTTATCCAACACTGTCTGCCAGACTTTTCCAGGCCACATCACCACAGCTGCCAAATTAAGGACACAGCCTGACAGCTTTCTACAAGGAGGCAAGTCAATTCTATTACTATAACCACTGCACTCTCTGGTGGCTGGAGAAATTGGGTAATGCCTATAGGTCAACAGCTCTGAGTCCTACTCTGCGAATCTGGCCTCTGGCCTACAGCTAAAGATGGTGATGGCACTAAAGGAGATTCAGCCAATAAACATCCAAACACCTTTCTCCACCTCTTCCATCTCCACTGGCCCACAGTTGCTCAAGCCATGCCAGACACCAGATTCAAGGTGAGTAAAGCCAGGAGGGGAGGGGTGACATCAGCCCTCGGAGGAGACACAGCTCTTCTTTTCAGAAGTGAATGTCCACACCGAGGAAGAATGGGAGTCCTAACATGTTAGCTGTGGCTCGGGCTCACCATCCCAAAATTCAGTCTCTATAATGAGAGAGATATGCAGGATAATGAATGACATCCATCCTTCATGTCCAAGGACCATACTGCAGGCATACATGTCACTGCCCAAGCTAATCAATCCCATGTACCAACACAGTACAATCGCCTCCTTCCTAATCTATGGCTCTGGGATCTGGAGGACTGAAAAAGCGTGGGATAAAACCGGACTCCCTGAACATGGCGGATAATGAGGGCTGCTGAGAAGCCAAGGACAATGGCATTGGGTTTTGATCCTACTGCATGTACTGGATTTGGGGGGGGCTAGCCTGTTTGGATGCTCACCTTCCCAGACCTGGATGGAGGGGAGAGGACCTTGGACTTCCCACAGGACAGGGAACCCTTACTGCTCTTCGGACTGGAGAGGGAGGGGGAAAAGAGTGGGGGGAGGGGGAGGGAAATGGGAGGCAGGGAGGAGGCAGAAATTTTTAATAAAAAATAAATAAATTTTAAAAATATTCCTACTCCAGAGCATTGCAGCACAGAATCTTTTCTGGAGTAAGCATTCCTCCCAGATTCCAAGTTCCTGCTTTGACATTCTCTAACACTTAAAGTTGTAGTGAGAGTCTGTTGTGGCTCATGTACAAATGCCAAGTGAGTCATATCTTCTTTGTCCCCTCTCTCTGTCTCTCTGTCTCTCTCTCTGTCTCTCTCTCTGTCTCTCTCTCTGTGTCTCTCTCTCTGTCTCTCTCTCTCTTCTTTTGCTGTGGTTCTTCAGAGGTGACCTAAGATCATGATCATGTAGACATGTTCTCTACTACAAAATCACAGCCAAGTCCAATATTTCACCTTTTTAAACTTTTCATATCACTTATGAGAAGTCCGGCAAATGTGGAATTGGAGGATATCCTGGATTTTTGAACTGCTTCTTTTCAGGAGTGAGGAAATGGGTTTGGACACCTAAACCCAGATGAAAAGCCAGCCTCCTGGGTCAGTATGAGGTAATGCATAAACTGAAAGAAGCTGGCAAAGATGGGTAAATTCTTGGAAGCTATGGGCCAGACCACCTGCCTAGTAGCAAACTTGCAAGGATACGAGAGGCACTGTTTCAAAGACAGAGAGAAGGGCAAGGGAGGACCACACATCAAGGGAATTCTGTGACCTCCTCATGATCACTAAGCATGCACACACCACACAGACATCAGAGAAAACATGACATTGCATGGTCACCAGAAATAACTTAGTTGCTACTTGTCTCCAAACAGAGGTGTTGCCCCTTGCTATTCAAGCAGAGCTCATAGGAATGCCTTCCCCACTGCTGTAGGGCCTAAGTGCTGAGGAGCACTGAAAGTAGGGGAGCAGGAGGGGGGCATCTTACTTACCAGGCACTGACTTCTTACTTGACTCCCTTTCAGTGGTGGGAATGGAGATGTCCTTGGGACTGACACCTCAGGTCAGACACTCTGTCTGCTGCAGAGCCCAGAACTCTGCAATGCCTGCACCTAGCAAGCCCAGATGAGGACACTACCTATCAGTGGGGACAGGTCATTAACTGCTCCCATTCACAGTCTTTCAGAATTCATGGCTTCCCTTCCATTTCCAAGCCTGGAACAGAGAATAACAACATGGAAGACATGACCACTGTGCTATCAATGACTTGATACTTATGAGGGTGCAGTGAAAACCAAGACTCACCACTCCTCTCTTTAGCTCATACAGCAGCCCGAACACTACTGGCAGCTGAATCTGGAGTCTTCCTTCTGAAAATGCCACATTGGGAAGCAGCAACCTGGGTTAGGAAGAGCCAGGAACGCTGCAGAGTGTGAATTACAGCACAGACATTGCAGACACAACAGCACTGGTGGCAGACCCTCACCGTCCCCAACTCATTTTTTTTTGTTTCTGGGGGTTTTGTTGTTGTTGTTGTTTTATTCATTTTTTAAAAAGAAAACAAACTATCTTTTTGTATTTTACATACCAATCCCAATTCCCATTCCTTCCCCTCTCCTATTCCCTTCACCTACACTCCACCTCCATGCACTCCTCAGAGAGGGTGAGGCACATTGCTTTGGGGAAGGTTCAAGGCCCTCCCTACTATACTGAGACTGAGCAAGATATCCATCCAAAAAGAATAGGTTCCAAAACAGCCAATACAAGCAGTAGGGAAAAATCCTGGTGCCACTGCCAGTGGCCCCATAGTCTGTCCCAGCCATACAACTGTCAACCACACTCAGAGGGACTAGTTTGGACCTTTGTAGTTTCCTTCCCTGTCCAGCTGGAGTTGGTGAGTTCCCATTAGCTTAGGTAGACGGTTTCAGTGGGTGTCCCCATCATAGTCTTGACCTCTCTGTTCATATTCTCACTCCTTCCCCTCTTAAATTGGACTTTGGAAGCTCACTCCAGTGCTCCGATGCAGGTCTTTGCCTGTTTCCATCAGTTGCTGGATGAAGGTTCTATAGTGATATTTAAGATATTCATCAGTATGGCTACAGGGCAAGGCCAGTTTGGGCACCCTCTCTTCTATTGCTTAAGGTTTAAGCTAGGGTCATCCTTGTGGATTCCTGGGAATTTCTCTAGTGCCAGGTTTCTTGCTAGGCCCATAATGGCTCCCTCAATCAAAATACCTCTTTCCTTGCTCTCATCTCTGTCTTTCCTCCATATTAACTATCCCATTCCCTCAAGTTCTGCTTCTCCCTCCTCTTCTCCCCTAATCTTCCCCTTTGGCCCTCCCTACTTTTTCTACCCTCATGTTCCAAATTTTGTCAGGCAATCTTGCCTATTTTCCCTTTACAAGTGGATCAATATGTTTTTCTTAGTGTTCACTTTGTCATTTACCTTCTCTAGGGTCATGAACAATAGGCTCAATATTTTTTTGCTTTATAGTTAGTATCTACTTATGAGTGAGTACATACCAGGTTCATCTTTTGGGGTTTGGGTTACCTCACTCAGGATGCTTTTTTCTAGTTCTATCCATTTTGCATGCAAATTTCAAGATGTCATTGTTTTTACTACTGAATAGCACTCCATTGTATAAAGGTATCATATTTTCTTTATCCATATTTTGGTTGAGGGGCATCTAGGTTGTTTCCAGATTCTGGCTATTACAAATAAAGCACCTATGAGTTCTTGAAATTCTGGATAGAGCAAGAAAACAGCAAATGGAGATCAAGAGGGTACAAATTGGAAAGGAAGAAGTCAAATTTTCATTATTTGCAGATGATATGATAGTATACATAAGTTACCCCAAAAACTTTATCAAAGAACTCCTACAGCTGATAAATACCTTCAGTAATGTGGCAGGATATAAGATTAACTCAAAAAACTCAGTAGCCCTCCTATACACAAATGATAAAGAAGCTGAGAAAGATATCATAGAAACATCACCTTTCACAATAACCACAAATAACATAAAATATCTTATAACACTAACCAAAGAAGTGAAAGTCATGTCCAACAGAACTTTAAGTCTTTGAAGAAAGCAACCGAAGAAGATACCAGAAAATCTGGTACCAGAAAAGATCTCCCAGGCTCTTGGATAGGTAGGATCAAAATAAAAATGGCAATCCTACCAAAAACATTCTATAGATTCAATGCAATCCCCATTGAAATCCCAACACAATTCTTCACAGATCTTGAAAAAACAATAATCAACTTCATATGTAAAAACAAAAACTCAGGATAGCCAAAACATTCCTGTACAATAAAGGAACTTCCAGAGGCAACACCATCCCTGACAATAAGCTCTATTACAGAGCTACAGTAACCAAAACAGCTTGGTATTGGCATAAAAAAACAGACAGGTTGAACAATGGAATGAAACTGAAGATCCAGATATTAATCCACACACCTATGAACATCTAATTCTTGCCAAAGAAGCTAAAATTATACAATGAAAAAAGAAAGCATCTTTAACAAATGGTGTAGGCATAACTGGATGTCAACATGTAGAAGAATTCAAACAGATCCATATCTATCCTCATGCACAAAACTCAAATCCAAATGATTAATGACTTCAACATAAATGACTTCAACAAAACATACTGAACTTGATAGAAGAGAAGGTGAGAAGTAGCCTTCAAGACATGGGCACAGAATGCCACTTCCTAAATATAGCACCAGTAGCACAGACACTGAGAGCAATAATAAATAAATGGTACCTCCCAAAACTGAGAAGCTTATGTAAAGCATAGGACATAGTCAATAAGACAAAAAGGCAGCATACTGATGGGAAAAGATGTTCACCAACCTCATATCTGACAGAGGACTGATCTCCAAAATATATAAAGAACTCAAGAATTAGACATCATAATACCAAATAATCTAATTTAAAAATGGAGTACAGATCTAAACAGAGATTCTCAATAGAAGAATCTCAAATGGCTAAAGGACACTTAAGTGATGTAAGAGTGTTTCTATCTATCTGTTGTTTCATTGGTTAATTAATAAGAAACTGTTTGACCTGATAGGTCAGGACATAGGTGGGTGGAGTAGACAGAACAGAATGCTGGGAAGAAGGGAAGTGAGGCAACCGCCATGAAGCAGTCGCCATGACTCTCCTCTCCGAGATGGATGCAGGCTAGAATCTTCCCGGTAAGGCACCACGTCGTGGTGCTACACAGATTACCAAATATGGGCTAATCAAGATGTGAGAGTTAGCCAGTAAAAGGCTAGAGATAATGGGCCAAGCAATGTTTAAAAGAATACAATTTGTGTGTTGTTATTTCGGGGCATAAGCTAGCCAGGCAGCTGCTCCCATCACTACACTAAATGTTCAACATCTTAGCCATCAGGGAAATGCAAATCAAAATGACTCGGAGATACCATCTTTACGAGTCAGAATGGCTAAGATTAAAAAAAAAAATACCAATGATAGCTTATGCTGGAGAGGATGTGGAGTAAGGGGAACACTGCTCCATTGCTGGTGGGAATGCAAACTTGTACAACCTCTCTGGAAATCAGTATGGTGGTTTTTCAGAAAATTGGAAATCAACCTTCTTCAGAACCCAGCAATATCACTCTTGGGCATATACCCAAGGGATCTTCTATGGTATCTTCAACGCCTGAGATCTCTCTTCCATCTCTTGTATCCTGTTGGTTATTCTTGCACCTGTAGTTCCTGTTCATTTACCAAGATATTTCATTACCAGAACTCCCTCAGTTTGTGTTTTCCTTATTACCTCTATTTCAGTTTTCAAGATTTGAACTATTTGAACTGTTTGCTTCACTTGTTTGATTGGTTTTTATTGCTGTTTCTTGGTTTTCTATAAGATTTATTGATTTCTTCCAATTTTTTTTATTTTTTCTCTGTTTCTTCAAGTGAATTTTTCATTTCCTCTTAGTATTATCTTCATAAAGCTGCATTTAAGGTCATTTTCTTCTGCTTCCTCTGGGTTAGGGTGATTAGGTCTTCCTGTTGTATGATCACTGGATTCTGCTGCTACCATGTTGCTTTTTAGGTTGTTGAATAAATTTTTACATTGGTGCCTACCCATCTCTTCCTGCAATTGGTGGCAGCAGTTTCTTTGCCTCTTGGTCCAATTCTTGCATTTGGTATCTGTATCTCAGGGATCCTCTCTTGGACTGATTATTGCAGTTTCTGTCTATGTCTTAGTCAGCTGCTCCCAGTCCGCTCTGTGTAGTCACTGTCTGTGTCTTGGGGACCCGCTGAGGTCTCTGAGGATGGGTGGGTGTTGGATGAAGTGGGACATATAGGTTACAGGATTGGATCGATGGGGGAGGCGTTGGAGCAGCTTGCTTGCAGGAGGCTTGTGTGCTAGCCAGTTGGTGAAGCCGATGCAGGTGGGGTTGGGGCCTGGGGTTTTGCCCTGGTGCCTAGGGCCTAGGAACTGGGCTATCCAGCTGGGGAGCTGGTCATTCACCTCTCGGTCCACTCTCTGCAGTCACAATCTGTGCCCACATGGACACTCTAAAAGCTGAATGAAAGGTTGTATTTCTGGCCAGCAGCTGCATGGGAAATTGGCACAAATGATGCAGCCCTGATCCTTACTGCCTCTGATCTTCTAGACACAAAAACTACCCCCTGGATTCACACACTTTAGTTAGCAAGAATAGTTACCGAATAGCAGAACTATAGAAGCCAAAAAGCAAGACTTAGGGACTTTCTTGAATCCTGGAACTATTGACTAAGTCTTTGAGGATTAGGTCTTTGTTCCCATTCTAGCAGGTACTGGGGCCTACATTCTAAGGTCAGAATGGTGCCTAAAACATGGTGCTGGTTGTGCTAAGGTCCGGAGGTCTGTTACAACTCCTGTACCTGATGAAATGGCTTATATCCTCACTGTGTTTCTTTAGTCTGTGTTCTCGATACGGTTTGTCATTTCTTTACTTAATTAGTGCCATTCTGACTGGGGTGAGATGAATATCAATGTAGTTTTAATTTGTGTTTCTTTGATGACCACTGAGGTTGAACGTGTGTTGGGGGGAACAGGTGAATGTAATCTTTTGTGAACCATCTTCTAATTCATGACCCCAGTTATTTACTAGGTTGTCATTTTTTCTTTAACTTCCCTGCACTCTAAAAATTAGCTCTCTATCAGATGTACAGGGCTAACTCTTTTCTTTCATTCTCTGTGCTGCCACCTCACTGACTGTTCCTCTTGCTTGGCAGATTTTTAAGTTCGTGAAATTCCACTTGTTGATAGTTAGCATCATTTCCTGAATGAGAGAGGTTCTTATTAGGCCTTGTTTTGTTCTCTATTAATTTTTTTCTTTTCCCTCTAACAGTTTCAAGTATTAAACTCTTAGGAGCATTTGGACTTGAGTTTAAGACAGGGTAAGAGATAGGAATCTAGTTTCATTCCTCTACAAGTGAGCATCTACTTTCCCCAACAACAACTGTTGAGGATTCTGGTTTTGTTTTTCTGCAAGGCCTATGACTGGTATTTTTGCCAAGAATCGGTTCTCTGTAGCTGTGTGGGTCGATATCTCAGTCCTCTGCTCCAACCATTAATGTTTTTGTACCACTGCTATACTGATTTTGTTGCTGTTGTTCTGAAATATTACTTTATGTCAGAAAGAGGGATATTGCCAGCACTAATGTTTTGGCCCAGTATTAATTAGGGTATCCTGGGTATTTTGTGTGTCCATATGAATGTTCAATTTTTTTCAATACCTGGGAAGAATGGCATTTGCATTTTGATGAAGATTACTGTTCAAATTACAGACTGACTTGAGAGCCTATTTCACAATATTGATTTCTGCCATCGTAAGTATGACATGGTTTTTAGTCTAGTTTCTTCTATATAGTGACCATGAATGACTTTTTATTCTTCTAGTTTCTTCTATATAATGACCATGAATGACTTTTGTCAGTTTCTATCATGGAAAGTTTTCTTTCTACTAAAGTTATGGTAGGAGTCTTGCTATCTACAGTTTAACAGGTCACAAGTTGTCTTTCACAGCATGAAATATATTATTCCAAGCCCTCCTGACTTTTCAATTTTATGTTATTCTTATTGGTCTTCCATTACCAACCACTTGGTATTTCTCTCCTCCATCTCTCAATGTCAGATTTGTTTTATATAGTTATTATTTTGAATATATGGATACATGGGGAGACCTTTCCTTGCATTCCTCTCTTTGCTATTCACAATAATAATAAAAATACCTCCAGTAATACATAATACATAAACTGGATTATATTCCCCAAGATTTAGGCAGTTTGTTATGAGTTTATTGAAAATGCTTTTAGAATAAAATCCTTGCCTTTTTTCTACACTCAAGATGCATAGAGTTGGGGGTCTTAGTTTTGTTTCTGTTGCTGTGATAAACACCAAGACTGTACTGGTTAGTTTTATGTCAACTTGACACAAGCTAAAGTCAAATGAAAGGAGGGAACCTCAGTTAAGATGTGTCCACATTAAGCTATTCAAACATCCTTCCTTGTGCATATTGTTAATGAATGTGATGGATTTATTCACATCTTCAAACCAATAAAATTATATATATATATATATATATATATATATATATATATACACATATATATGTGTGTGTGTGTGTGTGTGTGTGAGAGAGAGAGAGAGAGAGAGAGAGAGAGTATGTATTCAGTGTTTAGCTCAGTGTTTAGCTCAGGGCTCTGAAGGTTTTCATTCCATGTCAGGTGGCCCCACTGCTTTGTGTTTATGGCATGTATGCCGACATACATACATGTATGCTAACAGAGACAGAAATCACTGCTCATCTCATAAGCCACAATGCAAGGAAGGTCAGGAAGGGACAGGGTCTTACACTCCTCTTTATGACCTAACTTCTCCCATGTTCCCACATCCTAAAGGTTCTATTGCCTCCCAGTAGTGCCCTACTCCCAAGGACCAAGGCTTTATGACATGGGACGGGCCTTAGAGGACATTCAAGTTCCAGATCATTGCACCAGTGCGATAGGCCTTCCCCATCCACTTACTGACCACCTATCAAAACATCCCACATCTGCCTTCAGCCCATAAGTATTTCTTATGAAAGTGACAGCTCCGAAAACCTCTCTTAGACCAAGACACACACACACACACGCACACGCACGCACACACATGCACACACATGCACACCCAGAACAATGGCCGCTCAACACTCAGGCTAAATCCCTGATGCTGGCTTTGTTGTTGAACTATTTCTGGTTATTTCTGACTTTCTATATTTGATACCTCAATTGTCACCTTTCAATTTAAAGTTTTTCTCAAGAATGACAAAATATATGGCTTGGGAAAGAAAAGGTACAAAGGGTGGAAGGAGGAGGTGGCTCCCATCTGGATCAGAAGGGGCAGAGGCTCCTGCCAGCTCTGCACTGTCATTTTCTTGTCACTGAAACCCAGAGAGCATAAGTGGTCATTCGTGTGACATAGGGAACAACTTTTAAACGACTATCTTCAGGACCCAGCTACAAGGAATGATTTCCCATTTCATTATCTGTTAGCTAGGTGGGTAAAAGCAAACCTCCTGGACACCCTTAGAGTGTGTGTCTTTCCTAGATCTCACACCGTGATCCACCACACAGCTTTATCCCTTCAAATCAGTGCCTAATGCAGAAATCATGTGCTGAAAATTAGCATCATTGATTACCATCCATCCAGGAACATGGTCAACAGGCAGAGTTTTTTGATCCATGTTACTGATCAATCTCCTAATTAAAGAGAAGGAAGAGCCTCTCTGCCCATCAGAGTGCATTTATGGGCAGTTCTCATATCCGCTGGAGCTGGCTCTCTGCTGGGGTCATCTTGCAAGAACAGTGAGAAACATGTGTGCTCTGTGGCTCCAAAAGAGAGTGCATCTCCAGGAAGTGGGGGACACTTTGAAAATTACAGTGTGTGGCACAGACAGACCTCAGCTTAGAACAGACAGAACTCAGCAGACTTGCTTCAGCCAGGCAAAGCAAAGTGATCAGTTCAGGGAAGTGACAAACAGGGATGAGCTCTTCAAACTGTGTCTCCTCACATCCTACATTCCTGCAACCCTTTATGAGGATCCTTGGTGGGTGGGGCTCAGTGGATAAGGAAACAAGCTACTTGTCCCTAGTTACACGCACCAGAGATGAGCCAAGCTCCCAGAGTCTCTGTCCTAGTCAGGTGGAATCTTATTGTCCTTAGGAGGGAAACTGGAATCCGTATGTGTAGCTCGTCTGATCCTCAACCCTCCCCACCCACAATTTTGATCTTTACCTACTCACTTGCTCCCTCCATATCCTGACTCCATCAGTGATGCAGGGTGCAGATGTACCTTGGGACATGGCTCACATCCTGACTCTATCAGTGATGCAGGTTACAGATGTACCTTGGGACATGGCAGGGCTCTTTCGTATCCTCTCAAGAGGCATGTGCATTTCAGAAAATACCCTGAAGAAAGCTGACCATCTCTGCTGATGGAAGGACTCTCCTCTCTGCTGTTGGGAACTTGGGCCCTGCAGTTCCCTAGAACAAGAGCTTGCTTGTTGCTATACTGATAGAAACAGGGAATCTGACATGCTATGGTGCTCCCTGGAATCACACCACTTAGGAAGCTACCTGAGCATGTGCCAGTCGCTCAGTCATTGCTACACTCCTTCACAAATGCTGTCTGCACCCCGCACACACCTCAGCAATGTGGGATCCTGCCGCTGCATCTGTCTTGAGCCCTTCTCACAAGACTTTTCTACCATGGTGATGAGGAGGGAAAATTGAAATTCCAGCAAGATGACCAATAATTGTCATCATACACACACTAAGGCCAACATAGATAATCAATCTCAATTGGTAACAATTTCCCTAAGTGACTGTTTGATTTTTACCTGTTACATGAAAATGACATCGGCACCTTAAATTCATGAGCTCGTGGACATACATAATACACAATGGTAGACACATATATACTGTTCAATGCAGAGACATTCTGCAGATATGAGTGCCCCTCCATGGCAGTTACAAACTCACTGGGCAGAGAAACCTTTCATGGGAAAAGAGAAAAGAATACCATCAAAAATAAATAAAAAATAAGCATGAGATGAAGCCAGAGTGTCAAGTCAAGCCCCTTGCGTTCATCGGAGCAGCCCTGTGTTGGGCTCACTAAGAACTACCTGTGCATCCCCTCCTCTGGGATGGCTGGCCTCCTGAGCAACCACCAATTCATGACCATCATCTGCAACCATGTCTCTTCCCCTTTCTCCTTTTAACATCTGTCACATTGAAGCCACCTGGCTGTTGAGGTATTAAATCAAAATCCAACCACGGGTGTTGACAGAGAAATAACTCTGATCCTGAATGTCTGCAGTTCCTTCTCCCAAGTACCAGCTGTGATCCTCAGAAGTCTTGGGTAATCATGATTTTTAACAGACAGGGAGGGAAAACACACTCTACCCAAGGAAGGAGCCTCGCATTCCTAATGCAACACTGACATCTAGTGGGCAACTCAAGTATCATTCTGAAGACCCCTGCAACTTGTATTTATCCAAGCTGACCATTTCCACGTCCCAGAGGTTCAGGGAAAGATCTCAGAGCTGGCAGAAGATAATTGTTGCTAGGCCTGGTGATGCGAACTGTTATCCAGCACTTGAGAGGCTGAGGCCGGGAGACCACAACTTCAAGACTAGTCTAGGCACACCACAAAGGGCTCAAATA
Source organism: Arvicola amphibius (assembly GCF_903992535.2). NCBI lineage: Eukaryota > Metazoa > Chordata > Mammalia > Rodentia > Cricetidae > Arvicola > Arvicola amphibius. Next base: position 86,894,274 of record NC_052054.1, read on the forward strand.
AAATGCAAAAAGGAGGGTAGGGATTGAGCTCAGTGGCAGAACACTTTGAGTTCAGGGCCAGCCTGGTCTACACATAGTGAATTCCAGGACAGCTAGGGTTACACAGTGAGACACTGCCTTGGAAAAGTAAGTCTACTCCATTGTATACAACATGGAATCAAGATAGCCTAACAAGTGATATCTAGAGGTTGAAGGACTAGGAAATTGATTTGAAGAACATGATATGTGTCATAGTCTCTACTGCTGACAATTCCAAATAATAAAATATGGTGACACCTTTTGACCATGGAAATGCATATAATCAGGCCTGCAATTTCTATTGCCAAAGTGTCTATTTATCAATGCAGGAAATGGTTTGCCCGGCAGAGATGCTCAATATTGAGCTGGAGGAGAGCGCAATAGTACACCCGTTGCCTAGCAAGTGGTAAAGATGGGTTCCATTCACAGTCCTGTGGGGCCTAACAAAATACAGGGAGAGAAGTAAGGTTCAATGTCAGCCTCTTTATTCTCCAGCGGCTTCTGGTGACATTATTAAACTGGCATCCATTTTGGAATGTCTGAGTGGAAAGTTCCATTTCAAGCCCCCTCCCCTGGGAGTTGCCTCAGTCCAAACTCCACCTCTGAGAAAGCCCACCAAAAGGTGAACACACCCCCCAGGGAGGGTCAAGACCACTACCACAGGCTATTTAAACTGCCCCCATCCCCGAGAATGAACATGTGGTCTTTCCGGTTCTCCTTCCCCCTCCCCGTGTTTTCCCAGAGGGCCACCCAGCAGTGCTGGTATCCATTAAACCTGGGCTTTTTCTAATTTGGTTTGATTTGGATTATTGCATCAGCAGAGAGGCTTATTGGACTGGAAAAATATTACATCTGGAGGTCCCACCAAGTTTTTCCCACTGGCCCAGGGATACGTGTTGGAAAATGCCCTTCCTGCCTGTGCATTCTACCAGACTCAGATGGGCTTCATCTGGGTGAGGTCCCCTTTTTTGAGTATCTGCCATTAGGGCCCAGGTCCTATTCATTTCTCAGGCAGTGTGTTGAAGTTGTGGGCCAGTGCCAGACCCCTGAACAGACTAAAAAGGAGGAAGCAGTCCTCACCGTCATGGGGTTCCTTCAGACAGGAGACATTCTTCCAAGGAATTCTCACACCTCTCTGTTTTTTGACTCAAAAGTCTTATCACAGTGGACACATTGTGGTATGCTTTGAGTCCCGAGACTCAGCATAAACTTATAAAAATGGGCATGCACAATTTGAGGCCTGATCTCCAAATGCCCTTGGGCTGCCTTTTACAAAAATCCTTTTAAATTGGAGCTAACTGACACCATACATCCTTTAACGTCTAATGTAAAAACAAACAAGCCCCCGTATACCCGTGGTTTCTGGATGTGCTCCTGCTTCCTTTCCCTGTTTCTCTAGCTGTTTGCTCTTTGTCTCACTCTGGAATTCTCTGTACAACAGATCCATTTCCTTCTGTCCTTCCAAACTGTACAGGGGCTCTATCCTCATGTTTCTGTTCCCGCTCACAGAGTCTGCCAATCTGGTCCTTAATGGGACCACCTGCTTGCTTCCCTGGCTTCTGATGCCTACACCAGGAGTTTTAAGTTGGTCAGCTGACACAGGCTCCAAAAAAAGTTTTATTTGTTTTTCCGTTAAAATAATGTGGCCACACTATGCTTTAACATCTATGTGTGTGTGTTTGTTTCCATAATATGCTTGCCTTATTTCTGTGTGTATGTGTGCATGTTTTAAGATCTGTAAAACTTATAACTCCAGATTAAAACAGCTCTAATAAAATACAAACACATGGGTAGCAGCCATTTTGACCTCATTGCCATCTTTACTAAGAGTACCCACATGTGCTAGTATTCTTTGACTTATTAAAATATTTATTTTAATCTTCTTACATTTACTGCCATTGGTAAGCTGTAACTAATTGGGTAAAATACATGTCTAAATTTAGCTTACATGTCTAATTTAAATATAACTAATAAGTAATGGTATCCAATTCTCAAGCACCTTTACAGATCTCCAAAATATACAAAGAACGCAAGAAATTGGGCACCAAAAGAACACATAATCCAATAAAAAAAATGGAGTATAGACCTCAACAGAGAACTCTCAACAGAGGAATCTAAAATGCCTGAAAGACACTTAAAGAAATGTTCAACATCCTTAGTCATCAGAGAAATGCAAATCAAAACAACTCTGAGATTCCATCTTACATCTGTAAGAATGGCCTAGATCAAAAACACTGATGACAACTTATGCTGGGGAGGTTGTGGGGTAAAGGGAACACTCCTGCTTTGCTGGTGGGAATGCAAGCTGGTACAGCCCCTTTTGATGTCAGTGTGGCGATTTCTCAGAAAATTAGGAAACAGCCTCATCAAGAACCAGTAATACCACTTTTGGGTATATATCCAAAGGATGCTCAATTGTGCCACAAGGACATGTGCTCAACTATGTTCATAGCAGCTTTGTTCGTCATAGCCAGAACCTGGAAACAACCTAAATGCCCCTCAACCGAAGAATGGATAAGGAAAATGTAGTACATTTACACAATGGAGTACTACACAGCAGAAAAAAGTAACATCTTGAATTTTGCAGGCAAATGGATGGAGCTAGAAAACATTATTTTGAGTGAGATAACCCAAACACAGAAAGATAATTATCACATGTACTCACTCATAGGTGGTTTTTAAACATAAAGCAAAGAAAACCAGCCTACGAACTACAATCCCAGAGAACTTAGACAAAAATGAGGACACTAGGAGAGACTTACATAGATCTAATCTACATGGAAAGTAGAAAAAGACAAGATCTCCTGAGTAAATTGGGAGCAAGGGGACCTTGGGGGAGGGTTGATGGGGGAGGGGAGAGGCAGGAAGGGGAGCATGATGGAGGAGAGTTATCTGTCTATGTTACTTTCATTGGTTAATTAATAAAGAAAACTGCCTTGGCCCTTTAAGAGAACAGAAAATTAGGTAGGCAGAGTAGACAGAACAGAATGCTGGGTAGCAGGAGTGGGGAGATGCTTCAGTCGCCATAGTGAGTCTCCATGCTTCTCCTCTCCCAGATGGACGCACGTTAAGATCTCTCCTGGTAAGCCACACCTCGTGGTGCTACACAGATTACTAAATATGGGTTAAAGGAAGATGTGAGAATTAGCCAATAAGAGGCTGAAACTATGGGCCAGGCAGTATTTAAAAGAATACAGTTTCCATGTAATTATTTTGGGTAAAGCTAGCCGGGTGGCGGGACACAGCCCGCCGCTTCCTTCTACAGGAGCAGAAAAAAATGTAAAGCTCAATTTAAAAAAAAAAAAACAGACTCTAACCGACACGAAATGAGCCTGCTTAGCTCGCCCCTCCCTACACTGGAGCTAAACCTAAGGAGCATGTACCATCGGAGGACAACATGCTTGAATGATATCATGCAAGGCGCCATCTCTGAAATCTGGTCGCAGTCCACTATCGCCCGCTGGAGCAAGTCTGTTTGTGCACTGTGCATTGTTTCCTTGGCACTGAAAGACCCCAATCCTAGTCTCCATCTTAAAATGTTTTTGTGATCAACTAGGGAAAAACAGGATACCTATGAGTAGCAAAAGCAGCCTTGAGACCAGCTGCACTTGCCAAGGGGGCAAAACAGGATATCTGTGGGCGGCAGGAGCAGTCTTGAGAAAAACACCCAGTCCTTTGTGTATCAAAGCTCAAGAGGCAGAAATTGGCTGAAAACTGGCTTAATTTCGACTTGTTTTTGTTCTTAAGGTTCTGACAACTTGGTAACAGCTTTAAGTGCACAATCTATACAGTTAATATAGGTTATAAGATATGCTGAACCAGAGAATACTGACAGTTTACTGTACACAGTTAGTGCTGTGGACCATTTCTACCAAAAGGAAATGCACTTGTTTTTATCCTGTTAGACTTGTTTTCATCCTGTTAGACTTGTTTCGGTCCTGTTTGACTTGTTTTTATCCTGTTTTCATCCTTATGTTGATCCCTCCATATGTTAATTTGAGTTGACCAATGATATTGCTGTTGCTATGGTTCCCTGTTATATAACCCTGAGACCCTATAAATGCTTGCTGGAAAAATACCAAGGGGGCTCAGTCTCACTGGAGTACTGAGTTCCCCGTTGGCGCCTTCGACATTAAGAATCCTCTTGCTGTTTGCATCCATTGGCGTGACTTATTGAGTCTGGGGGATCCTTCCCTGAACCCTAGAAATTAGGGTCTTTCAGGCACAATGGATTTTTCTAGCGGAAAGTTAGACAAGAAAGAGTCCTGGTGACTGAAAACTGCAGAACAAAATGAAGAAAGAGAAAGAAGAGTGAGGCCTGAAGGAGACGTCATCAGAGCTCTCTGGAAGTGTTCCAAAGATGAAGGGTAAGCAGGATGAGAGACAGCACGGATCACAGTATAGAGGGTCGGGACTGGAAGATGAATCAGGGATACCTGTCGTAAAGAGTCCCAGAACAATACCCAGAGAGTTGACTCAGCACACAAAAGAAATCGAGGCCCAGAGTGTGAATCAGCCTGACCTTGTCTCTAAGCTAGGAACAGATGTCAGGATCGAGTGTGTGTTCACCTAAGGAAACTAGAAGAGGTAGAGCCAAGGCCTTGGCCAGAACTAGGCACTACCTGCCCTGATAACAGAGGCCAAGTGCCTGCTCCCCTTTACAGCCTGGCTTTTCACGCTTCATCCTGTAAAAAGCTTCCTAGGCGCAGTATCTCAAACCTAAGGCGTAGGTATTTGATCAGAACACAGATGTGTCAGGAAGGGGAAGCAAGCACTGGAGCACTATTAGAGGGGAGAGTGGATATGATCAAGATGACACACACTCCTGCCATGTCCTTTTATCAGAGATGGCGTGCCTTGGCATATCTCGACTTCAGTATTATTATGTGCATAACTAGGAATAATTATATTTTAAATTGCTTAGACAGATTAATGAGATTAAAATAAATGTATACACACATGTATGAGTGTATATATGTGTCCTTTTAAATCTACTTCTTGACAAGCAATCAGTATACCAAGCGATTACATGTGTACTGATGCAGAAAGACATCTAATTCTGATGCTAGGCATCTGGGGTAGGTAAGAAAAAGTTATTCCTGGGGTCCCAGGCCCTGCACATTTTTCTCAATAAACTAAAGTCTCAATCTGCAGTTCAAGGGAGAATTAGATTCTGTATGTAAAAATGGTTACTACTTTGGTTTCTTTGCTTGGTTAAATATGTTTACTCAAGGAAAAACAAGAACAGAGATGGATTATTTGTTTCCTCATTGGTTTGTTATTGTTGCTGTTGGGATAAGGCCAGCTATGTACTGGAACTCACAGTGTAAACTAGGCTGGCCTCTCCCTCTGAAGTAACAGGATTAACCATGTGTGTCACTACACTCACCTTAGAGATAAATGTATAGGGGTCGTGTGAGCTACATTTTCTGGTCATTTGCTCTTTCTTACCCCATTTACTCCTGTACTCTGTCCCCCAGTGCCACCATGATGGTTTCCTCCAAACAAGAAACAGGCATGGAGATTTAGAAAGATTTTGGCATCGTTCTGGACAAATTTGAATTTGAAGAAAGACTGTTGTGTTTTATCTGGTCAGGATTCTGAACTGTAAAAAAATCTGTTTCACACTTCTTGTAGTCAGCAAAATGTAGTGTTTTTACCAACCACACGCCCTAACCATCAATGTCACCTCACCTTTAGAGTCTTTACTACTTAGTGAGCACTGCCCATGTGTAACATGACTTGTATTTTAAGTGAGAACTCTAGAGTGCTCCAGTGAGGACCTCTTTTGGACAGGCAGAATCTGGAGCATGAACTAAACCTATGCTTTAATAAGAGACCAGTGGTTCTTAAACAAGTTAAGCTTTGAGAAATATTCTTTTTAAACCTCATCCTGGGAATTTCTAGGACAAATCCAGCCAGTGGAAAGAGGAAGGAGTGTCTAAGACAGTTGTGGTGGTTCATGTTTATAATCCCAGCAACTAGCATTGGGAGCTTGAGACAGGAGTATTGGAGGTTTAAGGCCACTGTGAGCTATATAGCAATTTCTAAGCCAGCTTAGGACACAAAGTGAGGCCTTTTCTTTAAGTAATATGTAATTAAGCAGCATTCAGTAGAGCCAGGACATGGATCCAAGGTGAAGCACTTGCCTGGCATGCATTAAACACCACTGAGTTGAACCCCCCCAACAATGCAGAGTAAAACAGGAGGATCATCCAAGAAAGCTTTGCCTTTTCATACTAACCCAATATTCCTTCTCTAAATAAGTGTATTTATTGCCATAGTTAGAAAAGCCTTGGATAATCCTAAGATGGCTCCCTTAATTAGGATATATGCTTCCCTGCTCCCATATCCACCCTTCCTATATCCCAAGCATCCCATTATTCCCCCAAGCTCTCCCTATCCTCCCCTTCACGCTTTGCTCTCCCCGTCTCCCCTTGCCCCCAACCCGCCCCACCCCCAAGATCCCAATTTTTGGACAGCAAACTTGTATTCTTCCAATATCCAGGAGGATTACTATATGTTTTTCTTTGGTTTCACCTTCTTATTGTCTTCTCAAGGATCACAAATTATAGGCTCAATGTCCTTTATTTATGGCTAAAAACCAATTATGAGTACATCCCATGTTCATCTTTTTGGGTCTGGGTTACCTCACTCAGAATAGTGTTTTCTATTTCCATCCATTTGCATGCAAAATTCAAGATGTCATTGTTTTTTACCGCTGAGTAGTACTCTAATATGTATATATTCCACACTTTCTTCATCCATTCTTCCACTGAAGGGCATCTAGGCTGTTTCCAGGTTCTGGTTATTACAAGTAATGCTGCTATGAACATAGTTAAGAGACTTGACTCTAGAGGGGTTCCCAGGTATCCAGTGAGATGCCCCCAGCTAGTTCTGTGGGCAGCTGAGGAGAGGGAGTCGGAAAAGGCCAGATCCTATAGCCATACTGATGGTTATCTTGCATATCACCATAGAATATTCATCTGGCGATGGATGGAGCTAGAGACAGAGCCCCACACTGGAGCACCGGACTGAGTTCCCAAGGTCCTGACGAGGAGCAGAAGGAGGGAGAACATGAGAAAGAAAGTCAGGACCGTGAGGGAACCTTCATCTGGCGATGGATGGAGATAAAGACAGAGCTACACATTGGTGCACCGAACTGAGCGCCCAAGGTCCAAATGAGGAGCAGAAGGAAGGAAAACATGAGCAAGGAAGTCTGGACTGCGAAGAGTGCTCCCACCCACTGAGATGGTGGGGCTGATCCATTCGGAGCTTACCAAGCCCAGCTGGACTGGGACTGAAAAAGCATGAGATAAAACCGGTCTCCCTGAACATGGCAGACAATGAGGGCTGCTGAGAAGCCAAGGACAATGACACGGGATTTGGACCCTACTACACATACTGGCTTTGGGGGGGCCTGGCCTGTTTGGATGCTCACTTTCCTAGACCTGGATCGAGAGGGGAGGAACTTGGACTTCCCACAGGGCAGGGAACCCTTACTGCTCTGGACAGGAGAGAGAGGGGGAGTGGAGGAGGGAAGGGGGTAATTGGGAGGCAGGGAGGAGGCGGAAATTTTTAATAAAAATAAAATAAAATAAAGAAAACCATTTAAAAAAAGAAAGAAAAGCCTTGGATATTATACTCATTCCTAACAAAAGTAATCTTCTATTTTTGTTCGGCCCCCCAGCTGTGATTTACCATGGGCAGCTGTTTAGCCTCAGGTTCTTCGCTGCCATCTGCCACAAGAGGGCAGCGTCCCCTACCAATTTTTTAGTGTTTGGCTTGGCCCCTAAAAGGCAGGCATTGGTGAGACTGAGGACTTTCATCATTTAGCTTCTCTCCTAGCCTCACTAGTAAGTGAGTCTGTTACCCATGGCAACAGGATGTTTGTTTTTTGGCTTTCTAGAAAAGAGGAACTGATATTCTTTAATATGTACTTTCCTATACCTTTTAACATCACTAGACAGAATCACCCACTCAAAGGTTGCTGCCAAGAAGAGGTCTTGCCTTTCAGAAGTTTCTGAAAGGAATGTGTCACTGTCTTGAGGGACGACATCTCCTTCCAGATAGTACTGAGTTGTGTTTATAGCCATTATTTATAGACATTGTATAACACTCTATAGCAACATAGCCTTCCAAGTCCCAAAAGGCAAGAGAGTGTCACTCTCAGGCTGCCTCCTTGGATCCTCAAAAGGAAGTGCCTGTTTCAGATTTGAGCCTGGTGTTCTTGACTCTGATCCTGGCTTGGTATGAATGGGCACCAAGACAAAGGATAATGACCCCAGAGAAAAGCTCTTGGTCCTTTACCCTCGCTTCCAGATGATCCTGCCACCTTACATAAGGCCCTGCCTGGCAACCTGCACCTGGGTTGTTATGGCTGAGGCTACATCACTACCTTCAGATGATCTCCTGCTCCAAGCCAGGGGCTCCTCCATCATGCCCACAACTGGCTAGGAGGAAGGGTATCAAGGCAAAGGGCCCCCTCTTTCCTTCTTGAGAGTAGAAATTTAGCCCTGAAAATGTTCTGCCAGGGAAGAAATTGAGGTTTAAGGAGGGGAGTGCACTTGGCCTTGGTCACATTGTCATCAGGGCACCTAGAGCTTCCACGCAGTCCCCGGTGCTCCCTCGTGTCACTCTCAGCCTTAAGCCCCGCTCTTGTTTGCCGAACACTGGAAATCCCAAGCTCCTGTTTCTGACCTGCCTATGAGGTGAATCACCTGTCACTTCTGGGCAGCTCTATAGGAGGACTGCATTCAAGGAAAAGTTCAGGAGACCCAAAGGTGAATGATGGATGTCCTGCCCATGACACTTGCTCAATCAAAGCAACACGACTGAGTTTAGTTCTTTCTGTGCATGGCCTCTTGGCTCCAGAACCCTGCATAAAACCCAAAGGATGCCTGAGAACAGCCCAGAGATTGCAAAGCCCAGGAGAAAGAGTTGGGAATCCTTGGCTCTTGCTGGCTTGGTCATTGCCCAGCTACAGAACCACTATCCTCTGGGTCTTCTCTTCCTCAGTTTAAAAGGGCCAGGCTCCTAGTCCCTGAGGCCAAGCTGTAACTGCTACTATCCAGGCCTTACCCTCATCTGCTTTTCTCCTTTGCAGTGACAAAATCCAAGTGCCCCTCCTATGTGGGGATCACAGGAATCCTCCTGCAGGAGACCAAGCATGTCTTCAAGATCATCACCAAAGAAGACCACCTGAAAGTTGTGTGTTGTATTCCTAGGAGAGAGAGAAACAGAGACAGACAGAGAGAGAGAGACAGAGAGAGAGACAGAGAGAGATCCTTATCTTTTACTTGAGACTTCCAGGTTCCACTTGACTGTGAAGTCAGACAGTCTGTAGCTGCTTGCTATGTTGTGAACTCCAGATAGAGGTTCCTGCCCCTGTGGCTCCCAAGATACATCTATGAACAGTCAGCAGCCTGTCCATAAACAGAACAGAAGAACTCCTTTACTGGGTCTTGGGCCCACACCTCTTTAGTCTCCACCTCTCAAATGAATAACTAAAAGACAGGCAAGAGGAACCACAACAGCCTGACCCTGGAGTTCTGAAAACTGCATTCTTGGTGGAGACAAGATTAAGTTTTAGCATGGTTAATGCTGCTCGAGCAGATACTTTTCAGTCTTCCAATATCCTAGTACCCAACCTTGTCCACAAATCTAAAGTTCAAACAACAGTTGAAGGTTTTATACTCATTCACCTGCTAACACTGGAGATCCGGCCCAAGACCTCTGTCTGCTAATCCTGGGCTCTACGCCTGAGCTACCCCCACAGCCCTGCTTCATTGTTTTTCCATTTCCCTGTATGTTCTTCTGCTCACTTTATAAGTCTAAGGAAGTAATGTAGAAGTTTCCCCACTCTGCACAAGTCCAAGAACCAGTTCAAGACTGTATGGGAAGTAGTCTTTGGTGGTATGGGAGCCCTCAGTTCTGGGAGTTGAGTTAATCATCTCAGAATCTGGAAATTAGGCATTGAGTTATATTTAGGCTGTGAATCAGTACTGGGTACTTCTGGCTCATGTCTCCTCATTCTTATACACATTTTAAAAAAAACAAGTCTTATGTGCAGTTCTGGTCAGCCTGGAATTTGCTATATAGACCAGGCTGGCCTTGAACTCACAGATCTGCCTGCTGCCTGCCTTTGTCTCCTAAGGGTTGGCAGTAAAGGTTGGTGTCACCACACCAGTCTCACCTTAATAGAAACATGTATGAATCATGCTCTACTTGAACATGAACACACTGTCTATATTGTTCCTCATCCTTTTTCCTTTCTTCTTTTTCATTCAGTTATCCCCAAGCTAAATTGTGTGTTCATCATAAAAACTGATGGCTTTATTTCCTACATTTATGGAAGCAAATTCCAGTTTTGGTCAAGTGAGAGATCTGCCAACAAGTTCAAAGTAAAGGGAACTCTGCCACTGGCGACAAATGTGCCAGGCAGCTGAGAACTGGAAACACCTTAAATACCCACTTTTCCATGAAGCGCTTTGTGGCTGTGGCCCGTCTCGACTCCAGGGATAAAAGAGTGGCTGAAGAACATTGAACAAAACAGGAGGAAGTCAGGGGTAGAGATTTGTCTCTCCAGGGAGGAAAGACTAGCAGAAAATACACCAGGACTAATCTTGGGTGATTTGAAGAAGGTGGCCATTGGGTTCTGTCTTTCATACTTTCCTGTGTTTCTGGAACATTCTGTGCTAAATGAGTTCAGTTAATAATGATATATTTGGACATCTTAGTTCTATTATAGCTGCCATATTTGTGACCTTTCTACTGTGTAAGACCAGATGAGGTCTTTCTGCACATGGCCATTGGAACTACAGGTCAGGACCAGCATTAAAAACGGCTGGGGTCCAGCTACTCTGTGCTAGTATTGAGGAGGCCTTGTCATTGACACCTTGATTGTAAGAGGTATGTGACTGCTGGCCGGCTCAGAAACTGCCCTGGCAATAGTAGATGACAGCACATCCAGCCACTCACTCCAGGCCAGCAGTGGTGCTGGTGGTCAGTTCCTCGGTGCCTCCCACTCAGACTGCACTGGATGGAAGAAATTGAGAGACTCTGATGGTCTTTATATGACAGAAGAACAGAAAGCCTACTCCCTCCCAGAAACCAAAGTGTGTCCCCAAGTCCCAGAGATTATCTAGGCCCTGGTTCTGTCAACATCACCTGGACATTCCTCATGGCACTGCCCCGTCCCACCTGACCCCAATGTTACCACACAGTCCTTGCCACCCAGGTTCAGGGCACACATGACCCCTCAGTCTGAAAATGATCATTGTCCGAGGTCTTATGGACTGGTAAAGAAAGGCTAAGATCTGAACCAGAAGAGCTGGCTCCAGAGTCATGTTCTTCACACGAGGGCAGCCACAGGGGGTGAGAGAGACGCTCAGAGTGTGTGTGCTCCTTGTTTACCCAGCGCTCTACCAAGGAACTCTTGTGTGTAGAGTGACTGCTGCTCTAGTGGCTGAAAGTGCGCAGGTGCTGCACCTTCAGAGCAGACCTGTTCAGCCCCACCCTCTGTGATGTAAGGGGCGCGCTATGTTGCATAAACACAGTTGCTTCCCAAAAAAGCTGCTAGTGCCGCTTGCCAAGTGAATCATGTTACTGCTGGCCCCAACTCAAGTGTCCATTGACTAGCTAAGGACATTCTCCCTCAAGGGAGACAATGTAATGCTCACCTGCCATAGAGTCTCTGCTCTTTGCCTTGTCTGGGATGTGCTGCTCTTGTCTTCCTGACCTCCTCAGGGGACCAAGGTCCACAGCATCCTCCCAGACACTGGTCCTGAGGAAACTGCACTTGGTATTACATGGAGCACGACTAAGTCCCCACAACTTCATGGAGAGGGGTATGGTACTGGCATTTGTGACTGCCTCCAAGGAATAGAACTGTGGAAGAAATAGATTTGGGGTGTAGAGAGTCACATGACAACCAACTCTGTTGAATGTAAACCATGAACTAAAGAAACTTTGAGCCCCATGGAAAGTGCCATAGAAGCCAATGGGAAGAACAGTTGGCACCTCAAGAAAGGGCTCAGTTTCTACTAAGGCTTCCTCCTGACAGGTCAAAAGCCACCTCTCTGTGCATATGGTCTATCCTCAAGAGGGGAGCTCTAGTGTGCCTCTTATAATGATACTGGTTCATAAAATTAACATCTCATCTAATGACCCGTTTATCCTTCATTACCTCCTTAAAGATCCTAGCTCCAAACATAGTCATGGAGGTTAGAGCTTCACCATAGGAATTTGAGGGTAGTTAGTAACAACTGAAATGTTCCTAATTAGAAAAGTTGGTTTTACCTCCCAGGACGGTGGCAATGTCCAGTCTGGACCCCATCCACAATGGCCTGGGTTTCTCTGCTGTTTCTTTGCTGTATGAAATTCTTGGGACACCAGGCAGCTCAGCCTAACTGCTAGACTCTGAGCTCACATTTTCCTGACTTTCATGGGCTTTGACTTAAGGTGCACGCACAATATCCAGAGTCCTGCAGTTGTGAGCAGCCAAACTCCTCCCTCCTTGTTCCACTGGAGCCAGCAGAGTCAGGAGGGAAATGTGTAGAGGGAGGGGATGGTTAATGTCAACATGGCTGGATTGGGAAATGCTTTGAAAAGGGCACTTCTTGGTGTGTTTCTGAGGGCTTCCAGAGAGGATTAACTGAGGTAGAAGATCCACCCTATACATGGGAAGTTTCATTCCCTAGGGTCAGAAGCTGGATACAATAGAAGGAAGCTTGCTACAACACAGGCATCCTTGCTCTCTCCACTTCTCTGTCATGTGTCCTGTCCCACTATGCCTTCCTCATGTCATTTGTGTCAGGTATTTTATCACAGGGACAAAAAGTCCAACATGTGAGATGGGCAGAGTTGGCCCCTGAGGGGAGCTGTGGAATATGAAGAATTAAATCATACCCAGGTTCAGAAACCTGAAGAACCCAGGCAATCAGAGCAAGGCTTGGGAAGGTCTCCCTAGGGGAGGAGAAATGGGAAGGGGACATGTGGCCACTAGTCAGTGGTGATGCCTCAGGTTGCACCCAGCTCTCTAATGGTGGGGAAGACATTGCAGGAACTAGCTTTGTAAACCAAGGGGCAGGTTACAGAATTCTGATCAGTTCATCAATACCTGCAATCTTTCAGGGTCTCCAAGCTACCATCTGTCAAGTGAGACATCTTGACTGCATGAAGGCCTCCTAGATCAGGCTGCTGGAATCCTGCAGCAGCATAAGCAGGCACATGTCTGCAGCAGCTGTCCTATGCTGCTCTTCAGCCATACTGAGTCAGGCCCCAGGAGTGGAACTCACATGTCTATGTGTTTGTGTAACCCCACCTGCTTCCTCCAGTCACCAGTGTTTGAAGATGGTACATTCCAGATGGCATCTAAGTCTCTTCCAGTCCTGTCATCTGATTTGACCATAGATTCTTGGGCCAGTCTTTTCTGGATGTGGAAAAGGATCATCCAATGACCAGGCTCTCATATTCTGAATAATAAACATCAAGATTCTTCCCAAATATATCAATTATGGTAAAGGGCTCACTTTCTGGACAATGGCTTTTGTGTTAATTTCTTATCTATAATGCCTCATTAAGACATCTGTTAAATGTCTATAATATTAATTTAATAGAAGGGGTTCTAATAGAACTGTATTGGAATTGTCCATTTAATTAACCTCATAGGCCTTTAATGGACATCTTAAATAGACATTAACAAGAGTACTAGACAAATTAGAATTAGAGTCAATAACATTCTTGGTAATTTCCCATGAGCTGTGAAGGACAAGCATTGCTAAGTATGCAAACAGAAATGACTGCAAAAGAAAAAGTGTTAGAGCAGCAGGAAATCCAGAATGGACAGGGCCCCAAGGGTTCACCATTCTGTCTCCCAGGAGATTTCGACAAAGATGTTTCCCAGCCACCAAGATGGTACTCAGGAGCAAAGCCTCAGCCTTCATATGCATTTACAGAAAATATTCTCTGTCTTTGTGTTCCATCAGGCTGAGCTTCCAGATGGGGAAGATTGTGGAAAGAAAGATGGGGAGCATGAAACGAATGGAGAAAGAGAGAAGTATTAGAGAGGGGAGGGTCATGACAGTGGACTACGGACCGGGCACAGAGGGACTCACTGGGATAAGGCAGGTTGGTTGGCACGGAGTGTGGGATGGGATGAGATGTGGAACACTACATTGCGTTTACCTCCACCATCCACTCACCCGCTGACCCAAGTGATGCATCTCTGCAAAGCCTAAGGCTGTCTCCCCATATTGATCTCCTTTGACCTCCCTCCAGTCAGCACTTGGTAGGAGTAACCATTCCTCACCTGGGCACTCCTCTTTATCCCCACCCTCCTCTAACCTTCACTACCTTCCTGCTTCTCCCTCTCAGAGTCCATCAGTGGATCTTTATATTCCAGATGTGTAAATATTGGACTTCCCTCAACCCCATATTCAGACTTCTCTCCAATTTCCCTCTCTCCATGTCGGGTCACATGGCCACAAACCCAGGAACACCTAGAGCTCTCAAAATCATATTGTCAAGCAGACAGGAGGTATGGTTTCATTGTTTTCCTTCTCCCAGTTAGATTAAGGACTGTGTTTTGATCATTATGAATCCCCAATTATCTTGAGCAAACCTGATCCATGGTAGAGTCTCATTGAATGCTGGTGTGAAAACACTGCCCTATGACCTCTCCTCTGACATGTACATGTAAGTACATGTACACCCACCTAATGGAATTGTCTCATTGCCTCTGGAACTCATTTACAAGGTCCATTTATGTCTTGCTTTTTCTCCTTTAAAAAAAAAAACCCATCCTACCTTTCTTGAAGTCCTACTGAGTATCAACTTACATAGGAACTCAAGTCTCTACTCCTCCCAGCTCCTCTGCTCAGAATCCTATCTCTTGACCTCATCCTCCCACACCAACTGCCCAGCCACAGCCCCAACTCTCACATGGCTTCACTGGCTCCACCCTCAGCCACGTACAAACAAGGTGAGCACTGAAACATGATTCAGACTGTGCCATCCTTCGACTTAAAACCCACAAATAACTTTCCTTGCCAGCACCTGTCCTATCCACTCTAGAACCCTCAAGTGTATACTGCTCCACTCTCAGTGTTTGTGTTTGAGTTTTTCCTTTGTGGGATTTTCTCTCCCTTGTCCCTCAACCCCATGTCAGTCAGGACTAGAGACCCTTCCAACAAAGCCAAGATAGCAGGAATTTAGGTGTGCCATGACCTCCATGATATGTTACAGAGTTTGAACTCTAAAAATCTACCAGAGTCTTAGGGCTTAGCACAAAGGCTGTTGTGCAGGTGTTTGGTGAAAGTCCACAAAGCTGGTGTGATCAGGCACTAGTAGGTCACTTCAGTTGACAAACCTACCCTTCACAGAAGTTTCAGTGACCACACAACCAGGATGTGTCTGCCTCCGCATGCCATGAAGTGACAGTGCTATGGGCTAATGCCTCCAGACTAGGTACCATGACCTCCCCATGTCTTATCATTAAGATAACAGGGGTGGGAGCTGGAGAGGTGGCTCCATGGTTAAGGGCACCTGCTGTTCTTCTAGAGGACCCAAGTTCAGTTTTCAGCGCCCATGCTGAGTGTGTTACAACTGCATGTAATTCCAGTTCCAGGGCATCCAACACACTTTTCTTATCTCTATTTACTCTTGCATGCACATGGCACACATAAATTCATACATACATACATACATACATACATACATACAAATAATAAACAAAGCTTTAAAAAAGATAGCAGGGGCAACAACACTTTTTTAAAGAAGTAAGGTAGACTATGTGTTAACAAAAAAATGGAAGGAAGGAAGGAAGGAAAAAAAGAAGGAAGGAAAAGACATCCTGATTTAGACCCACTCAGAGACATAAGAATGTCAGAGCACCCTCTTGGTCTGTACCCCCACTATCACAGCCACATTTACAGGCTGTGGAGGTCTCTGTGAAAACTCAGTCACCACTCCCCACCATCTAAATGTCTGGTGTAAACCAGTCATGGCTATCCTAGACTGCCTGCCAGGGATTAGCTTTAAAATGGACACATGACCCTATCCTGAAAAAATTAAAGCAGGTGTAGCAATTTTTAGCATTGTTTGCCCAAATTTTCCTGGTCCCTTTGTGCTTGAGTGGGGCCATAACACCCTAGCTGATGGCATGAGCAGAAGCCATGTGTGTCATTTTAAAATTACAGCATTTGGAGGCCAATGGGAGATTCACCAGGGCTATGTTCCCTTTGTTCATCCACAATGTTCTAGAAAGCACTGGTCCTTCAGTGGGGTTCCTGAGTGACCTGAGAAAGAGTGAGCCCCTGTGAATATTCTTGTTCATTGTTAACAGGAACCTTAAAGAGTATAACTTTTAAGAATCCCTCTCAGGGCTCAATTAAAGACACCACAATAAGCAAGGGGAGCTAAAATCTTGAGGGCTAAGGAAATTGCTCACAACACGATCCTTCTATCCATGTTTCTTTTTTCTTCTTTCTTATTTCTTCTGTTACAAAAGTCCCCAGTAATATATACCCTTAGAACCAGCAATTCCTCCAGCTCTAGCAGGTTCCAGGGCTGGAATTCTTTATCCCTATGAAAATCAGATAAGAGTATGTGTGCAGCCGGGCGGTGGTGGCGCACGCCTTTAATCCCAGCACTCGGGAGGCAGAGGCAGGCGGATCTCTGTGAGTTCGAGGCCAGCCTGGTCTACAAGAGCTAGTTCCAGGACAGGCTCCAAAGCTACAGAGAAACCCTGTCTCGAAAAAAAAAAGAGTATGTGTGCATGCATACACACACACACACACACACACACACAGAGAGAGAGGGGGGGGGGATCTGTGGCTGTCAGCTCAAAGGTGGGAGTCACTTAGTGTACATTCAGTGAACTCCTTAATGGAGAAAGTTAAGAAAAGAATTAAATCATCAGGAAATTCTAGAGGGGAAGGTGTATTATCAGAAAATTATGATAGGGAATGGAATGGTTTTTAAATCACACGCTACTTTTTTTCCCTCCCAGTATGCATAGAGGATATAGGGTAACCAGGCAACCTATGTAAGCAGTCTGAGGAAATCTGTGACTGCTGATATGGTAGCACATATACTAGATGCTGCAATTTCTATGGGCCTTCAGGTCTGGAGTTTCTACCTATTTCTCTAAGCATTAGAAACAAGAGGAGACCCAGGCCTCTAAATCAGTTCTGGAGTATCAGCCATTGTGAATGTGGGCATTACGGTCTATGGTGCCATCAGGAAGGAAGTCTTCCTCTGGGTTGTGGTTCATTATCTCTTCTGCTGTCCTTGAGAGTAAAACACAAGCAGTTAAGTTTCCTGATTAACTGAGGTGAAGGTGAGTGCAGGGTGTTAGGAAACTTTTAATGAAGGCTAGTTTGGGGTCATTGTATTCCTTATCTATAAGTGAGGTAGCAGTAGGGCATGCCTATTCTGTTGTCTCGCTGAGCAGCTATGAACCAGCAACTTAGGACACATAATAATTCTATGTCCTTGGATATCTGTGAGTATCTTAATGGAATGCTCTTGCCTCCAGCTCCGACTTTAGTTCCTGCCCTGCCCTCCCTCACTAGTGGACTGTGACATGGAAGTGAATGGCAAATAAACCCTTTCCTCTTTAAGTTACTTTTGGTCAGAGTGTTCTATCAGATCAACTGATAGAGGAGGGGAGACAAGAAAGGGTCTACAGCAGGCCACAGAAACTAGACACCATGAAGTATTCTGGGAAAGTGTATGATGTCCCCAAAGCACCGGTCACTCCAACTGGGCTCTCTGCAGTGATCTCACTGTAGTGAGTCTTTCTCTGCCTGCCAGTCACCTCCCAAATAATGACATGGGGATGTCTTATTATGAATTCTGGGCCTGTATCTTAGGCTTGTTTCAATTACCGCTCATAACTTAACCCATTTATATTAATCTATGACCTATTATGTGGTATTACCTCTCTGCCATCTTTCTCCTCTCTGTGTCTGGCTGGCCACTCCGCCTTTCTTCTTCCCAGAGTCCTCTTTGTCTCAGGAAGTCCTGCCCAAACCTCCTGAAGCTATTGACTGTTTGCTTTTTATTACACCAGTCACAGCAATAGACCTTCACACAGTGTACAGATATCCCAGAACATCTCACCAGAAGGGAGCAGGCAGTATATCCACCATGGACAGCTGGCGGTTGACCCAGAAGATGCTGGATCCCTTGATCACCACAAAAATGGATACAGATGTCCTGCAGTCCAGAGGATGGCCTCACATAAGCAGATACAGAGATGGCTGTTGAACTTCAATTTGTAGGGAGTAGGCTGGCACTGGATACTTACCAGAGACCTAAACAGTTACCAGCATCCAAGTGTGCCCAGGAACATCAGGGACTTGCCTTCACAGGAAAGATGGAAACACAGAGATTTGAACCTAGGATTCTAGTGCTGAGGCTATTGCTTTCCCCACAACCCCACAAGTCACATATTAGCAAGGGACTTTAGGCCAATAAAGAAAGGAATAAATAAATAAATAAATAAATAAATAAATAAATAGATAGATAGATAAATAAATAAATATCAATTTTAAAAAAGAGCAAAGTGTCCACATTAGATCAGCTGCCATAGATGCTGATGACCACACTATGAGACTTTGTCCTGCTTCCCCAAGGGTGTCCAAAGCAGACAGCAGTCAAGGCCTTCCCTTGAATGGTCCCAGTGGTCTGCAGTCTCTTCCCTAGGTTCTTCTTAAGATGCTAATGAATAGCTGGAGGGCTGTAGGCTCAAGGTCAGCCTGGGATGAATGGTGAGTCAATAACAAATAACAAATAGGAAATAGGAAAATAACAACAAAAACTTCCTTGCTAGGCTCTATAGCACAGGTCGGCAACCCTATCCTCTTAGAAGGCAGTAGCAAGAGGATCATAGGTTCATGGTCAGCCTAGGTTACTTAATAAACCCTTTGCCCCTTTTTGAAATAAAACATAAGCCTGGAAAGATGGCTCAACAGTTAACAGCACTTGCTGTGCTTGCAGAGGACTTGGATTCAGTCCCCAGCACATACAGGGCAGCTCACAACCAACTGTGACTCCAGGGGTCCCAATAAACTTTCTTGGCCTCTGTATGCACCAGGTACAAGCATGGTGCATACATGGAGGCAAAATATTTACACACATAAAATAAATAAATAAATCTTTTTTAATTAAAGCAAAATTAAATTAAATTAAAGCAAAAACCAGACAAGACTGATACTGCCCTTTCTTAGAGAAAAGACATCACAGAATAAGGTATAATATAATATAAGTATTATATGTACACACTGATAATTCTTATCATGGTGTAATTTTTAAATTTTCACAAAAAGGAAAAACAGACAAGAAAGAGAAAAATGGTAAAAGGTCCAAATAGATAATAATCAGTGGCATTGTTCCTGAGGAAGCCATAATTAGCATGATGCTACTTAGGACTCACAGAAATGGCTCAAATGAAAAATAGAAACAATGTCAGAAAAAAATTGAAGCAGACATAAATCTTGCACAGAACTCCTCTGGAAAAAGGAATGGAAAGTTTTGTGGACTGCAGCATCCTACTTGGCCTCTCTGCAGCATCTCTCTCCCCTTGGGGGTGGTAAAGGATGCTGTGGAATGAGAGGGCTTTATGACTAACTATGGGAGAGAGGGAGGTTGGGATATTTAATCTAGAGATTCTCCCAACATAGAGTGGGTCCCATTACAATATTTTCATAAATGTATATCATGCCCTTTGATTATATTCAACCCATTATCCTTACTTATCCCTCACATTCATCCCTCTATTCCCCTTCCTGTTCACAGAGTCTATCTTCTACATCCATTTCTTATTTTTGTTATCTTTTAAACCTAGACCCTTCATATGAGAGTAGCTGGTTTTATGGTAAAGTAGAAATACATAAAAATGAAAAACAACTGGACTGGAACTGATGGAGCATGTGATCAAACCAGACTCTCTGAACGTGGCTGACATGGAGGGCCGACTGAGAAGCCAAGGACAATGGCACTGGGTTTTGATTCTACTGCATGTACTGGCTTTGTGGGAACCTAGTCTGTTTGGATCCTCACCTTCCTAGACCTGGATGGATGGGGGAGGAACTTGGACTTCCCACAGGGCAGGGAACCCTGACTGCTCCTTGGACTGGAGAGGGAGGGGGAGGGGGGACAGGAGGAGGGAAAGGGAAATGGGAGGAGGTGAAAATTTGTAAAATTATATAATTTATTTTAAAAATGAAAAACAAATATATTTTATATATATTTGAGAATTTGTTTTTAATTAAGCATTAAGATTTGATGGGGCCTGCCTGTCACCTCAAAAAGCCACTCCTGGGGAATAGGGACAAATTTGGTCCACACAAGTGGTTCAAATCAGTTCATAATGTGATTAGATGTTTACTCTACAGAGTTAATGCAAGATGTGCAATCCCAGTGTGGTCCTACCACAGGAGTGAAAATCCTAGAGAAGTGGCAAATGCCAATGGGCACTGCCAACCCTGATCTACCCTCTATGCACCTGTCCTTAGATGCCTGCTCTATGGGAGCCCATGGGCAGCCATATAGATGAACAGAGGTTCACATCATCAAATGAAGAAGGGCATGTACACAGAAATGAGATGTTACAGCAGAGAGTAAGGAGATAGATGTAGGAATTCTCTTTAAACATGCTTTCTTCTCTCCTGCTCAACTGTCATCCCTGCTCCCTGGGAAGCTCCATCTCATTAATGCTGCAGAGACTGAGGCTTCTCTCCCTGGGGACTGTTTGCAGTGCTGGGAATGAAACTCAAAAGTTTCATGCATGCTTCTTTTTGAGACAAGATCTTGTCAAGTTCTCCAGCTGCCTTTAAACTACTCTGTTGCTTGGGCCTTGAACTTAGAGCCGTGTGTGTGTGTGTGTGTGTGTGTGTGTGTGTGTGTGTGTACTGGGGGGAACACTTTCAACCAATGGCCTTAGAGATGATGCACCAGGTTGGGCATCCTTGGGTACCAAAAATACATGATCTCCCACCCCCTCCTGCTGTTGCCTCTAGATTTGGTTCCTGTTCCCTGCTCATGAAAAGTACTGTAGATCTGTGAATCGACCCCTGAATAAAGAATCCTTTATTATACCCAATTCTGAGCTAGCATGGGATCACTTTATCATGTTCATCTACATCTGGAACCCAATGTGAAACCCAATGCCACACCTTCCAGGACTGACCCAAAAGGTCCATGGCCCTAAAGTTCTCCCACTCCACCCACCTGCTTGATTCCACCTCCTTTTTTTGCCAAAACCCTGCCACAGCAGAGTTGCTGCACAGAGACTTGGCATTTTCCTATGCACATGCATCATTCCCCAATTGCAGCTTTCCCTGCAGTGCTGCAACTTAAACAGCTTCCAGTTTGTGTTCCTGGATCTCAAACTCTGGGTTCCTCGATATTCTGGCCACCAAAAATCTCTCTCCATGTACGGAACTGCATTAATTGCTCTTAATTTGTGAGGCAATGCATATTTGTCAGTATTTAAGCAGGCATGAAGGCAGAACCAAATGAGATTGTTCATGACACTGCTGGTCATGTCTCTCCACCACTCAGCTGCAACCACGACACCTGCTGGCCAATAAAGATTATTAAACCTGCAACAGTTCACTGAAATTTTGTAATGAAGGTAAGTTTCTTTGATTAATAAATCAATTAATAAATTTGAAAGTTATACAATTACAGACAATATCACCATCTAGGAACTTAATAAACGTTTTGTTTATACTATGGCTAGTATTCTGTAAGGTTTATATGGATATAAGGACTTAGCTTTGTTTTTCATATTATATCCTTAAGAAAATGGTTTGATAACAGAACCAAGAATGAGGCACTTTTAGAAATGTTACAGTTTTACAGACTAATAATGAACAGATAGCTGACAGGATCAATACCATTGAAAATTAAAAGTTAGCTTAAAAAATTAGTACCATTGAAAAGGATAACATTAATTTGGAAGACAAAAATCAATCCATGTCAAAAGGTGCTGAGAAATTATCTGAAAGAATTCATACTGCTGAATTTGATAAAATCTTTTTTAAAAAGTTATGATTAGTTAGCAGATAGAGTATCTCTCCAGGAAGGAAATCAGCACACCATTCAAATAATACCCAAGGATTATAAATTATCATTAATGGAAAATTTTCAGACCTTGGAATCATATGTGCAGAATGAGGACCAGAGGTTATGTGAGTCAATGAATTCATTAGAAATGTTCACAAGTCAAGAGATCCAGGCTTTACAAACAACAGTGTGTAAAAAGATTTGAAATGGTTGAGGAAATTATCAGAACTGATGAACAGGGAGAGGAGGTACAAAAACAGGATTTAGCATTAACAGTATGCATCAGAGTCAGAGATGACTTGAGAAGGGTTTTAGCTACTTACCCTGTAATCACCTACAGAAATGAAAGGAAATAAAATCAGAACATATTTATTTTTATATCTCCATCTATCTACCTATCTATCACCATTCCTTCCTTCTGTCTATTCATCTCTCATTCTCTGTCTACACAGTCAGTGATGTTCTTCTCACTGGGGTCTACACTGCTAACGGAGAACCATATTCTTCTGAACGGTCTAAACCCAGGAGCCCTAATGAACCTTCATTCTTTCCGTACTTGCCACTGGGAATGTGTCACATTATCTGACAAGTGTGGTTCATGAGGAATCTGAGGGAACATCCCGAGCAGTCTGCTCGCCTATGTAAAAGGATATTTTTTTTTTCACAGAGATTTTCCAGCAGTACAAAACAGGAAACTCTCTGCATAAAGGAACAGTTCTACTGAGCGGAACATGGAGCAGTGCGCTAGGGCACTAGCTCGGGGTAAGGAGGTCCTCTGGGAAAGCTCTGCCACCACCTGGGAATGCAGAAGGACAGATAAACTGCCTCCAGGATCATTTTCCCTTTTCCTCAATAGGTATAATAGATTATATTTCCAAATATACACTTTAGATGCATTATAATTGCAAGGCAATTTTTAGTTTCTTACAATGCAAGGATCATTATAAAACTGTGCTCTGACAGGACATATTTAATAAAAGAGAAAACTGATGACACGTTAGTGACAGCAAGAAAGAAGAAAAGGGACACAACATAGGCCAAGCTAGTAACCCTAGGAGACCATCCCTAGAGTAAGGCTGCACACAAGTGGCTTCCTCAGTAATCCACACACAGAATTCTTTAATACCACTTTCAAAGCAGGGGGTGCCAATTCCTTTTTGGACCTTTCGTGGAAATTGCATAAGTAATGTGAAATCTAGAAACAGAATATTGATATACATATGTAAATACAATGGTATTGTCAGTGTATACGTCACTGTTATCCTGGAATCAAAATATTTATGAAATATCAGGTTTTATATTCTTGTAATTTTTCCTAAATAAAATGCATATTTAAGGCTTAAATGATGAGGCTCTCTTCTCTCTCTCTCTCACTCTCTGACTTTGCATCTTGGTTTTTTTTTGGTTTATCTTTTTATATTTAAAAATTTCCATCTCCTCCCCTCTCCCTCCCCCTTCGCTCCCCTCCCCTCCACCCATACCCCCCCTACCTCTTCAGGCCAAGGAGCCATCGGAGTTCCCTACTCTATGTTAAGACCAAGGTCCTTCCAACTCCCCCCAGGTCCAGGAAGGTGATCAACCAAGCTGAGAAGGCTCCCACAGAGCCTGTCCATGCAGAAGAGTCAAAGCTCAGCGCCTTTGTCCTTGGCTTCTCAGTCAGCCTCCACCTTCGGCCACATTCAGAGAGTCTGGTTTGGTCTGATGTTCCATCAGTCCCAATCCAACTGGAGTTGGTGACCTCCCGTTAGTTCTGTCCCACCGTCTCCATGGGTGAACGCACCCCTCACAGTCCTGACTTTCTTTCTCATGTTCTCTCTCCTTCTGCTCCTTATCAGGACCTTGGGAGCTCAGTCCGGTACTCCAATGTGGGGCTCAGTCATTTTCTTCATCTATTGCCAGGTGGAGGTTCTATGGTGATATGCAAGAAATTCATCAGTATGGCTATAGGAACTGGCCTTTTTAGGCTCCCTCTCCTCAGCTGCCCAAGGAACTAGCTGGGGGCATCTCCCTGGAAACCTGGGAACCCCTCTAGGGTCAAGTCTCTTGACAACCCTCAGATGGTTCCCTAAATTAAGATACATGCTTCCCTGCTCCCATATCCACCCTTTCTGTATCCCAAGCATCCCATTCCTCAGAGCTCCCCCCATTCTCCCCTTCACACATTTCTCTCCCCATCTTCCCTTGGCCCCATCTCGCCCCACACTCAAGTTCCCAATTTTTGCCTGGCAATCGTGTCTACTTCCAATATCCAGGAGGATTACTATATCTTTTTTGGGGGGGTTCACCTTCTTATTATCTTCTCAAGGATCCCGAATTATAGGCTCGATGTCCTTTAATTATGGCTAGAAACCGATTATGAGTGAGTACATCCCATGTTCATCTTTTCAGGTCTGGGTTACTTCACTCAGAATAGTGTTTTCTATTTCCATCGATTTGCAGGCAAAATTCAAGATGTCATTGTTTTTTACCGCCGAGTAGTATTCTAACATGTATATATTCCACAATTTCTTCATCCATTCTTCCACTGAAGGGCATCTAGGTTGTTTCCAGGAACTGGCTATTACAAATAATGCTGCTATGAACACAGTTGAGCAAATGCTTTTGTAGTATGATTGGACATCTCTTGGGTAGATTCCCAAGAGTGGAATAACTGGGTACTGGGGTAGGTTGATCCCGAATTTCCTGAGAAACCGCCACACTGCTTTCCAAAGTGGTTGCACAAGTGTGCATTCCCACCAGCAATGGATGAGTGTACCCCTTACCCCACAACCTCTCCAGCAAAGGTTATCATTGGTGTTTTGGATTTTAGCCAATCTGACAGGTGTAAGATGGTATCTCAAAGTTGTTTTGATTTGCATTTCCCTGATAGTTAAGGAGGTTGAGCATGCCCTTAAGTGTCTTTTGGCCATTTGAACTTCTTCTGTTGAGAATTCTCTGTTCAGTTCAGCGCCCCATTTTTTAATTGGGTTCATTAGCATTTTAAAGTCTAGTCTCTTGAGTTCCTTATATATTTTAGAGATCAGACCTATGTCAGTTGCAGGGTTGGTGAAGATCTTTTCCCAGTCAGTAGGCTGCCTTTGTGTCTTAGTGACAGTGTCCTTTGCTTTACCGACGCTGCTCAGCTTCAGGAGGTCCCATTTATTCAATGTTGCCCTTAATGTCTGTGCAGCTGGGGATATACGTAGGAAACGGTCTCCTGTGCCCATTTGTTGTAGAGCACTTCCCACTTTCTCCTCTATCAAGCTCAGAGTGTTCAGATTAATATTGAGGTCTTTAATCCATTTGGACTTGAGTTTTGTGCATGGTGATAGATATGGATGTACTTTCATTCTTCTACAGGTTGACATCCAGTTATGCCAGCACCATTTGTTGAAGATGCCCTCTTACTTCCATTGTGTACTTTTGGCTCCTTTATCAAAAATCAGGTGTTCATAGATTTGTGGTTTAAGATCCGGGTCTTCTATACGATTCCATTGGTCGACTTCTCTGTTTCTATGCCAATACCAAGCTGTTTTCAATACTGTAGCTCTGTAATAGAGTTTGAAGTCAGGGATGGTAATGCCTCCAGAAGTACCTTTATTGTATAAGATTGTTTTGGCTATCCTGGGTTTCTTGTTTGTCCATATAAAGTTGATTATTGTCCTCTCAATATCTGTGAAGAATTTTGATGGGACCTTGATGGGGATTGCATTGAATCTATAGATTGCTTTTGGTAGAACTGCCATTTTTACTATGTTGATCCTCCCAATCCACGAGCAGGGGAGATCCTTCCATTTTCTGGTATCCTCTTCAATTTCTTTCTTCAAAGACTGAAAGTTCTTGTCAAATAAATCCTTTACTTACTTGGTTAGAGTTACTCCCAGATTTCTTATGCTATTTGTGGCTATTGTGAAAGGTGATACTTCTCTGATTTCCCTCTCTGCTTCCTTATCCTTTGTGTATAGGAGGGCGACTGATTTCTTGGAGTTGATCTTGTATCCTGCCACGTTACTGAAGGAGTTTATCAGCTGTAGGAGTTCTTTGGTGGAGTTTTTGGGGTCGCTTATGTACACTATCATATCATCTGCAAATAACGAACGTTTAACTTCTTCCTTTCCAAATCGAATCCCCTTGATTCCCTTATGTTGTCTTATTGCTATTGCTAGAACTTCAAGCACTATATTGAAGAGATAAGGAGACAGTGGACAGCCTTGTCATGCTCCTGAATTTAGTGGGATGGCCTTGAGTTTCTCTCTGTTTAATTTGATGTTAGCTGTCGGCTTGCTGTAAATAGCTTTTATTATATTTAGGAATAACCCTTGTATCCCTAATCTCTCCAAGACCTTTATCATAAAAGGGTGCTGAATTTTGTCAAATGCTTTTTCAGCATCTAATGAGATGACCATATGGTTTTTTCCTTCAGTTTATTTATATGATGGACTACATTGATAGATTTTCGTATGTTGAACCAGCTCTGCATCTCTGGGATGAAGCCTACTTGATCGTGGTGGATAATTTTTCTAATGTGTTCTTGGATTTGGTTTGCCAGTATTTTATTGAGAATTTTTGCGTCAATGTTCATGAGTGAGACTGGCCTGTAATTCTCTTTCTTGGTTGAGTCTTTGTGTGGTTTAGGTATCAGGGTAACTGTAGCCTCATAAAAGGAATTTGGCAATGAGTGTCCTTTTTCTCTATTATGAAATACCTTAAGGAGTATAGGTATTAGGTCTTCTTGGAATTTCTGGTAGAATTCTGCATTGAAACCATCTTGTCCTGGGCTTTTTTTGGTAGGGAGGTTTTTGATAACAGTTTCTAATTCTTCACGACTAACAGGACTATTTAGATTGTTCACCTGGTTCTGGTTTAACTTTGGTATGTGGTACTTATCTAAAAAAATGTCCATTTCTTTTACATTTTCCAATTTTGTGGCATACAGGCTTTTGTAGTAAGATCTAATGATTCTCTGAATTTCCTCTGTATCTGTGGTTATGTCCCCCTTTTCATTTCTGATCTTATTAATTTGCTTGTTCTCTCTCTGCCGTTTGATTAGTTTGGCTAGGGGTTTGTCAATCTTGTTGATTTTCTCCAAGAACCAGCTTTTTGTTTCATTGATTCTTTGGGTTGTTTTCTGTGTTTCTATTTTGTTGATTTCTGCCCTCAGTTTGATCATTTCCAGTCTTCTACTCCTCCTAGGTGAATCTGCCTCTTTTTTTCCCTAGAGCTTTCAGGTGTGCTGTTAAGTCTCCAGTGAGTGCTTTCTCCATTTTCTTTAAGTGGGCACTTAGTGCTATGAACTTTCCTCTTAGCACTGCTTTCATTGTGTCCCATAGGTTTGAGTAGGTTGTGTCTTTGTTTTCATTAAATTCAAGAAAGACTTTAATTTCTTTCTTTATTTCTTCCTTGACCCAGGTGTGGTTCAGTAGTTGACTGTTCAGTTTCCATGAGTTTGTAGGCTTTCTGGGGGTAGCATTGTTGTTGAATTCTAATTTTAATCCATGGTGATCCGATAAGACACAGGTGGTTACTAATTTTTTTGTAACTGTAGAAGTTTGCTTTGTTACCGAGTATGTGGTCAATTTTCGAAAAGGTTCCATGAGCCGCAGAGAAGAAGGTATATTCTTTCCTATTTCGGTGGAATGTTCTATAGATGTCTGTTAAGTCCATTTGGTTCATTACCTCCATTAAGTCTTTCAATTCTCTGTTAGGTTTCTGTCTGATTGACCTGTCCATTGGTGAGAGAGGAGTGTTGAAGTCTCCTACTATTAATGTGTGTGGTTTGATGGCTGCCTTGAGTTCTAGTAATTTTTCTTTTACATAAGTGGGCACTTTTATATTAGGGGCATAGATATTCAGGATCGAGACTTCATTCTGATGGATTTTTCCTGTTATAAGTATAAAGTGTCCCTTTCCACCTCTTCTGATTAATTTTAGTTTGAAATCAGTTTTGTAAGAAATTAGTATGGCCACACTGGCTTGTTTCTTAGGTCCATTTGCTTGATAAACCTTTTCCCAACTCTTTACTCTGAGTAGATGTCTGTCTCTGTGGTTGAGGTATATTTCTTGTAAACAGCAGAATGTTGGATCCGTTTTCGTATCCAATCTCTTAGCCTATGCCTTTTTATAGGTGAATTCAGTCCATTGATATTCAGTGATATTAATGACCAGTGTTTGTTAACTCTGGTCATTTTTTTCTGGTAGTAGAGTTTGTGTGTTACCCTTCTTTGAGTTGTGCTGGTAAAGGGTCGCTAGATGTCTGAGTTATTGTGGGCATTGATGGACTCCTTGGTTTGTGATTTTCCTTCTATTACTTTCTGCAAGGCTGGATTTGTGGCTGCATATTGTTTAAATATGTTTTTGTCTTGGAATATCTTGTTTTCTCCATCAATGATGAATGCATGCTTTGATGGGTATAGTAGTCTAGGCTTGCATCCATGTTCCCTTAGTGTCTGTAGCACATCTATCCAAGACCTTCTGGCTTTCATGGTTTCTATTGAGAAATCAGGTGTAATTCTGATAAGTTTCCCTTTATATGTTACTTGACCTTTTTCCTTTGCAGCTCTTAATATCTGTTCTTTATTCTGTATGTTTTGATTATTATATGGTTTGGGGATGCTTTCTTTTGATCCAGTCTATTTGGTGTTCTGTAGGCTTCTTGTACCTTCATAGGAATATCCTTCTTTAGGTTGGGGAAGTTTTCTTCTATAATTTTGTTGAGTATATTTTCTGGGCCTTTGAGTTGTAATTCTTTTCCTTCTTCTACCCCAATTATTCTTAGGTTGGTCTTTTCATGGTGTCCCAGATTTCCTGGATGTTTTGTGTTACGAATTTGTTGGATTTGTTTTGTTCTTTAATCTGTGAGTTTATTTCCTCTATAGTATCTTCAGAGTCTGAGATTCTTTCTTCCATTTCTTGTATTTGGTTGGAAATACTTGTCTCTGAAGTTTCTGTTCATTTACTCAGAAGTTCCATTTCTAGTCTTTCCTCCGATTGTGTTTTCTTCATTACCTCCATTTCATTTTTCAGGTCTTGCACTGTTTCCCTTACCTGTTTGATTGCTTTTTCTTGTTTTTCTTTCTTTTTTTCTTGGGCATCCGTCAGCGACTTATTTATTTCATCTACCTTTTTGTTTGTCATCTCCATTTCTTTATGGCAGTTTTTTACCTCCTGTTTAAGGTCCTCTATTATTTTCATAAAGTACTGTTTAAGGTCGATTTCTTCTATTTCTTCTGGAGTAGGGTGTTCAATTCTTGTTGTTTCGGGATGTCTGGATTCTGGTGATGTCATGTTGCCTTTCATGTTGTTGGAGGAGTTCTTGCATTGGCGTCTGCCCATCTCTTCCTTCAAATGGAGCCAGGAGGGACTCCTGGTGTCTTAGACCAATCTTTGCTGTGACTGAATCTGGTTGGATTTCCTCAGTGCTGGAGGAGGAACTATTCCTTGCAGCACAATCTGAAGGAGCCCACCTTCCCTTGCAGGAATCCTCAGACCTGCCTGGAGGGCAGCCTCTCACCCCTTTGGATGGATGGCCTTAGTGCAGGAGCAGGACACTTGAATACACTAGGGAAGGCCGTCCAGATGGAACTCTACCGCACCGAATGGGGGATTCCTGGTAGCCCAGGGATGCTGCAGGGACAAAAGGGCCAAGGTGGGGCAGGGTAGGATGGAGTATCAGACAGCGAACCTCTCAGCACTATCTGAAGGAGCCCGCACTCCCTTGCAGGAATCCTCAGACCTGCCTGGAGGGCAGCCTCTCACCCCTTTTGCTGGATGGCCTTAGTACAGGAGCAGGACACTTGAATACACTAGGGAAGGCCGTTCAGATGGAACTCCACTGCTGCATTGTCAACTCTTAAGAGGAAAGCAAACAGGGAATAAAATCGGGACCTTCTTAACAGTGTAAAACTCTAGAGACACAAGAACATGAACATGGAGTGCAGAGATCTAGCACACCACACCACTGAGGGAACAGTCTCTCTCCACTGCTGTTTCCCCTCATGGTTTCTAATTCAGGACTGCTCTAAAAGTCATGATCACACCACAGATGGTGGCATATACCTATAGTCACAGCATGCAGAGAGAGCTTGACAGGATGAAGGCCAGTTCAAGTCTAACATGTTCCACACTGGCCTGTGTCCACACTCACCAAATACATATTAAATATGGACAAAGATAATGACTACCATTTTTTTTTAATTACTTGGACTTCTCTGAATTATACAAGGAAAGTGGGAGAGAATGAAAGGGCTTTGGAATCTGAGAAGGCAGTTGTCGTACTGGAAGAAGTATTGAAGCTGTTACTTGAAAAACAGAACCACAGGAAATAAGGGAAGGAAGTAAACACAGTAGGGGGTTAGAAAGTGTAGAAATATAAGAAGGCACATTGCAGAGATGACCCTGGAGGTACACAAAGGGAGTTTAGAACAAAATATTGCAGACAACCACAGATTATAAGCAAATCACACAAAGCATTGTCATTTCCTAAGCCACATTTAGGCAACCACACTGTTAAGATTAGTCTGTGCAAAGGTTCCCTAGCACATATAGAAAAGAATATCCTGATCTGGTCCCTCGCTCTTACACTCCATCCAGCCCAGCTTCTGCCCAATTCCCCATGTCTCATGTGCACTGGCGGTATTGGATATTACAAACTAATGCGGGAACTCCACAATCAGTTTCTGCAAAATGACAAATGACATTGTGTGTGGGCAATTCTCACAAGGATTTCTCACTAGAAGACTTATAAGAAGTTAACAGTTACTGAAGAACTGTCATCAAAACAAATTCATCAACAGATTGAGAATCAATCTTATTCAGAGATGAACCAAATAATACATTAGCAATCTCAATCTCAAGAGGTCAACTAAATAGGTGCAAACAAGAATAAATTATATCAGCAGGTGGTATTCAAAGAATCATATATGCATATGTATTTAATAGTTATTAAAAGAGGTCATTAATTATGTGAAGAATGCAAGGAGGAAGAGGAAGAGTGAGAGGAGGAAAAGAAAATTAAATATTATACTTACCTATGAAATTCTTTAGACATCAATACATTAAGAAAGCTCAGAGAAGAGAAGGGCTTGGTGGACATGATAAATGCCTACAACACCAACACTCTACAGGCAGGAGAAAGCCTATCTGTGTGAGTTAAAGGCCAGACTGATCTATGCAGAGGGACCCTAGCTCTCTATTTAGTGTAAGATCTGCAAAGAACAGGGCAAAGGCACAGACATGAGGAGCTGTCTAAGGTTTTCCTACTTCTAAAAAACTTCTGTCCTAGGATATATTTGTGAGGCACTGTTCCAACAAGTATTAGAATAATGCAAAGCATGACAAAGAAGAGTAGTGTCTATATCCATGCAATGGTTCAAAAAGATCAACTATCTGCAAACTTATCATAACTTTTTAACAGATTTTGATTGTCAAACAGTATGAATTCTTTCAGATAATTTCTCAGCACCTTTTGACATGGATTGAATTTTGTCTGTCAAATTAACGTTATCTTCTTCAATGGTATTTTTTTCCAGCTAACTCTTGATTTTTGATGGCATTAATTCTTTCATCTAACTATTCATTATTAGTCTGTAAAGACTGTATAATTTCTAAAAGTGCCTCATTCTTGACTCTGTTATTAAACCACTTTCTTAAGGATATAATATTAAAATCAAAGCTAAGTCCCAATATCAAAAAAATGGATGTATCGGAAAAACAATATAAGCCTTGCAGAATACCATACATAGTATAAACAAAAAGGTTATTAAATTCCTGGATGGTGATATTGTCTGTCATTATATAACTTTCAAATTTATTGATTTATTTATTGATTAAATGAAATTACCTTCACTATGAGATTTCAATAAATTGTTGTAGGTATAATAATCTTTATTGGCCAGCAGGTGTCACAGTTGTGATTGTGTGGCAGAGAGACATGAACAGCAGTGGCATGAACAGTCTGCTCAGTTCCACATTGGTGACTGCTAAAAAGGTCAAGTAACATATAAAGGTAAACCTATCAGAATTACACCTGACTTCTCAATGGAAACCATGAAAGCCAGAAGGTCCTGGATAGATGTACTGCAGACACTAAGAGACCATGGAAGCAAGCCCAGACTACTATACCCTGCAAAGCTTTCTTTCACCATCGATGGAGAAAAGATATTCCATGACAAAAACAGATTTAAACAATACATATCCACAAACCCAGCCTTACAGAAAGTACTAGAAGGAAAACCTCAACCCAAAACAAGCTAATTACATCCACAATAGCACAGACATCTGATAAACCCCCTCCAGCATAACCCAAAAAAGGAAGACATAGAAATAATACTACCAAAAATAACCAGAATTAACAACCCCTGGTCATTAAGATCACTTAATATCAATGGACTGAATTCACCTATAAAAAGACACAGGTTAAGAGAATGGATACAAAAACAGACTCCAGCCTTTTGTTGTCTATAAGAAACATACCTCAACCTCAAAGACAGACACCACATCAGAATAAAGGGTTGGGAAAAAGTTTTCCAATCAAATGTACCTAAAAAACAAGTGGGTGTGGCTATCATCGTCTTCTGCACGAGTGGGAAAGAGGAACCAAACCCAGCAGGTGAGAGAGAAGGCACACAAGCTTTATATCAGCATTTATAATACAAGAGACAATGCTCAAATGGGCTAGTGAAGGGGCATGGTTGATCGGCAGTTATTATTCACCAGACTAGCTTTAATATATATATAATTCAGCTTTAATAAAGGAAAGAAAATGGATCTTACAAATCCAAGGTTCCAGCGAGGAGCGCAGGAAAACAAAGAGCAGGTGGGCCACAGGCCTGCAAGATTTTATAAGTAAATATTAGCCTAAAGGGGACATGCCTTACAAACAAGGTGATTGGCTAGGCTTCCCCTTCATCTTCCCCTTTTGTCTAAATAAGACAGAACCAAACCAAATACAACTCTATACAATAGGAACAAATAATAAATATAAAATTACAAACAACAAATAATATTAAGCAAGAAATGTATAACAAAAGTTTTACTAAACATTCTATTTCAAGGAGTCTAAATAATGTAGAGGGTAACTACAATTATCTAATCTTCAACCCCATCAAAGATCTGAGAAGGAAGTAATATTACTTAAGCAACCAGGAATTACAAACGAGAAACTTCCAAAATGCGCAACAAATGACAGAGACGACTGACTACCTGGGCAATCACCCAAAGTTTCGTTTTGCAATGTTGAGGCAACCAACGTTGGCTAAGGCCTAACACAACTGACATAACATTTTTCAAAGGCAAGGAACTTTTTGTAGGACTATCCTACCCTGTCTTGGCAAGATAAGACAATCCTGTTTTATCCACTTATGGATATTCTGTATCTTTGTCAGTAGTTGAGGTATGGGCTTTTCTTTGCCCAAAGGCCAGTTCTGCCAAGAAGAAGACAAGCTCCTAGTGGAGTGCCTTTGGTGCTCAACATTCTCTCGAGAGTAGAGTGGTATTGCCAGGAGTGATTGTGTCTCATAAGTACAAAACTCTAGGTTAGATTAAAGGCCATTTTCTACAGCTCTTAGAAGAGGTCGAAGATTATACTATCTATACTAAATATAATTTCTATGTATTTAAAAAACCTGAATATTCTAAATATAAATATGAAAAACATATATGACTATTGATATATAATTCTCGATAACTATCTAACTTGGAGACTAAGAGAATAAACAACTGTGCAATAAATGAGGACAATGATCTCCAAATGTAAACAATGTCAATACATAAATAATATCAGAGGTAGAAATGTACATTGCAATATGGAAAATATCTAAATATAACAATTGTTTTAAACAGAGGTAGAAGCATATTCTCATACAATAGAGGTAGAAGCATACTCACATACAATGTTCAATATACAATAATCAACACCAATGTAATTTTCTAAAAACAATAATTCACAAATACCAATCATACCATCAAACCAGTTAATCCCCCCTTTTTTTCATAAACACCCCTGAGTCCATATAATACCTCCCCCATCCCCTCAACCCTATACCAACTACTAAATGATGTCCCTAAACCTGATGGCAAACTCTGTTGGGAGAGGGGGCGTTGTCCTCTAAGATTGCTTCCAGCTGACATGGGGGCGACGTTCTTCTCAGGGGGTCCTGTGAAAGCAAATGATGGTAAAATTCCCAGAATAACATTTGGTTGAGGAAACTGTAATTAGCCTCTGAGTGTTTTGAGGAGGTCCGGCCAGAGTGTTGTCAAAACTGTGCACCATTCGAAACTGTCTTGTGCAGTTGATACCAAAAAACAGGTCTAATTTTAAAGCTATTAAAAACATGACGTCATAGTAACCAGGTGAAATTGATGTTGTGGGGCCCCATCTTCATCCTGGAAACTTCAAAGATTACTGAAGGAAAATTTGTTGTTTGTTACAGAAAAGGTAAACATTATCTACAAAGACATATACAGACATATATATATACATATATATATATATATTTAATGGAAGGTGTAATAAAGACAGACACAGATATGAGGAAAGGCAAAGAAAGTTTATCAAGTATCATCATCATCATCATCATCATTATTATTACTATTATTATTCTGTCCCATTTCATGGCTCCTGACCTGAGACAGAAACTCTGAGATATCTCTTAACAGCAGGCTTGGAATTGAAGAGGGACTGAGCCATAATCCAACTCCAAAACCAGCTCTACATACGTATAAATAAAA
This sequence comes from Arvicola amphibius, assembly GCF_903992535.2. NCBI lineage: Eukaryota > Metazoa > Chordata > Mammalia > Rodentia > Cricetidae > Arvicola > Arvicola amphibius. Next base: position 86,929,074 of record NC_052054.1, read on the forward strand.
GCACAGTAATGCAAATATATTATATATATATATAATGTTTTATACTTACTAAACCTATTCAGGTTCTGTGTTGATCCATATTGGGTTGTAACTAGTGTCCATCCATCAGTATTTAAATATCCAGGGTCCCTTAAGTTCTTTGAAGATGAGTGGTTTCCTGTGGAGATAAGAAAAGAACCCTGCCCCCAACCTATATGTTTTTCTTACCATCAGTATGATCGTCATCCTTGTGAATGAATTATTTTTCTTTTCCAAGGGGCTTCTCCTCTTAAAACCAAACCTTTATTAATTTTGACGGTATCCACAATTTTTCCTCTCCTGTGGAAACAAGAGCAAAACCCCTTCCCCAACGCAGCACATCTCCTGGCTTCCATTGCGAGGTCAGCACATCCTTGAAATAAACTGGTTGATTTAATTAAGCAGACTTTTCCATTATCCAATGTCTTTCTGCAGCCGTTGTCCCCTTCTCATTAGCGTTGAGAAAATTCAAGGTTAACAAAACACTATGTAACCTATTTCTAGTGGTATTTTCTCCCCTTTCTGTTTGTTTAACATATCCTTTATAGTTCTATTTGATCTTTCTATGACTGCTTGACCTGTAGGATTGTATGGTATACCTGTAACATACTTAATATTGTAATAAGCAAAAAACCGTTTCATTTTCCTAGAGACATAAGCTGGACCATTATCCATCTTTATTTGTGTAGGTATACTCATGATGGCCATAACTTCTAAATAAATAAATAAATAACTTCTAAATAAATGAGTGATTACTGAATCAGCTTTTTCTGAGCTTAAAGCCCATTGAAAACCTGAATAAGTGTCAATGGTGTGGTGTACATATTTTAATTTGCCAGATTCTGCAAAGTGAAACACATCCATCTGCCAGATTTCATTCCTTTGAGTGCCCTTTGGATTAGCCCCTGCAGGCAGTGGTGTTTGGTTATAAAAAGAGCAAGTAGGACATTTCTTTACAATCTCCTTAGCTTGTTGCCATGTAATAGAAAACTCTTTCTTCAAGCCTTTGCTATTGACATGATGTTTTTTATGAAATTCAGAGGCCTGCAGCACACTACCAATCAACAATTGATCAATTTCTGCATTACCTTGTACTAGAGGACCTGCCAGACCCATATGGGATCGGATGTGTGTTATATACATAGGGCAAAGCCTGTTCCTGATCATGTCTTGTACCCGGATAAACAATGAGGTTATTTCTGTATCATCAGGTATAAATTCAGCAGTTTCAAAATGTAAGATAACTCTTTCTGCATACTGTGAGTCAGTAACTATATTAAGAGGTTCTTTAAAATCCCTTACCACCATAAGAATGGCATATAATTCTGCCTTCTGGATAGAATCATAAGGACTTTGTTCCACCTTACTCAAATCTTCTGATTTGTAACCTGCCTTCCCTGATTTATTAGCATCAGTATAAAATGTACGGGCTCCAGTATTGGAGCATCACAGATGATTCGAGGAAGAATCCAAGAAGTTCTCTTTATAAAGTTAAGCCTCTTGCTTTTTGGATAGTTGTTATTGATTTCTCCCAAAAAATTAGCATAAGCTCTTTGCCATGGTTCGTTATCTTCCCACAACTTTTTTAGTTCATCAGCAGTGAAAGGCACTATAATTTCTGCTGGGTCTATGCCTGCTAGTTGACGAAGTCTCAATTTGCCTTTTATAATTAGTTCAGAGACTTTTTCCACATAAGTTTTTATTTCCTTACTTGGTTTATGTGGTAAAAAGATCCATTCTAAGATAATATCATCTTTCTGCATTAAAATTCCTGTAGGAGAAATTTTGGAAGGCAATATGACGGGAATGCAACTGAGCTCTGGATTCACCCTGTCCACATGTGCCTCTTGTAATTTCTCCTCAATCATTGTCAGTTCCTTTTCTGCTTCAGCTGTTAATTCTCTGGGACTGGTTAAGTCTTTTTCACCATCCAAGGTTTTATTTAAATGAATTATCATATCAGGTGTTATCCCAACAGCCAGTCGTAAGCTGGAAATGTCTCCTAACAACCTTTGAAAGTCATTGATAGTCCGTAGCTGATCTCTCCTAATTTGTGCCTTTTGTGTCTTAATTTTTTTGCAAACCTATATTATAACCTAGATAATTAACAGAATCTCCTCTCTGAATTTTTTTAGGAGCAATCTGCAATCCCCATTTAGGTAAAAGTATTTTTACTTCTTCAAACAGTATTTCTAAGGTATCCATGTTTGAATCAGATAACAGAATATCATCCACGTAATGATAAATTATAGACTTGGGAAATTACTTGCATATTATTTGCAAAGGTTGATTTACAAAGTATTGGCACAGGGTGGGAGAGTTCAACATGCCCTGTGGAAGGACGGTCCACTGGTATCTCCTTGTAGGTTGAGAGTTATTATAAGTAGGCACTGTGAAGGCAAACTTTTCTCTGTCTTTTTCTTGTAAAGGTATAGTGAAGAAACAATCCTTTAAATCAATAACTATGAGAGGCCATCCTTTTGATAATAAAGAGGGCAGAGGAATTCCAGATTGCAGAGGGCCCATAGGTTGAATAACCTTATTGACAGCCCTGAGATCTGTCACCATTCTCCATTTACCAGATTTTTCTTAACCACAAATACAGGAGAATTCCAAGGGCTGGTAGATTCTTCTATATGTCGAGCATCTAATTGCTCTTGTACCAGCTGTTCTAAAGCCTGCAACTTTTCCTCAGCTAAAGGCCATTGCTTTGTCCATATTGGTTTCTCAGTCAACCATTTTAGAGGCAGGGCTGTTGGTATCTCTGAAGGGCCATCAATTGCTTTGCATTCTTGTACAGCCCGAATGGCCGGTTTCCACCTTCTGTAATATCTTTTAATATTTTCCTCAGTAATATAGGCTCTAGAAGCAGCAGGAATGTTAATTTGGGTATTCCATTGCTGCAACAGCTCACGGCCCCATAAATTCACTGCAATATTGGCTACATATGGCCTTAATTTTCCTATTTGTCCTTCTGGTCCTATGAATTCAACCCATCTCGTGCTCTGCCTTACTCGAGATAGGGTTCCAATTCCCAGGAACTGAACATTTACGTCCTGAAGAGGCCAATACAGATGCCAAGATTCTGGAGTAATGATACTTACATCCACACCTGTGTCCAGTAGGCCAGTAATAAAAACGCCATTTACACACACTCTTAACTTTGGTCTTTGTTAATTTATAGAAGTCTGCCAAAATACACGTAACTCACCTTTCAGGCCGTTTTTGCTTTTAACAGCAGACATGGGGCTTTCTAATTTTCCTGATGAGGCATATTCTCTGCAGTAACCGGAAATGACTGGACCACATTCGCCATGGGGGCCTGCGAGAGGACCCCCATTGCGTTTCCCAATGGCAATGGCCTTATCTATCTCTTGTTGACCTACACTCATTCGTCCAGTGTCTGCCTTTTCCACATCTCCAACATATACCTGAAGGCTGAGTCCTCCTACATCTGTTATTTCTTGAAGAGGCATTATTTATTATTATTATTATTATTATTATTATTATTATTATTATTATTTCTAGAAATCCGTTGTCTGCAATTCCTTTTCATTTGTCCCATCTTGCCACAATTAAAACATTTGGTAACTTGATGCCTCCTTTTTGCATTAGAAATTGTTTCTTCTACCCATGCTTCAGTGCCATAGTCAAATGTATCAACATTCATTGTATGCAAGCCCCAATCATCCAAGGGCACTGATCTGATCTTTAAAGGCCCCAGGATCCTTTTGCACTCCACATTGGCATTCTCATAAGCCAAAGACTCAATTATTATATGTCTTGCTTCTGGGTCAGATATCCCTATTTGAACAGCTTTAGTTAGTCTTTGTAAAAAATCACTAAAGGGTTCTCTCTGATCCTGTTTAACTCTGATATATGATTCCATTCTCTGTCCTGGGTCTTGAACCCTGTCCCAAGCCTTTAAGGCTGCTGTAGTACATATGGATAAGGTGTGTTCATCATAATTAGCTTGTTCTAGAGGATCAGAGAAAAGTCCTTCACCTAGAATTTGATCTAGGGAAATCTCAATTCTCTTCGCTCTTTCCTGCTGTTCTAAAAGTCTAGCCTCTTGTCTGAACATGCATTTCCAATTTAATTGTGATCCACTCTCTAGAACAGCTGATAGTAATTGTACCCAATCATGGGACGTTTCCTTATTGCTTATAGACCAAGTTTTGAGCATCTCTCTAACAAAGGATGAATGTAGCCCAAAATTCATAATGGCTTGTTTAATTTCTTTGAGATCATTCATACGGACGGGGTTCCCATGTATATTCCTTGATGACCCTAGGGTTTTTGGAACCAGTCACCTTTTCTGATATTATTATTGGAAAGGCAGGTAGAACTTTATGGAAATTATCCCGGAGAATTTTACTCATTGACAGAGTTAAATTTCGCCTTTCTACCATTTTTTCCTGTTCACCAGAGTCTATAATTTCCTCAATCTTTTCTAATCTGCTTACCATTGCCTTCTGTAAGGCCTGGATCTCCTGTCCAGAATTATGCTCCAAGGCCTTCATGGAGGATTCCAAAATATGAAGTTTGTCCAGTAGAGTTAATATCTCATCCTTGGATAGAATTTTCATGACATGAATTTTGCCTTCTTGTATTGACAATCTGTCAGCCAATCTGTCATATCCTTTAGACAAAGTCCGATTGTCACATTCAGCAGTTTTAATTCTCTCTGATAATGTTTCAGTTCCTACAGACGGACTGAAGTTTACGATCCAAAACAGCTGTTCCCTCCTCTGCAGCAATGAATCTCTCCTTAATATCAGACTGTACCTTTTCTAAATTTTGTTCAGTTGACAGAGTCATATCAGACAAAGACCTATTCCCTTCCTTGAGAACTTCAACCTCTGTCTTGAGGAGGTTGGTGTCAGTCTGAATTGTTTTTGCAAATACTTTAACCGACTTAAAGTTGTCACTCAAAACAGTTGTGCCCTTTCTTAAGCATTCAACCTCTGCTCTTAAGTATTCACCCTCTGCCCTAAGAATCTTGATTTCATTCTGTAAGGACTTTATCATTTCTCTATTTTCAAACCATGTAAGGAAGAAACCAAATACAAGAAAAATTGCAAGCCCTATAAATATCCAAGTTATGGGAATATCATATGTATCCTGCAATATTTCTACCATAGTATAATTAAATAGGCTGCAGAAGCCTTCAACGGTGATATGGTCAGACATTTTTTTTTAATCGAAAGAAATTTTACCTGTAATGACCGTTGCCTGCCAGTAGGTGGCGGAGTGCACTTAGATCCACGTGGCCGAAAAAGTCAGAACCAGAAAGGAAATACTAAAAAATAGAAGCTTACAGACCATGCACTGTGTGGCTTATAGCTGGGTGGGGGAGGGTGCAGCCTGAGGGGATAAGGTGGCCACGGGAGCATGCTCGGATCAAGTCACGTGCCCTGTGGTCCATTTGCTGGCTCACTCCCTGGCTTAGATGCTCATACGTTACTTCCGCTATCGTGGCGAGGGCAGTAACCCCTTGGTGGGAGTGCCAAACCGAGTCCGCAGTACCGGCGGAGGAAGCGGGAAGCCGGTCAGGCGTGCGGGGTAGCGCTCATTCACCCGCAGCTGCAAAAGCTCAAACTCTGGGATACAGGCAGTAACTGCTAGTCTCCAGCAGGTCAGGGCCGAGGCCGAACTCAGCCAGGACTGGTGCTGCCTGAGGGGTTAGCGCTCTCGGGCTGAGTCATGCACACAAGCCCTGTGCTCTGTACAAGCAGGGCTGGGACGGGCTAGTCTGGGAAACTGCGGAAACTGCGCTGAAGCAATCAAAAGCCCAAGGCCAAATCCCTGCCACACTAAAAGCTCCCTGAGCTAAAGGCTCCCAAATGCCCCACATTGGGCGCCAAAATGAAGGTGCATGGTTGATCAGCAGTTATGATTCATCAGACTAGCTTTAATATATATAATTCAGCTTTAATAAAGGAAAGAAAAGGGAATTTACAAATCCAAGGTTCCAGCGAGGAGCGCAGGAAAACAAAGAGCAGGCGGGCCACAGGCCCACAAGATTTTATAAGTAAATATTAGCCTAAGGGGGACACGCCTTACAAACAAGGTGATTGGCTAGGCTTCCCCTTCAGGCTAGTATCTTAAAGGCTATCAGCTGAAGGACTTCCCACAGCATAAACCCACATAAAAATCCAAGATTTTGTAGGGGCATATAACTTATACCATAAACTAAAATAAACTGCCAGCAATAGTCAAGTTTTGGAAATTATGCACCAGACAATCTGTCTCATAGCAAACTACCAAAGAAGTAAGAGGCATTGTTTCAAAGACAAAGGGGAAAATAAGGGAGGAAAAAAAAAGAAATTCCGTCAACTCCCCATAATCACTAAGCATATGCAAACCATACAAACATCAGAGAAAACATTACATCACATGGTCATTAGTAAAAACTGAGTAGTTCCTATGTGTCTCTAAACAGGATTGCTATTCCTGCAACTCAAGCAGAACTCACAGGAATTCCTGCAACACTGCTGCAGGAGATTCTGTGCTGAGGTACACTGAAAAGGGGGGAGCATCTTACTTTCCTGGCACTGACTTCAAGCTTCCTCTTTCTCAATGGTGGAGAGGGAGACGACCCTGGGATTGACACCTTCAGGCCAGACTCTCTGTCTGCTGCAAAGTCTAGACCTTGGCAATGCCTGCACCCAGGATGCCCAGATGAAGACATCACCTGTGGATGGGGAAATGCCATTAATTGCCCTCATGCATAGTCCTTCTAAATCTCTGGCCTTGCCTCCAGCTCCAAGCCTAGAACAAACACAGAATAACAATGTATATGAGTTGACTGCTGAGCAATGAAAGCCTCTATGCACCTATGAGGGCACAAAGCACAACCAATATGCATTACTTCTCCCTTTCGCACATCCTGACAAGCAGCAGCCCTTGAACTACACTGATGCTGGGAGCTTAAGGCAAAAGGTACTTTCTGATAATGCCACCGTGGGAAGCAGTAGCCTTGGTCTGGAAGAGCCTGAGGCTCTGCAGAGTGTCATGGTATCAAGCATTAACTTTGCAGACATGACTACTCTGGTGGCAGATATTCACTTTCCCCAAATCTTAAACTCCATCACTGACCTAGACCAAATGTAAGATCCCACAGCAAACCAACCCAAAGACTCCACAGACATCTTGAGGGATCAGCCCCAGAAACATTACAGTATCATCATTGGATTATCTGAACCAGGGAGCAAGAAAGACCAGAAAGCCTCTGATCTGCTTCATGGAGCTCCTCAGGTGAGAAACCAGCACCAGGACCTGCTGGAGGAAGAAGATACTGGGGGCAGCGAAGAGGCTATTGACAATGTAGAGGGCAAAATTAAGAAATGTGTACCTAAAGGCCCCAGTGTAGCTAGGGTACAGAAACAAGACCAAGAGGAACAGAGAAAACAACTCCAAGAAAACACAGATGCTAAAGCCATCAAGTAACAGAGTCAAGGCACAAGACAAGCCAACCAGCCACAAGACCAAGATGATGAGAAATCCACCTGACATCAGCAGTGACACCTTAAAGAAGCCTCCAACTCACCTGGGCATGCACATGCTGGAGTACGTGCAGGTCTTTCACCCTCTAGGGAAGAAGAATGAGAAGAAAACTGGCATCTCCTCCTCGCAGGCTTTGCTAAACTTCAGCAGCAACAAAGATCCCAGGACAGGCCCAACCACCACATCACCACCAGGTGTGCCACATAATGGCCAAAGACCTGGGAAAACTTAGGGCAATGCTCAGAGACTAGAGAGCATTGCTCCGTCCCAGTATGAGCTAATGCTTCTGGGAAAGTGAAGTTAATACCTCTGCCTTCCCCAGCCCTGGACAAGCCTCAAACCAAACCTTTTTCTAGAAAGTTTCTCTCCCTGCCTTAACACAAGCTCACTGCAGCTTACCCAGTAAGGCCTCATTCCCACTCAGCCCAGCCTACCACATACAAGCCATCCCAACCAGCTCCTGCTAGTACACCATTGATGGCCTCTGATAAGCCAGCTCTGCCTAATGCCACACGACCTAACATAACCAACCCCATCCAATCTTACACTGGGCCTCAGCTGGTTGCTTCTAGGCTTGGACCCTACAGAGCATCATCTCAAACTTTAATCCACAGGGAATCTTATTTTTTTCCAAGAACAGGGCCCTATATCCTCTACACTTGTAACTATTTGAAGACACAAAAAAATGACTGGAGAAACTTAAGTCAGTTTTTCAACCATGAGTATATTAAGTGGGCTTTGATGTTTTCCTCATAACTTCACTATTCTTAATTTGGGTTGCCAAAGTAATAATATGTGCTAAATAAATACATCCTATGCTATAAATCTCTGGTACTATTTAATTAATGTTAAAGCAGTTAGCTAAAAGCTCTAGCAGTAACAAAATTAATCTCCTTGACTTTTATTGTAAGGATACTAGTTATTGAATATGGTATGTTTATAATGATAAGTGAACACACTCCTGCTGTTACTATACTTCCTCCCATTTTGAATATCATAAACAAGCCCTTTAATCATAAGTAGTCTGGGATAGAGATCCTCCTGCATTTTCATCAAATGAAAGACAGGAATCCATGTATACACAATTAAGCACCCACATAGAAAGAAATTCAACAAGCCTATCTTTCTGAGATGGGTTTTATTGGATTAATAGGTTTATCTCATGATACCCATTTTTAAATTATTCATTTGACATTTTAATTTCTCTTGTGTGTGTCCGTCTTGTCCACACGGATTCCTGTGTAACAAATGTGTGGAGTGCCCACAGAGCCTAGAGGGAGCATTAGGTCTCTGGAGTCAGGAATTAAGAGAGACTGAAATCCATCATGAGGTGCTTTGAATTCGACCTGGGGACTCTGCGAGAAAAGCAAGGGTTCTTGTCTAAGGAGCCATCTCATCGAACCCGAGTTGAATACACATAATGCAAACAACATAACCTTGTCCTCTCTATGGCTGCAAAGACTTGACTTTCTCTGTATATCACATTTTCTTCACCCATGGAGATACTGTTGGACACCATGCTAGGTTCCCTGATGCACTGTAGACAGTGCTGCAATCAACACTGATGGGCAAGTATCTCTCTAATATATTCAGTTCTCTGAGAAGGTTTACATGAACCATGAGGTGGGCCAGGTTTTTGACTGTTAGAGGTCCCTGTACACTGACACCCAACCAGGTTGGAAAACTTCCTATGCCCACCGGCATACCTTTCTGAGAACTCTATCTATGGTGTTTGTCATTTCTTTTCTAGTCTGCCTTGGATGGTATCTACTGGAGGTTTCACTATGCCTTTCCCTGATTCCTTCTGAACATTTTTATTGCTCGCTCTTTTTTTGTTAAAATCTGTGACAACTATCTGTTTCTTTGCCCTTTGATACCTGTGTGGACTTCTTTCTTATGACTTATATATTTAATTCTAAATAACCTAGATATTAATCCTCTAAACTGAGGTATCAATAGCAAAGGTTTCATGTGGTTCTGTAGGACATCCCTTCTAATAATTGCATCTCCTGCTGGCAATGAGTCCTCTACTTCCTGGAGCAACCATTGGTCAATTGCTGCCAGGATTTCTCAAGTGCCTGGTGTTTTTCTCAATGCTGGCCTATCCCTTAATCTTCAATTTTTTGGCTATTCTGTGCTCTGACAGTTCAGAGTTTGTTATACTTTGTCCTCTGAGGCATGTGGCTTTAACATTTTACAGGGTGATGAATAAAAAATAGAACTCATTCATTTATGAGTTAATTTTAGTTTCCCAAGACATTATCTCTCTAGCCCTGACTGCTCTGGAAGTAACTATGTTATTCCGGCTAGCCTTGAAACCATGAAGAACTGCCTGACACTGTCTCTGCCTCATCTATTGTTTTTGCCTCTGTCCCTGCCTCGAGTGTGCTGGAACTAAAGGAATGCCCCCAAAACCCCAGGTGGAATCAAGTTCCTTTCTATACATGTGGATCACCATTTTCTGACCATGATTAGATGAAGAGGAAATATGTAAGCAATAGTACATTTTGGTACCTACCAAAAAACCCCAGAAGCTTAACTGCATGTATTTACAACTGGATCTCAAGACAGATTCATCTTTCTGAAACACTGATGCTCAAGCAGAGATCATAGAAATGCCTTCCCTATCACTGTAGGGGCCTAAGTGAAGAGGTGAACTGAGAAGAAAGAGAGCATCTTACTTACCAGTCACTAACTTCTTCCTTGACTCTTTTTCAGAAGTGGAAAAGGAGATGATCCAGGGACTGACACTTCATGCCAGATACTCCATCTGCTTCAGTCCAAAATATCGCTACTACTCCACCCTGGATTCCCAGATGTCCAAAAGGGTCAGGTTATTGACTGACCCCATCCACAGTCCTTCAGAATTCTTGGCCTTACTAACAGCTACCATCACAGAAGAAGAAAAAACAGAGAAAAACAATTTGGATGAGATCTATCAATGCCAATCTATCAATGGCTCTGGATCCCTTGAGGACACAGAGCAAACACAGCCCACCCACTGCTCCTTTGAGAACACCCTGACACACAGCAGACCCTCCACGTTACTAACACTGGGACCCCAAGGCAGAAGCTTGCTTCTGACAATGCCAGTTCACCTAGCAGCACCTTTGATCAGGATGAGCTTGGAGCGAGCAGAGTGTGATGGGCTTCAGCTTGGACTTTGCTGACATGACTACAGTGGGGGCAGATATTAAACTTCCCCAGCTTCAGCTCCCTCACTGCTTTAAACCAATTCTGCAACCCACAGAAACCCAACCCAAAGACTCAATAGTCATCAGGAGACATCATGTCCTATAAAGATAAAGTGTCACCAGCAGATCGTATGGCCAGGGGAGGATGAAGAACTAGAAAAGAAAGACCCTGACCTGCTTCATGGAGCTCCTCAGACCAGAATCTACTGACAGGACATGGTAGAGGAAAAAGAGGCTGAGTTCTCTGCTGACAATATGGACAAGCACACGGAAGGCAAAGCTCAGAAAGCCATACACAGCAGGGCCAGCATGGCTAAGGCTCATAGGCAAGACAAAACCAAGAGGACCAGAGAAAAGAACTCCAAGAAAACAGATGAACTGAGGTATTCTAGGAAGGGTCAAGTCAGAAAAGAAGCCCAACATCCAAAGGACCAAAAGGAACAGGAATTCACCTGGCAGGGGAGTTTTCAGAAATCCTGAACCTACTCTAGGCTGGAGTCTGAGAAGGGCTTTCATCCCTTGTGAAAGAAAGGTGAGAAGAAAACCGACCTCTCCTAAACCTCCAACTCTTTGTGCTATGCTGAGTTTATGGAACTTTGACCTCTGTGGGATGTGGCATTGACGATTTACAGGGTGACACATAAGAAATAGAATTCATTTATTTATCAACTTTCTTTTAGTTTCTTGAGACAGGGTCTCTCTCCAAAGACCTACATATCCTGGAACTAACTTTGTAGACCAGGCTGGCCTTGAAATCACAGTGATTTGTAAGCCTCTTCCTCTGCCACTTCCTCTGTCTCTGCCTGTGTTCCTGCCTAAAGTGGGCTGGGACTAAAGATATGCTTCAACAAGAGTATAGCATCTGAATTTTACTCAGGGAATATATTCAACCTGTCCCTAGATTTTCATGGCGTATCTATTTTCACAACATCTAATCCCCAACTACTGTGTAGACACAGTACTGCCCATCTTAACAAGACCTATTTGCTGTCTAGAATCACCAATGTAGATAATCTTAACAAGGGCAGCATGAAAAGATCCTACCAGCTGTATCCAATGATCCTCACAGGGACACATTTGGCTACAAGAGAATGTTGGAAAGCAACATTTTAGGGAAGTCTTTGGTTTTAACACTCTGTGCAAGCCAGGTGGTGGTGGCGCACGCCTTTAATCCCAGCACTCGGGAAGCAGAGACAGGCAGATCTCTGTGAGTTTGAGACCAGCCTGGTCTACAAGAGCTAGCTCCAGGACAGGCTCTAAAAGCTTCAGAGAAACCCTGTCTCGAAAAACCAAAAAAAAAAAAAAATCAAAAACAAACAAACAAAAAAAACACTCTGTGCGGTGGTTTAGCTACAGAACTGGGCATATCCATGAGTCTACTGTGCTTCACTTCACACCTTAGGAGTGATGGAAAGGCATTTAGATGGATATCTTCTAACTTTGATATTATTATTATTATTTTAATCTCTATGATTTTAAATTAAGTGTCTTGTAGAATAATTCTTATGGAACAAAACTCAGGAAATACTTTAGATATTGAAGCAATTTAAAAATACTATAATTGTATTGAATTCTTCTCATTGACTTTAATTCTTATTTACTATTCAATGAACAGGGTTTTTTTACTTTATGTTGCATACTCAACCCAGGAAATCTGAAATAGCTATTTCTTACCTACCTCTCACCAAAATCTAAAGCAATGTTCTTCTACAGAATTGCATACAATTCCTTGAATGTATATATGTAGATACATGTCAACCAGGATCCATATAGTGAGACAGTATAGGAATATATTGTCTGGAACTGGATACATTTGGTATAATATGATTATCTCCAGTTACAAGAATTCTCCTGCAATCACCTTGACCGCATTCATCATTTTAGCTGAAATGGCTTTAATATGTTATATATGCAGACATACATATTTCTTATCCATTGCTCTGTTATTATACACAAAGTGTAGGCCTTAACACAGATATTTCTGAAGCTGCAATCTACACTGATGTGTGGAGCAATAATGTGTTCAACTGCTTTGGTATGAGTGGTAGACCTGGTTTTGGTGTTTAAAGACACCATATATTGAAATACACAGAGGGTACAATACTTCACATTACATCCAACAGCTTTTCAGTGGCTCTTATGGAAGAAATATTTGGAAGTCCCTACTCTCAGCTAACTCTACATTTCTTAAAATCTCTAGCATCTAGAAAGATCATGTTCCAGATAATTTCTTCTAAAATATCAATATGGGATAGTCATTTTATTATGGGGAGGCATGCTATACTACTCTACATGACTGCATTAACTCTCACATTCCATTGTATTCCTGCTTCCATGACAGTCCCCAAACATTAGATGGACTTCTTTGGGCATGATCCATTTCTGAGTATCAGGCAGTCATCTCACCACAAGATCATCCACTGAGTCTCAGCATCCAAAACTATTACAACTTTTTCCATCACCACCAAAAGCCAAAGGAAAAGGATGTCGAGCAAGGAGGCAGACTGTAGCAGTTGCATCTGTACCTGCAGCTACACTAATCTTGTGTATAAGCACAAAGATTTAGAAGGGAAATGCAGAGGCCCATCCCTTCCCTACAGTAAAACAATAGCAGTTGTCTTCACACTGGGACCTGTGACCCTCTGAGTCACAGGAAATTTTGTTGTGCATCACAGTACAACATAAAAATTCACTTCTATGCATGTGTTTCCAAATCAAAATGGAGAGTTGTTGCTAAGAAATGTAACAGCTGTGCCTCCATTGTACTGTTTTCTATACCTTGCTTGTATCTTAATAGTATTGGAGAGATATCACATAACATAATAGGACAGTTTCTAAACATTCCTCCCCAGAATGATGGAAGAATCTGGCTTGTCTATGAAAGTCAGCCTGCTTGCAAAAATGGAAATTCCAGTTTGGTGCAAGTCTGACATCTTGATATCTTACAACTAAATTAGAGGGACAATTATCTACATTTGGCTCATACATAACAACAGGATCCAAACAGTCTTCAACTTTTTGAAGGCCTTAAAAATATTCTTGGCCAAAATCTCCTGAGGCTTAAGCCCACCTCTGGCACTTAGAATTTAGCAGGCATATGACTTCAGTGAGTGCCATTTTCCACCCATGCAGGGTACCATCTTTCAAGTCCTTTAACTTACTTTTGCTCTCTGTGGAGATATTGTCCAGAACCTTTGAAGCACTGAGAGGATACCATGACATCATTGGGGATAAAACACTTTTCCTACACAGGGTGACCAGGGTCTGTGAACACCTACCGCTGTCAATACTATCAAGGGACAGGCTTACTGCAGAGTCACACAACTAAGCAGATTCTCTAGAAAAGGAGGGCAGTTTAATCCACTGCAGTTTGGAAAGATCCCATCACTTGGAGCTACTGATTCCTCACTAGGACAAGATTCAGAACAAAGATATGTATGAACACAAAACACTATCTTAAGAATTAAGAAAGACTTTGTATTCTAGTAAATATGATAAATCACTTTAGCTCTTAGTTTTCAGGATTCTCATGGGGCCACTGTGCATCATAACAGCTCTTTGGAATTTGGAAAAATCAAACCAAATTCTTAACATTGATCCAAAGACAAGAACATGGCCATGTTCTACCCATCCACTTCAATTTATGCACATGTCTGACATGCTCCACAACAACGCTGTAGAAGCAGGTGCTTCACTCACTTTTCCTGTCCATACCTGGCCAATGAGAAGCTTCAGAATGAGCAAGCAATCTCTGACACCTGCATATTATTTCTTGTTGTATGAAGTCACTTGTTTGTTCCCAGTTGCTCAGCCCCAAAATAATCACCCAGGAACCACAGTATTTGCAATACTGTTTGGTCAGTAGTTTAAGCGTATTTCTGGTGAACTCAATTCATCTTAATTTAACTCATTTCTAATAATCTGTTTATTGCCACATGGTTGGGGCTTACCAGATAAATTTAGGTCTGGCTCCGGTGGGGCTACATTGCTTCTCCCTGACTCTGCCTCCTTTCTCCCAGCATTCAGTTTAGTTTTCCCTACCAAGCTCTATTCTGCCCTATCACAGGCTTACAACAGTTTCTTTATTAACTAATAGTATTCACAGGATACAGAGGGGAATCTCACATCACCTCCCTATTTCTGTTTAAATAAAAAGTTTTAACTTTAACATAGTAAAATTACATATAACAAAACAAGTATCAAGCAAGAATTACAGTTACAATATTTATATCTACTTTATATTTCATCATTACTAAGGAAAACTTTAACTATAACTATAAATTCTTCAACTTTATCAAAGATTCCAGAAGGAAATAATATTACCTAAGTAAACAGGAAGTATATTATAAACAACTTCCAAAACTCTAGACTTGACAGAGACATCCCACTGCCTAGACAGTCACCCAAAGTTCTTCTGTACCATTGAGGCATTCAGCAGACTTTTCCATGAAGCAGGAAATTTCGAAGACAGTTCTACCTATATTGGCAGTTTGTCTGTCACTTTTTTCTGTGTCCTGAAGAATGTCTAGCAGACTCTTTCATGAAGCAAGAACCCTGAAGGACCATCTTCCCTTTAGGCAAGTTTATCAGTCATTTCTCTGTGGGCCTTGCATGTCCAGTTCATACTACAGGAAGCCGATTTGCTGGCCACCATTACAAGATGGCGCTGAACCCCTGCACCACCGAGTAAACAACTCCATATTAGGCAAGGCTGTAGACAGAACCTCTCACATGCGCAGTAGTGTGCAGTAATCATGGCCAATCCCGTGGCTGGGGGCATCGAAAGACGAGCGAGTAGCCAATCCAGGCACGACCCGTGTCCGCTCACCCTATATAAGCGGCTGCCGTTTAGTCCTCGGGACCCCTCGCTTCCTGCTCTCCCTTCAACCAAGAGGTTCCAATAAAGCGTGATTTGAGAAGAATCCTCGACTGGTGGTTGTTCTTCCCTGCTGGTCAGGGGGGTTCGCCGCATCATACAGCACAGCATCAAACAGTCCAGGAAAAAGCAGTTTTTGCACAAATGGCTAGCAAACTCCCTAAGGAGCCTCTTTGATACCAATCTTCCTCTTGGAGTAGATTGGTGCTGCCAGGAGCAAATGCATCTCATTGTCATGAAAACATTTTAAATGCCATATTCTATAGTCTTTGAAAGGTTTGAAGAATGCCTATCTGTAACATGAGGGGGCCGGCTTGTTGGGGTTTTATGTCCTGCCCAGTTCCTCACAGCTGACAAGCTCCAAAGAAAATCACACAGAGAACTCCATAAGATTATAAACTGATTGACCCATTAGCTCAGGCTACTTATTAGCTCTTGTAGCTTATATTAACCCATTACTCCTATCTATGTTAGCCACATGGCTCGGTACCTTTCTCAGCGGGGCAGCTCACATGTTGTTGCTTCGGTGGTCTGGGCTGGATGGCAAGGGAGCTTCCTGCTTCCCAGAATTCTCCTATTCTTATTGCTCCACCTCTACTTCCTGTCTGGTTTTCCCACCTATCCTTCCTGCCTGGCCAATCAGTATTTATTTAAAATATGATTGACAGAATACAGACAATTCTCCTGCACCACCTATCCATCTGATATGTCTCTATATATCTAGAAAACATAATAATATGACTACAAGATTGACTATTATAGATGATTATTAACCTATATTTCTTAATTATGCATTAGATTTTTAAATGAGCTGCACAAACACAATATCTTAACCAAGAGCAGAAATATACATGTAACAAAATTGACTTTAAATTCATACCAGTAAAGCAAGATCCATACCAATGCCAAGCATCTGTCTCTATAGCATATTCCCCTTTAAATGTAAACAAACATTTATAAACAATATTTGGGAATTTGGGCATAGTTTTCTCCAAAGTACTTCCTGCTGTTTATCGAGAAAGGTAATTTTGGGGGTGTTCACAGTGACCTTATGGGAAGTCTTGGCCATCAAACCACATTAGTCTGGAAGGATTCCACAGGTTCTCATCCTCTGTGGAAACAAAAGAATACTCTCTTTTCCAAAGCAACATATCCTTAGACCCATATTTTGAAATCAAGATACCTTTAAAGTATATATATTGGCTTAGCTTAGCAGTCCCCAGAATCAAGTATCTCTTCTGAAGTCAAAAAAAATCAAAGAAAACACAATAGTATATATAATCCAGACTCTCTGTGTTTTTTTCAATCTTTATGTGGCTTATTTTTCCATACTTCTTTGATCTATGACTGTCTGTAATCTGTCTCCTTAAAGACTTTGTTTTATTTTTAAAAAGCGTTTATTTCTTTTTATAATTCTCTATACTCTTTTTCTTCTCTTTCCCAAGCCTATGTACATTTATCCAACACTGTGACCCATTTAGAAGTCTTTTCCAGCTGGATTTGTCTTTACTGCATATTTGTAATTATTTTCTGATCAGGAGTGCTTTTTAAAATGTTAAGCATCCTCATTAAGACTAAGGCTGCTTTTCCTTTTGGCTCTGCCCAGTCCAACATGGTGGGGTGGAGGTCTGATTAGCATGAGCCATGCTCACAGCCCCAGTTTTCAGGCAAACAGTGGGTCCATTAAGCAAGCTGTAGCACTCTGCTCACAAACCCCATTTAAATGCTCCATAGCCAGACCTTTCAAAAGAGTAAGTTTGTGCTGACAGCATGGCTCAGAAAGCTACTGTTTCAAAAGTGCGCATTGTTTTTCTACTACTGCTGAATCAGGAAGACCTCTCTTAAAAGAACTGCAAGTCAGGGTCAGTGATCTCCACCAGAACAGGTACAAGGGAGTAACTGCTGAGCAAGTGAACGAGAGCCAGAGACCGCTGAGGGTCCTGACAGGAATCTGGGACCTTCAAGGAAGTAGACGTAAGCCAGGACCCTGGTGGGTCTGGGCCTGAGTCTAGGACTGCCCAGGAACTAGGCCTGAGCCAGTGTTGTAAAATGAACCTCTGCCAATCTGGGCATGAGTGATTCTAGGAACTCCGAGGAAATAGGCAGGAACCAGAGATCTCAGTGGGGCCAGGCGTGAGTCTGAGACCTTGGAGGGAGTATGCAGGTCCTGTGTGGGTTCAGGCACACCCAAGCCTGGGACATCTGAGGCTGTAGTCCAGAGCCAGAAACCTTTCCACGTCCAACTGCAACCCAGGGACTTCTGCAGGAGGGGTTCCAGACCAGGATTTACAGAATAAAAAGGCAAAGCTGGAAACCTAGGCCAAAGTAGGCCTGAGACAGCAAACTCCAAGGGATCAGAGCAAGCACAGGAGTGCTTAGCTATATCCAGGAACACGGAGAAACCAACAGGGTAACTAGAACTGTACACTGACTGTACCATGGGGAACAACCATCTAAGCTTTGGATTCACTGGTACCAGAATCTCAGAAAACCCCAACCACACCTATTAGAGGAAAAGATCAGTAGAAAAGGTAAGAACACATGCAACATTGCAAAGAGCAACACAACACCAGTAAAACCTAAAGATCCTACAACTGCAAGACCTGAACAAGGAACTATGGATGAAGAAGAAGAAAATGACCTTAAAAATAACTTCAAGAGGATGTTTGAAACTCTAAAAGAGGAAATGAGAAATTCCCTTAAAAAATTGAAGAAAAGTCAAACAAGAAATTGGAAGACATCAGCAAATCACTTAAAGGAAACCAAGAAAAAGAAATTAAACATATGAATGAAACTATTCAGGACTTGAAAACTGAAATAGAGGCAATAAAGAAAACATAAACCAAAGGATAGAAACAGAAATTATGAAAAACCAATCAGGAACCACAACTACAAGCACGAACAGCAGAATACAAGAGATGGAAGAGAGAAGCCTCAAGCGCTGAAAATACTATAGAGGAAATAGACTCATCAGTTAAAGAAAACATTAAATCTAACAAGAGCTTAAGCCAAAATATCCAGGAAATATGGGACATCATGAAAAGGCCAAATCTAAGAATAATAGGTATATAAGAAGGAACAAAGTTCAACTCAAAAGCACAAAAAATATATTTAACAAAATCATAGAAGAAAACTTTTCCAACCTAAGGAAAGATATGCCTATGAAGATACAAGAAGCTTATAGATGGATCCAAATAAAATGTCCTCTTGCCACATAATAATCAAAACACTAAACATACAGAGTAAACAAAGAATATTAAGAGCTGCAAAGAAAACAGGTCAAATAACTTATAAAGATAGAGCTATCACAATTACACCTGACTTCTCATTGGAGACAATGAAAGCCAGAAGGTCATGGTCAAGCATTATGCAGACATTAAGAGAACATGGATGCCAGTACAGACTGCTATACCCAGCAAAACTGTCAATCACCATAAAAGAACAAAACAAGATATTCTATGACAAAACTAGATTTCACCAATACCTAGCCACAAACCCAGTGCTACACAAAATACTAGAAGGAAAACTCCAACCCAAGGAAGTTGGCTACACTAACAAAAACACAGACAATTGATGGTCTCATAGCAGCAAATCCCAAAGAGAAAAGCAGATTCAGAGAACCACAGTGAGCTGAGCTCCTAATGTCTTGTTGAAGAGAGGGAGGAATGAGATTATGAGCAAAGAGGCCAAGACCATGATGGGGATACCAACTAAAACAACTATTGGAGCCTTCCAACTCTGACCTGACAGTGAGGAAACCAGTATAGCACCAAACTAGGCCCTCTGAATGTGGGTGACAGTTATATGGCTGGGATAGATGTAGGACTACTAGCAGTAAAACCAGGATTTATCCCTACTGCTTGTTCTGGCTTTTAGAAATTCATTCTCTCTGGAGGGATACCTTGCTCAACCTAGATACCTTGAGGGCCTCTGTCCTGCCTCAAAGCAATGTGCTAGACTTTGTTGACTCCCCACTGGAAGCCATACCCTCTCTGAGGAGTGGATAGGGGTATGATGGTGTGTGGGAGTGGGAAAGGTGGAGAGAGCAGGAGGAGGGAAAGGAGTGGAAATGGATTTAGCATGTAAAATTAGAAAAGATACTTAAAAATACAAATAATAATAAAAACCCAGAGTCAGATATAGGGGTTAATACAGAAAGACCAGAGAAGAACAGTCAAACACTAGAGAGTTCTTATCTCTTCCGATGCTCAGACCAAAGGCACGATCCTGTCTCTACAAATCCTCAGACTGATCCTGTCTCTATGAAACCTCAGACTACATTTGGCTCAGTGAATCCTCAGACTACATTTGAGTTCCTATCTCCTTCACCTTATATTCAGTCCTCTCTTTGCCCAAGCCATATCTCTCTGTCTCCCACCTTCCTAGTGCAGGGATTAAAGGCATGTGAGCCCGCTGAATTCAATCTCATGTAGCCAGGGTGGTGTTGAAACTCACAGAATCATCTGCCTCTGTTTCTGACTGCTGGGATTAAAGGTGTGTGTACCAAAGCCTGGTTACTATGGATAACTACTGGCTTAGCTCTGCTCTCTGATCTTCAGACAAGCTTATTTGTTAGATTACAAATAAATATCACTACAAAAGAGACCATGGAGCCTGGCTGGAAGGGACATTACAGTCATCATGACAATACCCACAGTCCCCACTTAGATTCACCATTCCCACATATGAACCCACGGGCTGATTTGGAGGTCTACTACACTCCAAAGGTAGTCAAAGAATATGCATGGGAACCAATCATATGCATGAACTAAAAGAAGTAAACAAGCAATAGTTTCTTATAGGCTACATTCAACACCGTTTCTCAGGGAAATGGTCTTTTAAGCACTAAAGCAACCCCACAAGTTTGACTTCAATTAATCTCAGCCTTCCTAGAAAATGGACCTTAGCAGTTTGGAACTGTTCATAGAGAGAAGAGGAAAAAAAATTAGAACAGGGGAAAGCAAAAGGATTTGAGACTTCCCAAGATAAATTCTTGCGAGGGTTCATCACTCTGATCCTCAGGAACAGGCTCGCTATAATGAACACACCTTGTCCCTATGTAGTACAGCAGCTTTTAAATGCATGGGACAGGATTCAGGACCCAGAAAAGAGGACTCAGTCATATATTAGGGTTAAACAGGGCCAAAGAGAATCCTTCACTGACTTATTACAAAGATTAACTAAGGCTGTACAATTAGGAGTAACAGACCGTGAAGCTAGACATGTACCAACTGATTATTGGCTTTTAAAAATGCCAACTTCGAATGTAAGAAGATCCTTGGGCCTTTAAAGGTTAGATCACTACTCACAAATGAATGGATCTTGCATAAAATTAATGTTGAAACATTTGACTATAGGACAGAAGCTTGGGTAGAAGAAGTGATTTCCAATGGTAAGAGGAGACACCAAAATGCCAAGTGTTTTAATTGTGGAAGAATGGGACATCTAAGAAGGGACTTTAGACAAGGAATTCCTAGGAATAATGTCTCCTCTAAAAATGGCAATAACTGGTATATGTAGGTGTGGCAAAGACCAACAATGGACTGATGAATGTCAGTCGACAAGAGACAGACAAGGCAAACTGATAACACCAGAAACTCCTTGAGGGGCCTCTCACAGGCCCAATGTCTAACAAGGCCCAGTCATTCCCAGGCACTGTGGAGAACATGTCTCACCAGAAAAATTAAACAATACAGTGCCTACTGAAAAAAAAAAAACCTATACCATTCTGGATGATGGAATAGATCCGGAGGACTAGTCAAAAACCCCAGTAGTAAATAGGAAACATATATTTTGGCAGACTTCTATAAATGATCAGAGACCAAAGTTAAGAGTGTGTATAAATGATGTTGTAATTGAGGGATTACAAGACACATGGGCAGATGTGACTATCATTACTCCAGAATCTTGGCATCCAAACTGGCTGCTTCAAGAAGCAGATATTCAATACTAAGGAATTTGAACCCTATCTTAAGTAAAACAAAGCATGGGGTGGGTTGAATGCACCCAAACCACAGAAAGACATTACTAAGAAAGGGATTACAGACCAATCTCACTCATGAACATTGATGGAAATATACTAAATAAAATACTGGCAAATCAAATCCAAGAACACATCAGAACCATCATCCACCATGATCAAGTCAGCATCATACCAGAGATGCAGGGATGGTTCAACATATAAAAATCTGTCAATGTAATATACCATATAAACAAACTGAAAAATAAAAACCACATGATCATCACATTAGATGCTGAAAAAGCTTTTGACAAAATACAACATTCCTTCATGATTAAGGTCTTGGAGAGAGCAGGGATACAAGGAACATACCTAAACATAATGAAGACAATATACAGCATGGAAAAAGCCAGCATTAAATTAAATGGAGAGAAACTTCCAGCGATCCCACTGAAATAAGGAACAAGACAAGGTTGTCCATGTCTATTCAACATAGTTCTTGAGGTCCTAGCTAGAGCAATAAGACACCAAAAGGATGACAACAGAATAGAAATCAGAAAAGAAGAAGTCAAATTCTCACTGTTTGCTGATGATATGTTAGTTTACATAAGTGATCCAAAAAAATTCTACCAAGGAATTTCTATGACACATAAACACTTTCAGTAATATAGCAGGATACAAGATTAACTCAAAAAAATCAGTAGCCTTCCTGTACACAGATGATATAAGGTCTGGGAAAGAAAGCAGAGAAACAACACCCTTCACAATAGCCACAAATAGTTTAAATATCTCAGAGTAATTCTAACCAAACAAGTAGAAGACATGACAAGAAGTTTAAATCTTTGAAGAAAGAAATTGAAGAAGACACCAGACAATGGAATGATCTCCCATGCTCTTGGAGAGGCAGAATTGACATAGTGAAAATGACAATCTTACCAAAAGCAATCTACAGATTCAATGCAATGCCCAGCAAAATCCCAGCAAAATTCTTCACAGACCTCGAAAAAATAGTACTCAACTTCATTGGAAAAGCAAAAAACCCAGGATAGCCAAAACAATCCTGTAAAATAAAAGAACTTCTGGAGACATCACAATCCCTGACTTCAAACTCTACTACAGAGCTACAGTACTGAAAACAGCCTGGTATTGGCATAAGAACAGACAGGAGAATGGAACCGAATAGAAGACCCAGATATCAATCCACACATCTTTGAACACCTGATCTTTGATAAAGAAGTAAAAAATATCAAATGGAAAAAAGAAAGCATATTTAACAAGTGGTGCTGGCAAAACTGGATATCAACATGTAGAAGAATGAAAATAAACCCATATCTATCACCATGCACAAAACTCAAGTTTAAATGGATCAAATACCTCAACATAAAGCCAGCCACACTAAAGCTTTTAGAAGAGAACGTGGGAAGAACACTTAAATGCACTGGCACAGGGAACTACTTTCTAAATATAAGCCCAGTATCACAGACACTGAGAGAAAGAATTAATAAATAAGACCTCCTGTAACTGAAAAGCTTCTGTAAAACAAAGGACAGAGTCAACAAGACAAAACGACAGCCTACAGAATGGGAAAAGATCTTTACCAACCCCACATCAGACAGAGGGCTGATCTCCAAAATATACAAAGAACTCAAGAAATTGGACACCAAAAGATCACATAATTCAGTAAAAAATGGAATACAGACATAAACAGAGAACTCTCAACAGAGGAATCTAAAATGGCTGAAAGCCACTTAAGGAAATGTTCAACGTCCTTAGTCATTAGAGAAATGCAAATCAAAACAACTCTGAGATTCCATCTTACACCTGTAAGAATGGCCAAGATCAAAAACACTGATGACAACTTATGCTGGAGAGGTTGTGGGGAAAAAGGAACACTTTTGCTTTGCTGGTGGTAATGCAAGCTGGTACAACCCCTTTGAATGTCAGTGTTGTGATTTCCCAGAAAATGAGAAAACAACCTTCCTCAAGACCCAGTAATACCACTTTTGGGTATATATCCAAAGGATGCTCAACTGTGCCGCAAAGACATGTGCTCAACTATGTTCATAGCAGCTTTGTTTGTTATAGCCAGAACCTGGAAACAACCTAAATGGCCCTCAACCAAAGAATGGATAAGGAAAATGTGGTACATTTACACAATGGAGTATTACACAGCAGAAAAAAATAATGACATCTTGAATTTTTCACGAAAATGGATGGAGCTAGAAAACATTATTGTGAGTGAGGAAACCCAGACCTAGAAAGACAATTATCACATGTATTTACTCATAAGTGGTTTTAAAACATAAAGCAAAGAAAGCCAGTCTACAAACCACAATCCCAGAGAATTTAGACAACAATGAGGACACTAAGAGAGACTTATATAGATATAATCTACATGGGAAGTAGAAAGTAGAAAAAGATAAGATCTCCTGAGGAAATTGAAAGCATGGGGACCTTGGGAAGGGTTGAAGGGGGGAGGGGAGAGACAGGGAGGGAAGCAGAGAAAAATGTAGAGCTCAATAAATATCAATAAAAAATGTAAAAAAAGTTACAGTGGCTACTAAAAAAAGTTAAAGCCTTCTTTTTTGTTTAAACAGAAAAGGGAAAATAGTATAGGAGTTCCTTCTGTTTGTGTGTTGCTTTCATTGGTTAATTAATAAAGAAACTGCCTTGGCCTAGTTGAGCTCAATAAAAATCAATAAAAAAATTCTTAAGAAAAGAAGAAGCTATGATATGAATCTCTATTCACTTGGTCCCTCTGGTTAATTACTCTCCTGTCAGCATTGGCTGTGTCCTTGAGCCACTTAATGTTGGCCTTAACCTATGGACCTTGCATCATTAATGCCCTAGTAAAATTTATAAAGCAGCAGATCTCTATGGTCCAACTAGTGGTTCTAAACAACAATACAAGCCTATAGATTTAGAAGAAAAACATCTCAAGGATTTGAAATTCTACTCAAGGGGGAATGAGAGGGCCACAGAGCCAGACCACAAGCATGACAGGTTTCTAACAACCCCTGTCAGGGACTAGGCCTTTGTTTTGGTTTACTGGAACTGGCTGGAGTTGAGCAAGCAGTTCTTGGAAAAACAACAACTCAGGAGCAACCAGTCACCAGGGACCCCACAGCCTTCTGCTAGCTTAGCAGATGCCCCACAGCCTCCTGCTAGCTAAAGATAGCTTTTGCTACCCTGCTGTTGCAAAGTTCCTAGAGCCACTTGCCAATCCTATGAAAGTTTGGTTTATACCCACCAATCAGCCCCCAGAATAACCTCTCCTCTCTAGAATTCCCCTAACCCTGTATAAAAGATATGTGTGAGCTTCTCTGGGAGTTGCCATTTGCCACCCCAACATGTTGGCAGTTGGGTATTTTTTTAAGATTTATTTATTTATTTATACAGTGTCCTGCCTGTAGGCCAGAAGAGGGCACCAGATCACCTTATAGGTGGTTGTGAGCCACCATGTGGTTGCTGGGAATTGAACTCAGAACCTTTGGAAGACTAATCAGTGCTCTTAACCTCTGAGCCATCTCTCCAGCCCCTGTTGGCAGTTTTTTAATAACTTGCAGACTGCATACATGACAGGTGGTCCTTTATGGGACTTCTCTCAGACCCTAACAGACAGTTCATAAAGCAGATCAGAAAGCATAAAGCAGAAATGGTTTCCTACCTGAGTTCCCTCAACCTAGGTGTTCCTCTCCTTCCTGCCCAAGGCTACTGACTATATGGACAGGGTAGGCTGATGGGGCACATTCTGCTAGAATGTGATACATCATATGCACATCATGCCCAGCTTCATCAGTGAACCTTAGAAGAAGCACTGCCATGACAGCCTAGGCTAAACGCCATGGGAAGCAGAATTTCTATACCATAATTTCCTCCTCTCAATTTCAGCCTTCATGGCTGCTGCTGGTCTTCTGGCATCTGCTCTATCCAATCCCATCTGTTAGCTAGGAATCAGACATCCCCATTGGCTGCTGCCTATTTATGACATCATTCTCCCTCCTACCCTACCAGCACCTGTAGAATCTTGGTGTTTCCATGGTGATGCCTGTAAACAAATTTGGATCATCACAGGTTACCTGTGACCAGTGACCAGTAAATGCTGTCTGATACTGGACACACTTGCCACTGAGGTCAGATGATCAGACAAGGATGACCAATTACCTTGCTCCATTATACTGTGGATTGCTGGTAATCTCCCCCTGACCATGTCAGGTAAGGAAAGAAACTTTAAAATGTTTCTTTCGATCACTTCTCTGATTACTTTCACTATGCTTTTAAATCTTTGTTTAATGGGCACACTATTCATGTTGATATAGATATCTCTGGTTGAATGTCACAGTTAGCTTTGGTTCTTACCAGGTGTTAGAAAGCAGAAATAAAGAAGATAAACTGCACAGATGGCTGTAGAGGTACATGAAGGTAGTTGGGAGCTGAATGTTACAGACAGCCAGAGATTTTAAATCTAAAGGCACGAGATAGCGTCATATTCCAAGCCATTTTTAGGCAACCACACTGCTGAGATTAGTCTAGGTAAGGTTCCCTATCAAATCTAGAAAACAATATCCCACTCTGGTCTCTGGCTCTTAACATCTACCCAGCCCATCCTCCAGAGATTTCACAACATCTTATGTGCACTGTTGTGCTGGATGATATCAACAGGGGCTGGGTACTCCACGGTCAGCTGTTCTCTGGAAAAGAACCGACACATGGGGGGACTTCTCACAAGGATGCCCACTAGAAGAGTTGCAAGAAATTAACAGTTACTGAGGAACTGATCATTTAAGAACCAGTTAACCAACTATTAAATTAAGAAACTATCTTGTTCAGAGAGGAACCCCATACTACATTAGTATTCCCAAGATGTCACATGAAACCTAGGCAAGCAATGTGAAATGTTATCACCAGGCTTTATTCGTGTAGTCATATATGCATATGTACTCAATGATTATACAAAAATAAGAGGTTATGACTTATACAAGAAGTAGAGGGAAACAGGAGGAGTTAGAGGAAGAACATATAATTACCTAAATACAGTACTTATATATGAACTTCCTGATACATCATTTACTTAAAAACTCAGAGTAGAGACAAGCCCGGCAGACATGGCAAATGTCTATGGTGCCAGAACTCTGGAGGAAGAAGAAGGCCTATCTGTGTGATTTCAAGACCAGAATGAGACCCTTTCTACACAGAGTAAAATCTGCACAGAACAGGGTAAAGATGCGGCCATGAGAAGCTGTCTAGGTTCTCCTATCTCCAAACACTCTGTTCTAGGACACAGCTGTAAGGCGGTGTCACGATACGGCCATGAGAAGCTGTCTAAGGTTCTCCTATCTCCAAACACTTCTGTTCTAGGACACAGCTGTAAGGCGGTGTCACAGCAGGTAGGAGAGCAAGACAAAGCAGGGGAAAGAACAGTGCTGTCTAGATCCCAGGGAGGGCTAAAGCAGATCAACTAGGAATTACAGCTCTACAAAGGAAGAACAGGCAGGTTATTAAATGAGTGTCATCCTATATAGTACCAAGAATCATTCTGAACCATTTGTTTGGGATATGTGAGGGAACACAGGAGTTGGACTCCCCCAGACAGCACAACCTGGAGATGCACAGCTCCTCTCAGGAAGCGAGAAAGCTTCCATCTCACCATTTTCCCACTGTCCTCTTGCTTCCCACAGAAAATGGCCAAAGTGCACCGTTTTTTGGGGCAGAATGTGCTCTGCAGCCCTCTGTGCCTGTGCTGAGGAATGCCACACCCTCAGCAGGAAGTATATGCAACTTCTACAGGGTCTCCACACCAGCTGGGAGTTCAGCATGGCTCCTGCCATCAGACTCCAGCACTTGTTGCCAGCAGCTCATGGACAGAGCCTCCCTTTACCAGCGAGCTGGCACTACCACGTTGACTACACTGACCGAGCAGAACCAGATCTCCACCCTGGCACTTCCCTATGCAGGTCTCCTCCAGTGTGATCTCACAGGAAGCTCTGACAGGAGAGAAACTGCATTCCAGGACTTCACTGTAACTATCATTGACCAGAATACCACACTCTCCTCCCTGGCTATGACAGCCCAGGGTGACAGTATTCTAGATCCCAATGCCTTAGTCCCTCTTTATCCGACACTCTCTGCCAGCCTTGTCCAGGCCACATCATCAGAGGTGCCAAATCAAGGATACAACCTGGCACCTTCCTACCAGGATGGCAGCCAGCTCTATTACTACAGCCTCAACAGCCTGAGCCCTCTGACGGCTGGAGAACTCAAGCAGTGCCTGCAGGCCTATGGCCTTGTGTCCTACTCTGGAACTCAGGCCTCCTCCCTGCAACCAGAGATGGTGATGATGCTAAAGGAGTTTCAGCCAGTGAACATCCAAACACCTTTCTCCACCTCTGCCTTCTACTGTCCCACATCTGCTCAAGCCATGCCAGACAGCAGCCTTCAAGGTGAGTACAGAACCAGGAGGGGAAGGAGTGAGATCAACCCTCAAACAAAGAGGGCACAACTCTACCTCTCAGTAGTGGACAGTCCATACAAAGGGAGAACGTGAGTTCTGATAGGTTAGGTTTGCCTCGGGCCCATCATCGCAGTCTCTATAATGAGAGAATGCAGGGCAATGAGTGGCATCCGTCCCTCATTAAGACATGTCTGAGGACCATCCCCACAGACGCACAGATCACCCTGCAAGCTAATTCGTCCCATCCATCAACACACAGCAATCACCTCCTTCCTAATCTATTGCTCAGGGCTCTAGAGGACACAAAGGCCTTTCTGTTTTCATAACACTTGATTTTCCCTGTGTTGAGATCTGACTCGGGAGCAAAGCAACTCCAAACCAGTCCTGGAGGAACTATTCCTCCCAGATCCCAAGTGCTGGCCCTGCAATTCTCTTACAAATGTAAGTGCATCCGAGTCCAGTATAACCCATGGACAATTGCTAAGTTGGGCGAAGCTTCTCTCTCTCTCTCTCTCTCTCTCTCTCTCTCTCTCTCTCTCTCTCTCTCTCTCTCTCTCTCTCTCTCTCTCGCAAAGACCATGATCATTAGACCATGTTTCCTACAACACAGTCCACACGCAAGCCCAAAGATTTTACCATTTTGTTTGTTTGTTCTCTTTTGCTTTGTTTTTGAGACAGGGTTTCTCTGTTCCACCTGACTGTCCTGGAGCTTGCTTTGTAGACCAGGCTGGCCTCAAACACAGAGATCTGACTGCCTCTGCCTCCCAGGTGCTGAGATGAAAGGTGTGTGCCACCACTCCCTGGCTGATTTTACTTTCTTAAACTAATTTTTATGTCACCAATAACAAGACTGTGAAATGTGTGGCTGGAGGAAATCCTGGGTTTGAACTGCTTGCCTTGCAGGAGTGAGGAACTTGGTTTGGATACCTAAAGCCACATAAAAAGCGAAGATTCTGGGGGTATTTAAGTAATCCCAAAAACTGAAAGAAGTTGGAAGAAAATGATAAGTTCTTAAAAATGATGGACCAGACAACCTGCCTAATAACAAACTTGCAGGAAATGAGGGGTACACTTTCAAAGACAAAGTGTAAAGAAAGGAGAGGAGCACACCCAAAGGAATTCTGTACCTCCCATGGTCAAGACGGCAGGCACACGACCACACAGAACACAAAGGGAACACACATCGTCTGTGAAAACATGACATTGCATTAAAGCACACAAAAAGAACAGAGCAGTCACCACGATTCTCACAGTAGAGATGCTGCCCTTGCGATTCAAGAAGAGCTCATAGGAAGGCCTGCCCCACTGCTGAGGGCCTGAGTGTGCTGAGGAGCACTGAAGGATGGGAACAGGAGGGGAGCATCTCACTTAACCAGGCACTGACTTCTTACTTGACTCTTTTTCAGTGGTGGAAATGGAGCCGCCTCTGGAATTGACACCCTTCAGGTCAGACATTCTGTTTGCTGCATGAGTCCAGACCTTGGCAATGCCTGCACCCATGACAACCGGATGAGGACACCACCTGTCAGTGAGGACAGGTCATTAACTACCCTCAGTCCACAGTCCTTCAGAATTCAGCTGCCTCCATTGCCTCCAGCTCCAAGCCTGGAACAAACAGAAAATAACAACTTGGATTTTAAGACAGCGCGATCTTATCAACGCCATTTGGATACCTATGAGGGCACAAAAAGAAAGCCAAGACCCCAGCACTCCTACCTTTAGGGCACCGCCGACAGGCAGCAAGACCCTGAAATACACGGATGCTGAAGAGCCTACGGCAGAAACCTTGTTCTTGACAATGACGCCTTGGGAAACGGCAGCCTAGGTCAGGAAGAGCCTGGGGTGTTTCAGAGTGTGGTAGGCTCCAACATGGACTTTGCAGACATGACTGCACTCATGGCCGATATTCACCTTCCCCAACTCTTCAACTCCCTCACAGAGCTAAACCAATTCCAAGATCCCAGAGCACCTCAATCCAAAGACTCCACAGTCATCAGGAGGGATCAGGCCCAGGAAAGATCCAGCGGCATCAGTGCACCCTCAGACCAAGTAAGAAAGAATGACCAGAAAGTCTCTGAGCTGCTTGCTGGAGCTCCTCAAGCCAGAATCCAACTCCAGAAACTGGTGGAGGGAGAAGAGGCTGTGGGCAGTGCTGGGTTCAGTGAAGGGGCTTTCGACAACATGGCCAAGCACTTGGAGGGCAAAGCTCAGAAAGTCACACCCAGCAAGCGCAGCAGAGCTGGGGCACATGGGCAAGACAAGGCCAAGAAGACTAGAGAAAACAACTCCAAGAAAACAGAGGAGCTGAAGCCATCAAATCACAGAGCCAAGGCAGAAGAGAAGCCCACCATCCCCAAGACCAAGAGGAAGAGGAATCCACCTGAGCTCAGCCATGACAGCTTTAAGAAGCCTCGAACTCACCTGGGCATGCACATGCTGGAGTCCGTGCAGGTCTTTCACCCACTGGGGAAGAAGAGTGAGAAGAAAACTGGCATCTCCTCCTCCCGGGCTCTGCTGAACTTCAGCAGCAATAAAGATCCCAGGACAGGCCCGGATACCACATCACTGCTGGATATGCCACGTGAGGGCCAAACCTTTGACAAAAGCCTGGGCAAGATTCAGAGACCAGGGGGCATTGCTCACAAGCGGTGTCCATCTCCATCCCAGTATGAGCTGCCCCCACCTGGGAAGGTCAAGTTAGTACCTCTGCCTTTCCCAGTCCTGGACAAGCCTCAAGCCAAACCTGTTTCCAGAAAGCTGCTCTGCCTGGCTTCACGCAGGCCCACTGTGGCTTACCCAGTGAAGTCTCACTCCCACTCAGCTCAGCCTCCCACGCTCAAGTCATCCCAACCAGCTCCTGCCACCACATCTTTGATGGCCTCTGACAAGCCAGCTCTGCCAAACGGCACTAGTGCCACACGAGCTAATATAACCAAGCCCATCCAGTCGTTCACTGGGCCCCAGCCGGCTGCCTCGAGGCCTGCACCCTACAGAGCATCATCTCACACTTCACTCCACAGGGAGCCTCTTTCTGCTGCCAGGAACAAGGCCCTCTCGTCTCCCAAAGCTAAAACCCAATACCTGCTGCTAGACTTCAGTTGCCAACCCATCCCATGGAGGAAAGTGGACATTCCAGGGCCAGTCATCTCACAGCCCATCCCTGAAGAGCAGAGGCCAGAGAGGGAGGCCATGAAGAGGCGGGCTCAACAGGAGCGAGAGAATGCTGCCAAGTACACCTCTCTGGGAAAACTGCAGTTTTTCCTTCAGAGGGAGAAGGATATGGAAATTTCGAAATATTATGGCTATGCAATGTAAGAGCTAGCCAGGTTCTCAGTGTAAAGTTCTGTTCAGTGTGACTAAGAGGAGATATAAATACCAAAACACATGCATACATAGGTTTGAAAGACTTATGTGAATATATTGTACAATTGGTACAAGTATAGGGCGTATAGATGACATGTAGATATAGGACGTATAGTGTAAAATATTTCTATTCACACATATTTGAATACTTAGTAAAACTCATCTAAAAATCTTGTTTGTTATTTTATTTGTGAGTAATGAGTGGTTGAATATTTTTCTCTGATATTTAACATCTATTTTTCTAATTGCGGTATCATATTCTATATGAAATAAAGCTCACAAAATATGTATTTAATCTCAGATCAAGTAATAAGTGCTATAGTGGTATTAAAAAACCGTTCTCCCCTAGTGAGCTCATATTCTCTGGACATGGGATGTCTTGAAGCACACATTGACGACTGAGCACACTCCTTGTTACCGCAGTCTGCCCAGCTCTCATCTCTCCCCCAGTGCTTAGTCCATCATTTTTCTGCTCCAGAGCTTTGGCCTCTGATCTCATGAAACCTATGCACACAGGATCTCATTTATGTAAATATAATCGTGAACCACATCTGAAAGAAAACATGGATAGTTTACGGAACCTGGCTAATTTATATGACTATCTCCACTGAATATTTTTCCTTCAAAAACATAATTTCCATTCTTTTATGAATAAATAGTTTTCCATTATGCTGATACATCACATTTTCTTTATACCTTTCTCTGATGCTGACACCCAGGCTATTTTCCTAATGTAGCTACTATGTACTGTTGCAATGGCTACTGTTGGCGTCAACCTGAACACATGTGGCATTAACTAAAACCCAATTGATTGGATACACCTGTAAAGGATCTTTCTTAATTAAAAAAAAATCATTTGAAGTAGGGATACCCAACTTAATCCAGCTCTTTTGAAATGGGAAGTTCTGTTTTTAACTTTGGCCACAACTTCAGATGGCAGCCTATATAAAGGATAAGGAAGAAAAAAGCCCTTTGCTCTTTGCTGGCTGGCCTTTACTCTTGCTAGCATGTCCATTACTTCACTGGGATTAGAGCCTACTTCTTCGGAATTCCAGAGTACACCAAAGACCAGCTGAGATATCTAGCCCCATGGTGTGAACAACTACTCTACTCTTGAAATCTCTCATGGTAGATAGCCATTATTGGAATAGGTAGACTATGGCCTATAAGCCACTTATTAAATCACCTTTCTATATATACACAGATGGATAGATTCTATCAGTTCTGTTCCTCTAAGGAAGCCTGACTAGTTTAAGTATGCTGCAATCAATATTGATGTGCAGATATGCCTCTAATAGAAAGAACTGAAATGCTGTGTGTATCCGTGAGTGGTATAACTGATTCACTGTGATTCTGTTGTGTGGTAATTCTGACAAAGAGCACACATGGACAAGAACTTTATTCTTAAAGTTAAATAGAAAGTATTTCTGGCCAGCAGCTGCATGGGAAACTTGCACAAATGATGCAGCCCCAAGACTCACTGCCTCCGATCTTCTAAGCACAAAAACTACCTCCTGGATTGACATAATTTAGTTAGCAAGAAGCAGAACTATAGAAGCCAAAAGGGAAGACTAGTACATTTAGAGACGTTCCTGGATCCTGGAACTATTGACTATGTCTTTGAGGAGTAGGTCTTTTTTCCCATCTTAGCAGTATTGGGAACCTACTTGCTGGGTTCTAGGATCAGAATGGTGCCTACAACATGGTTTGGTCGGTTGTGCTAAGGTCAGGGGACTGATATCCAAGATATATAAAGAACTCAAGAAACTGGGACATCAAAATACCGAATAATTCCATTTTTTAAAGGGAAAGGATCAAACAGAGAATTCTAAACAGAAGGAATCACAATTGGCCAAAGGACATTTAAGGAATTGCTCAACAAGCCTTAGTAAACAGGGAAATGCAAATTAAAATAACTCTGAGATGCCATCTTACTAAACCTGTCAGAATGGCTAAGATCAAAGCACTGATGACTGCTTTGTTACAGATGTGTTGGAGTAAGGGGGAACACTCCTCCACTGCTGGTGGGAGTGCAAACTTGTACAGGCACTTTGGTGATGTAGGAAGGTCTTCCATCTATCTGTTGTTTCATTGGTTAATTAATAAAGAAAACTGCTTGGCTTGATAGGTCAGAACATAGGTAGGCAGGGAAGACAGAACAGAATGCTGGGAGAAAGAAAGCAGGGTCAGTCAGACACCATGACTCTCCTCTCCGAGACAGACACAAGTTAGGGTCTTTCCTGGTAAGCCACCACCTCGTGGTGCTACACAGATTACTAAATATGGGTTAAAGCAAAATGTGAGAATTAGCCAGTAGGAGGCTGAAACTAATAGGCCAAGCAGTGTTTAAATGAATACAATTTGTGTGTTGTTATTTCAAATGTAAAGCTAGCCGTGCGGCAGCCCGCCGTTCCTTCTGCACTTTGGAAATCAGTATGGCTGTTTCTCAGAAAATTGGGAGTCTCTACCTCAAGAACCAGCGAGACCACTCCTAGGTGCTCACTCATGCCACAGGGACACCTGCTCAACAATGTCCATAGCAGCACTGTTCAGAATGGCCAGAACCTGGAAACAACAAGATGCCCTCAGCTGAAGAACAGTTAAGGAAAATGTGGTACATTTATGCAATTGAGTATTACTCAGCAAAAAAGGAAAAAAGAAAAAGAAAAAAGACATTATGAAATTTGCTGACAAAAGGATGAAACTAGAAAAAAAAATCATCCTAAGTGAGGTAACCCAGACCCAGAAAAACAAAAACAGTACGTACTAACTCATAAGTGGATATTAGATGTAAATCAAAGAATAGCCAGGATGCAATCCACAGTCCCAGAGAAGCTAGGTAACAAGGAGGACCCTAAGAGGGATACATGGGTCGCCCTGGGAAGGGGAAATAGATGAGATCTCCTGGATAAACTGTGCCTGAGGGAGACAGAGGGCAGGGGATGGGAATATGAGCGATCAGATTGTCCATATGGGGGAGTGACAGAGAGGAAGAGCAATGAAAGAGATATCTTTAGAGGGGTCATTTGGGGGTTATAGAGGAAACCTGTGCCAGGAAAAACTTCCAGGAATCCACAGGATGACTCCAGCTAGGATTCCTAGCAGTAGTGGAGAGGGTACCTGAAACTGGCCATCTCCTGTAATCAGATTGGTGACTACCCTAATTGTCATCACAGACCCTTCATCCAGTAACTGATGGAAGCAGATGCAGAGATGCACAGCCAAGTACTAGGCCAAGCTCTGGGAGTCCAACTGAAGAGACAGAGGAGGAATTAGATGATGGGGGGTCAATATCATGATGGGGGAAGCCCAGAGACAGCTGACCCAAGCCTGTGGGACATTCATGGACTCAAGACCAAACAGCTAGGGAGCAGGCATGGGACCAACCTAGGCTCTCTGTAATGTGGGTGACAGTTGTGAAGCTTGGTCTATTTGTGGGACCCCTACCAGTGGAACAAAGATCTGTCCCTGGTTCATGGAACCCACTCCCTATGGTGGGATGCCTTGATCAGACTTGATGCAGAGGGAGGAGCTTGGTCCTGTCTCAACTTGATAGTCTACACTTTGTTGACTCCCCTTACACTTTCTGAAGAGTGGATGGAAGGCAGAAAGGTGGTGGGGGAGGAATGGCAGGAAAGGAGGGTGGGGAAAGTGTGGTTAGCATGTAAAATAAATTAAAAATTTAAAATAAGAAAGTCAGAAAGGAGCCAGGATTTTACACTCCTCTTTATGACCTAATTTCTCCCATGTCCCCACATCCTAAAGGTTCCATTGCCTTCCAGTAGTGGCGCCCATCTGGATCAGAAGGGGCAGAGGCTCCTGCCAGCTCTGCACTGTCATTTTCTTGTCACTGGAACCCAGAGAGCATAAGTGGTCATTCGTGTGACATAGGGAACAACTTTTAAACGTCTATCTTCAGGACCCAGCCTCAAGGGATGATTTCCCATTTCATTATCTGTTAGCTAGGTGGGTAAAGGCAAACCTCCTGGACACCCTTAGAGTGTTGGTCTTTCCTAGATCTCACACCGTGATCCACCACACAGCTTTATCCCTTCAAATCAGTGCCTAATGCAGAAATCATGTGCTGAAAATTAGCATCATTGATTACCATCCATCCAGGAACATGGTCAACAGGCAGAGTTTTTTGATCCATGTTACTGATCAATCTCCTAATTAAAGAGAAGGAAGAGCCTCTCTGCCCATCAGAGTGCATCTATGGGCAGTTCTCATATCCGCTGGAGCTGGCTCTCTGCTGGGGATTCAGCATTAACAGGGATCGCCTTGCAAGAACAGTAAGAAACGTGTGCTCTGTGGCCCCAAAAGAGAGTGCATTTCCAGGAAGTGGGAGACACTTTGAAAAGTACAGTGTGGGGGACAGACAGAACTCAGCTTAGAACAGACAGAACTCAGCAGACTTGCCTCAGCCAGGCAAAGCAAAGTGGTCAGTCCAGGGAGGTGACAAACAGGGGTAAGCTCCTGCAACCCTTTATGGGAATCCTTGGTTGGTGGGGCCCAGTGGATAAGGAAACAAGCTACTTGTTCCTAGTTACACGCACCAGAGATGAGCCAAGCTCCCAGAGTCTCTGTCCTAGTCAGGTGGAATCTTATTGTTTTTAGAAGGGAAACTGGAATCCGTGTGTGTAGCTCGTCTGATCCTCACCCTCCCCCACCCCTAATTGGTGATCTTTACCTACCCTCTTGCTCCCTTCACATCCTGACTCATCAGTGATGCAGGCTACAGATGTACCACTCGGGACACGCTCACATCCTGACTCCATCAGTGATACAGGCTACAGATGTACCTTGGGACATGGCAGGCTCTTTTCGTACCCTCATCAAGAGGCATTGCATTCCAGAATATGACCCTGAGAAAGCTGGCCACCTCTGCTGAATGGAAGGACTCTCCTCTCTGCTGTTGGGAACTTGGGGCCCTGCAATTCCCTGGAACAAGAACTTGCTTGTTGCTATACTGATAGAAACAGGGAATCTGACTGACATGCTATGGTGCTCCCTGGAATCACACCACTTAGGAAGCTACCTGAGCCTGCGCCAGTCGCTCAGTCATTGCTACACTCCTTCACAAAGGCTGTCTGCACCCCGCACACACCTCAGCAATGTGGGATCCCGCCGTCACACCTGTCTGCACCCCGCACACACCTCGGCACTGTGGGATCCCGCCGTCACACCTGTCTGCACCCCGCACACACCTCGGCACTGTGGGATCCCGCCGTCACACCTGTCTTAAGCGCCTCTCACAAAAATGGTCTCTCATGTTGATGAAGAGGGAAAATTGAAATCCCTATGAGATGACACCAATAAATGTCATCATATACACACTAAATGTGAAAATAGATAATCTCAATTGGTAACAATTTCCCTCAGTGACTGCTTGAGTTTTACTTGTCACAGGAAAATGACACCAGCACCTTAAATTCATGAGCTCGTAAACATACATAATGCACAATGGTGGACACATATATACAGTTCAATGCAGAGACACTCTGCAGATATGAGTGCCCCTCCACGGCCATAACAAAGTCACCGGGCAGAGAAGCCTTTTATGGGAAAAGAGGAAAGAATACCATCAAAAATAAATAAAAAATAAACATGAGATGAAGCCAGAGTGTCAAGTCAACTCCCTTGCACTCATCGGAGCAGCCCTGTGTTGGGCTCACTAAGATCTACCTGTGCATCCCCTCCTCTGGGATGGCTGGCCTCCTGCTCTTGCAACACCTTGAGCAGCCACCAGTTCATGAATGTCATCTGCAACCACGCCTCTTCTCCTTTTAACATCTGTTAAATTGACGCCACCTAGGCTGTTGAAGTAGTAAATCAAAATCCAACCAGGATGTGGACAGAGAAATAATTCTGATCCTGAATGTCCACAGCTCCTTCTCACAAGAACCAGCTGCATTCCTCAGAAATGGTGAGTAATCCTGACTTTTAACAGGCACAGGGGAAAATCACTCTCCTGGGGGGGGGGGGGGGGGAGACTATTTCATTCCTGATGCTACACTGACATCTAGTGGTCAACTCAAGTATCATTCTGAAGATCCTCCTGCAATTTTGAAGGCTTGTATTTCTCCAAGCTGACCACTTCCATGTTCAAGATGTTCAGGGCTGGCAGAAGATAATTGTTGCTAGGCCTGGTGATGCGAACTGTTATCCATCCTGCTTGAGAGGCTGAGGCTGAGAGATCACAACTTCAATACTAGCCTGGGCACCTACCCTGGGCTCCAAATAAAACACATAAAGAGGGCAGAGATTGAGCTGGGTGGCAGAACACTTGCCTAGGACACGTCAGCTGCTAGGGTCAATTGCAAATATAATTGTTTATCAAACGACTGAGCATGAAGTGTGTGTGACTTTAGGGTGGATTTATGCTCAGTAATTATCCATGAGCTTACTTTATACGTGCAGCCATCAATGAGAACAATGAGCAAGGTCTTTAGCACTTCTGTGGATCATTTGTTCACCTATTCACCCATCTTTTCCTCTAAGCTGTTTGATGTGTCTGTCGTAGTATTTTATGGGTCTTTCTTCCAGTTCAGGCATCTCAGTTGTCCACAGCTCTGTCCAATCCTGGTCTAACCTGAAGCTTCCTGCATCTGATAACACTGTCCTCTCCTGGTCTAACCTGCAGTTCCCTGCATCTGATAGCACTGTCCTCTTCTGGTCTAGCCTGCAGATTCCTGCATCTGATATCATTGTCCTTTCTGGTCTAGCCTGCAGATTCCTGCATCTGATAGCACTGTCCTCTCCTGGTCTTGCCTGCAGTTTCCTGCATCTGATAACACTGTCCTCTCCTGGTCTAATCTGCAATTCCCTACATCTGCATAATTTTCTTTTTTGTTGCTTGTGCATATATTCTTCTATACTGCTTTTTATACTGCATGTTGCACATTACAGGACAGAAAAGGCAGGAGAAGCTAAAGGTATTTCCTCATCTCAGAAGACACAGGGATTTTAAACCATTGCAAGCAGCTTTGCTGAGGGGCTCTCTTCCTCACAGAACCAGGCTAAAGTAGCTCCAAGTCTACTGTGGCCTGAAGGGGAGGTAGGTCTCTTCCTTCCAGCTAGGTGTCAGGACACATCACCACAGCCTAACTTCAGTCTCTGCTTCCACTACTTCCCCCCTCTCTCACTTGCCAGTATTAGGAACCACCATGGCAGCATGCACAGGGAACTCTGAGGCCTGCGGCCAGTGCCGACTTCTCTGAGACTGAACTTGTCAGAAAGGGAAGTACAGTGTGGACTGAGTGCATGCCCTTGCAGCCTACAGTGCGAACCCTTGCAAACTCCTCCAGTGTCTCAGGAAATAGCTCCCAAATCCAAAGAGCCTCAAGTTTATGTGAGCCCCTCACAGAAAAACCAAACCAAGTTTACTCAATGGGGTCAGCACACAGCAAGACCCTTCAGCTAACCTAAACAATCTACTGAAATATAAAGTAGAGGTTCATACCTACAATCCCAGCACTCAGGAGGTAGAGGCAAGTGGATCTCTGTGAGTTCAAGGCCACTCTGATCAACACACAGTGAGGACCAGGACAGCCAGGACAACATAGTGAGACACTGTCGTGGAACAGAATCTACGGGGAGCCCTGCTGTATACAACAACACGGGGTCACTTTCACAAGTTGAAAGACCAGGGAATTGAATTGGACAAAACTGATGTTGGGCTATACATGTTATGCGCAAAGCCTCTAATGTTGATAATTCCAAATATTAAAATATGGTCCTCCTCTGGACCAGGGGGGTGCATATATCAGGCCTGTGATTTCTATATCCGATGTGTCTAGTTATTCATGCAGGAAACGGTCCTGCCCAGAGAAATGCCCAATGTGGGAGCTGGGCCAGAGTTCAATAATAGTAGATCTGTTGCCTAGCAAGTGGGAAAACAGGGCCCATCCCACATTGTAGGGACTAACAAGATAAATAGATGAAAGTAAGGTCTAAGGTCAGTCCTCTTTATTCTTCAGTGGCATCTGGAGACATTATTAAACTAGAAGAACATGGCCAGAAAAGTGGGTCAGTGGGTAAGAGAGAAACCTGCCAAGCCTGATAACCAGAGTTCAATATCCTAAACGCAAGATATAAGGAAACTATTCTAAGCTGTCTTCTAACCCCCACATACACGGCACGGTGAACACACACACGTATACTCCCAAACACAATAGGTCATCAACCAACCTGAAGAGCGCCGGTGCCGCTGTGCCCATGTTCTCCTCTAGCCACAACCTCCGAGCCCTGCATGCCAGTCCTCGTCCTGAGGATCAAGTATTTGGATCAAGTGCAAAGCAGGGCCAGGAAGCTCATAACCTGTGTCTTAACTGTTGCGGGCATGGATAAAGCTGGGTATCCTCTGTCAGGCAGTGTTGTATCGCAGAGTACTCCAAGTCAGCTATGAAGCAAGCACAGGAGAATCCACAATTAAATCTGAAATAACCCAGAATCCAAAGTATCTTGAAAAACCATCAGATTTTCAGGACAATTTCCAGCTTCAAATTTTCAGATTAAGATACTTTAATCAGCAGATTCATGCCAATATTCCCCCGGTTCAGAAAACTCCAAAGTAAGAGACACTTCTGGTCCCAGACATTTTGGATAAGATGGGAAATATTCACCCTCTGTTGTTCTCATGCTGTTACACATGGGGAATTCTTCTGTGAAAGCACAAAGGGCCTGTCTCTCTCATACATATTCAAAAGAGCCAGAATTGGGCACAGTAGTGATCTACAATCCCATCACCGGGCAGGCTGAGACACATGTATGCATGGGTGTACACACATTTCATACAGCAAATGAAATAAGAGTAATGAAACTTGTTAGGTGACAACTCTGATGATTAGCCAGGCCTTCTGGCTCTAATTGCATGCTTGGCGGTAATTCATCTAATCCCTAATTTTTAAGCAGTGTTGGGAAACTCCAGTAGAAATGTGTTTCCTTAATTTGAAAGTGAAGGGGGCTACAGAAAGTACTTCCCACTGTCACCAGGAGTCATTAGATAAATGGATCTCCGTCACCTATGGAACACATGGTTTGAATCTGCAGTGTCCCCCAGAGGCTCGTGTTTTGAGTACTTGTTCCCTAGCTGGTGGGAATATTTGGGAAGGCTATGGAACCCTCAGGAAGTCCAGCCTTCCTGGAGGAAGTGGATACTTAGGAGTGGCCTTTGAGTTTAGAGCCCAGACATGGTCCTAGCCACTCTGCTCTTCTTGGTCAGCCATGACATGAGCAGTCACTGCCACACACTCCCACTGCCATGAACTGGGCCACTCCAGCATGGCCACTCCGCTGTGACAGACTGCAGATCACAGACCCTAAGCCAAAGTAAACCTTCCCACCCTACTTTCTGTGGGTATGGTGTCACGGCAGCAAGAAATAAACTAAGGGGTTAGCAAGATGGTTCTGTGGGTATGCTGGCTAGTTTTGTGCCAACTTGATACGAGTTCACCTGAGTGCAGGGTGAAACTGGGGTTTCAATTGAGAAAATGCCTCCGGAAGATCTGGCTGTAGGTGAACATGCATGGCATTTTCTTAATTAGTGATTGATGTGGGAGGGCCCACCTCATTGTGGCTGCTACCACTCCTGGGCAGGTGGTCCTAGGCTCTGTAAGAAAACAGACTGAACAAACACTGAGGGGAAAGCCAGTAAGCGTCGCTCCTCCATGGCCTCCGCATCACCTCTACCTCCAGACTCATTCGCCTTTGAGTTCCTGCCTTGGCTTCCCTCAACGGACGGTGACTCGGGACATGAATAAATTTATGTAAACCCTGTCTTCTCCACATGACTTTTGGTCGTAGTCTTTCATCACAGCAGCAGAAACCCTGACTAACACAGCGGGCAGCTGTACTGCTGCCAAGCCTGATGGCAGGGCTTCGATTTCAGGGGCACAGAGTGCACGGGGAGAACCGACTCCTACACCTGTCCTTAGACTTCACACATGCGCTGTGGTATGCACATACAAATACACACGGACACGCATAACTGGAAAAGAAAAAAAGGGGCTGGAGAGATGGCTCAGTGGTCAAGAGCTCTGGCTGTTCTGGAGAACCTGAGTTCAATTCCAAGCACCCACATGGCAGCTCACAAGTGTAACTCCAGTTCCAGGATACCTGACACCCTCATATAGATACACATGCAGGAAAAAAGCCAATGCACATAAATAAAAATAAAAAAATAAAATAAAAAGTAAAAAAGAAAGTAGCCCAAGCCATTCACTGATTTATAAACATGTTTAATAACTGAAACTTATTCTTGATTTTCTATATGAAAACGTTCTTCAGTCTTCAATATGGTACGCTGAAGGTCTTAGGGCAGCAAGCAAAATAGTCTGCGCAAGTGCAGCAAAATGCTAGCTATAGAAACGTTTACTGCCTGGAGTGAGTGAGTGTAAGTGTTGGTACACGTGTGTCATGGCATGTGTGGAGGTCAGAGGTCACTCTCTGGAGTCAGTTCTTTTCTCTCCTGGTGGAATTTATTGATGGAATTCAATGGTCAGATTTAGACAGTAAACACTTTACCTGCTGAGCCATCTCACCAATCCTACTTCAAGTTTTCCACACTAAGTTGTTGGCGGTGGGTGGAGTCACCGTCACGTCACTGACCGCAACTTCTCACAATATTCACTGATTCGCTTGTGGGAAATATGTGCATATCCATGATGCAAAGGTTACTGCTCATTGCTATAAAGGGGAAAAATTAAGGTGTCACTTCTATAAGATGAATTTTTTTAAAATAAGCAAAAACATTTCCTTACCCATTATGAAATCTTTCAGTGTATTTGTATAATTTTTCTACGTAGATTTGGTGTCATTCACCATTTTTCCATAACCATCATAAACATTGTGACTATCTAACCTGTAAGGTGACCCTACTTCAACTGTTCTTTAAGAACATCTCACCTGAGAACATCCTCTAAAAACACAGATTCTGGGCTGCGAGACGGCTCAGGGGTTAAGATACCTTGCTGCTCACCCAGAGGTCCCAGCACCCAGAGCAGGTGGCTCCAGACCACTTGTAACTCCAGATCTAGTGGAACTCTCTTCTAGCCTCTGTGACTACTGGCACAGGTACAGTGAGCACACATGTGCACATGTGTGTATACACACACACACACACGCATGTACACCACACACACACAAACATGCAAACTTGTTTTCGAGACAGGGTTTCTCTGGCAAATTTTTAAAATCCTTTTTAAAAACAGATTCTAGGTACTCATCTGCTAGGCAACTCTCCTAAGCGATGCCTAGGAATCAGAATTTTTGAAGCCTTTCATTTGTTTGCTTTTTCAAACAGGGTCCTACTATGTATGCTAAGAGGGTCTCAAACTCTTTACCCTCCTGGCCCAGCCTTCTGTGTGCTAGGATTATAGATGTGTACTCTATCACCCACGTGGTAAATTAATTTACCAAATAAATCAGCATATATTTCATTTGTTCAGCCCATCACTGTCAAATATTGTTCTGAAACTTTGCTGTCATAAAAAATAATCACAAGAATTCTAATAGATATCTCTTGTCATGCACTGTTTTCTGAAGATGATAAAGTGAGGGCATCTCCTTCTTAAAGAGCAAATATTTAGTACGCAGACAACTGTGGTCA
Organism: Arvicola amphibius; assembly: GCF_903992535.2. Lineage (NCBI taxonomy): Eukaryota > Metazoa > Chordata > Mammalia > Rodentia > Cricetidae > Arvicola > Arvicola amphibius. The sequence goes on from NC_052054.1 coordinate 86,972,052, forward strand.
CTGTTGCTCTGGGAAACTCACCACCCTACTGTAATCTGAGGATCACAGGGAATATTGGCAGACACCCAAAGCTATGCTGGCTATCTTAGAAGAGTTCATTAAGTGGTTTCTAATAACTGGGCTAGAGAGAGGGCTCAGCAGCTAAGAGCACCTGCTGTTCTCCCCAAGGCTCAGGGGTCAATGCACATGGACCCCACAAAGGGTTACAACCGTCTGTGTTAAGTCCACCTCCAGAGAATCTGGCTCCCTCTTCTGGCCTCTACAGGCACTGCACAACCACAGTGCACATAGCTACATAAAGACAAAAGACTATAAAATAGAACCAGACATGGTAGTACATGCCTTTAATCCCAGCACTTGAGAGGCAGGCAGGATGATCTCTGTGAGTTCCAGACCAGCCTGGTCTACAATGTGAGTTACAGGACAGCTAGGGCTGTTACACAGAGAAACTGTCTTGGAAAACCAAAAAGCAAAACCACTCACAAAATAAAAATAGTTCCTTTAAAAATAGAAACTCCTAAAAGCCTGAAAGAGACTGGCCTTTGCCTCTGTCACTATGTCCACAGAAGTCATCTACAACCCACAAAATGACTGCTGTTTTTCTTATCTAACCCAACCTCACCCCTGAAGCTGTGGGAATCAAACTCAGGGCCTCATTGTACAAAGCAAGTGTTCTACCACTGAGCTACACACCCAGTCCGCTGTTGTATTGTGCTTCTCTAAGCTCATAACTGTGAGGAGGAATAGTTTAGTGGTACACAGCATAAATTAGTCCTGGGTTGATCCTAAGAATCAATAATTAATTAATTAACTTTTTAAAGAAAAGAAAACCAAAAGTTCACATATAATAGTCTAATTATGTCATAATAACTATAGCAACGTCATTTGCTTGAAAAACATCACTACAATTTTAAATGCCTCACCACAAAAACAATTATATGAGGGCATTGGGTTAATTAGACTGATTTAGCTATTCTTCACAATATATAAATTTGAAAGTCTCATTTTAAATGTCATAAATATATACAATTTTTGTCAAGTAATATTTTTAAATGTTTTAATCCCAGCACTCTTGGGACTGAAGCAGGTAGTTTGTGGCCAGTTTGATCTACATAGCCAGTTCCAGGACAGTCAGGCCTACAAAGACCCAGTCACAAAAAGAAATCAAGTGATACAATATTGAGTTCACATGTTGAGTCCCCAAGGGCACTTTCTCTACACAGTCTTATAGATGCTAAACTCGTCGCAGGCCTTTGTCAATGCCACACATTTAGTGTCCATCCTGTTGCTGTCAGGCTGGCCTCAAGCTCTAAACCATATGTGTGTTAGCATGTCCTATACTGCTTAAGATCAAAAAGGCACACAATTATCACCCAAAGAGATACAAAGCCTATGCTTCTTAAAGAACGATGTGGTGATGCTTGCCCAAGTTTCTCTGAGAATTCTTTTTCCTTCTTTAAAAGGAGGTTGCATAGTACTCAGTATTAAAAAATCACTGACTAAAGAGAGTACAGGGACAATAACTCTGATTTCTCTCACCCATCATCCAAGTTAGAGACAGCACTCAAGAGAAGTTAAGGGCAGAGTCTGGACAGAACTAGGCAACCTGAGAAGGCTGGGCTGGACCTCCGTGTCCCAGATCTCTAGCCATGAGAATTACTTTTGTCTTTTATCATACCGACAGAAATTAATGCTACCAGTCTCAAGAACGCTGTCTGGGTTAGAGGCAGTCAGAGAGGCAGGGAAATTCTAATGCTCCAGGAGCTGAGACAGGACTATGACACTTCCATCCTCAGTCTGGGCTACATAGTAAGTGTCTGGGCTCCACAGGGAGACTTTTGTCTTCACAGGGGAAAATTATTTTCAAAAAGCACGCGTTCTGAGAGCAAAACAGATAAAGCTACTCTCCTTCTTTACTCATAGAAAAGAGACCCTTAAACGGGATCACAAAACTTAGTACTTAGTAGCTGAGACAGAAGGAAATTCCCGGACACCGTTACAAGATGGGAGTAGTATCTGTGAGGGAATTCTAGACCAGCCAGCGTCACAAGAGCTCCTTGCTAAACAAACAAACAAACAGTTGGCGGTGGTTCACGCCATAATGGGGGGGGGAGGGAGAGACCGACCGACAGACCGACAGTCAATCGGGGCGGAGGTGGTTCAAGCCTCTAATCCCAGCACTCGGGGGCAGAGGCAGGCGGATGTCTAAGTCTTAGGGCACCTGGTCTACGGTGAGTTCCAGGGCGGCCCGGGCTGTAACACAGAGAAACCCTGTCTCAAACACGCTGAAAGAATCCTAAGACCTCACTACAGCCATTACCTCCACTATTTCAGACCCACTTCCGCCCTCCCTGGCCCCAATCTCCCTTGCGTCTCTTCCGTGACAGCTTGCCTCGCTACACGTCATTAATTCTGACCCGTGACCCGACTCTTCCAACCGGTGAGAGACTCAAACGAGAGAAGGCACAAAAAACAGACTCCACCCGGCACAGAAAGGGCGGTTAGCTCGCCCCTCCCTAGGCCTCGGAGCTAAACCTAAGGCGCCAGTACCGCCAGACGCCGACGCGCGTCGATGACGTCACGCAAGGCGCCATCTCCGAAATCTGGTCACAGACCACTGTTGCCCGCTGGAGCAAGTCTGTTTGTGTACTGTGCCTACGTTGTTTCTTGGGCACAACGGATTTTTCTAGCGGAAAGTTAGACAAGATAGAGTCCTGGTGACTGAAAACTGCAGAACAAAACGAAGAAAGAGAAAGAAGAGTGAGGCCTGAAGGAGACGTCATCAGAGCGCTCCGGAAGTGTTCCGAAGATGAAGGGTAAGCGGGATGAGAGACAGCACGGATCACAGTATAGAGGGTCGGGACTGGAAGATGAATCAGGGATACCTGTCGCAAAGAGTCCCAGGACAATACCCAGGGAGTTGACTCAGCACACAAAAGAAATCGAGGCCCAGAGTGTGAATCGGCCCGACTCTGTCTCTAAGCTAGGAACAGATGTCAGGATCGAGTGTGTGTTCACCTAAGGAAACTAGAAGAGGTGGAGCCAAGGCCTTGGCCAGAACTAGGCACTACCTGCCCTGATAACAGTGGCCAAGTGCCTGCTCCCCTCTGCAGCCTGGCTTTTCACGCTTCGTCCTGTAAAAAAAAACTTCTAGGCGCAGTATCTCAAACCTAAGGCGTAGGTATTTGATCAGAACACAGATGTGTCAGGAAGGGGAAGCAAGCACTGGAGCACTATTAGAGGGGAGAGTGGATACGATCAAGATGACTCACACTCCTGCCATGTCCTTTTATCAGAGATCGTGTGCCTTGGCATATCTCGACTTCAGTATTATGTGCATAGAGAAATTCCCAGGAATCCACAAGGATGGTCCCAGCTAAGACCCTAAGCAATAGAAGAGAGGATGCCTGAACTGGCCTTGCCATGTAGTCAGATTGATGACTGTCTTAAATGTCATCATAGAACCTTCATCCAGCAACTGATGGAAGTAGATGCTGAGATCCACAGTGAAGCAGTGGGCTGAGTTCCCAATGTACAGTCGAAGAGAGGGAGAAGCTATAATATGAGCAAAGGGGTCAAGACCATGGTGGGGATACCACTAAAACAGCTTACCTGAGCTAATGGGAGCTCACCAACTCTGGCCTGACAGAGAGGGAACCAGCACAGGACCAAACTAGGCCCTCTAGTTTACAGTGACAGTTGTATGGCTGGGGCAGACTGGGGCCACTGCAGTGAGACCAGGATTTATCCCTACTGCTTGTACTGATTTCTTGGAACCCATTCTCTTTGGAAGGATGCCTTGCTCAGTCTAGATGTATTGGGGAGGGCCTTGGTCTTGCTAGACTTTGACTTCCCATGGGAAGTCTTTCCCTCTCTGAAGAGTGGATGGGAGTAGGGTGGGGGAGAAGGTGAAGTGAATGGGAGGAGGGGAGGGAGTATGAGCTGAGATTGGTATGTAAAATGTGAAGAGATGGTTTTTTAAAAATAAATAAATAAATTTTAAAAAATATTATGGGCATAGTTAAGAATAACTAATTTAAAATTGCTTAGGAGAACTAATGAGACTAAAGTAAATGTCAACACACACATGTGTCCTTTTAAATCAACTGCTTGACAAGCAATGAGTGTACCAGAGCTGTTACATGTGTACTGATGCAGAAAGACTTTCAATCTGATGCTAGGCATCTGAGGTAGGTAAAGCAAAGTTATTCCTAGGGTCCCAGGCCCTGCACATTTTTCTCAGTAAACAAACTCAATCTGCAGTTCAAGGGAGAACCAGATTCTACATGTAAAACTGGTAACTACCTTGGTTTGTTTACTTGGTCAAACATTTTCTCAGGGAAGCCCAAGAGAGCAGAGATGGGTTTTTGTTTCTTTGTTTGTATTGTTGCTGTTGGGATAAGGCCAGCTATGTACTGGAACTCACAGTGTAAACTAGGCTGGCCTCTCCCTCTGAAGTAACAGGACTAACCATGTGTGTCACTACACTCACCTTAGAGATAAATGTATAGGGTGTCGTGTAAGCTACATTTTCTGGTCATTTGCTCTTTCTTACCCATTTACTCCTATACTCTGTCCCCCAGTGTCACCATGATGGTTTTCTCCAAACAAATAAGAAACAGGAGCATGGATAGTTAAAGGGATTTCGGCATCATGCTGGACATATTTAGATTTGAAGAAAGACTGTTGTATTTTTATCTTGTCAGGATACATTCAATTTTATAGATTCTGAACTGTGAAAAATCTGTTTCGAACTTCTTGTAGTCAGCAAAATGTAGTGTTTCAGCCAACCACACACCCTAGCCATCAATGTCACCTCACCTTTAGAGTCTTCACTGTAGTGAGGAGCCGTGGGCTGCATTTCGTCCCGCCCTGGCTCCCGCACGCCTAGCTTAAAACCCGAAATAACAACACACAAACTGTATTCATTTAAACGCTGCCTGGCCCATTAGTTTCAGCCTCTTACTCACATCTTGACTAACCCATATCTAATAATCTGTGTAACACCACGAGTGGTGTCTTACTGGGAAAGATTCAGCACATCTGACCTAGTGGCTGGCTTCATGGCATCTGACTCAGAGAGGAGAGGCAGGGCGATTGCCCGAGGCATCTGCCTCACTTCCCTTTTTCCCAGCATTCTATTCTGTCTACACCAACCTTAGGGCTGGCCTATCAAATGGGCCAAGGCAGTTTCTTTATTAACCAATGAAATCAGCACAAACAGAAGACTCTCCCACATCACTTCACTAGTGAGCACTGCCCATGTGTAACTATAACCTGTATTTTAAGTGAGAACAACTCTAGAGTGCTCCAGTGAGGACTTCTTTTGGACAGGCAGAATCTGGAGTTGGAACTAAACCTATGCTTTAATAAAATACCAGTGACTCTTAAACACATTAAACTTTCAGAAGTGTTCTTTTTAAACCTCATCCTGGAAATTTCTAGGACAAATCCGGCCAGAGGAAAGAGGAAGCAGTGTCTAAGACAGTTGTAGTGGTTCATGTCTATAATCCCAGCAACTAGCATTGGGAGCCTGAGACAGGAGTTTTGGAGGTTTAAGGCCACTGTGAGCTATATAGCAAATTCTAAGTCACTGTAGGATACAAAGTGAGACCTTTTCTTTAAGTAATATGTAATTAAGCAGCATTCAGTAGGGCCAGGACATGGATCCAAGGTGAAGCACTTGCCTGGCATGCATTAAACACCACTGAGTTGAACCCTCCAACAATGCAGAGTAAAACAGGAGGATCATCCAAGAAAGCTTTGCCTTTTCATACTAACCCAATATTCCTTCTCTAAATAAGTGTAGTTATTGCCATAGTTAGAAAAGCCTTGGGTGTTATACTCGTTCCTAACAGAAGTAATCGTCTGTTTTTGTGTTTGTCCCCCAGCTGTGATTTACCATGCATTTTCTCACAAAGAAGCCAGAGAGCACGATGTGCAGGTACAGTCATTCAAAGGGGGGCTGGAGCAGTAGACTCGACAGCAGAGCAGGCTCAATGTCTTCTTAGACTGATCTAGCCGTTCTTTCCCATGGATTACTCATCTGCACAGGTCGTATTTTAGGCCAAATCAAGGTCTTTTTGGTTGGTGTCTTCATGTTCCAGGCTCCTTTCTTAGGGTACCAGAATCAGCTGAGGCACTTGGACTCCTTAATTTCATGTCATCTCCCACTCTGTAGGGAATGACAGACAGCCTGTGCCTACCGAAAACCTGTCTTGATCTTGCTTCTGTGCCCGATCAGTGCTCAACCCATTTCATAAGTGGATGTTACAGATTCTCTCTGGTTGCTCACAGGCTTTGTCAATTGGACAGAAGCTTCACCTGTGGCTCATAAAGAGCGTATCCTGCCAGGTTGTGTGGGGCACATCTTTAATCCCAGCACTTGGAGGCAGAGTCAGGCAGCTCTCTGAATTCAAGGACAGCCAGAGCTACACAGAGAAATCCTGTCTCAAAGATTGGGGGGGGGGGATATCCTTTAAATCAAGATGTTAAAAGGCCAGTTAACCTTTAATTGTATTTCCCCATGAAAGAGAGACCATGTATGTATTTAAAAGAACCAAATTCTCCTGCTATTGATGATGAATTGTTTAGCCATCCCTGACTTGAACTACCTCAAAGATTATGTATTCTGTCTTTTGACCCCCCTGCATTAGCACGAAGAGGGTATCATTTACTATTGATATGTTAACCTAAAGCTGGCAATTAGCCTCAGACTTGTTTTTACTGTCTGGTTGATGCAAAAAGAACCCAGCAAATGGCCCAGACAAGAGGTAGATGCTCAGGAAAGAGCACTGCCCATATCTGCAGCAGATGAAGGCCGAGTGAGGTACCTGCCAGCCAGTGTACAGTAGACTGTTGCTGCCCCAGCCTGAGAGGTGGGAAACTAGCGTGTTTCAGGACTGATGCGGCTGTGAAACAGTCTCGCCCTACCTTCCCCAGGAGTCCATGTAACTTGATATATGTCCTGTGACATATGGAGTGTGTGTGCCCTAGATGCCCTTCACACTTTCTGCCTCAAAGTGGGGCTGGAGCAGACCTCTCCAAGAACAGCCACATGGAGTCCACAAGGCTGAAAGCAAGGGAAGATGACTGTGCTGCTCACTGTCAGAATTCCTCCTCCTTGACCTACCTGGAACCCCCAGGCAGTTTCCCTTAATATTGAAATGGCTCATTTCCCTAACAACCCCAGCTCTCTTCCACTTCAAGCTAGTCTTGTGGTCATGACTTATTAAATAACCTGTGTAGTCCATTTCTCAAGCTTTCTTCCCCACAAGGATTAGAGAAGGCTTGCATTACAAAGGATTTTGAATGCTCAATAGAGTAACCTCAAGGAAGCAATACTGGTCAGCATTTGACCTGGCTGCAGTGTGGGGCAGTGTCACAGTTAGCATATGAGTGTGACTTTTAAATCTTGGCAGTTGTGTGTAGGAAACCCTTGGCAGACAGGAGATGTGTGAGCCTAGATCAGCAAAGATGCTTGCTCTAAAGAATGGGATGAGTGCCCTGGTGTCTGAGAGCAGAACGGTGAACCACACCACCATGTCTCTGAGCAGGATCTGGGAACCCAGCGGGCTGAGGCCTTTGTGAGGGCCTTCCTGAAGCGCACCATCCCACACTTGAGCCAGCAAGACTGTGAGAGCCATCTGCAGCGCAAGGCTGTGGTCTTGGAATATTTCACTCGCCAGAAGCCAAAGCAGAGGAAGAAATCCAAAGGCCTCTCTTCCAAACAGAGGAGAGACATGAGGCTCTTTGACATTAACCCAGAGCAACAGAGGTACGCCAGTCTTTCCCATGGCCTTGCCACTCACCATTGCCTAGTCTTCCTGGTAGGGCTCTGGACTGGGATTCCAGGGATTCCCTGGACAGCTCCGCCCCTTTGGTCTCAGGGGCTTCTCCGCCATCTGCCACAAGGGGGCAGCGTCCCGCTACCAATTTTCTTATGTCTTGGCTTGGCGTCTAAAAGGCAGGCATTGGTCAGACTGAGGACTTTTCATCCTTTAACTTCTCCTAGCCTCACTAGTGTCTCCGTTGCCCATAGCAACAGGCTGATATTCTTTAGTATGTGCTTTCCTGTACCTTTAACATCACTAGACAGAATCACCCACTCTAAGGTTGCTGCCAGGGAGAAGCTCTGCCCTCATATTTCAGAAGTTTCTGAAAGGAATGTGTCACTGTTTTGTGGAAGGATGTCTCCCTCGAGATGGTTCTGAGTTTGTGTTTACAGCCACTATGTTTAGGCTTTGTATAACATAGCCACACAGCCTTTCTAGTCCCAGAAGGCAAGAGAGTGTCGCTTTGCACTGGGGCTGCCTCCCTGGAGTCCTTGCAAGAAGTGCCTGTTTCAGATTTGAGCCTGGCGTTCTTGACTCTGATCCTGGCTTTGTATGAATGGGCACCAAGACAAATGATAACCCCAGAGAAAAGCTCTTGGTCCTTTACCCTCCCTTCCAGACGATCCTGCCACCTTACACAAGGCCCTGCCTGGCAACCTGCACCTCTTGTAACAATGGGTTAAACAAGACTGATATTCATTTGTGCATTTCTCTTTGGAAAAGGAAATTGTGTGAACAGCACCTGGGTTGTATGGCTGAGGCTACATCACCACCTTCAGATGCTCTCCTGCTCCGAGCCAGGGGCTCCTCCATCATGCCCACAACTGGCCAGGAGGAAGGGCATCGAGGCAAAGGGCCCCTCTTCCCTTCTCGAGAGCAGAAATTTAGCCCTGAAAATGTTCTGCCAGGGAAGAAATTGAGGTTCAAGGAGGGGAATGTACTTGGCCCTGGTCACATTGTCGTCAGGGCAGCTAGGGCTTCCACGCAGTCTCGGGTGCTCCCTCGTGCTTACTCTCAGCCTTGAGCCCAGCTCTGGTTTGCCAAATACTGGAAATCCCAAGATCGTGTTTCTGATTCTGACAGATACAGTCTCTTCCTCCCTCTGCATGAACTCTGGAAGCAGTACATTCGTGACTTGTGCAACGGGCTCAAGCCAGACACGTGAGTTTTATTTCTGACACCTACCATGGAATTAGATCCCAAGTCTTGCATGCACTGGAGATGCAGCCTGAGAAACCAGCTGGCTGTGGGCATTTGTGATCCTATTTGCTTTGTTACCAGCTCTTCTTTGTGGGCTCTCTTGACCTCCTAGGCAGCCACAGATGATTCAAGCCAAGCTCCTGAAGGCGGATCTTCACGGTGCTATTATTTCAGGTAATTTCTGTAAGAGCGTGTGGTCATCTGGAGACTGTTGTTTGGTGGCAGTACTCAGCCTGGCATCTGTCACTTGGCATCCTGAGGTTTCTCTAAGTTACAAGCAGTGAGGCTCTAAGGTGGTTGTGACTTGACCCATGCTGGGACTTGTTAAACACACACTATGTGGTGTCTGCATGCCGTCAGCTCAGGCTGTTGTCACCTCGCCTCTAGTGCAGACTCTGGGGGACAGATTCCCCCTCTTCATGTTTCCAGGGTGCCATCACCAGTGCAGACCTTTCCCATGATTGCCAGACTCATTCACTCCATGGCACCCAACAGCTACCTAGACAGCCAGGAGGGGCCTCAAAGTACCTAACACAGAGCCCTTGGTCTCCCCTGAGGTCAGATCTCTGATTATGACACATCTCCATATCCAGTTTGTTCAGCTAGAGACCTAGAAGTACATACACATTACCTCTTTCCTAATCTTGTACCTCGGGTCAGTTTACACACCTAGTTCCTGAATCTGACCTACCTCTAACTCCTCAAGCTGCTGTGGAAGCTTCTCCCACCCTCTCCAGCTCACATACTGTTTCATTCCCACATACACACCAGATCAAATACACAGAATGAAGGCTGTCATCGGACATCTGACTCCTGACTGCCGTTTGCCTGTCCTAAGCCTCCAGCAGCTTCCCATCCAGTCAGAGTAGAAATCTACGGTGTCCTTTGGCTGTCCTCTGTGTGACTTGCACACTTGATGCCTTTGCTTGGGTCCTTCTCTCGACAAGGGGGCTGTGAAGGTTCATGCATTGACTCCTGCTGTAAATCAGGTCCCTTTCCTGATGTCACTTCCTGAGAGTCTACCACCACTAAGGTTTCCCCTCCACTTTCATTGTGCTGTTGTTATTTTCCTCATAGCCATTATCAATCAGTATCAAGAAATAGAATAGCCCGTGCTGTATATACACTGTCCTCCATGAGAGCTTCAGCTCACAGGAGCAGGATACAGGCACCTAGTATACTAAGCACATGGTTCCAAATGCTGATTACATGGAGGAGGGCAGGGCCCTGCCAGTGAGGTGACTCACCTGTGTCACTTCTGGGCAGCTCTGTAGAAGGACTGCATTCAAGGAAAAGTTCAGGAGACTCAAAAGTGAATGATGGATGTCCTGCCCATGGCACTTGCTCAATCAAAGCAACATGACTGGACTTAGTTCTTTTTGTGTATGGCCTTTTGGCTCCAGAACCCTGCATAAAACCCAAAGGATACCTGAGAACAGCCCAGAGATTGCAAAGCCCAGGATAAAGAGTTGGGAATCCTGGGCTCTTGCTGGCTTGGTCATTGCCCAGCTACAGAACCACTATCCTCTGGGCCTTCTCTTCCTCAGCTTAAAAGGGCCAGGCTCCTAGTCCCTGAGGCCAAGCTGTGACTGCTACTACCCAGGCCTTACCCTCATCTACTTTTCTCCTTTGCAGTGACAAAATCCAAGTGCCCCTCCTATGTGGGGATCACAGGAATCCTCTTGCAGGAGACCAAGCATGTTTTCAAGATCATCACCAAAGAAGACCTACTGAAAGGTGTGTGTTGTGTCCCTAGGGTATTAGATAGATAGATAGATAGATAGATAGATAGATAGATAGATAGATAGATAGATAGATAGATAGATAGATAGATGGATGGATGGATGGATGGATGGATGGATGGATGGATGGATGGATGGATGGATGGATGGCAAGGCAGGGAGAGTGGGGGGGGGGAGAGAGAGAGAGAGAGAGAGAGAGAGAGAGAGAGAGAGAGAGAGATCCTTATCCTTTCCTTGAGGCTTTCAGGTTCCACTTGACTATGGAGTCAGACAGTCTGCAGGTGCTTGCTATGTTATGAACTGCAGAGAGAGGCCCCTGCCACTGTGGCTACCGAGAGACATCATGAACGTCAGCAACCTGTCCATAAACAGGACAGAAGAACTGCTTATCTGGGTCTTTGGCACTCATGTATTTGAGGTTCTACTTGCTGAGGTGCCCACCTCTCAAGTGAATAACTAAAAGACAGGCAGAAGGAACCGAAACAGCCTGCCACTGGAGTTCTGAAAACTGCACTCTTGCTGAAGACACTCTGGAGTTTTAGCACTGTTGGGAGGAGAGAGGTACTTGTTCATCCCCAGCCACTTAGCCTGAAATAATCATACAGAAACTATATTATTTAAATCACTGTTTGGCCCACTAACTCTAGCTTCTTATTGGCTAATTCTTACATATTAATTTAACCCATTTCTCTTAATCTGTGTATTGCCACAAGGCTGTGGCTTACTGGGTAAAGTTTCCAGAGTTTGTCTCTGGCTGAGGCTCCATGGCTTCTCTCTGACTCATTCCTGCTTTCTCCCAGCAATCAGTTTAGTTTTCCCCACCTAGCTAAGTTCTGCCTGCTATAAGTTCAAAGCAGTTTTTTTATTCATTAATGGTAATCACAGCATACAGGGAGAAATTCCACATCATAGCATGGTTATTGCTGCTCCAGCAAGTACTTTTGAATTTTCCAATACCCCAGTACCCAACCTTGCCCACAAATCCAAAGTTCAAACAACAGTTGAGAGGTTTGTAATCATTTCTGTTGATGCTGGAAATCAAGACCAAGACCTCTGTCTGCTAATCCTGGGCTCTACGCCTGAGCTACCCCCACAGCCCTGCTTCATTGTTTTTCCATTTCCCTGTATGTTCTTCTGCTCACTTTATAAGTCCAAGGAAGTAATGTAGAAGTTTCCCTACTACATTCTGCACAAATCTAAGAACCAGTTCAAGACTGTATGGGAAACTGGGTTTGGTGGTATGGGAGTTCTCAGTTCTGGGAATTAATTTAATCACCTCCAAACCTGGAAACTAGGCAGTGAATTATATTTAGACTGTGAAGCAAATAGCCCAGGTCTTTTTTGGTACTTCTGGCATTGGTCTCCTCATTGCTGTAGACTTTTTTAAAGACAGTCTTATATGCAGTCCTGGCTAGCTTGATGTAGACCAGGCTGGCCTTGAACTCTCAGATCTGCCTGCCTTTGTCTCCTAAGTGCTGGCAATAAAGGTGTGGCCATCACCTTAATAATGGTGTGGGAAGTCATTCTGTATATGTGTTCCTTTTATTGGTTAATGAATAAAGAAGCTACTTGGGCCTATGACAGAGCAAAATAGAACAAGGCAGGAATTCCAAGCAGAGATAGAGGAGAAAAGGCAGAGTCAGAGAGATGTCATGTAGCTGCTGAAGGAGACAGATGCCAGAACCTTACCAGTAAATCACGAGCCTCATGGCAATAATAGAATAAATAGATTAATAGAAATGGGTTAATTTAAGATGTAAGAGTTATTTAGTAAGAAGCTTAAGCTATTAGCCAAGCAGTGTTGCAATTAATATAGTTTCTGTGTGATTATTTGGGGTTTTGGCAACTGGGAAATGAACAAGCAGCCTCCGACCACTTTAATACAATATAAATGTAAACGTGCATGAATCATGCTCTACATGAACATGAACACACTATCTTGTTTCTCATCCTTTTTCCTTTCTTCTTTTCCATTCAGTTATCCCCAAGCTAAATTGTGTGTTCACCATAGAAATTGATGGCTTTACTTCCTACATTTATGGAAGCAATTTCCAGCTTCGGTCAAGTGAGAGATCTGCCAAGAAGTTCAAAGTAAAAGGAACAATTGACCTGTGAACTCTTTGCCACTTGCGACAGATGTCCCTGGCAGCTGAGAACTGGAAATACCTTAAATACCCACTTTTTTTATGAAGCCCTTTCTGGCTGGGTCCCGAGTCAACTCCAGGAAAAGCAGAGTGGCTGAAGAACATTGAACAACACAGGAGGAAGTCGGGGGTAGAGATTTGTCTCTCCAGGGAGGAAAGACTAGCAGAAAATACACCAGGACTAACCTTGGGTGATTTGAAGAAAGCGGCCATTGGGTTCTGTCTTTCATACTTTCCTGTGTTTCTGGAACGTTCTGTGCTAAATGAGTTCAGTTAATAATGATATATTTGGACATCTTAGTTCCATTTTAGCTGCCATATTTGTAACCTTTCTACTGTGTAAGACCAGATGAGGTCTTTCTGCACATGGCCACTGGAACTATAGGTCAGGAACAGCATTAAAAACGGCTGGGGTCCAGCTACTCTGTGCTAGTATTGAGGAGGCCTTGTCATTGACACCTTGATTGTAAGAGGTATGTGACTGCTGGCCGGCTCAGAAACTGCCCTGGCAATAGTAGATGACAGCACATCCAGCCACTCACTCCAGGCCAGCAGTGGTGCTGGTGGTCAGTTCCTTGGTGCCTCCCATTCAGACTGCACTGGATGGAAGAAATTGAGAGACCCTGATGGTCTTTATATGACAGAAAAACAGAAAGCCTACTCCCTCCCAGAAACCAAAGTGTGCCCCCAAGTCCCAGAGATTATCTAGTCCCTGGTTCTGTCAACATCATCTGGACATTCCTCATGGCACTGCCCTGTCCCACCTGACCCCCATGTTATCACACAGTCCTTGCCACCCAGGTTCAGGGCACACATGACCCCTCAGCCTGAAAATGATCATTGTCCGAGGTCTTATGGACTGGTAAAGAAAGGCTAAGATCTGAACCAGAAGAGCTGGCTCCAGAGTCATGTTCTTCCCAGGGGACAGCCACAGCGGGTGAGAGAAACGCTCAGAGTGTGTGTGCTCCTTGTTTACCCAGCGCTCTACCAAGGAACTCTTGTGTGTAGAGTGACTGCTGCTCTAGTGGCTGAAAGTGCGCAGGTGCTGCACCTTCAGAGCAGACCTGTTCAGCCCCACCCTCTGTGATGTAAGGGGCGCGCTATGTTGCATAAACACAGTTGCTTCCCAGAAAAGCTGCTGGTGCCACTTGCCAAGTGAATCATGTTACTGCCGGCCCCAACTCAAGTGTCCATTGACTAGCTAAGGACATTCTTCCTCAAGGGAGACAATGTAATGCTCACCTGCCATAGAGTCTCTGCTCTTTGCCTTGTCTGGGATGTGCTGCTCTTGTCTTCTTGACCTCCCCAGGGGACCAAGGTCCACAGCATCCTCCTAGACACTGGTCCTGAGGAAACTGCACTTGGTATTACATGCAACATGACTATCCAAGTCCCCACAACTTCATGGAGAGGGGTATGGTACTGGCACTTGTGACTGTCTCCAAGGAATAGGACTGTGGTAGAAATGAGATTTGGGGTGTAGAGAGTCACATGACAGCCATCTCTGTTGAATGCAAACCATGGTCTAAAGAAACATGAGCCCCATGGAGAGTGCCATAGAAGCCAATGGGAAGAACAGTTGGCACCTCAAGAAAGGGCTCAGACTGCTGTCGAAATTAGTTTCTGCTAAGGCTTCCTCCTGACTGATCAACAGCCACCTTTCTGTGCGTATGGTCTGTCCTCAAGAGAGGAGCTCTAGTGTGCCTCTTATAATGATACTGGTTCATATAACTAACATCCCATCTAATGGCTCCTTTATCTTTATTACCTCATAAAGATCCTAGCTCCAAACATAGTCATGGAGGTTAGAGCTTCACCATAGGAATTTGAGGGTAGTTAGTAACAACTGAAATGTTCCTAATTAGAAAAGTTGGTTTTACCTCCCAGGACGGTGGCAATGTCCAGTCTGGACCCCATCCACAATGGCCTGGGTTTCTCTGCTGTTTCTTTGCTGTATGAAATTCTTGTGGCACCAGGCAGCTCAGCCTAACTGCTAGACTCTGAGCTCACATTTTCCTGACTTTCATGGGCTTTGACTTAAGGTGCACGCACAATATCCAGAGTCCTGGAGTTGTGAGCAATCAAACTCCTCCCTCCTTGTTCCACTGGAGCCAGCAGAGTCAGGAGGGAAATGTGTAGAGGGAGGGGATGGTTAATGCCAACACGGCTGGATTGGGAAATGCTTTGAAAAGGGGACTTCTTGGTGTGTTTCTGAGGGCTTCCAGAGAGGATTAACTGAGGTAGAAGATCCACCCTATACATGGGAAGTTTCATTCCCTAGGGTCAGAAGCTGGATACAATAGAAGGAAGCTTGCTACAACACAGGCATCCTTGCTCTCTCCACTTCTCTGTCATGTGTCCTGTCCCACTGTGCCTTCCTCATGTCATTTGTGTCAGGTATTTTATCACAGGGACAAAAAGTCCAACATGTGAGATGGGCAGAGTTGGCCCCTGAGGGGAGCTGTGGAATATGAAGAATTAAATCATACCCAGGTTCAGAAACCTGAAGAACCCAGGCAATCAGAGCAAGGCTTGGGAAGGTCTCCCTAGGGGAGGAGAAATGGAAAGGGGGCATGTGGCCACTAGTCAGTGGTGATGCCTCAGGTTGCACCCAGCTCTCTAATGGTGGGGAAGACATGGCAGGAACTAGCTTTGTAAACCAAGGGGCAGGTTACAGAATTCTGATCAGTTCATCAATACCTGCAATCTTTCAGGGTCTCCAAGCTACCATCTGTCAAGTGAGACATCTTGACTGCATGAAGGCCTCCTAGATCAGGCTGCTGGAATCCTGCAGCAGCATAAGCAGGCACATGTCTGCAGCAGCTGTCCTATGCTGCTCTTCAGCCATACTGAGTCAGGCCCCAGGAGTGGAACTCACATGTCTATGTGTTTGTGTAACCCCACCTGCTTCCTCCAGTCACCAGTATTTGAAGATGGTACATTCCAGATGGCATCTAAGTCTCTTCCAGTCCTGTCATCTGATTTGACCATAGATTCTTGGGCCAGTCTTTTCTGGATGTGGAAAAGGATCATGCAATGACCAGGCTCTCATATTCTGAATAATAAACATCAAGATTCTTCCCAAATATATCAATTATGGTGAAAGGCTCACTTTCTGGACAATGGCTTCTATATTAATTTAGTTTCTTATCTATAATGCTTCATTAAGACATCTTTTAAATGTCTATAATATTAATTTAATAGAAGAGGTTCTAATTGAACTATATTGGAATTGTCCATTTAATTAATCTCATAGGCCTTTAATGGATATCAAACAGACATCATTAACAAGAGTGCTAGACAAATTAGAATTAGAGTCAATAACATTCTTGGTAATTACTCATGAGCTGTGAAGGACAAGCATTGCTAAGTATGCAAACAGAAATGACTGCAAAAGAAAAAGTGTTAGAGCAGCAAGAAATCCAGAATGGACAGGGCCTCAAGGGTTCACCATTCTGTCTCCCAAGAGATTTCGACAAAGTTGCTTCCCAGCTACCAAGATGGTACTCAGGAGCAAAGCTTCAGGCTTCATTTGCATTTACAGAAAATATTCTCTCTGTGTGTTCCCTTGGACTGAGCTCCAGGTAGGGAAGAGTGGAAAGAGTTGGGGAGCATGAAACGAATGGGGAAAGAGAGAAGTATTAGAGAGGGGAGGGTCATGACAGTGGACTACGGACCGGGCACAGAGGGACTCACTGGGATAAGGCAGGTTGGTTGGCACGGAGTGTGGGATGGGATGAGATGGGGAGCACTACATTGCGTTTACCTCCACCATCCACTCACCCGCTGACCCAAGTGATGCATCTCTGCAAAGCCTAAGGCTGTCTCCCCATATTGATCTCCTTTGACCTCCCTCCAGTCAGCACTTGGCAGGAGTAACCATTCCTCACCTGGGCACTTCTTATCCCCACCTCCTAACTTTCACCCCCTTCCTGGGCAGGTCCCTCTCAGAGTCCTTCAATGACGTTCATATCCCAGGCGTGTAAATACTGAGCTGCCCTCATTCCAGTTGTTGGACCTCTCTCCAACTTCCCCCCATCACATGGCCCCAATCTCAGCTACACCTAAAGTTCTCACAATCATATTTTCTAGCAGAGAGGAAGTATGTTCATTGTCTTCCTCCCCCAAGTTAGATTAAAAGCTCGGTAACAATAAAGCCTGTGTTTTGATCATTCTGGATCCCCAGTTACCTAGAAAGAACCTGACCCATGGTAGAGTCCTATTGAATGCTGGTGTGAAAACACTGCCCTTTGACCTCTCCATGTACAACTACACCCACCTCATGGAACTGTCTCATTGCGTCTGAAACTCAGGTACAAGATCCAGCTATGCCTTACTTCTTCTCTTTTGTCTACAACCACATCCCACCTTTCTTGAACCTACTGGACGTCAACTTAATAAGAACTGAAGTCTCCCAGCCCCGCTCACATCCTATCTCTTTTTTTTGATTTTTATAATAATTTTTATTTTTAAAAAAGAAAAATAAATATTTTCATTTAAAATGAATATTCAAACCAAACAGGTTGGTGCAGTAGTGGTCATTCAGAATTAAAGGTAAAGGATCAAGAATGATCTTGGCTATTTAGTTGACTCAAGATTACCTGAGTTATATGACGTCCATCTAAAAAATACACACATACATACATTTATGCACACATACTCATATATACACATATATATGTTGAAAAAGTTTCTTAATGTTTTCATCATTTTGTTACTTTTCTTAACGTCACATTAATATTACATAATATCACATGGTAATTTTCATATAACATGACAAAATATACTTAGACATAAAATTTATGAGACCAAAAATAATGAAAATTTCATTATCCTTAGAAATGAACTACAGATGCCTCTAGCACAGAACTGGAAGCTTTTTCTTAGATAACATATCATATATTTTGGACTCTTTTTAAGTATTCAGAATATACTCTCATGGCATTTCAATATCAAAAGCATTCTCTTTTAGCTTATTATCAAATATTATTTTGCACTTGCATGCATACAAAATTGTTTCATGTCTAAAATATGATTGAATGACAATTACTATCAATCATCATGTTGTAATTGATTGACTTTATTCCAGAGAAATTTTTATTGGTGCATTTAGCTGAATTCATAACATTTTCCTGTAAACATCAAATATGACAACCATATTCCATAGGGATAAAAAGATTTTTACTAAATAGGAGAATATTGTTTTCTTAGAAAGTTTTTTTTTTGGTTTATTTTTTTATATTTAAAATTTTCCATCTCCTTCCCTCTTCCTCCTCCTTGCCTCCCCTCCCCTCAACCCATACACCCCCCTCTTCAGGCCAAGGAGCCATCGGGGTTCCCTACTCTATGTTAAGACCAAGGTCGTCCCAACTCCCACCCAGGTCCAGGAAGGTGATGAACCAAGCTGAGAAGGCTCCCACAGAGCCTGTCCATGCAGAAGAGTCAAAGCTCAGCGCCTTTGTCCTTGGCTTCTCAGTCAGCCTCCACCATCGGCCACATTCAGAGAGTCCAGTTTGGTCTCATGTTCCATCAGTCCCAATCCAACTGGAGTTGGTGATCTCCCGTTAGTTCTGTCCCACCGTCTCCATGGGTGAACGCACCCCTCACAGTCCTGATTTTCTTTCTCATGTTCTCTCTCCTTCTGCTCCTCATCAGGACCTTGGGAGCTCAGTCCGGTGCTCAATGTGGGGCTCAGTCATTTTCTTCATCTATCGCCAGGTGGAGGTTCTATGGGGATATGCAAGAAATTCATCAGTATGGCTATAGGAACTGGCCTTTACAGGCTCCTTCTCCTCAGCTGCCCAAGGAACTAGCTTGGGGCATCTCCCTGGAAACCTGGGAACCCCTCTAGGGTCAAGTCTCTTGACAACACTAAGATGGCTCCCTAAATTAAGATATATGCTTCCCTGCTCCCATATCCACCCTTCCTGTATCCCAAGCATCCCATTCCTCCAAGCTCCCCCCATTCTCCCCTTCACGCTTTTCTCTCCCCATCTTCCCTTGGCTTCATCTCGCCCCACCCTCAAGTTCCCAATTTTTGCTTAGTGATCCTGTCTACTTCCAATATCCAGGAGGATTACTATATGTTTTTCTTTGGGTTCAACTTCTTATTATCTTCTCAAGGATCCTGAATTATAGGCTTGATGACCTTTAATTATGGCTAGAAACCAATTATGAGTGAGTACATCCCATACTCATTTTTTGGGTCTGGGTTACCTCACTCAGAATAGTGTTTTCTATTTCCATCCATTTGCATGCAAAATTCAAGATGTCATTGTTTTTTTACTGCTGATCAGTATTCTAACATGTATATATTCTACAGTTTCTTCATCCATTCTTCCACTGAAGGGCATCTAGGTTGTTTCCAGGATCTGGCTATTACAAATACTGCTGCTATGAATATAGTTGAGCAAATGCTTTTGTAGTATGATTGGGCATCTCTTGGGTAGATTCCCAATAGTGGAATTGCTGGGTCCTGGGGTAGGTTGATCACAAATTTCCCGAAAAACCGCCACACTGCTTTCCAAAGTGGTTGCACAAGTGTGCATTCCCACCAGCAATGGATGAGTGTACCCCTTACCCCACAACTTCTCCAGCAAAGGTTATCATTGGTGTTTTGGATTTTAGCCAATCTGACAGGTGTAAGATGGTATCTCAAAGTTGTTTTGATTTGCATTACCCTGATAGTTAAGGAGGTTGAGCATGACCTTAAGTGTCTTTTGGCCATTTGAATTTCTTCTGTTGAGAATTCTCTGTTCAGTTCAGCGCCCCAATTTTTAATTGGTTTCATTAGCATTTTAAAGTCTAGTCTCTTGAGTTCCGTATATATTTTAGAGATCAGACCTTTGTCAGTTGCAGGGTTGGTGAAGATCTTTCCCCAGTCAGTAGGCTGCCTTTGTGTCTTAGTGACAGTGACCTTTGCTTTACAGAAGCTGCTCAGCTTCAGGAGGTCCCATTTATTCAATGTTGCCCTTAATGTCTGTGCTGCTGGGGTTATACGTAGGAAACGGTCTCCTGTGCCCATTTGTTGTAGAGTACTTCCCACTTTCTCCTCTATCAAGCTCAGTGTGTGCAGATTAATATTGAGGTCTTTAATGCATTTGGAATTGAGTTTTGTGCATGGTGATAGATATGGATGTACATTTGTTCTTCTACAGGTTGACATCCAGTTATGCCAGCACCATTTGTTGAAGATGCCCTCTTTCTTCCGTTGTGTACTTTTGGCTCCATTATCAAAAATCAGGTGTTCATAGGTTTGTGGTTTAAGATCTGGGTCTTCTATACGATTTCATTGGTCGACTTCTCTGTTTTTATGCCAATACCAAGCTGTTTTCAATACTGTAGCTCTGTAATAGAGTTTGAAGTCAGGGATGGTAATGCCTCCAGAAGTACCTTTATTGTATAAGATTGTTTTGGCTATCCTGGGTTTCTTGTTTGCCCATATAAAGTTGATTATTGTCCTCTCAATATCTGTTAAGAATTTTGATGGGACCTTGAAGGGGATTGCATTGAACCTATAGATTGCTTTTGGTAGAATTGCCATTTTTACTATGTTGATCCTCCCAATCCACGAGCAAGGGAGATCCTTCCATTTTCTGGTATCCTCTTCAATTTCTTTCTTCAAAGACTTAAAGTTCTTGTCAAATAAATCCTTCACTTCCGTGGTTAGAGTTACTCCCAGATATCTTACGTTATTTGTGGCTATTGTGAAAGGTGATACTTCTCTGATTTCCCTCTCTGCTTCCTTATCCTTTGTGTATAGGAGGGCGACTGATTTTTTGGAGTTGATCTTGTATCCTGCCATGTTACTGAAGGAGTTTATCAGCTGTAGGAGTTCTTTGGTGGAGTTTTTTGGGTCGCTTATGTACACTATCATATCATCTGCAAATAACAAAAGTTTAACTTCTTCCTTTCCAAATCGAATCCCCTTGATTCCCTTATGTTGTCTTATTGCTATTGCTAGAACTTCAAGCAGCACTATATTGAAGAGATAAGGAGAGAGTGGACAGCCTTGTCGTGTTCCTGAATTTAGTGGAATAGCCTTGAGCTTCTCTCCGATTAATTGGATGTTAGCTGTCGGCTTGCTGTAAATAGCTTTTATTATATTTAGGAATGACCCTTGTATCCCTAATCTCTTCAAGACCTTTATCATAAAGGGGTGCTGAATTTTGTCAAATGCTTTTTCAGCATCTAATGAGATGACCATATGGCTTTTTTCCTTCAGTTTATTTATATGATGGATTACATTGATAGATTTTCGTATGTTGAACCAGCCCTGCATCTCTGGGGTGAAGCCTACTTGATCATAGTGGATAATTTTTCTAATGTGTTCTTGGAATCGGTTTGCCATTATTTTATTGAGAATTTTTGCGTCAATGTTCATGAGTAAGATTGGCCTGTAATTCTCTTTCTTGGTTGAGTCTTTGTGTGGTTTAGGTATCAGGGTAACTGTAACTTCACAGAAGGAATTTGGCAGTGACTCTTGTGTTTCTATATTATGAAATACCTTAAGGAGTATAGGTATTAGGTCTTCTTGGAAGTTCTGGCAGAGTTCCCCATTGAAACCATCTGGTCCTGGGCTCTTTTTGGTAGGGAAGTTTCTGATAACAGTTTAATTTTTCGCGACTAACAGGACTATTTAGAGCATTTACCTCGTCCTGGTTTAACTTTGGTATATGGTATTTATCTAAAAAACTGTCCATTTCTTTTACATTTTGCAATTTTGTGGCATACAGGCTTTTGTAGTAAGATCTAACGATTCTCTGAATTTCCTCTGTGTCTGTGTCCCCCTTTTCATTTCTGCTCTTATTTATTTGCATGTTTTCCCTCTGCCGTATGATTAGTTTGGCTAAGGGTTTGTCAATCTTGTTGATTTTCTCCAAGAACCAGCTTTTTATTTCATTGATTCTTTGGATTGTTTTCTGTGTTTCTATTTTGTTGATTTCTGCCCTCAGTTTGATTATTTCCAGTCTTCTACTTCTCCTAGGTGAGTCTGCTTCTTTTTTTCCCAGAGCTTTCAGGTGTGCTGTTAAGTCACCAATGAGTGCTTTCTCCGTTTTCTTTAATTGGGCACTTAGTGCTATGAACTTCCCTCTTAGCACTGCTTTCATTGTGTCCCATAGGTTTGAGTATGTTGTGTCTTTGTTTTCATTAAATTCAAGAAAGACTTTAATTTCTTTCTTTATTTCTTCCTTGACCCAGGTGTGGTTCAGTAGTTGACTGTTCAGTTTCCATGAGTTTGTGGGCTTTCTGGGGGTAGCATTGTTGTTGAATTCTAATTTTAATCCATGGTGATCCGATAAGACACAGGTGGTTACTAATATTTTTTTTGTAACTGTGGAAGTTTGCTTTGTTACCGAGTATGTGGTCAATTTTCAAAAAGGTTCCATGAGCCGCAAAGAAGAAGGTATATTCTTTCCTATTTCGGTGGAGTGTTCTATAGATGTCTGTTAAATCCATTTGGTTCATTACCTCCATTAAGTCTTTCAATTCTCTGTTAGGTTTCTGTCTGATTGACCTGTCCATTGGTGAGAGAGGAGTGTTGAAGTCTCCAACTATTAGTGTGTGTGGTTTGATGGCTGCCTTGAGTTCTAGAAGTGTTTCTTTTACATAAGTGGGAGCTTTTATATTAGGGGCATAGATATTCAGGATTGAGACTTCATTCTGATGGATTTTTCCTGTTATGAGTATAAAGTGTCCCTTTCCATCTCTTCTGATTGATTTTAGTTTGAAGTCAACTTTGTTAGAAATTAGTATGGCCACACCGGCTTGTTTCTTAGGTCCATTTGCTTGATAAACCTTTTCCCAACCCTTTACTCTGAGTAGGTGTCTGTCTTTGTGGTTGAAGTGTGTTTCTTGTAAACAGCAGAATGTTGGATCCTGTTTTTGTATCCAATCACTTAGCCTGTGCCTTTTTATAGGTGAATTGAGTCCATTGATATTAAGTGATATTAATGACCAGTGGTTGTTAACTCCGGTCATTTTTTTTTAGTAGAGTTTGTGTGTTTCCCTTCTTCTAGTTGTGCTGGTGAAGGGTTGCTAGATGCCTGAGTTATTGTGGGCGTTGTTGGACTCCTTGGTTTGTGATTTTCCTTCTATTACTTTCTGCAAGGCTGGATTTGTGGCTACGTATTGTTTAAATCTGTTTTTGTCCTGGAATAACTTGTTTTCTCCATCGATGGTGAATGCAAGCTTTGCTGGGTATAGTAGTCTAGGCTTGCATCCATGTTCCCTTAGTGTCTGTAGCACATCTATCCAAGCTCTTCTGGCTTTCATGGTTTCCATTGAGAAATCAGGTGTAATTCTGATAGGTTTCCCTTTATATGTTACTTGACCTTTTTTCTTTGCAGCTCTTAACATCTGTTCTTTATTCTGTATGTTTTGTGTTTTGATTCTTATATGGCGTGGGGATGCTTTCTTTTGATCCAGTCTATTTGGTGTTCTGTAGGCTTCTTATACCTTCATAGGAACATCCTTCTTTAGGTTGGGGAAGTTTTCTTCTATAATTTTGTTGAATATGTTTTCTGGGCCTTTGAGTTGTAATTCTTCTCCTTCTTCTACCCCAATTATTCTTAGGTTTGGTCTTTTCATGGTGTCCCAGATTTCCTGGATGTTTTGTGTTAAGAATTTTTTAGATTTGTTTTGTTCTTTAATCTGTGAATTTATTTCCTCTATAGTATCTTCAGAGCCCGAAATTCTTTCTTCCATCTCTTGTATTCAGTTGGAAATACTTGTCTCTGAAGTTTCTGTCCGTTTACTCAGAGTTTCCATTTCCAGTCTTCCCTCAGATTGTGTTTTCCTCAATACCTCCATTTCATTTATCAGGTCTTGTGCTGTTTCCCTTACCTGTTTGATTGCTTTTTCTTGTTTTTCTTGGGCATCTGTCAGAGATTTATTTATTTCGTCTACCTTTTTGTTTGTCATCTCCATTTCTTTATGGCAGTTTTTTACCTCCTGTTTAAGGTCCTCTATTATTTTCATAAAGTACTGTTTAAGGTCAGTTTCTTTTATATCTTCTGGAGTAGGGTTTTCAGTTCTTGTTGTTTCAGGATGTCTGGATTCTGGTGATTTCATGTTGCCTTTCATGTTGTTGGAGGAGTTCTTGCATTGGTGCCTGCCCATCTCTTCCTTCAAATGGAGCCGGGAGGCGCTTGGTGTCCTAGACCAATCTTTGCTGTGACTAAATCTGGTTGGATCTCCCCAGTGCCAGAGCAGGAGCTATTTTTTGCGGCACAATCTGAAGAAGCCTGCACTCCCTTGCAGGAATCCTCAGACCTGCCTGGAGGCCAGAGTCTGATCCCTTTGGGTGGATGGCCTTAGTACAGGAGCAGTACACCTGAAAACACTATGGAAGGCAGTCCTTATGGAACTCCACTGCACAGGATCAGGGATTCCAGGCAGCCCAGGGAAGCCGCCTGGAGAATACTCCAAGGTGGGGGCAGGGCGGGATGGAATATCAGACAGCGAACCTAGCAGCACAATCTGAAGGAGCCCGCACTCCCTTGCAGGAATCCTCAGACCTGCCACATCCTATCTCTTGACCTCATCCTCCCACACCAACTGCCCAGCCACATCCCCAGCTCTCCCGTAGCTTCCCTGACTCCATACTCAGCCACGTACAAACAAGGTGGCCATTGGAACAGGACTTAGACTGTGCCATTCTTCCACTTAAAACCCACAAGTAACTTTTCCCTAACTTGATGCTAAGTCATGCTCCTGACCAGAATTCCCAAGTTCCTCCCTGATGGCCGTAGGCTCCCCCTCCCCAGCACCAGTCCTGTCTGCTCTGGAACCCTCAAGTGTGCACCGCTTCACTGTCGGTGTTTGCTCTTGAGTTCTTTTTTTGGGGGATTTTCTGTCCCTTGTCCCTCAACCCCATGCCAGCCTTATCTTCTGCATTTGTCTCTGTTCTACTGGAAGGTTCTCTCATGGCCTTCCTAGGTCACTCCCATCTTCCTAGCTCAGCAGCCCCTCCTCCACCAACCTATCACTTCTTGTGGGTACTACAACCCTTGTCAGCTGGGACTTTACCTACCTATTTTTCATTAGAGCCATCAAACATCCCCATATGGTGATGACACTGCTTTGCATAGAATGTGTTTAGCAGTCACTGGGCATGGTGGCACACAACTGTAATCTCAGTGCTCAGGAAGCCTCTGAGGCAGAAGGATCATGAGTTCCAGGCCAGCCTGAGCTACATTGGAAAACCTGTCTCAAAAACCACAAGGAAGACCTCAAAGTGTAGTCCAGTGGTAGAGATCCTTGCCTAACATGGCCAAAGCCCTAGCATCCACTCTCAGCACAGAAAAATACATGTTCCTAAGTATTTGTTGCTTATCTAGTTGTAGTGGTTCATACTAGTATTCTAATCACTTGGGAGACTAAAGCAGAAGGAAAACCATGAGTTCAAGGTCAATGATGAGTTCTAGGCCAGCCTGTGTTACACAGTATGAGACCCTGTCTCAAATATTGACTTCAAATTCAATAGTGAGTTCAGGTCAGCCTGGGCTACACAGTATGAGACCCTGTCTCAAACACACACACACACACACACACACACACACACACACAAAATTTATAATGCAGTGTCTTGTTAGAGGGAGGGAGCCAAGGGTGGACTATGATGAGTGGGCATTGGTTCTCACAGCTGCCATGATGATAGCAGTGACTCCATCCTTGTGACTTGTCTACAGCAGGTCCATATGCTACCCTCCCATACAAGCAGGCACTGCATCCAGCAAGAGTCCCCAGGTGCCACAACTGCCCTATGTTCTCAGAGCCTGCCCCCAACACACAGAGAGAATCACAAGTCTACACTCCACAAACAGGAGGACCATGCAGCATTATATGCCTTTTTAGTTCCACCCATTGAAGCAGACTGTGAGCCACTGTGCTGTCATCTTTGATAGTCAGGAAATCAGAGGTCAAGGCCCAACTCACTATCAACCCTCAGTTTCAAAAACAGAAGATGAGGAATAAGGATCAGTGTCTACACTGAAGCATTTCATGTGTACACATTAAATTGTACCTTCAGCCAGAAGTGAGGGAGACAGAAATGTCTTATTTAATGTATCCTCAGGCCCTCTCTCCACAGAAAGCTTGCCTTGCAAGGATCATGAGGTGGAGAACCCTTGGCTGCCTCAGTTTCCCCCACCAGTGTACTATACTGTGTTCCATGACCACACAGGGCACACAAACATATCCTACAGGTGTGTGCCTCTCTTCCTGATACATGTTTATGGTGACATCATGGAATTGACATAGCAGGACTCTCAACATTACCAATTACACAAGAACAAATGGGGTTCCTTCCAGATGTTGCTGTTTGGAAATTGGGTTGTATCCCTGCCCTCAAAGGTTGTGACAAGGCCAAGTCAAGAGCAGGAGCCCTGAAGCCCACAGCTGCTGTCATGGCCTTCCTTCTTGGGCCTGAAAGGTTGCCTTCAGACTTAGCCCCACAGACAGCCCAATGCTACAGTCCAGGGGTTGAAAACATGGGTTATATGCTGGTGGGAAATGGAGAGAATTATAAACTTAGTATTTGTGCTTTCTCTGACTCCCGCCCGTCTCCACTAGAACAAACAGCAAGCCTTCCCTGCCTTGATGGACAGAGTCCTCTGAAACTGAGACAAACCAAATCCTTTCTAGTTACATTGCTTCTGTCAAGTATTCTGTGACCACAAGGAAAAATGTATACATACGTGAATGAAAAGTGTTAGCCAGGTGAGGCAGTTCATGACTGGAGGAGGCTTGGGCAGAAGGATCACAAGTGAAAGACCTGCCTATGATACCGCTAAGACTCAAAGCCAACATGGAAGACTTAGACACTGTTCTGTTAAAGGAAAAAGGATGCTGGGGTTTGTTGCTACAATTCCTTCCCTTCAGGAGATGTAAAGAATGTCTACCTCCTCCTCCTAAGGTGCCAACAACAAACCAAGAGGCGATTCAACCAGAGCTTACTCTGGGGAACCAGTGAGTTGTTAGACTTACTTAAAGAGCCATGGGAGACTGTAAAGCAGCCACACTGAAAGGTCTGCATCCTGTATGGATGATACCTCCCCCATAGCTGTGTGCATGGAGTCCCCTGTCTTACATAGGTTGCAGTGATAAAGCACCATGGCCAAAAGCGACATGAGAAATAAAGAGTTTCATTTCACTCCCATGCTGGCTACTCTTATGTCAACTGGACACAAGCTAGAGTCATTTGAAAGGAGGAAGCATCAATTGAGAAAAATGCCTCCCTAAGATTTAGCTATAAGGTACTTTTTTTACAGAGCTGTCAGCATATTTTTTTAATTCTTTTATTTTTTAAAACAAGCTTATTTTGCATACCAATCCCAGTTTCTTCTTCCTCCCATCCCCCAGCTTCCCTACCTTCTCCCCACCCCACCCCCATCCACTCATCAGAGAGGGTGATGCTTCCCATGGGGAGTCAACAAAGTCTGTTGCATCACTTGAGGCAGGACCAAGATCCTAATCCCTGTATCTAGACTGAGCAATGTAACCCTCCATAGGGAATGGGCTCTAAAGAGTCAGTTCATGCACTAGGGATAAATACTGGTTCCATTGTTAGTGGCCCCACAAACTGCTCAAGCCACACAACTGTCACCCACATTCAGAGGGCCTAGTTTGGTATTATGCTGATGTGGGATTTCCCTCTGTGCCCCACGTGGGGCTTGAACCCACGACTCTGGGATTAAGAGTCTCATGCTCTACCGACTGAGCTAGGCAGGTGGCCTGGAGCCAGGCGAAAAGCAGGCCTGCCTGCAGCTCATCACTACAGAATGGTGCCAACATGGATAACTGAATCCACAGAAAGTTTGAGAAAGCTTGGGAAAGAATAGAGTAAAGCATTTTTCTTGGTAGCAGCAATTTCTCGGGTTTGCTCTGCTTGCTAGAGGCAAACGAGCACTCTCATCTAAGAGAGGCTTCCTGACTCAGCTTTAGCTGCAAAACCCTGCAGCTCTTTTAAGAGGTCCTGCCACAAAACACTTAAATGGTGTTGATGAAAAGCCAACCGCATGCTTTTTGGTTTTCAGCCGTAGCAGGAAAAAAGCTGCGCTGTTTTAAATGCTGGCTTTCTGGGCCATCCTGCCAGGGAAAACTCTGACTCTTTCAGGCAGGCAGTCCGACTGAGTGTGGTCTGTGAGCCGAATGCTGCAACTTGCTTGCTGACAGGGACCTTGAAACACTTTAGAGTTGTGGCAATGAACATGGCTCATGTACCTCAGCCACAAGGCTGGAAATGCAGAAAGCTAGGGCATGGGCTGGATCTAGCCGACAAAGCCATGGCTTCAATCCTACCCATATTGCTTGGTAAATTAAAGACTTGTGTGGGGCCGGGCGGCGGTGGCGCACGCCTTTAATCCCAGCACTCGGGAGGCAGAGGCAGGCGGATCTCTGTGAGTTCGAGGCCAGCCTGGTCTACAAGAGCTAGTTCCAGGACAGGCTCCAAAGCTACAGAGAAACCCTGTCTCGAAAAACCAAAAAAAAAAAAAAAAAAAAGACTTGTGTGGTTAGAAAAAGAGAGAGAGATACAGTAAAGAGAGATTCAAAAACAAAGAAAACCTCTAAATGATTTACAGTATGTTAAAAATATATGCAGGCTTGAAAGAAAAAAGTCCAAGTTTTTAAAGTAAAGAAAGAAAGAGAGTAGTTGGGTGTGGTAGTACACACCTTTAATCCCAACACTTAGGAGGCAGAGGTAGATTGGCCTCTGAGACTTCAAGGTGTGGCAGAACACACCTTTAATCCCAATGCCTGGGAGGCAAAGACAGACAGATCTCTGAGAGTTCAAGGACAACCTGGTCTACTGGGTTATTCCAGGACAAAGATATACAGAGAAACTGCCTCAAAAAATAAAAGTAAAAATAAAAGAAATAGAGGTTAAGTAAAGCTGCATAAAGATGGAAAATACACAGAGAATCTTGATACTGTATGCTATTATGCTCTCTTTGAATTGTTTGAATGCTGAGGAAGGAGCAACAGCTGCTAAAAGATATTTGTTTATAAATGCTGCTAAACTATTCCATAATAGATATTTTGAAAATACCTTGACTTTAAAGTTTGGATGTAAGGACATGATGCTTTGGAAAGGAGTGTCTTCTTTTGTTTTCACAGAGGATGAGACCCTGTGGATTGTTTGTATCCCAATATGGTATGATAGACCACACCCTCCTGAAAGGTTGTTGTGAACACCCTCAAAAATTTACTTTGCTCAACTGCCAACTGAGATGAACCTAGGAGACAGGTTACACCATGAAAGACCTAATTAATAGCGCCCCCATTCAGCATGAAGCAGTTTGGAGAGAAATAACTGCGCCCATCTTCCCAAATATTGTTTATAAGTGTTCTTTTACATTTAAAGGGGGATATGATATAGATATGAATAATTTGCATTGATATGGATTTTGCTTTAGTGATTTAAATTTAAGGTTAATTTTGTTATATGTATATGTATTTCTGATCTTGATTAAGATATGATTGTGTAATTAGGAAATATAGGTTGTTAATGGATAATCATTGATAATAGTAAAACTTGTAGTCACGTTAGTTAGATTTTCTAGATATATAGAGATATATTTAAGTTAAATAGTCATTCTTCATATCTTTCAAAGGCTACAGAATATCACATTTTAAATGTTTTAATAACTTAGGGCATTTCATGACAATGAGACACGTCTGCTCCTGGCAGCACCAATCTACTTCAAAAGGAAGATGGGCATCGAAGAGGCTCCTTATGGAGTTTGATAGCCATTTGGGCAAGAAACTGCTCTTGCCTGGACTGTTGCATAAACTAGACACAAAGAACACACACAGAGAGGACTGCTGAACTTGCCTAAAAGTGAGATGGTCTTTCGGAGTTCCTGATTCATGAAAGAGTCTACAAGACATTCTGCAGGACACAGCAGATACTGACTGAACTGCCTTTGAAATTTCTGCCTTCATGGAAATGTCTCTGGATACTATGGGCCTGTAGGCCGAAGACGGATGCCACAACAGTAGAGAGGAACTTTGGGTGACTGTCCAGGAAGTGAGATGTCTCTTGATTTCTAGAGTTTTGTAAGTTGCTTACTTCTCATTTACTTAGATAATATTATATCCTTCTGGAGTCTTTGATGGAGTTGAAGAATAGATAGTTATAGTTGTTTTCCTTTGTTATGATAAAAGATAAAATAGATATAAATATTTTAACTGTAATTCTTACTTGATAACTGTTTTGTTATATGTAATTTTACTATGTTAAAGTTAAAGCCTTTCTTTTTTGTTTAAACAGAAAAAGGGGAAATAATGGAGGACTCTCATTGGTTAATAAAGAAACTGCCTTTGCTTTTTGATAGGCCAGCCCTTAGGTAGGTAGAGTAGACAGAACAGAATGCTGGGAAGAGGGGAAGTTAGTATGCCTCTCCTCTCTGGGACAGATGCGATGGAGCCAGCTGCCAGGTCAGACATACTGAATCTTTCCCAGTAAGACACCACTCATGGTGTTACACAGATTATTAGATATGGTTAGTCAAAATGTGAGTAAGAGGCTGAAACTAATGGGCCAGGCAGTGTTTAAATGAGTACAGTTTTGTGTTGTTATTTCCAGGGCTAAGCTAGCTAAGCGGGAGCCAGGTGGGATGAAAAGCAGGCCTGCTTGCCTCCCCACTACACCTCTGTATGCTGTGATTACCATTGGTTAATAAAGGACCTGCTTTGGGCCTATAGCAGAGCTATAGGGGAACAGAGCTAGGCAGGGAAAACTAAACTGAATGCTGGGAGAAAGAAGGATAGAGTCAGAGAGAAGCCATGGAGCCCCGTGGGAGCCAGACGGAACTTTAGCTGGTCAGCCACAGCCACATGGAGATACACAGATTAATAAAAATGGGTTAAATTGAGATGTAAGAGTTAACCAATAAGAAGCTATAGCTAATGGGCCAAGCAGTGATTTAATTAATACAGTTTCTGTGTTATTATTTTGGTTCTAAGAGGCCGGGAAGAACAAGCGGCCTCCCTCCTACATTATGCAGATTCCCCAACTGTCAGTCTGGAGTCAGTGAGCTCGCACTTGCTTGGGTCAGCTATTTCTGTGGGTTTCCCCATAATGATCTTGGCCCCTTTGCTTATAATATTGCTCTTCCTTCCTATGATTGGAATATAGGAGCTTAGCCCAGTGCTTAGCTGTGGATCTCTGCATCTGCTTCCATCAGTTAGTAGATGAAGGTTCTGTGATGACAATTATGGTAGTCATCAATCTGATTACAAGGGAAGGACAATTTAGGTACCCTCTCCACTATTGCTTAGATTCTTACCTGAGGTCATCCTTGTGGATTCCTGGGAATTTCTCTAGTGTATAAGGCATTTTCTTAATTAGTAATTGATGGAAGAGAGCCCAACCCATTGTGGGTGGTGCCATCCCTGAATTCTTTAAGAAACCAGGCTGAACAAACTGTGCGAAGGAAGCCAGTAAGCAACACTCCTCCATGGCCTCTGTATCCGCTCCTTCCTCCAGGTTCCTGAGTTCCTGTCCTGAATTCCTTCAGTGATGAACATAATTATGGAAGTATAAGCCAATTAAACCTTTTCATCCCCAACAATATAATGTACATATGATGGGTCATCTTCCAACAGAAAGTGTCCCATCATCCTACACTTACATACAGTGAGTAGTGTCGGGCAGATTGGGGATGAACATCTACATTGAGGGAACCCAGGAGAGAAACCATTCCAGTTGATCTGATTTATGAGCTGTCAGCATCTGTCCATGACTGAAGGAAGAGATCAATGTGCTCCTTTGTGACCATGTTGAAGGGCAGGGCTCTGTGCACTGAGTGCACCTTGGATGATAAACTCTATAATTCTTCTCTTTGGGTTTCTTCCTGTATAGTTTTTTCTTAGTTTGTGATCACCAATTCTGGACTCATATCTCTCTTGTATACTTTTCATCCTTTCTTTGTAGGGTTTTACTGTTGGGCCAGCCTGACTCTTCATCGTTACACTCATGGGCGATGTCACTTTGAACTGTGCGTCCTGAAGATGCTTGTATTTGGATGCTGCTGGCAGGAGCAAGCAACTTAGTGACTGATTCCCCCAGGTGCTGGTAGGTGAGCATGGATACACCTCTTCCTTCTTTCAAACTCTTGTTGATGTTGTGCTGCCCAGACTGAGCTACTTCAGGATGTTTTTATATCCTTCTCATCTTTTGTTTTCCTGAGAAAGGCTTTTCTCTGTAGCCCCTCTTGTTCTGGATCTCATTCTTGCTTTAGACACATGGACATTTTTTTCTTTACTCCCTTCTAATAGCATCAGTGATGTGAGCCAGTGAGTCTATCTCTCTTCTCTCTTCATCCACATGTATAATGAGTGTGGCAGTTATTTAAGTGTATCTCCTTACAACATCCTCGGTAGAATGCAGGGCTTCTAGCATTCTCTGTCATGCTTGGGTCTGTGACCAGGATAAATAGAAAGTAGAACACCGAGGAAAGAAGTCACTTTTTGGTGCTTGGTGATAGGTTTCATGAAAAAACAATGTAGATATTTTGCTTTATATGTGAAAAAAGGAATAACCCACTTCCTATCTCAGTGTACATTTCCTGACAGGAAAGTGTTTGATGTTTTGTTAAAATATGGGGAAATATCATGTCTTTCTTCAGTCTGGTTTCTATTGTATCATCCCTTTCTGTCATTCGTAAGTTCATGTGGTAATACAGTTCATAAGTAATATAGAATATGTCTAGTGTAGATTTATATACACCTCTTTTTCAAACTGCCTACTAAAGGAATTACTAATATGACAATGTCTATTAGTTCTTTTTGAGAATGTTCCTGTGTGAATGGAGTGGGCTGGCAGGGATCTGGGACATTCACCCAGTTGGGTGGATGCACAAACTTTGTGAGACCAGCTTTGTCTTGGATTGTTAGATTACATCCGTGGAACTCAGTAGGCGGGGCTAGTACATGAGCTGAGAGACCCCATCTCTGTCAGGAAAGGAGGGGATGGCTGCAATTGCTTTCTGTTATTTTGGATTTAGGAAGAGGACAAAAAGTCTTCAATACTATCAGGAATATGCTTTTATTATTTTAACTATATTGAGGTCTTACTTAATATCTGACCAGGAAAGGAGAGGATGGCTGCAATTGCTTTCTGTTATTTTGGATTTAGGAAGAGGACAAAAAGTCCTCAATACTATCAGGAATATGCTTTTATTATTTTAACTATATTGAGGTCTTACTTAATATCTGACCATTTATGGCACATATGTGAAATCTCCCATGACTTTAATATTTTTAAAAAATTCATTTACTTTTTTTGTTTACATTTTAAAATTATTGTGTCTGATAAAATTTTGGATTTCTGACTATCTAGACTTTTCCCAAGGAACACACAATTTTGAAATTAAAAAGCAAAACAAGATGCATAGTCAGAAAAGAAACACTGAGAATTTTTGCATTAAATATACATGTTATATAAAAAATTTTAAAAATATGAAACCAGATGTTACCTAAATTATTTGTGCCCTGGATAGCAGTTAACTTATACACTGACAATATTTTTATATTTTCATGTGTATATCTATTTTCTCTTTCTAGATTTCCCAGTATTTATGCAATTTCCATGACAGGTACCAGAAAATGAATTGGCAACCACTGCTTTGGAGTGGTAGTAAGGAATTCTGTGTGTGGATTACTAGGGGAGCCAGTTAGTTGTGTGCAGCCTTCCTCTGGGGATGATCTTCTGAGGTTACCAGCTTTGCCTATGTTGTGTCCCATTTCTTCTTCTTATTTTTGCTAATGGTATATCCATTTCTTCTTTTTTTAATATATCCTGTCATAGTACAGTAAGTTAACGATACTAACAGTGTAAGAAACTGAAAATTGGCTTGATATTTAAGTACATTTGAATGGTGGTGAGTGGTGACTGAGCTTGCACAGAGACCTCTACATCCTGTAAATGTGGCTGACATAGTGGGGGTACAGACTGAGAGGGTGCTCTGACATTCTTATGTCTCTGAGTGGGTCTAAATCAGGATGTCTTTTCCTTCTTTCCTTCCTTCCTTCTTTCCTTTTTTCTTCCTTCCTCCCTCCCTCTCTCCCTTCTTCTACCTTCCCTCCATTCCTTCTTGCCTTTCTTTTTTTTCTTTTTTTGAGACAGGGTTTTTCTGTGTATCAGTCATGGTTCTCCTGGAACAGGTTGGCCTCAAACCTACAGAGATTGGTCTAGCTCTGCCTTCTGAGTGCTGGGATTAAAGGTGTGTGTCACCACCACCTGGCCCCACTCTGATACTTCTTCACATAGTCTGTCTCATTTCTTAAAAAAGTTATCTCTGCTATCTTTTTTAAAAGCTTTGTTTATTATTGTGTGTTTCATTTATTCCTGCATGAATTTATGTGTGCCATGTGCATGCAAGAGTAAACAGAGGTAAGAAAAGTGTGTTGGATGCCCTGGAACTGGAATTACATGCAGTGTAACACACTCAGCATGGGTGCTGAAAACTGAACTTGGGTCCTCTAGAAGAACAGCAGGTGCCCTTAACCATGGAGCCACCTCTCCAGCTCCCACCCCTGTTATCTTAATGACAAGACATGGGGAGGTCATGGTACCTAGTCTGGAGGCATTAGCCCATAGCACTGTCACTTCATGGCATGCGGAGGCAGACACATCCTGGTTGTGTGGTCACTGAAACTTCTGTGAAGAGCTGATGGCCTTTGAAGTGACCTGCTAGTGCCTGATCACACACACCAGCTTTGTGGACTTTCACCAAACACCTGCACAGAGGTCTTTGTGCTAATCCCCAAGACTGGTAGTTTTTTTAGTTCAAAGTCTATAACATACCACAGCATGACTCTGGATGCTGGCATGTCCAAGGTCAAAGTTTCAAAAGATTTGATGTTAAGTAAGGCCCCATTCTTTAAGATAGCTGTCTGACCAAGACCTCACTTGGCCAGTGGTCAATGCGGTCTCTAGGGACTCTTTCAAAAAGACACAGTGCTCCCCAATCCTGACCCTATCTCTCCTAAAGGCCCTACTCCCTCCTTTGTTGTTGCTGTTTGGTTTTGAGACAGGGTTTTGCAATGGAACTCTGACTGAATTACTAAGCAATCCAAGATGACCCCAAACTCCTGTCAAACCTCCTGCATCAGCTAGGATTCCAGGCAATGAATTACCACAAACAACAAAGTCTCTTGACACCATCTGTCAGACTGGGTCTTACAAGTTCCCCCATGGACTCATGTGTTGGATTACCCAGTTCCCAGGCGGAGGGGTGCCATTTTGGGAGATCTGAGATCTGAGCTTTATAGCCTGACTTTGGTTCCATCTTGTGCTGTCTGCACCCAGATCTGCACCATGTGAAGAAACGGCCACAAGCTCCTACCACACAGACCACGCTGCTCCATCCCCCCACTACATTGCTCTGAAATACTTCAACTCATGAGCTAAAACAATGCATCCCTTCCTTTAAGTGTTTCTGTCAGGTATGCTTGTCACAATCATGTAACCAGTCAATTGTCACATTTATGGATTGGCTTCGACATGTGACTTTTGAGGGAACACAAGTATTCAGTGTTCAGCAGTCTATCTAGCTTTTGTCAATGCCTCAAAGGAAAGGATGCTGGGTGTCACCTTTTAGAGAGCCCTTCCCATCCCCTCTCACTTAGCTTGTCTGGGTTTTCTCTCCAAAGATCATCACAGCTGGCCTGTTGGCTGTTGATGTTTCCTCTTAGAAGAAGGGTCTAAGGATGCTCATGGAGCCCTCATCTGACTATTCACATCTTTAGTTGTCTAATTCTGCCCCATTTCGTGTGGCCTCTGGGTCTCTAGAAAGGGTTAGAGGACCCAAGCTCTCTAGGATATCCCTATAGGTAGGGAAAGAGTCAGGAAAAAGACTCTGCTGGTTGGTTTTTGTTGACTCAACAAAAGGGAAGAGCAACCTCAGTTTAAAAACATTCCCCACTGGACTGTCTGTAGGGCATTCTCTTGCTAAAAGATCGATACAGGAGGGTCCAGTTTACTGAGAGTCTTACTAGCCCTGGGCAGGAGGTCCATGATGGTATAAGAAAGCAGAGTAGGCAACCCATGAGGAATAAGCCACTAAGGAACATTCTCTCTGCTTCCTGGCTTATGTTCCTGCCTTGAGTTCCTGTCCTGACTTCCTTTCACGATGGACCACAGCTCAATGTAGGCTGTCTTAGTTTTCTATTTCTGCAACAAAACACCATACATGTATATATGATACATAATGAACCTTATAGGAGCACTGCCATGATAGCCTAGGCTAAATGCCATGGGAAGTGGCACTTCCATGCCATGATTGCCTCTTTCAGTAGCTCACAGTTCAGTCACCATAGCTACTTTTGATCTCCTGGCATCTTCTCCAATCAATCCAGTCTTTTAGTTAGGAATCAGACCTTCCCATTGGCTGTTGCCTCATTTATAACATCATTCTCCCTCCAACACTACCAGCACCTGGGAGAATCTTGGTGTTTCCATGGTGATGACTGTAAACAAATTTGGATCATCACAGGTCACAGGTGACCAGTGACCAATGAGTGCTCTCTGATACTAGAACCACTTGCCACTGAGATCAGTTGATCGGACAAAGTCAACCAATTATCTTGCTCCATTGTACTGTGGATTGCTGATCCTCTCCCCTTCACCATGTCAGGTAAGTAAAGAAACTTTAAAACGTGTCTTTGGATCTTGTCTACTAATTTTTACTATACTCTTAAATCTTTGTTGAATGTGGATACTATTATTGTTGATATAGATATCTAGATTTGAGTGTCACATTTAGCTTTGGTTCTTACTAAGTAGGTGATTTTAGACAGACAGTTTACTCTCAAGTGGTTTCCATCCACCTCAAGGAGAGAAGAGTATCACTATGTTCTGGGTTCTGTACTGTTGAGTCTAAAGAAGAAAGAAATCAGGTCTTTCTTAATGGTATTAAACTCAAGACAGGAATATAAACAAGGTGTTTGGATATTGAGCATGCCACACTACTGGTGAAACAGTCTCCCTCCACTACTGTTTCCACTTATGGTTCCAAATTCAGGGATACTCTAAGTCATATTCACACCAGGATGGTGGCACACAACTGCAATCACAGCATGGAGAGAGAACTTGATGGGATGAAGGTCAGTTCAAGTCTAACATGTTCTGCACTGGCCTCTCTCCACACTCACCAAGTAAATTTTAAATTTGAACAAAGAGAATGACTGCCATATTTTGGAGCCACTTAGACTTCCCTAGATTAAACAAGAAAAGTGGGAGACACTGAGAGAGCTGTGGAATCTGAGAAGGCAGTTGTTGTAGTGAAAGAAATATTCAAGCTGAAATATGAAAGACAGTCTAACAGGAAGCAGGGAAAGAAGCAAACACAGTAGGGTTGGAAAGTATAGAAATATAAGAAGGTACACTGCAGAGATGACCCTGGAGGTACACAAGGGGAGTTTGGAACAGAATGTTGCAGACAAGCACAGATTATAAACAAAAGGCACAAGCATGAGAAAATTAAGGTTCTCCTACCTTTAAAACCTTCTGTTCTAGGGCATATTTGTGAGGTAGTGTCCCAAGAAGTGCTGGAGTAAAACAAAGCAGGAAAAAGAAGGGTGGTATCTAGATAAGAAAGAGTGTTAAAGCAGATCAGCTAGAAATTCCACTGTACACAAGAAGTGCTATGGGAGCTCCTTCAGACAATAGCCTTTAAGATACCAGCCCACTTGGATATGGTCTCTTGTACTATAAATGTAGCTATAAAACATGTGCTCATTCTCTTGTTTCTGGTTCTCACTTCTGGCTGTTAGGTTTGTTTCTAATCCTCCCAAGCAGAGGATTGTGATCTAGGACTGTGACCTGTGAGTTTACCCCTAAATAAATAATCCTTTATTATAAGTAAATCTGACCTAGTGTGGGATTATTTTGTAACTTTCAGCATCATTTGGCACCTCAGGATAGGGACCAGGTCACCCTTTTTGGGGGATTAATTCACCAGCCATGGGGCACATTGGGCATTGACTCTCCCACCCACGGCTTTAGCCAGCACCCAAATGCAGCAGGCTGCTGCTAAATACTACCCAGCTCATGACCCACACACTGCCACTCAGAACATTACATGCCGGCCAACATGCTGTTGCCTGAGATCCCTGTGGCACACACAGTTTGCAACTTGCAGTCATGTAAAACTTTGTGTTTTCTCTTTATTCTGGGCCCAAATTCATGGAATCATTTGATTGTCTTAACAACTACCCTTACTTTGGTAAACAAAGCATATTTTTCAGTACTTAAGTAAGCAACACATGCTGTTCACTGCTGCTAGTGTCTCTTGGCCACATGGCCTTGTCTTTAAAATGACTAACTGAGAAACCCACATGGGTTCAACAATGGCCTTTAACAGAAGACAAACTGCAGGCTTTAGAACAGCTGGTACAGGAGCAACTAGATGCTGGCCATATTGAAGAATCAACCAGCCCTTGAAATTCTCCTATATTTGTTGTTTAAAAAAATCTGGAAAATGGAGCATGGTAACAGTTCTAAGAGCTCTCTACAAGGCTATTCAACCTATGTGCCCTCTACAATCTGGAATTCCTCTGCTTTCTCTATTACCAAAAGGATGGCCTCATATAGTTACTGATTTAAAGGACTGTTTCTTCACTATATCTTTACAAGATAATGATAAGAGAAAAACTTGCCTTCACAGTACCTACTTATAATAATTCTCAGCCTACTAGGAGATGCCAGGGGATCATCCTCCCACAGGGAATGCTCAATAGCCCTACCCTGTACCAATGCTTTGTAAATCAGCCATTGGAAATAATAAACAAGCAATTTCCTTAGTCTATAATTTAACATTACATGGATGACATTTTGTTATCTGACTCAATTGCAGATACTTTAGAAAGAATATTTGAAGAAGTAAAGTTTTGCCAAAATGGGAATTACAAATTGCTCCTGAAAAAATACAAAGAGGAAATTCTGTCAGCCACCTAGGTTAAAAAATGGATTTACAGAAAATTAGAACACAAAAAACACAAATTAGGAGAGACCGATTACGAACTCTTATTGACTTTCAAAGATTGCAAGGAGAAATTTCTAGTCTATGACCAGCTGTTGGGGTAACACCAGATCTAATAATTCATTTAAACAAAACCTTAGATGGTGACAAGGGCTTCAACAGTCTAAAGGAATTAACAGCTGATGTGGAAAAAGAATTGACAGCTCTTGAGGAGAAATTACAGGAAGCACATGTGGATATGGTGAAGCCAAATCTTAATTATATTCTAGTTATATTGCATTCCAGAATTTTCCCAAAAGGAATTTTAATGCAGAGGGAAGATATCATCTCAGAATGGATCTTTTTACCACATAAACCAAGTAAAAAATTTAAAATGTATGTGGAAAAATTTTCTGAATTAATTATAAAAGGAAAATTGAGACTTCCTCAACTAGCAGGTATAGTCCCAGCAGAGATTATAGTGCTTTTTACTACTGATGAAATAAAAAAAAATTATGGGAAGACAATGAACCATGGCAAAGAGCTTGTGCTAATTTTGGGGAGAAATTAATAGCAATTATCCCAAAGTGATAGAATTTACCTTATAAAAAGAACTACTTAGATTCTTTCCCAAATTGTACATGATGCACCAATAACTGAATCCCATACATTTTATATTGGTGCAAATAAATCAGGAAAGGTAGGTTACAAATTAAAAGAATTAAGTAAGTTGGAAAAAAGCCCTTATAATTCTGTCCAAAATGGAGAATTATATGCTATTCTCATGGTACTAAGGGATTTTAAAGGACCTCTCAATATAAGTACTCATTTGTTATATGCAGAAAGAATTGTCTTTCATATTGGTACCACTGAATTTATACCAGAAGATACAGAATTGACTTCATTATTCATACAGGTTCAAGATATAATCAGGAATAGGCTTTGTCCTATATACATAACACACATCTGATTGAATACAGGTCTGCCAGGTCCTCTAGCACAAGGTAATGCAGAAATTGATTAATTATTGATTGGAAGTGTGCTAAAGGTTTCAGAATTTCATAAACATAATGTCAACAGCAAAGGTTAAAGAAAGAGTTTTTATTACATGACAACAAGGTAAGGAGATTATAAAGATATGTCCTACTTGTTCTTTCTATAACCAAATGTCATTACTTGCAGGTAGTAACCCAAAGGGTACTCAGACAAATGAGATCTGACAGATGGATGATGTGGTTTCCCCTCTGTATGCTATAATTACCAGTAATGAATAAAGAAAGCTGGCTTGAGTCTATAGCAGGGAAGAACAGAGGTAGGTGGGGAAAACTAAACTGAATGCTGGGAGAAAAAAAGCAGAGTCGGGAGACGACATGGAGCTGCCACTGGAAACAGACATGTCAGAACCTGCCGGTAAAACACAGACATGTGGCAATACACAGATTAATAGAAATGGGTTAAATTGGGATGTAAGAGTTAACCAATAAGAAGCTAGAGCTAATGGGCCAAGCAGTGATTTAATTGATAGTTTCTGTGTGATTATTTCTGGGCTAAGCAGCCAGAAACAAACTAGTGACCTCCTAAAACTAATTGGCACCAACATGGCCAACTAAATCCACTTAAAATCTGAGAGGGTTTGGAAAGAAATTCTAGGGAAAAAAAACAGAGATAAGAATGGCTTAACACTGTAGATCCTTTAATATAGGGTTTCCTGATTTAGTGGTTGTGAAATGGCAGTTTTCTGGGCGGTGCTGCCAGTATGGACTCTGGCTCTTTCAGGAGTCCGAGCATTTAAATGGGGTTTGTAGGTAGCATCCTGCAAGTTACTTGGTGGCAGCATGGGCCAACTGGTTATCAGAGTTGAGGTGGTGAGGACGGCTTCCACCCAGCAGTCTCAGAGTTAGTGAACGGACTTCCACTATGTTGGACTGGGTGGAGCAGGGCTGTATTTCCCTAGCAATGCCCCTGCTTAGGGTTTAAGAAGCACTTATCATTTTAAGAAGCAGTCCTCATCAGAAAAGGATTATAGATATACAATAAAGACAAACTCAGATAGAAAAGACCTCTAAATGGGTCACAGTGTTAGAGAAATGTATGTAGGCTTGGGAGAGAGAAGAAAATGAGTTATAACAGGAAGTAAATCATTTTTTAAAAAATAAAGCAAAGTCTTTAAAGTGACAGAGTACAGACAATCATAGATTAAAAGTAGTAAGGAAAATAAGCCTTGTAAGGATGGAAAATACATACACAGAGAGTCTAGATCATGTATATTATTGTGTTTTCTTTGAATTTTTTTGACTGCAGAGAGACATTTGATTCTGGAGACTGCTAAGCTAAACCAATATATATGTTTTAAATGTTCCTTGGTTCCAAAATTTGAGTCTAAGTACATGCTGCTTTGGAAAAGAATTTCTTCTTTTGTTTCCACGGAGCATGAGAACCTATGGAATCCTTCCAGACTAATGTGCTTTGATGCATCAAGACTCCCTGAAAGGTTGCCATGCGCAACTCCAAAAATGCTTGGCCCAACAAAAGCAGGAAGCAGTTTGGATAGAACTATAATCATATTCCCAAATATTGTTTATAAACTTTTTTTACATTTAAAGAGGGATATGCTATAGATATTTGAATTGGTATGGATCTTGGTCTATTGATACAAATTTAAGGTCAATTTTGTTATAATGTGTATATCTATGTTTCTGCTCTCATTTAAGGTATTGTGTTTGTGCTCATTTAAAGACAATGTATAATTAAGAAATATAGGTTAACAGATAATCATCTATAATAGTCAAGCTTCTAGGCATGTTTGTTAGTTTTTCTGGATATATAGAGATATATTCCAGCTAGATAGGTATTTTTCAAATCTTTCAGTGACCTTCAGTATATGGAATTTAAAATGTTTTAATAATTTAGGATTTTCATGACATAAGATACACCTGCTACTGGCAACACCAGTTACTTCAATACAATCATGGGCATCAAAGAGGCTTTTATGGAGTTGGTTAGCCATTTGGGCAAGAGACTGCTCCTTCCTGGACTTCTTGATGTTATGCTGTATGAACTGGATATGCAGGACCCACCAAAAATGACTGCTGAATTTG
This sequence comes from Arvicola amphibius, assembly GCF_903992535.2. Taxonomy (NCBI): domain Eukaryota; kingdom Metazoa; phylum Chordata; class Mammalia; order Rodentia; family Cricetidae; genus Arvicola; species Arvicola amphibius. Next base: position 87,014,041 of record NC_052054.1, read on the forward strand.
CCTAAAGGTGACGTGGCCCTTTGGGGTTCCTGCTTCATGAAAGAGTCTGCCAGACATTCTGCAGGACACAGAAGAAAACAAGTGATGGACTTTGCCATTACAAGGCAGAAGAGATCTTTAAAATTTCTGGTTCATGAAAAATTATGCTGGAAACTATGGGTCTGTAGGCTGAAGATAGATTTCCCAATGGTACAGAACAACTTTGGGTGACTGTCCAGGTAGCAAGATGTCTCTGTCAATTGTAGAGTTTTGTAAGTTGTTTAAAATGTACTTCCAGTTAACTTAGCTAGTATATTCTTCTGAAGTCTTTGGTGGAGTTGAAGAATAGATAGTTTTAATTTTAGTGTTTCTTAGTTATGATAAAAGATAAAGTAGGTATAAATATTGTAACTGTAATTCTTACCTGATACCTGTTTTGTTATATGTAATTTTACTATGTTAAAATGTAACCCTTCTGTTTAAGTTAGACAGAAAAGGGGAGGTGATAGGGGATTCCCCTAAGTGTGCTGTGATTACTATGAATGAGTAAAGAAAGCTAGCTTGAGCCTAAAGCAGGGCAGAACAGAGGTAGGTTGGGAAAAATAAACTGAATCCTGGGATAAAGAAAGCATAGTTAGGAGATACCATGGAGCCCTCGCTGGAAACAGACATGCTGGAACCTTGCTAGTAAGACACAGCCATGTGGTGATACACAGATTAATAGAAATGGGTAAACTAAGATGTAAGAGTTAGCCAATATGAAGCTAGAGATAATAGGCAAAGCAGTGAATTAATTAATACAGTTTCTGTGTGGTTATTTTGGGGCTAAGCATCAGGGAACAAACTAGTAGCCTCCTGTAACAGATGGATGTGTTCCACTTTATAGAATTTGGAAAATTAAAATATGTATACCACAACATTGACACTTATTCAGGTTTTCAATGGGCAACTTCTTGAGCTCAGAAAAAAGTGATTCAGTAATCATGCATCTATTAGAAGTTATGGGTATTCCTGCATAAATAAAGACAATGGTCCAACATATGTGTCTAAGAAAATGAAGCAGTTTAATTACAATATAAAGCATATTCCAAGTATACCAAACAATCCTACAGGACAGGCATTTATAGAAAGTTCAAATCAAACTATAAAGGATATGTTAAATACACAGAGAGGGATGAAAAATACGCCCAGAAATAGATTGCATAATGCTTTATTAACCTTGAAATTTCTTAATGCTAATGAGAAAGGATCAACAGAAGCAGAGAGACATTGGGTAATAAAAAAACTTTTCAATTAAATCAGCTGGTATATTTCAAGGATGTTCTAACCTCACAATGGAAACCAGGAGATGTGCTACATTGGGGAAGGGTTTTCACTCTTGTTTACACAGGAGAAGAAAAGCTATGTATACCATCAAAATTAATAAATTTGGTTTGAAAAAGAGAAATATCTTCAGAAAGAAATGAAAGCTCATCCACAGAGGTGACAATTATACAGGTGGTAAGAAAACATCATAAGTGTTGGGACAGGGTTCTGTTCTTGTCTTTACAGGAAAATATTCATCTTCAAAGATTTGAGAGACCCTGGATATCTAGATGCCTAAAGATGAAAGGATAGCTATTAATAAAGAATCAACAAGCAAAGAGAAAACTGACTTATGATGCTGTATTATCTACACAGTAAAATTTGATTATATGTGTGTGTGCGCACGCACACGCTTTCTTTAGAGTTGGATAATTGCTATACTTTTCTAAATCCAAGCATGTAGTTAAAGAAAAATTCAGAATTTCTGTCTCATGTCAGGAGCCATCTGGTATGGGGCAGAAAGAAAATATTTTTTTAAAAAAATATTTTAATTTTTCCATGCCCATTTTGTTTATATCATATCTTTCATTGAATATGTCTATATGAATAACATTTATGTTTTCAACAATGAACAGTAGATTTTCCTGCATTAATCTTTGAAGCTTCTTTGAAGAAGATGGGACCCCACAACAACTCCATCTGGTCAATATGACATAGTAGCTGATAGTGCTACTATGAGAAAAAGTTTTGAGTACCAGCTATGGAAACAGTGAACCTTCTTACAACATTCTGGCCAGACTACAAATAAGAACTCAGAAAATATTCCCTATTAACTACTCAGAGACCATTTGCAATTATACAAAACAGCAATCTTGAAACTTAACCATCATTTTACTTTTACAGGATCCCATAGAAAAAACATCACCCCCATGACAGCAGGAAGCAATTCTAGAAGATGACATCCCCTCTCCCAACAAAGTTTGTTCTCACAGTTAGAGACACCAATATAGGGGCTGATTATTACTTGTATAGGGTTGGGGTTGGGGTGGAAATTATGTAAGCCCAAAGATCAAAAAAAGGATAATTCAATGGGATAATGGGTAGATGAGTGTGAAGTTACTCACACTAATTATAATAATAATAGTGAGTAACAGAGTGAATACTTGTGAGCTATTATTTATGGACAATTTACATTAGTATAGATTTTTATATATTCATACAAGTTCAAATTAAATTTGTCATAAAGATTATGCTCCTATTTCTGTTTTCAATATTTGTACACCTTTGCAAAGTTATTTTGTCAGATTGTATGCATGCATGTTTCTACCTATGTTTAAGACATTTTGTATACTGATACAATTTTTAGGATATATTTATCATATGGCATTATATATTTCTACCTCTGTCAAAATATTCATATATTGTTTACATTTTGATGTCATGATCTTCCTTTATTGTACAGTTGTTTAAATATAGTTCAATATTCTGATATGAAGTCTTAATTTTTAAGTTATATAAGTATTAAGTATTATAGGTCAATATTCATATGTGTTATACTTTTAATCAGACTAATTAGGTTCTTTAGATATATAGAGATTGTATTCTGTATAAATAGGTAACCTTCAACCACTTCAAAGATCTGTAGAACATGGCATCTAAATAACTTAGGATTTTGTTGATGAAAGACATGATTGCTCCCGGCAGCACTGATCTATTCTTGAGGGAGTATTGAGCACCAAAGCCACTCCACTTGGTGTTGGTTTTCTTCTTGGCACAACTGGCCTTTGGACAAGGAACTGCCCATGCCTTGACTACTGACAAAATGCACAATGTCCAGACTGGACAAGCAGGATATAAGAAAAAACACCATCAAACCTTGTCAAGACAGGGTAAGATAGTTCTGAAATTTTTTCTGCCTCTGAAAATGATCTGTATGTGTAGTGAGGAGCTGCGGGCAGGCCTGCTTTTCATCCCGCCCGCATCCTACTTGGCTAGCTTTACACCCGAAATAACAACACACAAATTGTATTCATTTAAACACTGCCTGGCCCATTAGTTCCAGCCTCTTATTGTCTAATTTTCACATCTTGCTTTAACCCATATTTAGTAATGTGTGTAGCACCACAAGTGGTGTCTTACCGGGAAAGATTCAGCATGTCTGACCTGGTGGCTGACTCCATCGCATCTGTCTCACTGATGAGTGGCATGGCATCTGACTAACTTCCCTTCCCAGCATTCCGTTCTGTCTACTCCACCTATCTAAATCCTGCCCTATCAAAAAGCCAAGGCAGTTTCTTTATTAACCAATGAGAGTCCTCCATCATGTATGCCTTAGCCAATTTTGTTGATTCAGCATTGCAAATGAGACTTTGGGTGATTGCTCAGGCAGTCAGTTGTCTCAATCATCTACTACACATTTTGGAAGCTGCTTGATTACACTTCCTGCCTACTCAAGTAATATTATCTCCCTTCTCAGGTCTTCAATGGGGTTGAAAATTAGATAGACATAGTTACCATTCTCTTATGATCTATCCAAGCCATTTCCAATACAAGACTTAGACTCCTAAGGATAGAATATTTACTAAAACAGAATATGTTCCTTGCTTAACATTGATTATGCTTGTTGTGTTTCTAACTTTATACTTGATATCTGTTTCTGGCGTACATAGTTTTGTGTTGGGTTTGGAACTCTCTTATTTAACAAAAAGGGAGGTGCTATGGATGCTCCTTCAGCCAATAGCCTTTAAGATACCAGCCCACTTGGGCATGGTCTCTTATACTATAAATGCATACTATAAATGTACTCACTCTCTTGCTTCTGGCTCTCACTTCCAGCTGCTAGATTTGGTTCCTGTTCTCCATTCATGCAAAGGAATGTGATCTAGAACTGTAATCTGCGAGTTTACACCTAAATAAATAACCCTTTATTATACATAATTCTGAACGAGTGTGGGATTATTTTATTACTTTCTATAATACTAGTACTCTAGAGACAGAAGTAGGCCTATCTGTGTGATTTCAAGGCCAGGCTGATCTAGGTAGAGAGATCCTAGCTCTCTACGTAGTGTAAGATCTGCGAAGAACAGGGCAAAGTCACAGGCATGGGAAGCTGCCCAAGGTTCTCCTACCTTTAAAAACCTTCTGTTCTGCCGGGCGGTGGTGGCGCACGCCTTTAATCCCAGCACTCGGGAGGCAGAGGCAGGCAGATCTCTGTGAGTTCGAGGCCAGCCTGGTCTACAAGAGCTAGGTCCAGGACAGGCTCTAAAAGAGCTGCAGAGAAACCCTGTCTTGAAAAACCAAAAGAAAAAAAAGAAAAAAAAAACCTTCTGTTCTAGGGCATATTTGTGAGGTTGTTAGAGTAAAACAAGGCAGGAAAAAAAGAAGGGTAGTATCTAGATCTAAAAGAGGGTTAAAGCAGATCAATTAGGAATTCCACTTTTACACAGGAAGAACAGGCAGTTCATCAAATGAGTGTCATCCTATATAGTAACAAGAATCATTCTGAACCCTTTCATTTGGGATATATGAGGGAACATAGGTGTTGGACTCCCCCAGACAGTACAACCTGGAGATGCACAGCTCCTCACAGGAAGCGAGAAAACTTCCATCTCACCATTTTTCCCTGTCCTCTTGCTTCTTACAAAAATTGCCAAAGTGCACCTTTCTTCAGAAAAGAAAGTGCTCCGCAGCCTTCTGTGCCTGTGATGAAGAATGCTACACCCTCAACAGAAAGTGTGTACAACTTCTATGGCATCTCCACCCCACCTGTGAGTTCAGCATGGCTTCTGCCATCAGACCCCAGCACTTGTTGCCATCAGCTCATGTACACTATCTACCTCTACCAACAAGCGGGCATGACTTTGTTGACTGTGCTAAATGACCAGAGCCAGATCTCTGCTTTGGCATTCTACTGTCCAGGTGTTCTTTGGGATCTCACAGGAGGCACTGACAAGAGGGAAGTTCCATTTCTGGGATTTTCTGTAACTATCATTGACCAGAATATCACACCCTCCTCCCTGTCTAAGACAGAGCAGTCAGATAATAGTTTAGATCCCTGTGTCTTAGTTCCATCATATCCATCATGGTTGGCAAGCATTCTCCAGGAAACAGCACCACACATACCAAATCAAGGATACATCCTGGCACCTTGCTACCAAAAGAAGAGTCATTTCGGTTCCTACAACCACAATAGCCTGAGACCCCTGATGGCTGTAGGAATCAGGCAGTGCCTGCAGGCCTATGGCTCTGTGTCATTCTTTGGGAGTCAGACCTCCTTTCTGCAACCACAGATGACAATAGCACTAAAGGAAATTCAGCCAATGAATACCCAAATACCTTTCTCCAACTCTGCCACCTACTATCCCACATCTGCTCAAACTCAAACTACTCCAGACACCAATCTTCAAGGTGAATAAACCCAGGAGGGGACATGTGAGATCAGCCCTCAGAGGAGACAAAGGTCTAAGGTTCAGAACTGGATGTCCACGAGGGGAAGAAAGGAAGTCCTGACATATTATCTTTGACTCTGGCTCACCATCCCAAAATTCAGTCTCTATGAGAGGGAATATAGGATAGTGAGTGACATCAAAACTTCATTAAGACATGTCCAAGGACCACACAATAGGCACACATATCACAGCCTAAGCCAATCAGTCCTGTGTACCAACACACTACAATCACCTACTTCTTAATCTGTTTCAGGATTCTAGATGACATTAAGAATTTTATGTTTTGGTAACACTTAACTTTCCTTGAGTTGATATCAGACTCCATAGCAATGCAATTCTGAACTTGTACTAGAAGTATTCCTCCCACATTTCAAGTGTCTGATGTGATATTCTCCAACACTTAAAACTGTAGTATGAATTTGGTTTGGCCTGTGTAATATTGCTAAGTAGGTTCATATCATCTCTCCCTGTCTATCTCAGCCACTTTCTGTCTCTGTTTCTTTTCTTTCTCTCATTCTCTATTCTCTATTTCACATATGTTTCTCATTATCATTCTTTTTCTCCTTTTCTCTGGATCTTCAGCAGTGACCCAAGGCTATGATCATGTAGACATGTTCTCTACATCAAAGCTGAAGCCCAAAGATTCCAGAGTCTTAAATCTTCATGTCACTTATAAAAATTCTCTGAAATGTGGGACTGAAGAATTGTCAAAATTTTTGAACTGCTTGCCTTCGAGGAGTGAGGAACTGGGGTTGCATACCTTAACCCACATAAAAATCCAAGTTTCTGTGGCATTTATGTAATGCCAAAAACTGAAAGAAACTGGGAGGAATGTGCATATTTAGGAAAATATGGACCAGAAAATCTGTCTGATAGCAAACTACCAAGGAAATGAGAGGCACTGTTTCAAAGGCAAAGGGAGGGAAAGGGAATAACACTCACCAAGGTATTCTGTCACTTCCTCATGATCACTGAGCACATACACACCACACAAACATCAGAGAAAACACGATATCACATGGTCACCAGAAACATCAGAGTAGTTAATACATGTATCCAAACAGAGGTATTGTCCCTGCTACTTGAGCAGAACTCATAGGCTGCTGAAGCCTTGGTGCTGTCGTGTACTGAAAGAAAAGGAGCACTCACTTTCCAGGGGCTGCTTTTAAACATTACTCTTTTTCAGTGGTGGAGATGGACAGGACCCTGAGATTGACACCTTCATTCCAGACACTCTGAAGGCTGCAGAGTCCAGACCTCAGCAATGTCTGAAGCCAGGATGCCCATATGAAGAGAGCACCTGTGGATAGGAACAGGTCATTACCTGTCCTCGTGCACAGTCCTTCTGAAAGACTGGCCTTACGTTCAGCACTAAGCCAGGAAAAGCACAGAATAATAATACAGATGAGTTGACTAATGAATAATCAATGCCCCTGAATGGCGATGATGGCAAAATTCACAACCAAGACACAACGCTCCTCCCTTTAGCACAACCTGGCATGCAGCACACTTTGAACTACAATGATGATGGGAGCCTGAGGCAGAAGCTGGCTTCTCATAATGCCACTTTGGGAAACAGTAGCCTTGGTCTGGAAGAGCCTGAGGCTCTGCAGAGTGTCATGGAGTCTAGCAATGACTTTGCAGACATGACTACACTGGTGGAAAATATTCACCTTCCCCAACTCTTAAACTTCATCACGGACCTTGACCAAATGGAAGACCTCACAGCAAACCAAACTAAAGACTCCACAGATATCAGGAGGAATCAGGCCCAGTCATGCACCAGAACCTTTATCAGACTATCTGAACCAGGGGTCAATAAAGACCAGAAAGTCTCTGATGTGCTTCATGGAGCTCCTCAGGCCAGAATCCAGCACAAGGATATGCTGAAGGATTTACATTAATGTTCAGATTATTATTTTAATCTTTATGTTTTCAAATTAAGTGTCTTGTAGAATAACACTTGTTAAACAAAGCTCAGGAATTATTTTACATATGAAGCAATTAACGTACTTGTATTAAATTCTTCTCATTGACTTTCTCATTGTATTATTCAATGAACACATTACATTCTGTATATTGTATATTGACCACAGCACTCTGTTCCGACTACCTAGCCATTCCTTAGCACTCACCAAAAATCTTAGGCAATGTTCTTCTGCTTCACAGTGTTGCCCACAAGTTCATGAATGTCTATATGTAGAAATGTGTCACCGAGGATCCACATAGTGAGACAGGATAAGAAGATAGTTCTGTGAGACTGGATACATTTGGTACAATATGATTATCTCATGTTACAAGAATTCTCCTGCAATCGCCATGACTGCACTCATTGTTTTTACTGTAACGAGTTCTACTGTGTGCAGACATCACATGTTTCTTATCATTTGCTCTGCTACTGGACACCAAGTTCAGGCCCTAACACAGATATCCTTCTCCTGAAAAAGCTGCAATGTACAGCAATGTGCAGAGCAATAAACCATCCAACACCTTGGAACAGCATGGACAGGAGGAGTGGTGTTTAAAGACACTATATATTGAAATACACAGAGGGTACAATATTTCACATTACACCCACCAACTGATTGTGGCTCATATAGAAGCAATACTTGGAAGTCCCCAACTTACAGATAACTCTCCACTTCTCAATGGGATAGTCATGTTATTATGGGGTAAAAAAAAAACAGGCTACACTACTCTGGCTGACTGAATTAGCTCTTATATACAAACCATTGCTCTCCTGCTTGTCTGAAGGGAAATGCAGAGGCCCATCCATTCCCTTCAATAAAGCATTAGGAGTTCTCTTCCCACAAGGACCTGTGATCCTCGAAGTCACAGGAGATTTTGTTGTGCATCACAGTAAAACATAATATTCCCTTCTATGCATGTGTTCCCAAATGAAAATGGAGAGTTGTTGCTAATATACCTAACAACTGTGCCACCTTGTAGCAGTGTCTACCTCTTCCTTCACATTTAGTAGTATGGGAGAGACAGCACAAAAACTAATAGAACAGTGTCAGCTTTATACCCCAGCATGATAGAAGAACTTTCTTGGTCTATGAAAGCCAGCCTGTTAGCAGAAAGGGAGATTACAGCTCGGTGCAAGTCTGACTTCTGGATATCCTACAACTGAAACAGAGGGACAATCATCTACTTCTAACTCATACCAAATAAAAGGATCCAAACAGCCTTCATCTTTAGGGAGGTCTTGAAGAGTTTCTTGGCCAACATCTGCTGAGTCTTAAGACCACGTATGGAACTTAGAATTTAGCAGGCATGTGGCTTCAGTGGGAGCCATTTTCCAGTAATTCATGGGACCATTTCTCAAATGCTTTAACTTACTTTTGCTCTCCATGGTGATACTATCCCTAATTTTTAGGAACTGTGATGACACCACTGATGATAAGAAATGTTTCAAACACATGTGAGCAGTGTCTGTGAAGACCTTCCAATGCCAATGTCATCAGGAGATAGCCTTTGTGCAAATCACATACTAAGCAGATTCTCTAGATAGGGAGAACAGTCTATTCCACTGCATCTTGCAAAGATCCCCTCACATGGAATTTTGTATTGTAGATAAGATGACGAGTCCCTTCAGCTCCCAGTTCTCAGGAAACTCATGGGGCCACTGCACATCATAACAGCACTTAAGCATCTGGTCATATCAAACCAATATCTTTAAACTGACTCAAAGACAAGAACATGGCCGTGATCTACCCATCCACTTATTATCTCTTGAAATCTTGTTTTCTAAAGAGAGAGAAAAGAGGAGTAGATGCTAGAGGTAGGGAATAGAGAATGAAAAGAAAAGAGTAGAGGCAGGGAAACCTAAAGTCGGTGTAGGTTGTTAAAAGGGAGTTCTTTTTAATAAAAGGAAATTAAGAAACTACTGTTTAAAAATTTAAAAGACACAGAAATCAAAGGAAATAAAATCAGAATATACTTCTTCTGATATCTCCGTCTATCTACCTATCTATCACCATTCCTTCCATCTGTCAATTCACCTCTCATTGTGTGTCTACACCGACTTCTTAATAACATAGTCCAGTGATGTTCTTCTCACTGGGGTCTACACTGCTAAGGCAGAACCATATTCTTCTGAATGGTCTAAATCCAGTAGCAATAATGAGCGTTCCTTCTTTCAGTACTTGCCACTGGGAATGTGTCACATCATCTGACAAGTGTGGTTCATGAGAAATCTGAGGGAACATCCCGGGAAGTCTGCTCTCCTATGTAAAAAGATATTCTTTTCACAGAGATTTTCCAGCAGTACAAAACATGAAACTTTCTGCATGAAGGAACAGTTCTACTGAGTGGAACATGGAGCAGTGTGCTAGTGCACTAGCTCCGGGTAAGGAGGTCCTGTGGGAAAGCTCTGACACCACCTGGGAATGCAGGAGGAATGCTAAACTGCCTCCAGGATAATTTTCCCTTTTCCCCCAAAAAGTATAATAGATTATATTTCCAAATATACACTTTAGATGCATTATAATTACAAGGCAATTTTTAGTTTCTTACACTGCATGGATCATTAATAACTGTGCTCTGATATGTAATAAAAGAGAAAACTGATAAAAAGAATTAGTGACAGCAAGAAAGAAGAAAAGGGACACAACATAGGCCAAGCTAGTAACCCTAGGAGACCATCCCTAGAGGAAGGCTGCACACAACTGGATTCCATAGTATTCCACACACAGAATTCATTAATACCACATCAAAGCAGGAAATGCCAATTCCTTTTCTGGAACCTTTGATGGAAACTGCATGAGTAATGTGAACTCTAGAAATAGAATACTGATGTACATATGCAAATAAAAAGGGATTGTTTGTGTATGAGTCACAATTATACTAGTATCAAATAATTTATGAAATATCAGATTTCATATTCTTGTAATTTTTCCTAAATAAAATGCATATTTATGGCTTAAATGTTCAACCTATCTCTCTCTCTGGCTGTCTCTGTATGATGTCTGTATCTCTCTCTCTCACACTCACTATACATCTTGCTTTTTTTAAACAACAAAATAGTGTATTACTAGAGAAAATCTAGATAGGAATAAATCCAAACTTTCTTTGAAAACACAAATTTTAAAATGCATACAAAATAAAAAACGCTACATTTTAAAATATTAATGTCAAAAAAGTTTTCACTTCTGTCACATATTAAATAAAACCTCAATATAGTTAAAGGTATGCTGATTTCTCAGAAAATTATGAATCGAACTACCTGAGGACCAACCAAAGCCACTCTTGGGCATATACCCAAAAAGATGCTGAATCATACTACAAAAGAATGTGTTCAACTATGTTCATAGCAGCATTATTTGTAATAGCAAGAAATTAAAAACAACCTAGATGCCTCTAAACAGAAGAATGGATGAAGAAAATGTGGCACAGTTACACATTAAAGTACTACTCAGTGGTATAAAAGCAATGATATCTTTAATTTGGCATGTAAATGGTTGGAATTAGAAAACACTATCCTGAGTGAGAAACCGAGACCCAAACAGATGAATATAGTATATACACACTCATACGTGGATATTAGCCATACAGAGAGGACATTGTACATATAGTTCATGATCCTAGAGAAGCTAAGTAATAAGGTGAACCCAAGGAAAAACATGTATAGATCCTCTTGGAAATTGGAAACAGACAAGGTCGCCTGACAAAATTGGGAGCATAAAGATTGGGGAAAGGGAGAGGGTAGAAGTGGAAGAGAAGGGAAGGAGGGGAGGGTGGAGAAGAACTTGAGGGAATGGAATAGTCAAAGTGGATGAAGGACAGAGATGAAAGCAAGGAAAGAGATATGGTGATTGAGGGAGCCATTACAGGGTCAGCAGAAATATGGCTCTAGAGAAATTCCCAGGAATCCACAAGGATGACCCCGGCTAAGACCCTAAGCAATAGAGAGGGGGGCTGATCTTCACTTGTCCTGTAGTAAGACTAATGCATATCTTAAATATCACCATACAAAATTCATCCAGCAACTGATGGAAATAGAGGAAGACACTGACATCGGAAAACTGAGCTGAACTCCCAAAATCCAGTTGAAGAGTGGAAAGAATGAGAATATGAGCAAGTCAAGACCATGATATTTCACCCATTAAAACAGTTTACATGAGCTGATGGAAGATCACCACCTCCAACCGGACTGGGAAGGAACAACCATGGGACCAAAATAGTCCCTCTGAATGTGGTTGGCAGTTGATTTGCTGGGGCAGACTCCGGAGTGACTGGCAGTGGCACCAGGATTATTCCAACTGCATGTACTGGATTTTTAGGATTATATTCTCTTTGGATGTATACCTTGCTCAGCCTAGCTATAGTAGGGAGGGCCTTGGACCTTCCACAAACCAATGTGCATTACCCTCTCTAAGGATTGGATAAGGGTTGTGTGGGAGGGTGTGAGGAGGGATTGGGAGAAGGGAGGAAGTGGTAACATGGATTGATAATTTTTGAAACCTAATCAATTAAAAAACATTCAGAGTAGCTGAGTAAGGGCAGCACAAGAGCAACAAGAGACTGAAAAGGGGAACAGTTGTATCCATGCTCACCTTCAGCCATTAAGTTGCTTAACCTACCAGCAGCATCTTCGTGATACACAGTGGACTACTAATCTGGAAGTTCAAAGTGGAATTGCCCATGAGTGTAATGATGAAGGGTCAGGCTGGTCCAAGAGTGAAAACATACAAAGAAGGGCTGAAAAGTATACAAGAGAGTTGTCAGTACAGCATGGACCAACACATAATAAGGAAGGATTGTAGGAGAAGAAACAAAAAGACAAGTGTCTTAGAGTTCATCAACATGCACGCAGAGCTCCGAGCCCTGACCTTGGACACAGTCACAAAGGAACACTTTGATCTCTTCCTTGGATCTTAAGACAGATGCTGACAGCACAAAAGTCACATGGACTGGAATGGCCTATCACCTGAGTTTCCTCCACAGCGGTTCTCCCTCCTGCCCGAGACTACTCAATGTATGTTAGTGTAGGCTGATGGGACACTTTCTGTTGGAAGGTGACCCATTATATCTACATTATACACCGTTTCATCAATAAACCTAATAAGAGCACTGCCATGATAGCCTAGGCTAAACGCCATGGGAAGTGGCACTTCCATGCCATGATTGCCTCTTTCAGTAGCCCACACCTCAGTCACCATGTCTACTGTTGGTCTCCTGGCATCTTCTCCAACCAATCCCATCTTCTATTTAGAAATCGGTCCGTCCCATTGGCTGTTGCCTCATTTATGACATCATTCGCCATCCTACCCAATCAGCACCTGGGAGAATCTTGGTGTTTCCATGGTGAGGACTGTAAACAAATTTGGATCATCACTGGTCACAGGTGGTGACCAGTGAGTGACCAGTGAGTGCTCTCTGATACTGGACACACTTGCCACTGACTGAGGTCAGCTGATCAGACAAGGTTGACCAATTATCTTGCTCCATTCTACTTTGGATTGTTGATCCTCTCCCCTTGACCATGTCAGGTAAGGATAGAGACTTTAAAACATGTCTTCTTATCTTCTCCACTGACTTTTATTATACTTTTAAATCTTTGTTGAATATGGCTATTACTGATGTTGATACAGATATCTAGATTTGAATGTCAGATTTAGCCTTAGTTCTTACTAAGTAAGTGATTTTAGACAACATTTCTCAAGTGTTTTCCATCCACCTCAAGGAGTGAACACTGTCACTGTGCTTGGGTTCTGTACTCTTGGGTTTTCAGAGGAAAGTCAACAGGGAATAAAGGCAGGACTTACATGACAGTATAAAACTACAGAGACACAGGAGCACCAAGAACAATGTGTGCAGAGATTTAGTACTCCACACCACTGATGAGACAGTCTGCCCCCACTACTGTTTCTATCTCAGTTTAAAATTCAGGGCTACTCTAACAGTATTGGTCATACCACGGATGGTGGCACACAACTATAATCACAACATGGAGAGAGACCTGGATGGGATGAAGGTCAGTTCAAGTCTAACACGTTCTGCACTGGCCTCTCTCCATACTCACAAATGAATATTAACTGTGGACAAAACAATGACTGTTTTGAATGAGTGCTGTGACTTACTCGAACGTCTCTAGACTAATGATGGAGAGTGGAAGAGAATAAGAGGACTGTAGAATCTGAGAAGGCAGTTGTTGTACTGGAAATATTGACGCTGTTGCTGGAAGGATAAACCCATAGGAAGTCAGGGAAGGAGCAAACACAGTAAGGGTTTAGAAATTATAGAAATATAAGAAGGCACTCTGCAGAGAGGACCCTGGTGGTCCACAATGGTAGTTTAGAACACAATGCTAAAGATGACCACAGATTATAATCAAAAGGGACAAGGCACTGTCATTTCCCAAGCCATGTTTAACCAAACATACTGTTCAGATTAGTCTTACAAAGGTTCCTGGGCACATATAGAAAAGTATATTCTGATCTGGTCCCTCGCTCTTACACTCCATCCAGCCCACCTTCTGCCCAGTTCCCCATGTCTCATGTGCACTGGTGGTGTTGGATAAGATCAACCGAGGCTAGGATGTACCAACAGTTAGAGTCTGACCATGGCAACCGTCACGCTGTTATGAGGGGGCGATTCTCCCAAGGATTCCCCCTTAGAAGAGATATAAAATTAACAGTTACGGAGGAGCTGTTAAGAAATCAATTTAATCAACAGATATTAAATAAAGAAGCAATCTTATTCAGAGATGAACCTCATAAAACATTAGCAATCTAAGAGGACACATTAAACTGGTGCAAACAAGAAGAAATTTTGTCAGCAGGTTGCATTTCTGAAATCATATTTGAATATTGCTTAAAAGTTATAAAATATTAAGAGATCCTCAGTTATACAAGTAATGCAAGGGAAATAAAGACAGAGGGAAAGAGAGAGGGAAGGCATAATTACCTAAATTCAGTACACATTTGTTAAACATCATTTCAGAAAAAAACTCAATACAATAGAGATTAGCCTGGTGGTCATGTCAGGGATTCCAGCGCTAGCAAATTAGAGCAAAGTCAGGCCTATCTGTGTGATTTCAAAGCCAGACTGATCTACGTAGAGTGACTTTAGGTCACTCTATACTGTAAGATCTACAGAGAATAGGACAAAATTCCAGGTATGGAATATGCCTAAGGGTCTCTTCCCAAAATCAACGTCTGTTGTAGAATATATTTGTAAGGAAGTGTCCCTACAGGCATTATAATATACAATCAAGAAAAACAAGTATCGCATCTGGATCTGAGTGAGGATTAAAGCAGATTAACTAGGAATTCCATGCCCACACAGGAAAAAGCAGACAGATCATCTAGTGATTGTCATCCTACCTAGCACCAAGGATCAATCTTAACCCATTTGTTTGGGATATGTAAGGGAACTTACGTGCTAGACTCTTACACTCAGTACAACCTGGAGACAACACAGTCCCTCCCAGGAAGCTAGAAAGCTTCCATCTCAAATTTTTCCAACTCTCTTCTTGCTTCCTACAGAAAACTGCCAAAGTACACCTTTCGCTGGGACAGAATGTGCTCTGCAGCCCTCTGTGCCTGTGCTGAGGAATGCCACACCCTCAGCAGGAAGTGTGTACAATTTCTACGGGGTCTCCACCCCAGCTGTGAGCTCAGTATGGCTCCTGCCATCAGGCTCCAGCACATGCTGCCAGCAGCTCTCAGACGGTGCCAACCTTTACCAACGAGCTGGCATGACCATGCTGACTGAGCTGACTGACCAGAACCAGATCTCTGCTTCAACATTTTCCTATCCAGGTGTTCTCCACTGGGATCTCAGAGAAAGCACCACCAGAAGGGAAGCTCCGTTCCTGGACGCCCCTGTAACTATCATTGACCAGAATACCATCCCCGCGTCTTGGTCTATGACAGCCCAGTGTGATAATATTTTCCAAATCAATGCCTTACCACCATGCTTTCCAACACTGTCTGCCTGCCTTGTACAGGCAACACCATCAAATGAACCAGATCAACGATACATCCTGGCACCTTGCTACCAGGATGGAAGTCAGGTCTATTACTATGACCAGAACAGCCTGGGTCCTCCGATGGCTGAAGAATTCTGGCAGTGCCAGCAGGCCTATGGCTCTGTGTCCTGCTCTGACAACCAGGCTTCCTCTCTGCACCCAGAGATGGTGATGGCACTACAGGACATTCAGCCAATGAACGTCCAAACACCTTACTCCACCTCTGCCATCTACTGGCCCACATCTGCTCAAACCACGCCAGACACCAGTCTTCAAGGTGAGTAAAGCCAGGAGGGGAGGTGTGACATCAGCCCTCAGAGGAGACACAGCTCTTCCTTTCAGAAGTGGATGTCCACACAGAGGAAGAATGGGAGTCCTGACATGTTAGCTGTGGCTCATGCTCACCATCCTAAAATTCAGTCTCTATAATGAGAGAGAATGCAGGATAGTGAGTGACATCCACCCTCTATTAACACATGTCCAAGGACCACACCACAGGAATGCATTTCGCCGCAAAGGCTAATCAGTCCCATGCACTACTGCACTAAAATCACCTCCTTCCTAACAGAGCTCTTGGAATTCTAGATGACATCAAGAATTTTTTCTGGTTTTGTACCACTAAGTTTGCCGAATTGAAACTAGCATCCAGACAAATGGGACTCTGAGTCTGACCTGGAGCAACTCCTCCTGCCACATGCCGAGTGTCTGCTGTGACATTCCCTAACACTCAAGCTGTAGTGACAGCTTTGACGTGTGTGACATTGCTAAGCAGGGTTGGAGCATCTCACCCTATCTGTCTCGTTCAACCTCTCTCTGTCTTTGTCTCTGTCTCTTTTCTTGCTCTCTCTTGCTCTCTATTCTCTCTCACTTCTGCTATCTCTTTGTTATTTTCTTTTTCTCTTTCTTTCCGAATTTTCAGCAGTGACCCAAGGCCAAGATCATGTAGACATGTACTCCACTACAAAGTCGAAGCTCAAAGATTTCACAGTCTTACATTTTCATAGCACTAACAACAATTCTGTGAATGGTGGAGCATAAGGAATGTCGGGGCTTTTGAACTGCTTCCCTTTCAAGATTGAGGAAATGATGTGGCTGCCTAAACCCATATAAAAATCCAGGCTTCAGGGAGCATATCAGTAAAACTATAAACAGAAAGAAAATGACAGACATGAGTAATGTTAGGAAATAGTGAACAACTGTTCAACCTCTCTCAGGGTAAACTTTCAAGGCAATGATAGGCACTGTTTAAAAGGAAAATGGGAGGGAAATGGAAGAACACTCACCAAGGAATTCTGTCACCTCCCCATAATCACTAAGAACGTACACAACACACAAACATTAGGGAAAAAAAAACATGATCTCGCAGGGTCATGAGAACCACATGAGTAGTTACTATGTGTCTCCAGAGAGGGGTGCTTTCCCTGCTCCTCCAGCAGAACTCATAGCAATGCCCACAACACTGCTGCAGGAGCCCAGTGCTGAGGTGCACTGAAAGGGGGCAGCATCTCACTTACCAGGCGCTGACTTCGTACTTCCTCTTTTCCAGTGGTGGAGAGGGAGACGATCCTGGGATTGACACCTTCAGGCCAGACACTCTGTCCGCTGCAGAGTCCAGACCTCGGCAATGCCTGCACCCAGGATGCCCAGATGATGACAGCACCTGTCAATGGGGACAGGTCACTAATTCCCCTCATGCACAGTCCTTCTGAATTCCTGGCCTTGCCTCCAGCCCCAAGCCTGGAAAAGACACAGAAGAACAATGCAGCTGAGATGAATGCTGAGCCTTCAACACCTCTGGATTCCTATGAGGGCACAAAATCTAAACAAGATGCACCACCCCTCTTCTTAGCACCCCCCGGCACACAGCAGCCCTTGAACTACAGGGATGCTGGAAGCCTGAGGCAGAAGCTGGCTTCTCACAATGCCACTTTGGGAAACAGTAGCCTTGGTCTGGAAGAGCCTGAGGCTCTGAGGAGTGTCATGGAGTCCAGCAATGACTTTGCAGACATGACCGCACTGGTAGCAGATGTTCACCTTCCCCAACTCTTCAATTTCATCACTGGCCTTGACCAAATGGAAGATCACACAGCAAGCCAAACCAAAGACTCCACAGACATCAGGAGGGATCAGGCCCAGTCACGTGCCAGCACCTTTATCGGACTATCTGAACCAGGGTTCAACAAAGACCAGAAAGTCTCTGATGTGCTTCATGGAACTCCTCAGGCCAAAACACAGCAAGACGATATACTGAAGGAAGATGATCCTGGAAACATTGAAGGGACTATAGACAACATGGCTAACAACGAGGATGGCAAATCTCAAATATTTGTACCCAAGAGGCCCAGAGTAGCATGGGCACAGGGGAAAGATAAGGCCAAGGAGACCAGAGAAAACAACTCCAAGAAAACAGAGGAGCTGAAGCCTTCAAGATGCAGAGTCAAAGCAGAAGGGAAGCCCGCCATCCCCAAGACCAAGAGGAAGAGGAATCCACCTGAACTCAGCCATGACAAAGTTAAGAAGCCTCGTACTCAGCTCGGCATGCACATGCTGGAGTCTGTGCAGGTCTTTCACCCACTGGGGAAGAAGAGTGAGAAGAAACCTTGCATCGCCTCCTCGCAGGCTCTGCTGAACTTCAGCAGCAACAAAGATCCCAGGACAGGCCCAACCACCACATCCCTGGGAGTTGTGCCCCGTGAGGGTCGAGGCCCTGATAAAAGCCTGGGCAATGCTCAGAGAACAGAGAGCAGTGCTCACAAGGAGTGTCCATCTCCATCCCAGGATGAGTTACCCCCACATGGGAAGGTCAAATTAGTACCTCTGCCTTTCCTAGCCCTAGACAAGCCTCAAGCCAGACCTGTTTCTAGAAAGCTTCACTGCCTGGCTCCACACAGGCCCACGACAGCTTACCCAGTGAGGCCTCACTCTTCTAGGCAACCCACGCTCAAACCATCCCAACCAGCTCCTGCCAGAACATCATCTATGGCCTCTGATAAGTCAACTTTGTCAATTGCCACAAGTACCACACGTCCAAATGTAAGCAAGGCCATCCAGTCTTGCACTGGGCCTCAACCGCCTGCCTCTTCGCCTGCACCCTACAGAGCATCATCTCACACTTCACTCCACAGGGAGCCTCTTTCTTCTACCACAAACAAGACCCTAGATCCTCCCCAGCCTCAATCCCAATACCTGCGGCAAGACTTCAGCCACTTACCAATTCCTTGGAGGAAAGTGGACATTCCAGGGCCAGTCATCTCACAGCCCATCCCTGAAGAGCAGAGGCCAGAGAGGGAGGCCATGAAGAGGCGGGCCCAACAGGAGAGAGAGAACGCTGCCAAGTGTACCTCTCTGGGTAAACCACAGCTTTTCCTTCAGAGGGAGAAGGATATGGAAATTTCGAGATATTATGGCTATGCAGTGTAAGTGCTGCCCAAACCTTTGGAAGACAATGCTATTCAACATACAGAGGTGAGATGTAGATACAGATATTCATGTATACATGAAGTTTAGAGGCTTAGATAAATATGTAGACACGCAGATACATACATGGTAATGCAGAATAATATTTAGATATATGAATATATATGAATGAAAAGACATAGTTTATAAATTTATAAATATTAGAAGATACTATAATTGACTGTAGAAACTTAAGACTGCTATTTCATCCATGAGTATATAGAGAGGGCTTTGATGTCTTCCTTAGAACTTTATTATAGATTTATGTGTCCAAATTATGTGATAATATATGTTATATAGATATAACATATGCCATAAGTCAGTGGTGCTACTTAGTTTAATGTTAAAACTGTAGCAAAAAGCTCTAGTGGCAATAAGATTATTTTCCTGGAGTTTAATTTTCAGAATACTAGGATGATGTGGGATTCCCCTGTGTATGCTGTGAATATGTTTTATTACCATTCATTGGTCACTAATGAGGAAAGCTGCTTCAGCCAATGACTGAGCATGGCAAAGCCATGTAGGAAATGCAAACTGACATATATAGAGAAAGCAGGCAAACTCAAAGAGATGCCATGGAGCTGCCAAAAAAGAAAGATGCCTGAATGCCAGAACATTGCCAGTAGGTCACAGACTCAGAGTGATAACAGGTTAATATTACTAGGCTATATTAAGACATTCAAGTTAGCCAGGAATATCTGGGGTCATTGGCCGAACAGTGCTATAAGTAATGTGGTTTCTGTGTGATTATTCGGGTCAGAGTTACTGAACATGGCAGGTTTCCTAGAGTGTATACCGTAAATTGAACATACTCCTGCTGTCACCACATCTCGTCCCACTCTATGAACCTCAAATATGAGCCCTTTAAACATCAGTACTCTGGGATAGAGATCTGCCTGCATTTTCATGATATGAAATACAGGGTCCATGTATACGCAATCAAGATCCTCCCTTGAAAGAAATTCTCCAAGGCAGAGTATTTTTCTGAGGTGGGTTGATTTGGATTACTGGGTTTATCTCAAATTGTATCAATCTTTGAAATCATCCATTTAACATGTTCGTTTCTCTTTTGTGTGTGTGTCTGTGTTGTCCACATGAACGACTGCACATCAAATGTGTGGAGTGCCCACACAAACCTGGGCATCAGGTCTCTGGAGTCTGGAATTAAGAGAGATTGAAAACCATCATGAGGTGCTCTGAATTCGACCTGGAAACTCTGCGAGAAAATCAAGTGTTCTTGTCTCCTGAGCCATCTCATCGAACCCGAGGTGAATATACATACTGCAGACAACATAACCCTATTTTCTCTATGGCTACAAAGACTTGACTTTCTACATACATCACATCTTCTTCAGCCAGGGAAATACAGTTGGACACCATACTTGGTTCCCTGATGTACTGTAGACAGTGCTGCAATCAACACTGATGGCCAAGAATCTCTCTAATACACCGAGTTCTTTGGGAAAGTACACATGGATCATGTGGTGGGCCAGGTTTTGGCTTTGGTGCTCCCGGAACAATGACAGCCAATCAGGGTGGAAAACGTCCATTCCCCAGCAGCAGTGGATAGCATTCCTCTCTGTGAATTCCATTAGCAGTGTTTGCTACTTTTTTCTAGTTGGCCTTGAATGGCATCCACTGGAGGTTCACTATGCATTTCCCTGATTCCTCCTGAATCAGAACATTTGGATGTGCTCACCATCAGGTTTTCCAAAATCTATGAGAAAAGTCTCTCTTTCCCCTTGAATACCTGTGTTGTCTTCTTTCTTATGATTTACTTATTTAATTCTAATCCATCTAGATATTAATCTTCTAACTGAGGTATCAGTAGAAAAGATTTCACTTGGTTTTCAAGAACAAACCTTCAAATAATGGCTTCTCTTATGGGCAAAGAATCCCTTACTTCCCCGAGCAACCACTGATCAACTGATATTTGATTGCCTGATATTTTCCTCCATCCTGGCGTGTCCCTGAACCTTCAACTCTTTGCACTATTCTGTGTTCTAACCGTTTCAGGGTTTGTTACACACTGTCCTCTGAGGCATATGGCATTAACCTTTTATGGGGTGACACATAAGAAATAGAATTAATTTATATATTAGTACTGTTTCTCGAGACAGTGTCTCTCCCCATATCACTGAATATTTGAGAACTGACCTCACTAATCAGGCTAGCCTCGAAGTCTCAAAGATCTGCCTGACACTGCCTCTGTGATGCCTTTGCCTGTGTCCCTGCCTCAAGAGCACTGGGGCTAAAGGAATGCACCAAACTCCCAAGTGAAAACACCTTTCTTTCTGTATATATGGATCACGGGTTTTCCTACCATGATTCTGTGAGGATGTATGTTACCAACAGTACATTTTTGATAGCTACCAAAAGTCACAGAGGCTGAACTGCTTGCATTTACAACTGTAATTCAATACAGATTCGTTGTACTGAAAAATTGCTACTCAAGCAGAGATCAAAGGAACGCCTTCCCCATCACTATAAGGGCCTAAGTGGAGAGGGCACTGAAGGAGGGGAACATCTCACTTACCAGTCACTGACTTCTTCCTTGACTCTTTTTCAGTGGTGGAGAAGGGGATGTCCCTGGGACTGCAACCTCAGGCCAGACACTCCATCAGCTGTGGTCCACAATATGGCTAGTATTCCACCCTGGATCCTGAGATGAGGACGCCACATGTTGATAGGGACAGGTCATTGACTGCCCTCATCCAAAGGTCTCCAGAATTCCTGTTCTTGCCAACAGCTCTCATCCTAGAGGGGAAAAAAGGAAAACAATGTGAATGAGATGGCAGCCGATCTATCAGTGCTTATGGACCCCTTAAGGGCACACAGGAAACCTAGGCCCATCGCTTCTCCCTTTAGCACACCCCAACTTGCAGCACAGGCTGTGCTTTACTGACACTAACACCCTGATGCAGAAGCTTGCTATTGACCATGTCTCCTTGTGAGGCAGCACCTTTGGTCATCATGAGCCTGGGGCAAGCAGACTGTGATGGGCTGCAGCATAGACTTTGCTGACAAGACTAAACCAGGGCCAGATATTCACCTTCAGCAAATTTCAAATAACTCAATGTATTAAACACATTCAGTGATGCACAGCATCCTAATCCAAAGACTCCATAGTTATCAGGAGGAAATCAGCTGGGGCTCATGAGCAAGACAAAACCAAGAGGACCAGAGCAAACAACTTCAAAAAACAGAGGAGCTGAAGCAGTTTAGGAAGAGTCAAGTCAGAAGAGAAGCACACCATCCCAGGACCAAGAGGAGGAGGAATCCACCTTGCTCTGCCACCACAGCTTTAAAAAGCCTCGAACCCAGCCCAGCATGCACACGCAGGAGTCCCTGGAGGGCTTTCACCTCTTGTGGGGGAAGCGAGAGGAGAAAACTGGCCACTCCTGAACTCTTTCAACTCTTTCTGCTACTCTCTGCTCTATTATTACAAGAGTTTATTGAACTTTGAGCTCTGGGGAAGTGGCATTAAATATCTGCAGGGTGACACATAGAAAATAGAATTCATTTATGTATTCACTTTCTTTTAGTTCTTGAGAGAGAGTTCCCTCCAAACCTCCATATGTCCTAGCACTAACATCATAGACCAGGCAGGCCCACGCCATATAATAATCAAAACACAAAACATACAGAAAAAAGAACAGATATTAAAAGCTGCAAAGGAAAAGGTCAAGTAACATATAAAGGGAAACCTATCAGAATTACACCTGATTTCTCAATGGAAACCATGAAAGCCAGAAGAACTTGGATTGATGTGCTACAGACACTAAGGGAACATGGATGCAAGCCTAGACTACTATACACAGCAAAGCTTGCATTCACCATCGATGGAGAAAACAAGTTATTCCAGGACAAAAACAGATTTAAACAATACGTAGCCACAAATCCAGCCTTGCAGAAAGTAATAGAAGGAAAATCACAAACCAAGGAGTCCAACAACACCCACAATGACTCAGGCATCTAGCGAGCCTTCACCACCACAACTGGAAGAAAGGAAACAACAAACTCTACTACAAAAAAAAATGGCCGGAGTTAACAACCACTGGTCATTAATATCACTTAATATCAATGGACTCAATTCACCTATAAAAAGGCACAGGCTAAGAGATTGGATACAAAAACAGGATCCAACATTCTGCTGTTTACAAGAAACACACCTCAACCACAAAGACAGACACCTACTCAGAGTAAAGGGTTGGGAAAAGGCTTATCAAGCAAAAGGACCTAAGAAACAAGCCGGTGTGGCCATACTAATTTCTAACAAAGTTGACTTCAAACTAAATTCAATCAGAAGAGATGGAAAGGGACACTTTATACTCATAACTGGAAAAATCCTTCAGAATGAAGTCTCAATCCTGAATATCTATGCCCCTAATATAAAAGCTCCCACTTATGTAAAAGAAACACTTCTAGAACTCAAGGCAGCCAACAAACCATACACACTAATAGTTGGAGACTTCAACACTCCTCTCTCACCAATGGATAGGTCAATCAGACAGAAACCTAACAGAGAATTGAAAGACTTAATGGATGTAATGAACCAAATGGATTTAACAGACATCTATAGAACATTCCACCCAAACAGGAAAGAATATACCTTCTTCTCTGTGGCTCATGGAACCTTTTCGAAAATTGACCACATACTCGGTAACAAAGCAAACTTCCACAGTTACAAAAACATATTAGTAACCACATGTGTCTTATCGGATCACCATGGATTAAAATTAGAAATCAACAACAATGCTGCCCCCAGATAGCCTACAAACTCATGGAAACTGAACAGTCAACTACTGAACCACACCTGGGTCAAGGAAGAAATAAAGAAAGAAATTAAAGTCTTTCTTGAATTTAATGAAAACAAAGACACAACATACTCAAACCTATGGGACACAATGAAAGCAGTGCTAAGAGGAAAGTTCATAGCACTAAGTGCCCAATTAAAGAAAACGGAGAAAGCGCTCATTGGTGACTTAACAGCACACCTGAAAGCTCTGGAAAAAAAAGAAGCAGACTCACCTAGGAGAAGTAGAAGACTCGAAATTATCAAACTGAGGGCAGAAATCAACAAAATAGAAACACAGAAAACAATCCAAAGAATCAATGAAACAAAAAGCTGGTTCTTGGAGAAAATCAACAAGATTGGCAAACCCTTAGCCAAACTAATCAAACGGCAGAGGGAGAACACACAATTTAATAAGATCAGAAGTGAAAAGGGGGACACAGACACAGAGGAAATTCAGAGAATCATTAGATCTTACTACAAAAGCCTGTATGCCACAAAATTGGAAAATGTAAAAGAAATGGACAGTTTTTTAGATAAATACCATATACCAAAGCTAAATCAGGACCAGGTAAATGCTCTAAATAGTCCTGTTAGTCGTGAAGAATTAGAAACTGTTATCAGAAACCTCCCTACCAAAAAGAGCCCAGGACCAGATGGTTTCAATGCGGAATTCTACCAGAACTTCCAAGAAGAACTAATACCTATACTCCTTAAGGTATTTCATAATAGAGAAACACAAGAGTCACTGCCAAATTCCTTCTATGAAGCTACAGTTACCCTGATACCTAAACCACACAAAGACTCAACCAAGAAAGAGAATTACAGGCCAATCTCACTCATAAACATTGACACAAAAATTCTCAATAAAATACTGGCAAACCGAATCCAAGAACACATTAGAAAAATTATCCAATACGATCAAGTAGGCTTCATCCCAGAGATGCAGGGCAGGTTCAACATACGAAAATCTATCAATGTAATCCATCATATAAATAAACTGAAGGAAAAAAACCATATGGTCATCTCATTAGATGCTGAAAAAGCATTTGACAAAATTCAGCACCCCTTTATGATAAAGGTCTTGGAGAGATTAGGGATACAAGGGTCATTCCTAAATATAATAAAGGCTATTTACAGCAAGCCGATAGCTAACATCAAATTAAATAGAGAGAAGCTCAAGGCCATCCCACTAAATTCAGGAACACGACAAGGCTGTCCACTCTCTCCTTATCTCTTCAATATAGTGCTGCTTGAAGTTCTAGCAATAGCAATAAGACAACATACGGGAATCAAGGGGATTCGATTTGGAAAGGAAGAAGTTAAAATTTTGTTATATGCAGATGATATGATAGTGTACATAAGCGACCCCAAAAACTCCACCAAAGAACTCCTACAGCTGAGAAACTCCTTCAGTAACGTGGCAGGATACAAGATCAACTCCAAAAACTCAGTCGCCCTCTATACACAAAGGATAAAGAAGCAGAGAGGGAAATCAGAGAAGTATCCCCTTTCACAATAGCCACAAATAACATAAGACATCTGGGAGTAACTCTAACCACGGAAGTGAAGGATTTATTTGACAAGAACTTTAAGTCTTTGAAGAAAGAAATTGAAGAGGATACCAGAAAATGGAAGGATCTCCCTTGCTCATGGATTGGGAGGATCAACAGAGTAAAAATGGCAATTCTACCAAAAGCAATCTATAGATTCAATGCAATCCCCATCAAGGTCTCATCAAAATTCTTCACGGATATTGAGAGGACAATAATCAACTTTATATGGACAAACAAGAAACCCAGGATAGCCAAAACAATCTTATACAATAAAGGTACTTCTGGAGGCATTACCATCCCTGACTTCAAACTCTACTACAGAGCTACAGTAGTGAAAACAGCTTGGTATTGGCATAAAAACAGAGAAGTCGACCAATGAAATAGTATAGAAGACCCGGATCTTAAACCACAAACATATGAACACCTGATTTTTGATAAAGGAGCCAAAAGTACACAATGGAAGAAAGAGGGCATCTTCAACAAATGGTGCTGGCATAACTGGATGTCAACCTGTAGAAGAATGAAAGTAGATCCATATCTATCACCATGCACAAAACTCAAGTCCAAACGGATTAAAGACCTCAATATTAATCTGAATACATTGAGCTTGATAGAGGAGAAAGTGGGAAGTACTCTACAACAAATGGGCACAGGGAACCGTTTCCTGCGCATAACCCCAGCTGCACAGACATTAAGGGCAACATTGAATAAATGGGACCTCCTGAAGTTGAGCAGCTTCTGTAAAGCAAAGGACATTGTCACTAAGACACAAAGGCAGCCTACTGACTGGGAAAAGATCTTCACCAACCCTGCAAAGGACAAAGGTCTGATCTCTAAAATATATAAGGAACTCAAGAGACTAGACGGTAAAATGCCAATTAACCCAATTAAAAAATGGGGCGCTGAACTGAACAGAGAATTCTCAACAGAAGAAGTTCGAATGGCCAAAAGACACTTAAGGTCATGCTCAACCTCCCTAGCTATCAGGGAAATGCAAATCAAAACAACTTTGAGATATCATCTTACACCTGTCAGATGGGCTAAAATCCAAAACACCAATAATAACCTTTGCTGGAGAGGTTGTGGGGTAAGGGGTACACTCATCCATTGCTGGTGGGAATGCAAACTTGTGCAACCACTTTGGAAAGCAGTGTGGCGGTTTCTCAGGAAATTCGGGATCAACCTACCCCAGGACCCAGCAATTCCACTATTGGGAATCTACCCAAGAGATGCCCAATCATACAACAAAATCATATGCTCATCTATGTTCATAGCAGCATTATTTGTAATAGCCAGATCCTGGAAACAACCTAGATGCCCTTCAGTGAAAGAATGGATGAAGAAACTGTGGAATATATACATGCTAGAATACTACTCAGCGGTAAAAAACAATGACATCTTGAAATTTGCAGGCAAATGGATGGAAATAGAAAACACTATTCTGAGTGAGGTAACCCAGACCCAAAAAGATGAACATGGGATGTACTCACTCATAATCGGTTTCTAGCCATAATTAAAGGACATCAAGCCTATAAATTTGGGATCCTTGAGAAGATAATAAGAAGGTGAACTCCCAAAAAAGGATATAGTAATCCTCCTGGATATTGGAAGTAGACACGATCGCCAGGCAAAATTGGGAACTTGAGGGTTGGGCAAGACTGGGCCAAGGGAAGATGGGGAGAGAAAAGTGTGAAGGGGAGAACGGGGGGAGCTCGGAGGAATGGGGTGCTTGGGATATAGAAAGGGTGGATATGGGAGCAGGGAAGCATATATCTTAATTTAAAGAGCTACCTGAGGGTTGTCAAGAGACTTGAGCCTAGAGGGGTTCCCAGGTTTCCAGGGAGACGCCCTCAGTTAGTTCCTTGGGCAGCTGAGGAGAGGGAGCCTGAAAAGGCCAGTTCCTATAGCCATACTGATGAATTTCTTGCATATCACCATAGAACCTCCACCTGACGATAGATGAAGAAAATGACAGAGCCCCACATTGGTGCACCGGAATGAGCTCCCAAGGTCCTGATGAGGAGCAGAAGGAGAGAGAACATGAGAAAGAAAGTCAGGACCGTGAGGGAACCTCCAGCTGGCGACAGATGGGGAAGGTGACTGAGCCCCACATTGGAGCTCTGGACTGAGCTCCCAAGGTCCTGATGAGGATCAGAAAGAGCGAGAACATGAGGGAGAAAGTCAGGAACGAGAGGGGTGCGTTCACTCATGGAGACGGTGGGACAGAACTAATGGGAGATCACCAACTCCAGATGGAATGGGACTGATGGATCATGCGACCAAACCCGTCTCTCTGAATGTGGCCAACAGCGGGGGCTGACTGAGAAGCAAAGGACAATGGCTCTGGGCTCTGATTCTTCTGCATGGACGGGCTCTGTGGGAGCCTTCTCAGCTTGGTCGATCACCTTCCTGGACCAGGGGGGAGTTGGGAGAACCCTTGTCTTAGCATAGAGTGGGGAACCCTGATGGCTCCTTGGCCTTGAGAGGGAGGGAGGGGAGGTATGGGTGAAGGGGAGGGTAGGGAAGGGGGAGAAGGAGGGGAGGGAAGGGGGAGGAGGAGGGGAGGGAGGGGGGAGGAGGAGGGAAGGAGATGGAAATTTTTATTATATAAAAAGAAAAAAAATAAATAAAAATAAATAAAAAAAAAGAAAACACTATTCTGAGTGAGGTAACCCAGACCCAAAAAGATGAACATGGGATGTACTCACTCATAATCGGTTTCTAGCCATAATTAAAGGACATCGAGCCTATAAATTTGGGATCCTTGAGAAGATAATAAGAAGGTGAACTCCCAAAAAAGGATATAGTAATCCTCCTGGATATTGGAAGTAGACACGATCGCCAGGCAAAATTGGGAACTTGAGGGTTGGGCGAGACTGGGCCAAGGGAAGATGGGGAGAGAAAAATGTGAAGGGGAGAATGGGGGGAGCTCGGAGGAATGGGGTGCTTGGGATATAGGAAGGGTGGATATGGGAGCAGGGAAGCATATATCTTAATTTATGGAGCTACCTGAGGGTTGTCAAGAGACTTGACTCTAGAGGGGTTCCCAGGTTTCCAGGGAGACGCCCTCAGTTAGTTCCTTGGGCAGCTGAGGAGAGGGAGTCTGAAAAGGCCAGTTCCTATAGCCATACTGATGAATTTCTTGCATATCACCATAGAACCTCCACCTGGCGATAGATGAAGAAAATGACAGAGCCCCACATTGGAGCACCGGACTGAGCTCCCAAGGTCCTGATGAGGATCAGAAAGAGCGAGAACATGAGGGAGAAAGTCAGGAACGTGAGGGGTGCGTTCACTCATGGAGACGGTGGGACAGAACTAATGGGAGATCACCAACTCCAGTTGGAATGGGACTGATGGATCATGCGACCAAACCCATCTCTCTGAATGTGGCCAACAGCAGGGGCTGACTGAGAAGCAAAGGACAATGGCGCTGGGCTCTGATTCTTCTGCATGGACAGGCTCTGTGGGAGCCTTCTCAGCTTGGTCGATCACCTTCCTGGACCTGGGGGAAGTTGGGAGGACCTTGGACTTAGCATAGAGTGGGGAACCCTGATGGCTCCTTGGCCTTGAGAGGGAGGGAGGGGAGGTATGGGTGGAGGGAAGGGGAGGGAAGGGGGAGAAGGAGGGGAGGGAAGGGGAAGGAGGAGGGGAGGGAGGGGGGAGGAGGAGGGAAGGAGATGGAAATTTTTAAATATAAAAAAAAAATAAACCATGAGAAAAAAAAAAGCATTTGCTCAACTATGTTCATAGCAGCAGTATTTGTAATAGCCAGATCCTGGAAACAACCTAGATGCCCTTCAGTGGAAGAATGGATGAAGAAACTGTAGAATATATACATGTTAGAATACTACTCTGTGGTAAAAAACAATGACATCTTGAATTTTGCATGCAAATGGATGGAAATAGAAAACACTATTCTGAGTGAGGTAACCCAGACCCAAAAAGATGAACATGGGATGTACTCACTCATAATTGGTTTCTAGCCGTAATTAAAGGACATCGAGCCTATAATTCAGGATCCTTGAGCAGATAATAAGAAGGTGAACCCAAAGAAAAACATATAGTAATCCTCCTGGATATTGGAAGTAGACACAATCGCTGGGCAAAAATTGGGAACTTGAGGGTGGGGCGAGATGGGGCCAAGGGAAGATGGGGAGAGAAAAGTGTGAAGGGGAGAATGGGGGGAGCGCGGAGGAATGGGATGCTTGGGATATAGGAAGGGTGGATATGGGAGCAGGGAAGCATATATCTTAATTTAGGGAGCCATCTGAGGGTTGTCAAGAGACTTGACTCTAGAGGGGTTCCCGGGTTTCCAGGGAGATGCTCCAGCTAGTTCCTTGGGTAGCTGAGGAGAGGGAGCCTGAAAAGGCCAGTTCCTATAGCCATACTGATGAATTTCTTGCATATCATCATAGAACCTCCACCTGGCGATAAATGAAGAAAATGACTGAGCCCCACATTGGAGCACCGGACTGAGCTCCCAAAGTCCTGATGAGGAGCAGAAGGAGAGAGAACATGAGAAAGAAAGTCAGGACCGTGAGGGGTGCATTCCATGGAGATGGTGGGACAGAACTAACAGGAGATCACCAACTCCAGTTGGAATGGGACTGATGGAACATGAGACCAAACCGGACTCTCTGAATGTGGCCGACGGTGGAGGCTAACTGAGAAGCCAAGGACAAAGGCGCTGGGTTTTGATTCTGCTGCATGGACGGGCTCTGTGGGAGCCTTCTCAGCTTGGTTGATCACCTTCCTGAACCTGGGGAGAGTTGGGAGGACCTTGGTCTTAACATAGAGTAGGGAACCCCGATGGCTCCTTGGCCTGGAGAGAGACGGAGGAGGGGTATGGGTGGAGAGGAGGGGAGGGAAGGGGGAGGAGAAAAGGAGGAGATGGAAATTTTTAAAAATAAAAAAAACATAAAAAAACAAAAAAAAAACAAAAAAAGAAGCAATATTTGGAACTGCCCAACTTTCAGATAACTCTCCACTTCTTTTATTCTCTAGAGTCTAGAAATATCGAGTCCAAGTGATCTTAGCTAAAATATCTCAATGGGATAATCATTTTATCATAGGGTAAAAAACCAGGCTACACTACTCTACCTGAGTGCATTAGCTCTTCCATACAAACCATTGCACTCCTGCTTGCACGACAGTCCCTGATATTTGGATGGACTGCATTGTGCATGATCCATTTCGGCATAAGAGGCAATCATCTCACCCCAACAGCAGCCACAGCCACTGTGTATCAGCAGACAAAACTTTTACAATTTTTCCATCAGCACCAAAATCAAACAGAAAAGGAAGTCGAGAAAGGAGGCAGACTCGAGCAGTTCCATCTACACCTGCAGGTACATTAATCTTAGCAGAAGCACAAAGGTTTGGGAGGGAAATGCAGAGGCCCATCCATTCCCTTCAATAAAACAATAGGAGATCTCTTCCCTCTGTGACCTGTGATCCTCTGAGTCACAGGAGATTTTGTTGTGCATCATGGTACAACATAAAATTTCCCTTCTATGAAAGCCAGCCTGCTAGCAGAAAGGGAGATGGATATTACAGCTCGGTGCAAGTCTGACTTCTGGATATCCTACAACTGAAACAGAGAGACAGTCATCTACTTCTTACTCATGTCAAATAAAAGGATCCAAACAGCCTTCATCTTTTGGGAGGTCTTGAAGAGTTTCTTGGCCAACATCTGCTGAGTCTTAAGACCACTTCTGGGACTTAGAATTTAGCAGGCATGTGGCTTCAGTGAGTGCCATATTCCACGCATTCAGGGTACCATTTCTCAACTATTTAACTTACTTTTGCTCTCCTTGGAGATGCTGTCCAAAATTTTCAGGCACTGTGATGATACCATGGTACCACCAATGATAAGAAATGTTTTGTACACATGTGAGCAGTGTCTGTGAAGACCTGCCAATGCCAAGTCTATCAGGGGATAACCTTTGTGCAAAGTCACACACTAAGCAGATTCTCTAGATAGGGAGGACAGTCTATTCCACTGCATCTTGCAAAGATCCCCACACTTGGAATTTTGTATTCTAGATAATGGGAGAAGTCCCTTTAGCTCTTAGCTTTCAGGATTCTCATGGGGCCACTGCATATCATAACAGCTCTTATGCATCTGGTCATATCAAACCGATCTCTTTACACGGACTCAAAGACAAGAGCATGGTCATCATCTACCCATCCACTTAAATTTATGCACATGTCTGACACGCTCCGCAGCAACACTGTAGAAGCAGCTGCCTCACTCCCTTTTCTAACTAGACACTGAGTACTTTCAGAATGAGCATGCTATCTCTGACCCCAGCTTATTATCTCTAATGAAAAATATACCCAATTTGCCTGAGTGTATTATTGAACACAGCATGGCAGTACAGTGGAATTTTCTGGAATCCATGAAGACAATTCAAAAGGGGACTCTTGAAATAAGAGATATGGAGCCTTGAAAACTCATCTTTCCTCACCAGACAAGTTATCCAACAGCAAAATTTGATAGCATTTAGTTGAGTTATTGTCCTAGAGGGAGCATCAAAATCATCAAAATTGTCAGGCTGTTGCTAAAACACGGTTGCTCTCTGCAAAGTGACAGAGAAGGCACCGTTCCTAGGACAAAAACTCATATACTCTCTGAACTCGCAGATATCAACCTGTTGCCTACATGCAGCCTTGACCCCTACAATCTAATGTTTGCTGCAGGTTGTGGAGAGAGAAATGTGAAAACCATCACAGACAAAAAATTTTGATGGGCCAATGGTAACAGAGAACATGTGTGAGTAGTCAATGTCTCATGGCATTTAAGGCACACTCCAAGAGATGGAACCAATAACCAACTGGCTGTGTAACCAGGAGACAGAAACTATATAATCCAGAGACCCAAGGAGAAAAGCAAACAAAACTAGTCTAAATATAAATTCAAAAATATCAACACATGACAACTAATGAGATACTGTCTTATTCATATATCAGTTCCTTATCCATTCATCATCAGAGACACCTCCTCTGGCAGAAGATGGAAACACATGCAGACACCCACAGCCAATCATTATGGGGAGAGAGCATCAACATGGGAGGTCTCCATAAACCCCTCCCTCAGAGTTAAGGAATCACATGCAAGAGAAGGCAGAGAGACATTTAGAACCACAGGGCCAGTGGGAGACAAGTGAAGAAAGCCTATGAATTAACAAAACCCAGCTCATAGTATCTTACGGAGACTGAAGCAGTGGCACACACAGGTCTAGCACAGAGCCTTTGTGCATATATTATAGCTACTGTCTTACAATACCATCATACTCTGAAGACTGAGATTACTGTGTCTCTGAGTCTTTTGACAGCAGTTGGGACCCTTATCTGACCATTGTGTAGCCATGTTCAGTATGGCTATGACAGCTGTTTCTTTATCTTATTATATTTTATTTTGTCATACTTGGTTGTTATCTCTTGAAATCTTTTTTCTTTTTTTATTTTAATTTTTAACCTTTCATTTCTGTTTTTTTTTTGTTTTTTTAATTTTATTAAAAATTTCCGCCTCCTCCCTGACTCCCATTTACCCCTTCTCCCCTCCACTCCCCCCTCTTCTCCTATCCAGAGAATAGTAAGGGTTCCCTGCCCTGTGGGAAGTCCAAGTTTCTCCCCCCTCCATCCAGGTCCAGGAAGGTGAGCATCCAAAGAGGCCAGCTCTCCCCCAAAGCCAGTATGCGTTGTAGGATCCAAATCCAGTGTCATTGTCCTTGGCTTCTCAGCAGCCCTCATTGTCCGCCATGTTCAGGGTGTCCAGATTTACAAGGAGCAGAAGGAGGGAGAACATGAAAAAGAAAGTCAGGACCGTGAGGGAAACTTCACCTGGCGATGGATGGAGATAGAGACAGAGCCACACATTGGTGCACCGCACTGAGCTCCCAAGGTCCAAATGAGGAGCAGAAGGAGGGAAAACATGAGCAAGGAAGTCTGGACTGCCAGGAGTGCTCCCACCCACTGAGATGGTGGGGCTGATCTATTGGGAGCTTACCAAGCCCAGCTGGACTGGGACTGAAAAAGCATGAGAAATCTTTTTTTCTAAAGAGACAGAAAAAAGGAACAGATGGTAGAGGTAGGGAATAGAGAATGAAAAGAAAAGAGTAGAGGCAGGGAAACCTAAAGTCGGTGTAGGTTGTTAAAAGGCAGTTCTTTTTAATAAGAGGAAATTAAGAAACCACTGTTTAAAAATTTAAAAGACACAGAAATGAAAGGAAATAATATCAGAACATACTTCTTTTGATAACTCCATCTATCTACCTATCTATCACCATTCCTTCCATCTGTCTCTTCATCTCTCATTGTCTGTCTACACAGACTTCTCAATAACACAGTCCAGTGATGTTCTTCTCACTGTGGTCTACATTGCTAAGGCAGAACCATATTCTTCTGAACGGTCTAAACCCAGGAGCCCTAATGAACCTTCGTTCTTTCCGTACTTGCCACTGGGAATGTGTCACATCATCTGACGAGTGTGGTTCATGAGGAATCTGAGGGAACATCCCGAGCAGTCTGCTCTCCTATGTAAAAGGATATTCTTTTCACAGAGATTTTCCAGCAGTACAAAACATGAAACTCTCTGCATGAAGGAACAGATCTACTGAGCGAAACACGGAGCAGTGTGCTAGTGCACTAGCTCGGGGTAAGGAGGTCCTGTGGTAAAGCTCTGATACCACCTGGGAATGCAGGAGGACAGCTAAACTGCCTCCAGGATCATTTTCCCTTTTCCTCAATAGGTATAATAGATTATATTTCCAAATATACACTTTAGATGCATTATAATTGCAAGGCAATTTTTAGTTTCTTACACTGCATGGATCATTAATAAACTGTGCTCTGATAGGACATATTGAATAAAAGAGAAAATTGATAAGAAGAATTAGTGACAGCAAGAAAGAAGAAAAGGGACACAACATAGGCCAAGCTAGTAACCCTAGGAGACCATCCCTAGAGGAAGGCTGCACACAACTGGCTTCCTTAGTATTCCAAAAACAGAATTAATTAATACCACATCAAAGCAGGGGGTGCCAATTCCTTTTCTGGAACCTTTGATGGAAACTGCATGAGTAATGTGAACTCTAGAAATAGAATACTGATGTACATATGCAAATAAAAAGGGATTGTGTATGAGTCACAGTTACCCTAGTATCAAATAATTTATATCAGATTTCATGTTCTTGTAATTTTTCCTAAATAAAATGCATATTTACGGCCTAAATGTTCAACCTATCTCTCTCTCTTGCTGTCTCTGTCTCTCTGTTTGTCTGTCTGTCTGTCTCTCTCTCTCTCTCTGTCTGACTATGCATCTTGCTTCTTCATAAACAACAAATTGTGTATTCCTAGTGAAAAGTCTAGACAGAAATAAATCCAAACTTTCTTTGAACACAATAACTTTAAAATGCATACAACAATGCATACAAAATAAAGAACACTACATTTTAAAATAATGTCAAAAAAGTTTATACATCTGTCACATATTAAATAAAACCTCAGTATAGTTAAAGGTATGCTGGTTTCTCAGAAAATTATGAATCAAACTACCTGAGGACCAACCAAAGCCACTCTCGGGCATATGCCCAAAAAGATGCTGAATCATACTACAACGGAATCTGTTCAACTATGTTCATAGCAGCATTATTTGTAATAGCAAGAACCTAAAAACAACCTAGATGCCTCGAAACAGAAGAATGGATGAAGAAGATGTGGCACAGTTACACATTAAAGTACTACTCAGTGGTATAAAAGCAATGATATCTTTAATTTTGCATGTAAATGGTTGGAATTAGAAAACACTATCCTGAGTGAGAAACCGAGACCCAAACAGATGAATATGGGATATACACACACATACGTGGATACTGGCCATACAGAGAGTACATTGTGCCTATAGTTCATGATCCGAGAGAAGCTAAGTAATAAGGTGAACCCAAGGAAAACCATGTATAGATCCACTTGGAAATTGGAAACAGACAAGGTCACCTGACAAAATTGGGAGCATAAAGATTGGGGAAAGGGAGAGGGTAGAAGTGGAAGAGAAGGGAAGGAGGGGAGGGTGGAGAAGAACTTGAGGGAATGGGATAGTCAATGTGGAGGAAGGACAGAGATGAAAGCAAGGAAAGAGATATGGTGATTGAGGGAGCCATTACAGGGAAGGCAGAAATAGGGCTCTAGAGAAATTCTCAGGAATCCACAAGGATGACCCCAGTTAAGACCCTAAGCAATAGAGAAGGGGCCTGATCTTCACTTGTCCTGTAGTAAGACTGATGCATATCTTAAATATCACCATAGAAAATTCATCCAGCAACTGATGGAAATAGAGGAAGACACCGACATCAGAAAACTGAGCTGAACTCCCAAAGTCCAGTTGAAGATTGAAATGAGTAAGAATATGAGCAAGTCAAGACCATGATGTGTTCACCCAATGAAACAGTTTACATGAGCTGATGGAAGATCACCAACTCCAACCGGACTGGGAAGGAACAAGCATGGGACCAAAATAGTCCCTCTGAATGTGGTTGGCAGTTGATTTGCTGGGGCAGACTCCGGAGTGACTGGCAATGGCACCAGGATTATTCCAACTGCATGTACTGGATTTTTAGGATTATATTCTCTTTGGATGTATACCTTGTTCAGCCTAGCTATAGTAGGGAGGGCCTTGGACCTTCCACAAACCAATGTGCATTACCCTCTCTGAGGATTGGATAAGGGTTGTGTGGGAGGGTGTGAGGAGGGATTGGGAGAAGGGAGGAAGTGGTAACTTGGATTGATAATTTTTTAAACCTAATCAATTAAAAAACATTCAGAGTAGCTGAGTATGGGCAGCACAAGAGCAACAAGAGACTGAAAAGGGGAACAGTTGTATCCATGCTCACCTTCAGCCATTAAGTTGCTTAACCTACCAGCAGCATCTTCATGATACACAGTGGACCACTAATCTGGAAGTTCAAAGTGGAATTGCCCATGAGTGTAATGATGAAGGGTCAGGCTGGTCCAAGAGTGAAACCATACAAAGAAGGGCTGAAAAGTATACAAGAGAGTTGTCAGTACAGCATGGACCACCACATAATAAGGAAGGATTGTAGGAGAAGAAACAAAAAGACAAGTGTCTTAGAGTTCATCAACATGCACGCAGAGCTCCGAGCCCTGACCTTGGACACAGTCACAAAGGAACACTTTGATCTCTTCCTTGGATCTTAAGACAGATGCTGACAGCACAAAAGTCACATGGACTGGAATGGCCTATCACCTGAGTTTCCTCCACAGCGGTTCTCCCTCCTGCCCGAGACTACTCAATGTATGTGAGTGTAGGATGATGGGACACTTTCTGTTGGAAGGTGACCCATTATATCTACATTATACACCGTTTCATCAATAAACCTAATAAGAGCACTGCCATGATAGCCTAGGCTAAACGCCATGGGAAGTGGCACTTCCATGCCATGATTGCCTCTTTCAGTAGCCCACACCTCAGTCACCATGTCTACTGTTGGTCTCCTGGCATCTTCTCCAACCAATCCCATCTTCTATTTAGAAATCGGTCCGTCCCATTGGCTGTTGCCTCATTTATGACATCATTCGCCATCCTACCCAATCAGCACCTGGGAGAATCTTGGTGTTTCCATGGTGATGACTGTAAACAAATTTGGATCATCACTGGTCACAGGTGGTGACCAGTGACCAGTGAGTGCTCTCTGATACTGGACACACTTGCCACTGACTGAGGTCAGCTGATCAGACAAGGTTGACCAATTATCTTGCTCCATTCTACTTTGGATTGTTGATCCTCTCCCCTTGACCATGTCAGGTAAGGATAGAGACTTTAAAACATGTCTTCTTATCTTCTCCACTGACTTTTATTATACTTTTAAATCTTTCTTAAATATGGCTACTACTGATGTTGATACAGATATCTAGATTTGAATGTCAGATTTAGCTTAGGTTCTTACTAAGTAGGTGATTTTAGACAATATTTCTCAAGTGTTTTCCATCCACCTCAAGGAGTGAACACTGTCAATGTGCTTGGGTTCTGTACTCTTGGGTTTTCAGAGGAAAGTCAACAGGGAATAAAGGCAGGCCCAACATGACAGTATAAAACTACAGAGACACAGGAGCACCAAGAACAATGTGTGCAGAGATTTAGTACTCCACACCACTGATGAGACAGTCTGCCCCCACTACTGTTTCTATCTCAGTTTAAAATTCAGGGCTACTCTAACAGTATTGGTCACACCACGGATGGTGGCACACAACTATAATCACAACATGGAGAGAGACCTGGATGGGATGAAGGTCAGTTCAAGTCTAGCACGTTCTGCACGGGCCTCTCTCCATACTCACAAATGAATATTGACTGTGGACAAAACAATGACTGTTTTGAATGAATGCTGTGACTTACTTGAACGTCTCTAGATTAAACATGGAGAGTGGAAGAGAATAAGAGGACTGTAGAATCTGAGAAGGCAGTTGTTGTACTGGAAATATTGACGCTGTTGCTGGAAGGATAAACCCACAGGAAGTCGGGGAAGGGGCAAACACAGCACGGGTTTAGAAATTATAGAAATATAAGAAGGCACTCTGCAGAGAGGACCCTGGTGGTCCACAATGGTAGTTTAGAACACAATGCTGAAGACGACCACAGATTATAATCAAAAGGGACAAGGCATTGTCACTTCCCAAGCCATGTTTAACCAAACATACTGTTCAGATTCGTCTTACAAAGGTTCCCGGGCACATATAGAAAAGAATATTCTGATCTGGTCCCTCGCTCTTACACTCCATCCAGCCCACCTTCTGCCCAGTTCCCCATGTCTCATGTGCACTGGTGGTGTTGGATAGGATCAACCGAGGCTGGGAAGTCCCTACAGTTAGAGTCTGACCATGGCAACCGTCACGCTGTTATGAGGGGGCGATTCTCCCAAGGATTCCCCCTTAGAAGAGATATAAAATTAACAGTTACGGAGGAGCTGTTAAGAAATCAATTTAATCAACAGATATTAAATAAAGAAGCAATCTTATTCAGAGATGAACCTCATAAAACATTAGCAATCTAAGAGGACACATTAAACTGGTGCAAACAAGAAGAAATTTTGTCAGCAGGTTGCATTTCTGAAATCATATTTGAATATTGCTTAAAAGTTATAAAATATTAAGAGATCCTCAGTTATACAAGTAATGCAAGGGAAATAAAGAGAGAGGGAAAGAGAGAGGAAAGGCATAATTACCTAAATTCAGTACACATTTGTTAAACATCATTTCTGAAAAAAACTCAATACAATAGAGATTAGCCTGGTGGTCATGTCAGGGATTCCAGCGCTAGCAATTTAGAGGCAGAGTCAGGCCTATCTGTGTGATTTCAAAGCCAGACTGATCTACGTAGAGTGACTTTAGGTCACTCTATACTGTAAGATCTACAGAGAATAGGACAAAATTCCAGGTATGGAATATGCCTAAGGGTCTCTTCCCAAAATCAACCTCTGTTGTAGAATATATTTGTAAGGAAGTGTCCCTACAGGCATTATAATATACAATCAAGAAAAACAAGCATCGCATCTGGATCTGAGTGAGGATTAAAGCAGATTAACTAGGAATTCCATGCCCACACAGGAAAAAGCAGACAGATCATCTAGTGATTGTCATCCTACCTAGCACCAAGGATCAATCTTAACCCATTTGTTTGGGATATGTAAGGGAACTTACGTGCTAGACTCTTACACTCAGTACAACCTGGAGACAACACAGTCCCTCCCAGGAAGCTAGAAAGCTTCCATCTCAAATTTTTCCAACTCTCTTCTTGCTTCCTACAGAAAACTGCCAAAGTACACCTTTCGCTGGGACAGAATGTGCTCTGCAGCCCTCTGTGCCTGTGCTGAGGAATGCCACACCCTCAGCAGGAAGTGTGTACAATTTCTACGGGGTCTCCACCCCAGCTGTGAGCTCAGTATGGCTCCTGCCATCAGGCTCCAGCACATGCTGCCAGCAGCTCTCAGACGGTGCCAACCTTTACCAACGAGCTGGCATGACCATGCTGACTGAGCTGACTGACCAGAACCAGATCTCTGCTTCGACATTTTCCTATCCAGGTGTTCTCCACTGGGATCTCAGAGAAAGCACCACCAGAAGGGAAGCTCCGTTCCTGGACACCCCTGTAACTATCATTGACCAGAATACCATCCCCGCGTCTTGGTCTATGACAGCCCAGTGTGATAATATTTTCCAAATCAATGCCTTACCGCTATGCTTTCCAACACTGTCTGCCTGCCTTGTACAGGCACCACCATCAAATGAACCAGATCAACGATACATCCTGGCACCTTGCTACCAGGATGGAAGTCAGGTCTATTACTATGACCAGAACAGCCTGGGTCCTCCGATGGCTGAAGAATTCTGGCAGTGCCAGCAGGCCTATGGCTCTGTGTCCTGCTCTGACAACCAGGCTTCCTCTCTGCACCCAGAGATGGTGATGGCACTACAGGACATTCAGCCAATGAACGTCCAAACACCTTACTCCACCTCTGCCATCT
This sequence comes from Arvicola amphibius, assembly GCF_903992535.2. Taxonomy (NCBI): domain Eukaryota; kingdom Metazoa; phylum Chordata; class Mammalia; order Rodentia; family Cricetidae; genus Arvicola; species Arvicola amphibius. The sequence continues at coordinate 87,054,096 of NC_052054.1, forward strand.
ACTGGCCCACATCTGCTCAAACCACGCCAGACACCAGTCTTCAAGGTGAGTAAAGCCAGGAGGGGAGGTGTGACATCAGCCCTCAGAGGAGAGACAGCTCTTCCTTTCAGAAGTGGATATACACACAGAGGAAGAATGGGAGTCCTGACATGTTAGCTGTGGCTCATGCTCACCATCCTAAAATTCAGTCTCTATAATGAGAGAGAATGCAGGATAGTGAGTGACATCCACCCTCTATTAACACATGTCCAAGGACCACACCACAGGAATGCATTTCGCCGCAAAGGCTAAACAGTCCCATGCAGTACTGCACTAAAATCACCTCCTTCCTAACAGAGCTCTTGGAATTCTAGATGACATCAAGAAGTTTTTCTGGTTTTGTACCACTAAGTTTGCCGAATTGAAACTAGCATCCAGACAAATGGGACTCTGAGTCTGACCTGGAGCAAGTCCTCCTGCCACATGCCGAGTGTCTGCTGTGACATTCCCTAACACTCAAGCTGTAGTGACAGCTTTGACCTGTGTGACATTGCTAAGCAGGGTTGGAGCATCTCACCGTCTGTCTCGCTCAACCTCTCTCTGTGTTTGTCTCTCTTTTCTTGCTCTCTCTTGCTCTCTATTCGCTCTCACTTCTGCTATCTATTGTTATTTTCTTTTTCTCTTTCTTTCCGAATTTTCAGCAGTGACCCAAGGCCAAGATCATGTAGACATGTACTCCACTACAAAGTCGAAGCTCAAAGATTTCACAGTCTTACATTTTCATAGCACTAACAACAATTCTGTGAATGGTGGAGCATAAGGAATGTCAGGGCTTTTGAACTGCTTCCCTTTCAAGATTGAGGAAATGACGTGGCTGCCTAAAGCCATATAAAAATCCAGGCTTCAGGGAGCATATGAGTAAAACTATGAACAGAAAGAATATGCCAGAGATGAGTAATGTTAGGAAATAGTGAACAACTGTTCAAACTCTGTCAGAGTAAACTTTCAAGGCAATGAGAGGCACTATTTAAAAGGAAAATGGGAGGGAAATGGAAGAACACTCACCAAGGAATTCTGTCACCTCGCCATAATCACTAAGAATGTACACAACACACAAACATGAGGAAAAAAAAAACATGACCTCGCAGGGTCATGAGAACCACATGAGTAGTTACTATGTGTCTCCAGAGAGGGGTGCTTTCCCTGCTCCTCCAGCAGAACTCATAGCAATGCCCACAACACTGCTGCAGGAGCCCAGTGCTGAGGTGCACTGAAAGGGGGCAGCATCTCACTTACCAGGCGCTGACTTTGTACTTCCTCTTTTCCAGTGGTGGAGAGGGAGACAAATCTGGGATTGACACCTTCAGGCCAGACACTCTGTCCGCTGCAGAGTCCAGACCTCGGCAATGCCTGCACCCAGGATGCCCAGATGATGACAGCACCTGTCAATGGGGACAGGTCACTAATTCCCCTCATGCACAGTCCTTCTGAATTCCTGGCCTTGCCTCCAGCCCCAAGCCTGGAAAAGACACAGAAGAACAATGCAGCTGAGATGAATGCTGAGCCTTCAACACCTCTGGATTCCTATGAGGGCACAAAATCTAAACAAGATGCAATACCCCTCTTCTTAGCACCCCCCGGCACACAGCAGCCCTTGAACTACAGGGATGCTGGGAGCCTGAGGCAGAAGCTGGCTTCTCACAATGCCACTTTGGGAAACAGTAGCCTTGGTCTGGAAGAGCCTGAGGCTCTGAGGAGTGTCATGGAGTCCAGCAATGACTTTGCAGACATGACCGCACTGGTAGCAGATGTTCACCTTCCCCAACTCTTCAATTTCATCACTGGCCTTGACCAAATGGAAGATCACACAGCAAGCCAAACCAAAGACTCCACAGACATCAGGAGGGATCAGGCCCAGTCACGTGCCAGCACCTTTATCGGACTATCTGAACCAGGGTTCAACAAAGACCAGAAAGTCTCTGATGTGCTTCATGGAACTCCTCAGGCCAAAACACAGCAAGACGATATACTGAAGGAAGATGATCCTGGAAACATTGAAGGGACTATAGACAACATGGCTAACAACGAGGATGGCAAATCTCAAATATTTGTACCCAAGAGGCCCAGAGTAGCATGGGCACAGGGGAAAGATAAGGCCAAGGAGACCAGAGAAAACAACTCCAAGAAAACAGAGGAGCTGAAGCCTTCAAGATGCAGAGTCAAAGCAGAAGGGAAGCCCGCCATCCCCAAGACCAAGAGGAAGAGGAATCCACCTGAACTCAGCCATGACAAAGTTAAGAAGCCTCGTACTCAGCTCGGCATGCACATGCTGGAGTCTGTGCAGGTCTTTCACCCACTGGGGAAGAAGAGTGAGAAGAAACCTTGCATCGCCTCCTCGCAGGCTCTGCTGAACTTCAGCAGCAACAAAGAACCCAGGACAGGCCCAACCACCACATCCCTGGGAGTTGTGCCCCGTGAGGGTCGAGGCCCTGATAAAAGCCTGGGCAATGCTCAGAGAACAGAGAGCAGTGCTCACAAGGAGTGTCCATCTCCATCCCAGGATGAGTTACCCCCACATGGGAAGGTCAAATTAGTACCTCTGCCTTTCCTAGCCCTGGACAAGCCTCAAGCCAGACCTGTTTCTAGAAAGCTTCACTGCCTGGCTCCACACAGGCCCACGACAGCTTACCCAGTGAGGCCTCACTCTTCTAGGCAACCCACGCTCAAACCATCCCAACCAGCTCCTGCCAGAACATCATCTATGGCCTCTGATAAGTCAACTTTGTCAATTGCCACAAGTACCACACGTCCAAATGTAAGCAAGGCCATCCAGTCTTGCACTGGGCCTCAACCGCCTGCCTCTTCGCCTGCACCCTACAGAGCATCATCTCACACTTCACTCCACAGGGAGCCTCTTTCTTCTACCACAAACAAGACCCTAGATCCTCCCCAGCCTCAATCCCAATACCTGCGGCAAGACTTCAGCCACTTACCAATTCCTTGGAGGAAAGTGGACATTCCAGGGCCAGTCATCTCACAGCCCATCCCTGAAGAGCAGAGGCCAGAGAGGGAGGCCATGAAGAGGCGGGCCCAACAGGAGAGAGAGAACGCTGCCAAGTGTACCTCTCTGGGTAAACCACAGCTTTTCCTTCAGAGGGAGAAGGATATGGAAATTTCGAGATATTATGGCTATGCAGTGTAAGTGCTGCCCAAACCTTTGGAAGACAATGCTATTCAACATACAGAGGTGAGATGTAGATACAGATATTCATGTATACATGAAGTTTAGAGGCTTAGATAAATATGTAGACACGCAGATACATACATGGTAATGCAGAATAATATTTAGATATATGAATATATATGAATGAAAAGACATAGTTTATAAATTTATAAATATTAGAAGATACTATAATTGACTGTAGAAACTTAAGACTGCTATTTCATCCATGAGTATATAGAGAGGGCTTTGATGTCTTCCTTAGAACTTTATTATAGATTTATGTGTCCAAATTATGTGATAATATATGTTATATAGATATAACATATGCCATAAGTCAGTGGTGCTACTTAGTTTAATGTTAAAACTGTAGCAAAAAGCTCTAGTGGCAATAAGATCATTTTCCTGGAGTTTAATTTTCAGGATACTAGGATGATGTGGGATTCCCCTGTGTATGCTGTGAATATGTTTTATTACCATTCATTGGTCACTAATGAGGAAAGCTGCTTCAGCCAATGACTGAGCATGGCAAAGCCATGTAGGAAATGCAAACTGAGATATAGAGAGAAAGCAGGCAAACTCAAAGAGATGCCATGGAGCTGCCAAAAACGAAAGATGCCTGAATGCCAGAACATTGCCAGTAGGTCACAGACTCACAGTGATAACAGGTTAATATTACTAGGCTCTATTAAGATATTGGAGTTAGCCAGGAATATCTGGGGTCATTGGCCGAACAGTGCTATAAGTAATGTGGTTTCTGTGTGATTATTCGGGTCAGAGTTACTGAACATGGCAGGTTTCCTAAAGTGTATACCGTAAATTGAGCACACTCCTGCTGTCACCACATCTCCTCCCACTCTATGAACCTCAAATATGAGCCCTTTAAACATCAGTACTCTGGGATAGAGATCTGCCTGCATTTTCATGATATGAAATACAGGGTCCATGTATACGCAATCAAGATCCTCCCTTGAAAGAAATTCTCCAAGGCAGAGTATCTTTCTGAGGTGGATTGATTTGGATTACTGAGTTTATCTCAAATTGTATCAATCTTTGAAATTATCCATTTAACATGTTCGTTTCTCTTTTGTGTGTGTGTCTGTGTTGTCCACATGAACAACTGCACATCAAATGTGTGGAGTGCCCACACAAACCTGGGCATCAGGTCTCTGGAGTCTGGAATTAAGAGAGACTGAAAACCATCATGAGGTGCTCTGAATTCGACCCTGAAACTTTGCGAGAAAATCAAGTCTTCTTGTCTCCTGAGCCATCTCATCGAACCCGAGCTGAATATACATAATGCAGACAACATAACCCTATTTTCTCTATGGCTGCAAAGACTTGACTTTCTATATACATCACATCTTCTTCAGCCAGGGAGATACGGTTGGACACCATGCTAGGTTCCCTGATGTACTGTAGACAGTGCTGCAATCAACACTGATGGCCAAGTATCTCTCTAATACACCGAGTTCTTTGGGAAAGTACACATGGATCATGTGGTGGGCCAGGTTTTGGCTTTGGTGCTCCCGGAACAATGACAGCCAATCAGGGTTGAAAACGTCCATTCCCCAGCAGCAGTGGATAGCATTCCTCTCTGTGAATTCCATTAGCAGTGTTTGCTACTTTTTTCTAGTTGGCCTTGAATGGCATCCACTGGAGGTTCACTATGCATTTCCCTAATTCCTCCTGAATCAGAACATTTGGATGTGCTCACCATCAGGTTTTCCAAAATCTGTGAGAACAGTCTTTCTTTCCCCTTGAATACCTGTGTTGTCTTCTTTCTTATGATTTTCTTATTTAATTCTAAACCATCTAGATATTAATCTTCTAACTGAGGTATCAGTAGAAAAGATTTCACTTGGTTTTCAAGAACAAACCTTCAAATAATGGATTCTCTTCTGGGCAAAGAATCCTTTACTTCCCTGAGCAACCACTGATCAACTGATATTTGATTGCCTGATATTTTCCTCCATCCTGGCGTGTCCCTGAACCTTCAACTCTTTGCACTATTCTGTGTTCTAACCGTTTCAGGGTTTGTTACACACTGTCCTCTGAGGCATATGGCATTAACCTTTTATGGGGTGACACATAAGAAATAGAATTAATTTATATATTAGTACTGTTGCTCGAGACAGTGTCTCTCCCCATATCACTGAATATTTGAGAACTGACCTCACTAATCAGGCTAGCCTTGAAGTCTCAAAGATCTGCCTGACACTGCCTCTGTGATGCCTTTGCCTGTGTCCCTGCCTCAAGAGCACTGGGGCTAAAGGAATGCACCAAACTCCCAAGTGAAAACACCTTTCTTTCTGTTTATATGGATCACAGGTTTTCCTACCATGATTCTGTGAGGATGTATGTTACCAACAGTACATTTTTGATAGCTACCAAAAGTCACAGAGGCTGAACTGCTTGCATTTACAACTGTAATTCAATACAGATTCCTTGTTCTGAAAAATTGCTACTCAAGCAGAGATCATAGGAACGCCTTCCCCATCACTATAAGGGCCTAAGTGGAGAGGGCACTGAAGGAGGGGAGCATCTCACTTACCAGTCACTAACTTCTTCCTTGACTCTTTTTCAGTGGTGGAGAAGGGGATGTCCCTGGGACTGCCATCTCAGGCCAGACACTCCATCAGCTGTGGTCCACAATATGGCTAGGATTCCACCCTGGATCCGGAGATGAGGACGCCACATGTTGATAGGGACAGGTCATTGACTGCCCTCATCCAAAGGTCTCCAGAATTCCTGTTCTTGCCAACAGCTCTCATCCTAGAGGGGAAAAAAGGAAAACAATGTGAATGAGATGGCAGCCGATCTATCAGTGCTTATGGACCCCTTAAGGGCACACAGGAAACCTAGGCCCATCGCTTCTCCCTTTAGCACACCCCAACTTGCAGCACAGGCTGTGCTTTACTGACACTAACACCCTGATGCAGAAGCTTGCTATTGACCATGTCTCCTTGTGAGGCAGCACCTTTGGTCATCATGAGCCTGGGGCAAGCAGACTGTGATGGGCTCCAGCATAGATTTTGCTGACAAGACTAAACCAGGGCCAGATATTCACCTTCTGCAATTTTTCAAATAACTCAGTGTATTAAACACATTCAGAGATGCACAGCATCCTAATCCAAAGACTCCATAGTTATCAGGAGGAAATCAGCTGGGGCTCATGAGCAAGACAAAACCAAGAGGACCAGAGCAAACAACTTCAAAAAACAGAGGAGCTGAAGCAGTTTAGGAAGAGTCAAGTCAGAAGAGAAGCACACCATCCCAGGACCAAGAGGAGGAGGAATCCACCTTGCTCTGCCACCACAGCTTTAAAAAGCCTCAAACCCAGCCCAGCATGCACACGCAGGAGTCCCTGGAGGGCTTTCACCTCTTGTGGGGGAAGCGAGAGGAGAAAACTGGCCTCTCCTGAACTCTTTCAACTCTTTCTGCTACTCTCTGCTCTATTATTACAAGAGTTTATTGAACTTTGAGCTCTGGGGAAGTGGCATTAAATATCTGCAGGGTGACACATAGAAAATAGAATTCATTTATGTATTCACTTTCTTTTAGTTCTTGAGAGAGAGTTCCCTCCAAACCTCCATATGTCCTAGTACTAACATCATAGACCAGGCGGGCCCTCAACTCAGTCATCTGCCAGCCTCTGCCTCTGCCACTTCCTCTGTCTCTAACTGAGTCCCTGCCTCAAGAGTGCTGGGACTAAAGATATGCTTCAACCATCCAGATAGAACCAAGATTCTTTCTGTACATGTGGATCACCATGTTTACCAGCATGATTTGATGAAGAGTCCATGTGTAGGCCAAGACGATTCTTGCTACTGACCTAAAATCACAAGAGACTTAACTGAATGTATTGACTTAGCTGCATGTATTTACAATGGCAACCCAACTCAGATTCTTTTTGTGTGACAGTACCTTTGTTTCACTTGTAGGCTGATCTTCTGACAATGCCTGTCTACTTCCAGACAGTACAGCATCTGGATTTTCCTCAAGGAATGTATTCAACCTGTGTCTAGATATTTATGTATTTCTAATTTCTCAATATGGAATCTCCAACTACTGTGTAGGCACAATACTGTGCATTCTAACAAGGCCTGCTTGCTGTCCAGAGCCACCGGTCTGGATAAATATAGCCAGGCCGGCAGGAAAGGATCCCGCCACCTGTATCCAAACATTCTGAAAGGGACACGATTGGCTACAAGAGAATGATGGAGAGCAATAGTTTAGGGAGGTCTCTGGTTTGATCCCTCTCTGTGTGTCGTTAACTAAAGAATTTGTCTACTGTGCTTCACTTTACTCCTCAGGGAAATGAAAGGCATTTGGATGGATATACATTATTGTTCAGATTATTATTTTAATCTTTATGTTTTCAAATTAAGTGTCTTGTAGAATAACACTTGTTAAACAAAACTCAGGAATTACTTTACATATTAAAGCAATTAACAAAATGATGTACTTGTATTATATTCTTCTCATGGACTTTAATTCTCATTGTACTATTCAATGAACAGATTATTCTGTATATTGTATATTGACAACAGCACTCTGTTCCCACTACCTAGCCATTCCTTAGCACTCACCAAAAATCTTAGGCCATGTTTTTCTGCTTCACAGTGCTGCCTAATAGTTCATGAATGTCTATATGTAGTAATGTGTCACCAAGGATCCACATAGTGAGACAGGATAAGAAGATAGTTCTGTGGGACTAGATACATTTGGTACAATATGATTCTCTCGAGTTCCAAGAATTCTCCTGCAAAAGCCTTGACTGCACTCATTGTTTTTACTGTAACGAGTTCCACTGTGTGTAGACATCACATGTTTCTTATAATTTGCTCTGCTATTGGATACCAAGTTCAGGCCCTAACTCACATATCCTACTCCTAAAAAAGCTGCAATGTACAGCAATGTGCAGAGCAATAAACCATCCAACACCTCGGAACAGCAAGGACAGGAGGAGTGGTAGACCTGGTTCTGGTGTTGAAAGACACTATATATTGAAATACACAGAGGGTACAATACTTCACATTACACCCACCAACTGATTGTGGCTCCTATAGAAGCAATATTTGGAACTGCCCAGCTTTCAGATAACTCTCCACTTCTTTTAGTCTCTAGCATCTAGAAATATCGAGTCCAAGTGATCTTAGCTAAAATATCTCAATGGGATTATCATTTTATTATGGGGTAAAAAAAAACAGACTACACTACTCTATCTGAGTGCATTAGCTCTTCCATACAAACCATTGCACTCCTGCTTGCATGACAGTCCCTGATATTTGGATGGACTGCGTTGTGCATGATCCATTTTGGCATAAGAGGCAATCATCTCACCCCAACAGCAGCCACAGCCACTGAGTATCAGCAGACAAAACTTTTACAATTTTTCCATCATCACCAAAATCAAACAGAAAAGGAAGTCGAGAAAGGAGGCAGACTCGAGCAGTTCCATCTACACCTGCAGGTACATTAATCTTAGCAGAAGCACAAAGGTTTAGGAGGGAAATGCAGAGGCCCATCCATTCCCTTCAATAAAACAATAGGAGATCTCTTCCCACTGTGACCTGTGATCCTCTGAGTCACAGGAGATTTTGTTGTACATCATGGTACAACATAAAATTTCCCTTCTATGAAAGCCAGCCTGCTAGCAGAAAGGGAGATTACAGCTCGGTGCAAGTCTGACTTCTGGATATCCTACAACTGAAACAGAGAGACAGTCATCTACTTCTTACTCATGTCAAATAAAAGGATCCAAACAGCCTTCATCTTTTGGGAGGTCTTGAAGAGTTTCTTGGCCAACATCTGCTGAGTCTTAAGACCACTTCTGGGACTTAGAATTTAGCAGGCATGTGGCTTCAGTGAGTGCCATATTCCACGCATTCAGGGTACCATTTCTCAACTATTTAACTTACTTTTGCTCTCCTTGGAGATGCTGTCCATAATTTTCAGGTACTGTGATGATACCATGGTACCACCAATGATAAGAAATGTTTTGTACACATGTGAGCAGTGTCTGTGCAGACCTGCCAATGCCAAGTCTATCAGAAGATAACCTTTGTGCAAAGTCACACACTAAGCAGATTCTCTAGATAAGGAGGACATTCTATTCCACTGCAGCTTGCAAAGATCCACTCACTTGGAATTTTGTATACTAGATATGACAAGTCCCTTTAGCTCCTAGTTTTCAGGATTCTCATGGGGCCACTGCATATCATAACAGCTCTTATGCATCTGGTCATATCAATCCAATCTCTTTACACCGACTCAAAGACAAGAGCATGGCCATCATCTACCCATCCACTTAAATTTATGCACATGTCTGACACACTCCGCAGCAACACTGTAGAAGCAGCTGCCTCACTCCCTTTTCTAACTAGACACTGAGTACTTTCAGAATGAGCATGCTATCTCTGACCCCAGCTTATTATCTCTAATGAAAAATATACCCAATTTACCTGAGTGTATTATTGAACACAGCATGGCCTATGTTTTAGTTTGCTCTCACCTATACACTTGGTACAACTAAGATTTTTGTCGTTTCTGAGTTAAAGACTTCAGGAGTTCATTGATAGTGTATGTGGATTTCAGTCAATTTCTCTCATAAAATGCAGTCAGCGTAAGTAATGTCACATGTGTGTCTCCTTAAAAATGTGCGTTCCTACAGAAGGGGAGAACAAACACCTTCTCACCTAAGAAAGAGCACCAGTGGCGGAGAAAAGGAGTAATTCCACCCACGTTAACAGTAATGATCTTTTAGGATTACCCACATTACTTGAAAGTGAAGGAATGTTGGGTTACGTGCACTAGATATCATTTTTATATGTAGATGCGTAAAATAAAGCAAAAACTCACATGGGTATGGTGTATAGGACAGGAAATCAAAGTGCTCTTTATCAAAGGGCTTTAATCAAAGGGCTCTTTCATTAATGGAATCCAGCAACACAGCTATGTAAAGTGCTCCCCTAGTAATGGATTGAAATGTCTATGAGCTTGGGGAGAAGTCCTGTGCACTTTGCACTTCAGTTTCCCTAGAACTGTGACTGTATCTGCTTTGAGTCTCGTAAATCTCCTCCTCCTTCACAAAGAAAGATTCACTGTGGAAGAGATGCTGCTCAACAAACAGGGATGGGCCTGTTTCCTTGGCTTCCTCTGATTCTCTCGGTTGCTTTACCTTTACATCACCAATGTACATGTTGGATTGAGTCATTCATCACTACCAAGGCCTCCCACAGCTTAGAGTGACCATAACAATCCAACAGGAAGAGCAATGTTTCTAAAGCCTTATAATTCTCCCATAGTCCCTGGTGAATTAATCTCATTCCTAAAACAGTCAGGAACACAGGCCCACCCATTTATGGGCAAGGCACAAGAAAGACATCAGAGATCACCCACAATGTACTATTCCATTGATACCTCTGGCCCCCGTTATCTTATCGGACCATGTTATTAATGGGAACCCCAAAATTGAATAATAATGAACAAATTGGCCAGAAAAATGCTTGCTTTGTGACGCTACTTGGAACACAACTGAGATACAACGAAGGGGCAGTAGTGACGACTTCAACTGAAGTACCAGTGCACACTCTCCTATTTAGCTTATGTAACATGAAACAAACCAAGCTCCTAAGGAAAGAGGATAGTTCAACTCAGTGGTTGCCTCCCTGAAGTAGCCTCTAGGACTCATTGTGGAATATGATCTTTATTAATAAATGACACAGAAGGACCTAGTCTATGCTCGGCAATACTATACAAACACATCCTTACCTCAACATACTGCCTTGGTCTCCTGTTCTGGATTGCTTAGATAATGGTCTGTAAAGGACAACATGAAAGACACTTGATCCTGCACCAAGTTAGCTGAGATTTCTCTGTTTAGGTCTGTATCTCATTTTTTAATTGGGTTATTTGAAATTTTGATGTCTAATTTCTTGAGTTCTTTATATATTTTGGAGATCAATCCTTTGTCTGATGTGAGGTTGGTGAAGATCCCATTCAGTATGAGGTTGGTGAAGATCCCATTCAGTATGCTGCCTTTTTTCTTATTGACAGTGTCCTTTGCTTTACAGAAGTTTCTCAGTTTCAGGGGGTCCCATTTATTTATTGTTGCTCTCAGGGTTTGTGCTACTGGGGTAATATTTAGGAAGTGGTCTCCTGTGCCCATGCATTGAAGACTACTTCCCACTTTCTCTTCTATTAGGTTCTGTGTGGTCAGATTTATATTAACGTCTTTGATCCATTTAGACTTGAGTTTTATGCATGGGGATATATATGAATGTTCAACATCCTTAACAGTCAGGGAAATGAAAATCAAAATAACTCTGAGATACCATCTTACACCTGTCAGAATGACTAAGATCAAAAACACCAATGATTGCTTATGCTGGAGAGGATGTGGAATAAGGAGAACACTCATCCATTGCTGGTGGGAATGAAAACTTGTATAACCACTTTGGAAATCAGTATGGTGGTTTCTCAGAAAATTGGCAATCAACCTACTTCATAATCCAGCAATACCACTCTTAGGCATATTCCCAAAAGATGTTCAATCATACTCTAAAGACGTTTGTTTGACTATGTTCATAGCAGCATTATTTGTAATAGCCAGAACTTGGAAACAACCTCAACCAATGAATGACATCTTGAAATTTGCATGCAAAAGGATGGAACTAGAAAACACCATCCTGAGTGAGGTAACCCAGACCCAAACAGATGAATATGGTATGTTCTCACTAGTTATGTATGTATGTAAATAAGTGGATACTAGCTATAAACAAAGGATATGGAGCCTATATTTCATAATCCTAGTGAAGCTAAGTAACAAGGTGAACCCTAAGAAAAACATATGTAGATCCACCTGGGAAGGGAAAATAGACAAGATCACCTGACAAAACTGGGAACATAGGGGTAGAGGGGAGAATGGAGGATGGAAGGGGAAGAGGAAGGTAGAAGGGAAGGGGCGAGGAGAACTTGAGGGAATAGAATAGTCTAGATGGAAGAAGGTCAGAGATGAGAGCAAGGAAAGAGATATTTTGATTGAGGGAGCCATTATGGGACTAGTATGAAACACTGGCTCTAGAGAAATTCCCAGGAATCAAAAAGGATGACCCCAGCTAAGACTCTAAGCAACAGAGGAGAGGGTGCCCGAACTGGCCTTGCCCTGTAGACAAACTGATGCATATCTTAAATATCACCATAGAACCTTCATCCAGCAACTGATGGAAATAGAGGCAAATACCTGCATCAGAGCACTGGACTGAGCTCCCAAAGTCCAGTTGAAGAATGGGAGGAGTGAGAATATGAGCAAAGAGGTCAAGACCATGATGGGGACACCCACTGAAACTGTCTACCTGAGCTAATGGGAACTCACCAACTCCAGCCATACTGGGAAAGAACAAGAATAGGACCAACTAGTCCCTCTGAATGTCATTGACAGTTGCATGGCTGGGGAAGACTGAGGGGCCACTGGCAGTAGCACCAGGATTTATCCCTACTGCTTGACTGGCTTTTTGGGAACCCATTCTCTTTGGATGGATACCTTGTTCAGCCTGGATACTGTAGGGAGGGCCTTGAACCTTCCCCAAAGCAATGTGCCTTGCCCTCTCAGGAGTGGATGGGGGTGGGGTGGGAGGGTGTGTGGAGGGATTGGGAGGAGGGGAGGAAGTGAGAACTTGTTGTCTTTGAGACAAACATAAACTAGATCATAATGCCTGGTGGGAACTGAGAGACCAAAGTAAAATGACCATTCTGTTATGATCCATCTTTCCTGTTCTCTTGTTCATGTTCTCCATCAGACCTCACCTCCTTGATGCGGGAGTCCCCTCTGTGTGCTGTGATAACCATTAATGAAGAAACTGCCTTGGCCTGTTGATAGGGCAAAACTTAGGTCAGCGAGGAGGACTGGACTGAATGCTGGGAGAAAGAAGGGCGGAGTCAAAAGATGCCAGAATCCACTGCTGGAGAGAGATATGCTGAAACTTTGCTGGTAGGCTACAACCTCATGGTTATATAAAGATGAATAGAAATGGGTTAAAGTAATATGTAAGAATTAGCCAATAAGAAGTTAGAGCTAATGGGCCAAGCAGTGATTTAATTAATACAGTTTTTGTGTGATTATTTCAGGGCTAAACTAGCCGGGCGGCCGGAAATGAGCACCACTTCATCCTGAAGGAATGGACTAGGGCCCTTCATTGTTTCATCAAGAGTGGTGGAACCACCATTCAGCTGTTTGTTGTCTTACACCATGACCAAAAGCATCTAAGGTAGGAAAGGGTTTACTTAGCTTGTGAATCCCAATCAAAGCCCATCAATGAGGAGAGTCATGGTAAGAACTCAAGCAGGAGAAGAGGCAAGCACCTTGGGGGAAAATAACTGACATGTTCTTCATGACTTGCTCAGCTTGCATTCTCATATGACTCAGGACCACTGACGAGGGCTGGCACTGCACCGGGTGGGCTGCAAGGGCCTCATCAATGATGAAGAAAGCGGCCCATTGACATGCCCACAAGACAAAATGAGGAAGGTAATTTCTTAGTTGAGTTTCCTCCCCCTGTGACTCATTTGTGTCAAGTTGACAGAAACCAGCCAGTACTCCTGTCCTCTCTCAGTCAGTCTACTTCCTTCCCGTTCTGCAGACTAAGAAGTGACAGTGGCTCTAAGAAGTTGGTGGCACCAGCATCAAGATGTACTTATTATCCACAGTGTATCTCTCAGCAACATCTTCCCTGGCAGGAGCCGACTCAATTCCTCTTGAGTTTTTCCAAATCTACCTTTTGTACCCTCCCCGACCCTCTGTAAGCCCTCCTGTGTCTTGACCTAAAGTGATTTTTCTGTCCTTTATTTCTTCTTTTTAAGTGCACCTTGGATTCCCAGACCTGAACCTGCTCTGGGTACTATGACAGGCTCTAGGTTTGCTTAAGAGGCAAATATTGGGGCACACTCTGAGGGTCATTCTGGAAGAGGTGTCTCTGAGTTAGTAAGACCCATCCTGGAGGTTATGTGTGCAATGATTCAAACCATTGCCAGCCTTGAAACAGAAAATAACTGGGGCATCAACACTCAGTCAGGGGTTGCTCTCACTCCTTCGTCCTGCCTTCCCCACCATGAAATACTGTGTCATCAATGTCCAAGCCAGAACACACTCTCCTTCTTAGGTGTCTTCTCACCTAAGTGGGAAGAAGAAAAGTGAGTCCCAGAAGTCCCCAACAAAGCTGGAGTCATTACTCTCGCCCCTCCTCCTTTCCCTTTTCCAAGTCACAAAGGGATCCCCAGTGCCTCTCCGACTGTGTGAAGAACCTCACCCTTCGAGACCACACGCTTTTCCACTAGCCTCCTTCCTTCCCTCCCTTCCTCCCTCCCTCCCTCCCTCCCTCCCTCCCTTCCTCTCTCCTTTTCTCTCTGTTTCCCTCCCTCCCTCTCTCCCTCCCTCTCTCCCTCCCTCTCTCTTCACTGTCCCTCAGGCAAGTCTGCTGAAGACCCTGACTTAGTTCCACATTTAAGGTGGATAAAGGAAGGTGCTCACATCGTGAGCTGAATTCCCTCCTGGACTGCAGTGTCTGTGTGATTGCCTGCACGCATGCTTGAGAGTCTTCCAGGCACTGACGCCCTAGAGAGGGAGGCAGCTGGCCCACTAGAAAACTGGACTGAACACAGCTGGTTAGTGCTTTCCTCGTTCTGCCCTCAAACGTCTAATATTCAGGTATTAAAGTATGGAATAGGATCATTTTAGAAACGGGGAAGACCCAACGCTAGGCAGGCAGCAAGACTCAACAGCAAAGAATCCCTCTTCAATGAGCTTTTTACTCCAGCCACGGACACAGTGCTGAGAAATCATAACCCTTCTGATGTCACAGGAGCCCTGAAAAGCCCATTAGTTTCACCTGTGCACTCTCGGCTGTGGCCCTCAGAGGGGATGCAGAGCCCAGCAGAGTTAGAATGAAGGGCTAGAGCTCCAGCTCAGTTAGTGAGGACAATGGCAGTGTCTGCTGTATGTGTCCCGAGGAAGCATCAGGATGAGGACTAATAGACAGAGGCTGGTTTCCCCAAGACATTGCAGATCATACTAAAAGGTTTGGATGTGCGTGTGTGTCTGTATCCAGATGTATATGCATGAGTGTTTTTTAGCCTATGTCCAGGCATCTGTGAACATGGTAGATGTACAAGGAAGCTGAGAGCATGCTAGAGTCCTCCCTCTGGTTCCTTGCAATAAAGACAACTGCGGGGGGACAGCCCAAGCAATTGGCAGGTTCCAGAAAGGAGGCAATGAATAGGCAAGGTAAGAATTTAGTAAGGTCATTGGAGGTCAGGAGATTCTCAAAGACTGACTGGCTGAAAGTCAGGGTGCTTCTTTATTCATATAGAACTTCTTTATTTCTATAGAACTCAGCAGTTCCAAAAAAAACAGATCATATCATTTCTGTCCCAGGACATATGTTTAACTTTGTCTTGTGTAGCACGATTAAAAACTCCGAGACAGATAATGGGGTTCAACCTGAAGACCAAAAAAGCAAAAATAGCCAGACAATGACTCTTACACCTCTACCTCAGTTGGAAATGGTGATCCTGCTTCCTGGAATCATCAGAATGAGACTGTGTGTGTGTGAGAGAGCTGTCTCCTCCCATCTTATATTTCTCTCTAGGGCTGGGATTAAAGGCGTGCACCACTACCACCCAGTTTCTATGGCAAACTAGCATCGCTACTGGGATTAACAGTGTCAACACTGCCTGGTCTGTAAGGCTGACCAGGGCGGCTGTTTTACTCTCTGATCTTCAGGCAAGCTTTACTTATTAAAATCCAAATGAAATGTCACCACAGTCCTGCATGTCTGAGGTCATATGATTCGTCGTCATTAATAAACTGTGAAGAACAGAGGTACCACTTACAAGCACTTTCCCTCACGAACCATATAACCCAGCTTCTAGGCCGTTCTTGCTGTTTCAAGGTTGCTAGACACAAAGAAAGTCTCCAGCCAGTCTGGCAGATTGCCATGTCCCAAGCAGTGCATTATTAACCCTGAATGGTCAGAGTGACAATTGTCAATAGGCTAAAGAAAAATCCTCAGGCCAAAGGTGCTGAAGAAATTATTCAATTTCTGACATAATACAGGGTTTTCATTTTTATGTTTATGGAACTTATCTATATGTCTAATCCTGATATTCTTCTGTTTCTACAAGCCAATCCCAGATTTCTCAAGAAAGAAACCAGGAAATCCAATCCTGCTTACAATTTATACAGAGGGAAAACTACAAATAAGTCTAACCACAGAGAGAAACGGGGCATAGATAAAGAAAACATGCAGACCCTGTAGAACCTGAAGAAGGTTCTGGAGGATGGAAAGACCTCTTGAGCATGTGGCTCTATTGCTGGAAGTGATCAGCTGATAAAGCTCCATCTGCACTCTGACTCCAGCCACGTTCTCCACAGACGGGGGTGGGGGAATCTTTTTACATATGGAAGTACAAAAGTTCTAGAAGACCCAGAGTAATCCTAAAGCAGAAAACCGTCCTACCATGTAGTGATCTTACTTGTCTTTTAATAAATGAAGTTTGCCTGAAGATCAGAAAAGCAAAGCAGCCAAGCCACTAGAGAATTCTTACCTCCATCAAGGCTCAGAGAAACAAAAGGTGATACAGTCCTCAGAGTGACTGTAGACTGCAGTGCTCTCCACACCCTCAGACTGCAATGCTCCTGTCTCCTCCTGCCTTATATACCTATCTCCACCCAGCCATGTCACTCCTGACTCCACCTCCCTAGTGCTGGGATTAAAGGCACAGGATGCCGGAGTGCTGGGAAAGTCTTTGTGTGAGTTCTATTTCCCTTTTTAGTCAGATTCAATCTTGTGTAGACCAGGATGGCCTTGAGTCCTGTGATTAAAGGTGTGTGCCACCACTCCCTGGCCTCTAGTGACTTAGCTCTGCACTCTGATCTTCAGGGAAGCTTTATTTATTAAAACACAAAGTATCACTATACTGCCAGGAGTGTTGGCACAGGCCATTCATCCCAGTACTTGGGAGGCAGAGCAGGTGGCTCATCCTTGAATTTGAGGACACCCTGGTCTACGTAATGAGTTTCATGACAACCAGAGCTTCAAATTGACACCCTGCAAGGGGTGGGGTGCAGAGGAAGAGGAGCAGAGGAAGAGGTGAAGAATGAAGGAAGAAGGAAGAAGAGAAGAAGAGAGGGAGAGAGGGGGGACTAGGAGGAGGAAAAGGAAGAAATAGAGGAGGAGGAGCAGGTAGCAGGAGTCACCTAAATCTATATAAAGTTGGTGATAGAAATCTATGGGGAAAGGATCAGGTTTGTCAACAAATGGTGCTGGGAGAACTGCAGATCAACTTGGAGGAGGGGCTGGAGAGATGGCTCAGAGGTTAAGAGCGCTGCCTGCTCTTCCAAAGGTCCTGAGTTCAATTCCCAGCAACCACATGGTGGCTCACAACCATCTGTAATGAGGTCTGGTGCCCTCTTCTGGCCTGCAGGCACACGCACAGACAGAATATTGTATACATAATAAATAAATAATTTAAAAAAAAAAAAACATGGAGGAGACTGAAAGCCATCTCACCCCACATAGGATCATTCCCGATGAATCAAAGCCACAAGGATGAGACCTGAAGTGCTGCAGGAGTCAGAGCACACTGAACCACATAATGTAGGAAATAACCCCAGGAATTCACAAGCAGGCTTATGGGAAACTAAAAGCTTCCATACAACAAAGGGAAAGTGACCACACTAACGGGTCACCTGTTGAACAGGCAAAAAAAACAAATCCAGAAAGTTGTCAGCTCTAGAGCTGATTGACACTCCCAATGCATGGAAAGCTGGAAATGAGACAGCAGAAACCACTTCATGTAACCCATGAAGAGGACAGTTAATGAGGAAGGGACACAAACTTAAACACGTGTTCACCGTACTCATTTGTAACAGGGAATAAAAAGGGTTTGGAAGTCACCTCTCACCCCGGTCACAATGGCTAGTACCGAGGAAACCGAGGCTGACAAGCGCTGGGCAAGGTGTGGAGACGCATGGATGCTTACACACTGCTAGTAGGAACTGAACCTGGGGCAGCCTCCGTGACTGCCAGCAGGAAGTTCCTCATAACAACTAAAATAGGACGCTGTCTAACCAGCAATGTATGGCAGGGACGCTCACACAGCCAGGTTCATTGTTGAACTCTTCCCAATAGCTGTTCCCACTGGCTCAGAAAAGGAACCAGCCAGGATGTCGGATGTCCACCAACACATGAATGGGGACAAGAAATCAGGAACATAACACATCAGTACCTGCAGAGGACAGTGAGATAAGCAGGAAGAGGTCATTATGTTAAAGTGAACTAAATAAGCCAGAGCCAGAGACAAATGTCAGGTTTTCTCTAACAAGCAGAAGCTAGATGTGGTTTATATATACTGTGCGCCTTTCTGTGTGAGTGTCGTGTGTGTGTGTGTGTGTGTGTACATGCCTGAGTGAGCCATGTATTTGACTGTGTGCATGTGTATCTGTGTGTGTGTATGATGGTGTATGTGTGAGGGTGTGTGTGTGTGTGAGGGTGTGTGTGTGTGTGTGTGTACATGCCTGAGTGAGCCATGTATTTGACTGTGTGCATGTGTATCTGTGTGTGTGTGAGGGTGTATGTGTGAGTGTCGTGTGTGTGTGTATACATGCCTGAGTGAGCCATGTATTTGACTGTGTGCATGTGTATCTGTGTGTGTGTGATGGTGTATGTGTGAGGGTGTGTGTGTGTGTGAGGGTGTGTGTGTGTGTATACATGCCTGAGTGAGCCATGTATTTGACTGTGTGCATGTGTATCTGTGTGTGTGTGATGGTGTATGTGTGAGGGTGTGTGTGTGTGTGAGGGTGTGTGTGTGTGTGTACATGCCTGAGTGAGCCATGTATTTGACTGTGTGCATGTGTATCTGTGTGTGTGTGATGGTGTATGTGTGAGGGTGTGTGTGTGTGTGTGTGTGTGTGTGTACATGCCTGAGTGAGCCATGTATTTGACTGTGTGCATGTGTATCTGTGTGTGTGTGAGGGTGTATGTGTGAGTGTCGTGTGTGTGTGTGTGTGTGTATACATGCCTGAGTGAGCCATGTATTTGACTGTGTGCATGTGTATCTGTGTGTGTGAGGGTGTGTGTGTGTGTGTGTGTGTGTGTGTGAGGGTGTGTGTGTGTCTATCCTTAGAATAAGAAAACAAGAGTGGGCCAGAGTGAGAGGAGAAGAGAAGACGAGATGTTTTGGGAAAGAAGCAGTAGGCATAGTATTAATAAACAAAATTTGGGGATGGAAGGAAACCCCACACAAACAGGTCAGGAACAGTGAACGAACGGGCAGAAGAGGACAGAAACAGCAAATGTAATGGTGCCAGCGAAGGTATACACACATGCACAGACACTACCTTAATGAAGCCCTTTTTTAAAATTGGTTTGAAAAAAGAACCTAAACTGTAATACTCTATTTAAAAATCTCTCTAGGTTAAAAGAGAACAAGGATATAAACAGGATGGTCGTCCAAGCCTAAGTGCATATTTTACAACCCGAGATCCCAAGTAGAAAACCTCTTTGGGGGTCACACGTGTGATCCCTATAGCAGAGTGGGCGGGTGAGACGGAACGGCCTGCAAGCTCGCAGGCCAGACAGACTGAGATACACAGCCCCCCAAAAATCAATAGACTTGGCTCAACAAGGAAGGAGAAAACTTACCTCCAAATGTTTTCTCTGACCACCACATGTGTGCCTTGGGAAGTCTGTAGGTCACTGAAGATATGTCCAGAGTGCCATGTCCCTCACAGCTTGGATCCTGTGCTGGTGAGAAAATAGACAGACACACAGACACATGAACATGAAGCTGGGATCAGTTAGGTTCTATAACGAGGCCTCTAACTACTGAGATCTTCAGGCTGTTTGTTAGGTGCAGCACAGGGGGAGGCCAGCTAGACTGGGTCGGAGCTCTGTGCATGAGCAGACTCAGGCTGTCACACCCCAGAGGAGGACACTATAGTCTCTAGACTGCACACACTGGTCAATCTTTCATAAACAATCATGCTTGACTTCTGAGAAAAAAATGAGCAATTCCTCTTGAGCCTTGCACATATGGGTGATGGCTTTGCCCGTTTATGATGAGACAGTTGGTCTCTAAGTCCTAGAAGGCCCATGTCCGTGTCAAAATACACAAATCCTCAGGATCTGACTCATTCAAGGCTTCCTTGCTCCTTACATAAAAACAGGATGGGGACCATCACTGACAGGAGGGAGTAGCAAGCAGTCAGGGTCCGTCTCTGCCTCCAGCCATCTCTAGCAGGCTGGTCAGAGCCGTGAACTTCTCTCAGACCTGTGCCAGACAGAGCACAGTGTCCACACAATCCACCGCTGAGCCCCAGCAGGCAGCCCTCCAGGTTTTCAGTTCTGATGCAGATAGGTCAGGCCAGCTGCTTCCTGACACTTAGGCATTCCACCTGGACACCTCTGAGGTCCCTTCCCCTGGATCTAGCATTGATCCTTCTGTTTCTGTGGTGCTGTGTGTGGCAGTCACTTATCAACTTTATACAGTGGGAGGCATCTGAAAAGAGAGGACCTCAACTGAAAGAGAGCCTCCATCAGATTGCCTGTGAGCAAGTGTGGGGGCATTTTCTTTATTAATGAAAGATATACAAGGATGGTAGTGTAGGGTAAAGGGGCCAAGGAAAGAACACCCTGACCCTGACTTGACTCCAAGTCCCAGACTTGGATCAAGAGGAAAAAAGACAAACAAAACATCAACCCTGAGCATAGACTCCCTGAACTTCAAGATCAGGCCGCAGAAACGCTCCAATCCCAGGTCACCCTGGTAAACCCTGCCCTCACCTCCAGGAAAAGCTGCATTGATGCTGCCTTCTGTTCTGTTCTCTGCTTCTTCTTCCCCCATCAGGGGCAGCCTCCCTCCTGGCTTTTTCCCTCCCAATAGTCAATCTCCAGTGTGAGGTTTTCTGTAGTGTGTGACACAGGTGATCTCTTGGCTCCTGACTGCCAGGACAGCTTTCCACCTGAGCTGTAACAGGGTAGCCCCCTGCGGGTTGTGACAGTAGTGAGCAGGATGCCCTGGGAGGTATAGAGCTGGCTCAGAAGGCCTGTGAAAACAAAGCCATCAGGAGCTCTCCTCCCGCCTCCAGGTTCCCGCCCTGCTTGAGTTCCTGCCTTGACTTCCCTTCCTGATGGTAAAGTGTAGTGATATTTTGTATCTGTTTTAACAAATAAAGCTTTCTGAAGATCAGAGTAGAACGCTAAACCACTAGAGACCAGGCATGGTGACTCACACCTTTATTCTCAGTACTTGGAGGACCCACGCCTTTAATCCCAGCACTACAAAGGCAGAGACAGGAAGGGATATGGCTGGACAGAGAGAGTTATATAAGGAGTGGGGAGACGAGAGCGCACTGCAATCTGAGGTTTGGTGGAGCAGATGCAGACTGGAATGCAGTCTAAGGACAGGATCACCCCACTTTCTGAGCATAAGAACTCACTAGTGGTTGGCTGCTTTGCTTCCCTGATCCTCAGCATTAACCCCTATATCTGACTCTGGGATTTTATTATTAAAACCTATTAGAATTCGTGTTACAGTAAATTATTAGGATGTGTGAACCAAATACGCCCTCTCCATCCAAGTTGCTTTTGGTGGTGATGTGTGTCACATCGATACAAAGTAACCTAGGACAGACATGTACTTTGTCCATTGGTCCTGCTCAAGGGCAGGGGATGCTTTGGTGGCAGAGAATGAAGATGAAACAGAGGCTGAGAGACACGCCCCTTTTGAGAAAGGTGGTTGGTAGCTAGAACTTTGGGGGATGGGCAGGTCCCAACTGCCACAAACTGGGGTTTAACTTACGTTCTGCAGCCCACTTCTGGAGATGTAGTCCTCAGATAGGAGGTCTGTATCTGCTCACCACATTTTTTTTTAGAAGAGGTCTCAAATCAAGGTTTCTCTGTGTATCCCTGGATGTCCTGGAACTTGCTCTGTACACCAGGACTCCAATTTAGAGATACACCTGTCTCTGCCTCTGAAGTGCTGGGGTTCAAGGTGTGTACCAAAATCGCCAGGCTTCCTCATAGGGTTTTTAACAGCTCAAAAAATAAACCAAGCATCTCCAGCTGAGAAACAGCAGAAGCGAAGCAGGCTCTGTGTTCAAAGGAAACACTGTTTCAGATGGGCAGGAGTAAAACATTCAGACATTCTGCACAGCAGGGTGGTGTCTCCTCAAGCAGGCTCTCCTAAGATGTTCAGAGCAGCTGCCTGTGGGCTTCGTGTGGCCCTGGCATCTTAAGAAGACAGCATGGAGTCCCAGAACACTGTGGTTCTGAGGGAGTTGGGTAGGGACGCAGGCAAGTTTGGACTCTTCCAGCTGTAGGTGGAGTAGAGGCAGAAAGTCAGAATAGTCGGTGCCCCAGGCCTCAGCCTATTTCTCTCCCTAGCTAGACAGTCAAGAGGCAGGAAGGTCAGAGGCTGCAGTTGACCGTGACGATTGCCCATTTCACCATACTGGTTGAAAGTCTCCGATGACGCCCTTGGGGAGGGATAAGAAGGTGATCTACAGAAACAGTTCTGGGAGTCATCTGTCCTCTTCCATAAGGCTGTCTGCAAAGCTGAATCAGGAGGCTAGAGACATGCCTGTCCTGTATTGTTATTTAAAGTGGAACTGCTGTTCTCCTCAAACCACATGGATCCTCAAAGCCCAAACTTTCTTACAGTAGAGGCTGCTATCCAGACACTGAAGAAGATCATACCTCAGAGTGACATGGAGGGCAGGATGGGTACCATGCCCACATTAATCGCAGCCTGGGCCACCTGGTCTATGGGGTAAGACCCCAGCCTTGCCTTTCTGTCTACTGTTACCACATCCCACAATGTCCTCAGGAACGAAGCACACAGATACCGAGACAGAGACGCCCCTGTGGTCTCCTCCATGCCCCCTCTACACTATGCTCGACTGCAAGGCTCTGCTCACTGAGGGGGGAAGCTCACCTCAGTGCCCTCCCAATAGTGCCTGCTTTCCCCAGATCTAAGCCCTCACAACCACCCCCTAGCCACGTCTGGCATCGCTCCTCTAAGAATGGAATTCACTGCTCCCCAGCTTCGCTGTCTCACTCCATCTTCTCCAGGAGTCCCCTAATAGCTTCCAGCCACATGCAGTGTCCTCAGGGAACGGCTCCCTCCATCACTTCTGCCTGGCATGTGCGCCAATGGTGACTACTTACAAGGAAGTCCCTGTCACACTCCGCATGCTCGTCCCCCTTTGTCTCTCCTCAGAAGGCTGAAAATAACAGCACACCATACTTTACAAACTCCTGAGAGCAGAACACCACCATGGTGTCTATGGGGCTCAGGGAATCCTAGCTCCCATAGTGCAACTGATTGAAGAAGGAACAGCTAAAAATATCCTAGAGAAGGAGCCTGGCTCTCCAAATCATGACTCATCTATTGTCCAGTAGATGAAGTCAGCCCCTCCTACAACCTCTAGTGAGTGGTCTTTGTGGTTAGAAGGCAGAGTTTAGACTTAGGCTCTCATGGAAGCAGAAAGATGAAATACAAGGAGCAAGGACACCTCTATTGTCTGAGGATCTCATTGCTCATCTAGACTCTAGCTAGCATACACAGGGAGTCAGATGCTAAACAAGAGAGGGAGCCTGGGGATTTCTATGGCTCCTTTCACCCAGCAGGAACCTGGGCTTTCTCAAGATGCCTGTCACCATATCCACACACCACCACACAATACATTGGAGATATCCCCCCGCCCCCATGTCTACAAGTTAGCAACTCTTTTGAAATAAAACCTTAGTGTGTGTGGTGGAGCAGCAAGAAACACAGCCATGGATTTTGAAACTCCCTATTTCATCAAAATGTTTGGGCCCCATGAATTTGTAACCATATCAAACGAGATGATTGGGATGTGGTACTTGCCCAAGTTGTCTCTTGCCTCAAGACAAAAGCCCGGAGAGCATCTCTTACCACTGCTCAGATGCTGGTGTCTCATAAGTTCCACTGTAGGTTTCTACCCCAGGAGGACAGTTAACCATCAGTGAAAGATACTTCCCACTTGGGAGAAGATGAGAAGGAAAGATTTTGAACATCCTTGGAGGCTGTCCTGCAACTTTTGAAAAGTGGTTCCTTTAAATAGAGGCCATTGCCCCTGAAGCAAGAAGGCAACAAGAAAGCAATGAGCTGGGATGGCCACCTTGGGTTCATCATATGTTCAAAACCACAAATTTCCTTGTCTTCTCCTTCCCTCCCTCTCTCCCTCTCTTTCCCCCTTTTCATCTCTCTCCTAGAAGGATAATGTACCTAGAATGTCCCCAGCTTCTCTTGGTCACAAGCCTAGTCTCCATAATCACACATTTCATTTTTCCTTTATCCTGTAGGAGAATATTGTTTGCCTTTATGTCTCTATGAGATCAATGCTTAGTTTCATGCCTAGGCACATACTTTGCCAGACCGCTGCCTCCAATAGTACACAGCAAAAGGGACACTCTGCTAAGCTCTTCTTCGCTTTCCGGATTCTTTACCTTGGTGGGATCACACTCCCTTTCTTCAACTGAGCTTTGTTTCTCTTTATCTACTGGGACATCCCAGTGATGATGTTGGAGTGATGTAGTCCTTTTGTTAAATCCTTGGGGGGTCCGAGTGCTCTGGAAAGACCCTTGCAGAATTCTGAAGTTAGTCTTCATATATCACTGGGAACCTAAGATTTGGAGAGTTGTCAAGGCCTGTCATTTAGACTGGCCCCTCTGGAGCTGTGGAGTGTCAAGCTGTCCAACATGGGCAGGCTGGTAGGACCGCTCTAGGTACCCACAGGAATGATGCCCAGGTCAAGGGTTATTGTATACTTGAGGACATGAGCAAAAATAGTGAGATGGCTTCCTGGGAACTATTTACTGGGTCCAGGCTGAGCCCCCAGTACTGCAAGGGAGAGAACATGCAGCAAACTGGGGTCACACTCTGAAGAGAAACTGGGATCACACTCTGAAGAGAAGGACAGGGACCCCTGCCCTGAAATGCTGTTGGTCAGCACTGGAGGGACAAATGGGAGGGATGGATGACATGGAGTAAATGAGGCTCAGTCTGGGTGGGCTGAGCGCTTGGACCTCTGGGTTGTAATACGGACACAGGTACTCAGACATACCACACAGGATTTTTTTTTTTATTAAACAAAGAGTAATATATAATAAGCTATCTGGCATCCTCCACCTGCAGCCTTCAAGAGGAGGCAGAGCATGCATTCTGACCAGGAACTTACATATTAGGAGTTGAGGTTCCATTAAGTGACTTGACAGAGATCACGTAACAATTGAGGTTTCTGGGTCTCTTTGTTCCATAGCAGACTGGCCCCTCTGATCAGCTGCATCAATTACTCTCCATTTGCATTTCCCTAGGACCCTGGTAGTGTGCACCTGGCTCTACACTTTGTCTCCAGACAACTATCTATGACCTTGGTATTGTGGAGTGCATCTAACAGGATGCTCAGATTCTGTAATGAAATCAAGGTGTTCAGCCGTTGTCTCCATCAGCTATGACAAGTGGATGACAATCCTACAACTTAAGCTTGGGAAAGGGGTGACTTCAAAATCTGTCATTTTCTCTTTCGAGAGCCTGACCTTTTGAGACAGGAGTGACTGGAGATGGCTTGAGAAGCAGACGAGAGGCTGCAACTCCACTATAGCTGCTGTCCTGAGAGTCCCTGTTCACTGGTCATAAGGCCAATCAGCACCCAGGATAAGAAGGGAGAAATCCAGATCTCCTATCTAGAAGGATCAAATCTGCACAGTGGTTTCTCTAAACTCCTTGAAGTGAATATGTATGGCAAAAGCCTAAAGTTCCTCCCTCCAACCATCACTGCCTCCCCTGGAGGAGAGTAACTCCATGCCCAAGAGAACCCAGGTCACCTCCTCTCACTTTCTGAGCATTCACGCTTAAAGTGCCCTTTAATCCACCCTGGAAGCAAGCCCTTGGACCACAAATAGAACTGACAGGTTCAGGCTAGAGAGTGACCAAAAGTTCCCCATGTTATGTATCTTTCTGCCATTATTCCCCCTGGTCCCAAGAATGAAAGACTGTAAACGTGGCTTTGACAAAATCCTCTAATGACTTTGTTTCTTTGTAGGACACACGTTCAAAATGTACCTCAACCTCAAAAGGTCAGAAACGGTTTGATGGACTCAGGATCCAGCTCTAAAGGCCACTAAACACTGTCCTAGCTGTAATTTCTAAATGAGGAAATGTCTGTCTCTTTGATTCAATGAAGCAGAAACTAGCGGACACTAGTCGTATTTTCATAAGAAAGGGGACAGGTCCCTGTAGGCTATAGCCCGCTGTGATTGGTCCATTTCCTGCTCTGACCTCACAAACAGCCACTGTGATGGGAGAAAGCATGTCCTGTATATAAAGCTGTAGGCCTGACTGCATTTCTGTCTCTAGAGACCGGAGAGGTGACCTCAGTGCCTGTGGACTCCTTACTAGCTACCTACTCGCATAGCGGTTGGTTTGAGGCTTCCCCACAGCCTGTCTGCAGAGGAGCACAGTTTGCACGTAGCCTTACATCCTGCCTCCCCCAAAAGAGAAGCCTTAGGAGTCAATAAAAGATTTTTTATGATGGTCAAGGCACATTTGGCTCTGTAAAGCTGGCCTATCATTGTCCTATAGGCACCCTGGTGGCCATAAAAGTCGTAGACAACATAGAGAAGAACTTTCAGTCCATGTGTCAGAGATGGCGAAACTCAAAATACTAAAATCATTCTAAAATCATCCAGTTCTAGTAACATTAAAACATTCCCGTTTTATTTCTGAATACAGCCCTGTAGGAAACTTCTTCCAACTGATAATGGAAGAGAGCGGGCTACAGGAGGAAAAGACAAGAAAATATCTGGGCAGCTAGTGTCAGCCATCAATACTGCCATGACCTTGACATTGTCCATTGAGACTTGAAGCCCCCAAACATCCTGCTCATTGCAGAGGGCAATGTGAAACTGGCGGGCTTTGGTTTTAGCCACCAGGTGTAGAGCTGGCATGTGCTGCAAGAGCAAAGAGGGACCAAGAGCTTCTATGCCCCAGAAAATATCACCAGGTTCAGTGCTAACAGCAGGCTGAAGGGATGAGTCTACGCAAATCTAGCTCACTCAATTAGTAGGCTTACTGAAGCTCCTTGCAGAAGTGTGGGTGCAGAATCACTTAAAGAAGGGGTGACTGAAGGGCAGCTGTACATCTCAATGCCCGTGACCACCCAGCCTCATGGCCTGCCACTCCCAAAAAAAAATAGCCTGAAAACGCAATACTAGGTTCTATTTACCATTGGCCAAAGTGTACTCGGCTCTGTGAAACTGGCCTATCATTGCCTCTCAGGCAACCTGGTGGCTGTTATAGATGTCGACAACATAGAGAAGCACCCTCAGTCCATCATGCCAGAGATGGCGACACTCAAAATGCAACAGCATCCCAACGTCATTCGCCTCTTCCAGGTTCTGGTAACAAAACATTTTTTTTATTTTCAAAGATGTTTTCTAGCTGTTGGGTCCGCCTATGATGGCGACTTCTTTCTAGCTGCACTTAAGTGCATGCTGAAAGCCTGTTCATGACAGAATCTGTCCCTGCCTCCCTACAGAAGGCCTGTCTCCAAACACCATCAAACAGGGGGAAGGGCCTTGCCATCAATCTGGGAAGATACCAATATCCAAACTCCATCAAACAGGGGAAGGGCCTTGCCATCAATCTGGGAAGAAACCAGTGTGCATTTATTTGGAGCTGCAGGCAGCAAAAGAATCCTGAAAGGCATGCCTTCATCCCCCTCCCTGCCATGCCTTCATCCCCTCCCTGCCTCTTCTGGGCTCCTTTCAGTGTGGAAGCAGATTGCAAATCAGGGTGCTGCCCCCAGGTGGCTTCTGAGTTTGCTAAATCTCATGCAAAGGAAAGGCACAGCTGAGCACGGGGTGGGGGTGGGGGAGGATGCTGGACACTACCAGTGGAGGTAGATAGCTCTAGTTCTTGGGATAATAGAAGAAAACAAAAAGCATGGAGACACTTCTCTCCCCTGTGACATGTCCTCAGGCAGGTGCTTACCTGAGAGGAGATGCCCTAAAGGCCAAGGGCAGGATACTGGCTCTTGGTTTCTGTAGAAAAGCAGAAGGGGTGGAATCTGTGTAGCACAGGAAGGTATATGCCCAGGGTCCTGATCTTTGCAGAGGTATTTCAGACAAGCCCAAGGTACTGGACAGCCTTTCAGGGTGAGAAATATCTGCATGCTTTTCTCAGAATCTCTCTTCTGCACTGACACACTGATCATGTCATGCCCAAGGGCAGAGGGCACGGTGCTAAGTTACTGTGGCCTGGGCAGAACTCACTTGGAATAGTCTGTGGATTTTGCTCATATTTAGTGACCCATAAGAGTTTCTGAGTATCTTGTAGTGGGTGACCTCTGTGGTACGACTGCCAAAAGTTGGTGCATGAGGGTTTTTAGCTGCCCAGAGGCATGACCTGGAATTTTGTATGTCCCTATTAGGATGCATTTTGAAGTCTGTGAATGCTGTTCCTTAAGCAGGGGTGGTGTCAAGTGCTCAAAGCTCAGAAAGCATCCTGCCCAAATTCTACCCATGATGTTCATCATATCCTTTCCTGAGAAAGGGTTTGGGACCATTGAAGAGCTCAGTCCATGTCCAACTCTACCCTTAGAATTGAGACCAATGGCAATGACCTTGACATTGCTGTCTGCTTCCAAGTGGGTGGTTTCAACTTTGTTTTCTGGCAGCATTTGATCGCTGTTATGATCTGTTCAGATTGTTTCTCGACCTCCTCTTCCAGCAGAAATCAAGATTCCTCCCCAGCACATTCAGTTATTAATTAAAAACAGATGTCGTCATGATATGGAGCAAGCAGGTTGCATTCAAATGCTGTGACCTTTGGAAAACAGGCATTTCCAACAAAAAGAAGCGTAGCACAGATACTTCTCTGTACTTTCTAAGATAAGATTTGTGTGCCTGCTGGGTCCCTTGCGAGGCCAGAAGAGGCTAATTTTACAGGGTCAAGCCCAAACAACCTTAGTAAGAAGAAACACCTACTTTCTCCTGAGGCTCTTTTTCTGAAGGGGCTGGCCTAGAAGTGAGGTGGAGCTCCTGCCTTGCTCCTCTCCTGACAGGTCCTGGGAAAATCTCAACCTAACAACTGGAAATGAAACCAACATAGGTACATATGAGTTCCTTAGGTTGAAAAAAAAAAAACAGCTTCTTAGAGTATGGGGACAAAACTCAAACCCAGAGCACAGACTTATACACATGCTCACAACTGCTCCCTGTGAACAAGAAACAGTTCCCACACCGCTCACCTTAACCCACAGTGACTGTCACCTCTTTTGACCTCAAGAACTTTTTCTGTTCTTGTGATAATGCTAAGGATCTGAAGTGATTGAAGGAGAATGGTTCCCATAGTCTCCTGTGTCATTACTTGGTCCTCAGTTCATGGAACTCTTTGGGAAGGATTAGGAGGTGTGGCCTTGTTTGAACAGGTGTGTCACTAGGGGTGGGTTTGGCAGTTTCAAAAGCCCATGCATTTCCTAGTGATTGCCTCTCTGCCTCCTACTTGTGGGTCAAAGCTCGCTCTTAGCTGTTCCTACCATCATGGACACTAATTCCGTAAACTGTAAAACTGAATTAAACTCTCTCCTTTACAAGTTTCTTGCCTTTCATGGTCTCTTATTACAGCAAGAGAAAAGTAATGAAGGCACCATAGTAGCTTCTGCCTCAATGGATCAAAGAGGCTGACATTTCCTTATTCACAAGTATGATGCTGCAGTGGCCTTTACACTTGAGGATTGTTGTGATCCAGCTGCCCTTACTCCCCCTGACTGACAGTGGAAGTTGTTTATGTTCTTTAATTGACAAGGATGTTTATGTTCTTTCTGGCCCATGGGTCTCCACAGAAGGAGAAGAGGTATAAAAGGTTGTTGCTGGACAAAATAAAGGTTGCTGGTCTTCCACCTGAAAAGAAGCCTCCATGTCTCAATCCTGGCACCCCCTGCCAGTCTCGGCTATCCAGGCTGTGCTGACTGCAGCAAGTGGAGGTCCCACCAAGATCTGGAAAGTGGGGATTTGTGAACAGGGTCTCTCAG
The DNA here is from genome assembly GCF_903992535.2 of Arvicola amphibius. Lineage (NCBI taxonomy): Eukaryota > Metazoa > Chordata > Mammalia > Rodentia > Cricetidae > Arvicola > Arvicola amphibius. Next base: position 87,084,413 of record NC_052054.1, read on the forward strand.
TCCGAGGAGTGTATTGGGAAAGGTAAAGTGTTTTTATTTTTCATCCCCAGAGATAACTCTGAGGGACATCCTCCAAAAGATTAGCAAGTATAAAGAGGCGGGAGGGTGAATTGAAAGGCCTCAAAGAGTAACTGAAACTCTTAAAACAACAAGGCACGGAAGTAACAAGGAAGACAGCCAAAGATTGTGTACAGGAGGGGATTTAAATGTTCCAGACTGGGAACAAGCCAAGTCAGATTAAAAGGAATGTTTCTTCATCCCTAGAGATGCTCTGAGAGATGCCCTCTGGCAGGCTGGCCAGTAGGGAAGCAATAAAAAGGAGACAGAAAGGTGAATTGAGGGTCTCAAAAGATAGAATATGTACAGATGTATGTTATTGTGTTGATTATGTTGTCATTTGTGTTCTGGACTGGAGAAAGACATTTGATTCTGGGAACTGCTAAGAAAGGTATTTTGACTTTAAAATACAGGCCTAAGGATTTGATGCTTTGGAAAAGAGGTTCTGCTTTTGTCTCCACAGAGGATGAGAACCTGTGGATTCATTGCAAATTTATGTGGTTTGAATCACCCAGACCCCCTAAAATGTTGATGTAAAATACTCCCAAGAATGCAGCACCCCTGCTCAGCAGGAAGTAGCCAGACAGGTTGATGACGTCCAAACTCCCTAAAAGATTGTTAAAGTGGGGCCCCTTCAATGGTTCAGGAGCAGGAGCAGCAAGCCTGCTTCCTTGAGTTCTGCTCCACTCCATGCAGCAGTTTGGATCCAGAGTGAGTGTGGCTGGGGCCAGAAGGCAGCTGGAGCAGAGCTTTGCCACCACAGCTACTGCTTTGATTGCTTTAGGGATGTATCTCTTCCTCGGGGTTCTTTAGCTGTAGATAAGACACTGTCCCCACCTCTTTAATGCATGAAGACACGGGTTTACTGAAAAGAACTTTAGATCTCAAACTTGGCCGTCTTCCTGTGTTATGCCCATGTCACAAGATCCCCAATGAGACCAGCAAGGACTTGGTTTCCAGGGCAAACACACAAGGGTCTTCATTGACAAGCTCGAGCCTGGTCTGCAACCCAACACTCCGACACGGCAGATGGAGGGAATACGGCCCCAAACCCAGGGAAGGGTAAGTTTTTAAGGGGAACAACCACAAGCAGGGAGTTCCATGTCTTGGCATTTCAGGATTGGGTCAGAGGGTATGTGGCCAGGTGATTTTTAAAATCATTGGTCAGGCTATTGCCCAAAGACACAAATGCCAACAGGGTATCTGAACATCCGGACCTTGTAGAGCTCATTGTCCTGTCTTCTGATTGGCTGTGTCTAGAAGTTGGTGTTTAAGTTTCGCTGCCACTGCACATTTCGTGGTTTTTTTCTGAACTGAGTTCAACCCCTGGTTCCCAGATGTCCAAAGATGGAGGCCCTTTTCCAAAGTGGAGTCTGTGAGGCCAAGTCGGTTTTCTTAGGTCCCCACACCTCTAGACCCATTCTGCCTCAGATCCGATTACACCGAGTGAGGAATGGAAGCACAGAGATGGGGAGGACAAGGCGAGGATGCTGATTAGGGGCAGCTCTGTATTCACAGCAGGTCAGGCAAGTGGTCTCTAGAATGGTGTCTGCCTCACAGGTAGAGTTAAGGCCTTTTAATAGAGAGCATGTGAGAAGCATGATTAGGCTTGGTTGTCATAAACACCACAGGTGGAGCGGGGGAGGGAAAGAATAGACAGTTTGTCAGGATCACTCTGAAGTTGAGGGACCTGGTGTTTTCCCTCATATTGAAACAGCAAGCCCTAGAGCTAAGGGATTTGGAGGAGTGGAGCTGGAGGTGAGGGAGGTAGGAAGAGGCGCTGGAGGGAGAGTCTAGCTATCATCAGCTCACGCTTAGAAGTCTCTACCACGAGCAACAATGAAATCCCTATGGAAGGATTTCCCAAAATAAAAACTAAGTTCCATCATGGCCTCACTGTCCTGTGATTCCTAAATGTGCCCCTCACCAAAAAAAAAAAAAAAAGGAGTAAAAAGTTTAAGAGTGGGAAGGAAAGGAGAGGGAACGAAGGGAAGGAGGGAAACAGGAGAGAGAGATGGGGTGGGTTAGAGTTTGTTTCTTGCATTCAACCTGCTTTACTTATTCCTATCTGTTAATTAGTGGATAACTGATAACAATTTTACTGAAAGCAGTGGTTGTGATGTATGAAAATAGTCATTAAGTATTAGAGACCGGCCCCTTTGACTCATTTCTGAAGCCTCCATCTCCGGCCCTCACGTCTAAGGCTGGAATTTCTCTATGCGCTGGAGCTCCCCACAGCAGCATCTCGGGATAGTGAGTTCTTCCTCTTGGACAGCTCATATCTAAGCTGAGAGTGCTGAAGGTTCAGGACTGCTAGAAACTGTGGAGACACTAAGGAAAGGAGCAGCTTTGGTTCTCTCCAGCCCCAAGCAGGGGACAGCGACTAGTGATCTATCTTAAACAGAGAGGCAAGATTAATCAGGTTTTTACTTGAGATTTAGAACTGAGGAACCTGAGGGATTTTCCTCGGCAGTGGGAACTGAAACTAAAAGGAAGCAAGCTGGTGAAGAGGCCATTCAAGTTTAAGATTTGGGTAAACAACAACAGAAAAACGTGTGGCAAAGTAAAGACTGTGGCTCCGTGTGTCATTTGAGCAGAATTCCTGGGCTGTCCAGAAGTCCAAGCGTAGCTTGCAGTTCTCATGCGCAGGGAGCGCCCCCGTCTGGCGGCAGCCCGTGTGCTTCACCTCCAGCTGCTTCATTCCACAGAGTCGCCGTTTTGGTATTGCTAGTTCTCTTGTACCTAGGTGAGCTTGACTAAAGTAGAGCTCTATGGACCTGGGCTAAACTGTGGTGGCCCACAAATGACTCGGTTTCCATCTGGAGTCTATTCTGACTTATAAGTCATTTGAGTTTAAGCTTGCTTGTTTCAGTCTCCTTGAGAGCTGTGAGGAAGCTCTGATTAAGCCCATGAGAAAGAACACATTATCTACTAAGACACTGGCTGATGAATGCCAGCTGAAGGCACATCCAGGTAGAAAAATCTGCTAGCTGCTAGCAGGACTCACATGGTAGATAGCGGGCCTGCTTGCACTTTCTTCTCGGGACAGTACAGAGAGGTGTCATTCTTTTGTTCTGCCTTCTGCCCTTAATCTGTACAAAACCAAGCTCAGAAATAAACTCTGGCCCTTTGGTATTGGTGGACAGACCTCCCATATCTATTCTGTCTCAGTTTTTTTATCTGCCATTTTCTTAGCCTTGCACCCCCCCACACACACACACCTCCAGGTACCCAGGATAATTCATTGGAGCAGGCTCTGACATTAAATCCATGGTTTTCTTCTTGGAGTAACTAATGTTTCCCCTCCTTACTACCCCCAATGGTTTAAAACCTCCAATGGCTTTCTGTCGGAGATAAGCTCAGGGCTGCTGGTGAGAGATGGCCTGTGTACAGGGAGGGACCTAGTGAGAGATGCCCTGTGCACAGGGAGGGAGGAGGGAGATGGTGAGAGATGCCCTAAGTACAGGGAGGGAGGAGGGAGATGGTGAGAGATGCCCTGTGTACAGGGAGGGAGGCGGGAGATGGTGAGAGATGCCCTTTGTTCAACTGCTCTTCTCTGAGATAATCTAGACCTCACCACAAAGTGCAGATTAGAAACTTGGATTCCAGCTATGACTGGCTCAGCAATGGAGGGATCCACCCAGGACTAGAAAGAAATCCCTATTTAAAGAATCCCCCATATTAAGAGTTTCCCCAATTTTGATAACTAAGATTCCTAAATGAGCACCCCCAAAACAACCATCCACCTGGGAACCTTGGCTGCTTCACAAAGAATGTTTTCCCTTAGATTGACACTGGGGTCCCAGATACAGGTTCAATTTTTCCTGTCTCTCACTTCAAACAAAGTCAAATGGATTTAGGAAGCATCACTGACAACCATCACCAGTTATGGCCAAACATTTGAATCTATGACCCCATTGTATAATCTGACCAACAAAGACATGATGTTAACTGCAGACAAGCAAGGACAGGGCCTTCCTTATTCACTCCAGCAGAAACAGCCCTGAGAGGCTCCTGGCAAGCGGACCACTAAGCTCCAGTAGTCTGTAGAGGACCGAGTGGCTGAACAACTTTCCCTCATCTTGCCTCACCCCTTTCCATGGTCAGGGGTTGTGTGTACCATGTGCCAGGTCCACTGTCTCATGTGACCTCCTTACCTGCGCCACCCTAGGGTACTTTGCTTACTTTTGTTAGGACTGAGAAAAGAGTGACTCACAATAATAAAGAATGGTAACTACCCAGGTGAACAGTGCCCTTTATTTAATAAGGGAAGGGTGTCCTTGCCAGATGCAGATGGCTCAGCAGACCGTGAGCTGTCCTCCTGACCTGGTTGTCTGAGCAATGAGACAGAATGTCTGAGAAAGTAGAGCATTTTTTTTTCTGGATTCAAAAAAGAGTTGAGTTGGAGCAACTACTGCAGAGCAAGGGATGATATTTCTCCATAGCCAAAAATGCTCTGGTGACAGAGGGGCTCTAAACGTAGTCACAGCAAGAGTCTAGTGGCCCTAGCATTGCTCCTGAGGCCATGGTAGGTGTGGTGGAATTGGTGGCTGAAGAGAAGAGGTCTCCTTGGCTTGAGGAAGGAGCAGCAGCTAAGCAAGAGAGATCCACCTCCTCCTGGAGCCACAGTCAACACAGCCTGAATATGGAAGCCCTGTAGACAGCAGGGCCCAGAATAGGGACATCTGTGGCTCAAACTGGAGCCACACGCCAAGAACAACTCACTGTCCCTAGAAAGGATGAAGGCAGGGTGGGCCTCGCCTCATAAAAGGGCAGAGAGCTGCTGCTTGCACAGCCTCCTGAAGCCAGGCAAAAAACTGAAGCTGAGCCAGGCGCCACGGGAACAATCAGTCTCAGGGAATGTGGAGCCTGACAATGAGGTTCTGGGCCATGTTCCTTCAGGGTGAACTTGATTTGTACTGGTGGCTTTTCTGTGTAAGTCACAACACTGGAATCCACTGCCTCTGGAAGGCTGGTGTAGACTTCACAGGTTGCGTCTGCTTCTGACCATCTCAGGTGAAACACAAAGGTCAGGGGCAGGTCAAGGAGGGAGAATAAAAGAGGAGCCTATACCAGACGGGGAAGTGATTTCTCCCGATGAAACTGCAGGGAGAAAAAGACCATGAGAAGCTCCATTTCAGGCTGGGAGGTCTGGGGCACAGGGAACAAAGCTAACCTTCCGCAAAGCAGCAAAGGCAGGGCCAAAGGTGGCTTTGACCTCCACACGGTCTCGTATCCAGGCTGGCAGCTTCGCCAGGACAGAAGGGCGGGCATACCGGTGATCCAGGAGCACAATACTGGCAAAGTCTCTCTGGTGCCTAATGGCCCTGCCTGGGTAGACACAAAGATTAGGATTCTCTTGTTTTTCAAGACAGGGTTTCTCTGTGTAACAGCTCTGGCTGTCCTGGAACTTGCTTCATAGTCCAGGCTGGCCTCAAACTCACAGAGATCCATCCACCCGCCTCTGCCCCACGAGTGCTGGGATTAGCAGCATGTGCCACCACTGTCCGGCCAGGTTGGGACTCCTGAGTTAACTTGCCTACCAATACTGCATGTCCATTGGGATCGCCTCCCTCATTTGGTCCTCAAATGGACACTAAGCAGTAAAATCCCTCCTTCCTTGACCCATCCATCTGCGCTAGCAGAAGCCCCAGACTTACCTATGGACTGGTTTACAGCCTTCATACACAGATTCTCCACCAACACCTTCCCTGGGGGAACCTGACCTTGTGTCCTAGGCTAAGAAGAAAAAAAGAAAGAAGAAGAAAATGGAAGATCAAAATCATCTACTCTTGCCTGCCTGGTACACAGGCTCTGGAGCAAGGCCAGGTTTCAAGGGTCTCAGCCAACAACTTGTGCTTTAGGATATTTGTAGAGAAGATCAAGGGGGCCAGAGGTGTACTCCAAAGCCTCTAAGGAGGAACGAAAACATCTGCACCATGCGCTGTCACAATGCAGGTCCTTGGCATCCAGTCCTTGGGGTTTCTACACCACTTCCTCCTCGCCCCTTCCTTTCACCGTCTGAAACATGGCGGATACTCACAATGATCTGATTCAAGTAGGCCATCTTCTCTTGCAGCTCTGGAGACTTAATGTTGGGGTATGGCATCCCCACCATCACCACACACCTGTAGTGGGTCACACGGCCCATGGCGTAAGTCACAAACAATCATGGATGGGGACACCATCCACATGAGATCAACTAACTGCTATTTTGAACCAACTGTGTTCAAAGTCATGGCTGCCTACTTCTCTGTTCTACTAAGCCGGATGGAGAGGGCTTTCACACACTCCACCCACAGCCTGCAGACACCAAGCAGGCCCCACAGGTACTGACCCTACTGTGTGACTCGGCAGGAAGGGCCCAGGGCCCTCAGCCCCAGCAGACAAGAGGACGCCACACCTACCGGCCCAGGTCATCAGAGAAGTTGATCCCTTCACTCATCTTCCCTCCAACCACAGAGAGGAGCAAAGCTCCTGTCAGATGCCCTCCTTCCTGACTGCAGCCCTGTGGGAGGAGAGCCACACCAGAGCTGCTGAGCCAGACCTGGGAGCCTCACATCTGTCCCCAGCTGTCAGGCACAAAGGGCCTCTGGATCCAGCCCCACTTCCTCTCACCGTAATGCACTTGGAATACGCCATCAGCACCTGCTCCACCTGGCTTGCTTTCTTGGGCTCTTGGAAAAGCTGAAGGAAGAAGGCCACACAGCAAAAGGCTACAAAAGACTGAGTCCTGAGCCTCAGTCTGGGTTTTGAAGCCTGAGGATGGAACATGTAATCCAGTTTTGGGGAATCCCCATGGCCAGTGTCCCAGGTCTAGACTTGGTAGATTTTAGAAGCTGTGAGAATCTGGACCATGCCAAGTCCACAAGATTAAGGAATCCTAAGAAGAGCGACGGGTAGCAATGTCCTCGTAAACAGGCTACAGGGCATTCACCTTTTTCTTGACAGACAAACGTGCCAGCAGGCCAGTCTTGTCCCAGTGAGCATGCACCTGGCGCAGGTACTCATAGGAAGGGAAGAAGCATACCACTCCTCCAGGGACCACATTGCACAAGTTACAGAGGATGCGGCCCGTCTCCTCCATCTGCAAAAGGCAGACAAAGAGCTGGCTGGGAACAGGTGCCATGGCCACACCCAAGCAGCTCCCCTTCTACAGTGTGGAATGCCCTACTTACTCTCTTACCAGACCATGCCCAACTAGGGATTCTGGTGACTAGGTGCCGTTATGACATATCCCATTGCTGGCACCCCAAGATTGAACTAGACTTTTGGTATGCCATGAGCTCTCCCTAAGTTCCAGTGCCATGAGGGCACTGTCCAGAACAAATTAATATTGAGATGCCACAGGAATTGTGCCCAAGAAATGCATCCTTCCCGCAGTAGAGACAAGGAGCAAGAGCCCCCACTCCCAAATGGTCAGCCTTCTTCCATCCTACATTAATGGGATGCTGGGAGCTCTTTAGAAAACATTTAGTAGTCTAAGGAGAGGAAGGCAGCCAAGGTCTTCCTTGATGAATATCTAAAACAATGAATCTGCTCGTGCTATATATGACCATCTGCCCCAATGCCAGCGCTGAAGAATCCTCTCCTTGACTACACACCAGAGAGGATGGGAAGTGGGCTGGCACTAACCATCTGAGGCAGCTCTCTTCTCTGGTAGGTGAATTCCAGCTGTTGGTTAGAGGGCCCACTGCATATAATAAGGGGCAAGATGTTGTCTGGAGGGATCACGTGACCTGGTGATACCAAAAGAGGGCTGAAAAACAGTGCCCAGGTAGGGCAGTTTCTCAGATCATTTCCCCAACTAAAAACAGAAATCTGAAATGCACGCGGCTTCTCTCTGCACTGACATACCCAATGCCAGCAACGTGCTGAGGAGAGCACAGGACTTCAGAACCTGAGAGAGTAGGCGGGTGAGCAAACCCACTAAGGGTAACTAAATCAAGATTTCAGAGTTTCTTGGCCCATTCTACCCTCCCCACAGTTCCTTACCACAGGAGAACTCCACCACCCGGTCAGCGTCCACTCCAGAACATGCCAGCAGCTGCTCCCGAAAGTCAGACACCTGCAACCAAAACATCAGGGCCTTGTGACCTCAGGGCTTGGGGGGACATGTGCTCTGTAGTGCACATAAGAGAATCTGGGATAGGTGGTAACAAGTAGAGGAAGCCAATGGCCTTCAGCTGAAACAACCAGTAACAGCATCCACTGTTGACAGAAAACTTAAAAAGAACAGAAAAGGAAGTTGGCACATTTGGCTCCAGGCCCTTTCTATGCATCAAAATCAACAGTGTACAATACTATCTACAATATACAAAATATAAAAAATGAAACAAGAAATCAAACAACTCAGTCAGGAAATGGGCCAATAAAATGAAGAGTTCTCAAAACCGGAAAAAGGAATGGCCAAAAATGTATGAATAAAATGTCTAAACTTACTAGCTACCAGAGAAATAAAAACCAAAATTGAGCCGGGTGGTGGTGGCTCACACCTTTAAACCCAGCACTCGGGAGGCAGAGGCAGGCAGATCTCTGTGTGTGGGTTCGAGGCCAGCATGGTCTACAAGAGCTAGTTCCAGGACAGGCTTTAAAACTACAGCGAAACCCTGTCTTGAAAAACAAACAAACAAAAAAAACAAACAAAAAAAAAAAACTGCATTAAGATTCCTACCTTGTCCTAACCGAGTGACAGTCAAGAAAACAGAACACTCAAGACTTAGGGATCCTCAGGAAGAAGTGAAAGGGAAGAATGACTGTTAAGAGCCAGAGGTGGGAGACAACATCACAAATACTGCTTCAGGACCCGACAGGGCAGGTTAAATATGTCACCGTGATTGTGACAGATTGACACTGGGGCACAGAGGTGGGGATGTAGGGACAAAATCCTACCACTAACTGAGGAACGACTAGCCTTTGACAGCTGCTGGGAGGGGAGAGGTCAGTTCTCTTTAGTGATGTGAATCCCTAGTAGGCCAACCACACACCAAGGCAGGACTTACTACCAAGACTAATTGCTAGTACAAAATGGACTTGATGGAACCGAATAGAAGACCCAGATATCAATCCACACATCTTAAAACACCTGATCTTTGATAAAGAAGAAAAAGATATCAAATGGAAAAAAAGAAAGCATATTTAACAAGTGGTGCTGGCATAACTGCATATCAACATGTAGAAAAATGAAAACAGACCGATATCTATCACCTTGCACAAAACTCAAGTCCAAATGGATCAAAGACCTCAACATAAAGCCAGCCACACTGAACCTTATAAAGAGAAAGTGCAAAGTACACTTGAACGCATTAGCACAGGAAACCACTTCCTAAATAGAACCCCAGCAGCACAAACACTGAAAGAAACAATTAATAAATGGGACCTCCTGTAATTGAAAAGCTTCTGCAAAGCAAAGGACACGGTCAACAAGACAAAACAACAGCCTACAGAATGGGAAAAGATCTTCACTAACCCCACATCAGACAGAGGGCTGATCTCCAAAATATACAAAGAACTCAAGAAATTGGACACCAGAAGATCACATAATCCAATAAAAAAAAAATGGAGTACAGACCTAAACAGAGAACTCTCAACGGAGGAATCTAAAATGGCTGAAAGACACTTAAAGAAATGTTCAACATCCTTAGTCATCAGAGAAATGCAAATCAAAACAACTGAGATTCCATCTTACACCTGTAAGAATGGCCAAGATCAAAAACACTGATGACAACTTATGCTGGAGAGGTTGTGGGGAAAAGGGAACACTACTGCATTGCTGGTAGGAATGCAGGCTGGTACAGCAGCCCCTTTGGATGTCAGTGTGGCAATTTCCCAGAAAATGAGAAAACAACCTTCCTCAAGACCCAGTAATACCACTTTTGGGTATATATCCAAAGGATGCTCAATCATGCCACAAAGACATGTGCTCAACTATGTTCATAGCAGCTTTGTTTGTCATAGCCAGACCCTGGAAACAACCTAAATGCCCCTCAACTGAAGAATGGCTAAAACAAAAATGTGGTACATTTACACAATGGAGTACTATACAGCAGAAAAAAATAACATCTTGAATTTTGCAGGCAAATGGATGGAGCTAGAAAACTTCATTCTGAGTGAGGTAACCCAGACCCAGAAAGACAAGTATCATATGTACTCATTCATAAGTGGCTTTTAAACATAAAGCAAAGAAAACCAGCCTATAAATCACAATCCCAGAGAACCTAGATAACAATGTGGACCCTAAGAGAGACATACGTGGATCTAACCTACATAGGAAATATAAAAAAACAAGATCTCCTGAATAAACTGGGAGCATGGGGACCTTGGGAGAGGGCTGAAGGGGAGTGGGGAGGGAGGGAAGTGGAGAAAAATATATAGCTCAATAAAAATCAATAAAAAAATTTAAAATGGAGGGGGAGATATGTGATTAAGAGCCCTCAATGCTCTTGCACAGGACTGGGTTTGGCTCCAGCACCCACTTGGGGACTAACAACAGTCTGTCACTCTAATTATCTAGTCGAGATAATTCTTTAAGACTATACAGTATGAGCTGGGCATGGTGATGCACGCCTTTAATCTCAGATCTTGAGAAGCAGAAATATGTGGATTTCTGTGAATTTGAGGCCAGCCTAATCTACAATGTGAATGCCAGGACTATGTAGAGACCCTGTCTCAAAACAAAGACTACATGGTGAGACCCCCCCCCAACACACACACACAAAACAGAACAACAATGACCATGAATCACATTAATTCAAATGTACAAATCTGTACACACACCGCAAACCAAAAACAAACACCTATGTGGGCTTGGAATGTGGCTTGACTGATGGTTATGAGGTCTATCAGAATACAGGGAAACAAAACAGAAAGGCCATTCAAGTAGGCAGCCAAGGCAGGGCCCTGTGCTTAGGAGCCCAGAGGTCTAAACCCCGAGTGTGCTCAGGATGAAAGATGCAAATGATCCTTAGATTTGCTGTCTGCACGGATCACAGAACTGTGAAAACCAGGCACAACAGGAAAACGGTCTAAGTAAAAACAAAGCAGGCGTTGTGTGAGAAGAAGATGGTGAAATGTGGCGTCATCTACGTGGTTAGAATGCAGCACGGTAGAATATGCTAGAACAAATATTTGCTGAGAAGGATGAATATTAACATTGTATTGCAGAGAGAAAAAGTAAATTATACCACTAATATAGAAATGTGGCATATGGTATAAAAAACCATATGTAAACATGCAAAATGTATGTATGCATATACATATGCTTCATGCACTAGCATGAATTTTTCATTGGTAGAATTCTGACGTCTACAGCTTGTCTTTAATTTCTATAATAAAACTATGTAACTTATCTAAAAACATACATGCAGCGACTTTCTAAGAGGTGCTGGTACAGGAGGGGAAAGAGAGAGTCTGGGACCATAGGGGGCTTGTTCTCAGAGAAGCCTGCTTCTGGGGCTGCAGACAGCCAAGAGCCAGAGTGCTACCGCCCCACCAGGCCAGGGCAGCGGCACTAGTGGGCACTGCTGGGTCTGCAATGCTAGCCCACGTCTGATTAGGGCTCCAGGGGACAGAAGAGGGCTGACAAGTGTCGTGGTGCCTTACCGGCTGCATGGTGCCGCCTGCAATGACCACTGCTCGGCATTCCTTCACCACCTGGGCGAAGTGCACAGCTGGATTCAAGAGCAAGAATTTGAGGCTGCTTTGACCAACACTGCCTGAAAGACAGACAGACAAAAGGCAAAGAGAGGAGCAAATTAGGCATAGGAAACCCCAGCTGATCCATGGAGGCCAGTGAGTTAGCACTTTCCTTTAAGAAACAACTCATTTCTCTTGCCATCAGTACCAGGCCCCTTTGCTACAAGCAGTCGATTACCTTGCCGGCTCAGGATAACCCTGCCATCCTGGTTGGCAGTGGTGAGAGCTGCCAGAAAGGCCTCGATGTGCATCAGAGGGGAGGCAGGCCGAGGGGCTGTGGCCTGGCCCTCCTCCAGGGAGTCTGCAGACAAGGTAAGGATGGGGGAAAAGGCCTTTCTTAGGTCAAGTCTATGTTGTTTCCAAGGGCCTGTGCCTGGCTCTTCTCTCTCACCCTCCTAACTCACCCTCGGTAGGCCCTGACTGCAGGCTCTTCAGGAAGTGCTGGAAGCCATCCAGACTGCGGTTCTCCTGAGAGGCTGAGACAGATGGAAGAACAACTCCAAAGCGTTCTGTGAAGCCAAAGAGCTACATGTGGAGAGAGCAGGAGGACACACAGAATGAGAAGAAGCCCTGGATGAGACACCAAGCCAGTCTGCAGTTCATTTCCTCCCAAGCCAGAAATCACTCCACACTATGGGCAGCAGAATCAGAAGCCTTGAGTTCCCAGGACAGCAGAGTAAGGCAGGCAGGGGTACTCGGGCTCCTTGCCAGGACAACGGGAAAGGTACCTTCCTGCTGATCATGCTCTTCTCCAAGTACCGCTGCACCTGCAAAACCAGCACGGGCCCGTGAGGAGGAAGCAAACTGTGGGCTGAACTTTGAAGACATGGCCACGGCACACCACTAAGGGAAGGTAGCTCACTGGCACCTCAGAGGAGCCAACACAGCACAAGAAATCTTACTGGTCTGCTTCCTGAGGTCACTGTTCTACTTCCTATAAAAACTCAGGGTTCCTCCCAACCATAGCCTCCTCACAAATATCTCCACTGCTCTCGTGGCTCTAAGGGTATTCAGGATAAGATCTGAAGGATGGGAAGGTTGGCTCAGCCAGTAAGGGCACTGGTTGCTCTTCCAGAAGACCTGGAACCTACATGATGGCTCATAGCCATCCGTAATTCCAGTTACGGTGGATCTGATGCCTTCTCATGACCTCCGTGGGCACCATGGAGGCACACATGTGGTACACAGTCATACATGCAGGCAAAATACCCACACATATAAAATAAAAAATAAACAACTTCAAAAAGAAGACAATAACTGTATGCTGTTTCCTTCTTCCAGATGCAGAGTGGGCCTTAAAGAAACAAGAGGTAATTTAAAAACAATCCTAAGGGCTGTGAAGATGGCTCACAAGCTTGCTGCATAACCATGAAAACCTAAGTTGGAATACTCAGAGAACACATAAAAGCCAGAGACAACAAAGTGAGTGTCTATAATCTCAGTGTTCTTATAAAGAAATGGGATACAAGAGACACCCAAGAAGTCTGTGAGTCAGCTTGCCTGGCATACCCAGTGGAAAAACAATCAAGAGACATGCCTCGAACAGGGTAGAGAGCAAGGACCAAGAAGGGAAATTGTTCTCTAATCTCTCTCCCTCTCTCTTTCTCAAGGGAAATTGTTCTCTAATCCCTCTCCCTCCCTCCCTCCCCCTCCCTGCCTCTCTCCCTCTCTCCCTTTCTCTCTCTCTCTCTCTCTCTCTCTCTCTCTCTCTCTCTCTCTCTCACACACACACACACACATATGGTGGCACATGCACACCTAAATTCAAAACATGAGTGTGTGCATATACACATGGCACATACATAAAAAGGCAAATCTTTTTAAAAAAATCCAATCCTTTGTACAAAAGCAAGAAGGAGGTAAGATCTGGGCCATCCCAGGGAAGGCCAAGATGTAGTCTCCCTGCTATGTTCAGGATATAGAAGTTGATGTCTCAGCTCAGGTCACAGTGGGAGAGCAAAAGGTTCAGTGGGAATTAGAAAAATTGCTAGAGACTGGCATCTGGTTAGACTGCTTCAGCCTCCAAAGTGAAAGGGGAAAGGCCTGAGGCAAGCTGGAGAAAGAAGCCTGCCGCAAGGGTCAGGGCTGTGGAAGCTGTAATAACTCAAGAACGGGGCAAGTCAACTGTTGAGATTTGAACACACGGGAGAAAGGTACCAAAGATGATTGACAGGATCACAGTGGTGACAATGACCAAAGGCGTTAGTCTAAGGACAGATGATATGAAAATGGAAGGCAGCCGGCAGGTGGTGGCATGCCTTTAATCCCAGGCAGAAGCAGGCCGATCTCTGAGTTCAAGGCCAAAGTGAGTTTCAGGACAGTCAAGGCTACGCAGAGAAACCCTGTCTTGAAGAAAAACAAACAAGTTGTCTCTGAGGGCAGGAGAGGTGGCTCAGAGGTTAAGGGCACTGGCTGCTGTTCCAGAGGTCCTGACTTCAATTTCCAGCAACCACATGGTGTAGTAAGATCTGGTGCCCTCTTCTGGCATGCAGGTAGACATGCAGGCAGAACATTATATACTTAATAAATAAATATACCTTAAAAATAAAGAAAGAAAAAGAAAATGAAAGACAAGCAGGGAGAGAATCAGACCTAGGATGGGTCTAACTGGATTTGAACACTGGCCCCCGTCCATCCATGCTTGGTGCGCTGGTATGTAGCTTGGGCCAGTCATCCTCCAGAGCAACTATTCTATGCCAGGTTCTTAAATGGCCATAGTATGTCCAGGCATAATGCTCAGAACAAAAAGACAGCATCAGCTGGGTGTTGGTGGCACACAGCCTTTAATCCCAGCACTAGGGAGGCAGAGGCAGGCAGTTCTCTGTGAGTTCAAGGCCAGCCTGGTACACAAGAGCTAATTCTAGGATGGGCTCCAAAGCTACACAAAAACTGCCTCAAAAAGCCAATAAACAAACAAACAAACAAACAAACAAACACAGTATCATCCCTGGAGGCAGTAGTACTTAATTAGACACACTAGATTATGGTTTAGTGACACAGCTACCTAACCCCTGAGGGAGCACCAGACAGCAAATGCAACAGAAGCAAAGGTCTGGGACTGCCACCCAGCCAAGGCTCCAGCAGGAAGACAGTGGTCAGGCAGGCCCAGCCATGTTCTCACAGGCCAACCCCAAACATTATACCACGGACTATATTCTGAAAATGACTCCCTGGAGAAAACTGGCAGAACAGAGGTGGAAAGGGATAGATAGACAGTACGTGGAGGCTGGGTTTGTGCCTAGGAGTGCAAAGAACAGCAACAACCTCCCAAGCCAAATCCTACAACTCCCAACCCAAGTGAAGCCCATTTGGCTGTTGCTGTCCCGCCTGAAGACCTGGTAACTGCCTATTCCTGATTTTGGTCCTTGGACAATAGACTATTCAATGACAATGATTTGCATTTTATTTCTTCCATGTTTATTTTGATTATGTGCTAGAGCGAGAACATTACAGGCAAGTACTTGCTCAACAGCTGTCCTCCACCCCTACCTCTCAGACAGCTGCGCTCCACCCCTACCTCTCAGACAGCTGTGCTCCACCCCTTCCTCACCTTTCTAGCCTTAAGTAAACCAGAAGGTGCTTAAATCAGAATAAACTTTCACCTTGAACAGGTTAATGTTGTCTATCTGGCTCTGAAAGAGAAAGTCGTTGATGCTCTTCAGCTCAGAACCTGCAAGCAAACAAAGGACCCTGGTTTTGTACCTTGCCAAGTCTGTGGCTCAGTCCCAGAGTGGAGGTCTGAGTGGTTCAGATCACCTCCCACCCTTGACAGCAAACTCCTCACCTGTCTGGAGCAGGCTCTGTGTACTAGGATTTTGTTTAATGTTACCTAAAAAGAGGGAATTCCAATCAGTCATGGTAATAGTTCTCTGCCCAACTACAAGGAACATTCACGTTTCAAGTGACGTTTGTTTGGGGCGTTGACAGCAGACAAAGAACAAACTATGAGGACAGGCAGTTCCAGGAGCCTTGCAGATCGGACTCACACACTTCAAATGGAACCCAAGGCCAGGCAGGGGACAGGATCAAAGCAGTCTCCCCACTGTCACTCTGAGTAGGGCAAGGAAAAAAAAAAAAAACAGGCTCTTCCAGAAGACAGGGAGCAGTGACACAGGCAGAGAAGGAAGCAGCAGACAGTACTAACATGGGACAAGATCTCTCTAGAAAAGTCTCCATGGCTTTCTGACCCTACAGAAGCCTTTAAAAAGCATTGCCCTATAATGAAACAGTCCCAGCCCAGAAGCACCCAAGAATCCTGGATGCCAGAGTCGGCAGCCTCCAGTCTCATGAGCCACAGGCAGGTCCTGCCCTGAGCTTTAGCTCTTCCTCTGTGACTGAGGCTTAAAGTTCCTAGGTTTCTATCCAAACAAGGGCAAATATGACTGCCTGTATGCCAGTGCCAGTATACCATGTGGCTGAAACTATGCCACACAAAATGTTTTGCTTTACACTGTACAATCAACGCAACCATACAGTCAGGTTTCTTAAAGTAAAAGGAGCAAAACGTGGGGAAATAAACAAACTGGGGCCCAAGGTGACAACAATGAAAACGCTAGTGAGGTCAAACATCCCAAACCAAAGATGAGACAGGGCTTAAGACACCCAAGCGTCCTGACTGGCAGTCAAGGAACAAGACCAACACAACTTGGAGATGGGGGTGAGCCAGGGATGACAGTCCTACCTCCCAAAACAGCCACAAACTTCTCCAGCAAGTACAGAATCTGCTTGATGTACATTAGGTTCTTGGCTTTCAAACGCTTCCTGAGGAAGTAGCAACAGAGTTAGCACAGGATTCTGCAGCAGCGTCTCTCTGTCAGATGCCATAGGGCCTTTCTGCCTGGGCCTGACACACTGGGCTGGGAGCTACAAACCCTCCAGCAGATGAAAAGGCCAAGACCATGGCTTTCAGAGCCTGCTGCTCTGTCCCCAAAAGCCTAGGATGTGGAGCACACACCAGGACAGACCAACTCAACCTACTCCTCCAAGACCTGGGCACTACCGTAGCCTCCATTTGAGCTCTGGAGACCACTGAGACTGAGCATGGCCAGATCTCCTTCCTCGGGCTAGGGTCTTACCCGTATCTTTCCATGTACTGGAGCAACTGGGAATGGGCCTGGCAGAGCTGGGGAGAAAACAGAATAGCATGAAGGCATCCCAGGATATGGTTAAGAAGATCTCTGGAGAGAGACATTGGTCTGTGACTAGGAAATGCCAGCCAGGACACCATCAAGGTGACGAGCAACTGGACAGAAACAGACAATGGGGAAAGCATGGAGACACTATGGGCTGATGACTGCTGAGAGGGCAAGGGAAGACGCCAAAGCCTAAGGTCCTAAAAATCACAGGGGAAATGGGTTGGGAGATGACTTCACTCCATGAAGAGGGAAATTCAAACAGGGGGCAGGCATCACATAGGTTCCATGATCAAATCCTGGCTCACCTCAGTTTGTGCAGTGGGTACAACACATGATTTTGCCCTCTATTAGTCCCAAAGTTCCAAAGCTAAAACAGTGAGCTACTACCCCCCCCCCAAAATATGTGAGGCACACAGAACCCTTTTCAATGCTTGCCACATAACAAATGACGATAAATAGAAGCCTGCAGAGACCCTGGGTGGTGTAGGAGTTCCTTTTGTTTGTGTTGCTTTCATTGGATACTGAATAAAGAAACTGCCTTGGCCTAGTTGATAGGACAGAACTTAGGTAGGTGGAGAAGACAGAACTGAATGCTGGGAAGAAGGGCAGAGTGGCAGATGCCATGGATCTCCTGCCTGAGACAGACGCTGGTTAGAATCTTGTCAGTAAGCCACAGTCATGTGGCAATACACAGATTAATAGATATGGGTTAAATTAAGATGTAAGAATTAGCTAATAAGAAGTTAGAGCTAATGGGCCAGGCAGTGTTTAAATGAATACGGTTTCTGTGTGATTATTTCAGTTGTAAACTAGCAGGCAGTCGGAACAACAAGCAGCCCACTCCTCCTGTTACATCTGGGCATCCCTCCAATAAAGACCCCCCCAAAGCAATATCAAAATGATAAGATGTAATCCTGTGAGGCTCCTGGTCCCTGCCGCCACAATCCTACTGACAGAGAACTAGTTAGCACTATCCTGGAAGAAGGGAAGCTGAAGATAAAAGATGCCACTCTGTTCAAGTTAGGTACCAAGAGCCTCACACTTGCCAATGAACAAGAAAAGACAGGGCTTCAGTTCTGCCCTCTACCAAACCCCACATCCAGAGGAATTCCTGGCCCAGGTGTTTAAAGGAATGACCTATGTCACTGCCCAGGATGGGAAAGGCTAACCCACCTGGGAACCATTGACCTCTGTGCTGTAGATGCTGGTGATGGTGTCAATCAGGTTGTGTGCCTCGTCAATGATGACCACTTGGCCTTGCAGCTTGATTCCTGCAGCCTGTCGGGTGGCTGCATGCAGCAGCATTGGGTAGGGTAGCACCACTAGCTGTAGGGAAAGATTACCGTCAGACACTAAAACAATCTGTCTTGCACACAGCACAAGGCTTATCCTGCAGTAAATGATTTAGGTCACTGAAGTCCTAATGGAGTTGTTTAACTTCTTACTTGATGTGGGATTTCCAGCTGTATACTGTGAATATGTTTTATTACTATTGGTTACTTAAAGAAGCTACTTTGGCCTATGGCAGGGCAGAATATAGCCAGGTGGGAAATCTAAACAGAGATATAGAGAGTAGGCAGAGTCAGAGACATGCCATCAGTGGCAAAGGAGGATGCCAGAACCTTATCCGGTAGACTGCAGCCTCCTGGCAATACACAGATAATAGAAATAGGTTAATTTAAGATATAAGAGCCAGGTAGGAACACACCTAAGTCACTGGCCAAGCAGTGTTGTAATTATTATAATTTCTGTGTGATTATTCAGGTCTGGGCAGTCGGGAAACAAATGAGCAGTCTCCGCTTACACTTCCTCCAACCTTGCACAGGGTATATGGCCAGAAAGCACAGCTCAGTGCTCTGCCTGCTCCTACAGACCTTCCTGCAGATGTTCTATGTGGAACGTTAGCTGTGAGGAACTAAACTTAGAGCTGATCATCTGGAAGGGTGAGGGGTGGAGTCCTTGGAGGTGAACCTCACCTAAGACCCCAAGAGAGCCCTCAGACTCCAAACTTCAACACACTGAGCACCAGAAAGCAACATTAGCCTATGGTCCTGAGGCTGCTACTTCCCAGCTCTGTGACCCTGGAAAAGTCTAATTTACATGACCCTTGGTTTTTCATCAGCTAAGTGAATCTGACGTGTGCCAGTTGAGAGGTGAATATAAAATCAAATCTGTGGATCTATGTTGCTATGAAGATCTTCCACTTAAAAGACAAGTTAGCAAGGGAGACTGCTCAGTTGGTAAAGTCTTCTCCTTGAAGGCAAGGGCTAAGTCTGAGCCACAAACCCATGGGGAAGAGCCAGAGTGGTGGTACCACTTGAGATCCCAGCATGAGGGAAGGCAAGGACAGCCTCACTTACCCACTAGCTTTGCCACACCCAAAGTTGTTCTCTGGCCTGCACACAGGCATGTGTACATACACATGCACCCACTAAACACACGCATAAAGATATTGATAATATGGAAACTCAGAAAACTGGGAACACAAGGTCCAGGTGCCAATATGGGTACCATACTTAACACAGACAAGAGAAAATCATCTTTCTGAGCCCATGTTCTCATGGAGAGAACAGGGCTATTTCACTGGGCTGTTACACAGGAAAAGAAAGTGAAAACTGCTTGCACATGTCAAGAACACACCAATTTCATGTCTTTATACTTAATGGTGGCAGCACTAACTCACTGAGACATCTGTAGACACCAGTTTGTCTGAGTACCCACACAGAGCAGGGACATCTATGAGTGAGCACTGCACTGGGTGTGAGCACCCACACAGAACAGGGGTGTCTGTACTGGGTGTGAGCATCCACACAGAACAGGGGTGTTTGTACTGGGTGTGAGCACCCGCATAGAGCAGGGACGTCCAAGAGTGAGCACTTTGCTATAAATGTGATCACTGAAAACGGTTCTCTTCTAAAATCCACTTAAGTCTCCCAGATGACACAGATCTCCCTATGAGTGACACATTTCAGGGAAAAAGGGAGAGCATCTAATCACCCATAGCAAACCACAGGAGACTATCAGTAAAAAAGTAAATAAATAAATAAACAGTTCTTCCTCTGTGTATAAAGGTAAGGCAGGTCTAATCAGGACAGTATTGCCATATGCAGGCAGGTGGATATGTCTGCAGTCCACCTGCAAAGCCATTTGGTGATGTTCACGTCCTGCCCTCCTAGCTGCTGAAAGCTCAGTAACGCCAACTGGTCTCTAACCCAAGCTACCAAGGATTCCTGGCCTCTTCAGACTCTACGCTCTGGGTAAGATAATGTTTTGTCGTGAGTATACAATGCTGTACGGTTGTCAGCTAACCTATGCAGGGACATCCTCACCAAAAAAGGAATCAGAAGCTGGGCGATGCTGGTGCACACCTTTAATCCCAGCACTCAAAAGGCAAAGGCAGGTGGATCTCTGTGAGTCTGAGATCAGCCTAGTCTACAAGAGTTAGTTTCAGGACAATTAAGGGATGTTACAAAGAGAAACCATGTCTCAAAAAAAAAAAAAAAAAAAAAAAAAAAAAAAAAAGAGGCCAGGCAATGGTGGCACATACCTTTAATCCCAGCACTCGGGAGGCAGAGGCAGGCAGATCTTTGTGATTTCAAGGCCAGCCTGATCTACAAGAGCTAGTTCCAGGACAGTTTCCAAAGCTACAGAAAAACCCTGTCTCGAAAATCAAAAAAAAAAGAAAGAAAAAGAAAAAGAGGAATGAGAAAGCTTTGTTCTGTAAGCCCCAGTTAGTACAAGAAGTACTTCCCGTTTCTCCAGCACACTCACCTGGGCTGCAGGGATGGCGAAGCGGCTTCCGTAATAGGGGCAGGCCCGTGCTTCCTTCCCAAGGGACACAAGCTGCTCCATGTCCTTCACCTCCAGCAGAATCTCGTCCCGGAGAAGCTGCATCTGCTCATGGTTGTGGAAGGGGCAAGAGGTCTGGATCTTCCGTCTCTTTCTCTTTGACTTGTCTTCCACAGCTCCGTTCTTCTCTGTGGCAGGACAGTTGAAAGAAAGCAAGGACAGGAAGGAGCTCTGGGTCAGAATTGGTGAGTGGTATTCGAACATGCTCCCTTGCTGCTGACTGTGGACTCAGCAGAACACTCTGGAATTTGTCTTTATATTCGCCATAAAGAGATGGCACAAACGCTGACCCTGACCCAGGAAGCATGAACAGTCTTGCCCATGGAGGGGGCCTGAGGAAGGAACTAGGGCCTGCTTGGCCATTATTTCTGGGAAACACAGTCTTCATCACCATGGCCCTGTTATAATCCCACCACTCCGCCCGCGCAGCTCACGTTCCCGTGCGCACCGTGTTTGCTTCTCTGCATGTCCACACAGCGGTCATTCATAAGTTGCACAGAACTCAGGCTTTTTACATCCTCATTCACACAAAGATTCTATAAGGCAGGAGAGAAGAGAGAGAGCGACGGCCTTCAGGTACACTGGGCTAAACCTCAGCCACCAAGCTCCCCTCAGTCAACCCTAGATGTTGTCTCATCTTGACCAGCTTCCCTTCCTTTACAGAATGGACCGTTAATATACATGTGACCGCTGAACTGCTCTTCCACCGTCCTGGATGAAAGAAACTTGCTTGTGCCCAAGGTATAGCAACATAAAACTCACCACCTTTTGAGCCTGGAGCTGCCTTCAAATGGGCCGCCCCACTGTGCTCTGTACCGTCAGTGCTGACGTATTTACTCTTAGTTTGTGTGGGGGGTGCTTTGCCTGCATGTGTGTCTGTGCACCACGTGCATGTCTGATCCCCAAGGAGGCTAGAAGACAGTATACGATCCCCTGGAACTAGAGTTACAGAGGGTTGTTAGCTGCCATACAGATGCTAGCAACTGAACCTGGGTCCTCTGGAAGAGCCACAAGGGCTCTTATCCACTGAGCCATCTCTCCAGCCCATGTTTATATTTGTTTTTTGAAACTTGCTTCTTTGCAGTTAGAGCCCTGGCCCCATTTGGATAAGAGAGGTTGGAGGCAGGCGCTATTTGGTTGGTTGGTTTTGAGTTTGGGTTTTTCTTTTTTGTTTTCTTGAGACAGGGTTTCACTGTGTAGCCCTGGCTGTCCTGGAACTCACTCTGTAGACCAGGCTGGCCTCAAACTCAGATATGTGCCTGCTTCTGCCTCCCCATATGCTGGGATTAAAGGCGTGCACCACCACCGTGCCTGAATTTATTTAAATGTACTGATTTTCTGTTTCTTTCCCATTCAAAGGGTGAGGTTTCTGTGAAGTTTTTCAGGAAACAGTTTATTGAATAAAATATAATGTTCTTTGTTGTGGTCTCTGGAACTGGATGCGAGAAATATGACCAACAGTACTTTTTGTTTGTTTGTTTTGGTTTTTCGAGACAGGGTTTCTTCTGTAGCTTTTGGAGACTGTTCTGGAACTAGCTCTTGTAGCCCAGCTTAGCCTCGAACTCACAGAGATCTGCCTGCCTCTGCCTCTGCCTCCCGAGTGCTGGGATTAAAGGCGTGGACCACCACCGCCCGGCTCCAACAGTATATTTTTTAATTTCTATTTTTTGAGATTATAATTACATTGTCTCTCCCCTTTCCTTTCCTCCCTACAAACGCTCCTTGATCTCTTCCAAATTCACAGCCTCTTTTTTCGTTAACTGATATCACACCCATATATGTATATGTACAGGCATATATATTCTTAAATATGGCCTTCTCAGTCTGTAACTATGTTTTAGGGCTGACCATTTGGTCTTGGATAACCAATGGTGTGCTCTTCCCTGGGAAAGACTGTTTCTCCGCTCTCAGCATTTCTTAGTTCAGCTCGACATCTGTGATCCTGAATACGGACAGGTGTCCTTTAAAGAGCAGAAATGCTGCTGACTATTAAGATTCACTACCCGGCTTCTCCTGCACCTTCTACAGAACAGTAAGGCCAGCGACGGAGCAGAGCTCCCATGCCCACCTTGCCTTCACTCCACCACTTTCCTATGCCTAGGCCAAGAGACAAGGCAGAAGAAGGAACCTTCCTGGGCTGACCCTGCCCCCTTTGTTTACCTGCCGAGAGCCAAGAGAGACTAGCCGGGTTTCCTTGCCAAAAGGGCTCTTCCGTACTTCCTGTATAAACTGGGCCAGCTGTGAGTGTGTCCGACTGCAGTAATAAATCTGATGAGAGGAACGCAAGAAGATTCAAAGAGGTGGGTTATAGCTCACAGTGGCCTGAGGTCCTGCAGGAGGGAGCGGAGGGGTTACGTGTGCACTCTTTCAGGCTGACAGTGAGTCAGCTCAGGTCAGGTGATGCCTGAGGAGGGCCTGCCGGTGCTCTAGGAGTTCAAGCAGCTCCAAGGACTCAACTCTCTCAACTCACACTTGGCCTCGAGCCCTACCACAAAAGAGGAGCTGGGGAGAACACGGGTGCACATTCTGGCTGCTCAAGGATTCAGCCGCGGAAGGAGAGAAAAGTTCAGGGAAGGACACCAACTTTCAACAGAAAAGACATAGCTCGGATGGAGTCATGTATTTTAAAACAGAGAGGTGTCATGCCACACATAGCTCATGACACTCCACGAATGTGAAATACAAGCAGGAAGAGAAACACACCACGAGAGTTCAAGAATAAGGAGGGTACACTTGCTTGCTCCTCCCTTGCCCTCACCACTGCCCACTGCAGAGGGGAACTCTGTGAGTCCCTGGCCCACAGTGGCTGCTCCTTCCAAGGCCTCCCCTCAGAGCCTAGCTAGTCAAGGGAGCAACAAGAAGCAATGCTATGCATTGGGAAGCACACACCTCAGAGCCAAAACTGCTAGAACCAAGAGTCCCAGACCTAGAAACTCCCCTTTCCCTGCTCTAGAAGGATCCAAGGAGTTGACAGCTTAGCTCACCTTCGTTATATGTTCTTCCTCCAAGTCATCCTCATCCTCATCCTCATCCACTCTAAGAGAGAGACAAACAATGAGATGAGTTTTCATGCTACACTCGGGACAGCTAAATACCTAAACTCACTGTAATGTGCTCTGGGCGCTCACTGACAAGCAGGATGGTGGTGGCCCTTTATTCAGACATCAGCAGAACTGAGGGGCAAGCCCTGAAGACAACACAGACACGTTCCAGGGAACTGCCGAGACCTGCTCTCAGGACACCCCACACAAGCACTGCCGCCACTGCTGCTCAGGTCTGCACCCAGAGGCCACTCCCCTGTCACCTCAGGGCCTTTAACTATTACCTCTCTCCAGCATAAACACTGAAGCCTCTTCCCTGTCCTCCTGAGTGTGGCTGGGGCTTTGCCTTGCCCCACCACAGGTTATAACGACACCCCATCTTTTTTTGTTTTTATTTTATTTTTTGAGACAGGGTTTCACTAAGTAGCTCTGACTGTCCTGGAACTGGCTCTTATAGACCAGGCTGGCCTTGAACTCACAGAGATCTGCCTGCCTCTGCCTCCCAAGTGCTGGGATTGAAGCCAGGCACCGGAACCAAGCTTCTCTGGTTTCTGCTGTGCCCCAGGGGCCAGCCAGAGCCTGGCTACAAGAATCCTGTGCACATTTCCCCAGTGCAGCCACACTGCCTTCTGGAACAAGTGAGATGTCAGTTCTGACCACAGCTTCCGCCTGCCCTTCCCAGAGGAAGGACCCCCTGCACTGGGTCCAGGAAAGGAGAGTCAGCCAACACTGCCTGGCTCCAGGGAAATCAGATCTCCTGTATGAACACACTAACTTAATAGCGTATCATGCAGAATTTTTTTTTTAAAAAAGGGGGGTTTCCTTTCAAATCACTTTTTTAAGATTTTATTTATTTTGTATACTGTGTTCTGCCTACATGTCTGCCTGAAGGTCAGAAGAGGACACCAGATCTCATTACAGATGGTTGTGAGGCACCACGTGGGTGCTGAGAATTGACTCAGGACCTTTGGAAAAGCAGACAATGCTCTTAACTGCTGAGCCATCGCACCAGCCCTGGAATCAGTTTTTTAATGCCATGTCTTGGGGTTTGTAAAGATTAGCTGGAGAGCTAACATGTCAATAAGGAGCTGTTGTTTCTGTCAAAAGCCGGAATGTGTATTGCTCACACAATCGGGGCAGTTCGCAGGAACTGGATAAGAGAGTTAAAAAAAATGGCTTTTCCTTTTTCAACAAGATCTCACTACATACTCCAGACTGATTTTTTGGTTTGGTTTTATTTTTTTCTGTTTTATTTTGTTTTGTTTTTCTGCTTTTCAAAACAGGTTTCTCCACGTAGAACACGCTATCCTGGAACTCACTCTGTGGACCAGGTTGGCCTCAAACTCAGAGATCTGCCTGCCTCTGCCTGAGTGCTGGAATCTGCGTATCACCACCGCCCTGCACCCCCACGTAAGTCTAACATCCTCCCACCGCACACTCTCACCTTCTGTGATTACAGGCATATGCCATACTGCCCAGGTAAGAGCAAACACACTGAGCATGGGATCTGGGTGTCCACAGAGGGGCTGGTGTCTGTACCGGGACAGAAGCTAGAGGGTCTGCTGTCCTTGTCCAGACTTTAGGACGTACTTCACTGCTCTGATTTTAGTGATGCCACTGAAGGGCTCTGCTTGGTCTTTGTCCACCAGGGCTCCATAAAAGGAACGGACACTACAAAACCACCATCCACGATGTCGCCACCTCCTGCTACAGGGCTACGGGCCTGCAAGTGCCTTGAGTAACTGCAGGGTTGACTTTACAAGGCTTAGCCTAGAACCTTCTCCCCATCAGTGACTCACACCCCCCCATCCCTTGGGGAAAACCAGGAAGTTTTGGTGGTGGAGGGAAAGGCAGGGGCGCCTTTTCCACAAAGGACAAAAGCTAATGAGGGCGAGATCTACACAAAACTTTCTTCTAGAAAGTTTCCAGCAGAAACAGGACAGGCAGTGTACATTTTTAGTCCGACTCAGTGACTCGGTTCATGACCTTGGCTGTCACTGAGGGAACGGAAGGCGAAGTAGCAAAGAGCTGGGGACATTCCCAACTCAGGTATAGAGACAGAGAAGTGGGGACTGTCAGCCTTCGGCCAATATGACGAAAGCCACAAGTCCTCTGCTGCATTAAGAGGTGCTCCACACACACAGCTATAAACCTGAGACATTATCTACAGCATTTCTGGAATTCTCAGAACGGGACAAAAAGCAGCTGTGTGTGCATTCAGGTCAGCTGGCGTGCACTGAGTACACACAGGACAAATATGACCTCAGTTCTGGAGATGAAAGCTTACATAGCAGCCTGGTTCCTC
Source organism: Arvicola amphibius (assembly GCF_903992535.2). Lineage (NCBI taxonomy): Eukaryota > Metazoa > Chordata > Mammalia > Rodentia > Cricetidae > Arvicola > Arvicola amphibius. Next base: position 87,110,494 of record NC_052054.1, read on the forward strand.
CCCGGAACCTCATAGCCAAGCTCGGCTGAAAACAGGGGGAGCTGGATGTGATGGCACACGCCGGAATCTCGGGACTCTGAAAACTTATAGACACGGAGGCAGGAGGATCACCTTGAGTTCTAGGCCAATCAGCACTGTGGTACATAGTGAGTTCAATGCCAGTTCTGGGCTAGAGTGTGAGACCAGGTCTAAAAATGCCGAGGGAGAAAAGGTGAAGGGCTGACACAGAGGCCACAGAGACACTGGAGGGGCTTTGAAGGAAGTGAAGACACTTGCCTCAGGAGGAGAGAGGGTGTTTGAACATTCAAAAACCCTCAAACAGAGAAGGGGAGACAACGCACTTAGGAACCCAAAACAGCTGCCCCACCAGTGTCTGGCAAAGGGTGGTTGTGAGTCAAACGGGTGTGTTACATAAAGCCTTTAAAGTGCCTAGATTCATCCCTCAACTATCCATGCAGGATTTTATGCTATGGAGTTACACTAGAAACAATCAGTCTATGTGACAACCACAGTGTCCACCAGGGCATACGACATACAGGACCTGTCACGGTCTTTAGAGGAACAGCAATAAAGCAGCTTAATCCTTGTGCCATTGGGAATAGCCATGAACCTTAATGTTTGAAGGGCCTTTTCTACTACTAGAAATGGAACATATATATATCACTCTCTGGCTTAGAGAACTCCTCCCCAGTCTCCTGCTGTACTATGACAGCGAGACAGTATTTACTGGGCTCTGAGGCTTACAGAAACTTCTGTCAGCCTCAACCTCGGGTCTTCTCTCTCTTCCTCTGTCTCTCTTGTGTTCTGATATTGGGTTGGGCCTCCCCTCAAGTACATACTGTCCCCACTTTCAGCTTAGAGGTCCCTAATCAGAGCCCTCATGCCCGGGGCTTTCCGAAGCCTCAGAAGGCCTCACCTCTGGAGTGACTCCATGCACTACGCCACTACCTCATCTTCCTCGCAGCAAACCTAGCGGATTCACACGGGTGCTGTGTGCTTATTTACCACTCATCTTCCCAGCCCGTTCACGGACAGGGTTACCCCCCAGCCCATCTCAACTGGCTAATCGGGGTTCCCGCAGATTAGTCCCACACAGAACCTCAGCTAGGGAGAGGCCCCGTCACGTCCACCTGTGGTCACTGAGCCTACTTGGGGTATAACTCCAGGCTGCAGCACTGGACCAGGAGTTCCCCCACTGGAGTTAAGGTAGGAGTGAGGAAAGAGGACCTGGAGAGGCGCCGAGAGATGCAGAAGTGACCAAGTCCCTCCCATCGGGGTGTCCTGGTTCACCCACAAGAGAAGCTCATAAAACAGAAACCTGCTGTTCTGGACCAGAAGCCTTAAAACAATGTCCAAGCTTGAGTCAGGGACTCCTTGACAGTTAGGACCATCACTCCACACATGCTTAGGTTTAGTGGTAGGGAATATGGGCTCTAGAGCCAGGTGGATGAGGTCCAGGCCCAGCTCTCCCCTCCATTTATGAGCCCACAGCAATGGCCAGTATGTGGCACCTGACCAATCCATAGCCTCCAGGATTCCACCACTGAGCTACCATGGGGAAAACTACCTCAGCATACACAAGAGACCAGCAAAAGGTAAAGGCCAGTCACCAGCATTTGTGGACCCTAAATAAAAGCCCCACTAGAGTAAATGGGCAGGTGGCTATCAGGCCTCTCATTGGGTGCTTCGGAGTATCTCGGGCCTGACACTCCGGTCTGAGGGCAGAGCTGCCCAGCAGGGCTGGAGACGGACATGTAGCAGTGGTCTCACCTGCTGGCTCTTCTCTCCTCGTCACTCTCGTACTCTGCCAGAACCAGCTCCTCCTCCCCGCACTCCAGCTGCTCCAGCTGTTCCAGTCCCATCCCACCAGCCAACATCTCCCTGCTGAGGCGAAGGAGAGTCTCGGTCTCCTCCTCTTCCTGCTTCTGGGGAGGAGCAAAGATACAGAAAGAAGCCTCAGTCCTGGGGCTCCCAGCTGACTCCCCGAAAGGGCTGGCCATGGGTACTGCCATCGCCAAGGGCAGAGTGCCCACATCCATCTCATAACATGAGCCTCCCTACCTAACTCAAGAATTCCTCTCCCCGACTCAGATCCTCCACCACTTAAAATCCCTAGCTGTTGGCTAAGGAAACGGGGCCAGAGGAGCAAGGAGTGTAGTCTGCCACTTCAATCCCAGGCCGCATCCAGCTGTCTCATGCGCCACAGGCCTCCAGATGCTCACCATGCGCTTGGCTGCAAATCTGAGCCTTCCATCCTGACAGACCTGCTGCAGACGCTCTTCCCGCTTCCTCCTCTTCGCCTGCTCCTCCTAAAGGACAAGGACACAGCAGAAAGACTCCTGCAGGAGGGGCACCCCAGGCCTTTCTCGGCAAGGAGTCTACTGAGGGGCTTCCTGCCATTGCAACACACCCTGCCTCCATCTCTGCAGGTCTGGCCCCACTGCTCAGTGCAAAGGGGCTGCATCCTCTCTTTCTCTAGCGCACACAAAAGTCATTCTTCAACTGAGTCCTCGCCGGGTGAGTGAGAAATGAAACCCTTAAAGCCATAAAGGAAAAGGCCTGCTCACCTCCTAAAGAGACAGCGATAGCCACACACCAGTTCACAGAGGGCTGAGAAGCCCCAACACAAAGATGACATTCCTCAATCTTGTAATAAGTTGAAAATAATCAATGACGCTTGTTTCCCTGATCACGTCCCTTTCTCAGCCCCCTCAAATCTCACCTTCAGCCTCTCCACCAGGTCCCTTTCTTCTTTCTTCTGGACAAATTCAGTGATCCAATCGGGTTCTCCAGCAGGCCTCGGGGTGCCAGAGGACTCTTGGCAAGATGAGGAAGACAGGAGCGAGTTCTTCCCATCGCACGTGGGGCCAGACCCAGGTGCAAGGAGATGAGCCTCTGCTTGTAATCTCTTCTGTTCAAAGTCACGGAGCCAGGAGAGGGCCCCACAAATGAGACTTAAGGACTTGCCCTGCAAGAAGAAAAATGACCTTAATCAAGGCCAGACGCAAAGCTCCCCAGACGGATAGCTTTCCCCACTAATAATAAGAAGCTGCAGTTCCCCACTAATAATAAGAAGCTGCAGTTCTAAGCATGAGGATGCTCTAAGACCAGCTATAAAGGAAAGGAATGAGTAACAGAGTCCACAGAAACAGGAAAGGGATGTAAAGCCTGGCCCAAGAAGCAAGAATGAGCGGCTTTTAAACCACAAAGCTTCACGTTCCGAAAGAATTTGAGTGTTTTCTCAACATACAAACACTGCAAGTTAATATAACTACTAAACAATGGTGAAAAAAATACATTACTAGCCAAGAAATACAAAGCATCAAATCCCAAATTCTTGCCATAACGACATCTGACTCTATGCTTTAAGGCGACTGAAGTCCAGACACAACATAATCAGTCACATGTGCTCCTGCTGTTGAGACAGCTGCTATCCAAAACACTCTTCTTGACGATGCTCAGTTTCCATGGTCCCTTTCACAGGCTGGCATGCAAGCCCTGTGCTTAATTCCTAACTCTAGTGTCTCAGGATGTGAACTTACCTGGAAACAGATCACAGTGGGTCCAATTAGTAAACATGAGGCTCTTAGGTAGGTCCCAATTCTTACAAGGACTGGGAACCTTATGAAAAGGGGACATTTATCATGATGGGAAACCCACAGAAACAGCTGACTCGAGCTAGTGGGAGCTCACTGACTCCAGACTGAACTAGGCCCTCTGAATGTGGGTGACAGTTGTGTGGCTTGGGCAGTTTGTGGGGCTACTAGTAGTGGAACCAGTATTTATTCCAAGAGTATGAAGTGGCTCTTTGGAGTCCATTCCCTATGGCCATAAAAGTTGCAAACTGAAGCCGGGCGGTGGTGGCGCACGCCTTTAATCCCAGCACTCGGGAGGCAGAGGCAGGCAGATCTCTGTGAGTTCGAGACCAGCCTGGTCTACAAGAGCTAGTTCCAGGACAGGCTCCAAAGCCACAGCGAAACCCTGTCTCGAAAAACCAAAAAAAAAAAAAAAAAAAGTTGCAACCTGAGAGGGCTGAAGTGAGTGGGTGGTAAAGCGCTCCACTGGTATGCTTGAGGCCCTGGTTTGATCTCAAGTAATATAAAACAGAAAGAGTAAAAATAATAATACTATCGGTACTAAAAAAAAAAAAAAAAAAAAAAAAAGTCCAATGCAGCTTGTTAAAAAGCTGCAGATCCAGCCCGATGGAGCTGCACGCCTTTAATCCCAGCACTCAGGAGGGCAGAGGCAGGCAGATCTGAGTTCAAGGCCAGCCTGGTCTACAGAGTGAGTTCCACAATAGCAAGTATTACACAGAAAAACCTTGCTTCCAAATAAAATAAAATAAAATAAAATAAAATAAGCTGCAGATCAAATGCTCACCTACATCATGGAACAGTCTTCACCAGGCACCCAGAAAATGCTCCCACTGACCTTATAGAGCAGCGGTTCTCAGCTTTCCTAATGCTGCGACCCTTTAATATAGTTCCTTGTGTGTGGTGACCCCCAACCATAAAAATTATTTTTGTTGATACTTCAAAACTGTAATTTTGCTATTGTTATGAATCATAATGTAAATATTTGCTATGTGGGATAGCGGATAGGCAACCCCTGTGAAAGGGTCATTCTTACTCCCCAAAGGGATCACAAGCCACAAGCTGAAAACCACTGGGATAAAAGTTAGGAAAAGAAACAACAGAGTATCCCAGGAGACAGACTTTCTGTCCCAGAATCCTGGGTGTCAGTACTTGTTCATTCAGGAAATCCATATGAAGAGCCTCCTGGAGGCCAGCCTCGCCAAGCTCCACAGATGGCAGGCATGCAGTTAACAGGGACCAAAGGCTCCTATATCTGGAAGGCTGAAGCCTAGAGTCTGAGAATCTTCACACCAAAATACACCACTCACTATCCCATAGTCCTCACTATGCAAGGTAGTAATACACCAAAGTACTGGAAAGAAGCTGGGGACCACAGCCCTATTCAGTCTCAACAGTCCACCTCAGATACATCCCTCATGCAATCTGGGTCAGGAAGGAAAACGTAGGGCCCCTTGGTTGCCTCCCAACGACTTATATGCTACACTCTAAAACAGCATGCTGAACCTGGGGGAAAGTCACACCCGTGTTTATGGCCCTCAACATCCAGGCTGCAGTGTGCCAGAGAAATCTCAAAAGCACTGATGCTATGCTACAGCTTGCATTGCAATTTTATTTTATTTTTTTTAAATATTTATTTACTTATTATGTATACAATATTCTGCCTGTGTGTCTGCCTGCAGGCCAGAAGAGGGCATCAGATATCATTTTAGATGGCTGTGAGCCACCTTGTAGTTGCTGGGAATTGAACTCAGGACCTTTGGAAGAGCAGGCAATGCTCTTAACCACTGAGCCATCTCTCCAGCCCTGTATTGCAATTTTAAAGTCTCGGCTGCTAGCCTGGTTTCTCTCAGCCCGTGGTGCTGTGCTAAACGGTTTAATAGAGGAAGTGACCGTTATGCGTTAAGATAAACTGATGACTCCTGTGCCGAGCTTCTTCTCAAGGAAGGCAATGTCTGCACAGAAATGTCAAGGTAAGTAAGGTGACCTCCACGTTGTCTGAGTGACGCTCCCTCATCCCTCACGCTCACCGTGCCAGTTGGACTCTCAAATATCCCAATCTTGCCAGCCTCCAAAACCTTGTAGAGCTCCGCCATGAAGTCCTTCTGAATAGGATAGGGTGGGAAGGGAAAAGGGAAATGGACGCCACCCATATCCTGGTTTTCATCAGCCATCGCCCTAGAGTTAAAAAAATAAGAGAAATCTATAGCTTTCTATAGACCCATAAAGCAGCTTGAAATCTACAAAGCCCAAAGCACAGTTTTCCCACTTGCTACAGAATTTCCTTCTTGGTTGTATATTTTCTGGCAAGTAGAGACCACGTTCTGTCCATTTATACACATACATGATCTACCAGGACCATGCAATCCATCTAGTGATGCTGGTCAAATATTATTATTAGAAAGTCCAGCACAGGAAAGCCCTAAGATGAGCCTCTGGCACTGCTGCCGGATGCCCTTCCAAAACCTTCACAAAAGCAGAGCACTTCCCTAGGTGAAGGTCATTGGGGTCACAGTTGGCCCTTGTGATTCCTCCTCCAAGGCCTCTACAACGGGGCGCTCCATGCCCCAGCTGCCTCACCTGCTCCTGGGATGAAGGCCCCATAAACCTATAGATTTCCCACAGGACGACCAGGCTTCTTCAGACACAGTACTGGTTCACACGCACAGCCTCCTGCATCAGACAGCGCACGTCTGCTTGTCCTTCTCCTAAGCTCTACTACAACACAAGCAGCGCTATCTACTGGTCATTTTTTCTGGCCTTAAGACCTAAGAGCTTTCTGGAGCTCCCTCAAGGGGATGATCTCTGACCTAACTCCCCTGAAAAAACCAGTTGTTTGGTTCCAGTCTGGAAGAACGCTTTTCACAGCCACTAATCTCTGACTGGAATGGCTTCCCAATACCAAGGCCCTAGCGTTCCTCTTCCCTTGCCAGGCCAAGGGCCCTCAGCTCCATGTGTGTTTCCTTTCCATCTCCTCTTCTGAAACTGTTCTCCTCAACCATCTCTGCCATCTGGAGGTCACACTCATCCACAACCCTCTTGAGAGTTAACTGGACAGGTCCATCTCTTCTAAGTCCAAATAGTAATAACCCCAAGACCCAGTTCATTTTTAATAAATTGAAAACCTTTCTTTTTCTATACTGTCCTAAATGGCCGTGATGGTGCCAATCCATTTACGAGGAAAAGTAGTTGCCAATGTGTTGTTCTTCCAGTTATAGTTAGGGGTAGAAAAATGACTACCCAAGTGGAGAAATGTCCAGAACAAAACAACAAAAACTAAAATCCAAATAACAAAGACAATTCAATAATAAAAAGAGCTATGTAACTGAAAAACCATTAAAAAACATGAAGGTAATAAACAGGGGCTGGAGAGATGGCTCAGCAGTTAAGAGAACTTGCTGCTCTTCCAGAGGACCCAGGTTCAGTCAATTCCCAGCACCCACATGGCAGCTCACACCTGTCTCTAACTCCAGTTCCAGGGATCCAGATGTAAATGCAGGCACAATACCCATACACATAAAATGATAAAAATAAAAAGTTTTTAAAAGGTAACCAAAAATAAAAATAAAAAGGTAACCAACAAACTTTGAGCATTTGGCACGTGTTAAACACGCTGCAGTCTTTCCCCCACCCCTTTTCTTATTATCTCAATCTATCACCAACATCATAACAGAACTTGGCTGCTGGATGTTGATGTTAAATAACTGCAGGCTGGGGGCACAGCTCACTAGCAGCGCTGAGCTTGATCTCCAACAGGAAGCTGTTGGGAATGTTAAAGAGGGAAATTATTAGTTACTCCAAGAAGAAAACCATGGGTTTAACCCAGGTCCATAGAGCTCTGCTTCGGTCAAGATCACCTAGGTACAACAGAACCAGCAAGACTAAAAAGGCGATTCCCTGGAAAGTAGTCGGAGGTGACGAACGCTATCTCGGGAAAACCAGGCACACGGGCCGCTTGCTGACAGACGGGAACTCCCTACATACGAAAACTGCAAAGTAGCCAGGATTTCAGGACAGGGCAGAAACCATGACGTTTATGCTACTTTTATTGCCAATGTGGTAGATTTACACCCCATCTTCCTTCCTGAATCCTCAAAGATGCAGAGCACGTAACAACTGCCAAACTGAATCTCAGGTTAACAATTATCAATAAACTTGTGTCTTCATGTTTAACAGAGGCGGTAATGGTACACCCCTAACGTTCGCTAGATAAAATAATTCCCTGGGAAATCGCTTAATACAGCTTTCGTAAATTTTAGCACTCAACACGCTACGCACATTCAACTGAAGGCGCCGGCCGGGCAGCCCTCGCATTGGTTCTTTGCCTGTCAATCACGCGCTGTCTCCACCCCCCCCCAAACTTCCGGCCGCTCCGCGCGCTCTGTGCATTCCGCCCCCTAGCCCTCTCGGGCAGCCTCCTCGGTTTGCGTCTCCGCTCGAGCCTCCCTTCTCGATTCGCTTCCTACGCAGCCGAACTCACCCTCAACCGCAGAACGGTCTCGCTGAAACGAGCAAGCAACGCGTGTCTTCTGCGGGGGTTGAATCGCTGCTCCACCGGAGTGTCCGCCCGCAGGAAAACCGGCCACGCCCCCGCGCCACTGCGCCTGCGCACTTTGGAGTGGCGTGGGTGTAAGTGTCCTCCTCTAGTGTGAGTCTTGATTGAGCCTTGATCTGGCCCTCGAAGTTCGATTTTTGGTTTTCCAGATTATCGTTTTTAAATAAGACTTTTCTGGAACAATATTAAACGTTAAAAAAATTATCAGATATCAGATGTACACAAAGCATTAATTAAGAGGGGTTTTTTGGTGTAGTCCTTCAAGCATATATTTATGAATTTTTCCTCCTTAATATAGATATTGAATTTGTTTTACAGTAATGGAGGTGCAAAGTTGTACTACGGTGAATTAATTAGAGTTGGGGAATGCAGAATAAAAAATTGGCAGGCCCCAGGAACAGTCTGTCGAGATGTTTTTTTGTCACTAGTTAGAAAAGCACACACAGCACAGGGGGCATAGCGACAGTTACAAAAGCACACACAGCACAGGGGGCATAGCGATCAGTCCATACTAGTCTTTCTGTTTATTGCATAAAGGACAATGGACACGACCCACTTTCAGAGGCTGTAGCTAAAAGTCCTAGCCACAACCTCAAGCTTGGGACCCTTCTCCCTCTCTTTCCCAAGAAACACAAGGATGATTCGTTCTCTGCCCTTTAGTGCCCGTTGTATAAGGAGCTGGGCAGTAGCTGGACTTAATCCTTGGTGGGGTCTGCTAGCCTTTAAATAACTATGCTGGTTTTGTTATCACCTAGATGTAGGCATCAAAGGCTCAAGACAAAGCGTGCAGTAGCTAACCTTTGTGGGGGTCAGCCATAGTAAGCTAAGTATGGATGGGTCACCCAAAGGAAGTTCTTTATTTCCAACCATTATCACCTGCCAGAGTAGAACTCAGCCCTCGATAAATTTAGTAGGAGGCCCGGGTCTCAGTAGTTTACCCTGAAGCAATACCTGGTAGCAGAAAAAAAAAAACCACAAGCTGAGATTACCCGACCACCGCCCAGGAGCAGACTATTCAAAGGAAATGCCTGACATTCCAACCACTGTGTATAGGTTCACCTGCCAGCGCACCTCACCAGGACACCCCTAGACAAATGTCAGCCAGTCAGAGGTCCTGAACCTCAGAGACCCCTCATCCCCACCTTTACTACTATAAAAACCCAGTTCTAATTGACCTCGGGGTTCTCTGGTTATTCCAATACATTGGACATGAGAGACCGAGTTTGCAAACTTCATTAAAATAAAGGCTCTTTGTTTTTACATGCAGGACTCGGTATCCTTGTTGGCTTTTACAGGGACTTCGCGGATTTGGGCATAACACCTTCATAGATGGACCACAGTCTTCCTTGGTGACCTCATATCCAGCTCCTTGCCTGTGGGATGGGCTGGGGACAGTGGAAGGCTTTTTAGAAATTGTTCTCACAGTTTAGTCTGTTAGAAACAGCTGCATTAGGATCAAGAATATGTAAACAGGGGCTGGAGAGATGGCTCAGAGGTTAAGAGCATTGCCTGCTCTTCCAAAGGTCCTGAGTTCAATTCCCAGCAACCACATGGTGGCTCACAACCATCTGTAATGGCCTGCAGGTATACACACAGACAGAATATTGTATACATAATAAATAAATAAATATTAAAAAAGAATATGTAAACAGGCATCAGTGTCTTTGGGGTGTTTCTTAGGGAAAGGGAGGCTTCATAGGAATGAGAACCGGACATGCTCACACCGGCTTTGTCTTCTCAGACCTCAGTCCTTCCTCTTCTCTGACTGTCCCACGCCTAAAACCCCTCACTGTCCTTTTCCACCCTTAAGTCTATTCACGCTGCATCCACGGGCTTCACCGTCATTCATTTTACACACACGTCTGGCAGCTAGGATTGGTGACTTAACACAATAATCCAGCCACCAGGAGGGGATGGTGGGAGAGTTGTTACACCTTCTTGGCTATGATTTGGGTGAGTGTCCCCCAATATGGTGAGGAAAATATGGCAAGGACTATGAGGAGGGAGGCGTCACAATGCCGGCTCCTGGGGGAAACGGCTCCCCCAGAACCCCTGCTCTCTGCAGCCTGGCTATCTGTTTACTTCTGAGCCCATCAAGAGCCTCTCTCTCTCAGTCTTCTGCATATACAGCCGCTTGCCCAAAACCCTCAGCCTGGGAAGGTACGGATGGTAGATAAGTGACCATCTTTACCTTGAGGCAAAGCCACAAGGCTGTTGCCAGTTATGACTCTCCTGGCCTTGACCTGTTGCCTTGACCCCTCTTCACTGTTCGGATGAAATTCCAACCTAGAAGGGCTGCTGGGGTTGTCAAGCCTAGGACCTTGCAGCCAGGAGCTGGGACGCTGATGTCCCCCATTCACCGCTTTCCTTTCTAAGCCCAGGGATTCTCAGGCCGTCCAATCCCATCACTAGGGGTCCTTTTCTCCACAGAATGCTTAGCGCGCCAGCAGCTGCATGGACAGAGCCAGCTGTAGGCTAAAGGGACCCAGGAGCTAGATGACAAAAGCAAAAATCCCGCTTCTCCACCCAGGTCCTCTGTAGCATCCTCGTAGTGAGAGCTCTGCCCTCAAGAGGGCGACAACTTCCTTGCCCATCCTTTTTCTGACTTCTGAGACCTGAAGGAGGTTCTCTCCAGATTTGTCAGAGGGTAGCCACAGTCCCTGCATTTCCTTTGGATTTTGTTCCAGGTGTGGGATGTCTGACAGAGCGGAGTTCACAATTCTAGTCAAGCGACCTGTTCCTCACTCCCTGGTCTGTGCCTGCTCCAGGCCTCCTGTAGCATCATGGTAGCAATTCTTCCCTCCATGGGCCGGACTCCAGTCTTACCTACAAGGAATAAGTGTGAAGATTGTTTCTGACCCCAGCTTCTGGCTGCCTTTGTGCAATGGTGTGAGCTGTTCTTTTGTTAGTTGACATTCAATAAACACAGTGATGAGCCAGGCCCTCAGTAGGTGCTGGATCCCAGGATAGTTAGGCTGATGGTCAAGCTGCCCCCAAGGAGCTGGGATGCTGCCAGTGGCCAGGATAGTCTGGAAACAAAGGTGGTGATGTAGGTCTACATGAAAACAGTTAAGCAGAGTAACGGACCTGAGAGGACGCGCAGTGGTAGTAGTACAGGGAGTGGGAGGAGGCTGTCTTGTGTGAAGGTCACAGCTGGGCAGAGCCTGGGGGTAAAGAAGGGATGAGACAGAGGGCCTTGAGAGCAGCCATGTGACTCGCTGCCAGCATGAATGACCTGGACATGTCTTCTGGCAATAATACATTGTTAATGGCACCAGTGGAAATTGCATGCAATTCTCACTTCTCATGAAGTCGTATTCTGATAACTGCCTTAGCTTCCAGGCCCTAGGACAGTGGTGGCAGACTGATCCTGGCCCATCCGCTGCGGTGCCCCCACCCTGTGCTCTGGTGATGGAGGGAGAGACAGCAGCCAGAGAGCATCCAGGCTGGAGCACAGCGGCTCAGCCCCAGGAATCAGAAGTCATGCTCCATTTGTGGGGCTCTAATGCCCTTGACGTGTGCTTCTAGGAATTTCAGAGCCTGAGTGATTCCAGGAAGTAGGTGTCACTTGTGCCACCCTCTGGGAACTGAGCTGTGCCTCATCCATCATCTGAAGCCACTGCTGCTCCCACCTAGACACTCTGTAACCTTAAGAAACCCCTTTCGCTGTCTCAGATCTTTCTTTCCCTCTGAGAATAAGAACTGAACCGGCAGGTGGGATGCGCACCCGGTTCCTCTCAGCTCTGACCTGCTGTCACTGATGTTCTTTGTAGATGTTTCTGGTTGGGATTCTGGCCCTCGGAATTGTGACAAGCGACTGAGAGGCTTCCAGGATGGGGCTGACCTCAGCTGGAGCCACAGTCACATGATTGTGCATCGCACTCCTTCCTTCTTCACGACTGCTGAGGACACCTATGCTGCCTAATTTTCTGTGTCAACCTGACACAGGCTAGTGTCATCAGAGGAAGGAGGAAATGCCCCCATGAGATGCAGCTGTAAGGCATTTTCTCAATTAGTGACCCATGGGGCAGAATCCAGCCTACTGTGGGTGGTGACTTCCCTGGGATGGTGGTCCTGGGTTCTTTAAGAAAGCAGGCTGAATAAGCCAAGGGAAGCAAGTCAGTAAGCAGCACCCCTCCATGACCTCTGCATCATGGATCCTGGATCCTGCCTCCAGGATCCTGCCCTATTTGTGTTCCTGTCCTGACTTCCTCCAGTGATGAACACTGACGCAGAAGTTTAAGTCAAAGAAACCCTTTCCTCCACAGCACGCTTTTGGTCATGGTGTTTTGTTGCAGCAATAGAAACCTAGACAACCCCCTCGTCAGGTTGCTGTGTCTGTGAGGGCCCACACAATGTGACTGTGTAACCACTCTATGTTGTCGTTGTTACTGCTACTGCACAGAAAATCTTAAACCATGTGTTTGAAGTTCCGGAGCTCTCCCACCCGTTTCTGCAACTTGGATCTCAGAGAGGAAAGTGTCTAGAGGCCACATGGGAGGGCAGGTGAGGGAGATGGTAAGGTCGTGTGGGTCCACCCACCATTTGCTTAGCTCTCTCTCCCTCCCCTCCTTCCCAGCTGAAGTAGGCAGTGGCTCTGGGAAAGAATAGACTCCAGCTGTGCTGATAGAGACTTCGGGATCCCTCTGCGGCTTGTCCACGCAGAGACCTTTCAGATCACTCTGAAGGGGATCCTGTCCTCTCCATTCTTTGAACATTAGTGGTCGAAAACTCTTTCCCCTGCTCACTCCATCACTCGTATTTCAGTTAGCACCGCTACTTACCATTGAATTCATTTGCCTCCCTTCGTTTAGGTTCTGGGTTTCTTCGTTGTTTTCCAAAGCATGTTTACCAAGCTACACTATGAACCCAAGAACGAACTGCATGTGCAGAGTAGCTGGACTTCCCTGAAGCCTAGAGGTAGCACGAGACAAGACACACGGAACAAAATCTGCTCTGCTCCTCTCACCACCCTTGGCCACACGGATCTCATGCACATGATGGGTTTCTTTTTAAGCGTTTATTTACTTATTTTTATGAATATAAATGCCTGCTTACAGTTCAGAGGTTCCGTCCATTATCATCATGGTGGGACATGGCAGTGTGCAGGCAGACATGGTGCAGGAGAGGGAGCGGAGAGTTCTGTATCTTGCACAGGCAACAGGAAGTAGTCTGTCTCACTGGGTGTGGCTTGAGCATATATGAGACTTCAAAGCCCACCTCCACAGGGACACACTTCCTCCAATAAGGCCATACCTACTCCAGCAAAGCCACACCTCCTAATAGTGTCATTCACTTTGGGGACCATTTTCTTTCAAACCACCACACAGATAAAATCTTTGCATGCTCTATTAGACTATTGAACTATGGCTAGCAGTTTACTTTAGTATCAATCTTTGTTGTGAACTTCTGTAGTCACCTGACATTTGCTTACAGCAGATGACAACAGATGCAAGAGTGCCTTACCAAGGTAACCCCACTACTCATTATGGGATGGTGGTTCTTGACTTTGCATTGTTGTCCTGCCATCCTCTGTAAAAAAAAAAGTTGAGATAGATAGATAGATAGATAGATAGATAGATGATAGATAGATAGATAGATAGATAGATGATAGATGATAGATGATAGACAGATAGATGATAGATAGATAGATGATAGATAGATAGATAGATAGATAGATGATAGATAGATAGATAGATGATAGATAGATAGATGATAGATAGATAGATAGATAGATAGATAGATAGATAGATGATAGATAGATAGATAGATGATAGATAGATAGATAGATGATAGATAGATAGATAGATAGATGATAGATAGATAGATAGATAGATAGATAGATAGATAGATAGATAGAAAGAATGCTAACTCTTATGTGTTTTAGATAGCCCATTTAAGAGACTGCAAGAGCCAGGCGGTGGTGGCGCACGCCTTTAATCCCAGCACTCGGGAGGCAGAAGCAGACGGATCTCTGTGAGTTCGAGGCCAGCCTGGTCTACATGAGCTAGTTTCAGGACAGGCTCCAAAGCCACAGAGAAACTCTGTCTTGAAAAACCAAAAACAAAAACAAAACAAAAAAAAACAAGCCGGGCGGTGGTGGCGCACGCCTTTAATCCCAGCACTCGGGAGGCAGAGGCAGGCGGATCTCTGTGAGTTCGAGACCAGCCTGGTCTACAAGAGCTAGTTCCAGGACAGGCTCCAAAGCCACAGAGAAACCCTGTCTCGAAAAACCAAAAAAAAAAAAAAAAAAAGAAAACAAAAAACAAAAAAAAAAAAACAAAAAAAAAAGAGACTGCAAGTACACCTAAAGGAGTGAAAATAAAAATAACCAGTTCACAGCCAGGCATGGTGGCCCATGCTTTTAATCCCAGCACTTGGGAGATGAGATGGGCAGATCTGTTAATTTGAGGCCAGCAAGGTTTACACAGTGAGACCCGGCCCTAAAAACCACACAACAGAACCAACAAAAAATCAGTTCGCAAAGAATAAACAAGGATATCTTGTAAGAGTAAGAACAGATGTTCCCAGAAACTATGAGGCTGCTAAAAATCCCAATACTGGGGGGAATCAGTTCCTGAGATGTTGGCCTGGGATTCTCTAGAGGCCCCTAAAACAATAAAGATCTCCACTGGTGTTGGTTACATTCCCAAACTGGATGGTGCAACCCTCTTGCTGAAGACATCCCTTGCTTTGGTTGTAGGTCTTGGACTGAGTTGAAAGTGTCACCATGCTGTGGTCTAGCTCTTGCATCATCAGATTGGAAGTGTCCCTGTTCTGTGGTCTAGCTCCTATATCAACAGAGATGCTACTCAGGTCACTGAGAATAGTTACAACCCAAAGTCCTACTCAGCTATGGATTCTGCATACTTCATAATAAACAGTGCCTGACAAGACTGGCCAGACAGAGAAATAGTGGCACGCGTACTTACGGATAGACCCAGCTTTCCAACTAGACTTAAGATCTGCTTCATGAGAGGAAATTCACAAAACCTATGACCAGGGAATGAATAGGTCCCAGGGGAAAAACAACTGTCATTGCTTCTATCAATGAGTATGATGTACTAGCTAAATGCTTCTCAACACTTGCACTTTTTAATAAGATTTATTATTATGTGTACAGCACTCTGCCTGCATGTATACCTACACACCAGAAGAGGGCGCCTGATCTCATTACAGATGGTTGTAAGCCACCATGTGGTTGTTGGGAATTGAACTCAGGACCTCCTGCGTTAAACTCTTTAAACTCTGAGCCATCTCTCCAGGCCCCTCAACACTTGCATTTATGACCAGAGGTCACTGCTGCTGTCAGTGTCATTTATGTTATCCTGTTTCTCGTTTTCTGCATTTTCCACACTTGTATTTGACAGCAAAAGAACCACCACTGAGACGGACCAGCCATGTTCTAGAAGCAGACATAGATTTTAAAATGTGCTGGATGGTTGTGGTGTATACCTTTAATCCTGGCACTCAGGAGTCACAGGCAGGTGGATCTCTGTGAGTTCGAAGGCCAGCTTAGTCTACAGAGTGAGTTCCAGGGCAGCCAGGGCTACCCGGAGAGACCCTGTCTTTTTAAAAAAAAGTTTCCATATCTTACACGAGTTAGACCAGTCAAACTTCTGTGTTTCCATCCAAGGCTCTGGACCACTGCAGAAAATAGGGCAGAAAGTACTGCTGTCTGGGGACCAGCCACCAGCAGCACAGGGCCTTGACAGGAATTCACGGAGCTGGATTAGCGAGGCTAAACTTTTCTATCTGAGGGGCACTAGGGGAAAAGGCACTCACAAACTCTCTAGATATTTTTTATTCCTATTTTTTATTCCTTCTCTCTCTCATCTCATGTTGTTTTACAGCTTTTATACCCCAACAGAAACTTCCAGGCAGTACAAAAATGAAAATAGTTGCATTCCATTTTTCAAGTGAATAATTATGGGTACAAACATGTTTCTCATCTCCCTTCTCCCTCACATGGTTTTATGTATTACAGGTGAAAAGCAAATTATCCCAAGAACTCACATACATTAATACCCAAGCAACTTGTTATAGATTAACCACGTGGGCAAGCAAGGTGTTCTTGTCAGGTCTTTTACTGGCAGGGTACATTTTGCAGTTACAAATAAAGGGCCAATTACTTTATTGCTTATCTTGAATGGTAATCTTAAAAGGAATCTTAAAGAAATTACAAATCTAAACTTTTATATATGAAAAGAATCAGCTCTACTTAAATCTTTAGAGTACATATCAATTCATAAAGTTTTTTACATCAGGAGATTGAGAACAAAATGGGTATAAGGAATTAATCATTACCTTACCTTCGATCATCAACCAAACCTAGCAAGGAGATTACATCAGCCAGTAATAGTTGGGCTGCTTTGTTCTTGTTCCCTGACCTGAAAGAGTTCCTCACTCAGCTATGTCCCTTTCTAAAACTTTAGATTATCTTCTTGGGTTTCACCTCAGTTATTTAACAAAAACATCTTAGTCTAACTTTGTTACTTTCAAAGCTTTGTTTCAGCTGTGATGCACGTTGAGACCTGTGAACACATCTCCTGACATTAAGGCTAAAAGAATTTAAACTAGCTGGGCCACTGGGACTCAATGTTAGTCTTTAACTTGACTAACTTTAACTACAATCCATGCAGCTCCTTAGGTGAAACTCACAGACCCTGGCTATTCATCAAAACTCTGAAAAAAAAACTATCCTTATTATTATCAAATTAGACAGTACAGCTTGGGGGGGTCATCTTCTTGACAACCCACAGGTACAAATGCCAGGATGTTTCCAAATGATAAACACACTATATTACAGGTAGTGGAGATCTCCCTATGTCTACTCACACCATGCTAGATACCAGAGAACGGGAGCCACAGCAAACACAGTAGAAGCAAGACATTCCATGTCTGCAGTCCCAGGGCCTTGCCTAAATAAGATTGACCTTCAGAGGATGCCCTTCTGATGTCTGGAACTTCAATTGCAACTTCAATTGCATGGCCCGCGGCAAGAAAGGACGTAGGAGGACGTGGTGGGATGTTGCATAGCAGTTCCTATGAAATGAAAACCTTCCATCTTGGAGGGAGTCCATTAACACACAGGATATTCACCACAACAGAATTAAGGGAAAGTAAACAGTCTATCTTGAGAAGAATCTCTTTAAGCTCCAGAAAAGAACTCAAAATAGCTTCAGGAAGTCCCTGAAACTGGTCACAGGGCTGTTGGGAGGCACTCTCGGAGAAGCTGAGCTGCCTGGAAAAGGCTCAGACCAACCCTGCCACCTGAAAAGGACACTCCCACTGCCTGCAGGTTGTCCAGGGTGCTCCAGGGTTCCAGCTTTTGTGGCTGTCATGCTGGAGCAGGCTTTTGGTGATGGCAGCTTTCTTTGAGAAATGTCTGCCCCCGTAACCTTTCACCCCTATTCCTGTAACCCCAGGAAAACTCATTGGTTCACCAAGTTGGACTTTGGCTGTCTCCTCACTTGGGTCTGTTATTGATTCCCTATCAGAGACGAGATTTTTGTTCCCATCTCCTGGGAATAGTGACATACAACAGGCTGCAGGATCTGCCTCCTAGGTGCTCTTTGCGGCCTTCTATACATAGATGAGTCTGGTCACATTCTCTGGTAGCCCATGCAAGTGATTCCCGGAGGCAGTGGTGTTTCTTCCCCCTTCTGTCACATCCATGCCCAGCGGGACTGCTGGTGGGCCTGGCCATCAGAGAGCGGTGAGTAGCGCTGCAAGCCAGACCCTGCTTTGTGAGAACAATGTCATCTGGAGTGCCTCCTGACTCCTTGAGCTTGTCAACTGACGCTTTAGCTTCTGACTCCTTCACCCACTTCCAGGCCCTGTGAACTGCGTTACTGTCTCCCTAAAGTTTGTGTCAAGTTCCAACCACAGGCTTCAAAACCCAGGTACCTCTCCCCTTCAAGACAGGGTTTCTCTGTCTGTCATGAAACTCAAGAGCTGTCCGCCTCTGCCTCCCAAGAGCTGGGATTAAAGGTGTGCGCCACCACTGCCTGGTGAAAACCCAGGCTCTTAAGCATTCCCAAGACACAGTCTCCTGAGATGTCCTCTTTTTCGGAAGCATTGTCTTGTCCCTACAGATATTCTCGAGACAAACCACTCTCCCTGGTGGTCTCTTCGGGATTCTGCACTCTCACGATGCAGCCCCTGTATCTTTTGTTTTCCCATTTCTCAGTCTCGCCAGCTCTCTGGACTTTCACAGTATCAAGAGAACAAACGAGGGGGAGCAGGTGATGACGAGAAAAGCAAGCAGAGGGGTGGAAATAAGAAATAAGAATGCCTTCAGAAGCCATGGAAGCCAGGCAGCGTACAGTACCGGGCTTGCCCAGATGGACAGCTCCCCTCCAGTGCTGCAGTCTGGCTGAAGGCCATCTAAGAAGCCACGTGGCTAACACAGACAAGAATAATGGGCTAATATAAGATGTAAGAAGAAGTTAATAAGAAGCCTGAGCTAAGAGGCCAATCAGTTTATGATTAATGTAGACCTCTGTGTGTTTATTTGGGACTAAATGGCTATGGGACCTGATGGGACAGAAACCTTGGTCAGCAGGACCCTGCTCCTCTCTGTGGTCTGAGGGAAGATGACCAAAGGGATTAACTTCTGATGACGTGGCCTGGTAGACAGTGCCCTCTTTGCTGGGGCTGAGGATCCATGCAACAGAGAAGTAGGCAGCCATGACTTGCTGAGGATTTGGTTCCTTGGCACGGACTGGGTCTCTGAGCTGAAGAACACCCTCTTCAGGTGGTAGGGGCAGGAAGGTGAGAAGGAAGGTGCCAGAGGGGCTGTAAAACGTGGCAGGCAACACCAGCTGTAAAATGTGGCAGGGAACACCAGCCGATGACGCTATGAAGGCCTGACCACATGTGCCATTGGATCCTGTGTCCCTCCACAAGTATGTGGTGACACCTGACCTAAGAGAAAATACTTTACTACTCAGACCCTGTGAAGTACCTCCAGCATTTCTGAGAACATGAGGGCTGGGAGAGGACCCTGGGACCATCCGCACAAGAATGAAGATATTCTCAGGACCCATGCACCTTCCCTTTGGCTACCAGACTGTTCAGCTGACGTACCTCCAGGAAGTGGAATTTCCCTTAGGATCTCATACCAGGAGAAGGGAAGGCTGAGGCTCCGGTGCTAGGCAGAGGGAAGCCTGGTTCCATACTGATGACTCATCATGATGGGCTGGACCACATCTGACCGTACCTCTTACCTTTTGTTTAAACCAAAACCTCACGTTAGGACTCCAAAGATGGCCTTGGCAGCAGCGGAGGGTACAACCAGACCTTTTTGTTCTTCCCAGTGGAGTCACACTGAACAAATCCTCCTTTTCTACTTTGCACTATGGTTTCTTTAATGACCCTATTCAAGGAAGGCGGCTGGGCCTTGTCTATTAATGACCTTTGCAACAAGCTGTGTCACCTGTAGGCCAGAGTGTCACCCATGGTCCAGGAGTGACAAGGCCCTGCTTTGACAGTAGCTAGTCCCTGGCTTCACAAGAGAATTTGGGCCTCCATCCAATCGCTATTCTCTGTGACTTCATCTCTAATACATGCCACTAGGCTGGGTCCATGAAATCTGAATAGATTTCAAAGCCAAGACACCAGGACAGGTAAGAACAGACCAGCCATCTTGTGTGTCCTCCCTCGACTAGAACTCCAGGTCAGGCCCCCATCAGGGAAGGCACTGGTGGAGAATCCAAGTATCAAGGTTGTCATCAAGCTAGAGGCCACCTGGGGGCTGATAGCTCAAGGATGAGGGATGGTACCTGCCATATTTCCCATGTGAGGACAGAGGAGGGGAGACTACCTGATGGCCACCACTGTGAGGTTGATGTAACTCAGCCCCACCTTCAGTGATGACCCTAATAGGATTGGCAGGCATCAGAGAGGCTGTAGGCATGTGTCTACCCTCCTGTCCTGCCAGAGCTGCCCATCTGGTTTCCACACCCAGTGGAAGTGAAAACCACCTTTGGTCTTGTCTTCACTGCTGTGTAGAAGGTTCAGTCTGCCTTCCCCTCCCACAATGCCTCCTTAGTAACTTTCCTACGTGTTCGGTTTCATCCAGATAGCTCCAGCTCTTCTGACCGCATGGCACACCTGAGTGGTCCCCTCATGGCCTGTACACCAAAGAGCTATCAGGAGCAAATGTCGATCAGCTTGAGAACCGTAAGCCCTAGCCCGGCCTGCCTAGCCCAAGGCAGCTCAGCCTCCAAGACCTGTTTGTCCCACTTCTGCTGGCCTTGACGGGGGCACCTGTGGAATGAGGGGCCTCTGCCTTCTGGAAGTGAGGCTACCCTGCCTACCCAGCCTCTATCCTTTCTAAGTGACATGAGGCGTCCTTGATCTTTGATTCGCTCATCTGCACCACAGGAATCAACATTTTCAGAGCACTGTGTCCACGGGAGCCTCACACCAGTTTTGGTTCCTAACTACAGCGTGCTCTCCGTCCTTCACAGGACTCCCTAGCTTGCCTCTTCTGAGTTCTCCCTATGGCCTGTAGCACCTCCTGTCCCCAGCCTCCTTAGCAAACACCAAGTCACTTTTCCAGTGGAAAAATATCCCCCTGCAATAGCTGCCCTAATCTCCATTTGTCTTGATCCCAGAGGAAGAGCTCAGTTCCCCCAGCCATCCTGCTCCGTGCCTAAGAACATTTGGGAAGGACAGGTCACACTCCAAGAAGCTGTTGGCAGCCAGCATGACTACCTTTCATACATTAAAAGGGCACTGTTGGCTTGGGTTCAGGTCTAGTTACTTTCTTTATTCCACCACGTTGCTGTGGCACTCTTCAGTGGAGGATCAAGCAAAGCAGTTACATGAAGCAGGGAAGCAGCAGATGGCTCACAGAGCCCCCACTCCATTAAGAGAAATCAGGCACTGACCCGGAACACTTGTATAACCCCCTGGACCTCTTTGGGCAACAAGACCTGAGAAGCCCTGGCTGGCCGAGGAGTCCCTCCTGGCTGTTCCTGCTGAATGTGCAAGAAGGCTCAAAGCACTCTTAGGACTCCCAGTCATCGTCATCCTCGTCTCCTGCGGGCTGCTGGGGGGGTGGCATCGGTGGGATGGAGTCTGACATCCGGGTGAAGGCTCCCCCAGGCCCCTCACTGGTTCCGGTGCCAGGTCCTTTTCCAGAAATACCTGGGAAGGAGAAGTGATTAGAGAGAGAGAGAGAGAGAGAGACAGAGACAGAGACAGAGACAGAGACAGACAGACAGACAGACAGACAGACAGACAACGGGGCACCACTTCACCGCCTCTGAAGATAAAGACGCACAAGATGCCTACCTTTGCGCCTCATGACGAGCTTGTTAAAGAGGTCTGACATCAAGTCCCCGCCTTGACTGGTGGCTCTCACTGCAATGGGAGAGCAGCAGGTGAGGGAAGAAGAGGCCAAGTGCAATACTGTCAGGGACAGTCACACGATGGGCTCACCTGGCCCCTGAAGCACTCCCACACCCACTCTCCTGCCATGTGCTAGTCACACATGATGTGCCAATCCTGCCTTAATGTTCCAATTCTCAGTACCACTGTGTAGGTAAGGACATGGGCCCAGAGAGGCCAGGCTACTGGCACACAGTCCTCTGTACCCCTGCATGGGTAAGGACACGGGCCCAGAGAGGCCAGGCTACTGGCACACAGTCCTCTGTACCCCTGCATGGGTAAGGACACGGGCCCAGAGAGGTCAGGTTACTGGCACATAGTCCTCTGTACCCCTGCATGGGTAAGGACACGGGCCCAGAGAGGCCAGGCTACTGGCACACAGTCCTCTGTACCCCTGCATGGGTAAGGACACGGGCCCAGAGAGGCCAGGCTACTGGCACACAGTCCTCTGTACCCCTGCATAGGTAAGGACACGGGCCCAGAGAGGCCAGGCTATTGGCACACAGTTCTCTATACCCCTGCATGGGTAAGGACACGGGCCCAGAGAGGCCAGGCTACTGGCACACAGTCCTCTGTACCCCTGCATAGGTAAGGACATGGGCCCAGAGAGGCCAGGCTACTGGCACACAGTTCTCTGTACCCCTGCATGGGTAAGGACACGGGACCAGAGAGGCCAGGCTATTGGCATATAGTCACAAAGCAGGTCAGAAGAAGATCCATGACGCAAACCCAGGACTTCTGACACTTTCCACACAGGTTAACAAGGATGCCTCTAGCAAGAATTCTTGGCAGACACAAGCCTTGTCCTCAGGATGGAAAGGACAAACCCTGTGTCTCATCTCAGGGGACTTCAGGTCCTGCATGTCTCCTTGGACAACGCCTGTCAAAGGTTCTACTTTCTCATGGTTTCAGCTGGGAGAGCTCAAGACAGGAAAGCTTCCGCCATGGCCCAGTCCAGAGAGACAAGGGTACATATCAGGGTAGCCACAAGGGACTTCCTGCTGGCTGACAGGGAGCCTGCTGCAACAGATCCTTGGTCTCCTCACCTTGCTCCTGCTCCTTCTGTTTCTTCTTCTCCAGTTTGCGTTCCTTGACACTGCGCAGCTTGGCCTTGCCAATGCCCCCAGCTTGGCGGATGGACTCAAGCAGAGTGGCCCGGCCACTGGAGGGATCAACCACCTCCTTAGGGGCTCCTTGAACAGAGGCTGTAAGGAGAAGGGTGAAGGATTGCTCAGCATTGCAGGATGGGAAAAGCTGCCCAGCCTGAGGCAGGAGGTGATCTCGGATCCTGGCAAATGCAGGGGCCTGTCACCCACAGGGAGGCCAGTTGTAAGGCTGTGGCTTCTGGGACGATGCAGTGTGGTACTAGATTTCTGCAGACAAGGAGCTGAGGGGCCTCATGTCTAGGCATCTCCTCCCTCTCCACCCCCTATTTTGATGACACCCTGTAGTGACAGACCCTTTGGATCTGGTGTGCTGAGCACCACAAGCCAACAAAGGATTTCCTACCCCTTGAGGTGGTTGGAGACACAATGGAAAGCTGAAATCTGGAAATTTCAAGTTTGTTAATAGATCCTTTCCCTCTGGCTTAACTAGAAACAGGGCTCAACACCTTCCCTAGGCTTCCTCTGCCCTGAAAGTCAGAACTCCACAGCTCTGTAGAGCACAGAAACCACTCCATCAACCTTTGGAAGACTAGGTATCCATATAAGAATGCTCTGCAGATCATGGCGCTAGGAACACGTGACCTACAGAGAATTCTTCAGGGATCCTGGCATGAGGTCCTATTAATGAGGGCTGGCCACATGGGCCCCATCGGCACTGCCCCTACCTGAGTGGACCACGCTGCTGCTAGTGTCTTCTTCCCTGGCAACCTGGCCAGGTGCAGTTTCCACTTCAGGGAACGCTGGCGGCTGGGGGGTACTGACCACCACTGAGGGAGCTGGAGGAGGTGGCGGGGGCGGCGGGGGCGGTGGCGGTGCTGCCAGCAGCACCCCATTCTCCAGTTCTGTAAGGAAAGTAAGAATGCATGAGGATCTGGGGAAGGAGCCAGCATGGACTTTCTGGTTCCACTCCATCCCAGGGCCCAGCTCACCTGGCTGGAAAGGTTCAGCTACCTCCGTGTGGAAGGTGGGCAGTTCTGGAATGGCACCAGGAGCAGAGGGGGCAATGCCAGGGCCCAAGTCCGCACTGTACATGAGGTCATCTGCGATGCCAGGCAAGTCGGGTAGGTAGGATGGCACATCGATCTCGGGAACCTGGCCGAGGTCTGGCACATAGAAGTAGTTTTCCGGAGCCTGCAGGGTCAGGTGGTATGGAAAAGTGACAGCTCTGCCAGAGCACACGGCCCACACTGTAAGCACTGGACGGGCAGCACATGTGGACCCAGCCTCCCTGACCTGCGCTGGCAGGACTTGCCTGTCCAAGCACTCCACCCCACCTGCTGCTCCAGCTGCTCTCTCTTGCTGATAGACAGAGGGGCATCAAACAACTTCTCCTCTTCTGTGCCCAGCATCGTGTGCGTTTTTGTTACTGCGCCAGCCAGAGGGTCCAGGAAAACATACTTCTTATACCTGTGGAGTGGGTCAGGAGGCCATCACCTGACCTGGGACCAGGGACGTCCCTGACTATCCTTCCCCACTGCATTTGTCCCTTTGGATACCCAAGTCTTAGGAGCCAAATCGAACTTGTCAGTCCTGAGAACTGTACCAGGCTCGGGCCCCTGGAGCTACCTAAGCAAAGTCTCCCTTTCTCCCTCCCGTCTTCCCGCTGGCTATCTCCTGGCCTTACAGATTTTCTGTGGTGTTGAAAAGCAGCAGAGAGCTGATGGAGCTGATGTTGCTGGGAAGACCCCCAAGTCCCTCCTCAGCTTCATCCTCAGGCTCCGACTTGGTGTTCACACACACAGGAAAGTATTTCAGCTTCTCCTGGGGTAGGATCAGAGTAGACAGAGTTTCAGTATCAGGTGTGTGGACCCGGCACCATCCCAACAAGAATCCTTCTAGGAGACCGAAATCTGTGGTCAACCTTCAGGCCCTGCCTCCCAGCAGCCATGGGTGACATGCAGGTGACATGCTGGTATGGGGCATACAGACCTGCAGGGCCCGCTCATCCAGTGGGCGGTGCTTGCTCTGGATCCTGTAACGGGGTCGTCTCTGCAGATCAGGGTCAAGGGCACCGGTAAAGATGGAATCATATTCTTGCAGGCGATCTGGCGCTGGGTACTTGGCACTAGAGAAAACCTGCAGATACAGGGACAACTCTGGGGCCCACATATTCAAGATAGCCCAGTAATCATAAGCAGACACTAAGAACGGGATGACCCATGGACAGGAAGAAAGTGAGGTGTGGCTAAACAGCAGTGGTACCAGAGGATCAAGGTACCAGCGACAGAACACAAGAGTCATGGCTTGCCTACCTTGATGGCCTTTTTGCTGCCCTTGATCTTCTCTATCTTAGCCTGGGCCAGGGAGACCCTCTCCCTAATGGCCTGCAGCTGGCGGCGACTCAGTTCTACTCGCTGGGAGATCCTGCCAAAGAAGGAAAATGTAGGGACTGGGGTCTACTTCAAGTTGTGTAGCCTCTTTCCATCTGTGCCAGCAGCAGACAAGAGCCTCGCCAAGTCCTGGGCTTAAGTGCTCAACATGGTATACAACCTGCCTGTTGGGCTGGTCTTAGTGCTGTTCACCTGACCTCTGTGTGCCCCTTTTATTCAGCCCAAGGGGTTGGGCACTGGGCATGCTCACAGTACATCACATGTCACACAAGGTGTGGACAATCAGGTAGGAGTCAAGGTTCTTCTCAGGTCACTAATGACCAAAGACAGGACCTGGTATTCAACAAAACCTAGGGCCTTTGCAAGGAATTGATAATTACTGCCCACTGTATTCTTTAAATAAACCCTGGATGAAGATTCACTATTGCCCAAGACTGTTCTAGATCAGTGCTGAGACTCAGACAACCCGTTGTCTCTCCAGCTTTTCTGGGGCTTGGCTGTGTCCCTTCAAAGACCCAGGATGAAGGCTTGCTGTCCTCCTGTGGGCTCAGTTCTGGAGACATGACTCATCGGTTAAGAGCACTGGCTGTTCTTCCAGACGGCCTGAGCTCAATTCCTGGAACCCACATGGTGGCTCACAACCATCTGTAACTAGAGTCCCACGGGATCTGATGCCCTCTTCTGGTGTGCATATACATAAAATAAATAAATCAATTAATTTTTTTTTAAAAAAAGAAAGAAGTAGGGGCTCTTTTAAGAGGTGGAGCCAAGTAAGAATGTCCTTGAAGGGAATACGAGAATCCCAGCCTCTGCCTGCCTTTTCACTTTCTGGACTCCGTGGCGTCAGTGACCCCCTTACCTCACACTGCCACCAGGAGGCACTGTAATACCAATAAGTAGTCGGGCCAACAACCTAACTGAAACCCCCAGCTATGAGCCCCAATAAGCCTGTTCCCCTTCAAACTGATAGTCTTGGGCACTTCGTCAGGGTGACAAGAAACTGACAAACACAAATTCAACACCACCAAAGACCGCGAAGGCCCTGCTCACCTTCTAGCTTCTCCCTGCTCCGGTTACACTAGACTTCTTCCCAGCCCATCCCTTAAGGTTGCCACTCACTCTTTCCTTAGGGAATGTTAATCCTCTGGCTGACCTGTTTGCCTCTCAGGCTTTGCCATAAAATGTGACTTCTCACACACCCTCTCCCAATCCCTCTAGAAAGAACCTCATTCCACCCCCAGAGATAGAAACTCCCACCATCTGCAGCCATTTTCCTGTATTTAACCCTGTCTTTGTCATCTGTAGAAGTCTCTTTGGCTTTAAAAACAATAATAATAAAAAAATTGCCCTCTCTCTCTCTCTCTCTCTCTCTCTCTCTCTCTCTCTCTCTCTCTTTCTCTCTCTGTGGTGTGAACACATGGGGGATGGAGTAGATGGAGTAGCATATTCCGTGGGGTATGTATAGGGGTCAGTGATGTCCTTTGGGAATCAGTTCTCTCCTCCCATGTGGGTCCCAAAGAAGAGATGCTGATCACCAGGCTTGGCGGCAAGTGCTTAACCCACTTAATACCTTGTCCTCCCCACTCCCCGGAGTCTCCTGTCTGTGAGAGAGAGGTAACCAGGCATGATGACGCACGCCTCTAATCCCAGCACGGGGAAGCTGAAAACAGAAGGATCAGACGCTTAAGGTCATCCTCCAGTACAGAGCAAGTTCAGGGACTGACTGGGTCAATGACACCCTATCCCTGCCCCCACTGTCCCCTAAAAAGGAGGAAGGATAGCATGATTTCCTCATAGAATATCCCCAGGGTTAAAAGAATTAATGCAGCTAGAGCGATGACGGCTACCGATAAGCAAAGATGTTTAGCACAACCGTAGTGAGCTACCCACGCAATCGCTTTCATGTGGCACACCATGTTTCATCCAGCAAAGGACCACAGACGTGAAGGTGTGCCCAGAACATCACAACAGGGCAGAAAACCTCCCCTCCCACAGCTAGCTTAGGGGAACGCTGTCATGACGCAACATATTAACCGGGGGTTTGAGGACATGCTGGTGAGAACAAACCTCATTTGGCCAGCAGCACAGAGCACAGCATATATGGTTACGCACAAGCACAATATAACACACTTGGTAATGATGATAAATAGATGCACCGGCTTATGACTTTACTGCAGTATAATTGTTATTGCTACTTCAGAGTATATTCGATCTACTTAAAGAAGTCTGCTGCTATTGGCTCATGCTGGCAGCAGGTCTGCCATCTCAATTTTGCTGTGTTCATTGATAACATCAAGAGACCACCTGCAGTGGATGACCAAGCCATCTGCACCTGTGTAGCAAACTATCTTGTCTGTACCAAGGCAAACCATCTAGTGACCCACTCCGCAGTACATAGCCGGGGTTAAGGAAGGCCTAACAGCATTTAGGTTTGTCATCCCAGAGTTCATGCTCTAGAGGGGACACTGGCATACTCAGTGCCACAGCTAGACCTAAGTACAGGCCCCTGTGCACCCAAACACTGAGTCCGTGCAGGCTGACCGCAAGAGTCAGTGAAGGAAGAGGTCTGCTGGGAAGAACACTGAGGCCCCGTAGCAGCCCATGGAGCCATGGGAAAACTAAGGGGCTATATTAGACACCAAACAGGTGCTGAGCTCTCAGGGACTCGTAAGGTTTCCAAGCTGGACTTGTCCCTCTCTCCTTTTCTACACTGGGAATTACTTGGATCATTGAAGAGGCTGCCTGCAGAAGGCACATTCCCAAGGCTGCAGAGAATCCTGCTTAGGAAAGAGGAGACCCTCTATCGGGTCAGCTGGGCAGCATGTCCCACCTGCTGAAGATGTCTCCAGAGATGTTCTGTAAGTGTTGCAGGGCATCTGCCACTTGCTGGATTGCCTCCTCTCTTCGCAGGTCTGGCTGGATCAGGGGTACTGCATACGGCTGACCCACCAGGGAGTGCTGAGTCTTCACGGGGGTCATGACGCCTGTGGGTAGGAACCAACACATCAGCAGCATAGCCCGACAGTCACACTGTCTACCAGCCACAAGCCAGGGTGGTCATGTCACACACCTGTAATGCTAGCACGTGGAAGGCAGAGGCAGGAACTGCTGTTCAAGGCCATCTTCTGATACATAGAAAGTTCAAGACTAGCCCAGGCTACATGAAACACTAAGGGAGGATGGGGGTATCACACAAAGCAGCTGATTTCTACACAGCTTTACTGTGTGTGAGCATCATGGGAGGCAGAGAAAGAACCCCGCAGGCCTACATAAGGAGACTGACGGCAACGGCAGGAATTCAAAACCGGCAGAGACTAAAAGTGGGACATATCATGCCCTTACTCCCAGGGTACTCAGTACCCTGCTAAGCGCCCTATTTAACACAGCAGCTGTTAAACTTAACCCTCCAAGCTTAGCACACCACAACCCTGGCTGCAGAAGCACAAAAGAGGCGGGAAGCAAAGGATAGATGGGGCACCCAAACGACTGCTGAGTCGTAAAATGCAGAGAACTGAACACTTGGATGGTGTGGCCTGCGTGGCGACCACCCCTGCTTGACAAAACTCCAGCATTCCGACAAGGCAGATCAAGCTCTCCACCACTTTGATTTCCAGTTGTAATGATTTTCACTATGTGTAATGGGGGCTTCTTTATGCCTTTTCCTTTGTGAATTTTATGTGAGCTTTGGTGAGGATGAGAATATATACAATGGAAGCTTCTTTAAACAAAATGATTCTTTGGGGAAAAAAATCCCACCTCCATGGAACCATAGAGCATGATCATTCTGCTTATTCTCCACACAGGACTCCTCATTGTGCTGCTCCCCCACCCCAATCCTATTACACCGGGAATCGAGAAGTTAAAGACTTACTATCTGAGCATACCCGGTCCCATGGATGAAAAACACACAATCTAGAGAAACAATGGACCCAGAGCCACAGTCTGAGGCCATTTAGGGCAAGAGTTCAATTAATGAGTATAGACTGGTGCCCACAATTAGTGGCTTACTGGATGAACGGCAAGATCTGGTACGCCACATGGGAGCAGATTCCGTTGAGAAGTTAGACTGGCTTGATCCCCCTCTGCCATATACAGGAACATACACTGAAGGACTCAGAATGCCATGGTATAAAGGAAAAGGAGTAAGATGCCAGGACCTTCCCCTTTGGGACCTTATGAGGGGGACAAGCCATATTATAAGACTAAGGCACAAGGAATACAGTTAGGAAACAGTTCAATGCTTGTGCTAACATGGTACAAACACTGCATCACGCCCCTTGAAGAATGAAAATTGCTCTTACGGGTTTGTTTCTCAGGACTGAGACTGTGCAGGAGAAACTGTAAGAGAGCTGTTATATATAACAGCTCTGGCTGTCCTGGAACTCACTTTGTAGACCAGGCTAGCCTAGAACTCACAGATCCACCTACCTCTGCCTCCCATGTGCTGGGATAGAAAGCATGCGCCACCACCATCCAGATAAAGTTACTGTCTTTTGCTTCAAGAAAAATGCTGTAATGACGTTGATGACGGCTTTCATCCTGGAATCATTAAGTATGCTTTCAATGTTGCTTGTGGCTAAACTATAGTGCAATTATAGAGTATAAAAGATGCGGTCTATTTTCAATAAATGGACAACCACCTTGATTCACACTCAGATCATGTCAGTCTCCTTCCCTTGCTGATGCCACACCTCCTCTTTGGGACCTGAACCTCACTGGAGCTGGACTCCAGAACATGGGTATCAGAGGAACTCAGGTGTCCCTGAGACAGATCTGGCAGTGCCTAATGCTTCCGAGAAGAGGGATATCCAGGCTTTGCTCATCCAGGCCAGAACCAGGGGGAGCAAGACATGCAAATGCAGGAAAATATACCTCCAAACCACAGGACCACAGCGCTCTATTTATATTGGGTTGAATTAACTCTGCTCCCTGGTGCCACTAAAATAACAATTGCACTATAAACAGCACTGATCTGATGGGCAAGAGATGTACTGTACAGACTGATATTAAAGCACCAGGCTCTTATAATTAAGGGCTGCAAACCCCAGATTTCCCTAGGCACCACCCTGGAGTCCTTGATTGCAATGGAGGTGAGCACCTTTGGGTTAAGTGTGACAGGAAGGACCAAAGGCTTTATTGGGCCTTAAAAGAGCTGTGGGACCACTTATAAAATGTTTGTCATTCTTAATATGATCCTTTTCATTCTTAAACTAAGAACTGGCCCTGCTCTCAATTGCTAGTTCCAGTAATAAAAATCTAGGGATGACCCCCTACTGTATCCTAGCAACATCTTCACCAAGCTAATACCTATTCTTGGCTCCTTCTGCTGATTTCCTGAGCTCTCGCTTCCATGCTGCTGGCTCTCTCCTTCCTCCTTTGGGCCAAAACTTGCCCAGATCTGAGACAGTCCTCTACTCTTTAGCTTTTTCTTGGCATGGGTTCCTCTCTCCTATTCCAGTGACCAGGACATTCTCAGCTTCCCGGATGGAAACCCGCCTTGAGCCACCATCCAAGCCAGTGTCATCCCTCATTCTGTACATGTGCTTACCATGTCACTAAGACAGAGACATCCGCTCCACAACCATCCAGGGACCTAACCCTGTGAGTCTAGACTCTTTCAAAGATGTCTCCTTACCTCTTCCACTGATCTTGAAACAAACTTGCTAGCCATGCTGACCTAAATCAAGCCTGAGGGCTTCCATCTTTAAAATCAGGAGGGAAAAATAGTAAGTTCTACCTGTAATTTTTTTTTCCACAGAGATCCGCCTGCCTCTGCCTCCCGAGTGCTGGGATTAAAGGCGTTCATCGCTAACACCCAGCTTCCTGTCATTTCTTAAGCTGAACCCCTCTGCAACTGGATGTGTGAGTGTCCATGTAGATGTCCTCGAGGGTAGGACAAGCACAAATCCTCTAAACAAGGAAGCAGCAGGTCCACTGGAGAACTATGATAGTGAACACGGCACTCTCATCTTGTCTGTAAATGGAGTGCCCGATCACAACACAGATGGGTAAAATACAAAATCAGACAGACACACAGACAGACAGACACAAGAACAACTGAATCTCCTGTGTTGAGAGTGTTGTGGCCTTCTACTCCACTAGGAAAGAGCCAAGACTAACTTCAAATTTAGATGAAATGAATTTACTCTGATTGAAGGAAGGGCAGCCTTAGAGCCAAATAGCATGCCGTGCCCAAGGAAGGGTTTACAAAGGCGTACATCAACCGTGGACATTACGATTAGCTATAGAATCCATGGCTGGCACAAAAATTGTTCTGTTCCCCTCAGCTGTGTCTCTTTCCCCCTGTACAGTTATAAAAAGACCACTCCATCCCAGTCCCACAGTGATAAGCAGAAGCAAGGGGTTAAATAGCAAGTTTACATAAGCAGAAAGCAAGCGGTTAAATACCTCAAGGCAGGAACACCATTATCTAATCCTTATATCACCACGAGGGTCTCATAGGCACCCCAGGGCAAAGGTCAATGGCCCTTACGGGATGCCTGGTATCATATTAAGTTTCTTTAGCTATCACAGGGGAGTTGTGTGTAAATGATGACACAGATCTGGTCCTCTGGAGGAAGTCTCATTAACTGACTGGGCAGTTAATAGAGCAGGCAATACCACTGCCATCGAGTTAGGGTTGGCTGTCACGACCCCACAAGAGGTCTAATCCGGGCTGTGAATGCAGCTTTACTGAGGAACACTGTGCGTTAAGGACGTCGGAAAAGTTCCTCCATGCTACCTGCGGCTCTCCGTGAAACGTAAAGAACAGCTAGAGTTGGAGCAAAGACGAGCAGCAGAATGGTAAGTGAAGTCTTGTGGTTTCCCTGTAAGAATCCTTGGAGGAGCAGCAAGAAAAAGAACGATAAATAGAAGCAAGTGTGGAAGAACACTGAGTTCCGAAGGGAGGAGTTTAGACTCTAGCCAGGCATGAACCCCTGAGACCTGCGCTGTCCAGTGAGGTGACACTGGGAGCACGGAGCTGGGGAACGCCACACAACCAAAGGCTTAAGAGTAAAGTATCGCATTCGTATCTTATAGTGGTTATATGCTGAAACTGTCACATTTTAGATCTTGTCGGTTAAATTAAAATATACTGTTAACTTCGCACAATTATTTCCACTGTCAAAATCACGTATGCAGTTGGCAGAACCTAGTTTCCTTCCTAATCCTTTTCCCCCATGTCCTATGCTTCTAAAGAATTAATTCTCCGGCTGGTAAGGCAGCCCAGCAGACAAGGGCAGTTGTTGCCACCTGCTGGTCTGAGCTGGGTCCCTGGGACCTACATGGTAGATGGAGAGAAGCCACTCCCAAAAGTTACCCTCTGACCTTCATATATTCAACAAGACACACGTACCCATACGACATACATATTCATACATACATGATAATTAAATAAACTTTTTGTTTGTTTTTGAGACAGGGTTTCTGTATAGCTTTGGAGCCTGTCCTGGAACTTGTTCTGTAGATCAGGCTGGCCTCGAACTCACAGAGATCTACCTGTCTCTGCCTCCTGAGTGCTGAGATTAAAGGTGTGCACCACCACGGCCTGGCCAAATAATTTTTTTTTTTTTTTATAAAAAGTCTCTGTTACTCTTTTTTAGGAAAGGCATATCCTAGAATGGGCTCTGGCATAAGAAACAAAATAACCGTAACATTGTCATTTAATTGTTCTATCTTGTAGCTCTTGACGATCTTTATTCAACTTCTCTCAGGAGTAAATATTCCGCGCCACCACTAACACTAACTACTACTCCTAACTATCCTCAATCACTAGCTAATACCTACACACCTTAAAGCCATTCCGCCAGCCCACCTCACTCTTCATGTCTGTGAATTTATCAGGACTCACAATTTTAATTTGATTTTCAACAATAAAATGCTTAGCTTGTGCTCAAGCCCAGATATGAATCAATTCTCCCATTCAGTATGTTCTGTCACTTTTATACATACAATTAAAACTATTTTAAGAGTTCACATTTATTTTAGTCCCAATTTTCAGACAGCTTATCCTGAAACCCTGCGCTATGCCCCCTTAGTGGGCCTGATGTTAAGGGAAAAATGAGATCCCGCTCTGAGCCCCAGTGGTCAGTCAGCATCGTTGCAACTGTTGATCTTCACTCTGGAATTACATATTGCTATTTATTTTTACAAAGAGGTTGGGAAAGTCTGGGGTGTCGTGTGTACAGAACACTATCCCCGGAGCCCAACTGCCATCATCTTCACCGGGGTTAACTGTTACTACTTCCAAAGTGAAGTTCAAGATAGGCCTGTGGACTTCTGTCATTCTATAATGGGGGTGAAGGATAAGGTGTTCTGCCCTTCCCTCCTGCATCTCCTGGCCCAATATATATATATATATATATATATATATATATATATATATATATATATATATATATATATATTCTTTCCTAATGACACACCATCTAGTAGTCTCAGTGTACACACTGGGAAGCTGAGGGGCTCATCATCCATGCAGAATGACGTTCTGATGATTTCGCTGCTCTGTAGCCGCCCACGTTCTTTAAGTAAACCTAATCAACTCGATCGTTCTCCAAAGTGGGCTTCTTGGATGGAACTGTACTTTGGTTTGTCCCTGGGGCCTTGTAAGGAGGGGACAGATGTCTGTTTGCGCCCCCACCCACAAGGGGAAGTTTCTAAATCACCGTCTAGAATGGATTGAAGGCCACCTTCTTAGTGGGGAAAAATAATAGCTGCAAGGATTGCGATGTCGCTGAAAAATAAAAGCAGTTTACCAGAAGTCGTCTTTACGTGAGTTTTGTTCTGAGACATAGTAATTCCTCCCTCCCCGTAAGTGGCTGCAGTTCTGTCTTGGGTTCCAATAATTCCAGCTTACTCATTTTCACTTTTTATGCATCCCATGAACACATAAACAACCCAGAATGATGGTGTTTCTTTTGCACCTAGCCATGCTGATCAACAATTGTTTTATATTAAGTTGACAAGAGACCGCACCCCACCCACCCCACCTCACCCCTTTTTTTTAAAAGCGTGAATGGCCTGTTTTTAATGGCCGGCGCTTGGCATCTGGTAAATAAACTCTGGACTGACCCAGAAACACCAACACCCACCATGCACGTGTCTCCCGTGCAATTCGTAATTTCGGAAGTGCCCAGCACCCTGGTGCACATCGTCCTCCCCCACCCTGTGCCCTGGAAACTCCAGGCAGTCACGAGACCTCTTCCCTGCAGCCCCAGCTTCCCCCGGAAGCCCTCACCCGACTCCCCGGGTGTCCCCGCAAAATCGCTATCCGCACCTGCCCGGCTCACACGCTCGACCCAAGGCGGCGTCCTCACCTGCGCGCCACCGGCGGGGCAGCCCCGCAGTCCCGCACCGCCAGTTTCCGCGCCCCCTTCCGCGCCGCCCGCACCCTCGGGTCCTAGCGTCCGCCCTCGCAGTTCTCCGACTTCCGGCTCTCTGGAATGCGGGCTGCCCGCGCCCAGACCAGGAAACCGCCCTACTCTGTATCTTGGCCCAGATCTTTGAGCCCCGGATCTCTTCAGTTTCCAACTCTAAGAAGCCGACGCCCTACGTGTGCCCTATCACCGGACATCAAGAGGAAGTCCCTCAAACTTCCCCTCTTCTCTAGCCATCTCTACTTAATAAATCTTTTAGAAGATCCTGCTTTTCTTATGCTTACCTCTGGTAAAGGCCCTTAGTTCCCAACTCTCTTTAAAAAATTCAATATAGAACGAACACATATGGTATGATCTGACATGGAGTAGTCAAATTCTTCATAGAAACAGATTGTAGTGACTCACACACAGCCACACACCAGTGGCGGGGTGGGGGGGGGAGAGTCTCTTAACTGGACAGAACTGGACGCCACCTGCTTTGGAGATGCAAATTGAGAAGGGTGTGGTATGCCTTTGTGGGGACAGCTACAAATCTGGGCGTTAAAACTGTCAAGACAAGACGAAATCTCCCTTTAGGCCTGCGCTCCTCTTCTCCAGCAGGAGGCGCTCGTTTCCCTTTAAGGGAAAGGCCTGAGCTGGATTCCCCTGTGGAGGAAGAACTAGTCCTCACATTACAATCCCAGACCTGCAGGGCTTCATCTTACAGCCTCTTAAGTTTATTGTGATGTGAAAGCAATACAAATTCACCAAAACCTACCCCAGCATAAGTGATCGCCCGCAAACGCTGGGAACCCAAACACATGGCTCAGCCTGCCCGCAGCTCAACAGGCAGGAAGTATCTCTTCTAAGTGACTCGGTTGTTCTAAACTGAGTCCGGGCAGCTCAGCTGGTTTCTGTTTGTTCCAGGCAGCTGGTCTGGACTCGTGCTCTGTTTTGCAGCTCAGATTGTGGTAATGCACGTGTCCGTGAGTCATTTCCGCCCCTTTTAATTAGCCCTCACCCCCTTCTCGTTTAAGTAACCCCAATAAAACTCATTGGTTCACCTAGTTGGACTTTGATGGTATTCCTCAGTCATGGGCTCCTTCTCTGGGGTGAGTGGGCTTGGCTTGTGTTGCGTCTCCCCAGGAAAAGTCTTGTCACACAGGAGCAATTTGTCCCCCTGCAGAGACCTGAACCCCCCTGTGCCATGGTGACAACACACCTTGGAGCATTGGGGTCCCAGGGCAGAAAGAGGCAGGAACACCACCAGGTTAGGAATAAGCAAGAAGATCTAGGCAGAGGATTATAGTTAGATAAAAAAGATCTTTCTAGATATGGGATGCTTCCAGTAGGGCGTGGGTTTGATGAAAGGCAGAGAACAAAGAAGCCTCTTTGGGGTCTTGCTCAAACTAAAGCAAGGAGGGTAGTCATGGAGTGTGTGGCTAGGGATTGGTGCTACAGCCCATCGCAGAGCAGGTGTTTGGGGACTGGAGGCCTGAGCCACAGACCTAGCTGGAGTGAGGGTTGGCAGGCTGGGACATGTACCAGACCCTCTAAGCATCTTTAATCCTCTCTTTAGTCTGGGATAGCTGTTTCTTACCGGAGGGGAGGGGGGGGGCAGACCTAACTACTGTTTCTGCTTTGCACCTAAACCTTCTTGAGTTTCTAGAGAAATGATTCTCAACCTGCCGGTTGCATATCAAATAATCGACATATCAGATATTTACCTTATCGCAATAGTAGCAAAGTTACGATTATTAAGTAAAAAAAATAATTTTAAAGTTAGGGTCATCCCAACAGAGAAACTGTATTAGAGGGTCGCAGCATTAGGAAGGTTGAGAACCACTGCCCTAGAGTGAAGACTGCCTGAGCCTTGACTGTTTCCCTGTCGTGTACTTTGGGTGGGTCTCTGGTCTGGGCTGTTTGCCTTTCTGTGTTTCTTGACTGCATTCCGCTCATGCGTGCCTGGCTATTCCCCCTGCCAGCTCAGGATTCTGTACCCTTGCATTCTTCCCGGGGCACAGGTCTCAGGTTTGTGATCTTTAGATTAGGGTCCGCAGGGATTCAGACCCAGGCCTTACCCTCCTACTGCACAGGTGTGAGGAAGAGTGATGGAGACGAGTAAGTTCTGGTTCTGAGGTAAAGTCACCTCCCTTGGTTCAGGATCTTGGCGGGTCTCAAATTCCTCACCCCTTACCACACACTGGGCCAGGGGGAGTATCTGCGCCAGGTCTCTGCATGACAGTTTGGGAATTGGGGCTGATGGTGTCTGGGAGGGACAGCCGCAGGAGCTGCTGGGCTGGGCTAGCAAAGAGGCATTGGCAGAACAGCGCCCTTTTTATGTGTTGTCGGACTGGGTGCCGGGAGGTGACCAAGCAGCATGGCTGAGGTGCTTGTTAGTCGGAGGTGCCTCTACTGGAATTTTCCTTGCTGTGGGCAAGGCCCTGGCACAGTTCAGGGGAGCAAGTAGGGGCCCAGAGGCTACACAGCAGTCAGTTCACAGGGCTGCAGGCTCAGGCAGCCGCCTTCAGGATGCTGGATACCTCTCCCTGCAGGCAGACAGCCCCTACAGGGCTCTTCAGCTGGTACCAGATGAACATCACTCAGTATCTCATCAGCCAGTTACTGAGGCTGGAGAGGGGCCAGCGGGGCGGGGTCTCCAGACCCTCGTCTGCTTCGCTGCCACAGTTCCTTGCCTCTAAACCTGCTTGCCTGCCAGTCATGCTCAAATATTCAAGCACACCTTCGCATCTCAAGCTGAAGGTTTGAACGTCGTTATACCAGTAGTTTTCCTAACCTGGGAAACGATTCCCGGAGTCCAGCCTAGAGAAAAGCTTAACACGAGGTCTCTTCCTCTTTAAAAACAAAACAAAGGGAGTTCTTTAAAAAGAAAATCATTTTTAATTTTACATATGTGGGTGTTATACCTGAATGTATGTTTATATATTACCTGCATTCTTGGTGCCTGGAGAGGCCAGAAGAGGGAACCAGATCCCTGGAACTGGAGTTAAGGATGGCAGTGATCTCTCCTATGGGTGTAGAGAATGTAACTCCTGTCCTCTAGCATTAGAAGCTGGTCCGCAGTTACAATGGTAAGCATGGGGGAAGGAGGAGGTTAGGGATATAGGAGAGAGAACTAGGGCTAGAGGTACCACTGTTTCCCAAGATCAGTTGCTAGGTGACGGTCCATATGCTGTGGGGTAGAGCAGCTTTAAGTGCTTGGGACAAGGTAAAAAACAGGAAAAAGGTCTGAACTGCTTACTGACATTTTACAGGGCTCAGGAGAAGCCTTCACTGATTTTTTCGAAGATTGGCTTCAGCTATAAGTAGAAGAGTATCAGATCCAGAAGTCAGACGAATATTAATAGAATCTGTGGCTTTTGAAAATCTGATTTGGAATGCAAATGGATGATTAAGCCTTTAAAGGCAAGATCAGCATCCACAGAGGAATAGATTAGCAACATGGCTGATAATGGAAATCACAATAGGAGAAGAAATATCTAAAACTTTTAAGAAACCAAAATGTCAGATGTTTTGTATTAAGCAAGGGGATTCCTTTGAAAGGGGATTGTAGGTAAGGCATTCCTAGGAACAATGTTTTTTCTACAGATAATCCAAACAGAAGCCCCCAATCTTCTTGAGTATGCAGAAGGAGTGGCAAAGGCCAGCATTGGACTAATGAATGCGGATCAACTAGGAACAAACAAGGTAACCTCTTGTTGGGAAATGCCCTAGATGAGCTTCTTGCAGGCTCTGACATCAAATTCAAGTTGGCCATTTCAGGTCAGCAGAGAAATTCATCTGCAGTACAATTAAACAACATTTCTCTGGAGACAGCCATTAAAAACTAGATATCAGCCGGGCGGTGGTGGCGCACGCCTTTAATCCCAGCACTCGGGAGGCAGAGGCAGGTGGATCTCTGTGAGTTCGAGGCCAGCCTGGTCTACAAGAGCTAGTTCCAGGACAGGCTCTAAAGCTGCAGAGAAACCCTGTCTCGAAAAACCAAAAAAAAAAAAAAAAAAAAAAACTAGATATCAAAGTCAGAGCAGTTTTAGTAGATAAAACAGCTAAAGTATGTGCACCATAGCATAAATACATATTCAGGATTTCAATGGGCAACTGCTTTAAGTTCTGAAGGCTGATTCTATAATTATACTTTTATTAGAAGTTATGGCTATATTAGGAATACCTTTACAAATTAAAACTGATAATGCTCCAGAATATGTCTCTGGTAAAATGAAACAGTTTTTACATACTACAACATAAAGCATATTACAGGTATACCACAGAATCCCACAGGACAAACAGTCATAGAAAGATCCAATTGTACTTTAAAAGATATGCTTAATAAACAGAAAAAGGCAATAAAGACCACTAGAGATAAGACATAATGCTTTATTAACGCTTTTTTTGTTTGTTTGTTTTGGTCTTTTGAGACAGGATTTCTCTGTGAAACTGTCCTGGCTGTCCTGAAACTTATGCTGTAGACCAGGCTGGCTTCGAACTCAGAGAGATCCGCCTGTCAGTGCCTCCTGAGTGCTGGGATTAAAGGTGTGCGCCGCCACCGCCTGGTTAATTTTTTTAAAATGTTGATGAGCAAAAAACAA
Source organism: Arvicola amphibius (assembly GCF_903992535.2). Classification (NCBI taxonomy): domain Eukaryota; kingdom Metazoa; phylum Chordata; class Mammalia; order Rodentia; family Cricetidae; genus Arvicola; species Arvicola amphibius. The sequence goes on from NC_052054.1 coordinate 87,149,505, forward strand.
AAGCTGCCAAGAGGCATTGGATTGTGGGGGTAAAACTGCTGAATTAAAGCAGCCTGTATATTTTAAGGATGTCTTATCTTCAGAATAGAAGTCAGAAAATGTGTTGTGTTGGGGGAGAGGATATGCCTTTGTCTCCACAGAAAAAGAAAAGTTATGGATTCCTTCAAAATTAATGAAGATCAGATTCGACTGGGGAGACTTCCTGAAAATCTGTACTACAGACATGAAGAAAGAAACAAAGAAGAAACTGCAAAACAGGTGACATATATTGCTGATCACTCTGTGTGGGAGCAGCCCTGAGACTGGATGAGACATGATAAATCTTATTGGCTAGAATCCTCATGACAGTTTGGTCATATAGACCAAACGGGCATATAAAGTTGACAGGTACCTTTTATCTGCTCAAACATAGAACAGAAAATCATCTTTAGCTGTTTGTGCACACCTCACATTCTATCCATGTGTCAATGAAGATATGTATGCTACCTTTAAAAGTTTGTTGTTTTCCAAACAAAAGGATAAGACGTCAATAAGACAAGTAGTTCAGGTGATCCAGCCTCACAGAATGCTTCCTTTGCTGTTTCCTCAAAAATCTGCATCCAGGACAACCTCAAAGCAGCTAGCTGAGATGGTCTAGCCTCAGACTACTCCAGGCAGTATTCATCTAAGCCTTGCAATTTCCCATCACACCAAGACTGAACAACATCTAACTCTCCCAGGACTTGACCATCATCCCAATTTTCTCAGGGTCCCTTAAAGATGACATTGCCCCCAGATAATAGGAAGCAATTTTCAGAACACAAAGCCCACATTCCGAAGAGGTGGGGTGAGTAGTTTTTGGTCATTCAATGGGTTATGGATGTATGTTGTCATTTGGGAGGGTTGGTTGCAAGTTGTTATTGGTCATTGTCAGGGAGAAAACTAAACAAAGGAAATTAGATTAAGGGATTTCTTTCTTTTTCTTTCCACTATCCTTTTTTTTTCTCTCCAATCTAGGGTTGTAAGAGAAGAGATGGAGATGAAAAAAAGAAGTGGATAAAGGAATGATAGGATAAAAGGAGATTATTGAATCTACTTTTAAACTAAAAACCAACTACTAGTCTCAAATATTTTACATTGGGATGGATTTTTGTATATTGATACAAATTCAAGGTTATTTTTATTACATTATACTGTATATATTTTTCTGTTGTTTAAGGTATTGTACCAATGCAACTTTATCCCCAGGGAAAGGTGAGTGTGCTATCTGCACATTCCCACAGCCCATGACACAGGAAGCTCATTCTGCAGCTCCACAATGCAAGACTATCAGACGCAACAGGGAGTCGAGTCAAACATGAACTGTAACATTAGGTTGGGTGCCATTCTGTAACATGAGGGCCTACTTGTTGGGGTTTCTATCCTGCCCGGTTCCCGCAGCCCTTCAGCCCCAAAGAAATCACACAGAGAGTCTGCATTACTTATAAAGTGATTGGCTCATTAGCTCAGGCTTCTTGTTAACTCTTGCTTGTAACTTATATTAACCCATTGTTCTTATCTATGTTAGCCACATGGCTCAGTACCTTTTTCAGTGGGGCAGATCATATCCTGCTTCTTCAGTGGTCTGGGCAGGACTTGGGAAAGAGCTTCCTTATTCCCAGAATTCTCCTGTTCTCATTGCTCTGCCTCTACTTCCTGTCTGGTTGACCTGCCTATACTTCCTGCCTGGCCAATCAGTGTTTATTTAAAACATGATTGACAGAATACAGACAATTCTCCCACATCAATGAACTCAGTTTATTACTGTGAGCATCAGCTTATATAGCTTAAGTGACATAGTGTGATGTGGGGTACCTCCAGCCAGTGAGAGACAGCCAAACCCTCCCTCTGACTGGAGGGGCATCTACCTAATTTCTGTTGTTTCATCCTCAAACTTGAGCCACACTTTTCTCTGTCTTACAGGCCTTGAAGTACTCAAGCCAGGCTTTTTTCTGTCCTATAGGCCTCGAGGTACAGGCCCTGAGGTAATTTTGGCCCAACACAACTCACTTAAAAATGTAAAGTTATAGTCCTTGAAAGCTACTATTACAAACTGTTTAGGATAATTAAGATACCAATCAAACTTGTAAGGGTATAGATGTAGACAGAAATAAGTTTTACTTAGCCTTATGTATGTTCTGCAAGGTTAAACAGATATATTTTTGATAGATGGTCTTCAAACATGCCAGAGATCTATATAATATGGCATTTATGATGTTTTAATAACTTAAGGCTTATCATGACAGTGAGATACGTCTACTCCTAGCTGCACCAAAGATGGCAGCATCTACTTCATAGAAGATAAGTCATTGAAGAACCTCCATATGGAGTTTGTGTTAAATGTGGCAGACTTAGGCACTGGGCAAGAAACTGCCTTTGCCTCAGCTGCTGACAATATGCTGTCCAAATTGGACAAGCAGGATTCAAAAGAAGTCAACTGCCAAATTTTACCAAGACAAGGTAAGTTGGTCCTTCAACATTCCTGATTCACAGAGGTCTGTCGGATAATCTGGTCCTGTAGGCTGAAGATGGAAGGTCTAATGTTGCAGAGGAACCTTGGGTGGTTGTCCAGGCAGTCAGCTGTCTCTGTCATTTCTATAGTTTTGCTTGCTCTGCACTTCCTGTTTACTGAGGTAATATTTTATCCTTTTCAGGCATCTGATGGGATTGAAGATCAATATAGTCTTACAGTTTTCTTTGCTACCAGATTCAGAAAAGAAACTCACAAAACAGATGTAAAGTTTGTAAAGGTTGAGAGACAAAAGCTTAAGTTGTTTTTCTAGGAAAACGTTTTAAGGTCTAAAAAGGTATTTTTAGGTTGAAAACACAAGTTATGAAAGAAAGTCGCTAAGGTACAAAGCTTTGGACTCACCAACATAGGATAATAGAATATTTTCTTTGAAATTGCCAAATACAAATGGACTGGACATTGTGAAATAATTCCTACCTGATAATTGTTCTCATTATATATAGTTTATTGATGTTAGAGAAAGAGCCTCCTTTTATTGGACTAAAAGGGGGGATAATCTATGTGAAGATGTGATATAGAGATGAATACTTTGCATTGGTATGGATCCGGGTCTACTGATACAAATTTAAGGTCAATTTTGTTATATGTGTATTTCTGCTCTTAAGGTATTGTTTGCACAGCTCATTTAAAAATGTAATGTATAATTAAGAAATACTGGTTAGTAGATAGTCATTTATAATAGTCAAGCTTATAGTCATGTTAATTAGGTTTTCAAGATGTACAGAGATATAGTTCAGTTAGATAATCTTCAAACCTTTCAAAGACCTATGGAATATGGCATTTAAAATGTTTAAGAACTTAGGACTTTTCATGACAATGAGACACATCTGCTCCTGGCAGTACCAATTACTTCAAGAGAAAGATGGGCATCAAAGAGGTTCCTTATGGAGTTTGTTAGCTGTTTGGGCAAGAAACTGCTCTTTCCCAGACTGCTTGATGAACTGGACATGCAAGACACACAGAGAAATGACTGCTGAACTTGCCTAAAGATGAAAAAGTCCTTTGGGGTTCCTGCTTCATGAAAGAGTCATCCAGACATTCTGCAGAATACAGAAGAAAGTAACTGACAAACTGCCCATATAGGTGGAACTGTCTTTGAAATTTCCTGCTTCGTGGAAAAGTCTGCTGGATACTATGGGCCTGTAGGCTGAAGATGGACAGCCCAATGGTACAGAAGAACTTTGGGTGACTGTCCAGGTAGCTAGAAGTCTCTGTCAATTCTGGAGTTTTGGAAGTTGTTTACAATGCACTTCCTGTTTACTTAGGTAATATTACATCCTTCTAGAGTTTTTGATGGAGTTGAAGAATAGCTGTAATTATAGTTTTTCTTAGTTATAAGATAAAGTAGATATAAATATTGTAACTGTAATTCTTGCTTGATACTTGTTATATGTAATTTTACTATGTTAAAGTTAAAACCTTCCTTTTTAAACAGAAAAGGGGATGTGATATGGGATTCCTCTCTGATGCTGTGAATACCATTGTGCAGGGCAGAATAGAGGGAGGTAGGCAGGGAAAACTAAACTGAATGCTGGGAGAAAGAAAGTGAAGTCGAGAGAAGCCATGGAGCTGCTGCCATAGACAAACATGCTGAAACTTTGCCAGTAAACCACAGCCATGTGGTGATACACAGATTAATGGAGATGGGTTAAGATATGAGTTAACCAGAAATACGCTTAAGCTATTGGCCAAACAACATTACAAATAATATAGTTTCTGTGTGGTTATTTCAGGTCTGAACAGCTGGGAACAAAGAGGCCTCCTACAACAAAGATGTGTCTCTGTCCTTTCTCACCTGCCTAAGGCAACTTCTGATTGGTTTAATCAAGAGCTGAACAGCCAATAGCTAAGCAGGAGAGGTTAGGCGGGGCTTCTGGAAAGAGAAGGGGGGATGGGTATTTAGGATCAGAGGTATAGGGATTTGGAGCCAGATGTGGAGAAAGTAAAACTTATGGTGCTACAGAGAGATCATGAGCCATGTGGCAGAATTTAGATTAATATAAACGGGTTAATTTAGGTTTTAAGAGCTAGTTGGGAACAAGCCTAAACTAAGGCCAAGCTTTTATAATTAATAAAAAGTCTCCATGTCTTTATTTAGAAGTTGGCAGTCCAAAGAAAGATTGCCTATAAAAATGACAACATGTAAGACAAAGGGCTTCTACACAGTAAACTAGGACATCAAGGGCTTTGGCTCCTGAACCTTTGCTTTAGAGTATAAAATGATAAGCTAGCTGGAACTGACTTTGGAATGCTAGGAAGTGGGAGGTAGAAATGATGACTATTGATGTTGCATGGTAAATCTTTCTGAACAAGTATTCTTTGTGCTTTTGTATTCCTTAGACATTTTCCATAATGAAACTGGTGGAGGGCAAATCACTGCCTTCTTGATGTTTGTTTTATCATCTCTGAAAATTTCTGTATCTATCTCTTCAGTAGCGGCTTTGATAAACACCATGCTATTTCAGCTGTAGATATTTTAGACATGGTCTATGTGATCCTCAACCTTCAGAGTGCTCTGATAAGTGCCCACCACCTTGGGCTTTTAGCTTATCCTTGTCTCTTCCCTTCACTGTTTTCTTGTGTCTCATGTGCTCACCCCAACTACAGTTTCCCCTCCTTCCTCTCTCCCCACTCCCTGACCCTACCACCCCTTCACACTCCTCCATCCACTCCTGTTTCTGTTCAGGCCTCCCATGGGTGTCAACAAAGCATGATCTATCAAGAGCCAGCTAAAGCATTAGAGTCAGCCCCTGCTCTCACTGTTAGGAGTCTCACAAGTAGACCAAGTTACACAACTGTCATATATATGTAGAATGCCTAAGTTGGACCTCACAGGATAAGTCTTATTACAGCTAAAATCAGATCATGTTACAAATTCAAAGAAGCATACCAAATGGATATTAATGCTGCATGGATTTTTGAAATACGGTCTCATTATAGTTTATTGGGGGTTCCCTGACCTCCTACTCCAGACTGGTCATTGAGGTACCTCAACAATATGCCTGCCTCCACTTTTCCTGCATTGGTCACCAGATTACAACCTCCATGAGTAAAGAATTTCCCATTCTCTTTGAGTTAGCCTCTTGCACTATATTTAGCATATGAAAGGAACTCAATAAATCTTTTAGCTGAATGAAAATCTTTTGTGTAGTGCAGTTTGCCTACCCAGTCTCTGGCTGGAAGATGATTACATGTCTATCAGTGAGAGTGCTTTTTGCTTCAAGTAACAGGAGACTTCACTAAAGTAGATTAAGCAATGTCAGGTTGACTGTCTCACATGAAAACCACTCGAGTTCTAGGGGCTCTGATGCCCTCTTCTGATCCAGTCATGCACATGGCGAACAGGAAGAACACTCATACACATAAATCTCTTTTTATTTTTTTTTTTTTTATTTTTCGGAACAGGATTTCTTTGTGTAAAAGCTCTGGTTGTCCTGGAACTCAGTCTGTCTTTGAATTAAAAAGAGATCTGCCTGCCTCTGCCTCCTGAGTGCTGAGATTAAAAGCAGGCACCACCATCGCCTGGCTAATCTAAATTTTTAAAGGTATTTCTGGCAAGATGGCTGAGCAGGTAAGGATACTTGAACCAAACACCTTTTGTATTTTTCTTTTTCCTGTATTTCTTTCTTTTTCTTTCTTTCTTTCTTTTTTTTTTTTTTTTTTTTGAGAAAGCACAGAAAACCACTATGGCTACAAGCGGTGGTGGCACACGACCTTAATAACAGCACTAGGGAGGCAGAGGCAGGTGGATCTTTCTGAGTTAGAGGACAGCAGAGTGAGTTCCAGGACAGCCAGGGCTACACTGGGAAACCCTGTCTCGAGAAAAACTTAAAACAAGGAATTAAATATGAAATACCAGAATGATAGTAATCATAATCAGTATCAAGCCAATCTCAACTAAGTAATTTATTTTTTCATTTTCTGTTCCTATTTTAAACCATTTAATCCAGCACTATATATAGGTTCCAAATACGATGTGTTATGGTATCTCCCAATCTTGTGTGCTTGTTCTTTTTGTATTACTTTACTCTCTCCTTAAAGACTCCACTTTATTATTTTCAAACTACTTTTTTCGTGACTATCTATACCCGTTTCCTTTTCTTTCTTCAGCACCTAAGCACAATTTCAAGAATACTCAGACCTGTTCAGAGGTTTTCTCCGTCCCGACCTGGCTTTCTGCGCGCCTGCAGTGTTTCGTTGACCGGGTTCTCCAAGCCTTAAAGTGTCAGGCACCCGCCGCGCCCGACCCCAGAGGAAGGGGCAGCCGCGTGCAAGGGGCACTCCGAAACCTGCCAGAGAGAATGGAGTTGTTAGTCCGGAACTTTTCCCAGTTTTCTCAGGCCCTAGGCTTGGATTTACACACTACATCGGTCTACGCCCTCCACTACACGCAGCGGCTCCACTACCCCGGCCTTCTAGAGGTTGGACTTCCGGGTCTGCCCACCGGTCCCAGCAGTCTCCGCGCGCACATACTTCCGGAGTCGGGCACTGTTCCGGACACCCGGGTCGCGAGGCCCGGGTGCGTGAGCGCGCGCGCCGTGCGTCCTTGGCCCGAGAGCGCGCGCGCCGGGCCGTCAGTCCCGTTCGTCGGGAATCAGCCTAGAGCAGCCGGGATTGGAGAACTTTGTGGCCCGCCATGTTCTCCTTGGCGCTGCGGGCCAGGGCTGCTGGCCTCACCGCTCAGTGGGTAAGAGGCTCGGGGTGAACCCGGGCACTGTCGCCACCGTCGCCCGCTCTTCGTGCCTCCCTTAGCTTTGGTCCCGGGAGACCCCAGGGCGCTTGGTCGGGCCAGCTGGCGGCGGCAGGGTCGCCGCGGCCTTCGTCCTCCGAGCGGCTGGGATGCTCAGCCGCTGTGGCTGCGGCGGGTTTTGGGCCGTCCCTATGGGGCAGGGGAGTTGACCCCTAACTTAGTCAAGGTCAGGAAGGCAGTTGTCATTTGAACCTGGCCCTGCGTGGATCCCAGCAGCGAAGAAAGGGGCTGCTTGTCTACCTGGCTTAGTGGCTACTCTGCAACAGAATTAAAAGCATGTTGGAGAAAATGCTGATGTGCTTGCTGAAGGCTTGCTGAGTTCCTTCAGTCCTAGATAAAGGTGACCAGTGTTCCATTTACTGTAGTTTTTCATTCATTACAGGACGTGCTCCGTAGAAAATCGTACTATTTAACCGTGAAAGAATAGTACTGTGAACAACGGCACTGGCTAAAGAGTTGCAGTGTTATGGTCATTTGAATTTCAAGTACATCTTGTATAGGCAAAGGAATTGAATTGCCAAGATTGGAACACTGAAGTGAACCGAAAAATGCAGATTCCGGAGCCTGTGAGATAGCTCAGCGTGAAAGGAGCTTGCCTCCAAGCTTGAGAACTCGAGTTCAATGCCTTGTGCCCGTTTACCTGGAGGAAGAGAGCCACTCCGACAAGTAGTACTTTTGACCTTCACGGGCAGGACTTGGACACACAGTAAATAAACGTGAATGGCTCCTGTAATTAACTACAGGACAATCAGAGGAAAGAAAGAAGGTTTATTTGGTTGGGTTTTATTTTTCAAGCAGTAAAATAAAAATTAAGTCAGTTCTCAACAAAAGATTAGTATATATTTGTATAGAATCCATTCTGAGCTTTAGAATTAGATGTGTGCGTTGTGGAGGGTAGCATCACCCGTGACCTTTTGTAGTTATGTGACCTAGAGCAGTTAATCTTTGCTTCTGAAACCCTGAACTGGGGATATTCCATTGAGTCCGTCAGTAATCATTTGAAGTCTTACTGTGGGTAGAGTAGTGCTAGGTTCAGGTAACAGTGTGGATTGGATTATAGTGTTGTTGTTTTTTTCCTGTCGTTGTTGTGACTGGGTTTCTCTGTCCTGGAACTTGCTTTGGAGACCAGGCTGGCCTGGAACTCAGAGATCTACTTGCCTCTGCCTCTGCCTCTGGAGTGCTAGGATTAAAGGCATGAGTCACCCCACGGGGCTGGATTATCATATACCCTCCCCCCTTTTAAAGTGAGACCCTTTTAGGTCTCCCCATGCTGCCCTGGCTGGCCTGGAGCCTGCTAAGTGTGCCCTACTGGCTTTGAACTTTTGGTGGTCCTCCTGCCTCACCTCCTGAGTGCTGAGATTACAAATGTGAGCTCATGCCCTGCTGGTGTATATGTAATAATGATAGGTGATGTTTGGTGGCTCTTTCCTGTGTGTTAAATAGCTGCATTTTACGCCTTATTTTTGAGGGTGGTGTGGTGTTTTCATCAGTACAAATTAGAAACAGAATTCCTGTTCTTGGGTTATTTCGTGTAAGAACATCGATGAAGTACATATGAGTGTGGTTGGTCACTACTGAAATTCCAGCGCTCAGAGGCAGGAGGATCAGAATCTAGGTTATCTTTAATTACGTAGTAAGTTCAAGGTTAGCCTGGGCTGTATAAATTCTTGTCTATAAAATATGCCCAACTCAAATCCAAACCCCCTAAAACTAACGCAAGGTAAACATGGTAGTATAGTATAGTATAGTACAGTACAAAGGGGTCAGTGAAAGGTTTTGCAGTAGAGGGTAAGGCCCTGCTCTGTGGAGATGACCGTATAGGAATGACTGTATAATAGGTCTGATTGGAGTCAGAAGCTGGAACTTTGCATAGGTAAGAGAGACTTTTGGTACAAACCTGGATGAAAGATGATGAGGGTGAGACTGTCTACCAAGAAGCGCGAGAAAAGTTCCATAGATAGCTTTTGTTTATTTTTTCTTGAGGCAAAGGGTAACAAGAGGTATGAGTTGAAAAAAAGCAAGGTCTGGTTTTGTGAGGGTTTTTTTTGTTGTTGTTGTTGTTTTTTATTTTTTGTTAATATATAAAGTTACTTTTGAGGCAGTTTCTCCAGCCTTGGCTTGCCAGCCTCAAACTCACAAGATCCACCCAGGTCTGCCTCCCAGGTGCTGAGATTAAAAGTGGCCTAGCACAACACCTGACCTGAAAAGAAGTTAAATAGGAAAAAAAGGGGGGGAACCATAATAAATTTAAAGTAATATGTTTTTATTAAAAAAATAGTACATAGTACAGTTTCAATGAGTTCGATTTATTATGTAGTTAATATAAAAAATGGGATATTGGGTACAGCAAATAAGCTCGAGAAATACAAATTACCTATATTATCATTTTCATATCTGTATCTTCAGATCAGGTGTATACACATAAACTGTGTTTGTGAGAGAGAGTGAATGTGAGTGTGTGAGGGGCACATTGTATGTCGGAATAGGAGATCCCATGCCCGCACATTCCAGAGGAAGATGTCAGTTGTCTAATGCTGTTTCTCTGTTTTATTGCCTCGAGACCGGGCCTCTCAGTGAACCTGAGGCTCTTGGCCATGTTGTCTGGCTGTAGAGCTCTTGGCGTTCTGTGTCTCTTGCCCAGCAATGCTAGGTTTACAGGCATGTGTACTCATGCCCATTTTTATGTGAATTCTGGGGAATTTAACTCAGGTCCTCATTTTCCACAGGAAATAATTATACCCACTAAGCTATCTCTCCAGCCCAAACTTTAATATATTTTAACAAAATATAGAAGGAATTAATCATGCTTTTATAATTTTCCCCCATAATTTCCATATATTTTTTTTTTGGATGGGGTTGAGGATAGGGTCTCATGTAATCCAGGCTGGCCTCAAGCTTTTTCTACAGCCAGTGATGGCTTTGAACTCTTCATTCTCTTGCCTTCACCTCCCGAGCGCTGGGATTACAAGTCTGTGCTACCATGCCTGTTTTCTGTTTGCCCCCTCCTTTTTTTTTTTGATGATAAAAATCTTTTTATTGCCAAGCAGTGGTGGTGCATGCCTTTAATCCCAGCACTTGGGAGGCAGAGGCAGGTGAATCTCTGTGAGTTCAAGGACAGCCTGGTCTACAGGGTGAGTTCCAGTACAGCTAGCGCTGTTACACAGAGAAAACTTGTCTTGAAAAAAAAAAAAAACAAGCAAACAAAAAAACTTTTAAGTGTGTGTGTGTGTGTGTGTGTGTGTGTGTGAGCTTGAGTTTGTATATGCATTGATGTCCTTGGAGCTGAAGCCATAGGTGGTTGTCAGCCACTTGACATAAGATATTCAGGTCCTCTTTAAGAGCACTAAGTGCCTCTACTCAGCAGCCTCTCTGGCCCTTGTTTGGGTTTTGAGGCAGGCTCTCACACTATACTTCGAGCTGCTACGAAATTCACTAGTTAGCCCTGGCTGACCGCTAGCATACAGCATTTCTAGCTCAGCCTCCCAGGTACTTAATACATTTAAATCGGCTTATTAGTATGCATTTCTATACTGTCATTGTTTCCTTATTTGTGTGCATGTCTGTATGTGTGTGGACATGTGCCATGTTGGATATAGAGCCTTTACTAGCTGAGTAATCTTTCTGGCTCCACTGAATGCTAGATAGCCTTGCCTTGGTGGATGTTATATACCTTGTATGACCAGGCCTTTTTACTCTTCACAAATAGTGGGATATCAGAATGAACTTACCAAAATCAAAATAGGAGTAAGGTCTAATTAAGAAAATTCTTTCCTGAGAGAAACTTTGAGCATATCCATTTTCTTATTTGACATCATGTGTCTGTGGCTAGGCAGGTGCAAGTGAGGGCAAGCGTCTTCTGAATAGGAAGTGGGTCTGGGCTCTTGAGCCTGAACTACAGGCAGTCATGGGTTGTCTGATGTGGGTACTGCAGTCAAAGTCTCCGGAAGAGAACCAAGTGTTCCATCTCTCTAGTCTCCTTATCCCGTTACATTTTCCAAAGAAAGCACCTGTTGGTTAGAGTTGCCTCTGTGTTTACTATCTGCCAGTTCTCGTCTTTAACCATACTGCTGGCGCCCCGCCAAATTGCTTATGGCAGATGACCATAAGCACACAAGTTAGTATGAGCTGAGACTAAGACAACTCAGAATAGGCTTCTCATTCTCACTTGGGTGACGGCCCATAGTTCCCTGTAATGCTGATTGACACCTTACAACTCAGTACAGTCCCAAGCTACTGCTTCCAATTTTGAGATGTTTTCCCTGAGAGTGGGTTTTTTTTTTAGATTTATTTATTTATTTAGATTTATTTATTTATTATGTATATAACATTCTGCCTCCATGTATGCCCGCACGCCAGAGGAGGGCACTAGATCTCAGTACAGATGGTTGTGAGCCACCATGTGGTTGCTGGGTATTGAACTCAGGACCTCCGGAAGAGCAGCCAGTGCTCTTAACCTCTGAGCCATCTCTCCAGCCCCCGAGAGTGGGTTTTTGCTGTCATCCTCACACCTTCCCCTCAGTGAATAATTTTGAATTATATCCTGGACTTCGTGAATGTATAAGTTACACAGGCACTTCATTCTAATTTACTTCTTTAAGGAATCCCCATAGACCAAATACTGATTTTATTCTTTAGCAGGGCTGCTTAGAGTCTGTCAGTTACACAGGGGTCTGTCAGAGAGCTGAGTAGTTTCTATACAGAACACGATGCTTCTCCATTTTGGCACTTCCTTTCCTGGGATTTCCCACTTGTCTGTGCCTGAGGTTATCCAGTTCCTTTGGTTGGTCAAGTCATTTAAGACTGTTCCCCTCTCCTTATGCCTAGCACAGGGTGGGCTACGGTTGTCTTCTGGGTGAAACAAAAAGACCAAAGCATTGGTGTCTGCCTGGTTTTGGTTGGTTGTTTCTTAATATCTTTTTTTGTATTTTTTAATTGATATTTATTGAGCTCTATATTTTTCTCTGTTCCCCTGCCTCTCCCCTCCCCACTTCAGTCCTCCCCCAAGATCCCCTTGCTCCCAATTTACTCGGGAGATCTTGTCTTTTTCCACTTTCTACTTCCCGTGTAGATTAGATCTACGTAAGTCTCTCTTAGTGTCCACATTGTTGTCTAAGTTCTCTGGGATTGTGGTTTGTAGGCTGGCTTTCTTTGCTTTATGTTTAAAAACCACCTATGAGTGAGTACATGTGATAATTGTCTTTCTGTGTCTGGGTTACCTCACTCAAAATAATATTTTCTAGCTCCATTTTCCTGCAAAATTCAAGATGTCGTTATTTTTTCTGCTGTATAGTACTACTCCATTGTGTAAATGTACCACATTTTCCTTATCCATTCTTCGGTCAAGGGGCATTTAGGTTGTTTACAGGTTCTGGCTATGACAAACAAAGCTGCTGTGAACATAGTTGAGCACATGACCTTGTGGCATGATTGAGCATCCTTTGGATATATACCCAAAAGTGGTATTACTGGGTCTTGAGGAAGGTTGTTTCCTAATTTTCTGAGAAATCACCACACTGACATCCAAAGGGGTTGTACCAGCTTGCATTCCCACCAGCAATGCAGAAGTGTTCCCTTTTCTCCACAACCTCTCCAGCATAAGTTATCATAAGTGTTTTTTGATCTTGACCATTCCTGTAGGTGTAAGATGGAATCTCAGAGTTGTTTTGATTTGCATTTTTTTTAAAAAAAGATTTATTTATGGGGCTGGAGAGATGGCTCAGAGGTTAAGAGCATTGCCTGCTCTTCCAAAGGTCCTGAGTTTAATTCCCAGCAACCACATGGTGGCTCACAACCATCTGTAATGAAGTCTGGTGCCCTCTTCTGGCCTGCAGGCATAAACACAGACAGAATATTATATACATAATAAATAAATATAAAAAAGATTTACTTATTATGTATTATGTATATAGTATTCTGCCTACATATATCCTATAGGCCAGTAGAGGGCATCAGATCTCATTACAGATGGTTGTGAGCCATCATGTGGTTGCTGGGAATTGAACTCAGGACCTCTGGAACAGCAGTCAGTGCTCTTAACCTCTGAGCCACCTCTCCAGCCCTTGATTTGCATTTCTCTGATGACTAAGGATGTTGAACATTTCCTTAAGTGTCTTTCAGCCATTTTAGATTCTTCTGTTGAGAATTCTCTGTTTAGGGGTCTGTACTCCATTTTTTTTTATTGGATTATGTGATCTTTTGGTGTCCAGTTTCTTGAGTTCTTTGTATATTTTGGAGATCAGACCTCTGTCTGATGTGGGGTTAGTGAAGATCTTTTTCCATTCTGTAGGCTGTTGTTTTGTCTTGTTGACCGTGTCCTTTGCTTTACAGAAGCTTTTCAGTTTCAGGAGGTCCCATTTATTAATTGTTTCTCTCATTGTCTGTACTGCTGGGGTTATATTTAGGAAGTGGTTCCCTGTGCCAATGTGTTCAAGTGTACTTCCCACTTTCTCTTCTATAAGGTTTGGTGTGGCTGGCTTTATGTTAAGGTCTTTGATCCATTTGGACTTGAGTTTTGTGCATGGAGATAGATGTGGGTCTGTTTTCATTTTTCTACATGTTGATATCTAGTTATGCCAGCACCACTTGTTAAATATGCTTTCTTTTTTCCATTTGATTTTTTTTTTTTTTTTTTTTTTTTTTTTTTTTTTGCTTCTTTATCAACTATCAGGTTCGAAGATGTGTGGATTGATATCCAGGTCTTCTGTTCGGTTCCATTGGTCCTCCTGTCTGTTCTTATGCCAATACCAGGTTGTCCAGTACTGTGGCTCTGTAGTAGAGTTTGAAGTCAGGGATGGTAATGCCTCCAGAAGTTCTTTTATTGTACAGGATTGTTTTGGGTATCTTTTTTTTTTTTTTTTTTGCTTTTAATATGACGTTGAGTACTGTTTTTTCGAGGTTTTTGAAGAATTTTTGCTGGGATTTTAATGGGCATTGCGTTGAATCTGTTGTTTCTTAATATCTTCACCATTTTTTTCTTGTGAATTTATAGTTACTACCTGGAAATTTGGCTTGATAGTATCTACATAGCTGTTCTAGAAATATGCCACCTTCAATGGTAGCTCTTTCCAGTTGTTTAAGTTTTGTGAAAACTTTGTTTGTAGATAGGGTCTCACTTTGTAGCCCAGGCTGGCTTTAGACTTCAGCAGTCTTCTTGTAATTCTCAAGTGTTGGGGTTACAGGTATGAGTCACCATGCCTGGTTTACATTAGAGATTTTTTTGTTTGTTTGAGATAGTGCCTCTCTATGTAGACCTGGCTGGCCTATCATGTTGGAGATATTTAAAGCTAACTTTGCAAAATCACAGCAGACCCAAAAGAAGTTTTACCTTTTACACTGGGCATGTTGTGCATGCCTGTAATCCCAAAGGCAGGGGGATCTCAGTGAGTTTGAGGTCAGCCTGGTCTACATAGCAAGTTCAGGATAGCCAGGGCTACTTAGTGACCCTGTTTCAAAAAACAAGCAAAAAAAAAAAAAAACCCAAGAAATTTTATCTTAAATTGTATGTGTCTGAAAACCCTAAATCACAGATTTTTCTCAGTTTATGGGTTTACATACACTCCTACTTTTTAAGTTGAAGATTTAATGATAACCTTACCTATTGAACAGAATAGCTTGGCAACATAGTATCCTATAAAGTAGAGTGGGTCACCCTTTTGTTTGGTGTGTGTGTGTGTGTGTGTGTGTGTGTGTGTGTTTAAATTTTCCTCTCTGAAGTTGTTCAGGGAAATTATTATATATGATGAGGAACCAAACTGAATAAGTACTATAGGTATAGGAGGATGTGCCAGTTCTTTTTCCCAGCGGCTGTTATGAGGATGACTTAACACCGTCATGACGAGTGGGAAGTATAAAGCGCAGTAGTGCTGTAAGTTTAAGGAGCGAAGTGCGTGGTAGGATGGAGAAGAGATAAGAGGGTGGAAGATGAGGTTGGAAAGGGTCCACAGGCCTTTCCTATAGCACACACGGATCCAGACTTCATTCACTTTGTAACAGCAGGTTTAGATTGATCCCAGTGCTACCCCCTGTAGCCCTCGCCCATTAGAATCCTAGTGGGAACCTCTAGAGATGTGGAAAAGCATGAGACAAAGTCAGGGAACCATGCCGTTGGTAGTAATCTGGGGTGGGGAGAGAACTGGAATAGAAGCAGGACCAGGACATGTAGTAGCAGAAATAACAATCAAAATAATTCAGGTAGAATATGTAAGACTTAGTGATTAGTAAGTGAGAGGGAACGTACCCTGAGATATTTTCTCGGACCCTGGCCTTCAGATGCTCTGTAAAGACTAATGTTAATGCATGTGTTGGTCTTTGCCTATAATCCTGGCGCTTTAGCCGGGCGGTGGTGGCGCACGCCTTTAATCCCAGCACTCGGGAGGCAGAGGCAGGCGGATCTCTGTGAGTTCGAGAACAGCCTGGTCTACAAGAGCTAGTTCCAGGACAGGCTCCAAAGCCACAGAGAAACCCTGTCTCGAAAAAACCAAAAAAAAAAAAAAAAAAAAAAATCCTGGCGCTTGGAGACTGAGGTAGGAGCCTAGAAAGTTTAGGCCAACCTCGGCTATAGTGAGACTCAGTCTCAAAACAACAACAGAAAAGACTAATGTTGAATTACCATGACTATTTTCTTATATCCTTGTTTAACTGAGGCAGCACATACGGGTACATATTTATAGAAGTACTATACAAATTATTTCTGGTAGAGAAGCAACTGGGATTAAACACCAGAATTATGTAGTTATAATGATGAATGAAAAAAAATTTTGGTGTTTCTTTTTTTTCTTTCCCAAGACAGGGTTTCTCTAGTTTTTTTGGAGCCTGTCCTGGAACTAGCTCTTGTAAATCAGGCTGGCCTCAAACTCACAGAGATCTGCCTGCCTCTGCCTCCCGAGTGCTGGGATTAAAGGCATGTGCCACCACTGCCCGGTTTGCCCTCTCCACTTTTAAATGTGAATGTCTGCTGTGGACATTCTGTTTTCTTGCTTGAACTAGTATTACCAGAGTATTTAGAATCAAAACTTAGGCTCTGGAAACCGTAAGAAGCTAGGTGAAGCCCTGTCTTCAGTATGCCAATTAAATAGTAAAAAGCAGAGAAAGATGTGTTCAAGTGTGACCACGTTGAGAAGAGGTGTTGGGCGCAGTGAGACCCCAGATCCCAAATTTCATGTAATCCCCTGATCTGAGTGCCTACAGCTGCTCTGAGCACGAGACCTTCAGGAGTTCCTCGTGGCAGGAGAGTGGTTTCTGGTGGGTTTGGCTGGGGCGTGGCTATCTCTATATAATCTGCCCCTGAACACAATAAAGGGGGCATTCTTGGGGAATTCAAGGATGACCCGTGTCGCTGTGTCTCTGTCTGTGTGTGTTTGTGTATTTTAACCTCCTGCCCCGTGCCCGCAGCTCCGTAACTGGGTAAAAGCTCACAGAGCGCAGACACGGGGGGCGCGATGCGCGGCAAAGAGGAACAAAGAAGAGAGTCCAGTGACACCTTTTCCCTTAAGTCACTTTTGGGGTATTGATCTGAGGTGTGGGTTAAATAAGGGCACAAGGGATGTATAACTAAGCAGTTTTTATCCAAATGTGATCGTGCCTGTCACTGACAGACCTCTTGTCCAGCCTCCTAGTCTGTCCTGCAAGGTCCTGTGACAAGTTGTTAGAATGATGTGAAATCTCTTCCTGCAAGAGAGGTTCTCCTCTGGGTTGCACCAAGACTTCAGTTTCCCCCCTTCCCAGCATGAGATTCCTGTGGAAACTAATTCTTTTGAGGGTCCATTGTTTTATTAGACTGATAGCAAAGTGGGGGGCAGCATATATGTCTCTAAGAAGTCATCTCTCCTGCCAGGGCAGTTACACTGGCAGCAAGGAGAGTGTCAATAGCAAGTTAGCAGGTATTAATATGTTTAGCATTCATCAGCCCTCACACAGTTGTTTGTAGGGTAAAGAAGCTAAGGGTTTTGAAATGGTATTGCAAAGAATCTATGCAAAGAACCTAAAGAAATAGTCATTACAAATATAAGGAACCACTGAGTGGCTAACAAGCCACTAACTTCTGGAGATGCTCAGAGGAGTTGGACAGAGAGAGGTACATCTATCTTACCTAGCCTGCTTTGGGCAGCTATGAGTTTGTCCTAACACGGAATAATAAACTCACTTAAAATGTGAAATTTTTGTGCTGTAATTTGATCAGATTTTTTTAAAAATAATTTTTATGTTCCTTGGTGTTTTACCTGCATATATGTCTGTATGAGGGTGTCAGAAGCCCTGGAACTGGAGTTGCAGACAGGTGTGAGCTGCCATGTGGGTGCTGGGAATTGATTCTGGTTCTCTGGAGAAGCAGCCAGTGCTCTCAGCCACTTAGCTATTGCTCTAGACTCTGATCAGGTGGTTCTTGAGTGAACTCTTGATGACAATATCCAACACTGTGCTGCAATGCCAAATGTTTGGTAGATTTGGTAGATGGTTTGTGTGTGAGAGAGGCATCCTAGTGGAAGGGTTATATTAAACTGACTCCAACAGAACAATTAGAAAGCTGGGACTAATGCACCAGAGTGGAGGGGCTTGTGTAAAATTGATGGCTTGGTTTGTTGTGCTCTCTCTTCTTCTTCTTCTTTTTTTCTTCATTTTTTCCTTAATCCATCTTTTAATTAATTAATTAATCTATTAACTCATCCTGGCCACAGCCTCCCCCCAGTCCTACCCTTCCAGTCCCTCCTCTAAGCCTCCCCATCCCTTCCTTTTCTGTCTCCATTCAGGAAAGGACAGGTCTCCCATGAGTATCAATAAAATATGGCATATCAAATTGCAGTAAGACTAAGCCCCTTCCCCCTTATTAAGGCTGGGCAAAGCAACCCAGGATGAGGAGTATGGTCCCAAAAGCCAGTAAAAGAATTGGAGACAGTCCCTGTTCCCATTATTAGGAGTCCAGTAAGAGGACTAAGCTCCTCAACTGTAACATATATGCAGAGTGTCAAGGTCAGTCCCATGCAGGATCCCTGGTTGTCCGTTCAGTCTCTGGGAACCCCTATGAGCCCACCTTAGTGGATTATGTGTCTTCCCATGGTGTCCTTGACCCCTCTGGCTCCCACACTCCTTTCTTCTTCTCAGCAGGATTCCCAAACTTCATCTAATACTTGGCTGTGAGTCTCTACATCTGCCTCCATCAGTTGCTGGATGATGCCTCTCTGATGATAATTGGGCCAGATCACCAATCTGATCATGAGAGATGGGAAGTTTGGGCTACTTATCCACTATTGCTAGGAGGCTAAGCTGGGGTCCTCCCTATAGACTCCTGGGAGATTGCCCTGCGCCAGGCTTCTACCCACCTGAACACCTTTCTACCAGCAGTCTCCCTCAGCACTCTATCCCTCCGTGCTCCCCCCCAACTGATCACTTATGTTCCTGACCCCACCCGCCTTCAGTCCACTCACAAAATCTCTTCCATTTCACCTTCCCAGGGAGAGCTGGGTGTCCCCCATTAGCCCCCCTTGTTACCTAGTTCTCACTGGGTCTATGGATTGTTGTGCTCTCCTTTCTGTGTGCCTTGAATGAAAGATGGCCTGGTATTTTGGATATGCTCATAAGTGGTAATACATAATTAGCATGAATAACTCATGCACGAAAGTTCCTCGTGGTAGCACCAGCGCTACTCCCACCCCCTTTCCACGTCCTTTAAGTAAAAGAGAAATTTATATATTAACTTCAGCAGAGAGGAAGTAGATGGTTTTCAGCTATATAAAACATCATTTTATCAGAATAATCCACAGCCTAATTACAATATAAAAACCCATTACTTGCAAATGCAAGAAACACTAATTTGTTTTGACAATGGCTCTTTGTTACAGTTATAAACAAAAGACAATTATCTGTCATGCTTTAAAAATTTACCTTAAATCTTTCAGTTACTGTTTTATCCTGTGTCTGCTAAGTAGATAACAATGCTTTAACATATTAGGAAGTTCTTTCAGAGTAATACCACAATCTTAAAACAGCCCAATAAAAAGACACCCATTAGAGAGAGAGAGAGAGAGAGAGAGAGAGAGAGAGAGAGAGAGAGAGAGAGAGAGAGAGAGCGCTCTTGCTTTTAATCCCAGCACTTGGGTCTCTGTGAGTTCAATGTCATTCTGGTCTGCATAGTGAGTTCCAAGACAGCCAGGGCTTTCTAGAGAGATCCTTTCTCAAAATAAGCAAACAAAACCCTTAAGTTTTACAAATATTAAATGAGGGGCTGGAGAGGTAGTTCAGTGGTTAAGAGCACTGGCTGCTCTTGTAGAGGATGGGAATTACATTCCCAGCACCCACATGGTGGCTCACAACCATCTGTAACTCTAATTCAGGGGATCTGACACTCTCTTCTCTTCCATAGGTACCAGTCTTATACACACTACACAGACATACATGCAGGCAAAACACATATGTGCATGAAATTTAAATAATAAAGTGAGAGATTGAGAGGTGGCTCAGCAGTTAAGAGCCCTTAGTACTCTGAGGACCGCGTTTGGATCCCAGTACACACTGTGTAGCTCTCAGCTCCCTGCCATGCCACATCTTCTGTTTTTTGTGGGCTCCTGCGCGCGCGCGCGCGCGCGCACACACACACACACACACACACACACACACACAGTAATGCTAGATCCTCTTCTAATCTTCATGGTTACCTGCACACACACATGTGCCCACACAACCCTTTACCCCTTTGAGATCAGGTCTTTGTATATAGGCCTAGATTCATAGCATCCTCCTATCAACCTTCCTAGTGCTAGGGTGATAGGCGGGACAATATCACCCCTGCTACTGTAATGTTCTTTAAAAGTGAATTCCCAAAAGTATTACTATGTTAAAAATGTAAATTCTTTGAGGTTTTTCATAAATCATACTAGTTTGCTTCCCTAAAAGGCTTGTATGAGTGTTTGCCTAATGCATTCGTAAGCCCATTTCTCCCATGCTCTCAACAAAATGGAATGTTATGTTTAAAAAAAAAAAAGCCCAAGCCAAAACCTTTTCCTAATTTAAGCTGGTGATATTTTAAATGGCATGCTTTTAATTGCTAGTAAGTTTTTAAAATTAATTTTCCTCATTTACTTAATGCATTTATGATCTCTTCTTGGTGTTATCCTTTTATCATAGAAGTGTGTAAGACTTAGTAGTCATCAGCATGGTCAGTAGATGATGCCAGAAGGAAAGAGCAGAGGAGTCAGAGCCGAGCCCCGAAGACAGCGACTTTCAGGGAGTAGCTAACCTGACGTCAGTGGGATGAGTGTCAAGGCCCCGATGTGAAAGGAGTGATCAAACACTTCCCTACTTCAAAATCAATCATTTCTTACACTATTATGCAATGACTGCTTTCTTAGCTTTTACTTAGGTAATTGTTATTCAGTTTTTTTCAGTTGTTATTCAATTGTTTTTATATTTCCCTGTGTCCTCAGCTAGAGTGACAGCAATGATCAATTTCTAGTTTAGTCTCAGTTTCCTTTATGGGGTGTTTTTTTTTTTCCTTCTCTGTGTAGCTCTGACTGTCCATTTATGGATCACAGAATTCAGAAATGGTAGGATTAAGAATAATAGTTTAATTGTTTAGCATGGGAGGTCAACAGTAGAGGAGAGGAACAAGAGGACAAAATCTAACAGTCAGAATCGTTCCCGAGCAGTTGCACCTTATAAGTCTACAATTAGACTTAGAGGCAGTGAGGTGTGGGACTGGAGTTGCAGAAGTAGTTTAGTAAGAACTGAAAAGGCTGCCAGATTGGTAACACAGCCTATATTCAATCTAGTACCAGGGAGGCTGAGGCAAATAGAAAAAAAATAAAGGCCAGCCTAGGCTACATAGGGAGACCCTATTAAAAAAATGTTTAGAGGATTTTTTTTGTGTGTGTATTTACCATATTTACTATTAGGGCCAGGCTTGATAGTGCACACTTTTAATTCCCACTTGGGAGCCAGAGGCAGGTGGATCTCTGTAAGGTCAGCTTGGTCTACAGAGCAAGTTCCAAGGCAACAGGACTACGCAGTGAGACCCTGTCTCAGAACAAACAAAACTTTACCATCTTGTTGATTCAGCCAAAGGGAAAGAAAGACATCCAGTTGATTCTCAGTATTGCATGCCAGCCTAGGGAAGCATAGTGTGAACAGGACAGCTGTGTTCAGCTCTGGTTTGAGTTTTGGTCAGTTCTTGCACTGACTCTACAAGTGAGCTAATAATGTGCCTAGCCATTTCTTGAGCCTTTTGAAGGAGACGGGCACGGGTACAAACCTCCCAAGATGATTCCTGAAATAATCTGATTCTCTTGCTCTAAGTTATGACTCTTCAAGTACTTCATAAAAATTTTCTTAAAATTTTTTAACTTCAGGGAAGACATGCAAGGAATTTGCATAAGACAGCTGTGCAAAATGGGGCCGGAGGAGCCTTATTTGTGGTAAGTAATCAAAATTCCTCATAATGGAAAGACTTGGAAATTTGAGTGAGTCTACTGTAATATCTTAAATTGTGGGGTGTGTTACCACTTTTGTGGCCTAGAATGTGCAGGGTTGAATGCAAAATCTTTAAAATCTCTGTTTTAATTTTGTGTGTGACTAAGAGCATGCATGTGCACTGTGTCTATGCAGAAGCTGGAGAAGGTTAGAAGATACTGTTAGATCCTTAGGAACTGGTGTTATAGGCAGCTTGAGCCGCCATGTGGGTGCTGGAAACCAAGCCTGAATCCTTTGCAGGAGCAATAAGTGTTCTTACCCTCTGAGCTTTTTCTTCCACCCAAAACACCAAAACCTTACTTAATACTTGTATTTTTTGGCATATATTGGCCATTGTAGGGATTTAAATATAGCTTGTAAAATGATGTTTGGTCCAGCTGACCCTCTCAAATAGAAACTAACACCTGGGAACCTAAGAGTATCTACGAATAAGAATTTGGGTAATTGTTTAGTAAAGTTACTATGACCACCTAACTTGGTGATCAGACTCCATGGTCTAAAAGTCAGTCATGTTGGTTGACTGAAGGGAACAAGGTTGTAACTTAAGAAATCCCTAAAGGGTATTAGTTTGAAATAGTAATATAGCCAGGGCATTCCTACGTAATAAATAGATTACTTTTCTGAGCAGTCAGCCTCCATGTTTTTGGCTTCACATTTTTAACTCTAGGTGGTCTCTATAAGCACTTCAGTTTTGGTGTACAAATCAGAAAGCTTTAGATGCTGTGTCTGTTTATCTTGATATGAGCAGTTTTTAGGAATTAGTCTAGGGTTTGACATCAATGTAGTAAACATGTACGATGATTCAGACTTTGTAAAAACATTTGAAATTATTGTCCAAAGCTTTCATTTTCTTCCCTCTTTTGATTAACACCAAAAACAAAACTCAGAGAACATCAAGATATTCTGTTTATATTAAGCTTAGTATGTTGTTTAAAATTTTTTGAGATGTGTCTTACTATGTGTTGCTGGCTGTCCCAGAACTTGGTATATAGAGCAGGCTGGCCTTGAACTCACAGAGATTTCTGTGTTATTTTTTTCTTCTTTCTATTTTTGGTTTTTTGAGAAAGGGTTTCTTTGTGGTGCAGGTACCCTTAGAAACCAGAAGGGACCACTGGATACCCTGGAACTGGAGTTAGGAGTTATAAGTTGCCAAGTGTGGCTGCTAGGAACTGAACTTCAACCCTCTGCATTAGCAGCAAGCGTTTCTAACCTCTAAGCCATCTCTCCAGCCTATATGTACAATTTTGTGTCTTAATTACATAGGGCTGCCAATTTGTATTTGATAGCCCATTCCTAATGAAGTTGGATAGCTATTTTGGGGGATTTATTAATCTTTATTAATCTTGTTTTTATTTGTGTGTGTGTTTAGCATAGAGATACTCCTGAGAATAACCCAGATACTCCATTTGATTTCACACCAGAAAACTATAAGGTATGATTAAGTAAACAATATAAGTGATTTATCAAGTACTCACTGTTTTCATCGGTGTAAAAGGCATTTTCCTTTTACAGAGGATAGAGGCAATAGTGAAAAACTACCCAGAAGGGCATAAAGCAGCAGCTGTGCTTCCAGTCCTGGATCTAGCCCAAAGGCAGAATGGATGGTTGCCCATATCTGCTATGAACAAGGTACTGAATTCAGTTTTGCCGTAGGAAACAGGAAAGGTTGTGTGTAATAGCTTCTTTATATAGAAATCATCATGGTAATCATTAATATCAGAGCTTAGGAGTTTTGGGCCCTTTAGTCTCTCTCCTTCTCTCACACAGGATGGATGGATAGAGAGACAGACAGACAGATAAAACCTCCTGTTTTCATTCTTGCAGGAAAATAGGCATTGGTGTGTAAGAGGTTTCTGTCTACCCCACTGTCATCCTGTGTCCTTCCATGCTCCCTCCCCCAACCTTTTAAGGGAAATGATCTTAATGAAAAAAAATCTCAAATGTGTATAATTTATTATGAAGGCATTTTGAAAATTAATGCAATGTTTTAACACTAAAATTACAGTGTGTGGGGGTGAATATCCCTTACTAAATGTAATTTCTTAATATTTTGACATCTTTGTTCTAGTCTTTAACAAAAGTCTGTATGTAATATGTGGTATGTATGACATTTCTCACTTTCAGAACTGTCATTCAACCCAGTTCAGCCTATGAATAAACACTGTAAGATTCATCCTCTCTTCTTCTGAGACAGGGTCTGTCTGACACAGTGGCCCAGGCTAGTTTTTTTTTTTGTTGTTGTTGTTTTGGTTTTGTTTTTTGAGACAGGGTTTCTCTGTAGCTTTGGAGCCTGTTCTGGAACTCACTCTGTAGACCAGGCTAGTCTCAAATTCAAATATCCACCTGCCTTTGCCTCCTGAGTGATGGGATTAAAGGTGTGCATCACCACCGTCACCCAGTTTAGCCCATACTAGTCTTTTTGTTGTTGTTGTTTTTTCGAGACAGGGTTTCTTTGTGTAGCATCCCTAACTGTCCTGAAACTAGCTCTTGTAGACCAGGCTGGCCTCAAATTCACAGAGATCCGCTTGCCTCTGCCTCCCGAGTGCTGGGATAAAAGATGTGTGCCACCACTGCCTGGGAAACCCAGTTTTCATGCCTCAGCTCCCAAGCACTAAGATTAGAGACGTGAAGATTAATTGCTTTCAAACAGTTTCAGCAATAATCTAGATTTTAGTTTACTTATAGCCTGTTAATACAGTAATTACATTCATGTGACAATACAACATTTCATTTACAAAGAGCTGTATAAATCCAACTGATTGTATTTTCTACTTGACCACCTGTCATAGGTGTTCTGTTGTAGCTCACCCACTCTCATCTTTATTTTGTAGACTTTATTTGGTTTAACTGTTAAGGTAGAATCACAAAAAGGAACAAAAGACAAAGGCTATCATCCTTATTCAGAGACTAGGAATAGGTTGTGTTGATTTTTTTGTTTGCTTCATATACTTCCCTAATACTGGAATAATGTTACAAAGCTTTATTTAACTAAATATTATCCTTAGTAAACACAGTTGGTTAATTTTTTCAGAAACCTTGATGTAAAATGGAGATGTAGCTGAGTGAAAGAACATTGCCTATCAACTCCAAACCCTGGGTTTAATCTCAAGCACTAAGAAAGAAGGAAAAAGCAAAAATAGTATGATATATAGTGCTTGTGAAAAGTGTTTTATTTGAAATTATACCTGTTTTTAAACTCTTTAAAAATATTTTAAGCCAGGCCGTTGTGGTTCATGCCTTCAATCACAGCACTCAGGAGACAGAGGCAGGTGGATCTCTGGAGTTTGAGGTCAGCCTGGTCTACAGAGCGAGTTTCAAGACAGCCAGGGCTACACAGAGAAACCCTGTCTTGAGAAATCAAAATATATATAATATCATATTATATATATATATATATATATATATTATATATATAAATTAAATTTAGCATGTGATGTATACGTGGACACATGCATGCCACAGCATGTGTGGAGGTCAGAGGACAATTCTGTAGAGCTAGTTCTGCAAGTTCAGTCCTGATTCAGTCTTTATGAGAGTTCCAGAGATCAAACTCAGGTCATCAGGCTTCTGTGGTAAGTAAGCAAGGTCTTTTATTTGCTGAGCCATCTTGCCAGCCCATTTTTTTTTTTTAAAATGTTTTTAATAATGAGACGTCTCTCCTAAGTCTTGTTGATAGTAAGCCTCCAGGAGAAGACAAGGCACTTCACAAGTGACAGTGTAAGAGCACTTAGGACACACTGTAGTGCTGTTCAGAGTGGGTACATTACACTTCAGGTAGTAAACATTGTAACCATCTTTTTAATGTCTTAATATTTTAGGTGGCAGAAGTTTTACAAGTACCTCCAATGAGAGTATATGAAGTAGCAACTTTTTATACAATGTATAATCGAAAGCCAGTTGGAAAGTACCACATTCAGGTCTGCACTACTACACCTTGTATGCTTCGAGATTCTGACAGCATATTGGAGACCCTTCAAAGAAAGCTTGGTATGGGATACTTCATTTCTTTTGTTAACAGTACCAAGATCAGCCCAGGGTGTGGTTACAAAAAACCTTAATGCCCAGCACTTGGGAGGCAGAGGCAAGTGGATCTACAAAGTGAGTTCCAAGACAGACAAAACTATAGAGAAACCTTATTTTGAAATACCTCCCCCACCTCTCCATTACCCCCACCCCAAAAAAACAACACCAAGATGGTCTAACAGGTTATGGTGGTGCACACCTGTAATCTTAGCACTCAGGATGCTGAAACAGGAGGATTGTTGAGCTCTTCTAGGTCAGTCTAGGCTATATAGTGAGCTCTGGGTTAGCCAGGGCTATACATTCAGAACCTAGCTCAGTAGCTCCTTTCTGTCTACACTCCCTGCCTCCCAGATCAAATTGTCTTTCTAGATCTGACATCTTCCACCTAAAATTTTCAACTTCAATATATCTTATTTGGTTTGTACTTTCTTGATACTAAAAAAAAAAAAAAATCATTTGCTTTTATTTCTAGTTTGTGTTTTTCTGATTTTCCCCTTCAAGTCTAAGCTTTTAATCTATGTGAACCATTAAGTGTGTTTATAAGGCTTCTAGGAAAGTTGTCTCTCATATGTCAGCTTTTGTCACAAAACAAAGACTGTTCATGGCCTGGAGAGACGGCTCAGCTTAATGTACTGCTCTTCCGGAGGACCCAAGTTCAGTTCCTACCCAGCATCTATATATCAGGTAGCTCACAACCATCTCCTGGGGTACCTGCACTTACATGTGAGAATATACACATACACACACAAGTGAAAATAATTATAATTTTAAGCTGTCCATGTACTTTTCCAGAGAAGCAACAGAGTAAGTAGCAGCATAGTAAGACTACTTCACAATAAGGGAAGTTTTAAAGAGGTCTAAACAGAGCATACTTATAAAATAATTGGCCATTTTCCATACAAAATTGCCATTATTGCTTTTTTAACTTCGTGAAGTTAAAGTAAGTATCTTCCTGTACTGAAGAAACAGGACTTCACACTAGAGGCGAGCACTTTCAACACTGACTTGCATCCTCAGGCCCCCACCCCCTTTTTCACTTTGTTTGAGATAGGATCTTACTGAGTTGACCAAGCTGTTCCTGCTTGTAGTCCTCAGTCTTTCAAGTAGCTGATCTTTGTCATCAGTTGTGGCTTTTTTTTCTCAAGTCCTTGCATGCCACAGATGCATTTAGGTGATGTTTAAGTGTATAAGGCAGGAAGCTCAAGTTGGCCCCAAACTCAGCTAGCTCTAAGGCTTAGATTCTGATAGCTGCTTGGTATGAAGTATGTAGCATGACTAATAAAAACGTAGAGACAGATATTGGGGTTCAACCTGAAGACCAGAAAAGCAAAGCAACCAACCACTAGAGAGATCTTTTACCTCTACCAAGTCTTCAGACCAAAAGGGCAAGATTCTGTCTTCATGAATCCTCAGGCTCCACTCCCGTGAGCTCCTGTCTCTTCCCCTTTATACTCCTCTTTCCAGCCATATCCAGTGATATCCAGCCATATCACTCCTGTCTCCAAACACTGGGGTTAAAGGTGTGAGCCACCACCACCCGGACCTGTTTCTGAATCGGTCTTGTGTAGCCCAGGGTAGCCTTGAACTTCCAGAGATCTATCTGCCTCTGTCTCCTGAATCCTGGGACTAAAGGTGTGTGCCACCACTCCCTGACCTCTAGTAGCTTAACTTTGCATTCTGACCTTAAGCTTTATTTATTGAAATACAAATAAAATACCACTATATTATTAGTTATGTCAGGTTTTATATCCTTTCTTATTTAGCACATAAATGTAATATATATGTGCTTACATTGTGTGGTATAACTGGACTTTTTGTAAAGCACAGTGTTCACATCGTTTTGCTATTACAGATGGAGTTACCCTAGTATTTTCATATGTACACATTGAATGATCTTCATGTTGTGTATTAAGATTGTGTATAAGAAAAATTGCTAAGTCACACTTGCCATATTTTACCAATGTCTTCCCTTGAGTGTATGAGTATTCCGTAATAATCTTTGATCCTAGGTTTTCTGACTCTTTGCCAATCTAATGGTATAACTGTATTATTAGCAGTCCAATTATTTGCTTTTTTTAAATGACTTTATTTTTAGGTTATATTTATTTATTTATTTTTATGTTATGTGTTTGTGCAGTACCCACAGTGGCCAGAAGGCCTGAGACTAGAGTTAGAGGTTGTGAACCACTTGTGGGTGGTGGGAACCGAACCCAGGTCCCCTGCAAGGGCTGCCAGTGCTCTAACTACTTAGCAATTTCTCCAGCTCCCATTTACTTGCTTGCTTGTTTTGAAGCTTGAGGGCAATTTTATTAGTTTAAAAGAAAAACCCCAAAGCAGGCATGGAGGTAAGCCCTGTGGCAAACAAGCAGCTAGGTGGTAGGGAAGTCGTTCAGTCTTAGCACAATGTGAATGAAAACTGAGTAACGCCTGCTCTCCAGGCTTTTATTGACTATAAAGGAACAAGCCTACTTAAGAAAGCTAGGCACAGTAAATTTTATGTTTTTATTTATTTTGAGATGGAATCTTGCTATATAGCAGCCTGGCCTTGAACTTGAGATCTGTCTTGCTTTCCAAGTGCTGATTTATATTTTGCTGGGTTCTTTTCATTTTTTACAGAAATTTAATGCACACCAATATTTTTATATACTTATGTAACATATTGTTGATATGCCATTTTTCTTAAACCATACTGCTTTTAAGCTAGAATCTATTTCTTACAGTGATCATTTACATTTTTAGGAATAAAGGTTGGAGAGACTACACCTGACAAACTCTTCACTCTTATCGAAGTGGAATGTTTAGGGGCTTGTGTAAATGCACCAATGGTTCAAATAAATGACAACTACTATGTGAGTATCCAACTTCACATATGCTAATATTCTAGAGTATCCTATTTAAAATACTTTATTTCATGCCCATGCATGTTAGTTCTTGAGTTACTCATTTAGAAGAAACTATTTATAAAAGTATCTAGAAGGTTTTAAAAGAATTATCTTTAAACATTTTGCATTTTTTCTCCAGGATTTGATAAACTTGAGTTTTAAATTGTGATGAATTTAATCATTTACATATAGTAGAAACCAAGATGTAATAAAACACTTTTAGGGCATTTACTTAGATAATATTGTCTATTGATATCATCATTTGCAGAAAAAATTTTACATATAATTATAAATATAAGTAAAGCACCTCAAACCTTCTTTTTCTCTGCAGATACTTCCTCTCATAATTTAGTGTGGATCCTTCTTATAGATGTTTAAAGCTTTTTCTGTATAGTCTATATCTGTAGTAATATGTCATATTGCTTACGTTTTTAAAATGTGTAACATTTAAAATGTTTTTAAATGTGTAACATATCTCTATTACGTTTTTTAAAAAGTTAATTTTTTATTTTATGTGCATTGGTGTTTTGCAGTGGATGACAGGTCCCCTAGAATGGGAGTTACAGACAGTTACGAGCTGCTGTGTAGGTGCTGGGAGTTGAACCCTGGTCCTCTGGTAGACAGATAGTGGCTCTTAACCACTGAGCCATCTCTGCAGCCCCCCCGTACTACCTTATATCTCACAGATTTTGTGTTTATCTCTTTAACTTTGACCTGTAAGTTACCTGGCAGTGTTCTTAATATCCAAATATGTGCCGTTTTCTAGTTAGCATTTTAAAATTACTTGCT
The DNA here is from genome assembly GCF_903992535.2 of Arvicola amphibius. Taxonomy (NCBI): domain Eukaryota; kingdom Metazoa; phylum Chordata; class Mammalia; order Rodentia; family Cricetidae; genus Arvicola; species Arvicola amphibius. The sequence continues at coordinate 87,178,951 of NC_052054.1, forward strand.
GTCCCAGTTATATCATGGTTTATCATTATAGTATTCTGTTAGTTTATATTTCTTTTGTTTGATTTCAGACAAGGTTTCTCTATGTAGCCCTGGCTGTTTTGCGTCTCTCTCTGTAGATCAAGCTGGCCTTGACTCTAAAGTTTCACCTGCTTCTGCCTCCTGAGTGCCAGGATTAAAGGCACAGGACACCACCATCCAGCTTATTTCTTAGAAATTAGTTCATAGAGATTCCTTGAGGTCTTTGTTGAAGAATGGATTTACCTTAATTGTCTGCTCGCAGAGATGTTAAAGGTATCTCCAAAGCTGATCTCTTTACAGCTTTTGCTTCGTTCATTCTGCAATGCCAAAGTTTCAAGACTAGACATTTTCTCTGCAGGGCAATGTACTTTCTAGGTTATCCTTATATCAAATGTACAGCCTTCTTTGGATCTTAACTTTGTGTGGTTAGGTTTGTGGTTATGAAGACTTTTTGTGCTGGACTGGGGTCTTGTCCATTGCCCTTCTGGTTATTGAAAACTTGGAGATAAATGTATTTGGTGTTTTCTTGATGATTTTTTTGTTGAGTTTGGCCTCTGTTATGTATTCCTCAAATAGAAATTAGACAGGGCTTTGTATGAAGAATGAATCTTGATATAGGAGCCTACAGGCATTTTTTTTTTGTTTTGTTTTTTTTTTCCAGTTAGTAGTTAGAGCTTTTGATTCAGGCCTCTGCTTATCAGTTACAACTATTGGTGATAATTATTCATTGTACTGTAATGTTTCTTCCAGCATTTGCAATTATTCTCTTGTTCCTTGGCACTTTTCTACTTGATTATTTTTATTGTCTTAGTCACTGTTCTTATTGCTATGAAGAGATACCATGACCAAGGCAACTCTTATAAAAAAGAAAGCATTTAATTGGGGCCTTGCTTGGTTTCAGAGGTTTAGTCCATTATCATGTGTAGATGGAACGGCGGGCTGTGTCCCATCACCCGGCTAGCTTTACCCAAAATAATTACACAGAAACTGTATTCATTTAAACACTGCCTGGCCCATTAATTTCAGCCTCTTATTGGCTAATTATCACATCTTGCTTTAACCCATATTTAGTAATCTGTGTAGCACCACGAGAGGTGGCTCACCAGGAAGATTCTTAACCTGCGTCCATCTTGGAGAGGAGAGCTTTGGCGACTGCCTGAGACGTCTGCCTGACTCTGCTTTCTTTCTCCCACAATTCTGTTCTGTCTACTCCGCCTACCTATGTTCTGACCTATCAGGCCAAACAGTTTTCTTTATTAATTAACCAATGAAAGCAACAGATAGATAGAAAACACTCCCACATCAATCATGACAGGAAGCTTGGCAGCAGGCATTGTGCTGGGGAAGTAGTTGAGAGCTACATCCTGATCCACAGGCAGCTCTATGAGGGCTGACACTGGGCTTGGCATGAGCTTTGAAATCACAAAGCCCACCTCCAATGACACACTTCCTTCATCAAGGCCATACCTCCCAATCCCTTCGAAAAATGCCACTCCCTGGTTACTAAGCATCCAAATAGATGGGGTTAGGGGAAAGGTGCTGTTCTTATTCAAACCACTTAAGTGATCCTCAAAACAAGTTCAGATTGAGTTATCAGTAAAGGAACTTGAGAGAGGCAGAGAGTGGTGAGGCCAGAACTCAAATGCAGAGGTTTCACTTGTGTAGGAGGAGGCCGCTTATTTGTTCCCAGGTGCTCAGCCCCGAAATAATTACACAGAAACCATATTATTTGCAGTACTGTTTGGCCAATAGCTTAAGCGTATTTCTGGCTAACTCATATCTTAAATTAACACATATCCATTAATTTGTGAGCCGGGCGGTGGTGGCGCACGCCTTTAATCCCAGCACTCGGGAGGCAGAGGCAGACGGATCTCTGTGAGTTCGAGGCCAGCCTGGTCTACAAGAGCTAGTTCCAGGACAGGCTCTAAAAAAAAAAAAAAAAAAAAAGCTGCAGAGAAACCCTGTCTCGAAAAACAAAAAAAAAAAAAAAAAAAAAAAATTGTGTATTGCCACAAGGCTGTGGCTTACTGGGTAAAATTCCGGCATCTGTCTCCGGTGGGGTGGCTTCTCCTGATTCCACCTTCTTTTTCCCTGCATTCAGTTTAGTTCCTCCCCCACCCCAGCTAAGTTCTGCCTTGCTATAGCAAGTTCTTTACTCATTAACCAATAAAAGCAACACACAGAAGGACTTCCCATACCACACTTGAAGTAAATGTAGTTTTGACTCTTTAGCTAAAGCTCTTGAAGTGTATTACATTATATATTGAAGTTATTCAGTTGTAGCTATCTTGGTAAATAAATAAATAAATTAATTTTAAGGATTTACAGATTTTTTTATAGCAGTAATTCATTAATGGCTTCAATTTTTCTATAGGAGGACCTAACACCCAAGGATATTGAAGAGATTATTGATGAACTCAGAGCTGGGAAAGTTCCAAAACCTGGGCCAAGGTATACTCTTACTTATCTATAATAAACTCTGATGGCATGACTTACACTGTAATAATCATAACCTTAATTTTTAAGAATTTTATTCTCATAAATGCTGACTGGAAGTTTACATATCTAAAGTTGTCACCTGAGCAAGATAAACTTTTTCTTAAAAATCTGTAAGATCAGGCTGGGGAGATGGCTCAGTGTTGGTAATGTTCTTTCCATGTAAGCGTAAGGATGGGTGTTAGACTCCTAGAACACATTTGAAAGCTGAGTGGGAATGGTGGTTGGGCTACAATCCCTGTTGGGAAGAGGAGTCAGGGAATTCCGAGTAAGGTGGCTGACCAGCATGGCTACAACACAAGCTGAGAGTTCAGCAGGAGACATTGGCTCCATATGTAAGGTAGAGAGTAATAGAGGTAGACACCTAACATTGACTCTGAGCCTCCAGGTACACATGCATTTCATACACATATGGAAAAAAATCTTATAAAATAATCTGATCTACCAGAACATTTATACTGAAAGAATCGTATGCGAATAGAAGTCTGTTGCTTAAAAGTTCATATTATTAGAAGATTGATCTGAAGTTAGCTTCCTTCTTATTTCCACCTAAAGATCCAGTTTTCCCTTTCAATCAATACAGGATAATTTAAAATTATTTACTATGTTCATGTATAGTGTGTATGTGGAGTTGGTTCTCTCCTTATACCTGTACAAGAGTTCCAGGTTCTGAATTTGTGTTGCTCACCATTTGCAGCAATCACATTTTTCTACTAAGCCATGTCACAGACCGTAATACAAAGTAAGCTTTATTACTAGTTTTTTCTTTTAGTACAAAATCGTTTAAATACCTCTTCCAAAAAATTATGGTTACTTTTCTTGAAATAACAATCTTGTATTCTTCCTATCTTTGTTGTCGTATTGAATATGACAGGTTCTTTAATTGGTTCTTCTAATATGACATAGTTTGATTTCTCAACTAAATATGTACAGTCATATGCCACATAATGATATTTAATCAACAATTGAACCACAGATAGTACCAAAAAATTACAATAAAGCTGAAAAGTTCCTTTTATTATCAACAGGGTCTTACTTTGTAGCCCTGGCTGGCATGGAACTATATAGACCAGGTTAGCCTTGAACTCACAGAGGTCTATCTGCCTCTGCCTCAGAGTGCTGGGATTAAAGGTGTGTACCACCATACCTGGTCAGAGTTCTTTTTTAAGAAAAAATGTGTAAATGTTAATCACTAATAATCATTACTTGCTTTTCTTTTCAGGAGTGGGCGTTTCTGTTGTGAGCCAGCTGGAGGCCTTACCTCTTTGACAGAACCACCCAAAGGACCTGGCTTTGGTGTGCAAGCAGGCCTTTAACTTATACTCAGCTGTAAAAACTGTCACTGAAGAAATAAAATATGAGCCTATCTGCATACACTTCATACTGTTTGTTTCTCTCCACTGTCCGGCTCGGCAGTAACCTAGCAACTTGCAGCTGTTAAGTATTATGTCAAAACAACAAAAACATCACCTTAGTCTACCTGTAAAGACTCTTATTATTATAATCAAGTTACCCTAGTGTAACCATTTTAAACTGCCAAGTCATTTCTATCAGTATTAGGTCATGATGAAATAAAAGTTCTCCAAATTTCAAACATGTTTTTCTTTTCCATCTCTAGATGTGGCCAAGTTTTATGTTAACATTTTCTTTTTATAAGCCTTATCAGTATCTTCGTTAAACATTTTAATACTTAAAGCATACAGTCATTACCATGTTTCTAACTTGTAAACCTCCCTGTTAGTAATAGGGGTAAGAGGGTTTTCTCCAAAAGCATTTTATATATACAGGTTCCCATTCTGTAACCCTGGTTGTATGTAGACCACAGCCTCCCAAGTTTAGGATTACAGTAAAAGCATTACTAGTAAGAAGAAAAGCCAATTTGATGTTATCTTTGATTATAACCCATTTATTTATTTAGATACAGGCTCTCCCTCTGTAGATGGGGCTGGCCCCGCCCCGAGTGCTAGGACTAAAGGTGTGCACCCGCCATCACACCTGGCCCTTTAACTGTATTTTGTTGTTGTTTTGAGGCAGGGTTTCACCATCTTTTGCTATATTCTTAACAGTGAAAGCATACATTAACTGATAATTAACCCATTTAAAAAATGGGTGAATATGGACATGTTTGTATGACTAGAAAATGAGGTAATAATACAGTATTTGGGAAAAGTCAGAAGGAAATAGCTTTAATTATTTAATTAATGGAATAATCAGATCGCTTCAGGATTTATCAGTCACTGGCCTTACAGGTGCCTCATTAGAGGAGGCAGAGGCAGGTTAGAGGTCAGCCTGGTCTGTGTAGCCAAGTCCACCCAGAGTCTATTGATCTAAAAGCAACTTTTTTGTTTCTTTCCACCCATATCCAAGTTAAATGTTGCATTCGAATAGCAGCCAAGTGCTTTCCTACTTACTGTTCATACTGGTGTTTTTTTTTTTTTTTTTAAATATGTGAGAGTGACTCCTGTAGGCACGGGACGGGTTTGGGAAGAAAATCTTATTCTTTTTTGATGCAGGTTTATGATTCTGACAAGTCCAAAAGTCACGTCAGAATATTCAGCTTGTGACAGTCTTAAACTTCTCATTAAGGTACTAACGGATACTGAAGGAGGCCACGGTTAACGATGAGGGAGAGGGTGGTTTCCTGTGGAGTTGTAATTTGGGTGGTTAAGGCACAACGGTTGCAGGCTAACCGCTATAGATAAAAACCTTCAGAGGAAGTCTGAATACAAGCAGCTACTGAGACGGTAAAATTTCCTCACACACTCCATGAGACGCAGGGTCACACGTGGACACATTTATTGAAATTTCTGTTCAGAAAGGTCACAGGATCGATCGTGTGGCTAGAAGCGGACGTAATGCCGCGTTCATTGCTACCAGTGATCATAACGGTGCTTTGGGGACTGGGTGCGACCGGCCTGGAAGCAGCTGTCAGCACGCACTGCGGCTCGCCAACGCGGACCCGCCCCACACCGCCCAGATGCCCTCCCGCTGGCGCGACCACCGCTAGCAAACCCGTCCCGGTCTCCAGTCGATCTGCGGCCCCAACTCAAACCCAGCAAAACTAGGTGCGTTCCCTTCGCCGAGCGCCGGTACCGACGTCGCCTAGCACGCGGCTCCCACCGCTCCGCGGGCACGGCAGGCCCGGGAGGCCCAGGACTTCCGGCCCCCTCCGCCCCTCCGCACGGTTCCGTTCCGCACTAACGCAAGCCGCCACTGCCGCCGCGCTCGCGGATCCTCCGGAGAGTCAGGGACGGGCGCGTCGGGGGCGGGGCACGGCGGTCACGCCGCCCGTCCCGTGCCTGCAGGAGTCACGTGCCCGCCTGGGTCACGTGCTCGCGCCGCAGCCAATCGCAGAGAACGCTGTCCAGGAGCAAAGGAGGCTGTGGTGAGAGACCGACCAAGACCGGAGATGTTTTCAAGCCTGGCCCCGGCGGCATTAGGGGTTGTTGCAGCGGCGGAGACACCGGCAGCGGCGGCCACCCGGAGGCTCTCGATCAGGGGCTGAACCCTTCTGCGTCCGCCGAGCCTCGGGTCCGTGCGGGCCAGGGGGGCGTGGCGACCAGAGGGGAGGAAGGAGGGCGCGGTTTCGAGTCTGTCCCGGGCACCAGGGAGGAGACCCTCAGTTCTGTGCCCCGTCTCCTTCCGGGAGTCAGGTAGGGGGTTGCGCCTCCGCCAGCCGCACCCAGCCGCCACGCGCCGCCCGGCCCGGTCCGGCCCCAGCCCGCGGCGCGGCGCGGCCGTCCGGACCGTGACAGGCCGTTGGTGGCCGCCCCGCCCGGCATCCTGACGGGTCGCGGCGCAGGTGGGGCTGCGGCTGGGCGACGCTCGGGCGGCGGCTAGCGCGAGCGCCTTGGCCGGGCTTACCGGAACATGGCGCGGCCGGGAGGGCGCCGCCAGCGCACCGGGACGGGCGGCATCGCGGGGGCGCGCCCTGCCGCCGCGCGCTCCCGGTGCCAGGCGCGCTGCGTGCGCGGATGTCGGTCGGAGACACGGTGCGGGCCGGGGCGTAGGAGGCGCGGTGGGTCCCGGGAGAGGTGCGTGAAAGCGAAAGAGCTGCGGCTGGTGTTGTCAGTTCTTTCTTAAATGCCTGTGCGACCTGCCCTTGCCGGCGCTGGGCGATCAGGTCTGAGTTTGTGCCAGTCTCGGTTGGGATGATGTTCGGAGACCCTTAGAGCACGTTGGAATCTTAGATCTGATATTGAAGAGTTATATGGGGTGACGCATCCTTCAGGCTCCAAAGCGTTGAATAAACGGTTGTCGAAAGAGGTCACCGAAACCCAGCTGACAGCTGTTTTAATAATCACAGTGAGAATCGTTGAGGATGGAAGTGGACAGAATTGCACTAGTTGAACACGTAGGGAACATATGAAGCAGTGTGTTGTAGGGACTGTAATTTCCACTGGACACCTTGTAGATCCAGCAATCGGTGACGCTTTGGGATTATCCCTAATTCTGTGGTTGAGATGAACCCTGCATTCTCAGTCATGTGTTTCTTCTTGTTTTAAAATGGTCTGAGTCGATTATGAAGGAAGACGAACTCTTCTTGTACTCATTAAAAACATATGCTTAAGTCGGCCGTTAAAAATCTTGGTTACTGATCTTTTTCAATTTCGTCAGTCTTTACACAAAGGCTTTCCTGGAGATTAACTCAGAACTGGCAATATGTGCTCTGTTGGTGTCCAGTTTAAACCACCGCGTTAGAATCGCCTACGTAAGGATGAAGATGTTATGTTACCCTCTAAGAACATTTCAGTACAACATTTAATATTTTAATACATTTGTTTACGTGTGTAGGTGTGGGTGCAGAGGTTACAGGACAACTTCCTAGAGTTGGTTCTCTTTTTCCACTATGTGGGTCCTAGAGCTCCAGTTCAGGCCCTTGTTTTGGTTTCAGGTAGCTTTTACACTCTGAGCTATCTTGACTCCCTACTGTGAACCTTTTGATAGGGCTTTCATTTGAGTTAAAAGCAAAAATATATGAAAATTCGAAAAGCATCTCCCGGAGTTGATAGAGTGAGAAAGGCTTGACACTTAAGAAACCTTTATGCTTGATAGAGCACTCATCAAATTTCTGATGCTCAAGAGGGGTGGTGGTGGCGGCGCAAGCCTTTAATCCCAGCACTAGGGAGGCAGAGGCACAGATCTCTGTGAGTTCGAGGCCAGCCTGGTTTACAGAGCGAGTTCCAGGACATCTAGACCATTACACAGAGAAACTGTGTCTCAAAAACAAACAAACAAACAAACTCAACGACAACAAAAAAATCTAATGCTTACATGATAGCTCAACTCAGGACAAACCTAATTGTTCAGCGAGCTGTTCTGTTTTGGAGAAGGGAAACCAGAGGGTTAAGTGTATTCCTTTGTAGAAGATTTGAAGCTGAGAAGTAGCAAGAAGATGGTAAAACAAAGTCAGTGTTTCTTTGAACTTTAAAATTATTCCTATGCAGCCTATTTTATTTTTGTTTAATCAAGTAACAGAGAGTCTTCCTGGCGGGGGGAGTTGGAGGTCTTTCTCAATTTCTTACAGATTCTGTATTTTAAAATTGTTAACATAGCTTATGTACTAAGTAGAGTTGGAACAGTGGGAATCTCTAGGTATGCATTCTATGAAGTCTGTTTGAGGAGGAGTTAAGAGAACAATAGTGAAAGAGCCCAGTGGCTGAAAATGTACAAAACATTTGTCATGGTGGGTTTTTTTTTAATTTTTATTTATTTTTTTATTTTCAAGACAGGAATTCTCTGTGTAGTTTTGGTTGTCCTGGAACTCACTCTGTAGACCAGGCTGGCCTTGAATTTACAGATATCAGCCTGCCTCTGCCTTCCAGATGCTGGGATTAAATCCTGCAGCACTGCCTGGCTTTTGTATTGGTTTTTTAATCCAGGAAAAAATACTTGCTGAACTTTATAGAGTCCTGGGATTAAAGGCAGCATATAAAGGCATGTGCCACCACACTCTGCAGTTAATTTTTCTTGAAGAATTTTTTTGAGACGGGATCTCTCCCAGACTGGCTTTAAATTCAGAATGTCCTTGAAGGATCCTCTTGTGTACTATACCTTTTTTTTTTTTTTTTTGCAAGCTTTCAACTGAGTTACATCTCAGCTCCTGTTCCACCACCCCCTTTTAAAAATGTTTATTATTTTTAAATATATAATTTGTTTTTATTTTGTGTACATTGATGTTTTGCCTGTGTGTCAGTGTGAGGGCATCAGAAGCCCTGGAACTGGAGTTACAGATGGGTGTGAGCCCCACTGTGGGTGCTAGGAATTGAACCCTGGTCTCTGGAAGAGCAGTTAGTGCTCTTAACCACTGAACCACCTTCCAGCTCCTTAAAGGTTTACTTTTAATTATGTGTCGGTATAAGCATGTACTGGTGCAAGGTGTCTTGAGAGGACAGAGGTATTGATCCTCTGGTACTGGGCTTACAGGTGGTTATGAGCCATCTGATGAGGGTGCTGGGAGCCCTCATCAACACAATACTCAACCCTTTTTAATGTTTTGTTTCCTGAGTGGGTCCTCTTAAATTGACTAGACATACTTTTCATCTTTCTTGTGTTAGCCTCACAAGTAGTTCAGATTATAGGCTTGTCCTACTAGTTCTAGTTTTCTTGAAGAATATTAATTTCAGTCTGAAAAGAGAATGGTTAGTGAGATTAGTCATCTCTGTCATTGTAGGAAGTTTAACTCCTCCAGCATACAGATTTAAGAACTTTGGAGTGGCATCAATTAGGTAGAATTTCCCTTATACTTACAGTGGGTTGCTTCAGGATTGTCTTTCTGATGGGGAATTTATTGCTAACTGAACGTGTATTTGTTATACTCATGTCATCTACAGGGCATATTTGAAGAATTAGTCTTAGAACTAGAAGTGAATTCACATTTTCTAGTCCACGTCCTTCATTTTTCAAATGAAAAAGTAAAAGCTTGGTAAGAGGGCACACGACTTAGCGTTGTCTAGAAGTCTCTTGCTGTGAGATGCTAATGTGTCCTTTCTTTAGGAGTAGATTATGACGTGGAAGAAGAAAGACCGCGAACTGTAACTGAGACGGTAGAGACTTAGGTTCTTTGTCACTTTTATTTTTTCTGACAAATCCTGTAACATTCAGAACTTTGTATTCTTCACTTACCAAAAATAATTTCCTGGGGTTGAAGAGTGCCTGCTTGGAATGTGTGAGACCCTGTTCAGTCAGCACCATCACTACCATTATTATTATTATTATTATTATTATGCATAATTTTGTTGGGTAGAACAAACGAGAACACACCAGGAAGTATATTGTACACTGGGAACTTTTATACAGACAGAATGTGATGATGCTACTTTTACAGAAAATGTAGTTCTCAAGCGTAACAAGATGCTTCACTTCAGTCCCTAGGTTTTTGCTTAGCCCCAGCTTTGTTATTTTCTGCACCTGCTATTTTGGGGATTATAATTCCTTGTAGATAGATTTTTTCCAATCCCCACTTAGTTCTAATCTTGGTAAAGAGGCTTATGAACACTAAATATTGCTTTAGCCCTCCAGTTTCTCTTGGAGAATATAAAGTTGCTTCGTACAGCATTTGAAAACATTCTTGTTATACACTCATGCGTGCATAATTTGTTTCCTTAGCAGACAATGGCTTTTTAAAAGCAATAGTGACAGTATTGATGATCATTTGTCTTTCTGGTTTCTAGATATGGCAGAGCCAGAAATAAATATTCTTTATAAATTTGATTTTGAATAGCTCATGGTTTTTTGTTTGTTTTCTTTTTGTCTTTTTGTTGTTATTGTTGTTCATCTAGTAATTCTGAAATATATAAAAATGCTGTGGTGGCTTATGCCTGTAATCCCAGTGCTTAAGAGGCTGAGGTAAAAGACTCACCCCAAATTCTAATTCTAAGCCAACCTAGCCACAACATGAGTTAAAGGTCAGCAGCCTAGGTTAGAGTGAGACCTTGCATAAATATACAGAATATGTAATAACTTTGTCCTTCCTTTTTTCCTTCCTTCCTTCCTTCCTTCCTTCCTTCCTTCCTTCCTTCCTTCCTTCCTTCCTTCCCTTATTTTTTCTTTTGAGACAGGGTAGTCTTACGTAGCCCTGAAGACCTGGAATTCTCTATGTAGACCAGGCTGGCCTTGAACTCACAGAGATGCTGCCTCTCTAGTGTTGTATTTGTTTTTTATTTAAAGTGCACATTTTTCTAGTGTTTTTTTCTGTTATTGATATTGAAAAATCAATAAATTGTTACAGTGTTGCCTAGATTATCAGAGTATTTTTAACTTTGAACATACAAAGTATTGATTATCAGCCATTCACGCCTTTAATCCCAGCAGGGAGGCAGAGTCAAGGGGATCTCAGTGAGTTGGAGGCCAGCCTGCTCTAGAGTGAGTTCCAGGGTGGCCACATTGTTCGAGTGCTTTGTGGGAGTCTTGTTCAAGGTTTAGTCAACATTTCATAAGCCTATAAAACAGTGTACTAACATGGCAAATTAAGCTGATGCTGTGGATAGTTATGAGATAATAGGTGTTCACAAGCTAAGTAGTTAGAGCTTCTGTGTGTGTGTTAGCCATTTCTCTCTGGTCTCTCTTTAATGAAAAGTGGTTAGCTGTTTTTAAAGAACTCTAAGGCAATATTTATTAAATCTCAGAGTCCATGAAAAAATGAGCAAAGGGCAATTGTTCGGCCAACTGGGAGGCCAGGGAGGAAAATGAGAATAGTATTTTTATAAGAATACTGAAAAATAAGCCAGTAGGGTTTTTGCAAGATGCATATGTGGGTTGTTCTCTATTCCCCCACCTCCTTCCATTGTTGGAGGTAGATCTCATGGCCTAGACTTGCTGGTCAAGCACTGTATTGTATCTCTGAGCTCCATATCCAGCCCAAGATTAGGAGCTTGTCACCAAGAACTTGAGTTGGTTCTTTATCCCCATGTGGCGGGAGGAGAGAGCTGACTCTTGAAAGCTGTCCTCTGACTCCATGTGCATACTATGGCACATGCGTGTCCCCACAATAAATGTCTAAGAAGTGAGATGCACTAATCACAGACCATAGTGACTAAAGGAGGAAAAGAGCATACTGAACGCATATAGCTCTTTATAAACGTCTAGAGCCAGCGAAGGGAAATTTGAGTTTGTCCAGGTTAGAAAATAGCATCCAAGAAAAGGTTTCCATATTTCTTACTAGCGAGGCCTTCCAGAAGCCTGCCAAATTAAAAATTTTAACTTTAGTTTCTAAAAAGTTTAATTGAAACATAGAACTTAAGTATACAAGGTAAATTATGAAGGAAATTACAGTGTAGAAGTTATTTTTTTTAATTCTTAGAATATAGAGGTTGTTTTGTCTGGAGCTACTGGAGAGATTGCCCAGGGTTTAAGAGCACTTCCAGTTTTTCCAGAGGACCTGAGTTCAGTTTCCAACATCCACATGAAGTGAGTTACAACCATATGTAATTTCAGCTCCAGTGTAGCCAGCACCACACACACACACACACACACATCCCTTAACAGTATTTTCCATAGCCAGATCCCCTAACAGTTGTCCGTTGTACTGAAGTGCTTCCCAATATGTAGTAGTTTGTCTTTTCGGTTATCATTATGTATTTGAACTACAATTGGAATAATTATCACAAATACTAGCAGTAAATACTTTTAACTATTGAAATTTACAAGTGTATGTCATAGTTTTTCAGATTATTTTGCCTACAGGGAAATTGTACTCATTCTGCGCCCAACTTTAATTGTATTTTTATTATCTATCTATCTATCTATCTATCTATCTATTTATTTAATGGTCTTTTGAAATAGGATCCTGCTCTGTAGTCCAGGCTGACTGGGAACTCACTTTGTTGACAGATAGCCCCGGAATTTGTGATCTTGGATAACAGAATTGTACCACCAAGACTAACTTCTACCTTCTAATGGAGAACAAAAACCATATGTGATTTTCTTTTCTGCCTAGAGTAGCTATATTAACTCAGGATAAAAGAAGGCCTTAAAAGTTACAGGGATTTGCTGTTTACTAGTGAACTTCAGGCTAGCCTAGGCTACATAGTGAGACATAGTTTCCTTCCCCAATAAACAAAAAAGTTACAGTGGTTTGAGTTTACAAAGTACATTTTACATCTGAGTTCTTTGATTTTCACAACTATTTGTGAGGCATAAAGATTTGTAGGCTAACTTTATGGATCATGGATGGAATCTAGGTTAAAATCGCTGGGAGTCAGCTTAAACTTCTTTGAAATTCACTTGTGAGTGAGAAGTGTGAATAAACCTAAAAGAATAAAAATGAAAGACGAGTATTTTACATAGCTGAGGTGATTGACCATCAGTAGGGATTATTTAATCTTCAGAAGTTATTCCCATCTTGCAGGACTTAGAAACACATCACAGATAAAATAATATGCTATTTAACATGCAATTGAATAGGACAAAAAATAGCTTTTTACTGAGTTTCTGTTTTTCTTCATGTTATGAAAGGTAAACAAGAGGTTGCTTGGTAGCATCTCGGCTTACTCATTTTGTCCTTTGTTGTGAAGAAGGAAACTCTGTGGTTCTTCATTCTCCTGGCATCTGTGCTCTTGCTCTATAGTTGGCTATTAAATAAATAATACTTATATGGGGATTTACATAAACTCACATTTGTGTTGAAATTATATTATCACTTCTATTCTACTATTTAAAAATACTTGTATTTTTTTTTTTTTTTTTTTTTTTTTTTTTTTTTTTTTTGGTTTTTCGAGACAGGGTTTCTCTGCAGCTTTTTTAGAGCCTGTCCTGGAACTAGCTCTTGTAGACCAGACTGGCCTCGAACTCACAGAGATCCGCCTGCCTCTGCCTCCCGAGTGCTGGGATTAAAGGCGTGCGCCACCACCGCCCGGCAAAATACTTGTATTTTTAATTTGCATGTGGTACCTGTGTGATGGTCAGAGAACAGCTGATGGCACTCAGTTCCTGTAGATTCCAGGCATGTAGCTCAGGTCCTCAGGCCTGGCAGTGGTCTACCCCACTGGCCCTCACTGTACTTCTTAAGGCTTTACTCTGTGTTGTTGTAGAATGTATTTGTCTCTAGCTATATGAATTTGGATATTAGCTAATATATGGAAAATAGTATTTATATATATGAATTAACCCTTCATATCCTCTAGACATTTTTTCTCTTTGTTCTTCAGTCAGATTTTTAGGAGTTATAAGAATTAAGCAAATAAGGGGCTGGAGAGATGGCTCAGAGGTTAAAAGAACTGACTGCTGTTCCGGAGGTCCTGAGTTCAATTCCCAGAAACCACATGATGGCTCACATCCATCTATAATTAGATCTGGTGCCAAGAACACTATATACATAATAAATAAATTTAAAAACAAAAAAAGAATTAAGCAAATAATACTCTAACATGTATATTGCAGTTTTTATATTACTGAGTTAACTAGTGCTACTGTTAGATCAGAAAACTATGTACTAGGAAATATTTTAGCTGCTCTTTAACCCCTTTGTGCTGTCTTCTCCTGGTGAACATTATTAGATTTTCACAACTTTTATCTTAAAAATCTTTTCCTTTGGAATCATGGCTTTTACAGCCCTTTTAAAAGCTTCAGAAGAAACTTCGAATTGGATCATTCCACTTTTACTATCCCAGTTATGACTCTGGTAGTTGTTTCTGTCAGTTGCTGTATGACTTCATATAGAATGTTCTTGCTATGTAGCCCAGGCTGGCCTGAACTTGCGACAATATTCCTGTCCCTTAGACCTGAAATTAAAAGTGTGAGCCACTAGACTGAACTCCTAACTATTGCTTTCATATATACTCATGTTGTCAGAAAGTAGAAATGGGGTGGGGAGGGGGAAGGAGGGAGAACTGTGGTTGGAATGTAAAACAAATAAGAAATTAAAATAAAATAGAATGGTTATTTTATATTTTTATATTATTATTATTACTATTATTAATGAAGATAGGGTCTCATTGTGTAGTAGCCCTAGTTGACCTGGAACTTGCTATGTAGACCAGACTAGAACTCACAGAGATCTACCTGCCTTTGTTTTCTGAGCGCTGCGATTATGGGAATTCCCAGTCATGCCTAACTTATTTTTTTATTTTTATTTATTTGTTTATTTTTGATTTTTTCAAAACAGGGTTTCTCTATGTAACAGTCCTGGCTGTCCTGTAACTCGTTTTGTAGACCACGCTGGCTTGAACTCACTGAAATCTGCCTGTCTCTGCCTCCCAAATACTGGAATTAAACACGTGCACCACCACCGCCCCACTTTTATTTTTTAAAATTATTCTATTTTATGTTTATTAGTGTTTTACCTGCTTGTATATCTGTGCACCAAGTACCTGCAGAGGTTAAAAGAGGGCATATGTGGCAGTCAGCAGGTTGTTAAGGGCAACAACTGATTGATGAGCTATTTTTTCAGTTCATTCCATTAAAGGTAGCAAGTGAAGTCAGATAAACAGTATAAGCAGTGCTTTAAGTAAGTAAATCACTAAATAGATCAATAAACCAGCATCTAATAATTAGTATTTTTTTTTACCGTATTTTATTTTATTCCCTCCTTCCACCTTCACAACTCCTCATGAATCTGTCTTGAAGAAATGGGTTGGTACTCCTGGCTTAGTATTTGTATCGTGCTCCACTGGCTCTCAGTTGTCTCTCTCCCTTTAATCCTTTCTAGCAACTTTGGTATTTTCTTGTACCATTCCTGACTGATTGCATAAAAACAGTACTTAAAGCCTTGCATATGTCCCCCCTTTTTGGTGGTAATCAAGTCTGATCATTCTTCTGGTTTTTGAGGATTGTTGCTGTCTATGTGATTCTAAAGTGTGACTGTTTTTCTGAACAACAGGTAAGTTTTTTTGATCTGAGTAGAGAGCTTGCTGTGTTGAACTTGTTGGTGGATGCTATTGCAGTGGCATCTGTGGTCCTGGGCCCTGTCAGAGCCATTCCTAACAGGACTGGTAAAAGAGTACAGGCGTTTTCATATTTTTTGACTCTAAGGGATGTAAATGTTGAACTTCACTTCTGGGTGCACATCTTTGTTGGGGCCCAAGAATACCAGTTTGCAGCTGTCTTCTGAGGCAGGTGAACTGTGTCCCATTAGCATCTATTGCTCTTTTAACTAGTCTGGTACAGCCCTTTTAATTTTTTTTATTTATTTTATTTTATTTTTTTAAGGAGACAGGGTCTCTCTGTGTAGCCCTGATTGTCCTAGTACTTGCTCTGTAGACCAGGATAGCGTCAAACTTAGAGATCTGCCTGCTTCTGCCGAGTGCCAGGATGAAAAGTATGTGCCACCATTTTACAGCTTTAATTTTTGTACATTGGCTTTTCCTGTGACCTGAACAGTAGGTGGCCCAGTTAAGCACACCCCTTTTGTGTTGGTTATTCAGTCTGCTCCAGTATAAACACGTCCTGCAGTCCTGACCTGGGTTAAGGAGCTCGTGACTGGCATTTATTAAAGCCAGCATTTTGAGACATGGCTTTCTCACATGAATAACTTCTCTATGACCAGTCTCCATATTATTCCTTTTTTCCTTTAAGACCCATTACAACCTTAACTTTGTACCTCTGTGGGAGCTTCCTTTCAGGTCCGTTTGTGGCAGAGTCCACACAACCAATATTTAAGACTATTAGGTTCCCCCATAATCTTTTTTTGGGGGGAGGGTGTCCTCTAACAATTCATCCATAGGCTGTCACTATCTGGGGCCATTCTCAAAGACAATCATAATTTGTTTTCTTGTTTAGGCAGTTCCCACACAACATGATGAACTTTGAGGGATATTCCATGGCTCACCTGTTTCCAAGTAGCATCTCCTGAAGGAGATAAGGCTGAAACCCTCTGTGGGGCCGTTAGTTATATTGATGGGTGTCCAGGAATTGAAGTTGCTGTGGAACAGATTGCTCTTCAGACGAATTTATATGCAGGGGTACTAGCTCAAGTGTACTTGGGAGGACACCAGGAGGTAGAGTAGGAGCTGAGCCATTGTTCCCATTCTGAGGTAACTTTTGAGACGGTCAGTTTAGAGGATGGTTGAGGCTGGGACTCTCATGGTTGACTCCTGGCTTGGGTTCACAGCAGCATTGGTGTGGGTGCTGTGTAAGCTACAACTGCTGGTGACACCTGCAACTTTAAGAACTGAGGGAGTGGTGAGGATTGGACAATTTTTCATGCAGTATCAGCCAAATCTTTCAAGAATTGCTAGAGGCAGGTGTGTCCATACTCTCAGAAGTCCCTTGAGCCCCTTGGGAGCAGTAGAGGTGGACAGCCAAACATGACCTTGAAAGGGGAATTACTGCATCCACCCTAAACACTGTAAGTGACAGAATTTCTTCTGGCCAAGGGAGCCTGTGTCTTGGCAGTGCTTGGCCACTGCTATTTTAAAGGTTCGATTCATTCTCACAACTTGGCCTGATGATTGGGGGCAGTCCCCTGTGTGCAACGTTCACGCTGATCCTCTGTACAGGTAGGAAAAGCTTCCACCCACACTGCAAAGTGCACACGGTAAACAGCAAATCTCAGTACCTTTGCTGGGTTGACTGTCAGGAAAGTCCACTTCTAGATGCTCTTTTCTGTCAGTGTGGGAACCTCGGGTCCCTCTCTGGATTGTTCCGAGTATGCTGTAGACATGCTTTGCTAGCTTGTTGGGTCAGTGTTGGCAACCTCAGAATCACCAATACATTTGGAACAATTCTTACAGGGCAGTTTTTCTAGATGGGTTGCTTCCTGAGCTTGTTGAACTAGGCTGGGAGCTGTCATCTCTGGAATTATTTTCTTATCTGAGGTAATTGGCCAGTCCTGATTTTTAGTAGCTCTTTGATCAGTTGTTCTTTTCCTTTCTTCCAGCTTCTGTGAATGAACTCTGGTAGCACCTGAGTGTAAATATACTTTTTAGGATGGGGGTAATGGAGGGGTCTGTGGGGTCATCTTCACAGAGGGCAGTCTGGACTGCCAGTTGGTTTCTCCAAATCATTTGACCTTGACTCTTATGTGAGTGTGATAGTGTAACACTGTCACAGCCGTGGGCCCAGACAGCTTCTTGGAGCTGTGATGTGGGAGGGCTTTCTATCTATTGTTGCTTTCATTGGTTAACTAATAAAGAAAACTGCTTGGCCTGATAGGTCAGAACATAGGGCGGTGGGGAAGACAGAACAGAATTCTGGGAGGAAGAAGGCAGTGAAGCAGTCGCCATGATTCTCCGACCTGAGACAGATGTAGGCTAGAATCTTTCCTGGTAAGCCACCACCTCATGGTGTTACACAGATTATTAGAAATGGGTTAATCAAGATGTGAGAGTTAGCCAGTAAGAGGCTAGAGCTAATGGGCCAAGTAGTGTTTTAAAGAATACAATTTGTGTGTTGTTATTTCGGGTGTAAAGCTAGCCATGCGGGAGCTGGGTGGTGGGATGCAGCCTGCCATTCCTTCTACAATTGGTGAAAAGCAGGCCTGCTCGCCTCTTCACTACAGAGCCGGAAGATTTTTGTCTCTGTTTTTAATTTTTTTGCCCTCTGAGGTAAGTAGTTCCTTTCTTGATGTATTGCTGCTTTGAGTCTCTTGATGTGAGGAGCTGTTCCCCCTGTTGTTGGCCTCAGCTTCCATCAGCAAAAGGTTCCATGTCTGAATTGGAAAGTGTCTTGTCCTTTAACTCCAGCAGTGAGGAGAAAAATCACTTAAAAATTTTCTGCAGTCATAGAGGGGCTTTTCCTCCTAACAGAGCTAACATCTTCTTGGATGAGGGTAGGGCCTGGGAAATCCCTTAGTGCTAGGGCAGATACCATTGGACGGATGAGATCATGTGGTCTTTTGGGCACTATGTGGTGGTGCTGGCAGTTGGAGCCAGTAGGAAGGCAGCATCATGGGTTTCCCTCTGGGGTAGCTAATGGGGGTGCTTTCTTGGTGTTTTCAGACTTAACAGTCTTTATGGAACTGTGTAAGTCTCATACCAGGATTGTGCAAACCCTGTGATCAGAAAAGTTCCCTAACCAGGAGTTGGGGATTTTGTTTGTACCTAACCCAGTGAGGTGAAGAGGACCAGCTTTTAATTCAAGCAGGTGCTTGCCTAGCTGGCAACCTCACAGGGACTTAAGAGATCTTACCTTAGGGCCACATGTCATGCTTAGTTACCTCCTATTACAGGGATTGAGTTCCCATGCAGGTGAAAAGACTTCAGAGGAACACAGATTGTACCCTATCAGATTCCATAGGTCTGGAGCCATGGGACTATTGCAGGAATTCACACATTTATTTTAAATTCCTAGTCTATTTCTGTAGAGACCAGTACCAGTGTATCAGTATCTTTGGGGTTCTTCCTTGGAGACCTGTGCCATGTCAGTATCCCATCCAGGCCACAGATGCAGTCTCCTGTGGGATGATTTAAGCCTACTGGTATGGTTCTTTCTTCCCAGCAGTCTTTACCTGGTATGGACATCAGCCTAGTCCATCTGATGGTAGACTAGGAGGCCCAAATCTCTAGGCCTCCTGGTCCCTTGGCACTGAGTGCACAGACTTCCAAGTTCCAGAGACCTTCGGTGGACTGAGACCAGGAAGTGGTAGTCTTTCTCAAACAACTATGATAATGGTGAGGAGATCTCACTTTGGTCTCCAGGAATGTTTTGGGACTTTCTGGAAAAAGCACTCAAACACCACTGAGAGGGGAAGAGAGGTGTCATCGTGGTCTGAGGCCTTTCAAGAATCTTTCATTGGTGTTGGAGTGTATAGACAGAAGTTTCTGTCCCACCTGATCCTGTAGCCACTCAGTTCCAAAGAAACACACAGAGGCTTATGTTAATTATGAACTGGCCTATTAGCTCAGGCTTATTATTAACTAGCTCTTACAATTTAAATTAACCCATACTTGTTGTCTATGTTTAGCCATGTGGCTTGGTACCTTTTCTCAGTGCAGCATTCTCATCTTGTTTCCTCTGCGTCTGACTTGTGACTGTCTGCCTTTCCTCTTCCCAGAATTCTCTTAGTCTGGTTGTGCCACCTCTACTTCCTGCCTTACTACTTGCCAATCAGTGTTTTATTAAACTAATATGAGTGAAAATCTTACAGTGTACAAAAATATTATCCCACAGCAGTTTCCCTTTTTATTCTTTTCAAAACAAGACCCTGAATCTAAACTCCTTTTTAAGATTTTTCCTGACCATTATCCACAACTTGTAACCAGTACATTAAACAAAGACAAATGTCCATAATCCAGTTTTTGGGAATGTGAGCTAGGCATAGTTTTTCTAGGCTACTTCCTGCAGATTGGGGTACTGATAATTTTATGGAGAACCTAAAGATAATTATGATTATGGTCAAGTCTTAACTGGAGTATTCTGTGAGGCTGGATTATCTCATCCAGCAGCCTTGAAGCTGTTCTGAATACATAACGCAGAAGAAACTGTAACAGAGATGCTCAGAAACGTCGGATCCATCCATTCCCTTTGGAGATTTTTTTTGGGATTTTCCTAGATCAAACCTTTTTTCTTAACCAAGAATGAGTCCATGACCTCTCATTTCCTGTGGAAACAAAAGCAAAATCTCTTCTCCAAAGTAGCATATTTTTTGACTTAAGTTTTGAAGTCAAGGCATTCTCAAAATATATAGGTTGGATTAATCTAGTAGCATTTATAATGAAATGTCTTTTAGCAGGTGTTGCTCCTTCCTCAGCAGTCAAACAATTCAAAGACAACACAATAACATACAGTAGCCAGACTCTATGTATTTTCCTTCTTTATGTGGTTTTGTTTTTTCTTACTCTATTTCTTTTATTTTTTAATTGTTTTTTTGTTTTGTTTTGGGTTTCTTTTTTGTTTTGTTTTGTTTCGTTTTGTTTTTGGAGACAGACTTTCTCTGTGTATCTTTGGCTGTCCTGGAACTCCTTCTGTAGACCAGACTGACCTTGAACTTGCAGAAATCCGCCTGCCTCTGCTTTACAAGTGCTGGAATTAAAGCATGTGCCATCACAACCAACTACTCTGTTTCTTTTTTTTAGTACTTTTTAAATCCTTTTTTCTTTTCTCTCCCAAGCCTACACATATTTTAAACACACTGTAAACTGTTGTATTACCCCTCCCATTTGAATCTATCTTTACTGTATATCTCTATCTTTTTCTGACCACATGAGTAAATTTAATCTGCTAAGTGATATGGGTAGAATTAAAGCTGTGACTTTGGTGGCTGGCTCTGCCCCATTCCTTAGCTTTGTAAGAGTCTAGCTTCATGGCAGAGGTACTCATGGGACCCATGCCTATTCTTACAAATCTGTGGAATTTCAACTCCACCATCAAAAAGCCGGATGTAGGCTGCTCCTAAACATCAATTAAGTGTTTGGTGGCAGAGCCTCTAAAAAAATTTGCGAGATTTTTGCTGCTAATGCTGAGTCAGGGAGCCTCCAGCAAACAGAGCCTACCAGAGTAAAGAATCCTTTAAAAAAACAAAAAACAAAAACAAAACTTTCTCAGGCTTTATGTAGAAATTCTTGCCAAACATTTGGGTGCCATTTATAGACAAAAGTTTCTGCCCCGCTCAGTCCTGCAGCTGTTTGGTCCCAAAGAAACACACAAAGGCTTACATTAATTATAAGCAGTTTGGCCTGTTAGCTCAGGCTTATTATTAACTAGCTCTTACAACTTAAATTAACCCATAATTCTTGTCTATGTTTAGCTAGTAGCTTGGTGCCTTTTTTTTCTTTTCTTTTTTTTGATAATTTTTCTTTTTTTAATTTTTTTTCATTCAATTATTTACACTTCTTTCCTCCTCCCAATCCCTTCCTGCATCTCAGTTTTAGGAGGTCCCATTTATTCAATGTTGTCCTTATTGTCTGTGCTACTGGGGTTATATGTAGGAATAGGTCTCCTGTGCCCATGTGTTGTAGTCTACTTCACACTTTCTCTTCTATCAGGTTCACTGTGGTTGGATTTATATTGAGGTCTTTAATCCATTTGAACTTGAGTTTTGTGCATGGTAGTAGATATGGATCTATTTTCATTTTTCTACAGGTTGACATCCAGTTATGCCAGCACCATTTGTTGAAGATGCTTTCTTTATTCCATTGTATACTTTTAGCTCCTTTCTTGAAAATCAGATGTTCATGGGTTTGTGGGTTAATATCCGGGTCTTCTATTCGATTCCATTGATTGACTTCTCTGTTTTTATGCCAATACCAAGCTGTTTTCAATACTGTAGCTCTGTAATAGAGTTTGAAGTCAGGGATGGTAATGCCTCCAGAAGTTCCTTTATTGTATAGGATTGTTTTGGCTATCCTGCGGTTTTTTTTTTCATATAAAGTTGATTATTGTTCTCTCAAGGTCTGTGAAGAATTTTGTTGGGATTTTAATGGGGATTGTGTTGAAGTTACAGATTGCCTTTGGTAGAATTGCCATTTTTACTATGTTGATTCTACCCATCCAAGAGCATGGGAGATCCTTCCATTTTCTGCTGTCCTCTTCAATTTCTTTCTTCAATGACTTAAAGTTCTTGTCAAATAGATCTTTCACTTCCTTGGTTAGAGTTACCCCAAGATACTTTATGCTATTTGTGGCTATCATAAAAGGTGAAGTTTCTCGGATTTCTCTCTCTGCTTCTCTATCCTTTGTGTATAGGAGGGCTACTGATTTTTTTGAGTTGATCTTGTAACCTGCCACATCACTGAAGGTATTTATCAGCTGTAGGAGTTCTTTGGTAGAGTTTTTGGGGTCACTAATGTATACTATCATATCATCTGCAAATAACGAAAGTTTGACTTCTTACTTTCCAATTCGAATCCCCTTGATCTCCTTATGTTGTCTTATTGCTATTGCTAGAACTTCAAGCACTATGTTGAAGAGATATGGTGAGAGTGGACAGCCTTGTCTTGTTCCTGATTTTAGTGGAATGGCTTTGAGTTTCTCTCCATTTAATTTGATATTAGCTGTTGGCTTGCTGTATATTGCTTTTATTATATTTAGGTATGATCCTTGTGTCCCTAACCTCTCTAAAACCTTTATTATAAAGGGGTATTGAATTTTGTCAAATGCTATTTCAGCATCTAATGAAAAGATCATATGGTTTTTCTTTCAGTTTATTTATATGATGGATTATATTGATAGATTTTCGTATGTTGAACCAGCCCTGCATCTCTGCGATGAAGCCTACTTGATCATAATGGATAATTTTTTTGATGTGTTCTTGGATTCTGTTTGCCAGAATTTTATTGAGAATTTTTGCATTGATGTTCATGAGTGAGACTGGTCTGTAATTCTCTTTCTTGGTTGGGTCTTTGTGTGACTTTGGAATCAGGGTGACTGTAGCTTCATAAAAAGAGTTTGGCAATGACACTTCTGTTTCTATTATGTGAAACACATTAAGGAGTATAGGTGTCAGCTCTTCTTGGAAGTTCTGATAAAATTCTGCATTAAAACTATCTGGTCCTGGGCTGCTTTTTTTGGGGTTGGGAGGTTTTTTTTTTTATGACAGCTTCTGTTTCCTCACGGCTTATAGTTCTATTTAAATTGGTCACCTGGTCTTGATTTAATTTTGGTAAGTGGTACTTATCTAAAAACAAGTCCATTTCTTTTACATTTTCCAACTTTTTGACATATAAGCTTTTGTAGTAAGACCTAATGATTCTCTGAATTTCCTCAGTGTCTGTGTTATATCCCCCTTTTCATTACTGATCTTGTTAATTTGAGTGTTCTCTCTCTGCCTTTTGATTAGTTTGGATAAAGGTTTGTCAATCTTGTTGACTTTCTCAAAGAACCAGCTCTTTGTTTCATTGATTCTTTGGATTGTTTTCTGTGTTTCTATTTTGTTGATTTCAGCCCTCAGTTTGTTTATTTCCAGTCGTCTACTCCTCCTAGGTGAGTCTGTTTTTTTTTTCTAGAGCTTTCAGCTGTGCTGTTAAGTGTCTAATGTGAGCTTTCTCCTTTTTTTTTTTTTTAATGTGGGCACTTAGAGCTATGCACTTTCCTCTTAGCACTGCTTTCATAGTGTCCCATAGGTTTGGGTATGTTGTGTCTCTATTTTCGTTGAATTCAAGGAAGACGTTAATTTCTTTATTTCTTCCCTGACCCAGGGGTGGTTCAGTAGTTGACTGTTCAGTTTCCATGAATTTGTAGGCTTTCTGGGGGTAGAATTATTGTTAAATTCTAACTTTATTTTATGGTGATCCAATAAGACACAGGTGGTAACTAATATTTTTTGTATCTGTGGAAGTTTGCTTTGTTATTGAGTATGTGGTCAATTTTTGAGAAGGTTCCATAAGATGCTGAGAAGAAGGTATATTCTTTCCTATTTGGGTGGAATGTTCTATAGATGTCTGTTAAGTCCCTTTGATTCATTACCTCCATTAATTCTCTTATTTCTCCGTTAGGTTTCTGTCTGATTGACCTGTCCA
Source organism: Arvicola amphibius (assembly GCF_903992535.2). Lineage (NCBI taxonomy): Eukaryota > Metazoa > Chordata > Mammalia > Rodentia > Cricetidae > Arvicola > Arvicola amphibius. The sequence continues at coordinate 87,202,797 of NC_052054.1, forward strand.
TTGGTGAGAAAGGAGTGTTGAAGTCTCCTGCTATTAGTGTGTGTGGTTTGTTGGCTGCCTTGAGTTCTAGTAATGTTTCTTTTACATAAGTGGGTGCTTTTATATTAGGGGCATAGATATTCTGGATTGAGACTTCTTCCTGATGAATTGTTCCTGTTATGTGTATAAACTGTCCATCTCCATCTCCTCTGATTGATTTTAGTTTGAAGTCAATTTTGTTAGATATTAGTATAGCCCCACTCGCTTGTTTCTTAGGTCCGTTTGTTTGAAAAACCTTTTCCCAACCCTTTACTCTGAGTAGATGTCTGTCCTTGTGGTTGAGGTGTGAATGTTGGATCTTGTTTTTGCATCCAGTCTCTTAGCCTGTGCCTTTTTATAGGTGAATTGAGTCCATTGATATTAAGTGATATTAATGACCAGTGGTTGTTAACTCCGGTTATTTATTTCCTTAATTTTTGGTGGTAGAGTTTGTGTGTTTCCTTTCTTTGAGTTGTCCTGGTGGGGGGTTGTCAGAGGTCTAAGTTATTGTGGGCATTGTTGGATTCCTTGGGTTGTGATTTCCTTCTAGTACTTTCTGTAAGACTGGATTTGTAGCTATGTATTGTTTAAATTTGTTTTTATCCTGGAATATTTTGTTTTCTCCATTTATAGTGAACGAAAGCTTGGCTGGGTATAGTAGTCTGGGCTTTTATCCATGGTCTCTTAGTTTCTGCAGCACATCTATCCAAAACCTTCTGGCTTTCATGGTTTCCATAGAGAAGTCAGGTGTAAGTCTGATAGGTTTACCTTTATAGGCTACTTGATCTTTTTCCCTTGCAGCTCTTAATATTCTTTCTTTATTCTGTATGTTTTGTGTTTTGATTATTATATGGTGAGGGTTTTTTTTTTTTTTTGATCCAGTCTATCCGGTGTTCTGTAAGCTTCTTGAACCTTCATAGGAATATCTTTCTTTAGGTTGGGAAAGTTTTCTTCTATAATTTTATTAAATATATTTTCTGGACCATTGAGCTGTAATTCTTCTCCTTCTTCTACCCCTATTATTCTTAGGTTTGGTCTTTTTATTGTGTCCCAGATTTCCTGAATGTTTTGTGATGAGAATTTGTTGGATTTCCTGTTTTCTTTGATCAGTGCATTTATTTTCTCTATGGTATCTTCAGAATCTGAGATTCTTTCTTCTATCTCTTGTATTCTGTTGGTTATGCTTGTTTTTGTAGTCTCTATTCGTTTACGTAGATTTTCCATATCCAGCCGGCCCTCGGCTTGTGTTTTCTTCCTTGCCTCCATTTCAGTTTTCAAGTCTTGCACTGCTTCCATTATCTGTTTGATTGTTTTTTTTTGGTTTCCTAGGATATCGTTTACGGATTTACTCAATTCTTCAAACTTTTTGTTATTCTTCTCGTCCATTTCTTTAACTCAGCATCACCACACAGCAGCTACTTTACCTACTGAGCCGTCTCCCCAGTCCCACCTTTTTAGGCTGCTGAAAGCTTTGTTTCCTTGGGAAGGTACTTTACAGAATGGTGGGCTATAACATTCCTATACGTATGTTTCATGTAATTTGCTTGTACTTACCACCTTATTACTCTTTGTTGTCCCTTTCTCCTACTCTCAATGTTCCACTTCTTTCATGCCTATCATATTTTAAAATATAGATTACACATATGAAAGAAAGCATGCAGGATTTGCCTCCGAGTCTGGCTTATTTTCCTTAACATGATGATATCCAGTTCCGTTTATTTACCTGTGACTGACATAACTTCAGTCTTTAATGACTGAATAAGATTATTATATGTAGTTATATAATCAATAAAACAATTATATTTGCTATGTTTTCTTCATCAGTTGATTCCATAATATGACTTGTGAATGGAGGTATCTCCGTTGTATGCTGGTCTAGATTAATTCAGTTTTATACCTACGAGTTGTGTTAGGTCTTTTTATAGCCCTAGTTGGCCTGGACTTCACTATGTACAACAGACTAGCATTGAATTGGCAGTGATTTTTTTCCCACTTCTGTCTTCTGAAGGTTGGGATTACAGGTGTTAGCTGTATACCTGTGGTAGCTCTAGGTTGTGTTTTCAACTGGCCCTAAGGATGACCTTAAATTTCTGATCCTTCTGTATCTACCTGCTACATACTGGGATTATAGGCATGTGCTGCTTTGCTCGGTTTCTTTAGATCTGGGGACACCAGACTTTGTAAATATCAGGCCAGCACTCTGCCAGGTTTTCTGTAGTTGCCAATCTTTCTTTTAGACTTTTTGGTACTGATTTCCATAGTATTTGTGCTTACATTTCTACCAATGATACATAAATATTTCTCTCTACTTTTTCTAAAAAGACCTTATACTGCAGTTTGTTTGATTTATATGCCTTCTCCCATTATCTGTCATTTTTAAAGTATACTTGTTATCAAAGCTAAAGTATACACTTGTTTTTTTAAGTTTTTATTTTATTTGTTGTTATTGTGTGTGTGCCTGATGTATGCGTGTTTGTATGTGTGCATGTGTGTAGATATACGTGCCACAGTATTATATCTAGGCCAGAAGACAGCTTTATTGAGTCAGTTCGCTCCTTCTATCTTTACATAGGCCCTAGGGTTCTAACTTAAGTACCAGGCTTTTCAAGGCCAAGTCCTTTACCCACTGACCTATCTTACTGGCACAAGTATGTGTTTATTTTTAAAGAATTGAGTTAAAGTGGTGTTAAGTTTTATTCAGGAATAAACTGTGAGCATTTTTAGAATGTCACAAGTATTATTCATAAGTAGTATGGTATGTGAAAAAATGGCCTGTAATAATATGCTTTGGTGGAGGATGGGAGACAGGATAAATGAACAGGCCTGAAAAGACAGTTCAGTGGTTAGGAGGAGCATTTGCTCCTGCAGAGGACCTGATTCAGTTCCCAGCTCTCACATGACTGCTAACAATAATGTGTAACTCCAGTCCTATAGGCTCTGATAACCTCTTCTGGTTTCTGCATAAGACTGCTGCAGAGATATACCTGCTTGTAGAAGGAGCAGCGGTCCGCGTTTCCGCCTTCCTGCTCTCGGCCGCCTGGCTAGCTTATGCCCCAAAATAACAACACACAAATTGTATTCATTTAAACACTGCCTGGCCCATTAGTTCTAGCCTCTTACTGGCTAACTCTCACATCTAACCCATTTCTAATCATCTGTGTAGCACCACAAGGTGGTGGCTTACCAGGAAAGATTCAGCATGTCTGACCTGGTGGCTGGATCCATGGCGTCTGACCCAGAGATAGAGGCATGGTGATTGCCTCACTTCCCTCTTCCTCCCAGCATTTTGTTCTGTCTACTCCACCCACCTAAGGGCTGGCCTATCAAATGGCCAAGGCAGTTTCTTTATTAACCAATGAAATCAACACAAAACAGAAGGCCCTCCCACATCACCTGCAGGCAAGACAGTCACACACCTAAAAATAAATACTCTTAGAGCTGGGCATGGCATTGCATACCTTTAGTTGAAACATTCAGAAGGCCAAGGCTGGCAGATCCCTGTGAGTCCAATTCTAGTCTGGTCTACATAGCAAGTTCTAGATCAACCAGGTCTACACAGTGAGATCCTGTACCAAATAAGTAAATAAATAAAATATATTTTTAAAAAATTGAGATCTCTTTATGTAATTTAAATGATACACAAATAGCATAATGAATGAGAGGATGGACATTTAAAATTCAGTTAAAGCTGTATCTAGACGTCCTAGATGTATTCTTACTGCCATTTCTGCATGTATTTTCTCAACAGGTTGTTTTTTCCCCTAGCTCTCTGTGAGTCTCTTTTTATAAAAAAAGTATATCCCAAGTGTGATTTCTGTAATGAAGCCTTGACCTTTTCCCTTTTGATTCTGTTGCACATTGTATGTAGCACAGAAGAGTATCTGCCTAGGAAATTGTTAAGATTGCAAACATGACTGAGAAGTTTATTATGTCAGCCAGTTACTTTCACTATGTATCCCTGCTTAGGTAGCCTGCACTTGCTATGTAGACAGACTGGCTTTTAACTCAAGAGATCTACCTGCTTCTGTCTTCAGAGTGCTGGGATTTACTTTGAAATTTACTGGAAGTTTTACTTCTGTTCTGCTTTGTTTGCAGAACAGATTTGTTAAACTAGGTTGAAAGTCTAACAATCATTTTAAGCAGGTTAGTCTGGTAGCATTATGTAGCAGGAGTCTGAGAGGCAGTAGAGAATTGCTAACACATTTGGATTGATTTTTTTCTCTTAGTTATTACTCTGTGTTAGTGGTATTTTACCTTCAGGAGCTTACTAGTTTGTAAAGGGAGAAAGGGTTTTGTAAAGTTGTTTTTAGAATTTGCAAGGTTGCACCTAACCTTTTAGAGTCTCTAAGCTTTTCCCACTGTCAAAGGGTGGTTACTGTAGTTGATACTAGATACTTTGGGCATTGGTAATTTTTCTTTAGCTTCCATTGCCAAGAATTGAGGAGAAGGTACCATTTTCTCTTGAGCTATTGCAGCTCTCTACTGGCTTGTGGAGGTTGCAGATATTTTTAGAACATTAGGGCAAAGAAGCTTGGTTAACTCCATTCATTTTATCAAGTCATGTTAACCCTCTTGATTGCAAACTAGTAATTTTTTTTCTTTTGAGACAGAGTTTCTCTGTGTAACACTGCCATCCTTGAACTGATTTTGTAGACAAGGCTGGCCTAAAACTCTCAGAGATCCACCTAAAACTCTCAGATCCACCTGCCTCTGCCCAAATGCGGGGACTAAAAGTATCCGACTAAAATATCTACCACCACACCTGACCCCTGACATTTCTAGAAGATGCACTCTGGCAGCAAACTTCCTTTTCCTTTGGGTATTACAGTCTTTCCCCCTTTTCTACAGTTATCTCTGATCCTTAGGTGCAGGAATTGGGACTGGGCACCACACATACCTTGTTCTACATTTTGATTGATTGTGGTTTTCTGTAGTGGTTTTAGCCTGTTTCAAACAGATGTATCTTTGCTGAAGCATGAGAACTTCATTTGTGTATAGCTGAAAGGTAAATATTTAGAATGTAGTTAACTATCATGCTGGTTAGATAAAGACTTATGACTTCAGTTGCTCTGGGTAGTTGGCTAAGGTTTTTTTTTTAAGTACCAGGCATGGCTTCCTTCTTGTTGAGGAGTCTTAAGTCCAGTTAGAAAACTATTTGTTTTTGCCAAGGTATGCATGTCACCTTTACACTTGTATAGTTACTACATCATGCTGGTACTTGTTGTGGTCCATAGGCATCATTTTGGGGTAGGAATAGTAGTTTCCTCTCTCCCTTAACATAACATCTTCTGGTACCATGAGAAGTAGTCCTCAGGGACAAGGCAATTAGATCAGATCCAGCTTAGGTCCTCTGGGTCCTGTGTCCAAAGTGTGTGATACCGTCAGCAAAAGGAACTTCGCTCTGAAGAGCAGTGGAGTAGCCTATAATGTTTTTGGAATCCCTTATATAACCTTGACCAACAATTAAAAACTCATGCCTCATGTTGGGGTTTTTACTATGGCTCTTGGGACTGGTAGGGGGATGGTATTACCAGCCCAGCTGGAAAATTTTCAGTTAAACTACACACACACACACACACACACACACACACACACACACACACACACACAAATGTTTATATTTAAAAATATGCGTGTGTTTTTGTGAGTGTGGAGAAGTGCACATGAGCATAGATGCCCACAGAGTCCAGAGACATTGGATCCTGCTGGAGGTGGAGGTTTTCATGGTTGTGAGTTGCTTGGCAATGGATACTCGGGTTCCCCGAAAGAGTGGTGTTGCTCTTAACCATGGAGCCTTCTCTATGACTTCTTGCTTACGTCTATTAGAGTATAAGTACAGTGGATAAATGCTAATTGCTTCTTTAAATTATTTTCAATTTTTAAGAATTTTATTGCTAGAACTAGAAGTTTAGCTGTCACTGTAGCCTACTTGTCTTTGTTCACTCCCTTGCACTCTGGTAGTTACACTTTTATCTTTCTGTTGGCTGGCCTATTGGTTGTTTCCTTTGCTGTACAGGTTTTTTAATATTATGCAATCTCATTTATTAACTTTTAGTTATTTTTTTGAGATATTATCTTCAGAAAGATTTTGTGTCTGCCATTATCTTCTTGGTCTTTTTGAGATAGAGTCTGACTATTTAGCCTTGGCTGACCTGAATTTGCTATGTAGATCAGGATGGCCTTAGAGAGATCTCTGCCTATTTCTTCTTCCTGAGTGCTGCTAGGACTAAAGGTGTGCACCACCATGCCCAGCCTGTGCCTGTGCCTGTACTTGATGTATTTGCTCTGAAAGTTTGTTTCAAGTCTTACTTAAGGTTTTCAACCCATTTTGAATTGGTGTATGGTAGAATGACAGGTAGGAATCTGGTTTCATTTCTCTACATGTAGTTACGTCCATGTTTCTGAGGGCTGTTGTTGAAGAGGTTTTTTGTTTTTGTCTTTTCGACACCTTTGTTGAAATCAAATGGCTATAGTTACTTAGGTTGTTGTTTTGTTTGCCTTCTGTTCCATATTCTATCTTGGTAAGTATAAAGCCTTGTACCTAATTTACTGCCAGTCATAACTTGCTTTCTGCATCTAGTAAACAAGGAAAACTGTAACTATCTAGTCTACAATTCCCTTGGAGATCCAAGAAGGAAATATTATTAACTGAGTAAGCAGGAAGTGCAAGCAAGTAACTTCTAAAAAAATGTGAGTAACGACAGAAACAGTTGGCTTCCTGGACAGTCAGATACTCCAAAGTTCCTTTGCAATGTTGGAGTATCCATCTTCGGCCTACAGGCCTAGCATATCCGACAAGCTTTCCTGTAAAGCAGGATAGTCTGAAGGTCTGTCCCTCCCTGTATTGACAATGTTTGGCAGTCACTTTCTTTTGTGTACTGCTTTTCCAGTTAGGACAGCATACTGTCAGCAGGCTCAAACCTTCCTGTAACTCCAGCTTCAGGACACCTCTGGCCTCAACAAGCACTTGAGTACACATAAACACACATGGATACACACAGTACATACAATGATTGATGCCCATATCATGTGGCTCTTATGACATGAGACAGAGATTTTCATTTCACTTTAATAAGTGTGCTTGAGTTTAGAGAAGGAGAGCCACACTCCAACTCCAAAGCCAGCTTTAATCTTTTAATTGGACGGTGACTACAAAAAGACAATTTGCATTGTATGTCTGTAGAGAACAGTGTAAACAAAGATTTGGGGAGATTATGAAATTTTACCCTCTTGGAAATGTGATCTTTAATCAAAGTCAATTCTCTCTCAGGTTCAGCTGATAATTCCTTGGGATTATTTAAGTCCTTGTCAGCATCTAAGGTTTTTTTTTTTTTAAATAAATCAGTTCATCAGGTTTTATTCCAATAGTGGGCTATAGCTGGGAAATGTCTCCTAGCAATCTTTGAAAGTTGCAATTCATCTCTTCTAATTTGTACCTTTTGAGGTTACTTTTTTGTAAAGCTATTTGACAGCCTAAATAATTAATAGAATCTCCTTTTTGTATTTTTTTCAAGAGGAATTTGTAATTTCCAACAAGACAAAATTTTCTTTACTTCTTCAATATTCTTTCTAAAGTATCTACATTTGAATCAGATAGCAAAATGTCATCCATGTAATGGTAAACTATAGATTCAGGAAATTGCTTATGTATTATTTCCAATGACTGACTTAGAAAATACTGGCACATAGTGGGGCTATTTAACATTCCCTGTGGGAGAATCTTCCATTTATATCTTTTAGTAGGCTGAGAATTATTATAAGTAGGCATCAATGCTTCGGCACATGTCTCTAAGAAAATGAAACAGGTTTTTTTGGTTATTATAATATAAAGCATATTACAGGTATGCCACACAATCCTACATGCTTGGTAGTTATAAAGAGATCAAGTCAAACTCTAAAGGGTATGTTAAGTAAACAGAAAGGGATGATAAATACTCCCAGAAATAGACTGCATAATGCTTTATGAACTTTGAATTTTCTAAATGCTTGTGAGAAAGGAACAGCAGCTGCGGAGAGACACTGGGTAGATAGTAGAAAAAAACTACAAGTTAAATCAGCTGATATACTTGAAAGATGTCCTGACCTCAGAATGAAAGCCAGGACATGTATTACATTGGGGAAGGAGTTTTGCTTTTGTTTCCACAGAAGAAAAGCTATGGATACCACCCAAACTGACAAAGATTCAATTTGAACAAGAGATACCTCTTAATTAGAAGAGATGATAGTTCATCAAACATCATGACCTCTTAATCTGAACTAACCCCTTTAAAAGTAACAAATGCTTTTCATTTGATCAGATAATAACTTGCCAAAAGAGAATCTCCCCAAAATTAGGGTTGGGAAAGTGTTTTGTTTCTGGGTTTTCGGGATAATAACAACATCCAGCTAAGGAATCTGAAGACTAGTGGGCAAATAAGACATCTGAAAAAGAGGGATCCAGAAAAAAATGCCTCAGGAAAAGAAGAAAAATTGGCCTATTGGTATATCACATTTCCAAGAGGGTAAAATTTCATAATCTCCCCAAATCTTTGTTTACACTGTTCTCTACAGACATACAATGCAAATGGTCTTTTTGTAGTCACCGTCCAATTAAAAGATTAGGGCTGGCTTTGGAGTTGGAGTGTGGCTCTCCTTCTCTAAACCCAAGCATGCTTATTAAAGTGAAATGCAAAATCTCTGTCTCATGTCAGAAGAGCCACATGGTATGGGGCATTGATCACTGTATGTACTATGTGTGTATCCATGTGTGTTTATGTGTACTCAAGTGCTTGTTGAGGCCAGAGGTGTCCTGAAGCTGGAGTTACAGGAAGGTTTGAACCACTCAACACGGTGCTAGGAACTGACTTTAAGTCCTCCATCAGAACAGTGTGTGCTCTTAACCTCTGACTCATTTGACATCCCTGATTATTTATTACTGCTCCATTCTCATTGCTTGTTACGGGTCTCTTTAAAATTACCTTATCTTGGTTTTATTTTAGTAAGTCATATATCTAGATATTGTCTATTTCTTTTAGAATTTCCAATTTTGTGGAATATACATTTCTAAGATATGTCATAAAAATTTTTAAATTTCTTGGTATGTATCATAATGGCTTCCTCTTTAATCTTACTAAATTGAATATTTAAAATGATATATTTTTATTTTATGTGCAGTGGTCTTGATGTTTTGCCTACATGCATATCATTAGGCTGTTCATTAGCTTCCTTTTATTTTTTAAAAGCAAAATACAGAGTCTTGGTATGTCCTGGAATGCACTGTATAGACCAGGCTGGCCTCAGACTCACAGATATTCACCTGCCTTTGTCTGCTGGATAAGATTAAAGGCGTGTACCATCATGGTTGGCACTTTCTGATTCATTTTCTCTTTTTTTTTCTAATTTTTTTTTCAAGACAGGGTTTCTCTGTGTATCCCTGGCTGTCCTGTAACTCTCTATATAGACCAGAGTGGCCTCGAACTCACAGAGATCCACTTGCCTCTGCCTTCCAAGTGCTGGGATTAAAGGTGTGCACCACCGTGCCCAGCTCCAGCATGCTTTATTAATGTAGGTCCGTACAGATAAAAACTTTCGTCTTAGGATTACTTTTTTTGTATCTCATCATTTTTGATATGTTGTGTTTTTATTTACATTCAGTTTTAGAAATTAAAATAATTTTTTTTGATTATTTTCAGTCACCCATTCATCATTTAATATTATTCTCCATTTAATATTTAATATTAGTCTCCATGTGTTTGTATATGTTCTATTGTCTCTCTTGCTATTAGGACAATTTTATTTTGTTGTGACCAGATGTAATACACAGAATTATTTCACTTTTCTTATATTTCTTAAGACATTCTTGGTGTTCTAATACGTGATCTTTATTTAGAGAAAGTTTTGAGGGCTGTAAAGAGGAATATGTATTATGCAATGTTTGGATGAATTAATTTAATGACTCATGGTGGACGTCAGAAGACGTGACTTGTGGCAATCACTTACTTCCTAACTCCAAACTCAGGTTATCAGGCCAAGGGTGAAATGTTCTGTTCATGTCTGTTAAATCCATTTGGTTTACAATGTAATTTTATCCAAATGTTTCTTTTGTTCATTTTTTGCTGGGATGATCTGTTAATTGTTTCAAGTCATGTGTTGAAGTCAGCTATTGTAACTGTGCTGGGTTAGTTTGACCTTTCTTCTTGTAGTATTTGCTTTATGAATTGAGTACACTTGTGTTTAATGCTTAGATTTGTAATGTTGTCAGTGAAGAAAACACACATCTCACCTAAAGAGAATAAGAGATAGTATTTTATTTATTTATTTTATTATTATTTTATTACTTAAAAAATACCAATCCAAATTTCCCACTCCCCACTCTCTCCACAGACCCTCCCACCCCCCTCCAATCTTAAGAGAGGGCCATGCACCCCACTCTGTGGAAAGTCCAAGGCCCTCACTACTCCAGCTGTACCACTCTTGGGAATATACCCAAGAGATACCCAATCATACTACAAAGGCATTTGTTCAACTGTGTTCACAGCAGCATTATTTGTAACAGCCAGGACCTGGAAACAACCTAGATGCCCCTCAACTGAAGAATGGATAAAGACAGTGTGGCACATCTACACATTAGAGTACTACTCAGCAGTTAAAAAAATGACATCTTGAATTTTGCATGCAAATGGATGGAATTAGAAAACACTATCCTGAGTGAGATAACCCAGACCCCCCAAAACTGAATATGGTATGTACTCACTCATAAGTGGATACTAGGCATAAACAAAGAACATCGAGCCTATAGTTCATGATCCTAGAGAAACTAAGTAATAAGGTGAACCCAAAGAAAAACATATATAGACCCTCCTGGAAATTGGAAACAGACAAAAATTTGGAAGCATGGGGACATGGGGTAGGAGGAAGGGGAGAAGGGGGGCATTGAGGAGAACTTGAGGGAATGGGATAGTCAAGATGGAGGAAGGACAGATACAGGAGCAAGGAAAGAGATATCTTGATTGAGGGAACCATTAAGGAGGTAGCTAGAAACCTGGCTCTAGAATAATGCCCAAGAACCCACAGGAATGACCCCAGCTAAGACCCTAAACAATGGAGGATAAAGTGTCTGAACTGGCTTTACCCTGTAGTCAGACTGATTATTATTTTAAATATCACCATAGAACCTTTGTCTAACAACAGATGGGAACAAAGGCAATGACACATCTCAGAGCACTGGACTGAGCTTCCAAGATCCAACTGAAGAGTGGGAGGAATGAGAGTATGAGCAGGGAATCCAAGACATGGGGGGTTCATCCACTGAGACAGTTTGCTTGAGCTCACCAACTCCAACTGGACTAGGAGTCAACTCTGAAGGGGGTTGACAGTTGGGACAGACTGAGTGAGGGGCCACTGCTAGTGACACTGGGATTTGTCTCTACAGCATGTACTGGCTTCTTGGGATCCTATTCTCTTCGGATGTAAGCCTTGCTCAAGAGAGTTTTATTCTGGAACCGTTTTGACTGACCATGATCCAGGAATACAGATTTAGGTTACCCCAAATTCCATGTTCCAACATGGAAGCAGTTTCATGAAGTTTTATAGTTTTGTATGGTAAATAAAGTCATAAACCCAGACAAGTTGAAAATACATTGATAAGTATGTCAAAGAGATGGTTGCTGCAGGATGGAGGAAGCTTTTCTATAAGCCTTACGTGTTATATGACATAAGATCTTAGCTTTTGGGTTTGTGGAAGGTGCGGTCTGCCAAGTTCATAAATTTCAAAAGGTTTTTATTCTGTCACATAACAGGATGCTAGTTCTGACAGAGAGGTGGGTAAGGAATGGCTGTTCAGGGAGTCAGAGCTAGCCCAAAGTAAGATTACCAGCCTGTGAGCCTGTAACATTGCAACCTCTCCACATCACTGTAGTTTTATTAGTCAGTCTGGCTTTGCAGACACAGTTGCTTTCCAGGAGTTTTCGCTCACATCCTTGATGGATTGCTCCATTAATAGTATAAAGTGATCTTCTTTATCATTGTTATTAGCTCTGGATTGAAGCCTCTATTTTGTCAGATGTTAGAATCGTAGCACATGTCATTGCTCCATTTACTTGGAATACCTTTCTTTCACTTAAACTCCTTTTCTACTGAGTCATGTTTCTTAGAAGATTCAAATTAGAAAGATTGTCCTTTAAGCCTTTCTGCTAGATTGCCTGTTGACTGGGGCATTAAGATAATGAGCTACCAATCAGGTCTTTCCTGCCCTGAAACTTGAGGCAAAATCAACGCTTCTCCTCTAAGAAATGAACCATTTGTATTTTGTGTAACTATTGCCAAGTTTGGATTAGGGCTTTCATTGGTTGATTGTTACATTTTTGAAATTTAAAAATCTTTATTTATTGTGTGTATGTATATGGGTGTGTGCATGCCACACAGTTCACATGTGGAGGTCTGAGAATAATTTCTGGGACTTGGTTCTCTCAACCTGTGGGTTGTTAGGCTCAGTGACAAGCACCTTCTCTTGCAGGCTTAACTAATATTGCATTTCTTCATGTTTCTTTTCTTGCCCTTTATTGGGTTATTTGTATATTTTGAACTACTCATATTTTTTATATCTTTATATAGTTTGGTGACTAATGATTATGATTTACATTAAATCTGTAACTATTTAAAATGTTAAATCTTTTTGAAATGTATCATTATTTTCATTATGTCTAAGTTTTCTAAGTAAAGGTCTTCTAAGATATAAGATAATGTGTAAACTTTCTGACACACATTCCATCTAATATAACATTATTTTGCCCTGAAATCATTTTTCAAAAAATACTTGTAGCTCTGTGGTGGTGGCACACGCCTTTAATCCCAGCACTTGGTTGGCAGAAGCAGGTGGATCTTTGTGAGTTTGAGGCCAGCCTGGTCTACAGAGGGAGAGTTCCAGGACAGCCAGGACTAAACAGAGAAGCACTGTCTTGAAAAACAGAAACAACAGTAACAAAACCTCATGACACTCTTTTAGGTCATTAATAACTTGCCTTGATTCATCCACAAAGGAGATAATGTTTTGTCTTTATAGTCTCACTAGGCTGATGTTTGTTATTAAGCAGCTTAGTTTTGATTTGAATTGAATTTTTTCTATTTTCTGTGACTTGTGATTCTAACTCCCTAAGCATTACTCATGGCCAGCATTGAGGAAAGTACTTAGTTTTAAAATGCTTCTGTTTATATGGTAATACTCTGAGCAGTTGAATGCCCCAAGACTCTAGTTTATTTATTTCCTCTCTGTAAAAGGAAAGATTTAAACTGTGACGATTTTTGTAGGTGACTTTTTTGTTGTTGTTTTGGTTTGATGTGGTTGAGTTGACTGTAACTACAACTTACATCCCCAACCAGTTGTTATTGACATTTAAAAAAAATCATCTGTGTGTGTGTGTGTCTACACTCATATACATGTATACATACCACAGCATGCATGTAAAGGCCAGAGGGCAGTTTATGGAAGTAGCTCTATCTATGAGATCCAGGCTTTGAGTTCAGGTTATTAGGCTTAATTAATTGCTAAGCCATCTAACCAGTCCAATTGACAGTGTTTCTTTTCTCTTTTTTTTCTTTTTCTTTGTTTGTTTTTTTGAAACAGGATTTCTTTGTGTCACAGTCCTGACTGTCCTTTGTCACTTTGTAGACCAGGCTGGCCTCAAACTCACTGAGATCTTCCTGTCTCTGCCTCCCATGTGCCACCACCGCCCAGCAGTATTTCTTGTTTAAATACTCAATTATCTAGTTTTTATTATTTAATTTCTGTTTTTATAGTTTTTATGATGGTTACTTTAGTGATTGTGATTTACATTGGGCCAGGAACTAACTATATTTTAATTAGGTTCTATGCACATCCATTTTACTATGGTTTTTGTTAGTTCAGTTCATTTAAGGTATTTTTTAACCCTTTCCTCCTTTTCAAAACCAAATGAAGTTTCAAACACCAACAGGACAATTTGGAGTGTATAGCCTACTCTACTAATACTACCAAAGTGTCTGAAGTTTAGTAGTTCACGTAGGCACCAAAATGGCAGGTCACTTAAAACATGTGATACTCACTGGAAACTTATTGCATGAAGGAGTTGAAAGTAAGCTTGTCAGTCATTGTATTTCTCAATGCCTTTCTTGACCAGGAACCTTAATCTAGCCTACTACTATGCAGTGAAGTTTTTCCATGAGAATATAAATGTATACCTATACTGTATAATATAATAGCTACTGTAATTTTTGTTTACTTTTTATTCAATTAAATAGCTACATGTGGTTCTTAGATCATCGGAGAACAAAAACAGGTTTAGATTCTTAGCTTTCCCTTTTATATGTGAAACTTTCTTAGAATTTTTGGAGCGTCTTTCAGCTCTCAAGTTTGTCATAAGCATAAGCTTCTGAGAGGGTCCTCGCTGGTCATAGCAGGAGAGAGAAGGTTGGAAGAAAATGGTGTATAAAGTGACTGTTGGAGCCCAGCACAAGCCTGTGAGCAAATAGCTTGCTAAAGTTACAAGGCAGCCGAGTGTGCAGTGACGGGAAGAAATTACTCCGCAGATTTTATGCTGGTAGAATTTAATGTAGGAAGTTAGCTATACATTTCTGATGACACCTACCATGGTTTGCTTGAGTCTGAAGAGATGCCTTTTTGAAGCTCCCGTGTCCACATCATGGTGGAATGAGAAACTTTTGCCACTGCTTTCCACTGCTGCTGTTGAAGGTGGTAGTTCAGAGATGGTGGAACTTAGGTCATTCTCCTTCCTGCCCTTGGCAAGCCCAAGAGACTTAAACAAGGGAACTTTAATAAAAGCACAAATTGATAAATGAAAATGTAGGATATCTTTTTTGGAAAAATTTGTAGAAACTGAAAAAACTAAATTGTACTAACTGTGACACAAACATTGAGTAGATTGTATTGTATTCATATAAAAATAATGCTTGTGTATCTGTTCTTTGCAGATCCAGGATGAGAAGACTGATAGAAGAAGCAGCTAGGTGAACAGCTATAAAATGCCCAAATCTGGGTTCACAAAACCAGTTCAGAGTGAAAATTCTGACAGTGACAGCAATATGGTAGAGAGACCATATGGAAGAAAGGTACCAGATAGCTAGACTTTCTTTACTCTTTGAAACCTGGCTAAAAGACTCCCAACTTAGTATTTTTAATAATTACTCAGAAAAATGTAACATGGATATTAAATGTATGGGTATATGCACATGTGAATGCAGGTACCCTCGGAGCCAAGGAGTGGCAGTCCAGGCTCCTGGAGCTGAAGGTACTGGCAATTATGAGCCAACCAATGTAGGTGCTAGGAACCAAACCCAGGTCCTCACCAAGAGTGCCCTTAGCCACTAGACCATCTCTCCAGCCCTAGAGTTTCTCTAATAAGGAACTGTCTTTGCACTGTCTGGGTTAATCATGTTTTGATAATTTAAAAAAAAAGATTTAATTTTTTAAATTTATGTAAATGTATGCCACATGTGTGTAGGTCCTTGGCGGCCAGAAAAGGGTGCCAGGTAGCCTGGAGTTGGAATTACAGGCAATTACAAGCGGTCACATGTCAGTTTTAGGAATTAAACTTGAGTCTTCTGGAAGCGCAGTAGTACATGCTTGTAACTGCTGAGCTGTTATTCCAGCCCCAGAATGTTATTTTCTAATGACATTGAATTTGATTTGACAATTTTACGATTTTTATATTTCCTCAATCTGTAATTTTTTGTCTTGGACTTTTTTAAAAACTAGATTTCTTTATCTTAGACCTGGGTTGGATAGATTGTAATTTTATTTTTATGTTTACTATATTGTTTGTATAGAACAGGCAATACCTGTTCCTTGGATTATCTTGTTAAAGTTCTTGTAAAATCATGAAAGGGTACCATTTTTTTCTTCTGTTTCCATTACTGTTTGTTATCACAGCATATAGGTGTGGAGGTCAGAGGACCATGTGTGGAATCAGGTCTCTTCCTTCTACCATGGGTGTCCTAAGGGTCACACTCAGGTCACCAGCCTCAGTCATAAGCTCATTTACTGCTGAAAAGTCTTGTTACCCCATATACACCTTTGTAAACAAATCTTTGACCATAGGACATTTTGCTTTGTTTGTTTTGTTTTTCAAGACAGGATTTCTCTGTGTATCTCTGGTTGTCTTGAAATTTGCTTTGTTACCAGGCTGGCCTTGAATTCATAGCGATCCTCCTGTCTTTGCCTCCTGAGTGCTAGGATTAAAGGTGTGTGCCACAACTGCACCTCTGTGGTCAAGATATATTCAGGTTTTCTTTTCTTTTCATTACCCCTTTTTTTTGTTACTTTTTTTTTTGAGACAGAGTCTTTATGTTGAAACACGCATGTAGACCAAACTGGCCTGGAACTCAGAAATTCACCTGCCAAGTACTAGGATTAAAGGCATATACCACTATGCTCAGTTTCATTACTCCATTTTAGTGATGCATATTTTCTAAGAAAATTATAATATACATATATATAGGCTTTAAGGTTTTTATTGATGTAAATTAGAAATAATTGTCTTTTTAATTTTACTATTCTCTTGACTAACATTTAAGCTCAGTTCCAGTGATTATCATTTTCTTGTCTCTCTTTCTGGCTTTTCTCATCTCCCCTCTCTTCCCTTCCCCTCCTGTCTCCTCCCCTCCTTCCTCTCCTTCCCTTCCTTTCTTTCTCTTCTTTATATGTAATACATTCAGATTATATTTAGGTATTTAATTTTGCTATATTCAAGCTATCTTAGTGTCATTTAAATTTTCTGTTGTAAGAAATAACCTTGAGAAAATGTTAAAATTAAGCAAGGTTGGTGATTCATACCTATAATCTTGGTTTTTGGGAAGCTGCAGTAGGAGGGTTACTGTGAGTTTGAGTTCAGCCTGGGATACCTAGTGAGATCTTGTCTCAAAAAAGTAGAGAGTTGAGGGATGTCTTAGTTAGGATTACTATTGATGTCATGAAACATGACCAAAATAAAGTTGTAAAGAAAGGGGTCATAATTCACTCACAGTGTTATAACAGTTTGTTATCAAAAACCCTGAGGGCAGGAACTCACACAGGGCAGGAAGCTGGGAGGCAAGAGCTGATATAGAGGCCATGGAGAAGTGCTGCTTACTGACTTGTTCATCATGGCTTGTTCAGCCTGCTTTCTTATAGAAGCCCAGGGATTTCACCCTCAATGGGCTGGACCCTTCCCCATCAATCACTAATTAAGAAAATGCCCTACAGCCGGATCTTATGGAGACATTTTCTCAATTGAGGTTCCCTCCTTTTAGATAATTGTAGCTTTTATTAAGTTGACATAAAGCTAACCAGCACAAAGGACAGTTAATTGTTGAAGCTCTGTTTTAAGTCATTGATACATTATATTTTATATTTTAAAAATTCCTTTACAGAGGATTTTAGAAAATGTATAGGTGGTATGTGTGTACATGCACGTGCACACTCATGCACACGCACATACATCTTCATATGCAGTGCCCATGTAGGTCAGAAGAGGACATTGGATACATGGAAATGGAGACAAGAGATGTGAGCTGCCATGTGGAGCTAGGACCTGAACCCAGGTGCTCTGCAAGAACAAGTGCTCTTGATTTCTGTGCCATCAGTCCAGCCCAAATAATAAAGAGAATTTAATTTAAAATTCCATATTGTTTAGCTAATATTGATATAATTTTATCTTTTTTCTTACAATAGAGTAAAGACAAGATTGCATCTTACAGCAAAACGTCAAAAATTGACCGAAGTGATATGGGCAAGGAAATGAAAGAGAAATCATCTATGAAACGTAAACTGCCTTTTACCATTAGCCCATCAAGAAATGAAGAGCGAGATTCAGATACAGGTAGAATAATTTATTTTCTGATAAACTCACCATATTCTTAACTGTGGTTTCTTTTTACTTTTCTGTGCACCACTCCTCTTGACATTTTGGCTCATAGAGAAAGACTGAGTATTTCAGATTGGTCATGGGGGCAGAAGTTTTTCTATTTATCATCCAAACTATGGTTTTTAATAGATTTTAAAAAACAATGTCTATATTCCTTACTCTGAATATTTATAACAAATCTCTTAGCATGTTTAGAACTTAGTTTTAGGGGTTCATTTCACTAATGAAAATTGTTCAGTAAGATAAACATTATTAATATTTTGTATATATGAGAAAAAGATGTTGCATTTTTTTATTGCCCTTTGGACACAACAAAAATGTTTAGGCATTTTTGATTTACAAATAAAGTAGAAATATTTAGTACCTCCCAAATGAGGCTAACTCCTTAATTCATAGTTATTTTATTTCTCAAAACTCCAACATGTCAGGGGTCACCAGATGTACATAAGGGTGCTAACTACCAAGCCTGTTACCTAGATTCAATCCTGGGACCCACATGGTGGAAGGAGAGAACTGACTTTCCATATATGTGCCATGGAGTGCAGGGTGGATGTCTTAGTTGGCGTTCTATTGCTGTGAAGAGACACCACGACCACAGCAACTCTTATAAAAGAAAACATTTAATTGGAGCTTGCTTAGTTTTAGAGGTTTAGTCCAAGCATGGAAACACACAGGCAGCCATAGTGCTAGAGAAGTAGCTAAGAGTTCTGCAGCTGGATCCTCAGGCAGCAGGAAGAGAGAGACTCTGGGCATTTATTTATTTATTCATTCATTCATTCATTCATTCATTTATTTATTATGTATACAATATTCTGTCTGTGTGGATGCCTGCAGGCCAGAAGAGGGCACCAGACTTCATTACAGATGGTTGTGAGCCACCATGTGGTTGCTGGGAATTGAACTCAGGGCCTTTGGAAGAGCAGGTAATGCTCTTAACCTCTGAGCCATCTCTCCAGCCCCGAGACTCTGGGCTTATAATGGGCTTTTTATAACCTCAAAGCCCACCCCAGTAATACACTTCCTTTAACAAGGCCACACCTCCTAATCCTTTCAAGTAGTGCCGTTCCCCAGTGACCAAGTGTTCAAATCTATGAGCCTATGGAGCCATTCTCATTCAGACCACTACTGGGGTCATGGGCACTCGTGCATGCATGCAGATGTTTGTGATTGTGTGTGTGTGTGTGTGTGTGTGTGTGTACATATGTAGAAGTGCTTGTGGAGGTCAGAGGTCATTGTTAAGTGTCTTATTCAGTTGTTTTCCAGCTTTTTTTTAAGCTTGAGGGCAATTTTAATAACGTTTGAAAGAATGTCTCCTCCAGCTGGCCACTCCAGCAGGACAGGCAAGCTGTGATCTCAGCAGACGGTGGGAGGAGAAAATTTTGGTATTTGATCAGTGTTATTACCTGACAAGATAATTTGGCTTCTATGTAAATTCTGTTTTTCATTTTCATAAGTACAATTTTTCTTCCACATTACCAACTTCAGAGAATTATGACCTTGAAAAGTGATATAGTGTGATTCACTTTGTGACATAGTAATTAAATGTGACAAATGAATCAATGGTAGGTAAGGATTTATTTGTGTGGGTTTTTGTCTGTATGTATCTCTGTGTACCACATGTGTCTGATACCTATTGAAGCCAAAAGAGTGCATCAGATCTACCAGAACTGAAGACAGTTGTCAGCCACCCTGTTAAGTGATGGCAATTGAAACTAATTCTTAGCCAGGCAGTGGAGGCGCACACCTTTAATTCCAGCACTGGGGAGGCAGAGGCAGGCGGATCTCTGAGAGTTCTAGGCCACCCTGGTCTACAAAGCTAACCCCAGGACAGCCAGGGCTACACAGAGAAACCCTACCACAAAAAAAAAGGGGGGGGGGTAAGAAAAAAGAAAGAAAATAAGTGTAGTGAGGAGCAGCAAGCTGTGTTCCTGCCACTCAGCTCCCTGCTGCCTGGCTAGCTTATGCCCTGAAATAACAACACACAAACTGTATTCATTTAAACACTGCCTGGCCCATTAGTTTCAGCCTCTTATTAGCTAATTCTCACATCTTGCTTTAACCCATATTTAGTAATATGTGTAGCACCACAAGGTGGTGGCTTACCAGGAAAGATTCAGCGTGTATGACTTGGTGGTTGGCTCCATGGCATCTGTCTCAGAGAGGAGAGGCATGGTGACTGTCTCGGGTCGGAGAATCATAGTGACTGCCTCACTTCCCTTCTTCCCAGCATTCTGTTCATCTACTCCACCCACCTATGTTCTGACCTATCAGGCCAAGCAGTGTTTAAATGAATACAGTTTCCATGTAATTATTTCTGGTGTAAAGCTAGCCAGAGGCCAGGAGCTAGGCGGCGGGAAGAGGCCCACTGCTCCTTCTCCTCTGGGAGAACAGCCAGTGCTCTTAACTACTGAACCTTCTCTTCATCCTAGCTAAGGATTTTGTAATTTAATGCAGTGAACACTAGACATAGTCGAGAGTTGATTGAACTCAGCAATGTAAGATGAAACTAGATTCCTCTTAGTCTTTCTTTTCTACCCCCTTTAGCTCATACATGAACTTTTTCTTTAAACATTTTCCCCTTAGAGTTAGTTGCATGCTCAACTTCTTGTCAAAGGGAGCACTAGAGTGTATTTCTTCCCATGAGACTTGGTCCTTTATTTTTTTTTAATTCTTTATTTTTTTTATAAAAAATTTCCATCTCCTCCCCTCCTCCTACCCCTTCCCTCCCCTCCCTTCCACCCATACCCCCACTCCCTCCCTCTCCAAGCCAAAGAGCCATCAGGGTTCCCTTCACTATGTTAAGTCCAAGGTCCTCCCAGCTCCCCCTAAGTCCAGGAAGGTGAGCAACCAAACTGACAAGGCTCACAGTGAGCCCATCCATGCTGTAGAGTTCAAGCTCATTGCCGTTGTTTTCCTTGGTTTCTCAGTCCTCCTCCACCGTCAGCCACATTCAGAGAGTCCGGTTTGGTCCCCTGTTCCATCAGTCCCATTCCAACTGGACTTGGTGATCTCCCGTTAGATCTGTCCTACCGTCTCAATGGGTGAACACACTCCTCACGGTCCTGACTTCCTTGCTCATGATCTCCCTCCTTTTGCTCCTCATCAGGACCTTGGGAGCTCAGTCCGGTGCTCCTATGTGGGGCTCTGTCATTTTCTCCATCCAACGCCAGGTGAAGGCTCTATGGTGATATGCAAGATATTCATGAGTATGGCAATAGGATCTGGACATTTCTGGCACCCTCTCCTCAGCTGCCCAGGGAACTAGCTGGGGGTGTCTTCCTGGACACCTGGGAACCCCTCGAGTCAAGTCTCTGCTAACCCTAGAATGGCTCCCTTAATTAAGATATATAATTCCTTGTTCCCATATCCACCCTTCCTATATCCCAACCATCCTATTCCCCCAAGCTCTTCCCATCCTCCACTTCACACTTTTCTCTCCCCATCCCCCCATCCCCCATCCCACCCCACCCCCAAGTTCCCATTTTTTTGTCCGGCAATCTTGTCTACTTCCAATATCCAGGAGGATAACTATATGTTTTCCTTTGGATTAACCTTCTTATTTAGCCTCTCTAGGATTTTTTACGAATTATAGGCTCGATGTCCTTTATTTATGGCTAGAAACCAATTATGAGTGAGTACATCCCATGTTCATCTTTTTGGGCCTGGGTTACCTCACTCAGGATGGTGTTTTCTATTTCCATCCATTTGCATGCAAAATTCAAGATGTCATTGTTTTTTACTGCCGAGTAGTACTCTAATGTGTATACATTCCACACTTTCTTCATCCATTCTTCCACTGAAGGGCATCTAGGTTGTTTCCAGGTTCTGGCTATTACAAATAATGCTGCTATAAACATAGTTGAATAAATGTTTTTGTAATATGATTGGGCATCTCTTGGGTAAATTCCCAACAGTGGGATTGCTGGGTCCTGGGGTAGGTTGATCCCAAATTTCCTGTCTTAGATGCCCTGTATGAGGCTCTTTCTTGACAGCTAAACTAAAAACCTACAGTTGTTTGATGAAGAGTAGTGTCATCAAGACTGTCTTTGTAGACTGCGTTTTTTTATATCCTGAATCACTCCTTTATTAAAAGGGGGCCTTCTGACTCTTCATGTTTCTCCAAGATAATCATACCTAGCCAAGAAGCCTCCAGCAGCTTACAGATGTTCCCAAACTCAAATAGCATTTGAATGAATGTGGTTTTACTTATGATAGTCCTAATATTCTATAGAGATGAACTAGTAGTGCTTATCATTTCAGTTTGCATATTATAAGTAGCTAGAAATATCATAATATGATATATAATTGTGTGTGTATGAATATATAGTTAGATAGATAGATAGATAGATAGATAGATAGATAGATAGATAGATAGATAGTCTCCTCTTGGTAAACATCATTGATTTGGCACTATCGTGTTTTCTCTTGACATTTAAGGCAGTGTGATTCAAGAAAATTCAGAGAGGCACAGTCTGGTCTCAAAGTCTATGGTCCCCAAGTTGTAGACTATGTTAAATTTTGTGAATGAAGCCTTATCTGTCAGCCAGCCATAGAAATTCACCTCTCCTGAGGCTGTGGATGTTATTAAAGGGCTTACCTTAAAGTGACTCAAGCAATGTGGAGAGAATAACATGTTTTACAAGATGTGTGTGTGTATGTGTGTCTGTGTATATGTGTTAGTGTGTCTGTGTGTGTGTGTCTCTCTCTCTGTGTGTGACATGAAAGCAGGAGAACTATTTTGTGAGAAGAAAGGGGAACAAAGAGGGTAAGGGGAGAGAGATGAGGCATCACATTTTCTTTTATCTACAGAATATAGATTTAAATACAGACACGTTTCTATGACATAGAAGTAGTAGAGGGAAGAACATAGGGTCATGGCGAACAAATAAAGGGAGGACCAGTGGAATATTATGGGGGTGTGAACATGATCAAAACATCAATTACTTGGGAGGGAGTGGCAGAGGCAGATGAATCTCTGAGTTAAGAGGCCAGCCTGGTCTATTTAGTGAGTTCCAAACCATTCATGGCTATGTGGTGAGACCTTGTCTCAAAAATACAGGGGGCTGGAGAGATGGCTCAGTGGTTAAGGCATTGCCTTGTCTTCCAAAGGTCCTGAATTCAATTCCCAGCAACCACATGGTGGCTCACAACCATTTGTAATGAGGTCTGGTGCCCTCTTCTGGCCTGTAGGCATACACACAGACAGAATATTATATACATAATAAATAAATATTTTAAAAAGTTATTAAATACGTAAGTGAAGCCAAATAGTCTATGGAAGTCATTTAAAACTTTGCTTATTTTTATGTGAAATGTCAGATTTTTAAAATGTAATTCTTATGTAATTTGAAAAGTCTTGTCTTTGAATCAGCTTATCAATTTGCTTTACATTTGATTAAAGGTTATTTTATTAATGATCCCCTTTTCTTGAACACGCCTTCTAATTACTAAACTGAAAAGTTTAAAATTCTCATATATTGTATTCTGTGATTGTTTTCTAACTTGTTTTTTTCCCAACATTTGATTAGTCATACTTAAGTTGTTAATTCTGTGTGTAACAATTATTCTGGAAAGGTACATATGTGTCAATAAACCGAGGCTGTGACTATAAGAATAGTAAGTTGTAAGTTAAATGACTTACTATTTAAAAGTAAAAGCAGCTCTGTTTGTATCATCAGAGATCTCGATAGCTGTCTTAAATTGGTAGAAGTCCATACTCTAAGCCTAGATTATAAGATGATAGTTTTGGATGATCTCTGTCTTCATTAGTAAATGCGGCAGTAATTCCTATGACTGGGAATGAGTACAATCTGTGAACAGTCTGTGGTCTAGGACAATACTGAGGTCCTAGATGTTCTTTTGACTTGGGAATAATTTTGGCCTTCATAGAAAATAAGTTTGATTCAGCTTACTCAAAGACAAATTTTAAACAGAAAATTGGTGATAAGAACATTGTCTCTCATATTGACAGAGTTAACAAAATAGCATCAAAAGAGCTATACTTAAACAACATCATAGTGTTTAAGTATACTAAACTTTAAGTTACTCTGCTTAAGAAACTGAAATGTTACATGTTGGACAAACCTGTATTTTAAACGTCATTTGTTGTTCCAAAATACTATTTTTGAGGTAAAGCCAGTGATATATCATTGCCTAATTAATTGATGGTCTTTTAAAAATATTGTTACGTTGAATTCTGCATTTCCCTTGGTGTGCTTTTTTCTTTTCTCCTGTCTCTTTTCATTCTGTAGATTCAGACCCAGGACATAGAAGTGAGAACTGGGGGGAGAGACTTGTATCTTCTTACAGGACATACTCAGGTAATCAGATTATCAGGTGCTCCTGCTAGCCAGTGGGTTTCATCATGTTTATTTGAGTAGTGTACTATAAGTAACTTGTTTTCAAAACAGTTTATAGATATCTTTGCTAAATTAAATGAATTTATATGAATCCACCAAAATTTTCAGCTTCAGAGTCTTCCCTAAGAGAGGACACCGAGGCTCCTGGTCTGCCTTGTTGTAAATCCTTCCCAAGTGTACTCGTGATAAACAGCATTAGTGTCCTTGTTTAGTCAGGAGATTTCTTCTTTTAAAATAGATATTTTAAAAATAGTATTCACTGAGTTCTATAGTGTTTATTGATTTTTGCTTTACAGGTAGAATTTAACCATAAGTGTATTAAAATATGGGGTCACGTACACAAATGCCCCCTCATTAACTGTGTTAGAACTTCTCTAGTTAGTTACAGCTTCAGTTGTTTGGAATTCATAATTACTCTAAATAAAAAATATAGGAGATAAACTCCCTCATTCTAAAATAAAGAATAAAACTAATTGTTTTTTAAATAAGGCCTCATTGTGTAGCTCTGGCTAGCCTAGAACTCTTTGTAGATCAGGCTGGCCTCAAACTCATAGAGATCTGCCTGGTTCTGCCTCCTGAGTGCTGGGATTATAAAGCATGCTCCACCATGGCAAGCAAGACTAGTTATTTTGACTGATCTTTTCTTTCTTCTTAAAATTAGACTGACATTCATCTTTGAACTTACCAAAATGAAAATCTTGTATAGCCCTTGGGAATTTCTTTCTAGTTTTTAGCATATGACACTTAGCTATAGAAATTGAACACAAACCTACTGTTTCTACATGTATTTTATTTATCTTATAAATTTGGGGAACTCTCTAGAAGTGGGGAAGAACTAATTTCATCCTTAAAGTTACCCTGAAATCATTGAGGTGATAAGTTCCTTATGGCTGTGTTTGCTGTGGCATCAGTGTGCCTTTCTAAAGGGGACTGCTGAGCACCAAGACCGACCATGGTCTGCCTGCCACTGCTGACAAAGGCACAGTCACCTGCTCGTAGCATTTTTAGTACCTGGGCTTAATGGCAGTGCCCCTCTCCCCCAGGATGCAATATTCACACTACAAATGTGATTAAGTTATGCTCACCTGCCTTCATTGTCTTACTTGGAAACTACTTCACTGGGAAATACTTTATCCCTTAATTTTTGAGACACTAATAAGTTTATGAGCCAAGTTTTCCAAGAAAAAGTTTTGTCCCTTCTCTGCGGTAACTTTACACTTAATTGAAAAGTGACAATGTTGAGTTTTGTGTTTATTCTGACAGGAAAAGGAAAAGGCACAGATCTTCTAGAATGTTAGAGGGGCATCTCTATTCCTGAAGCTCTGAATGCTAAGAAAGGACAGAAAGATGGATTTGATGTAAAGAGCATTTTAGTTTTTATTTTGATTAGTATTAGGTAAATTTCTTAGAGTTTTCCTTAAAAGTCTTGAAATAGAATTTCAGTTCTTTGGCAGACAGCGCTAAATGATGGTATTTGGTTGTACCTGTGTTTAAAGTTTTGACTCAGTAGAACAAATGAGTATGTGTTTTAGTTACTGAGAAATGGAGCACTTGACTGGAGATACAGCTGCGTGGTTGAACTCTTACATCCGTGTAAAATTCTTAGATTTGGTCTCCAGCTACCCCACCTTTAAAAACAAACAAGCAACCGTGAGAACTGTCTAGCTCCTTTTCAGATAAACAGTTGCCATCACTGTCTAATTGATGCCAGTCAAATGAGGCATTCAGAGTATAGATCCCACATAGTCCTATTGATGATTTCTAATTTCACAAACTATGTAGATATGTGGCTGCATACTTTAGACACAAGCACTCAGTAGATAGAAGTCAAAAAGTTGGCAAGTTGGAGATTGCTAGGCTGTACAGTGAATCCTGTGTTATTTCAGGCTATATAGTTTGGTCCTGTCTCCAAAACAACCAAAACCACACACAAAATTAAAAATAATAAATTTTAAATATAAACTTTAGAATATAGTAGTCTGATATTTAACAATTTAAATTTTAATGTAATTGTCTCAAATTTAGCTATACCAGCCACAATTCAGTTCACTTTCTTTTCCTAGTTCGTGTAAAATGTAAATTTTTTGAAGATGATTATGGTAACTCAGAGAAAAAAACTAGTTCATATTGAATGCAAGTGTAAAATTTTTGTTTAAATATTTGGAATACATCCAATTTGTCTTTTTCTGAAGTACTTATATATTTGATCATTTGATAGTATAACCAGGTATATACACTTTAGAGTGTCGTCCTTTTGTGTGTGTGTGGTGGGGGAAAAGGCAAAGTCTCACTATGTAACTTTAGCTGATTTAGAACTATGAAGATCTGGCTGGCCTTTAACTCAGAAATCCACCTGTCTCTGCCTTCCCAGTGCTGGGATTAAAAGCATGCACCACCATATTCAGCATGGAGTGTCTGTATTTTTTAAATTATATTAAAATGCACAGTTTTGCAAGTAATAAGCAATGCATCTAGGTGTGGTAATCCACACCTATAATCCCAGCACTCCAGAGGTGAGGGCGGGCAGCCGGTCTGTCACAGGTTTAAGGTCAGCCTGAGCTACAAAGCAGAAACCTGTCTCAGAACCCACAAGAGGTAAGTACTGGTAGGGTTCTACTCTTGTTGCCAGGTTGTATTTCTTTTCTTAAAAGCATTTTTCAACATTCTCTTAAATGTTTGTATATTAGATTAAATTAAATATTTTGATTCTAGGAGAGAAGTACATTCACTATATTTAAAAATTGTTATCAGATGAAAAGCCATTCAAAACAAGAGTAGTTGTTCCTCCCTAGACATTAGAAAACAAAGATATATAGAGAATCATTAAGACAAAGAGTCTGTATTTCAGGGGAGAAAATGTTCTCCAAAGACATCTTTAAGGCTTTGTAATAACTTTAGTGATAGGTTAAATATTGGGCTAGACTGGATTTTTGTGAAATCAGTTCATTACTGATGATAATACAAGAATGATAAAAATGAAAGATCAACATATTAATGAGGTTGAGTTTGTTGTTTGTTTTAGTAAGTCTTGAAACATTTGGTTTTGTTTGGAAAAAATCAGCCATTCAACATATGGATATAGTAGCAGTTCACAGAATGATTTGAATCATTTGTGAGCAACAAAGTTTAAAATATTAAGACCTCATTTTTCTAGATCATTGCAATACCATTTTTTTCTAATTAACTGGAGATGGTACACTGGACCAATCATTAACTTCTTGTGTCTATAGATATTAGGTTTTAATTGATTTTTTTGAAACTTGCAAGATTTACTATTATTTAATTTCTGCTAATTTCAAATTTTATTAATTATTTTTGTAGCTTCTTTTTTCAAGTACCTCTAAACCTGAATTTTAAGTTCCAGAAATAGGTATCTAATAGGTAATAATCAGACCTTTGATTCACTTGTTCCTGGTATTGGAATTAATTCAGGTGAATTCCTAAAAGAAAAAAGACATCTGTATCTCGTACCTGTACCATCCAGTGCAGCCTGAGCCCATTCCACATAACTGGGAGTACTTTGCTTTGCTGGAAGGATTTCTGAACAGTTAAAACGGACCTCTGTGGTAGATTGGATCTCTTTGAGAAGGACTTTGGAAATTTCTGGCTCTTTGCAGGATATGTTTTAACTCCTAACAACACAGAATCTCTAGTTGTTCATATTTAACTTTGATTGCTATCATTCCATGTTCAGTTTTTCAGCCACTGCAGGGAAATGATTTGGTGGCTTTTCTTCAGTAATTGTTCTTTTTGTTGAGACTTGTCTTAAATGCTTAGCCTCTTGCAAGATTGTACAAGTAATTGGTGGAATTAGGACAATAATTGTAAGGCTCATTGGTATTTAGGCTCAGCAGTAATGCTAGATACTGTGTGAAAGAGAATTTTACACTTGGCTTTTTGTCCACAGATTCAACTGATTACAGATAAAAATACTGAGAAAAAACTACAGAATTTTTTCTTGTCATTAAACCCTAAACAATGCAGAATAACAATTATTTCATAGCCTTAATATAATACTTCATGTTATAAGTAATTTAGACATAATTCAAAGTGTATGAGAGGAGTCACATGGGTTATATACAAATCCTGAATTTTATCTTAGAGAGTTGAGCAATTGCAGGTTTTATTACCAATAGTACTAGAAACAATACTTAGAGATACCAAGAAACAACTCTATTAAGAACTATTTGAATTGTTGTTAAAGATTGTACACTTTAATAGAACAAACAGTCAAAATTAAAATGTTTCTAGTAGTAAATTTTTAACAGAATCAAGAATATATTGTTCAATACTTTCAGGAAAATATTTCTTATATAAGTCTAGCAGTTTTGTCTGGCTACCTCTAGTATACACACATTGTCCATATGCACACATAGCATCTACCAAAGAAGTTGCCTTTGAATACTTACATTTGTTTCCAATTCTTACATATTTATTAATCGTTACAGAGAAAGAAGGTCCAGAAAAGAAGAAAACGAAAAAAGAAGCTGGAAGTAAGAAATCCACCCCAGTTAGCATTCTTTTTGGTTACCCACTCTCGGAACGAAAGCAGATGGCACTTCTAATGCAGATGACAGCAAGGGACAATAGTCCAGGTGATTGGCATTTACAGAAATTGAGTTAATGTGTCTTAGTTGGCCTAGAGTCCGGGTAACTTTCTTTAACAATTCTTTTCTACTAATTTGAGTTCTTATCCTTTATTGAATTTAATCAGCACTATTCATAATATCAGTTTTTAATTTTCTCATTGTTTGTATGACATTTTATTATTGTATCCTTCAGTGGGATTACAAGGTCTGTAAGAGCAGGAGTCCTTTATAGTTACTAGGCATTAATTTAAGTAGTTACTAAATAAAACAAGGGATTTGAAATTGAATAATCAGCTTGAAAATTTTGCAAGTGGGATCCTATTTTATTTTTTTGAATAGCACTTATTTTAAAATTTAAGGATTTTTTTAGAAAATTATTTATTTTTTAAAAAGAGAAATTTTATGTGCATTGGGGTAGAAGGAATGGCGGGGCTGTGTCCCGCCACCCGGCTAGCTTTACACCCGAAATAATTACACGGAAACTGTATTCTTTTAAACACTGCCTGGCCCATTAGCTTCAGCCTCTTATTGGTTAATTCTCACATCTTCCTTTAACCCATATTTAGTAATCTGTGTAGCACCACAAGGTGGTCGCTTACCAGGAGAGATCTTAACCTGCGTCTGTCTTGGAGAGGAGAAGCATGGCGACTGTCCCAGAGAGGAGAGGCCGGGCAATTGTCTGAGCCATCTACCTCATTTCCTTCTTCCTGTTCTGTCTACTCCACCCACCTGAGGACTGGCCTATTAAATGGGCCAAGGCAGTTTCTTTATTAACGAATGAAATCAACACAAACAGAAGACTCTCCCACATCACATTGGTGTTTTGCCTGCATGTATGTCTCTGTGAAGATGTCTCATTGGAGTTACAGACAGTTGTGAGCTCCCATGTGGGTTTTGGGACTTGAACCCTGGTCTTCTGGAAGAGAAGCCATTACTCTTAACCTCTGAGCCCAGAAAATTACTTATTTTCTTATGAGTGTGCACATGCCTTAGTATGTGTGTGTGTGTGACTGGCCATTTGTGTGCACCACATGCATACAGCAGCCAGTGGGGACTAGAAAAGGGTGTCAGGCCGGGTAGTGGGGGTGCATCAGGTGGCGGAGGCAAGCCTGGTCTACAGAGTGAGTTCTGGGACAGCCAGGGCTACACAGAGAAAGCCTGTCTTGAAAAACCAAAAAAAAAAAAAAAAAAAAAAAAAGGTGTCAGATCCTCTGGAACCTGAGTTACAGTCTGTACTCAGGGAGCGGCAGGTGTGTGCTAGGATCTGAACCCAGGTCTTGTGCAGGAGCACTGGGTGCTCTTAGCCACTGAGCTACCTCTCCAGCACTAGTTTATAAAAAATAAAACTTGCTGTTTTGATTACTCCCATTGTTTCTTTTTTTTTCTCTAATATAGGTATTTGAACTATTTACATATTTTATTTACCTATTAGGTGTATATATGCACATGCATTTGTATATATGGTCAGAGGACATCTTTTGGGAATTGGTTTTCTCCTGACATGTAGAAGCTAGGGATTGAACTCAGATTGCTAGACTTGGTAGCAAGCGCTTTTATTCTCTGAGACAACTCATTGTCCCAGTATTCATTATTTCTATCATAACTTAGTAAAGATTGGACAAATGAAAGATATGCTAAAACATTTTTATAGTTCTCTGAAAGGGAAAGTTTTTCTCATCCTTGACGCCTATCCCCACCCACTATAGCTAGCTCATCACTATTGAGGAGTCTCATTCCTATACTCAGGGATTTCCTGGGCATAAACACACAGATCAGTTTTGTCTTGTCTTGTCTTGGCTGTGTATGCCAAGTGAGTTAGTCAACTGCCAGGTCACATCTTCAGCTTTGTGTTTACCTTTTAGTTTGAAATAGGTCTCACTAAGTTGTCCTTGCTGACTGACCTTGAACTTCATAGCCAAACCAGACCTTTGGTAATTTTCCTGCCTCAGCAGTCTGCTGAGAGTCTGTTATTACAGGTCTATATCACTAGACAAGTCAGAGATGTATCTTTTGTTGTTGTTGCTCATGTGGGTGTTTGCTTTTTTTTTTTTACTATAAATATGATTATACTACATTAATCTACAACTGGTTCTTTTCATTTAAGGATAGTTGCTAATCAACTTTATTATAATGTATAAAACTAGAGTGGAAAGCTTTTGAAGTTAAAAGTTGTTAGCTATCATGAACATGTGCTTAGAGTTTTGGGTTGACAACTTTACCCGTTGATAGATCCTTTAGTTTATAAGAAAGTCAACAAGCCATTTTCTTAAATAATTTAACTGTCATGATTATAAAATTTATTCAGCACATTTTTTTTGAGTTCCAGTGTGTAGCAGGATGTCTTGTAAGTAGTTTGATGCTGAATAAAGTAGAGTTCTTACTCTTGAGGAGTCTGTGTTTTAGAAATAGCCAAATGGAAAGATTGTTGGAAAGACACTGTACTTAAAGTTCCCAAAGCAAACCTTTGATTTCTGTTTCAGAAAGGATGCTGATGCTGTAGAGCTCTAGCTGTGTTTTCTTGCAAGGCAGTGAAAAATTACGTTCTATAGATTTTTCCCTTCTTAGAGCAGGTGGTTAAGTACTTGTATGTTTTCAAAAGTAAATGCTTAAGAACCCATTTTTTTTTTCACCTAGTGGTTATAAAATTGGTAGGGTGAGGGTAGAGGTTTTTGATGTACAGGCTAAATCAAGAATAAAAAGATGTGAATTGGCCTGGAAAGATAGCCTAGTGGTTGAGAGCACTTGGCTCACAACCACCTGTAACTCCAGCTCCAGGGGCCTGATGCTTCTGGGATCCGAGGGTACTTGGAATCATGCACAAGCCTCCCCTTCACCACAATTTAAAATAATAAAAGTGTTAAAAATATGTGAATCATAGAATAGCATAATTTTGACAAATCTTTTTCTAACTGCTTTTGTTTCCTACAGAGCTTTGACTTATTACTCATAGTTAAATAATCTGTGAATTGAATTAGTGCCTTATATCAGGAAAGAACACTAGTGTTTTTAGTCAGGGCTGTGAATGCCAGCCTCCAGTGTATTTTCATCTTGATTTTAATATTCTACAGCATGCCCAGGAAAAAATCATTGTATTCCATCAAATTATTCATTAAGGAAACACACATATATTTGATATTCCATTATCATTTTAAACCTTATTGTATAAATTGGAAGAAAGGAAAAACATTTCTCACATTGGCTTGTTACCATCATATTTGACTTGTTTTTTCTTTTTCTTTTTTTTTTTCTTTTGTTTTGCTTTTTAAGACAAAGGTGCAGCCCTGGAAGTCCCGGAACTCGCTCTGTAGACTAGGCTGACTTCTCCTGCCTCTGCCTCCCGAGTACTGGGATTAAAGGCCCTACTGCTTGGCAATTTTTAGATTATTAGGTTAAGACAGTATTCCCTGTGTTCTAAGAAATAGTTATGTTATTATTAAGGACTTTGCAAGAATGCAAAATCACTTAGAACTGCTTTTCCCTTTGTATCTTTCTGTTTTGAGATTGTACTTTAATTACAACATTTCTCCCTTCCCTTTCCTCCCTCCAGACCCTCCTGTATACCCTGCCTGCTGTTCTTCAAAGTCATGGGCTCTTTCTTCAGCAGTTATTGCATAGCACATGAATATATGTATTTATATATACATATATATGTATGTATGTACTCCAAAATATACCCATCGAGTCTATATAATGTTAGCTGTATATGTTTTCATGGCTAGCTCTTTGTCACTGGATAACCAATTTATGTGCCTGGGGAAGGCCACCTCTTCTGCTTCCAGCTTTACCAAGTCACCTCTAGTTCTTTGAATAGGGTTGAGACCTTGTGTGCTAATCTCCATCCAGTTAGGAATGTTTATTGGTATCCTCAGCACACAGATGAGTATAGCTTCCCATGTTAGGAAATACAGTCTCACAGCAAATCCCTGACTAGAATCATTCTGCCCCCTCACTTCCTCAGCCTTAGGTATGGGTGTGTTTTGTAGATATATCCATTGGGACCTGGCTCCCCCACTCAACTTTGATCATGGTTTCTTGTAGTCTTCTCCATCTGTTGCAAAGAAAAGTTTCCTTGATAAAAGTTAGAAACTATACTTAACTGTAAACATAAGGACAAATATTTATAGATTCTTTTATTGGGAGTTATGCTGGTTTACCAAATTAGTGGTTATAGATTCTTCTCCAGTAACCATGGTGTCACTAGTACTAATTAGTTAGCTAGGTTTCCAGTACCAGGTGTGGCTTCCTTCTTGTTATGTGGGTCTTTAAGTCCAATTAGATAGCAGTTAGTTACCTCCAAGGTATGTATGCCGCTGCTGCACCCAGAGAGTTACTGTGCCATGCTGGTGGTTGATGTGGTTCATAAGTGATTGGGAACTTTTGTGAACTGTCTTCTTTATTACAGATTCCACACCAAGTCATCCATCACAAGCAACACCAGCCCAGAAGAAGACGCCCAGTTCTTCATCTCGACAAAAAGATAAGATTAATAAAAGAAATGAACGTGGTGAAACGCCTTTACACATGGCTGCTATTCGAGGAGATGTGAAACAAGTCAAAGAATTAATAAGTTTAGGGGCAAATGTGAATGTGAAAGACTTTGCAGGTGAGACCTTAGTAATTCTGATACCCAGGAACTAAAATGGAAACATCCTGGCTATAATTTTAAAAGTATATTTTATTCAAAGCTTGAAGTATATATAAAACTTTGATCTTTATTACATTTCCTTGTCAACAAATTACTCAGATTTTTTTTTTATTTATTTTTTTTTTTTTTAGTTTTTCGAGACAGAGTTTCTCTGTGGCTTTGGAGCCTGTCCTGGAACTAGCTCTTGTAGACCAGGCTGGTCTCGAACTCACAGAGATCCGCCTGCCTCTGCCTCCCAAGTGCTGGGATTAAAGGCGTGCGCCACCACCGCCCGGCTCTTGTCGGACTCTCTTTGGACCACTAGCCTGCAAATAATGACGCAGACACTATTAACAATGAAAGCTTGGCCTTAGCTTATGCTTTTTCCCAACTAACTCTTATAACTTAATTAACCCATTTTTTTTTAAAAAAAAAAAAAAACTATGTTCTGCCATGTGGTTCAGTTACCTCTTCTTAGTACAGCATATCCAACTCATTCTGAGTCTGCTGATACAATCCCACCTAGATTCCTCCTCCTAGTTTCTCTCTCTCTGCTTGGAAGTCCTGCCTATTCTCTCCTACCTAGCTATGGTCATTTAGTTAGCTCTTTATTAAACCAATTAGAAGGTGCCTGAGGCAGAGACACATCTTTACAGTATAAAGAAATATTCCTCGACAAATATCCATTCTTGTTTATGAATATGGGGAAGCTAGTAAGAATTAATGAGATTTTAAATATTTTTATACTTGGGTGATAGGATCATTATAGAATTACAGTGCTGTTTGTGTTTTTTAATGCTTTCTAGTATTTGATTAGTGAACATGTTTAATTATGAAAACAAAGTGACAGATTTATTTTTCTTAAAAGCAGTATTAAGTCTAGAAAAGATATGAGCATAATAAAGCACAAAACATAAAAGTTTTTAAACTGATTCTTTCCAAAGTTAACTCATTTTACCTCTTTTAAAAATATTTTTATAGTTTTGATGATTATAAATTAAACCAAATTAAAACTGAATGAAATTAGTATTTTATATAATAATTTAGTTGCATTGAAACAGATATTTTCTCAAATGGACCTTCTGCAAAATTGATGGTATTCTTGATTATTTTAAATAGTTTCTTCCTCTTTCCCTTTTCTTTCCATGTCGTGTTCAATTTAGAATTGATATGCAACATATATATATACATATATATGTATATAAAATATACATATTTTTATATGAATATAAAAAGCACATGTTTTGAACTCTTGTTAAATTTATATTTTTACTTTAGGTTGGACACCTTTGCATGAAGCGTGCAATGTTGGATATTATGATGTCGCTAAAATACTTATAGCAGCGGGAGCAGATGTTAATACACAAGGCTTAGATGATGACACCCCCCTTCATGATTCTGCCAGCAGTGGGCACAGAGATGTGAGTATGGAGAAGAAGTCACTGGTGTATGTTTTCACAGAACAAAGGCTACCAGGAGTAATTGAGTACACTTCTCAGTGTCTGATTGTGAATTTCATTCATTGTTTGATCACCTTATCCTTTTTTCTTTTCTTTTTTTTCTATTTTTTAACTTCTTATTTGTACTTAATTTGATTTAGTAGTATTATTTTTTTCATAAAATAAGCCATGTTCAGCCAGGCATAGTGGTGCACACCTTTAATCCTAGCTCTTGATGGCAGAGACTGGTAGATCTTTTTGAGTTTGAGGTCATCCTGGTTTACATAGTAAGTAGACTAAAGAGGGTTACAGAGTGAAACTCAAAAGAACTCCCCAAAAATAAATAAAATGTGATTTAATTGATAATAAGTTAAACAATTTGTTAAACTTTTTTTCTGTCAGATAAATACTTTTTAATACTTTCTTTAAATACATTTTAATACTTTGGTCTGTCAGATAATTAGATGGAGTATGGTTTGGACACACAGCAGAGGTAATGCTGTGTTGCTTGTCTTTTTAAAAGTGTTTACAACTGACAAAAGTTGGATTTGGAGTAAAAAGATGAGTTCACTTTTGCTTGGGCAATTTACTATGCTCTTAATGAAATAAGTTAGCCTCTCTTGTGAGTGCCATCTCCTCATTCTATAATACTTTTAGAAAGAGGTTTCTTCTTACTTTATTTTTTTAAAAAGCCTTTTTAGTCAGGCAGTGGTGGCTCATGCCTTTAATCCCAGCATTCAGAAGGCAAAGACAGGCAGATCTCTTTGAGTTCGAGACCAGCCTGATCTACAGAGTGAGTTCCAGGCCAGCCAGGGCTACACACACAGAGAAACCTTGTATGGGGGTGGGGAGGAGCTTTTAAAAAATATGTCTGGATATTTTTGGTATTTTGTCTGTCTGTATACTGTGTGTGCAGTGCCTGTAAGGGCCAGAAGAGGGCATCGCAGCCCCTGGAACTGAATTGTCAGATCATTGTTGCCTTGTTGGTGTTGGAACCCAACCCAGATTGTCTGTGTGGCGAGGGCTTTTAACTGCTGCATCGTCTCTCCAGACCTTAAAATTATACCTTTTAAAAGGGAATATTAAGAAGGGATAGAAGACACTGTACATGCAAGTAAACCTTGAAATTGAAAATGTTAATGAAAACTTCAGGGAGGAAAACTCTAAAGTTTATATATACAAAAATAATTTCTAGAAATGAAAAGTGCTGTTTTCTTCATTATTTTCTATAAGATATTTTCCCATTTTTCTCATTAAAGACATTGTAATGTTGGCCGGTAAGATGGCTCAGTGAGTACACACACTGCATGAGTGAAATTATACCTTGTGACTAAGACATATTTCTGTGACTCTAAGTTTCTAAATATGCTCATAGTTGCACAGTATTTACAAAAGTTGACATTTGAGCTCGTATCCTTTAAGTATTCAATAATGTTTGCAGCCCTTCTAGAAGGGCCCTGCTGTGCTCTCTCAAGACTACGAGTTTAAAAATATACATACATATATATTTCATTTGCATGCATATGAACACCATGTGTGTACGGGAACCTGCAAAGACAGAACGTGGTATACACATGTGGGTGGTTGTGCTGTCTTGGTGCTGGGAGCTGACCCAGGTCCTCCCCAAGAGCAGTGAGAGTTCTTAGCCACTGAGCCACGTCTTTGACTTTCACAGTCTAACAAGTTTTGAGTGCTGTTTGCTCCTTGCTCTTCTGTTCGTGCTTAAGAAGGAAGAAAAGAAGAGCTGCTACGCATTCTTATTTTATCCCTATATATCTGTACCATGTCCTATGAACTAAAGCTAAGAAATAAAGTATTTTTCCATTCAGTAATAACCATATCTTCAAGGAGCATGTAAAACATTCTAAGGAGGGGACGTTGAGAAGAGCAGATCTATGGACATGTCTAAGTGGTGAGGGTTGACGAGTGCTGACATAGCTGACCAGTGATCTAGTCAGCGCCCTGCCATTCACAAGTGCATTTTGCCTTATGTACACATCTTTATGCTGCTTTATTCCTAGTTCTATTTTGGTAGCTATTACTATTTATTTAATTATTTATTTTTAAGATGAGGTTTCTTTATGTAGCCCTGGCTGTCCTGGGCCTCACTCTGTATACCAGGCTGGCCTCAAACTCACAGAGATCTGCCTGCCTGTCTCTGCCTACCAAGTATTTGAATGAAAGGTAGCTGCTACCACCACCACCACCCAGTGATATTTATAATTTTTTTGGCTTCTCATTTGTTGCCTGTTATATTTTAAGCAATTTTAAGTTCATATAACTAAGTATTAATTAGAGTGTTTGTGTATGAGGTACCTGTAAAACGTTGGTTGTTTATGTTGGAAATTTTGTGCCATGTTTTTCATGCCTTTTACCTACATTGATTGCTTCCTGATGATCATAGAAACCTTTCAACAGGATCAAGAGTCTTTGTTTCCAGCTTCTCTATGTACCCCTGGCTATCCTGGAACTCTCTATGTGGACCAGGCTGTGAAACCATCCTCCACCTCCCCTAACCCAACTCTTCAGTTCCACTCCCCCCATCTAAAATTTAAGGAAAACATTTCTTTTATTATTATTATTATTATTAAAAATTTCCGCCTCCTCCCTACCTCCTATTTCCCTCCCCCTCCCTTAACTCCCCTCCTCCTCCCTTTCCAGTCCAAGGAGCAGTCAGGGTTCCCTGCCATGCGGGAAGTCCAAGGTCCAACCCACTCCATCTAGGTCCAGGAAGGTGCGCATCTAAACAGACTAGGCTCCCCAAAAGCCAGTACATGCGGTAGGATCCAAACCCAGTGCCATTGTTCTTGGCTTCTCAGTCAGCCTTCATTGTCCGCCACGTTTAGAGACTCCGGTTTGATCCCATGCTTTTTCAGTCCTGGTCAAGCTGGCCTTGGTGAGCTCCCATTAGACCAGCCCCGCAGTCTCAGTGGGTGGGCGCACTCCTCGCGGTCCTTACTTCCTTGCTCATGTTCTCCCTCCTTCAGCTCCTCATTTGGGCCTTGGGAGCTCAGTCCTGCACTCCAGTGTGGGTCTCTGTCTCTATCTCCATCTATCGCCAGATGAAGCTTCTATGGTGATATGCAAGATATTCATCAGTATGGCTATAGGAAAGGGCCATTTCAGGCTCCCTCTACTCAGCTACCCAAAGAACTAGCTGGGGACATCTCCATGGATACCTGGGAACCCCTCTAGAGTGAAGTTTCTTGCTAACCCTAAAATGGCTCCTTTAATTAAGATATCTTCTTCCCTGCACCCCTATCCACCCTTCTTCCATCCCAACCATCCCATTCCCCCAGGGTCTCCCCATCCTCCCCTCCTCACTTTTCTATCCACATCTTCCCATCACTCCTTACCGCCACTCCACCCCCACCCCCAAGATCCCAATTTTTGCCTGGCAGTCTAGTCTACTTCCAATATCCAGGAGAATAACTATATGTTTTCCTTTGGGTTCACCTTCTTATTTAGCTTCTCTATGAATTATAGGCTCGCTGACCTTTATTTATGTCTAGAATCCACTGATGAATGAGTGCATACCAAATTCATCCTTTTGGGTCTGGGTTACCTCACTCAGAATAGTGTTTTCTATTTCCATCTATTTGCATGCAAAGTTCAAGATGTCATTGTTTTTTACCGCTGAGTAGTACTCTAATGTGTAGATATTCCACACTTTCTGTATCCATTCTTCCATTGAAGGACATCTAGATTGTTTCCAGGCTCTGGCTATTACAAATAATGCTGCTATGAACATAGTTTTGAACAAATGCTTTTGTAGTATGATAGGGCATCTCTTGGGTATATTCCCAAGAGTGGTATTGCTGGATCCTGGAGTAGGTTGATTCCGAATTTCCTGAGAAACCTCCACACTGATTTCCAAAGTGGTTGCACAAGTGTGCATTCCCACCAGCAGTGGATGAGTGTACCCCTTACTCCACAACCTCTCCAGCAAAGGCTATCATTAGTGTTTTTGATTTTAGCCATTCTGACAGGTGTAAGATGGTATCTCAAAGTTGTTTGATTTGCATTTCCCTGATCGCTAAGGAGGTTGAGCATGACCTTAAGTGTCTTTTGGCCATTTGAACTTCTTCTGTTGAGAATTCTCTGTTCAGTTCAGTGCCCCATTTTTTAATTGGTTTAATTAGCATTTTAAAGTCTAGTTTCTTGAGTTCTTTATATATTTTGGAGATCAGACCTTTGTCTGTTGTGGGGTTGGTGAAGATCTTCTCCCAGTCAGTAGGTAGCCCTTTTGTCTTAATGACAGTGTCCTTTGCTTTACAGAAGCTTCTCAGTTTCAGGCAGTCCCATTTATTCAATGTTGCCCTTAATGCCTGTGCTGCTGGAGTTGTACATAGTAAGTGGTCTACTGTGCCCAGGTGTTGTAGAGTACTTCCCACTTTCTCTTCTATCAGGTTCAGTGTGTTCAGATTAATATTGAGGTCTTTAACCCATTTGGACTTGAGTTTTGTGCATGGTGATAGATTTGGATCTATTTTCATTCTTCTACAGGTTGACATCCAGTTATACCAGCACCATTTGTTGAAGATGCTTTCTTTCTTCCATTGTGTACTTTTAGCTCTTTTGTTGAAAATCAGGTGTTCATAGATTTGTGGGTTAATATCCGGGTCTTCTATTTGATTCCATTGGTCGACTTCTCTGTTTTTATGCCAATACCAAGCTGTTTTCAATACTGTAGCTCTGTAATAGAGTTTGAAGTCAGGGATGGTTCTTTATAGATGATGAGGTCATCAGGTGGAGTGAAGCTTAATGAAAGTAGAATTAGTGAAGAAGAAAAAGAAGAAGAAGAATGATGATTTTTGAGTAGAAACTAAAAGTCACGGATGTAGAATAGACAAAATAGCATTCAAATGTTGTGTTGTCAAGAGAGTGGCCGGAGAGCTGGCTCAGCAGCTAAGACCATATACAGCTCTTCTGGTTGCCTGATTGAGTTCCCAGCATCCGTATGACAGCTCACGACCGTGTCACTCCAGCCACTCCCAGGGGATCTGATGCCCTCTTCTGACCTCTTTGGGCATCAGGCAAGCAAGTGGTACACAGACGAATGCAAGCAAAACACTCATACACATAAAAGAAGAGGGAGAATGGTTTGAAATAAACGGCAGGACTAAATATTCCTACTGTTTAATGTTGCAGATAGTGAAACTGTTGCTTCGTCATGGTGGGAATCCATTTCAAGCTAATAAACATGGAGAGCGTCCAGTGGATGTAGCAGAGACAGAGGAGCTGGAGTTGCTGCTAAAGAGAGAGGTGCCTTTGTCTGGTGATGATGAAAGTTACACAGGTTTGTGTCTTTCTTGTTTTGACACAGTGTTTTGCTATTTAGCCCAGGCCAGCCTCAAACTTGAAATCTTCCTGCCCCATTCTACTGAGTGCTGGGATTACAGGTGTGTACCACCAAGCCCAGCTACAGTTTCAGCTCATGTGTATTCAGTCATGGTATTTTATAGAACATTCTGCACTGGTGTGTAATACATAAAATGAGCACCTTAGAATAATGCTAGCTAGTTATTCAATGCTTATGTAATTTGCTGTGGTGATGTAGTTACTAACCTTTGTGTGCTGTATACAGTTTATGTGAATGTAGTCATAATACCATTCTTACCCTCTTTGCATTAAAACTATGTAAGTTGCTGAAATAACCTTTTACTGCATCCAGTCTTACTGCAGAACCTCTTGCCATGCATACCTATCAACACTGCTGCTGTCATTTCCTCCCTTCTGTTTGGTATTGTGTTGCTATTGACAATATATTTTATCTTTTCTCAGATTCTTGAGATAAGTCATCTATACAATTTGTGCTTTTGTAAATTAGGTGATTTAGCCCTAATAAGAAATTTTTTACAAATATAACTTTTATTTATTATTAATAGTTTTTGTTTTGTTTGTCTGAGCAGGGTCTTACTTTGTGTTTCTGGCTGACCTTGACCTCAGTGCTCTGCCCATCTCTGTCTCCTGAGTGCTAGGATTAAAAGCATCCACCACCATACCTGACTGCAAACTTAATTTCTAAAAAAGAGCAATCCAAAATAATTTTTGAGCTGGGGATGGGACCTACGGCCCTGTGCTTGTTTGGTAGTCCCTAGTCCCTCAGAGGAACACCTTACAAAATATTTGGCATATACTTAGAGTTTAAAAAATTACAAATTTATGGATTTTATGGGGAAAAAAGTTTCCCATGTTGAAGGAAGTTTTCTGGGTTGAAATTGGATATTTCAGGCAAAACTCAATTAAAGAAAAAAGAAGCATCACAAATGACAATGCCTTTATAAATTCTCAATTCTTATAAGAAAACATGTGACTTTTACATTAAATTATATACAAGGGATTAAATACCAAGGTGTAATTTTAGCCATTTACGGGAAGTAATAGTTTGAAAATAGTTTTAAGAAGGAAGTTTTATCTCTTACGTAACAGTTATTGTTCATGTGGAAGACTGACTATAAGAATGCACCTTCTGCATATGGAATTGATTGTCTTGGACAGAGGTAGTTGTACATGTACTCCATTGGCCAAGAAGTGCTGTCAGCTTGTGGATAAGGTAATAAAGGAGCCAAGGAATAAAGACAGCAGTGATCACTGACTACATAGCTATCTCAAAATGACTTGAAACTGTCATCAGTTGATTATAGAAGAGGTTATGATTACAATTTAAACATCAAACAAAAACTAAAACATTTGTGAAGAAGAGACGACAGCAGTAAGTATAGTTAATTCAACAAGGGTACATTATGGGGCTAGAGTGATGACTCATTGCGTAAGAGCCACTGGCTGCTCTTACAGAACCCGGTTCTGTACCCAGCACCTCCCAACCAACTGTAATTCTAGTTCTAGGAGATCCAGCATGCTATTACGGCTTCTGTTGGCAGCAGGTACACATGGTGTACTTAAATACATTCAGGTAAACACTCATACATAAAAGTAAATGAATCTGTTTTTTTTTAAGGAGAATAGTATATAATTATTTATAAAATACATTTTAAAAAATACACAATGTATTGTAAACATATTCACCTCAGTTCCTTAGCAATCTATTCCTCACTCTGTCACCACTCCTCCCAACTTCATAACCTTGCTTTAGTTTTCTTTTTATTTGTTTATTTATTTATTAAAAATTTCCACCTCCTCCCACTCCCCCCACTGCCACTCCCCCTCCCTCTCCAGTCCTAAGAGAAGTCAGGGTGCCTCTCTGAACATGGCTGACAATGGGAGCTGACTGAGAAGCTAATAATAATGATACCGGATTTTGATTCTACTGCATGTACTGGCTTATTGGGAGCCTAGTCTGTTTGGATGCACACCTTCCTAGACCTGGATGGAGGGGGTGGGTCTTGGACTTGCTTTAGTTTTTAAAATAATAGACTGAGTCCAATTTGTGCTGCACAGGTATCGAGGCACATGTACTAATGGAGATGTCCTAATGCTCATAACCTGGAGCTTGCTTGACTATAGGGACACGTCCATTATGAAAACTAACTCTTTTGTGGTCAGTTTTTTTTTTCTTTAAG
Organism: Arvicola amphibius; assembly: GCF_903992535.2. Lineage (NCBI taxonomy): Eukaryota > Metazoa > Chordata > Mammalia > Rodentia > Cricetidae > Arvicola > Arvicola amphibius. Next base: position 87,245,222 of record NC_052054.1, read on the forward strand.
ATTTATTTATTTCCTTTATGTATGAGTGCTCTATCTTCATGTACACCTTTATGCCAGAAGAGGGCATCAGATCACATTATAGATGGTTGTGAGCCACTATGTGGTTGCTGGGAATTGAACTCAGGACCTCTGGAATAGCAGCCAGTGCTCTTAACCACTGAGCCATCTCTCTAGTCCCATGTTTAGACAAACATTCTTCCATATATATTATGTAACAGAATAGAAGTGGGTTTGTATTTACTCTATTAAGAATTTTAAAATAAGGGCTGGAGAGATGGCTTAGTGATTCAGAGCATTGGCTACGCTTGTAAAGGACTCAGGTTCAATTCCCAGCAACCACATGGCAGCTCACAACTGTCTGTAATTCCAGTTCCAGGGAATCTGAAACCCTTATGCAGGCATATATGCAGGCAGAACACCAATGTACATAAAAATAAATAAATCATTAAAAAAATTTAAAATAAGAAAAAATGTCTTCTGATCTTTTTGAATAAATAAACCACAAAGGATGATAGATTAAAAATATACCTAAAGTATTAATTTAAGTTATATATATATATATGTATGTATGTATGTATATACGCTACCTGTATATACTCAATTACATATATATACTACTGTAAAATAATGCTGTTTGGATAGAGGTTTTGGTAGATTGTGTCTCAGTGGGTTCAGTGTGTTAAGACCTGAGTCTGGATCTCTATCTTCTACAGAAAATACCAGGAAAGTGACATGGAGTGGGTGTAATCCTAGTGTGTGGGAGGAGTCAGAGAGAGAACTCTGAAGTAGACTGTCAAGCCAGTATACAATGTGGGGAGTAATGAAGGAAGACATTCAACATCAACCCCTAGCATGAATATACAGGCATATCATCATACAAATACACCCCATACATTGCATACTGTATGAAGACATACCGTGTGAAGACACACACACACACACACACACAGAGAGAGAGAGAGAGAGAGAGAGAGAGAGAGAGAGAGAGAGAGAGAGAGAGAGAGAGAGAGAGCGAGTGAGCTGTTTGGATTTTTTTATCATTGTTCTCGTATGAAACTGTTTTAAAGATGACTCAGCAAGTGGGTAAAGTTACCTGCTACCAAGCCTGCAACCTGAGTTTAATTCCTGGAACCCACATGGTGAAAGGAGAGAAGCAACCTCCAAAAGTTAGCCTCTCACCTCTGTACATGCACTGTGGCAGTCACATAACCACATTTCTACACATAAACATTGATTTAATCAGAAGGGTTGAAGACCTGACCTAGCCATTAAAGGCTCACAGTCAAAGAGCATCATTCTTCACAGTGCTAGAAATCAAGCTTAGGCCCTAATGCACACAAGGAGGTCTGGCTGAGCACACCTCCAGCCCATGCTCACATAGGTTTGACGCTGATATTTATCACCACTAAAGTCTCCTGTTAGCATCTGAATGTTGTCTGGCGTTCATTGGCAGAATTAAGTGCACCACACTCAGGAACTTTGGTGGTCGTTACTGCCCGTTGCCACTTGTCTTCTTTGTTAGCTAGCCTCTCACGCTATGTTTTTAAAATTCTCGCTTTTTTCCTTTTGGACAGAGTATTATGTAGCCTGACCAGACCGCAAACGTACTATATAGTGAGAATTTGTGATGTTGCACTCATGGTCCTCTTTCCCCCACCTTCCAAGTACTGTGATTGCAGGCATATGCCGCCATACCTGGTTGTACTGGAGAACAAGCCCCCAGGCCTGTGAGAGTAAGCAAGCACTCTGCTAATTGAGTATACATCCTTAGCCCCCAAATTCTCAACATTTTATTATGAAAAATACTCAAGTGTATTAATTTTCAAGGAATTGTACATAGTAGGTACATATTTATGTTTACAGCAAGTATTATACATAATAAATACCCTCTACTCATCAACTATATGTCCCAATTGCTAACTTTTACTGTATTTCCCTTACATTGCCATATTATCATCCATTGCTTTATCTAGCCTTGGCAGACCTGGAACTCACTGTGTAGACCAAACTGACCTCAAACTCAGATATTCTCCTGCCTGTGCCTCCCACGTGCTAGGATTATCGGTGTGCATTACTGTGTCCAGGGTACATCTTGTATTTTGACAGTTCATAATAAGATGCAGACAGCCCAGAATACTTGAGCATACATTTTGTTAACTGAAGTTTGACATTTGTTTATGATTTCTCTTGTTAATAATTGTGTTGGGAAATACATAGGTCTATCATTCTTTGCGTTTTGAGAAATGGCTAGACCTATATAATCATAAATAGAGGAGGAAAAACAACTCAGTAATATGTCAGAGAAATTGAGTGGTTTCTTGACTGGGTAACCCAAATGAACATCAACATAAGAAGAGATGCAGTGTGAGCCTCCAGATGTGAGTGTAGATGCACAGCGTGAGCCTCCAGATGTGAGTGTAGATGCACAGTGTGAGCCTCCAGATGTGAGTGCAGATGCACAGCGTGAGCCTCCAGATGTGAATGTAGATGTACAGCGTGAGCCTCCAGATGTGAGTGGAGATGCACAGTGTGAGCCTCCAGATAAGTGTAGATTATCACCATCTGCACTTGTAATCATGAAGAATGTTCAGTGTTTTTTAAAATAAAGCCAATGTAATGTCATAAAGACTAAGAATTGACAGTATATGGGGCTAAGTAGATGGCTCAGTGGTTAAGAGCATTGGCTGCTCTTGTAGAGAACCCAGGTTCAATTTCCAGCACCCACATGACCGCTCACATCAGTCTGTAATTCCAGTTCCAGGGGAGCTGATGCCCTCGCCTAGTTTCTGAGAGCACTGCACCCTCCCAGCCAACTGCCCTCTCTCACAGACATACTTAAAAATGCATAAAAATTATTTTTTAAAAAGGAATTGACACTGTTAAAAGAGGCCAGCAAAAATAACAGAACTATTTTAGAATTTGAAAGACATAATTAAAAGGTAGCACCTGTTCTAGGCTAGAACCTCTACTGAAGGGAAAAGTGAATATGGAGAGCATCACTAGATCATATAACAAGTAATATATCTGTGTAATAGGGACACGGCTGATGACAGCAAGGCATGTAAGGAGAATTTTTATCTTTTTCAAACACACACACACACACACACACACACACACACAGAGGATATGCATGGGAGTCAATGTCTACAGATGCCAGAAGGGGTTCTGATCCGTAGGAGCTGAAATTACAGACAGTTGAGAGGTGCTCAACATGGCTGCTGGGAAGCAAACTTTAGTACTCTGCAAGAATAGTATGTGCATTTAATGGCTAAACTGTTTCTCCAGCATGAGTTTTTAAATCTTGAGAGCTATTCTTTTTTGGTTTTTCAAGACAGGGTTTCTCTGTGTAGCCTCGAATGTCCTGGAACTCATACTGTAAACCAGGCTAGCCTCAAACTCAGAGTTTCTCCTGCCTCTGCCTCCCAAGTGCTGGGATTAAAGGCATGCTCTACCACCATCAGCTAAATAGGTTCTTTTTATTATTTTTAAAATTAGTTTTTTCAAGACAGGGGGGTTTCTGTCTGTAACCTTGGCTGTCCTGGAACTCATTCTGTAGACCAGGCCATAGAGAGTTTCACCTTCCTCTGCCTCTTTTTTTTTTATTGTATTTTATTATTTTAAACATCATTGTATTTACAGTTGCACCTTTTTTTCTTTTTTTTAAACTTTATTTCATGTGCATTGATATAACGATGTCAGATTCTCTGGAACTGGAGTTACAGACAGCTATAAGCTGCCATGTGTGTGCTGGGAATTGAACCCAGGTCCTCTGGAAGAGCAGTCAGTGCTCTTAACCACTGAGCCATCTCTCCAGCCCCCTTCCTCTGCCTCTTAAGTGCTACGATTAAAGGTGTGCACCACCACAACCCAGGTGAGATCTATTCTTTTTTTTTAATATTTATTTATTTATTATGTATACAATATTCTGTCTGTGTGTATGCCTGACAGCCAGAAGAGGGCGCCAGACCCCATTACAGATGGCTGTGAGCCACCATGTGGTTGCTGGGAATTGAACTCAGGACCTTTGGAAGAGCAGGCAATGCTCTTAACCGCTGAGCCATCTCTCCAGCCCCCGAGATCTATTCTTAAGAAATACTGAAGTATTTATGAATAAAGGAGTCTAGTGTCTGAAATTACTCTAACCTATACTTCAAGTATAAAAGTAGATGGATAGATAACCAAAAAAATAGTGTGTGTGAAGCTGGGGGGTACAATATTAATCATAGGCAAATCTGGTTAAAAGATATGTAGTACTTAGTAATTTCAATTTTTTAAACTTTTGGACTTTGTAATTATTTTCAAGTAAAGTTTAAAATATTTACCAATACAGGATGAAAGATGGCTCTGTGGCTAAGAGCACATACTATTCTTGCAGAGGATCTGAGTTCAGTTCCCAGCACCCATGTCAAGTGGCTCAGAACTCCAGTAACTCCAGCTCCAGAGAGGATCTGATGCCTCTGGCCTCCACAGGCACCTGCGCTCTCACACACAGATATACACTATTAAAATGTCCTTGCTCTAGTAAAAGCAATGAGTAATATAGTTACAATAATTGCTGGCTCCCATGTGGTCTTAAGATATTTTCTACTACAAAAAAAAGAAAAAAGAGGGGAGGAGATGGCAATTTTTAATAAACAAATAAATAAACTGGAAAAAAAACAAAAGAAAAAAGAAAAAAATCAAGACTTTCCAAGAGAATGGTTATTCCTTGACAGATCATGTACGTAAGATGAGTTTGGAATGTTGTTTCTCTTCAGAGTTAGGTTATTAAAGACTAGTGCAAGGTCTTGTTTAAAAACCTCAAGAGACTACTTGAGGTTCCCACTGGCCAACAGTGACATAATGTCTTGTTTAATAAGATTAATTGCAAATGGGTTTATAATGATAATTTTAAACATTAATGTGTATTAATCAGAGATTGCTAAAGAACCAGTTTATTTTTTTTAATTAACCAAGTAAACAAAAAAAAAAGTCATTATCTTGCCTAATCAATAGGCATCCTAAAACTGGGAAACTTCTTTGTATTGAGAAGTATCTTTAGTCTCTGGAGAGATGGCTCAGAGGTTAAGAGCATTGACTGTTTTTCCAGAGGTTCTAAGTTCAATTCCCAGCAACCACATGGTGTCTCAAAACCATCTGTAATGAGGTCTGGCACCTTCTTCTGGCATGTAGACATACATGCAGACAGAACACTACATAATAAATCTTTAAAAAACAAAAAGAAATATCTTTAGAAAATGAACCCAGGTTAAATACGTGAGTTGTCAATATAGCTAAGCATTGAACATCAGCAGTTACTACCATTAAATAAAAAGCAAGAATAAAAGTGCCTCATGTTTCTGTTAAAAGAACTCTGTCAAAGGGAACAGATTTTCCTGTCTTTGGTGCTCAGGACCCAGCTGCACTCTAAGAGGAATGTGTTGAACTGCAGCAGGAGTGTGTACAGTCAGCAAGACTAAGGTTGTAACAACCTAAGCACATTTTGTTCTACGCACCCCTGAAATAGCTTGAAATGCACATTGAACTTTAGAGAAAATAAGCAACATTAAAAATTTACGCATGGCTTTCGTGGGTAATTTGCTCTCCAGGAGAAGTTTACATAAAACTCAGTCAAAATAAATAGCACTTGTAAGATTCAGGATGCTGATAAACTAATTTTTTAGACATTTACTTATTCATTATATGTAGAGGGGGAACAGGGCATGTGTGCCATGCCATGAATGTGGAGGTCAGAAGACACTTTCAGAAGTAGATTCTTTTCCACCATGTGGGTTCCAGGGATTACACTCCAGTTGTAATACTGGGTTGTAAGCCCTCTTCTGGATGAGGTGTGTGTGTGTGTGTGTGCACATGTGTGCACACATATGAGTATATCACATATACTAATTCTTAAGATGAGGGGTGTTATATAGTTATATATCACATAATAGGTATTATATAATTTTTGAGAAAGGAACAAGCAGTTACAACCGTTTTCCAGTGTTTTCGCCTACTTCACAGACTAGTTAATTATAGGAGGAAAGTGGAGGTGAAAAAAGAGGAAATATAAGAGTAATATTTACAATATTACTATTATTATATTATTGCTATTATAATATTGTTATAAAAATAAAGAGGAAATATAACATTAGTAAAATGTTGGTATCAATCAGTATTTGAAAGAAGTAATATTAAAGGAGCTAAATAAACTATAGGTAAAATTATAAAAGTGGCAACTTTTATCTCTTTGCTGTGTAGTAGAAAATGTAAATTTAATATGCAAAGTACTTAGATACTGCTCAGTTAGCAAAGACTGACCCTGGGAGAGTATATCAAGGTTCTCTCTCACATGAGTCCAAGGACTGTGTATGTAGGTAACTTAGTCCATGGTACTAGTTGGGACTGTGAAACCCGCTAGGTAGCAGATAGGCTTCTTTCCAGAGCTTCAGCTGCTTTCTATGAAAAGTTACCTTACCTTCTTCCTGCACCATGAGCTGCCACTTGGATTACTCTATGTCAGGGTGCCATGCACTGATTAAAAAAAAAAAAGTTAACAACCCTTCAGGGTTGCCTGGAGATATGAGATAGCAGTCAGCTTAAGTGAACACAATTTAACCCCACTAAATAAAGGAACTAGAGGAAAATCTAAGTTTGGCATCAAAAATGGTCAGTTAGAGAAATTCTGGTGCTCTACAGATAAGATAGTCTTAGAAATGGCACATACTTACAGCATGCAAGAGGACAGGAAACTTATTAGTTCCAGGTCCAGCCTGGACCACAGGGCAAGATGGGTCTAGAAATGAAAGTTTGGGGTCAGGACTGTGGCTTAGTTGGTAAAATGTTACCTATTTCTAGCATGTATGAGGCTCTAAGTTCAGTCTCCAGTAAAACACAGACACCTCAACAAATGCAATATATGTAGAAGAAGCTAACGACATGGTAATTCAGTAAGTAAGTGAATTAAACCATTAAATTGTTATTTTAGAAAATAAAGTAAAGCAAATAAATGAATAAAAATAATTAAAGGAATAATAAATAAATACAAGTAAAGTAACAGATCCAGTGAACCTAAAGAACTTGAAAACTAAATTTATAGAAATTTAAAATACCTGGACAAGTATAACTTAACCTGTGAGACAAACAAAAAACAGAGAACTGCAAGTGTTTTAAAACCTAGCAGCTGAGCATGATAGTGCATGCCTTTAATTCTAGCACTTGAGGCAGAGGCAGGAGGGCAGATCTCCATGAGTTCAAAGCCAGCCAGGGCTACATGGTGAGACCTTGACTCAAGAAAGGGGGAAGAAAGAAGATTTAGAAAGCATAGTGGTACATACTTTCCTCGCCTTGGAAGAATAAGCCGACTAATAAGAGTGGTTACCCAGAAAAAGAATAGAATTTAAAAGGTAGGGAAGTAGCTAGGCAGTGGTGGCACATGCCTTGTATCCCAGCACTCAGGGAAGGAGAAGCAGGTGGATCTCTGTGAGTTCAAGGCCAGCTTGGCCTACATAGTGAGTTCCAGAACAGCGAAATCCTGTCTCAACACCCCCCCCCCCCGCAAAAGGCAGGGAAGTAAGTGAATTATTGTTGTGCTTCTGAATGTCTGTCAACAATTTAACATAGTACAAGAGACCTTAATTTAGAAATGAATCCTAAAGTATTTGTGGGTGAGATGATAGGGCAAGGTATGTCTCAAGTGCTATAGACATATGGTGAGTGCAGGTGTGAGATATGTAGAAACTGATTGCTAGGAGGCAGAATAGCTCTAGGTTATACTTTTGTGTCATTTGAATTTTACTACACAAAGATTTTTTTAATTTTAAAATTTTATTCATTACTTATGAGAGAGCATGAATATGAAAATGTGTGTGTGTTCATGAAATTCATATGGATGTCATAGGACAACTTGCTAGAGTTCTCTCCTCTGGCCATCCACATGGCTGTAGTAAATCCAGGAATTTACTCAAGCCATCAGATTTGGTGGCATGTGCCATTAGTGTTAGTAGCTGAGTCATCTTATTGGCCCATCTTTGCAAAAATATTCTTAAAATACTTACACCTCTCTTTTAGTTAGGCACACTCCTGGGAATACTAGGAGTGCTATTGTCGGGGTTTCTGTCCTGCCCAGTTCCTGCAATCGTTAAGTCCCAAAGAATCACAAGAGGTCTACATTAGTTATAAACTGATTGGTCCATTAGCTCAGGCTTCTTCTTAACATTTATAACTTATATAGCTCATTGTTAGCCCATTATTCTTGTCTGTGTTAGCCATGTGGCTCAGTACCTTATTCAGCAGGGCAGTCACATCTTGCTTCTTCTGTGGTCAGGTCAGGACTGCAGAGGAATGGGCTTCCTTCTTCCCAGAATTCTCCTGTTATCATTGACCCGCGTCTACTTCCTGTCTGGTTGTCCCTCCTATACTTCCTGCCTGGCTACTGGCCAATCAACATTTATTTAAAATATAATTGACAGAATACAGACCATTCTCCCACACCAGAGTGCCTATTACAATACTCTTTTTAATGGAAAAATTTTTATTAGATTTTTAAAAAAAAAAAACAATACCAATCCAAATTCCCACTTCCTTTTCTCCCAGTCCCTCCATACACCCTCCTACCCCAACCCCTCAAATCCTAAGAGAGGGCAAGGCACCTTGCCCTGTGGAAATTCCAAGGCCCTCCCTACTACATCTAGGCTGAGCAATGTATACATCCAAAGAGAATAGGATCCCAAAAAGCCAGTACACACAGCAGAGACAAATCCCAGTGCCACTGGCAAAAATTTTTTTTAAAATATGCATCATCACTAGGGGATTGATTAAAAACTCAAATATGTTGATGGTGTGCTTTGAGTTGCAGCTGCTTGGAAAGATTTTCATGTGTATTAGGTTGGAAAAGTTAAGATGAATAATCATATCTTGTAGCTAATTTTTATAAAGTGACCAACATTATTTGGTGTTTGGTTTGGTTTGGTTTAGTTTGGTTTGATTTTGCAGTGCTGGGTATCAAACCCAGACCTTCACACAAGTTAGGGAAGTACTTAATTCCTGAACTACATCCCTAGTCATGAGTATTGCTTTTAAACCTATCTGTATGCTTATCTATGTACATAAAACATTTCTGTGTGAAATATTACAAGGAATCAGAATCTGGAAAGGAATTATGCTAGAGTGCTCATGAAGCTATACTGAAGTATAGAGCTAGAAACTGCAGAAGTAGCCCTGGATTATTTTTTTTAATTATATATATATATGGGTATTTTGCCTGCATGCGTGTTTGTGTATTGCATGTATGAACACTACTTGTGCACTTGGTGCCCAAAGAAGCCAGAGGTAGCGTTGGATCCTCTTGGACTGGAGTTACAGACTGGAGTTACAGGTTGTGAGCTTCCGTGTGGATGCTGGGAATTAAGCACAAGTCCTCTGGAAAAGCAGCCAGTGCCCTAACTAATGAGCCACCCCTCCAGACCCTTATTAATTTTTAGTAGTCTGTTGTTTTCACACCTGAACTTCAAGTATAATATAGACTAACTGCATTTCATGGAACCTGTTTTTAGTAAAATTACAAATGATCTTCACTGCTAGATATTTTAGAAGTAGTTTAGATATTTTCTGTTCAAACTGGAAGTTGAAAATGCTTGTTTACTTTCCTAATGTCTTGATGTCTGGGACATATTCCCTTTGACTTTCTACCACCCTCCTAGACTGCGTTATTCCAAGTTTGTTTATAGACATGTATGTTCTTTTCCTTGATTCAATTTCACTTATGGACCCTCTTCTCTTAACAGTCTACCAGATGAGTTCAGCACACGTCATCATTTAAACTACCACTTACATATTAAGAACGTGCAAACATATCTTTCAATCCCAGACTTTTCTCTAAAACTTCAAAAACTTAGTTTAGTTGCGGCTGGATATTGCCACTTATATTCCCTCAGTGAAACCTCAGAAATCAACACACACAAATGAAACTTACTTCCCTCATTGTACCACTATGGTTTTTCCTTTCTTGACGACGACATCACTCAGCTGTACTTGGAAGCCACCCTAACTACCGTTTCTTCCTTTTCCTTCCATTTAAGTTTATCTTATCACTATTTCTGAACATCTTCTATGTGTTAGGCGTTGTTTAAGCGCTGTAAGTAGAGCTGGTTAAGAAAAGAGGTAATAATATAATAGTTCCAATATTTCCAGTCAGTTTTTACATTCAAACCGTTTGCAAATCTGTTACCTAAAATCTGGAAGTCTTTTATACGTCCTTCCCGCTGTATGGAATCAGGATTTATCAGTTAAAATTCATTATTTTTCATGAGAAAGTAAGAAAAAAAATTTTAGGTAGAACGTTTTATATGCAATGTTCTAGTATTGCTATGAACTCTAATTTTGATTCCTCAAGAAGCTACAGCTTTATAAAGCAGCTTGTGTTAAAAAATCTTGCATAGAACAAAGTGCTGCAACAAATTTTTCAGATAAAAGCATTTTGTTTGAACTTACATGTTTTAATTAGAGTAGGACAAATCTTCTAAAACCTTTTGTATTTTTCACTAGTACTATTTCCTGTGTTCATCAGCTATGTATTGATTTTTCAGAATATTTATTTTCCACATGGTGAATGTGCCTGAATTATTGCTTGATCAAAGTGCCTCAAGGAATGATGCAAAAATTGTCAGTAAGTATCGTACAAAGATTTTGGAGTTGCTGAAGACTGATGAAAATAACCCAAATTTTATTTAATTTACATGAGGTCCTTATTAAACTTAACATTATCAATCTTCAACCAGTCAAAATCCAGAAAGCATTATTTAATGAAGAATTAGTTTAACTGCCCTTAGATGTTTGTGTGGGAAAGTCCCACAGCATCATTATCCCTCAGAGGTGCCGTCCATGTGACAGATACACAATTAGAAGATAACTGAGCCTGTCAATTTCACACCTTAAATAAACTTGGAGTAACAGTGTCATATATGTAGCATTTCACATGCATTTTATTCCCCAAAATACTGTGTTTTGTATCAGTTCTGCTCAAAGTAGCTGTCCAATAAACACTCTGCTGTTAATACCAGTCCACCAGTCCCCAAGAAAAGGAACCTGTGCCAGAATGTCTTTTAATGCACTGCTTTTTTTTGTCACTAGGGAAAATGCTGTGAAGAAATGTCAGCTGATAAACAGTATATATTTAGTGATGTAATTGATATATGTAGTGATTAATTTATATCCATTTTTGGTGCAATATCCTATTTTCTCATGAACAGTATAATCAGTAGACTGACCTCAGGGAATGAATTACTGCAGTTTGAGTATCAGTTTTATATCATGCCCAGATATTTATGATAATACTGCAGGAGTACATATCCTGGTTATTTGGATACAGGTGTGTGATATAAATTTGCTTAATCTTTTAGTTGTTTGTCCCCTTATCCTGAATATGTGCCTTTTCTCTTTGTTTTGTTTTGTTTTTTCTAGATAGGGTCTCCTGGCTGGCTTTGAATTTGCCATGTAGACCAGGCTGCCCCTGAACTCATAGAAATCTACCTGCCTCTGCCTCCCAATACTGGGATTAAACGTGTGTGCCACCATTCCTGGCCTGTTTCCTAGTCTTACTCAATGTTAGCTTAAGTGCAAAAATAATTTCTCCCTGTTCAAAATCCTACCTAATAGTAGTACTTACTACATATAATTTTCTTGTTGTCATGCTAAGAATTCGGTCATACCCACCCAGACTTTGCTCATGAATTATAATTTTAGTAATGGGGAAGTGTGTCACATAGTGCCCCTCCATTCTCTCCAAGACTCACTAGTTATTTAAGTAGAGATTTTGTTAAATGAGCCTTTTCATTTAAGGATTTCCCAGTGAACACATTTTGAAATGCCTGTCATTGTTGAAAGAGCTGTCCACTTTTCCATGTCTTCCTCTGCTGGTAATCTGGCCTTTCTACAGTAGCTACTGTAGAGATCTATCATCTGTCTATTTCAGCTTACCCAGAGACATGCTCTGTCCTCATGAATGCTTTTGGAGTCTTCTGCAAGATGATGAGCCCTTTGAACAGAGAGCAATGCATTGTTTCCCCTGGTGTCTACTGGGTGCATTGGTGTCATGAACTACACAAAATGTCCTGTATTTTGAATCATTTCTCAGTATTAAAATAGTACATTTTATTATTCTGCCAAAAATATTGCCATAATTTATGAGACTATTTTCCTTAGTTTTTTTCATTTTAGTAGCTATGTAAAAATATTGGTGTATACCTGTGGGTTAATAGCAGTTAATCAAGAGTTCAAAATAAGCCGATATTTGTCAGAATTTACCAGAATTTTATAGGAAATGGGCTATATGACGTTAACATTTTAACACAGTAGAAGCATGATCATAGGAAATCTCAAAGCAGAGTTAGGAATATAAGAGCCATAGAAAGTTTTTGAGGGGATTTTCAGAGTGTCCAGATATTAATTAGATCAACATATTTGATCATTAGCATTCAGACTTGATACACATCATATTTTTTAGAATAAAGGCATTTGGGATCTGGAGAATGACTCAGCGATTAAGAGTGCTGGCTGTCTTCCAGAGGACCTAAACTTGTTTCCTAGCACCCAAATGGAGACTCAAAACCTTCTCTAGCTCCAATTCCAGGTTATTCAATGTCACTTTCTGGCCTCCTTGGGCACGCCCAGGCACACACACACATGCTTCACAGACATATATAGGCAATGTCACAGCAGACACATAAAATAACATTAAAAATTTAAAGAAAATCATTTTCTTATTGCTATATATTGTTAAAGATTTTCTAACATGTGAAGTTTAAATGTAAATAGTATTTTTGTTCCTTTCCAAGTAGCATGTTGTAATAACTTAAGGTATTTAAGACATAGAAAGAGGTCGACGTCTTGTGAAAGATAAAATCTGTGAGGCAGTGGTGGTGCACACCTTTAATCCCAGAACTTGGGAGACAGAGGCAGGTGGATCTCAGTGAGTTCAAGGCCAGCCCTTTTGTTTTTTCAAGGCAGGATTTCTCTGTATAGCCCTTGTTGTCCTGGACCTTACTCTGTAGACCAGGCTGGTTTTGAACTCACAGAGATTCATCTGCCTCTGCCTTCTGAGTGCTGGAATTAAAGGAGTGTACCACCACTACCCAGTGGTGAAATAATTGTTAATGGAAGTTTTTTTTTTGTTTGTTTGTTTGATTTTGGTTTTAGTTTTTTGAAACAGGGTTTCTCTGTAGCTCTGGAGCCTGTCCTGGAACTAGCTCTTGTAGACCAGCCTGGCCTTGAACTCAAGAGATTTGCCTGCCTCTGTCTCCCAAATGCTGAGATTAAAGGCGTGCACCACCACTGCCCAGCAGTGGAATAATTGATAATGGAAATATATATAAAGTTTTAAGACAACAAAGAGGAGTGAATGCCTGAATTACCTAATGTTCCAAAAATTTCATTCTTTAGTACTAGATGAATAACATGTTAGTAGTTACCAGTTACATAATGAAACCCCATTTCAAAAAAAAAAGAAAAGCCTGTTTTCAGGCTTGTGAAATGGTTCAGCAGTAAAGACTGTGACAGCCGACCCTGACAGCCTGTGAGTTCAATCCCTAAAGCCCACAAGGTCTTAGAAGGAGCGAATTAATTCTCTCAAGTTGTCCTCAGACCTCCAGAAGCATGCTGCAGCGTGTTCATGTGTGCCCCTCCAGAAGCATGCTGCAGCGTTTTCATGTGTGCCCCTCCAGAAGCATGCTGCAGCGTTTTCATGTGTGCCCCTCCAAAAAACATGTTGCAGTGTTTATGTGTGCCCTTTCAGTAATTTAGTTACTTATTCTAAAAGAGAAACTTAAAAACAAAAACATGTTTTATATCTTTAATCTGCTTATCATACATAAATGAGAAATTCCAGTCATAGCTTCACTGTGCTCTGGATAGCTACAAATTAGTATAGTGTAAGTTCTTAAAGTGAGTCTGTCACATAATTGCAGTGAACTATTACTGAATATTTAAAATTAAAACTCTAAATAAGCATACCTTTGAGCAGAACCCTTAAAAAGGTTATTCATTTTAAAATATTGATTATATCTACATGCATTTAAATAAGCTCAGGTTAATCAATTTCATCTCATACAAAGAAAATGGCTTTCTAGTCATGGTAAAAGGACCTCCATGTAATGTATGTATTCATAATGGAGTATCTGACCCTGGGTGATTTTTGTCAGTTTCCTTTAGTGACATCAAAATTTTTGTAGTGATATTTGTTCTACTTTCAGATAAAGAAAAACACCATTTTTATAGAATCATTTACTGTGTTACACTTTTGACAGAAAGGAGTTGGGTGATGACTAATTCAGAGATACACAGAGTGCTACAGTCCTTGGTTGTATTTACGATAGGAACAGATGCTGTACTTGATCTCCACCATCAACCCAGGGAGCAGTTTATTCCTAATGTAGATTTTGCTTTTAAACATAGTTTTATCAGCTGTTGATCATGTCTTTTTCCTTGTTTCATCCTGAAACCCACAATGGTAATTTCCTTAGCAGAACCTGTTATTGCAGGAAGAAAGTAAGTTACATCTGATAAGCATATTTCCAAATACACATGACTTATTTTCTCTTAATAGTAATCACTTAATATTCATTTTGGAGATTGATGTTTAGAAATTTAAAATTTAAAAGCAACTACATGAAGGGATGTTGTTGGGTTTCTGGGGTGCTTGTCTAGAATACATGAAGCTTGAGTTGAATTCTTAGCACTGTATAAAGCAGGTGTGGTATATACCTGTAATCCCAGCATTCAAGAGGAGGATACGGAAGGAAAAATTGGAGGCTACCCTGGAATACACAGCATTATTAGGGAGAGACAGAGAAACGGAGAGACCTACTTTCTGTTTCTAAGCTATAGTTCTCAGGGGATGTGAAAGATACCAAGATTTGTTTTCTAAAATGTAGCTCATGTTTTTCTATTGCTTGATTCCTTGTCAAGATAGCATAAACAAACATAAACATGTATGATTCTTAAATTTTAGTTAGTGCAGAACAAAGGAACCACTTAAAATAGACATAGAACAGGTCTGCTTCTGTTGTGAGACACTTCCCTAGGAGGTGCCAGAGAGTCTCAAATTCAGCCAGATTGTAGGGAGTAGTCTCAGCTAGAAGACACAAATTAGAGATATTCCCAGGTTCTGCTAACAGCTCTCTCACTTAGGGGAAATTGTTTATTCAGCAAATGGTTTTTTCCTTTATCAATATGAAAAGAAATCCAGAGATTTGAGGAAAATCATCTGGGTATATAGCATGATTAATAAAAATCCAGAGACAGATATTGGTGTTCAACCTGAAGACCAAAAAAGCAAAGCAGCCAGCTACTGGCTGGATTGAGGTAGAGGTAAGGGCCAGTGGCTGGATGCTTTGCTTTTCTGGTCTTGAGGTTGAACTCCAATATCTTTCTCTGGGTTTTCATTAATCACGCTACATGAGTGAAATATAAGAAGGCCCAAGACAAAATAGAACAATTGATCCTGCAGATTTTAAATGAAATAGGAAAGAGAAGAATTAACTCTCAGTATCCTTGGAAAATAGAGACCAGTGACTCCACAGTTGTATCTACATAGGCTATAAAGTAAGCAATAAGACTACTAAGATCAGGCATTGCTAAAGATCCCATTTGAAACCTAAAAGATAGGCAGCCTATGAGACATACAGAGAGCAAGAACAAGAAAATACAATGGAAAGGCATTTAAAAATAGATCAAGGACCTCAATTTTTCATATTGCAAAACAAGGATGAATCTTGGGAAGAAAGTTTGTTTTGTTTTTAAAGACTTGTATTATAGGTCAAAGGGCATTTTTGGTTTTTTGAAACAAGGTCCTATACAGGGTGGCCCTGAACCTGATGTTTAGCCTCACAAGTGCTAGGATTATAGACGTGCTTATAACTCATTTATTTATTTATTCTCTCAGCCCCATCCTTCCTTCCCTCCCTCTTTTCCCGTTTTTATTTTCTTCCTGATTTTTTTGAGAGAAATCTTGCCTTGTAGCCCAGGCTAGCATTTAGCTTGTCAATAATCAATCCTATGCCCTAGTCCCCTGAGTGCTAAAATTGAATGTGTAAACAACCACAACTTGTTTGGGATTATTTTTTATGGGGAAAAAAAGATAGTTAAAACACACAGAGAGAACTAGTCAAGCATGTTATAATAATCTTAAGGATAGAACAAGAAAACATAAAGATTAAGATTAAAATTTTCATGAAAATTTCTAGAATGATAGCAATGATTTGGCATACCTTAGAGCAAAATATTGGAGTTTTTGTGAAAAATGTTATCACGAACTTGTGTGATAGAGCTAGAGAGATGGCTCAGTGGTTAAGAGTGTGCACTGCTCTTCCAAAGGACCTAAATTCAGTTCCTAGCATCCACATCAGGCAGGTCACAACTGCCTGTCAGATCCAATACCTCTGGCACCTGGAGGCACCTCATATACCCACATGCAGACACACATACACATGTAATTTAAAGTAGATATTAATAAAGACATGGTATGTCAGTTGTGATAATTGGCAGTCCTAGCTCTTGGGAGGCTGAGCAGCAGAAGGTCAGGCTTAAGGCCATTCTGGGTTTCCGGGTGAGACTGTTTCAAGAAAACAAGGTGTCCTCACTAATGGACTTAAACTGAACTGTTTACTTCATCATACTGTCAGTGACAAGAAGATATCTTCTGATGAACAAGGGGTAAAGACAAAACTGCAGGAATGTCTCAGGCTAGATGTGCAGAAAGTTGTAAGTATATCGGCTTTCCGGGATGACAGAGTAAGTCAGTAATTTAGAAGTCCTAGTAGGTGGACAGACCTGAAGTTTAGAAATTTACTCTAGTTTTCCTGATTTCATTAAATGGAAATAAAATCAAATTTAATACTTTAAAATAAGTTATGAAAATTATTCAAGTTATAAATGTTCTCTTAGAGCCAGGCAGTGGTGGCACAGGCCTTTAATCCCAGCACTTGGGAGGCAGAGTCAGGCGGATCTCTGTGAGTTTGAGGCCAGCCTGGTGTATAAGAGCTAGTTCCAGGACAAGCTCCAAAGCTACAAAGAAACCCTGTCTCGAAAAACAAAAACAAAACAACAACAACAAAAAATTCTCTTAGGTACTAATATTAGTTTGGAATTTTGTTCTCTTAATTTACCCATCTCTGTGTTTTTCATCATAAACTATTTTGCTTTTATTAAAAGGACAATAAGTATTTTAAAGTGAATGAAACACCCCAATTACTGAAGTATAGCTTAAGACTTTAAAAAAGGTTTATTTATTTATTTTATTTTATGTCTGTGTGCCTGAGTGCATGTATGTGCACCATGTAACACGGTGGCCAGTAAGGGTCATCTGATACCCTGGAACTAGAGGTTTAAACATTTGTAAACCACCCAGTGTTGGGGTTGGGAACCTAAGTCAGGTCCTCTGCAAGGATCAGTAAGTGTTGTTAATGTAAGCTGTCTTCTGCAGCCCCAAGCTTAGGACTTTTTAATATATGAAGTCATTTCCAGAAGGCTTACAAACACCATACCAAATGTAAAGATTTTTTTTCTTGGAAGTATTCCTAATGTCAATAAAATCCTAAATTTTAGATAAATATTTATGCTGAGAAGACTATGAAAGGCAGGATTGGGAGGCATAGGGCGAGTTGGGGTGAGATAGGAGAGAGAAGCAGTCTCACAGACTTGGTGATGGAGGGTTTGATATTGGGAAAATTACAAACCACCATGTGGGTGCTGGAAATCAAACCTGGTTACTCTGGAAGAGCAAGCCAGTGTTCTTAACCATTGAGCCATCTCTTTAGACACCCTTTCCCCCACCAATTTTTTAATTTAAAAAAATAGGTGTTGAGCATTATAGACACTTTGATGTTGATCACTGGCATATAGACCTACAGACGAAACAATCCTTAGTGGAAGACTATACATTTTTAAGGTGCATTCTCATGGATGCCATAGCCTACAATATAGATTTGCATGTTACCTGGGTCTTTGAATTTTCCCAGAATCTGTTTTACTGCATCTTCATGATTTCAGTTAAGTTTACAAGTATTATCTCAAATTCAAAATTTCTCTACTTCCCTACAGACAGTGATGTCAGTGTTGAAGAAAATTTGTTGAAGGAGATTTTACAAGAGGGTTTTAGTTGGAATTGAGCAGGAAATAACATTAACATTAATGTGGGTTTTTTTTCCCAATTGAAAACAACTTTCTCGTGCATGAGGTGAATGTTGAACTTTGAGAATAAATTACTAGCACTTATTTTGTACCTTAACTCTCTGTGTGTAGCATTAAAATCATCTACATGCTTATTTTTGCCCAAAATTTCCTTTTTAAAATTATTTTGAGCCAGGTGGTTGTGGTACACACCTTTAATCCCAGCACTCAGAAGGCAGAGGCAGGCACACGGATCTCTGTGAGTTCGAGGCAAGCCTGGTCTACAAGAGCTAGTTCTAGGACAGCCTCCAAAGCTACAGAAAAACCCTGTCTTGAAAAACAGCAACGTGCATGATGATAGATATGGGTCGATTTTCATTCTTCTACATGTTGATATCCAGTTATGCCAGCATCATTTGTTAAGTATGCTTTCTTTTTTCCATTTGATATTTTTTGCTTCTTTGTCAAAAAATCAGGTGGTTGAAGATATGTGGATTGATATCTGGGTCTTCTGTTCAGCTCCATTGGTCCTCCTGTCTGTTCTTATGCCAATACCAGGCTGTTTTCAGTACTGTAGCTCTGTAGTACAGTTTGAAGTCAGAGATTTTGATGCCTCCAGAAGCTCTTTTGTACAGGATTGTTTTGGCTTTCCTGGGTTTTTTGCTTTTCCATATGAAATTGAGCACCTTTTTTCGAGGTCTGTGAAGAATTTTGCTGGGATTTTGATGGGCATTACATTGAATTTGTAGATTGCTTTTGGTAAAATTGCCATTTTTCCTATGTTAATTCTGCCTACTCAAGAGCTTGGGAGATCTTTCCACTTTCTGGTGTCTTCTTCAATTTCTTTCTTCAAAGATTTAACATTGTCATACAAGTCTTCCACTTGTTTGGTTACAGTTACTCTGAGATATTTTATGCTGTTTGTGGCTATTGTGAAGGGTGTTGATTCTCTGATTTCTTCCCCAGCCCTTTTATCATCTGTGTACAGGAGGGCTACTGATTTTTTTTTTTTAGTTAATCTTGTATCCTGCTACATTACTGAAAGTGTTTATGAGTTGTAGAAGTTCCTTGGTAGAATTTTTGGGATCACTTATGTAAACTATCATATCATCAGCAAACAGTGAACGTTTGACTTCTTTTCCGATTTGTATCCCTTGATCTTTTGGTGTCTCATTGCTCTAGCTAGAACCTCAAGAACTATATTGAATAAATATGGAAAGAATGGACAACCTTGTCTTGTTCCTGATTTCAGTGGGATCGCTGGGAGTTTCTCTCCATTTAGTTTGATGTTCGCTGTTGGCTTGCTGTATATTGCCTTAATTATGTTTAGGTATGTTCCTTGTATCCCTGCTCTCTCCAAGACCTTTATCATGAAGGGATGTTGTATTTTGTCAAAAGCTTTTTCGGCACCTAATAAGATGATTATGTTTTTATTTTTCAGTTTGTTTATATGGTGGGTTATGTTGACAGATTTTCATATGTTGAACCATTCCTGCATCTCTGGTATGAAGCCAACTTGATCATAGTAGATGATGATTCGTTCTTAGATTCAATTTGCCAGTATTTTATTTAGTATTTTTGCTTCAATGTTCATGAGTGAGATTCATCTGTAATTCTCTTTCTTAGTAATGTCTTTCTGTGGTTTGGGTATCAGGGTAATTGTAGCCTCATAAAAAGAGTTTGGTAATGTTCCTTCTGTTTCTATTGTGTGGAATACTTTGAAGAGTATTGGTATTAGTTCTTTTTTGAAAGTTTTGTAGAATTCTGAGCTGAAACCATGGCCAAGAGCAAAAACACTGATGACAACTTATACTCGAGATGTTGTGGGGAAAAGGGAACACTTCTGCATTGCTGGTGGGAATGCAGGCTGGTGCAACCCCTTTGGATGTCAGTGTCGTGATTTCTCAGAAAATTAGGAAACAACCTTCCTCAAGTCCCAATAATACCACTTTGGGTATATATCCAAAGGATGCTCAATCATGCCACAAGGACATGTGCTCAACTATGTTCATAGCAGCTTTGTTTGTCATAGCCAGAACCTGGAAACAACCTAAATGCCCCTCGACCGAAGAATGGATCAAGAAAATGTGGTACATTTACACAATGGAGTACTACACAGCAGAAAACAATAACAACATTTTGAATTTTGCAGGCAAATGGATGAAGCTAGAAAATATTATTTTGAGTGAGGTAACCTAGATACAGAAAGACAATTATCACATGTACCCACTCATAGGTGGTTTTTAAACATAAAGTAAAGAAAACCAGCTTAAAAACCACAATCCCAGAGAACTTAGACAACAATGAGGACACTAAGAGAGACTTACATAGATCTAATCTACACGGGAAGTAGAAAGTAGAAAAAGTCAAGATCTCCTGAGTAAATTGGGAGCATTGGGACCTTGGAGGTGGGTTGAAAATGGGAGGGGAAAGGCAGGGAGGGGAGCAGAGAAAAATGTTGTACCCAATAAAAAAATTTTAAAAAAAGAAAGAAAAACAACGACAAAAGTTATTATTTTGTATGTGTATGAGTGTTTTGCCTGCATACATGTCTGTGCCCCATATGCATGTTTGGTACTACTGGAGGCCTGAAGAAGGCACCATATCATCTGGAACTGGAATGACAGATGGTTATAAGATACCATGTGGTGCTGGGAGTTGAACCTCAGTTTTCTGGAAGACCGGTCACTGCATTTAACCACTGAGTCATCTCTCCAGCCCTTTGCCCATAATTTTTAAATATTCACTGCTACAATTTATTTTAATATTTATTTATTATGAAAGAGGTATACATATATCATGGCATGTCTGTAGAGGTCAGAGAACAACTTATACTAATTGATTTTTCCCCTTTCATCATGGCACAAACTTATGTCAGCCTTCTGAGCCAACTCTCCAACTCGTGCCATTTAAATTTTTTATGTCTTGGTGCAGTTTTTAAATTTACAATCTGTAAATTTATTCAGTATTAATCATCTACTATATGCTAAGTACAGAATTCTATTATGAAGTTATAGGCTATTATAAATGTTTTATAAACATTTTACTTATTTTTAGCTTTTAAACTTAACTTTTATTTTGTGGATGTGTGCATGTTTGATTGTTTGTATGTGCACCAAGTTCGTGCACATGCTCATGGGAGCCAGAGAGTGTGACACATCCCCTGGAGCTTGAGTTAGAGGTCTGTGAGATGTGAGCTGCCATGTGAGTGCCCGGAAATTAACTCAGGTTCTATAGAAGAGCAGTCAGTGCTCTTAACTGCTGGCCCATCTCTCCAGCCCTGTTATATGCTTTTATATGTGTATAGGAAGTTATTTACTGTGTGAGCTTGCACATATGCTTAAGGATTCATTGGAATATACAGAGCACATCAGAGATGTTGTGGAATAGATACCACCCCATCTACCCATTGCCTCTTCTTGAAAATGAACAGTTCCCATTCTAGGTAATTGGTATTAACATGTACACCTTTAAGAACGGTGCCAACCATATGTTAGGAGATGAATGGGAGTTAACATCACTCCCAAACCACTCAATAAACTTAGAAAGTAAGTACTAATGCAAATATTTTGTGAGGACAAATTACCTTTTCTTCCTCTGAGCAGATAGCTCTAATATATATTTATCTATGTGTATATTGCTTCCTGTATATGAATCTTGATTCTGCATTTAATCATGAATCTAAAATATTTCCTAGTAACAAGTTTGTGGAAAATAATGAATAAGTGATTAAAATCTACAGAAGTATGCATGGACATTGTAGGGAAAGGAAATAGCATGCTATGGGGCTAATAGACATAGCAAGAAGGAATGAAAGGTGAGAGTTTATAGAATACACTGAAGTCAGAAAAGGCATGCTTGTTTCTTAGTGTATAGTTGTGAGCAGATTTTCGATGGCTCTGCTTGCTTCTCCTTTCATTGGTATTTTAAGAGTTGTTGTTCAAAGGTCAGAAGTTTGCTTAACATAGAAGGGCAGCTGGGCGGTGGTGGCACATACCTTTAATCCCAGCACTTGCAAGGCAGAGGCAGGTAGATCTTCTTGAATTCAAGACCAGCCTGGTCTACAGAGTGAGTTCCAGGACAGCCAGGACTGTTGCACAGAGAAAACCTGTCTCAAAAAAACAAAGCAAAAAAGCACAACAAAAAAGAAGGGTAGTAGTAAATTGTGGGAGTGAACATAATGGTTCAGACTTTGAAAAAAAATTTTTTGCCATCCTTGAAGTTTTTTTATCCTAAAATGGGAAACTCTAAGATGAGAAGACATGCATTATGGTCTATAATTCTGACCATAATGTAGCTTCATCTAGGCAAGACTTTGGGCTGAGTAAGATAGGAAATAGAGAAAGGATGGCTTTAAGCATAGCCTGCTGACCAAAACTTCAATGTTGAAATTGAAACTTGAAGATTTGAGGGTTGCAAATGAATCATAGGGTTTTTTATTACAATTAATATTGTGGTAATGAATGTGGACACATGTGCCACAGCACATCTGTAGAGGTCACAAGACATTCTGGGAACTGCTCTCCCTCTATCATCCAGAGATTAAGGATCCGTTGTCAGGCTTGGGCCAACAGCAGCCACCTTAGAGCTCCATATAGAGCCATCTCCTGGCCTAATGTAAGGAGATTTACATTGGGTAACAGGATTCACTGTTACACCAGAAATAAACAGTGGTGACTTCAAGCCAATAGTACTGGAAGCAAAAATAGTGAATTAACTCTTTTTAGTCCTGATTTTTTTTTTTTTTTTTTGGTTTTTCGAGACAGGGTTTCTCTGTGGCTTTGGAGCCTGTCCTGGAACTAGCTCTTGTAGACCAGGCTGGTCTCGAACTCACAGAGATCCGCCTGCCTCTGCCTCCCGAGTGCTGGGATTAAAGGCGTGCGCCACCACCGCCCGGCTTTAGTCCTGATTTTTAAGGCAGCAGAAAAGAACGCAGGAAGTTGATCCATTTAAATTTCCGAGAGAAAATCATCATTACTCTTACATGATATTGACAGAATAATTGTTTCTGGTGTAATACACAAGGCAGTCTGCTCAAAAGTCCAATATTTGTTGACTTTCTTACTAGACACTTAAAGTATAATCATTTTGTTCAATACGAATCCAAAAGTATCATATCAAAACCTTTAAGCTTGTTGTTTTATATTTTTATTGTTATTTTTATATTAGATTTTTGAGGAAAGAACTTAATATATACCTTCATCTCTCAATTTGTCACATCTGTTCTGGTTGCTTGACCATTTTTATAGCATTCAAGAAAACATGCAGTTGGGTGTGGTGGAACACGCCTTTAATCCTAGGAGGCAGAGGCATGATATGGGAGAGTCTTCTGTTTGTGTTGATTTCATTCGTTAATAAAGAAACTGCCTTGGCCCATTTGATTGGCCGGCCCTTAGGTGGGTGGAGTAGACAGAACAGGAAGAAGGAAGTGAGGTAGATGGCTCAGACAATTGCTCTGCCTCTCCTCTCTGGGACAGTCACCATGAAGCCAGCCACCAGGTCAGACATGCTGAATCTTTCCTGGTAAGACACCACTCGTGGTGTTACACAGATTATTAGATATGGGTTAGTCAAGATGTGAGTAAAAGGCTGAAACTAATGGGCCAGGCAGTGTTTAAATGAATACAGTTTGTTGTTATTTCGGGTGTAAAGCAAATAGAAGACTCTCCCACATGAGAGGCAGACTGGTCTCTTGAGTTGAAGGCCAGCCTGATCTAAAGAGTGAGTTCCAGGACACCCAGGTCTACATAAACACTGTCTTGAAAAACCAAAGAAAAAGAAAAGGTGCAGTTTATGAGGAGCTCAGTAGACAGGCCAGAAGCTTATGAGAGAACGCAGACACACTTAGCCATTCCTTAAATGTCTCTCGTCTTGTTTCAGTTTTCACTCAGACTGTCGTGAGCTATGCAAGAACAACTCTGAAGTGTAGTTAAGAGTATTAGCTAAAAATAAAATGCAGAATTTTTTTTCATGGTCAGGAAAGATATAATAACATTTTAAACAAAATATTTTACAGTTGTATGTTTCTTGTTTTCCTATTTTTAGAAATAAAATGTTGAAGACAAGTTGAGTTAAAAACTTTACAGTAATTTTTTGTCAGAAATAATTTCTTTAAATCTATTTTAAATACAAATTCAAATTTGATGATTAAGGAGACTCTAAATACTAAAAAAGTTTGAAACAAAATGACAAAATAACTTAGTATAATGATAACCAATGGGATTTAAACTTTTTTTTTGGTTTTTCAAGACAGCGTTTCTCTGCAGCTTTAGAGCCTGTCCTGGAACTAGCTCTTGTAGACCAGGCTGGTCTCGAACTCACAGAGATCCGCCTGCCTCTGCCTCCCGAGTGCTGGGATTAAAGGCGTGCGCCACCACCACCCGGCGGGATTTAAACATTTTTTATTTAAAATTTTTTACATATACAAAAACACCAGATGGTGGTAGCACATTCCTTTAATCCCAATACTTTGGGAGGTAGAGGCAGGCAGATCTCTTTGAGTTTGAGGCCAGCCTGATCTGCAGAGCTAGTTCCAGGACAGCCAGGGATATACACACCAAGAAACCCTGTCTCAAAAAAACAAAACAACCAAATTTTTTTTCACAGAATATATTTTGTGTGTTTTTTTTCCTTCTGGAACTTTTCCCAGGTCTTCCCCACTTCCCTATCAATTCAGCTTCGTGTCCTCTCCCCTTCAGAACAAAAAAGAAAGATCCGATAAGATAAAATTTTCAGAACAAAACAAAAAGGCCACAGCAACAACTATTGAGTCCATTTTGTACTGGCCAACTATCCTTGGGCATGTTACCCTGGAATGTGGTTGATATACCCTTTAGTGCTTGGAGAAAACTTGTTTTTCTTTTGCCAGAGGACATCAGTTACAAATAGATTCTTAGTTTAGGGGTGGTACTTTGTCTGGCTTGCACCTGTGCAGACCCTATGCATGCTGCCACAGCCTCTATGAGTTCATGTGTGCCCCAGTCCTGTTGTCTTTGGAAGACAGTTTCCATTTCCTCTGATCTTAAAGTCTTTCTGCTTCTTGAGCATAGATCCATGAGCCTTAAGGGAATGGGTTTAATGAAGGTGTCCCATTTAGTAGTAATTGCTCCAGAGTTGCTAACTCTGCACATTGTTCAGTTGTGGGTCTCTGAATTCCCATCTACTGGGAGAAGCTTCTCTGAGGAAGGCTGAGTTAGGCACTGATCTATGGGTATTAGCAGAATTGTGGTAGTAGGTTTTCCCTTAGGCCTATGACCCGTCTAGTCTCAGGTTCTTAGCTTCTTTTGCGATGGTTGGTATAAGTTCTTTCTCATGGTGTGGGCCTTAAATCCAATTAAAAAGGAGTCGGTTACCCTTACATTTGTGCCACTATTGCACCAGTATATCTTGAAGGCCGGTGGTTATTGTAGGTCTCGTGATTTGTAGCTAGGTGACACTGACGACTGTCTTCCACCCCTGGTCGTGTACAGACTACCTTTTAGCACCATGAATGCTAGTCAGTAGGAACTGAGCTTCTAATTGAGCACCAGCTCAACTTCTTCATGTTTGATGACTTAGGTAAGTGTTGTCTATCTCAGTAGAGCCTTTCCATCTGGTTGTGTGTGGAGAGCAACTAATAACCTTGACAACAGCCTGTGATGTTGGTAGGGGTTGTCATCATAGGACCCTAACCAAGACCAGTTTGACAATAGGAATTTGAGGATTTGGAGATTTTAGATGGTTTACTTAACATAGCGAACATATGCCTAAAACAAAACAAAACAAAACAAAAAAAGGAAGATCCTTTGGAAGTGATTCTTTTACTGGTATCCAGGACCAGGTGATCTTGCCCTCAGTATAGTGACTTCAAAATTAAGTCTGCTTAAGGAAGGGAAGTTTTGTCACCTTGGTCTACACACATTCAACTCACACAGTAACACCATAAGGGAAGTGGTCTTGGCTCAGGACCACAGATAAGGCCAAGAAATATGAGTGGGACAATCCTTACAGCTCTTAAGTATAGCATGTATATATGGTAACTCCGCTAGTGCATATATTCCAAGCTGCTCATAAACATATGATGTCAGTGCATGAATAAGATCATCCATTCTAGTCATATAAAATAATTAACAATATATTACTATGGTATGCATAGGACCAGAAGAAATTATGTCATATCTGACATTAAAAAGAAGTAACATACTTAAAAAATAAGCTCATGAGTCTTCATAAAAACCCGCATCACCACTTCGCGTCTGTTGATGAACTGAGCACAGCCTTCTGGTGACAGCAGTAATGACATCTGCTGTGCTAGAAACCTGAAAATAAAAAAAGCTTTTAGAAAATCATGTTCATCCAACCACAGTTTCTTTTTTAAAATAATTTATTTAATTTTATGTGCATTCATGTGAGGGAGTCAGATCCCCAGGAACTTGAGTTACAGACAGTCCTGTGTTGCCATATGGGTGCTGGGAATTGAACCTGGGTACTCTGGAAGAACAACCAGTGTTCTTAACCACTGAGCCATCTCTCCAGCTCCCCAACCACAGTTTCTTACAGATACCATTTTGGTATCTGTCTTCTATATTCACATATTGACACATTTCTATTTCAAAGAAAAGTGTATGCCACTTTTTCTCCACATTATTAAATTTGTCTGTACTATCAGATAGTTGAAAATACCTGAATGTTCCTTCAGTAAAGGAATCATATGAAATGTTTGCATATTAAATGTAATAAGTTTATTACAGTGATAATAATGAAGGACTGGAAAAATGGCTCAGTTGGTAAAATGCTTGCTGCACTCAGGGCCCCTGTAAAAGCTGTGCACGGCAGTTTACAGCTGTAACTGCAGCACTGAGTTGAGGGGTTGTAGAAGGAAGCGGCGGGGCTGCGTCCCGCCACCCGGCTAGCTTTCCCCAAAATAATTACACGGAAACTATATTCTTTTAAATACTGCCTGGCCCCTGGCCCGTTATCTGTAGCTTCTTATTGGTTGATTCTCATATCTTGCTTTAACCCATATTTAGTAATTTATATAGCACCACAAGGGGTGGCTTACCAGGAGAGGTCTTAACCTGCGTCCATCTCAGAGAGAAGAAGCATGGCTACTTCCAAAACTCTAGAAATCACAGAGACATCTTGCTGCCTGGACAGTCACCCAAAGATCCTCTATACCGTTAGGGCATCCATCTTCGGCCTACAGGCCCATAAGTATCCAGCAGACATTTCCATGAAGCAGGAAATTTCAAAGGCAGTTCAGTCAGTATCTGTTGTGTCCTGCAGAATGTCTCGCAGACTCTTTCACAAATCAGGAATCCTGAAAGACCATCTCACCCTTAGGCAAGTTCAGCAGTCCTCTCTCTGCGGGTTCTTTGTGTCCAGTTTATGCAACAGTCCAGGCAAGAGCAGTTTCTTGCCCAAATGGCTATCAAACTCCATAAAGAGCCTCTTTGATGCCCATCCTCCTCTTAAAGTAGATTGGTGCTGCCAGAAGCAGACGTGTCTCATTGTCATGAAAAACCCTAAGTTATTAAAACATTAAATGCCATATTCTGTAGTCTTTGAAAGATATGAAGAATGTCTATCTAACTGAAATATATCTCTATATATCTAGAAAATCTAACATGACTACAAGCTTGACTATTAATTATGATTATCCATTAACCTATATTTCCTAATTATACATTACATTCTTAAATGAACTACACAATCACAATACCTTAATCAAAAGCAGAAATACATATACATATAACAAAATTGACCTTAAAATTAAATCACTAAAGCAAAATCCATATCAATGCAAATTACTCATCTCCATATTATATCCCCCCTTTAAATGTAAAAGAACACTTATAAACAAGCTATATTTCTTAATTATACATTACATTCTTTTTTTTTTTTTTTTTGGTTTTTCAAGACAGGGTTTCCCTGTAGTTTCTAGAGCCTGTCCTGGAGCTAGCTCTTGTAGACCAGGCTGGCCTCGAACTCAGAGATCCGCCTGCCTCTGCCTCCCGAGTGCTGGGATTAAAGGCGTGCGCCACCACCGCCCGGCCTATACATTACATTCTTAAATGAACTACACAATCACAATACCTTAATCAAAAGCAGAAATACATATACATATAACAAAATTGACCTTAAAATCTATACCAATGCAAATTATTCATATCTATATCAAGGGGTAGAGACAGGAGGGGCTGGGGAGCTTGCAAGGCAGCCAGTCTAGCCTGAAGGGTGAGCTCCAGGGTTAGTGTGACACTGCCTTAAAAAAGGGGGGGTGGGGAGTAGAGAAACGATTGAGAAAGACATCCTAGTGTCTGTGTCTGGCTCTGTACACACCCACTCAGGCGGCGACAGTCCACATATGTAACACACATACATGACACAAACACAAACAATGATGTGCTGAGCCATGTGTAGCTCAGCGGTAGAATGTTGGGCATATCTGTGACCCTGTTTGATAAATTACATTACCATCAAATTTCAAAACAAAGTGTCTACTATCTTTAAATGAAAAAAATTACATATTCTAGGTTATGTGATTTTGCTGCTTATTTTATGTAATCATTGCTAATTTCTACTTGAAATTCTTACTCTCTGTGACTTAATTTCTTCTCCAAGAAAGCCAGCATCGCGAGTGTTACTGTGGAAGTGGTGTCCCCTCAACAGCTACCACACAAAGACTGATGTGTGGAGCTCAGGCAGTCTTTGCTGCTGGAGGCAGGAGCTGTGTTCTTTTCAGCTGCTTCCCCAACACTGTGTGCCTGTGTGTAAAACATTTTCCTGGGGATTTAGGGGAGAAAAGTTCTTTCCAGTGAAACTAATAGTACAGTGAGAAACTAAGTAGAAGTCATAAAGAAATGAAGTTTTTGAAAACTGCAAGGGGAGGGAAATCCTTGGGTTGAAAATATAAACAAGGGAGCTGGAGAGATGGCTGGACAGTTAAGAGCACTGACTGCACATCTAGAGAACCCAGGTTCAATTCCCAGTACCCACATGGCAGCCCATTAACTGTCTTTGATTTCTAGTTCCAGAAGATCTGACACCCTCATCTCAGACATATGTGAAGGCAAAACACAAATGTATATAAAAAAAATAAAATTAAAAAAAAACTTCCTTAAAAAAGAAGAAAATATAAACAGGTACACTAGTGGAGTTAGAAGAAATCATGGGTTCCAGACCATCATGGGCTACAATGAGACCCTCTCTTAAATGTTAAAAACAGGAACTGGAGAGATGTGGTTAAGAGCACTGGTTAATCCCAGTATTCGGGAGGCAGAGACAGGCAGATCTCTGTGTTTGAGGCCAGCCTGGTCTACAGAGTGAGTTCTAGGACAGCCAGGTCTACACACACACACACACACACACACACACACACACACACACACACACACACAAAACCCTGCCTCAAAAAAAAAGATAAAAAAGCGAAGCAAGGCACTGTGCTTATTGCTCTAAAAAGAAAAATACAGTGAAATAGATTCTATTAAGGCTTTCATTGTATTTCTACAACAGGTTGGCTAATTTTGTTTTGTCTTTGAAACAAGGTCTCACTGTGTAACCTTGTCTGGTATAGCAGGCTGGCATGGAACTCACAGAGGTGGAGATCCACTTGCCTTTGCCTTTACTAAAGGAGGCAAATGGGTCATGAGAGCACATTAGTCTGCCAGTCTAACAAACATGACGCTCCTCTCACTCAGGGAGAGACACTGCTGCAAACACTGAAGAATGGTAGAGAGAAGCACCTGACACCTCCCTGGCCCTGCGTGCTTGTGGGTGGGCACCTGTGCTCACAGTGTCGACCTGGGGGACTTGGGTTTGGTTTTATTGGGGAGGGGGTTGCTTTGTTTTTAGATGGGTCTTCCTAGGTAGCAAGACTGATTTTTCTCCATTTCCAAAGTATGGGATTACAGGCGTGAGCTAAAAATTACTGACCAAAAACTTCATTTTGATTTTAAAAAACTATATTGAAGTACATTCTGCCAAGGCTTTGTTTGTATTTTTACAACAGCGTGACTGTAATTTGGTTTGGTTTTTGAGACAGAGTCTCAGTATTTGGCCTTGGCTGGCCAAAAACTCACTGTGGTAGACCAGGCTGGCCTGGAACTCACAGAGATTTGCCTACTTCTGCCTCTCAAGTGCTGGGATTAAAGACGTGAACCACCATGCCTGGTACTTAGCTATAATTTAATAAAATATTTGTATATTGAATAATACATAGAAAATGAGACTATTTCTCTCAGTGTTCTAGGTCTAAACTATAGAGTAAAAAAACTTAAGGAGCAGAGTAGTGCTTTTTGTGACTTACATATCTATTACAATCTTGAGTATGTAATTGGAGTCTTATTTAATTTTTTTTCTTATTTTCTCTACTAAATAGCCATGTTTCTAGTATAGTTAAAGGTTGACAGACGTTTCTGTCCTGCCTGGCCTACAGCCATTCAGTCCCAAAGAAACACACAGAGGTCTATATTAATTATAAACTGGTTAACCTATTAGCTCAGGCTTTCTTATTAACTAACTCTTACATCATACATTAACCCATTATTCTTGTCTGTGTTAGCCATGTGGCTTGGTACCTTTTATCAGCAAGGCATTTTCATCTTGCTTCCTCTGTGTCTGAGTCACAACTGCAGACTGAGCCTTTTCCCAGAATTTTTCTGTTCTGGTCACCCCACCTATACTTCCTGCCTGGCTACTGGGCAATCAGCATTTTATTCAACCAATACAACTGACAAATTTTTAAGGGTATAAGACCATTGTCCGACAGCTATTAAAGCCTTCCCATCATTTAAATTATTGGTCTTTACGGCAAGCATAAAGTTCTTATCATATATATATATATATATAAAATTTCCCCCTCCTTCCACTTCCCTCCCCTCCCCCTACCCCCTCCCTCCAAAAAGGAGTCAGGGTTCCCTACCGTATGAGAAATCCAAGGTCCTCCCCACTCCCCCCAGGTCCAGGAAGGTGAGCATCCAAACAGACTAGGCTCCCACAAAGCCCGTCCATGCAGTAGAATCGAAACCCAGTGCCATTGTCCTTGGCTTCTCAGTCAGCCTCCACCGTCAGCCACATTCAGAGAGTCTGGTTTGATCACATGCTCCATCAGTCACAGTCCAACTGGCCTTGATGATCTCCCATTAGATCAGTCCCACCGTCTCAGTAGGTGAACACACCTCTTGCGGTCCTGACTTCCTTGCTCATGTTCTCCCTCCTTCTGCTCCTCATTTGGACCTTGGAGCTCAGTCCAGTGCTCCAGTGTGGGTTTCTGTCTCTATCTCCATCCATCACTAGATGAAAGTTCCATGGTGATATGCAAGAAATTTAAATTTAGTGGTTCTTAATCTTTTTAGGGGGAAGAGTCAAAGAGCCTTACCTAAGCCATTCTCTTACAGTACAAAAATGTACATATATATATATACACACACACACACACACACACATATATATATATATATAAAATTTGAAATATTTTTTACAGTAGATGTTTCCCCTGAATCCAGGTGCCTCTGCTATATGTTCTCCCTCTGTATGTGTGTATATGTTCATGTTATACATTTTAATAGACATACTGTGTTTAACATGTGCTTTTAAAGAAAGTCAAGAATCTCATCATAGAGGGGCATTCTGTAAAATT
The DNA here is from genome assembly GCF_903992535.2 of Arvicola amphibius. Classification (NCBI taxonomy): domain Eukaryota; kingdom Metazoa; phylum Chordata; class Mammalia; order Rodentia; family Cricetidae; genus Arvicola; species Arvicola amphibius. The sequence continues at coordinate 87,276,981 of NC_052054.1, forward strand.
ATTCTACAAAACTAGTAGAACTTTTGCGGTTTGTCTTGCTTACATGCTTAAGGCAATTTTATCAGAATTGTCTGATGTATTTATAAGCTATATTTTTCTTTTCTTCTAGATTCAGAAGAGGCTCATTCTGTAAACCCTTCTAGTGTTGATGAAAATATTGACTCAGAAACAGAGAAAGACTCTTTCATCTGTGAAAGTAAAATTCTCCCAAGTAAAGCCCCACTCCCGTCTGCTCTTGATGAGTATGAGTTCAAAGACGATGAAGAAGAAGAGATAAGTAAAATGATCGATGACAGGCATATTCTTAGGAGAGAACAACGAAAAGAGAATGAATCTGAAGCAGAAAAGAGTGGTTTGTTTGCAAAACAGGAAAAAGCCTTTTATTCTAAATCATTTAAAACTAAAAAGCAGAAGCCGTCTAGGGTTCTGTATTCTAGTACTGAAAGTTCTGATGAAGAAGTTCTTCAAAACAAAAAGATTTCTACTTCATGTTCTGTCCCTGAAACATCAAATTCTGATATGCAGGCCAAGAAAGAATATGAATATAAACAGAAAGGCAAAGTTAAAAGAAAATTGAAAAATCAGAATAAAAACAAAGAGAACCAAGAACTGAAACAAGAAAAAGAGGGGAAAGAAAACACCAGAATAACAAACTTAACTGTTAATACTGCACTGGATTGTTCAGAGAAAGCCAGAGAGGAAGGCAGTTTTAGGAAATCTTTTAGTCCAAAAGATGAAAGTTCCTTACACTTACTCCATATTTCCACTGGTAAATCCCCCAAACATTCTTGTGGATTAAGTGAAAAGCAGTCAACACCACTAAAGCAAGAACATGCAAAAGCATGCATATCTCCAGGGAGCTCTGAACTGTCCTTACAGCCTGATCTTGCTCGGTATGATACTACAGAAACTGAGTTCTTGCCAGAAAGTTCAAATGTAAAATCGTACAAGCATAAGGAAAAAAACAAACATCAGAAAGATTTCCACCTAGAGTTTGTTGAAAAGTCAAATGCCAAATTAAAAGATGAGGATCATAATCCAGCATTTGAAAACTCAGAGTGCACGCTGAAAAAGATGGATAAGGAAGGCAAAACACTAAAAAAACACAAATTGAAACATAAAGAGAGGGAGAAAGAAAAGCACAAAAAAGAAGTTGAAGGTGAAAAGGAAAAGTACAAAAATAAAGATACTGCTAAAGAGCTGCAGAGGAGCATTGAATTTGACAGAGAATTCTGGAAAGAGAATTTTTTTAAAAGCGATGAAACTGAGGATCTCTTTTTAAATATGGAACATGAGTCCTTAACAGAAAAAAAATCAAAACTGGAAAAAAACATGAAAGATGACAAATTAACTAAGGAAAAACATGTCTCAAAAGAGAAGAGCTTTAAAGAAGAACGGGAAAAGACTAAAAAGGAAAATGAAAAATTCCTTAGGGAAGAAAAGCTAAAGGAAGAAAGAGAGAGTATATCCACAGAGAAGGAAGTGGAGTGTGGTTCTGTGGGTGCCGGTATAAACCAGGAATCTGTAGGACCACCTTCAGTGGAAAAGGAAATGGACATTGAAAAACAAGAAAAGCATATAAAAGAAAGGGAAAAATCTGACAGACGGTTTCAGACCAGGGAAAAAGAGGGTGACAAGACTGAAAGAAAATTTTCTGAAAAAGAAAAGAAGATGAAACATGAACATAAGTCAGAGAAAGAGAAATTGGATTTTAGTGAATGTGCTGACAGAATAAAAGAAAAAGACAAGCTGTGTCCACATCAGACAGAAAGGTGTCAGAAAGAAGGGGAGAAGATGAAAAACATGATTAAAAAAACTGATGACAGAGAGAGGAACAGAGAAAAAACAGATAGAAAGCATGACAAAGAAAAACCTGAAAAAGAGAGGTGTTTAGCAGAAAGCAAAGAAAAACACTTGGAGAAAAAAAAGTCTGATAATAGTGAATATACTAAGTCAGAAAAGGTCAGAAGTAAAGACAGGGAAGGAGAGAAGAAGGAAAAATTTAGAGATAAAGAAAGTATGAATGTAACTAACTCCAGGCATTTACAAGAAGAGAAAAGGTCAAGTACAGGAGACAGTAGTAGTAAAATCCAGCATGAGAAAACTATGTCCCTTAAAGAAAAGGCAAGGGATGAACCTTTGAAAACTCCAGATGGAAAAGAGAAAGATAAAAAAGATATAGACAGATACAAAGAACGAGACAAACGTAAAGACAAAATCCAACTGAATCCTTTAATCAAACTAAAGTCTGAAACAGATAAGCCTAAACCTAAATCATTACCAGTCACAAAAGACGTCCGACCTAAAGAGAAGCGGTTAGTGAATGATGATCTCATGCAGACAAGTTTTGAGCGAATGCTCAGCCTTAAAGACCTAGAAATAGAACAGTGGCACAAAAAACATAAGGAAAAAATTAAGCAAAAAGAAAAAGAACGATTAAGAAATCGTACTTGTTTAGAACTTAAAGTAAAAGATAAGGAAAAAACAAAACATATACCCACTGAATCAAAAAATAAAGAATTTACCAGGTCAAGAAGTTCAGAATTGACTGATGTTTATAATAAGGAGAAACAGTCTAAAGATGTTGGAAGTAATAGATCACAGTCTGTTGACACCAAAAATGTACTAAGTTTAGGGAAGTCATCCTTTATTTCAGAGAACAGCTCAAACCGCTCTCCTAGGTCAGAAAGCGAGAGACTGGGTCTTAGCTCCAGGTCTGTTTCCATGATTTCTGTTGCTAGTTCAGAAGATTCTTGCCACACAGTGACAACCCCGCGGCCTCTTGTTGAGTATGACTCTGACTTTATGTTAGAGGGCTCAGAATCTCAGTTGTCTTTTTCCCAGTCACCTTTTTTGCCAAATGCCAAATCTCCAGCCCTTTATGAAAGGGAGCTGGAGAGCCTTACAGACCTGCCGGAACGACTTAAGCCACCATGTACAAACAGACTTCCAGTGTGCCATCTCAGGTCATCTTCTGTGGAAGATGTTAAACTAATAACTAATGAAGTAAGACCTGCTGTAGAAATCAGAAGATGTAGCATGCCCTCAGTCATCTGTGAACCCACAAAACATTTCCAGATAGCAGAAGAAAGCAACCAAGGCAGCTTAGCTGTGTCAAGAGAGACTTGTCCTTCTCCCAAACCTGAAGTATCTCCAATGCCAGAAAGAGGCCTTTCACATTTGTCTGACTTAAACTCCAACTTTACAGGCTCTCCAAGTAGGACTGTAAACAGCAGGTTTATTTCCTCTGATACAAATGTGATCAAGAGTGCTAGTGTTGTAGGTACTTCAGTGGACAGTCCAATGCACTTGGAGCCGTCTAACCAGGTTGGAGTAATCCAAAATAAATCATGGGAGATGCCAGTTGATAAGCTGGAATCTTTAAGCACCAATGAATTTATATGCCCAGATTCTGGTACAGCTGATCAAGATTCCTCTTCTCAGAGTTTCTGTAATTCAGAAAACAAAATGTTAAGAGAACAAAGTACTGCCTGTTTATCCCTGCACCAGACTGAACTAGCAGGAAACTCATGTGCTCAGGATCCAGCATCTTTTCTGTCTTCACCGCAACCATGCTCTTTTCCCAACCAGTCACAGTCAGATGCTGAGTCTGCTTCTAAACCTGTGTCTTTGTCATATGCTGCCAACCAAGAACCAGGTGTTTTACAACAGAAAAATGCAGCTCATATGATTAGCTCTGTAATAGATAACGATAATAACTTTACAAAGGATGTGGAAAATACGTTTGTCCTAGCAGACATTCAGAAGACGAATTCTTTTGTACCAGTTTACTCTGAAAGCACTATTCAAGAAACACTCCCAGCCTTTGAGAAGGCAAATACTTTGCTTGTATTGCCATCGGAAAAGGACTTCAGTGGAAGTGATGCTGCTGCTCAGATCAGTACACATTATGCATTTAGCAAACTTACTTACAAGTCTTCCAGTAGCCATGATGTTGAGAAGAGCACAGATGATGCTCACGTTATCTCACATGAAAAAGAAAGCAAACTCCAAAGTTTAGTCTTAACTCAGTTGAGTAAATGTGATTCTGATTTGTATGAAATGAATGCAGGGATGCCGAAAGGAAACCTAAATGAACAGGATAATCCAAAGCATGGTCCTGATAGTGAAAAGTATTTGCTTTCCATTGAAGATGAAGAATCTCAGCAGAGCACTTTATCAGGTGTGGAGAGCCATTCACAGCAGTCAGCCCAACCAGAGATGCACAAATATGACCAACTCATTAAAGGAGAATTGGAAGAAAGTGCCGAAGACGATAAAACTGAAAACCAGATTCCCCAAAGAATGACTAGAAACAAATCGAGCACAATGGTAAATCAAAGCAAGCAGATTCTTGCTGGCTGTACACTTTTGCCAGAAAAAGACAGTGACTCCTCCCCCAGGGGAAGAATAAGGCTCACTGAAGATGATGATCCTCAGATTCACCATCCACGGAAAAGGAAAGTGTCACGGGTCCCTCAGCCTGTGCAAGTGAGTCCCTCTTTACTACAGGCAAAGGAGAAAACGCAGCAGTCTCTAGCAGCCATCGTAGATTCTCTGAAACTAGATGAGATTCAACCATACAGTTCTGAGAGAGCAAATCCATATTTTGAATATTTGCACATAAGGAAAAAAATCGAAGAAAAACGCAAGTTATTATGTAGTGTTATTCCTCAAGCTCCTCAGTATTATGATGAATATGTAACATTTAATGGATCATATCTCCTGGATGGAAACCCCTTAAGCAAGATTTGTATTCCTACAGTAAGTAAATAGTCACTTGATACACATCTGCAATACTCCTGGGGGTATAGCTCAGTGGTAGTATACTTGTCTCACATACATAAGACCTTGGCTTCAGTCTTCAGTACTGGGGAGGAAATTGTACATATGCAAACTGCATACATAATTTGAAGTTTTCTAGTAGTTGATATTTTGAAAGTAAAAAGACCTGATAGATTAATTTTATAAGTGTTAAGTCAGTATGTCCAATGCGTTACTTCAATATTTAATCAAAATACAGTTATTTGAGGTATTTTACTTCTTTTTTCCACTGAGTCTTTGAAGTTTGATGTGTCCGCGTGTCCACCCTTACTGACAATACATCACAAAGTAGCTTCTTTATCGGGTTTCACGTTTTAACTTTTCCTCACCTGCCTATCCTTTGTTTTAAAGGAGACATGTTTTGATTTCTTTGATGATAAATGCCCCTGCATGGACTTGATCCCATTATTTTGTCTTCTCTAGAACCTTCCCCTATTAAATAGTCCTCACTGGTATTTTTTTTCCAGTGTCCTTTCTTGATGGCCTATTTTTGCCCATTCAGAATAAATATGGGTTACTTCTGCCTTAGAGACAGGAAAAAAGTCTCCCTTGACTTTCCCAGCTCATCAATCGTATACTGTCTGTCACCTTCACTGCCGTGCTTGTGCAAACTGATTTGTGTATGACAGCTTTTCAACCTAATCTATTTATTCTTGAGCCATTATGGCATAGCAGGGATCAACACTGAGCATTTTGTAAGGTTTGGATTATATTTGTTTTATTTGGTATGATTTGACATCATAACCACCTTGTGTTTATTAAGTTCTTCTGTCATGAGCTTAAGTACTTGTTTATTCTTCTGGTTTCTCTGCCTTATTGGCTGATTGTTGGCTGATTGTTGGGGGAGGCTGCTTGTTCATTTCCCAGCCACCCAGACTCCCGAAATAATCACACAGAAATCTGTATGAATTGCAGTACTATTTGGCCAATAGCTTAAGTGTATTTCTGGCTAACTCTTTTTTTATTATTTTTTAATATTTATTTATTATGTATACAATATTCTGTCTACATGTATGCCTGCAGGCCAGAAGAGGGCACCAGACTCATTACAGATGGTTGTGAGCCACCATGTTGTTGCTGGGAGTTGAACTCAGGACCTTTGGAAGAGCAGGCAATGCTCTTAGCCTCTGAGCCATCTCTCCAGCCCGCTGGCTAACTCTTTTATCTTAAATTAACCCATTTCTATTTATCTGTGTATTGCCATGTGACTGTGGTTCTCTGGCAAGGTTCCGGCGGAAACTTCTCTCTCTTGCGGGCAGCTACATGGCTACTCTGCCTTCTTTCTTCCAACATTCAGTTTAGTTTTCCTGCCTAGCTCTATTCTGATAAACCATTGGCTGAAAGCAGCTTCTTATTCATTAACCAATAAAAAGCAACACATATGCAGAAGGACTTCTCACACCAGCTGATTTTTCTATCCTGTCAACTAAAATAAGCACTAATTGTGTTGATTGCCTCCTCTGTCTTCCCATTTTCGGTATTGCCACTGTGATGTGATGACCTCATTACCACCGTAGATAATCATATACATAACTATTGCATATTTTTATTTATTATGAAGTATTCAAATATTCAAATATTTTTAAGTATTATGTTACTTATACAAACAGTAAGTATATGCTAAGCATTGTGCTAGGTACTAGATATTGGAAATGAACAAGATAGACTTCCTAAATTGCTGTCATAGTTCCCAAGTTTTATCAGTCCAACTTTTTGCTGGTCTGGGTTTCATTATAAAACATATCTGTTGTTGGGGTATGGTGGTGCACACTGTAAATCCCAAAATGGGGGAGGCAAAGGAGGCAGATCTCCCTGAGTTCAAGGCCAGTCTGGTCTACTTGGAGAGTACAGGCCAGCCAGAGCTAGATAGTGGAACCCTGTCTTTTAAAAAAAAAAATCTGTTGTTGTGGCTATAAGGCTAAACATTTTGAGTGATTCTCAATTTTCTGTAGGGTAGATCACAATTTCTTATTGTTGCATACAAAGTCCTTTCTTCCAATACTTTACTAGGCTTGGTCTTAGTAACTGCCCCTAGTGTACAAGAGGGTACACTGGAACCCCCTAACATAGGGACTCTTTGGCAGCATTCCTTTACATGTTCTATCTTTTAATCTGGTGCCTTTGAAATGGATGAGGCCAGATGCTAAACATTAGTTGAGAAACGATGCTGGTGCATTTAAAATCTTTACAGATCAATAGATAAGGAATAAGCAGTAAATTTGTTATTGATACAGTCTTTCAGTAAAATCCATTATTAATAATTTAAAAATTCAGCTAATAATTTTTGTTTGTTGCCAAATTTTTATTTCCTCTTAAAAAGTAAAACATTTTAACTGAAATTATGTAAGCTCGGACTATAACATAAAGAACACGTTCTGTTAGAATTTGTAAGTTAGTTAGTTCTTAAACTCTTTGACACCTCACTCCTGAGAAATGGTGTGGTGCAAGTCTGATTCCCATGAAGGAATGCAGAGACTTCGTTAAATTAGAATTGTTTCAAATACTGCTTTAAGAGAGACAGATGATAGAAATTGGATGGTAGATAGAAATTGGATATAGTATGGGTTTTCTCCTTTAGTGAGAATTATTAAAGCAATGGAGTACAAAGCCGTGTAGTGAAGCAAATGCCCACTTAGCAGTCACAATTTAAATACCTAAATTTGACTTCACACCAGTAGTTTTGTGTAGTTTTAAGTGATTGACTCCACTTCTCTTCTGATTATCTTTCTCCCTCCACGCTTTCTCCACCATTCATCTATGTATTTAGCTCTTCCTTCAGAATGCTCACATTCTGCCCTCTCAAAGAACCGGCAGCCCCGGTTTTAACTGAGTGGTCTTCCTCTTTGTTCCTTGAGACAACTGCATACCTACAAGAGATGGTAGTACTAAAACAATAGCACAAACCTCATTTCTTTAAACTTAAAACAACTCATAGACACAAAAATTAATGTGTTTTTGCAATTAGAGGCCTGAACAGTTATCCCAAATAAGCTGTTGCCTTATAGATGTCCACACTGTTCTGTTGAGACCTTGTGATGATGTCTTATGGGTGTTTGGTTCCTCAGAATTCCTGCGTGCTAGTTAGAAATACAAAGTCTTTACAAATCTAGCTTTGATTTTTTTTTTTTGGAAAGAACTTTTCTCTGTGTTCTCTTGTGATCACTGTAGCACCACCATAGGAATCTGATGTCCTGCCTTCTAATGGAGTCAACAGACTATAATATTTTAGGAGATAACTAACTTACCTTTCCCTAGTAGGCCAGTAGTAGTCATAACAAGGATATGAAAAGGAAAATGCAGATACCTTAAGAAGAGAGAATATTTAGGGTCATAGATTGTTGCCAGACTTTTCTGTCTACATTAATAGTAAATTGCCAACTTCTTCTGGAATTAATCAGAAAGCATAATCCATTGTAATTCCAAGTTAGAAATGAACTGATAACTTTTGAATGATTACACACAAAGTTATGTGTGATTTTGTATACAATTAAGAAAGTTCAGGCTAGAGAGATGGCTCAGCGGTTAAGAGCACTGACTGCTCTTCCAGAGGTCCTGAATTCAATTCCCAGCAACCATGTGGTAGCTCACAAGCACCTATAATGAGATCTGGTACCCTCATCTGGCCTATAGGCAGGATACTGTATAAATAAATAAATAAATAAATAAATAAATAAATAAATAAATAAGAAAGTTCATTGCATAGTTTTATCTACTTTTTTATGAGAGAGTTCATTAACACCGAGGTTTTTTTCTGTTTTATTCTTTTCAAGTCTACAAAGAGGCTTTGCTTATTAAACTGAAGCACTGCTGTTGTCTCAAAGAATGCTTCTATTTTTGTACCAGCTTTTCTGTTTCTGTGACCGTCATCTCTTCCTGTCTGGGAGCTGTAACTGATGCTCTAAAATAGCTCTGCAGTAATTAACTTTTTAGTCCTAGTGATTTGCTCTTTGAAATTTTGCAGTGGACTAAATATCAAAACATCTAAACATAATGAAATGTCCTGTTAGGTTTTAGACAATTGAAACTGACTGAAAAGTCTTAGTTGTATATTGACTTTTTTCATCAGAAAGACTCACTGTGGCAAATAAGCTGACAGTTTTTAGTTTGCCTCAAAGATTCTGCGCTTCAATTCATCATTTTCTGAATCCATTGCTTTAGGCAGAGATCATGTTAGTGGGTGCATGTGGCAGAAACTCATCACTTCATGGCATCCAGGAAAGGGAACTGGAGGATACCCCACCTCCACTCCCAGGTCTATTTTTACAGTCCTGCCACCTTTCAGTAGTTTATTCAGATTTTGTTTTGAACAGACTTGGGTTTGATTGAACTGTTGATTAGGGCAGAGCCCTCATAACCTAATCGTCTTAGAAAGCTTCTGTTGTCAAGTTGATGAGCCTGGGAAGAAGGAACCCCACATGAAGAGTATCCTCCCTCAGATTGGCTTGTGGGCATGCATATTGGGCATTTCTTGATTGGTAATTGATGGAGGAGGGTTCAGCCCACTGAGTGGTACCCTCCTTAGACACGTGGGCCTTGCCTGTGTAAGAAAAATAGCTAAGCAGGCCAGTAAGCAGCACGCATCCATTGGTTTCTGCTTCTAGCTCCTGTCTTGAGTTCTTGCCTTGGCTTCCCTCAGTGAACTGTAATCCATAAGCCAAATAAACCCTTCCCTCTCTAGGTGGCTTTTGGTCAGTGTTTTGTCACAGCAATAGAGAAGAAAACTAAAACAATTGCTTCTATGCATATCTGATTGACACAAGTATTCCTTACTAATCCTCTAGGATTCTCAGTCTAATCAAGTTGACAAGATTATCCATTACAAAATGTATTGTTTAATTCATGAAATGTCAGGTTTTAAGTTACACACTGAAAGTTTAATTGTAGATAAAAACATAGTTTCTATGTGCTTTCTAATTAGATTACACCACCACCTTCGCTGTCAGATCCACTTAAAGAGCTCTTTCGGCAACAGGAAGTAGTAAGAATGAAACTGCGTTTGCAACATAGTATCGAGCGGGTAAGGCCCTCAAGTATAAATGTATGTAAAAATGACCTATGGCTTTTCATTGGTGGATGTCACCCATTTACTACCATTTGGGGAAATGCTGTGATTTTCTTCTCGTATGCTCAGCTAATTGAAAGGAGAATTTTACACCTATCTTAGGATAGTTGCTTCCTTATTACAACTCATGCTGAAGTATGTTTTTATATTTAAAATCTCTGTGATGTATCATTTGTTAAATGTGTAGTATTCAAATAGTCAGTTTATAGTAGAACATTTAGAATTCTAAATTTTTGAGTGCTTTTGGGCATACCAGTCACTTCAGGGCTAATAGGAAAGGCTATATTTACTCATCTTTTTGGTATGCCTTAGTATCTAATTTTCAGTAGTTTGTTTGGTTTGTTTTTTTGAGATAGGGTTGCTCTGTGTTTCCCTGGTTTTCCTGGAACTCACTGTGTATACTAGGCTGATCTAGAACTCTTAGAGATCCACCTGCCTCTGCCTCCTGAATGCTTGGATTAAAAGTGTGTACTGCCACCGCCTGGCTGGTAGTTAGTCTTGACATGAAAGAATTAAAAAAATGGCATACTGGTGCTGGAGGGATGGTCCAGTAGTTAAGAAAATCATTGCTATTCTTGTAGAGCACAAGGGTTCAAATCCAAATATCCACATAGTGGCTCACAGCCATGTGCCTCCTGTTCCAGAGGATGCAAAGCCACCTTCTAATTCTCCACAGGCACCGGGCACACAGTGGTGCACATACATAATATGCAGGCAGACATTTACATAAAATTAACCCTAGTGCTAGAAATCATGGAGGTCATTTTACATGGATTTACAAAATATATCCCCTCAAGCTGGATGTGGTGGCACATGCCTTTAATTCCAGCACTCCAGAGGGAAACAGGCAGGTGGATCTTTGTGAGTTTGAAGCCAGCCTGGTCTACATAAGAAGGTCCAGAACAGCCAGATCTACAGAGGGACCATATCTCAAAAGAAAACATAAATACATCCATATCCCCTTAAGCTTGTGGTAAAGTTATATGGCCTCTAAAAGATGTAAGCTCTATTTCACAGAAATATGCATATGCTTGTCTTTGATTTATATACAGTGGGTTCCCCATGGCAGAGGCTCTTAACCTTTTTTGTACTTGAACCAATTAGGGAACTTGTAATGAGTTCTTAGACTATATGTTTTTAAGTGAGTAAAGGTCATGTGATTGCAAAGAGAAGCAAGAAGGGAGAGCAGAACACTAGCACAGGCTCAACTCAGTGACAGTGTCTTGTACATCCTCCTCCCTGCACAGAGGAAGCCGAGTGTCCATGCTCCCAGCCTGTCCTCACAAGGCACTATTTGCTGGTCTCAGAGCTCTTCTTGTTGACACTGAAGGTAAAAGTTTATGGTGACCAAGTAATTCAAGCCTATAGCGGACTCAGGATGGGTTCCAGTCTGCAGATGGTCATCTGTGGTTCCATGTGCTAAATACAAAAGATTAATAAGACTCAAGCCATCTATAACTGGAAGTTTGGGACACTTAACTCATTAAAGAGGAGTGTGTTTATTTCTGTAAATAATATCATTGTAAAAATTAAGCTTCAGCTAGAGAGGTGACTTAGCAGTTAAGAGCACTCCCTGCTCTTCCAGAGAACCTGGGTTTGATTTTCAACACACATATTGAAGCTCACAGTCACCTATAACTGCAATTTCAAGAGATCCAGTGCCTCTTCTGGCTTTTGTAAGCACAGCACGCAGGTGTAGTACACAAACACACTGAGGGCAAATACACACACACATAAAAATTCTGAAAGAGAAAGAGAGAGCAGACATCATAAGGAAATGCACACATCTGTTAGGATGATTATAATAAATAGCAAATAGAGTACACTAAGAAATGCATAAGGAAATTGGAACCATCATACATTATTGGTCAGGATGTAAAAATGATATCAGCTGCTACTGCAACAGTCTGGCTGTTCCTCGACAGTTAAAAGACTTGACCCAGCAGTTTCACTCCTAGTTATTATTACCTCATAAAAATAAAAATTCATGTCCAGGACAGACAGAAACTTAAGTATCAATACTCAGAACAGATTTATAGTATCCCCAAAGAAAGCAAAGCATTATTTCAGACCTGTTACAGCACTTCTCTCTGGGCCTGAGAGTTAAAGTGTCATAAGGCAGACCAACAAAATGCATACACATTATGATTGTAAGTTTTTCTTAACATGAAGTCCTTATGAGGAAATGAAGACCCAAAGAAGTAGTAAAATCCTGATGCTTTTATGTTAGGTTAAACAGAGAAACCTAAGGAAGCAAAGGGAAGATAAAGGTTATTTCAGAATGGTTCTCTTGACTTTACCTCCCTGTTTCTGGTGGTAAGAATGTTCCTTTGTGGGGCTGGAGAGATGGCTCAGAGGTTAAGAGCATTGCCTGCTCTTCCAAAGGTCCTGAGTTCAATTCCCAGCAACCACATGGTGGCTCACAACCATCTGTAATGGGGTCTGGTGCCCTCTTCTGGCGTGCAGGCATACACACAGACAGAATATTGTATACATAATTAATAAATAAATAAATATTTTTTTAAAAAAAGAATATTCCTTTGTGCTGGGTGGTGGTGGTGCACACCCTTAATCCCAGCACTCAGGGGGCAGAGGCAGACGGAGCTCTGAGTTCAAGGCCAGCCTGGTCTCCAGAAAAAGTTTCAGGGCAGCCAGGGCTCCACAGACCCTGTCTCAACCTTCCCCACCGCCGAAAAATGAAGAATGTTCCTTTCCTCCTGATGTGTAGAGGACGTCTTTTACTTGGGAGCTTTATTTCCTCAGAGTGCCCTTGTCCTAGTTGTGTTTAAAATGACTTCAGCTCAAAATAATCATTATGCCCAATTAGCATAGTCTGTCACCCTTCAAATCCAAGTGATCAATTAATGAATGGCCTACATAAAATATGTCTCCAGTAGAATATGATTTGTCAATAGCAAAGAAATAGATATCTATACTACATTGTGGTGAGCCTTGAAAATATAAGACACTAAGGAAAGTTGATCACAAAAGACCACATAGTGTATGATTTTTATTTACAAATAAGTGAATTTTCAAAACAAGTAAACTCCTAGGGACAAAAGGTAGATTACTGATAGCCAGAAGATATAAAAATGAAGAATACTGCTAATAATATGAGATTTCTTTCTGGTTTGATGAAATGTTTTGGAGTAAAAAGTGGATTTATTTATTATTTTTATTGTATGTATGAGGGTTTTGCTAGCATGTTTGTCTGTGCATCATGTGCATGCCTGATGTCTGTGGAGGTTAGAAGAGTGTGCTCAATCCCCTGCAACTGGAGTCATAAACAGTTGTGAGCCTACATGTGGTTGCTGAGAACTAAACCCAAGTCCTCTACAAGAACAGCCAGAGCTCTTAACCACTGAGCAATCTCTCCAGCCTCATCCATACACTTCAAAAAAGTATTTAAAGAAAGAAACTGCCAATTTTGGAGAGGGAAGATTTTTTTTTAATATTTACTTATTTATTATGTATATAATTTTCTGTCTGTGTGTATGCCTGCAGGCCAGAAGAGGGCACCAGACCTCATTATAGATGGTTGTGAGCCACCATGTGGTTGCTGGGAATTGAACTCAGGACCTTTGGAAGAGCAGGCAATGCTCTTAACCGCTGAGCCATCTCTCCAGCCTGGGAAGTTTTTTTTTAAGAACCCCTAGGAATTTTTAAATTTCTCAAGCCTCCTGCTTGGGAAATGGTACTCCGATTAAGATTGTTTAGTTTAGCTGAAGTGACTTTATCTAATTTTACAAATAATTTTATAAATATTTTTTAATTACTCTGTGTTCAATTAGGAAAAACTTATTGTATCCAATGAACAAGAAGTTCTTCGAGTTCATTACAGAGCTGCAAGAACACTGGCGAATCAAACGCTGCCGTTTAGTGCTTGCACTGTCTTACTGGATGCAGAAGTGTACAATGTGCCCTTGGACTCACAGGTAAAGCGCTAGCTGATCCATAGTGCTTTCAAGAACTATAACACGCCTGTTTTTAGATCTGCCTTTGTAGAAGAAACTTGGATTAAAGTCAGAGAAGAAATGCAATTCTCAAAAGTATCCCTGGAGCAGCTGGTCCTCTGTATTGTGGGTTGTTATAAAACCAGGCATCCATCAGGGCATGGGTGCACAGGCCTCATCCCAGAACTTAAGAGGCTGCAAACTCTATTTGCTTAACCAAAGTGAAGGGATAAAAAGATGACTCAATAGGTAAAGTGCTTACCTTGCAAGTATGAGGCTTTGAGTTTGAATCCCTGGAACCCATATAAAACCAGACACGGTAGCACATGTCTAAGCTCCTGGGGCTACAGCAAGATGAGCACAAGCACATCAGCTCACAGAGACTTTGTCTCAACTGAGTCTGATCAGCAGGACCCACGTGGAGGCAGAGGCCCAGTTCCTACAAGTTGTCTGCTGACCTTCACACACACCCTTTGGCATGCTGAGCAATGCCTAGCCTCTGATGGGTTAAAAAAAAAGTTTCAGCCTGTCATGGTATATTCTCAGCATCTTCTTGGGCAAGAGGGTCACATTTGAGGCCAAGCTAGACTACATAACACTAGCTAGTCTTAAAAACACAAGTGAAAAGATGTATATTTTTATTAGTACATTTTATTTATCGTGCATGTGCGCACCTGCATGCCACAGTGTGTGTGTGAAGGTCAGAGTCAACTTGTAAGAGTTGTCCTTTCCTACCATGGGTCCTGTGGCCTTAACTGGGGTTAAATCGCTTGACTTAGCTTACCCAAGAGTTTAAAAAATAAGTGAATTCCTCAGTAAGCACAAAATGATCTCAGAATCAGAGGTGTAACAAAACTGAGCCAGTCTCTCTAATAGTTACAGGACTAAAAGTCCCAGACATCTTCTGGAAGGTGGATGTTTTCAGATTAAGATGAAAAAATTACTGCTTTTGATGCTATTCACTTTTCTTAGATAGCCACCCAACTTTCTCTAATCTTTCCTAAAAATAAATAATATAAGTGGTTAATGGAATGGGGATTTTGGTAATTTAAGTAATTCTATTATATCTTGCCCTGAATCTTCCTAGTGAACCAGAACACCAGATTTTAAGTTAAAATTTTAAGCTTGATGAAATACCAGGATTCGAGGCTTATTCTCTTGACAAGGATGCTCATTCGTAACAGTTTTTAGTTATAAGAGCTGAATCCAGAAAGCCTGTTTCCTGATGACTTTAGGTAGGTTGTTATAGCAGACTGATTTACTCTCAGATGGCCTCTGAAGAACCTCTGCTTCGGTAGGGTTAGTTCATCTTTTAGCTTACCCTTTTCACAAGAAACTTGTAATAGTAAGCAATAAATTTTAAAGTGGCCAAACTGTCCTTGAGACCACAGAGGAAATGCAGTTGATGAGAATATGAGTTGGTGAATGTGTGGCTGACTGATACCCAAATGTTAATCTTGACCACACTTGTAGAGTGCCAGTCACATGAGTACTTTGTCTGTGTACAGACATTGAGCCACTTTTAATTTTTTTCTTTTTTTTGTTGTTGTTGTTTTTGTTTTTTGTTTTTCTTTTTTGGTTTTTTTGAGACAGGGTTTCTCTGTAGCTTTGGAACCTTTCCTTGCACTAGCTCTTGTAGACCAGGCTGGCCTCGAACTCACAGAGATTCGCCTGCCTCTGCCTTCCGAGTGCTGGAATTAAAGGCATGTGCCATCACCTCCGGGCCACTTTTATTTCTTAAAATATACTTGAGATGTGTTCTTCAGTATATGCCATAGGAAACTGAAAGTGTAAAATTAGTTCAAAGTCACACAGAAAGGTACAGAGTTGAAATTTAAATATATCTTCATTTCAAAACTGATACTGAGAATTTTTTACTTTAATTTTGTGTGTACATGATGCATATTTGGGCACTCAACATGTGTGTATGGAGGTCAAAGGACAAAAGTGGAGTTGGTTCTCATTGTCTCTTTTGTGTGAATCCTGGGGATCAAACTCTTATCATCAGGCAGGCTTGTATGGTAAGTGCCTTTACCTGCTGAGCCATCTCAGAGGCCTGATTTTAAGAACCCTTAAAAAGATCCATCCTGGAAGAAATACTACCTCTGACTGCAGGTGTCTCCCACATGATCACTTTTTCTTCCTCTGTATGATAAACTTTTACAAAGAAATAGCAGGCCCAGCACTCCCTATACCATGCCTTTATTTCATAACAAACATTGCATCTTCAGGATTCTGTGAGTGCCCTGTCTATTTGGTATGGAAAGAACAGCTTTATTATGTTTTCCCTTTAGAAACACATTCCTATCAGTAAAACTGAAGCATTCATAATAAATGGGATATTATAAAGTTTTTTTTCAAAAGCATTTTATTACATGTAACATTCTTTTTTAGTCTGATGACAGTAAAACTTCTGTGAGAGATCGGTTTAATGCAAGACAGTTCATGTCCTGGTTACAAGATGTGGATGACAAGTTTGACAAACTAAAGGTAGGTGTGTTCACATGGCAGTTGTCTTTTGTCCTCATGTATCCCAGACTGGCTTTGAGTGTGAGTGGGAGTTCAGCTCAGAGTCCGGGATTATAGGCATGCAGCACCATACCAGTTGTGTGTATGTGGAGGCCGCCCTCCAGTGTTGGCCCAGCCGGTGCTCTGCCAGCTGAGACAGATGAAGTGGGCGCTTACCTGGGGCTGCAGCAGCGCTCGGCAGTTCAGAGCACTCGCTGCTCTCACAAGGACCTGGCACCTCTCGTAGCTCACACAGTCTGAAACTCCAGGGGGTCTAGTGCCCTCTCTTAGATTCTTGCCTCTACAGGCACTAGGCACACACACATATATGTGGTACACATACATTTATGCAGACAAAACACCCATACACAGTAAATTAGCCAATGTTTCCCTGTCCTTAGAAGTCGCCACTAGTGAGAAATAATTAGAAAAGAAACATTGCTTAATTATGAATATTCACTGTGAGCCACAGCTGGAAAATAGGAAATAAAATCTACAAACCCATTTTAAGAACTAATGTAATAGAGCTGGAGAGATGGCTCAGTGGCAAAGAGTGCATACTGTTTTTGGAGAGGACTTAAATTCAATTCCCACTTCCTGTACATTGACTCACAACCACCTGAAGTCCAGCTTCAGGGGGATCCGATGCCTCTAGGCACCTTTACTCGCCTGCACGTACCCATCCAGAGACACCTATACATAACTAAAAATAAATCTTTAAGAAAAAGACTACTAGGCTGGAGAGCTGTCTCAGCGATTGAGAGCACTGGCCGCTCTTCGAGAAGACCCAGGTTCAATTTCCAGTACCCGCATGGCAGCTCACACCTGTCTGTAACTCAAGTTCCAGTGGATCGGATTCCCTCACACAGATCTACACACAGGCCAGATGCCAACACACATAAAAATTAAATGGATAGATAAAGACTACTTAAAATAAAGAACTGAACTACTCGATATAAAGAATCAAGGCAGCACAGAAACAGTGTTGTGTCTCTTTGTACTCACCTGTCTGCTTGTAGCCCTCACGTAAGAACAGAACGGTAAACAAGTGTGCACGGTGGTGCGCATTTGTAACCCTCGCTGTGCGGAATACTGAGGCAGGAAGGTGTCTACAAGTTTGAAGCCAGCCTGGACCACATACAAGATTCTGTTCCACTCCCCTCTACCCCCTGCCAAATTGACTTGAAAATTTAAAGCATTTCTGTATAGATTTTACAATTCTTTCAGTAATTCAAAATCTTATAATTTTAAAGAATATTAGCAAGCCCAAATTAAAAAGATAACAATGAAGCAAGAGACCAAGAAGTGGGGCATGCTGGTGTGACAGAACAGAGGAAGCTTATGGTGTGAACTGTTTCTCACCCCTTATGTATCTGTCTTGCTCCTCACAAAACTGGATGAGATCCCTGCAGGAGAACCGGGGGCTTTTGTGAGGGACACACTGGTCAGGGTCAGTCGTCAAGGGAGCGCTGGTTCTTCACTCGCTGCAGAAGCCTGTTTCCCCCAGAGCAACAACCCGCGGCTTTGATAGAAGTTCTGAGATTGTAAATGTCTATTTAATACTCAACTATGAAAGAACCTGTGAATATATGTAAATATGTTTACTATTCAAATATATTTGAAACAGAAAATGTAACAGATTAATCAATTCTTCTCTTCTTTTGAATAGACCTGTCTTTTAATGAGGCAGCAACATGAAGCTGCAGCTTTAAATGCCGTCCAGAGACTAGAATGGCAGCTCAAACTTCAGGAACTTGATCCTGCCACCTATAAGTCTATCAGTATTTATGAGATCCAGGAATTTTATGTTCCCCTTGTTGATGTTAATGATGATTTTGAATTGACTCCTATATAGCATTTGGTACTTGTGTTGGTATCACCTTAAACTAACGATACAAGTGTTATACTGTGGAATACTGCCTTTTAAGAAAAACCTGAAAATACGCCTTTACACTCGTTAGTGACGTTAACTAAAGTTGGTTATGTAGTGAGCCCTGTCATTTTATAAAAATAAAGAAAAATATTTTGGATCTTAGGTCCAAATACAGTTTCTAATAGAAAACTATTATTTATATTGATCAAAGGTAACTATTGCATTAGAACACATTGGCAAACTGGGTAGATCTTTAAAAGGTTGAGAAAATCTGTTAACAGCGCTGGAAGTTGTTAGCACTCCAAGTAACAAGATAACCAACCACAAGTACTCAGATCTCTTGCTGGCTTTATTAAAAGTACGTGAGTAAACGCAAAGATCCACTTCCTACCAAATAGTTTCTAATGTGGAAGAAAATCTTGGCACAAAATTCTTCAGTTTATTTTATCTGTAAATTAATTGTACAGTTTTCTTTTTTGAAAGTTTTAATATTGTCTTCCTTTTTAATAACTTATTTTATACATATTGTACATCTTGTAATTAATGGTCAGTGTATACAAGGGACTGGCCCTCAAAACGTGTACAGAGCTGACTGTAAAACTGTTCGTTCTGTTGGACCAAAGCTGTAGCTTTTAGAGTGCACTAGGAACGTGTGCAGACAGTGAACCTTTAAATAGGGCATGCATGTGTTTGCGTTAGCTTGCGTCCATCCCATACTCTCAAGATGGTGGCTTAGTTGTGTCGCATGCTTTCTATAATTTAACTTCTGTAACTGACGCCTGAGACAGTGTGAGACTTCTCATCCCAGTTTCCTGCAAGAGAACCGGGGACTTTCTGTGTGGGACACACTGGTCAGAATTAGTCATCAAAGAAGCACTAGCTCTTCAACTCGCTGGAGAAGCCTGTTTCCCCCAGAGCAACAACCAATGCCTTTGAATGGAAGTTCTGAAATTGTAAATGTCTATTTTAATACTCAACTATGAAAGAACCTGTGAATATATGTAAATATATTTAATAAATTTTATTGGTCATGTTAAATCATTGTAAACTTTCTTATATTGCTTAAATTTAATCTTTTAAGCTTAATAGCCTTTGCACTTTTAAAATAAAAGTTGAATGCTCAAATCAAACTAAGATACTTAGTAGTTAAAATAAGTAAAAGACTTAGGAATATTCCAGTCCCTGAAATGTTCATAAAGATTTTATTACTATGTTGTATTTTTCCTTGTATCAAGATGCAAAATGTGTAATTTGCAAATTTTCATAATTGAAATATGATTTGGTATGCTTTTTATAGTAAAATAATGAGCAATATACTTAGAACAATTTATCCTATGACACGATGTAGACTAGATATTCAGGAAAACTTCAGATAAAGCTTGCTGCTTAACTTGTGAAGCATTTGGAAAGGAAAATTAGATTAATCTAAAATCATAAGTAAATAGGATAAACATTTATGAACCCTGCAACAATACTGTCTTGAATTATAACATAATACTGGATATTTCCTATTTTGATAAGGAAAGGTTAAAAAATATGAATTAAATGGCTTAAATTCAGCTCACAAGTTGGAAATCCCAGCTAGAAAAAGAAAATATTTGGTTTTTCTGTGCAAAGGTTCATATTAAGCTTAGGGATTTTTGAATTTTTACATCAGTTTATATTTTCACTCTTACTGTACTGGCATGCGCAATAAAGCAGCACATGTGAAAAATACACAGTGCGAGGATTTGATAAGGTTGGGTGTCATTTTCCTTAAAAATTTAGATGAAAGACTTTGGCCTTTTCATTCAGTCAATGGGGCCAGAAAGGCAGGGTAGACTTTGAAGCACTGTTTTTTTTTTGTTGAAGTTATGCTTCTTAAGGCTGGGAACATTGGAAGATAATTTATAAAAGCAATACTTTTTAATACAAAAACAACTTAATGCAAACTTTGTTTATTCTTTATCCTAGGAAGGAAATTTGATGAGCATGTGTGGCAAATTAAAAAATGAAACAGGATTATTAAGCGTTCAAGAGAGAGCAAGAGAAGAGTAGATCTGTAGAGCGTTTTTTCTGGTGGTTCATCTTGGGGGGAAGGTGCCAGAAGTGATACTGACCAAACAGAACAAGCTGTTGGGGGAGGAGGGGAGAGCTTCACTTAAGCAGGGTCCGGCAGGTGCAGTCCTCAGTCAGCCCAGCTTTCCAGCCCCGCCCCCCACAGTGCTCACTCTTTCATGGTAGCTCAAACAGCTGGAGCCTCTGCTACAATTCCACTACTACTCACTTCCTCTGTAGGCCGTCAGGATAGCTAAGTTACTGCACTTCGTAGTACATGTGTGAGTTAGTACATAGTTAGGACTTGATGTTAGAGACTTACTGAAGGTCTAAAATACTAGAGGAAAAAAATCTCAGAATGGAGTATATGCCTAAGAATATTTGGGTTCTCAAAGAAAAATAAGGATGCTGAATTTAATCAGTGATTCTTTTTAAACTATTCAAACATCATGAACAAGATATTCAATTGTACCTAAGGATTTGTATTTAAGTCTTGTTCTAAATCATATCTGTTTAATAAATGACTAGTTAATATTTGTGCATGTTATTTAATAAAGAGTTATATTTTTATAGAAAAATAAGAGTGAAGTGTGTGCTAGTGTTTTTACTTATGTTCTACTCCTGTATAATTAAGTGAAACACCAGTGTTTACTTGGGCCTCCAGCAAGATCGCAGAAACACTCATCTTGTGAAAACAGTCCCATTCAGGTCAACTGAGTAAGGAGAGGTCTCCCAAATGAACTGCGCAGTTCCCAAAGCCCCCGTGCACCTCGCCTGAGTGGCACTTGGCTTTCTAGAGGTCCAGAATGCAGTGCAGGGTGAAACAGTTTCCTTTCTTTTTCAGAAGGTCAGCAATGTCTGCAACTCTACCTCTAGCGCTCTCGCACGTAAACTCCCACAAGTTTACACCAAGGCTGTTGACTAGTTAAGGGAAACATTTCACCATTCAAAAAAACAAAACTCTCTTTCACCAGGCAGATGGTTCATACCTGTAATTCCAGCATTTGGGAGACTTGAGAGTTCAGTGCCAGAATGGACCATCACGAGACCCTGTCTCAAAACAAAATAAAATAAGTAAATGCTTCAAATAAGGTAAGAAGTCAAAAATAATAATCTTTGGAGATGTGTGTGAAGTTTAATGATTAAAATTTCATTGTTTTGTTTTGCTTTTGAGACAGGGTCTCACTTAGTACCCTTGGCTGGCCTGGTACTTGCTATGTAGACCATGCTAACCTCAAACTCAGAAATCTGTCTCCCAACTGTGAGGATTAAAGGTGTGCGCCACCATGCCAGCTTGAAGTTTCTTTTAATTAATTATCTTGGTGGCTTCTTGGTAGTCTTGTTTGTACTTAAGAGGGAGTTTAAAGTCACCAGAATCTGTTCAGTCATGAAAACTAGCGTTCATAAACTCAGCCATACAAAGTAAACAGTCCCATTAACTCCAGCTGCTCTAACTGTAGAAGTTTAAGTATTAGCACAAAAGTAGCAAGTACAGCTGGAAGATTGGCCAGGTTTCTCTTGCGAGTAAACAGATACAGGATGGGCCGTAACACAAGTTTTGATCATGAGACATACTTCTGTCAGGAAAAAGTGACATTTTTTTCCCTAAAGACAGGCAGTCTTTGCTCACATTGGGAATCAGTGTTATTACATGCAAACCTAAGACAGTACATTTGTCTCATTTATTTAAATACATTTCTTAAAAGTAACCACTCTATCCAGATCTTCAACTAGTACCAGATAAAGCCTCTATGTAGCTAATTCCTCGCTGTTTAGAATGATGTTACATACCTAGGATAGGTTCACAGGTTAATAGTCACCACACATTCAGCTTTACGTTCGTCAAAAAAATGCCTATGACTTAGATGGAACTTTTCAAACAATCCAGACCTAAGTAAGCAGCTTGATAGCTCCTTGTCACAAGTACCCAAACCAACACAAAAGGTCATCGCCCCAGAAAGTCCTCAGTCCATGCTGTCTCCCCAACCAGTGGGCTGCCTGCCTTCACTCCTTGTTAGTCCTACCTAGTCTCAAACTTCGTGGAAGTGAACTCATGTACCATATACCTTATGTCTGCCTTCCTTCATAAGCAGATTTTGGAATTCATATGTGTTTCGTATATCAGTAACTAATAGTAATTTTTAACGAGTAGTGTAATTGTACAAATGTGTTCTCTTGTACTTAGTGTTTGGATTGTTTACAGTTGGGGTATTGTGAATAAAGCCTATGGACATGGAAACCTTAACTGTAAATCTGCTTTTTTTTATTTCTCTCGGGTATTTACTGTCACAGCTTAGGTTCATGTTTATCGGTATTAGAAAATGACAGTTCTCCACAATGAACACACTATTATACCACTGCAGTCCTGTATGAAAGATGAGTTGCTCTGAAGCCTCTCTGATTCCTGGTGTCAATGGGTTTAGCATCCATGATGCCCTGGGTTTAGTTCCAGTACCGGACGGGTAGGGAATGGGACTAGTGACACTGTCGGTCAGTTTTAGCCAACGCGGTGAATGACATGGAACCTTGAGTAGTAATACTTTGTGCTTTCAATTTGTATTCCTCCAGCAGCGGTTAATGAGGTTGACCTTATTAAAGCTATTTGTACATACCATTTTAGCTTGAAGGGGGCGTGGTTGGTTTTGTTTTGAGACAGGGTCTCATGTTGCCCTGACTGTCTTGTTGTTGTCGAACTCATAGAGATCCGCCTGCCCGTTTCCTAAGTGCTGGGATTAAAGGTGTGTTCCACCACACCTGATCTTAACTTCGTTTTTAAAATCTTCAAGCATTTTTCTCGTTTCTTTCTGAGCTGTCTTGATTTACTGGTGGCCTTTTCTGTGTTAGGTATAATATTCCTTTGTCAGATATGGACTCTGTGGATGTTTTTATCCAGTATACGGTTTGCCATCCCTGTTTTTATAGTGACTAGTTTCCTTATTCCTCCTCCGTATTAACATTCTTTCTGTGGCCTCATTATCACTGTAGGCTGAGCTTTGGTCGGCCTTCTGTGACGTCCGTATCACCTGCCACGACACATGCACTTGTGGTGGTGATTTTCTGGAGAGGTGTGAGCATCAGTGAAAACAGCTGGAAGCCATGCTGTGACCCAAAGCTGATGATAATGCCCGTGTTCCAGGACTGGAGGACAGGCTTCCTCGGGCTTTTTCGGGGATGGGGGTTGTTCCTTTAACATGTGATTTTTCTCACAGTCACTTCCTGATCACTCGAAGGATACCAGTTCAGGGATGTAGATCGACACATTTCACTATGTAAGCCAGTGACATGGCCCTGCAAGTAAGGTGCCTGCCATCCCTCCTGGCCACCTGAGTTCAATTCCTTGACCGCACGTGGTGGAAAGAGAGACTAGACTCCCACTGGTTGTTCTCTGGCTTCCACGGGGGTGCCGTGGCACTCGCAAGCCTACACATAAATCCACACGTGGCATTGTCAGTGCAGAACAGCTTTTACTCCAGACATGACTGACTCTGGCCTGTGAGTGTGGACTCGGATGCCCAAATGACTTGTTTCGCTGAAGAAGTGGTTTACGTGGACTCTTTACAGTCACGGGACATAAGGTCATAAGTCAGTACACTCCCCAACACTGAGAACATCAGGTTGAAGTTAGGTGGGGGTCTCTGCCAGAGGTTCCCAATGCCATCTCATGACATACCTCCCTGTCATCAGCAGGGTGCTAGGTCAGGTGCTGAGATGACAGTAACCAGCTGGTACGGTGACTCAGGACTGCCCATGAAAACTTGAACTCTTGGCGGGCGGCATTGAAGGGCCACGCAAGTTCTAGCTAGTCTGCTGAATCCTCAGCAGAAGTGTGGCATTTTCTCATTTGTATCTGAAACACCCGAAATATCAGGATTTCTGCCCAAGGACAGATTTTTCCACACTTTAACTTTGTCTGGAGGACTACCTCTAGCAGCCTTCCCTGCTGGTTCATTTTCTTAAAGGGACAGGCTCCTCCCACAGGCATGTCCAGCCATCCTGGCATTGTAACATGCCATCTACAAAGATCTCACTTGAGAACTGTACAGTTGAGGTTATTGAGTTTTGTTCTGTTTACTCACAAAAAGATACCTTAAACTTTTAAAGTAATTTTACGATTCCTGTGTTGAGTCCAACCCATATGCATACTGTCCTAGAGTGTGTATCATCTGCCAAAGAACCAGGATGTGACAGCAGCTAGCTTGAAGCTCATTCAAGGATCGGGGGGGGGGGGTTCATTTTATTCAGTGTACAACCAAAGTGTCCAATGTTTTCCTCTATTTTGACACACAAAACATTTAAGAAGTGAAGATTTGAGGGTTGGGATGTGGAGATATATTGCCTGCATGGATGTGTATGTCAGAAGAGGGCACCAGATCCCCTAGAACTGAAGTTACAGATGACACGAACTGCCGTGTGTGCTGGAAATTGAGCCAGAGTCCTCTGGAAAATCAGTTCTTAGCCGCTGAGCTGTCTAGCCCCTGATGCTGGCTTTTTGTTTTAAACAGAGTTTGGCAGAGGAAACTTGAAGAAGACAATTGGGCGGGTCTGCCTTTATGTGAGACTGGGGGCGGGGCAGTTTAAACCTCACTTTTCCTGGCGACCACCTCAAGGCCCCAGCTGGAGACTTATCAGGGTCCACATCTTGAGACCTGCTGGCCTAGATTGGCACTTCTGCAGAATACTAGCTCAGAATGGCTTCAAGCCTACAAAGAGCTGCTGTGGGATATGTGACGAGAGGAGGGGAGAAAGAAGCTGCTTTTGTGGTGCCGGTATTGGTTTGGGCAAGATGAAAATTAACCATCTACATTATCAATAGCAAACCTCCCCGGCCTGCCACCTCCACACACACACACACACACATGCTCGCCCACACATAGCACATGGCTTCAAGAGGCTGGAAGTTTACATTGTTAATACCGTAAACAGTGGACATGCTTTTGTAAAGCCCTTTCCAGACAGTTTTGACTGTTAGAAAACTTCTACAGAAAGCTTAAGCCCCATCCCAGGGATACCATCGCCTCTCTAGTAACCATTAGAGATCCACAGTAATTCTATTAACTACACTGCAACAGTCATTTAGCCTGCCCTGCGCAAACTGCGTAACACAGTGAGAACCTTAGGGCCCCTTTCTTATACCTTGTGCTTCTGGGGTCTCAGCAAGAAGATACGCCCAGTGAGCCCTCATGTGTCCCCTCACATCCTTGGACAAGTCCCCAGCCACCCACCCTCTCACATTCAAGCCGTTGCAGAGCCCATACAGCTCCAGTCCTAGATTTCTGAGCTGTGAGCACCAGAGACTGGCCAGCAGGCTGCATTTTTGAAGGGTGCGGACATACTCTGGATGTCTAAGGGAGACTGCCCTAGAGAGAGGCTGAGTTCGTGAGGGTGTCTTGCACGGGGTTGACAGCCAAATCACCTTTCACAACAGACTTCCCAAGAACACTAGTGTTAGCCCAACTTCACAACTGAAAGGTGGCGGAGGCAGCCTGGCTGAAAAGTGTGTGACAAGAGCCAGAAACTGACGCTGTCCCCAGTGCAGTCATCGGAGTTCCGGAGTTCCGAGAGAAAGGCTTTTCGGGTGATGTTTCCGATGCTGCTGTGGCATCAAATTACCACATCTCCAGTTAGCGTTAACAGTTGTTAGAATGCAGTCTAGCAACTTAAAAGAACACCCAGTTTGGTATAATATCACCGCGCCTCAGAGATCGCGAGTCTCCAGCAAAGGCGTGAGCTTCAGCTTGCAGACCCCCGGGAGACTCCATTCCCAAAGTCATCGTTGTGTAAGAACTCAGTTCCTTGTGCTGAGGCCACCTTACCTGACCGGCTGTCAGCCAGTAGCTACTCTAACCTTCTGCAGGTCACCCTCACCGATGCTGTGAGGTGCCTTCCACCAACAGGCCACGAATGATATCCAAATCTTTCTCACACTGAATTTGGGTTCTGCCATTGATAACTGATAAATTCTGGAGTCAGATTTGAGAGACTTTTATGGTTAAGTCAGGCACCTCCAAGCCTCCAGTAATCTCACCATAACCTAATGGTAGCTGAAGACAACAGAAGGGGTAGGGACAAAGGGATAAGAAGAGAGAGACAGGGATGGAGAGGATGAGGGAAAACGGATAAAAGTTCTTGCAAGAAGAAAAAAAAGGGGGGGCTGGAGAGATGGCTCAGAGGTTAAGAGCATTGACTGCTCTTCCAAAGGTCCTGAGTTCAATTCCCAGCAACCACATGGTGGCTCACAACCATCTGTAATAGAGTCTGGTGCCCTCTTCTGGCCTGCAGGTATGCACACAGACAGAATATTGTATACATAATAAATAAATAAATATTTAAAAAAGAAGAAGAAGAAGAAGAAAAGTAGATTGTGTTTACAAAGGGAGACCCTGTCTCAAAACAAATAATTAGTCATACCACATTGACGTAGAATAAGACCAATTACTAGATTTACTCGAAGCATTGTTTATCCAACTCCTTGCCAAGCATGACATCTTTTGCTACCTGGAACAGAATGACCTAGAAAAACAGCTGAAATGATCGGTTGTTTAACAACCTGACTACAAAAGCTTACACCTGTCAACTCTAACTTATACCTTACAAACAAAAGCTGGTTGCCACATGCGCTTCTCTACACTCTCACTTGCTTGACCGCTCTACTGTGTGCTCTTAGCGTTAAAATGAGAGAGCACAGTCTGAACTGGCCTCAGTTCACCAGGGACAGCTCCTCCTTTCCACTCTTGCGGTCAGCAGGTCAGCGTGCTTATCCTAGAGAGATCTGCAGCATCATAGAGTGAACGTCAACAAGATGTCTGAATGTCAGCAGCTTGCGATCTTTCAGACTATAATCTTTACATAGTGAAATTAAATTTAAAAACAAGTAAAAAAAATAACTAGAGGACCGGTGACTAAGAGTCAATGAATTATATTTTAAAATAGTCTGTGGTTAAAGAAAATTAGCAAAACCCAAACGAGTCTTTGAAAAAAATTAACTCAGTTTATAAAACCTCACTAACAAAAATTAGGGGGAAGATTACAGATTTTAAGATTAAAATTGGGGGCTGGAGAGATGGCTCAGAGGTTAAGAGCTTTGCCTGCTCTTCCAAAGGTCCTGAGTTCAATTCCCAGCAACCACATGGTGGTTCACAACCATCTGTAATGAGGTCTGGTGCCCTCTTCTGGCCTGCAGGCATACATGCAGACAGAATATTGTATACATAATAAATAAATAAATATTTTAAAAGATTAAAATTGGAAAATTTCTACAGATTTTTGATTGGTTGGTTGGTTGGTTAGTTGGTTGGTTTTGAAGCAGGGTCTCTCTATGTAACCCTGACCTGGAACTTGCTAAGTAGGACAGGCTGACTGGAACTTGGAATGCCAACTCTAATTGGTCTTAAAAATAAAACCATGGAGTCAGATATTAGGGAGCAAAATCTGAAAAACAGGGAAGTAAACCAGCCAGCTACTAAAGTTCACACCTCTACTGAATCCTCAGTCCTCTCTCCACCCAGCCATATAACTTCCTGTCTCCACCTCCCTAGTGTTGGGATTAAAGGTGTGTGCCACCATTGTCTGGCCTCTATGGTTAACTAGTGGCTAGCTCCACCCTCTGATCTTCAGGCAAGCTTTATTTGTTAGAGCACAAACTAAATATCACCACGGGAACTCATAGAGATCCTCCTGCCTCTATGCTGGGGTCAAGGCATGCACTGCCATGCCTGGCAAATATTTTATGTGTTATGGGTATTTTGTCTGCATGAACATCTGTGCACCCACCCATGGGCCTGGTGGCCACTGAAGCCAGAAAAGGGCTTTGGGTCTCCTGGGACTGGAGCTGCAGATGGTTGAGACTGTCATGTGAGTGCTGGGAACTGAACCAAGCCCTCTGGTATAGCAGCCAGATCTGGAAACTGCCGAGCCATTTCTCCAGATTTTTTTAATGTACTTTTATAAAAAAGCATTTCCCAAGTGAGTGCTGTATTTACATCATTTCCACCCTCCCTACAATTTCTTTCTTCACATACACTTCTAAATTACTAAATTATTTCATTAGCATACATTAATTAGATGTAATAGATTTTACTATGACATTTTCATACATGTATATAATTTGGTTTCGTCATACACACACACACACACACACACACACACACACACACACACACACACACACTGTTACCCTCTCTTGTCCCCATCCCACACTGCATATTCATTAGGATTATTTATGGGAGTATGGGACTCTTACCAGTGGCTACACAATTGAAGATGGCTCTCCCTCTCCCCATTACTTGTTAACTGGGTAACAAGGGAGGAGTGAGGTAGCAGACTTTTTCTTTTGGGTCACCAACCAGTTCCCAAATCACGACACTGAGATGTTGGTGAACTTTTCATTTCCATCCACCAGTTCCAAAATAATTGACGTGGAGACTCAGTATTAATTATAAATGCTTGGCCAATACCTCAGGCTTGTTACTAGCTAGCTTATTTGAATTAACCCATATTTCTTATCTAGGTTTTGCCCGGTGGCTTGCTACCTTTTCTCAGTACAGACTGTTACTTCTCCCTGCATCTGCTCGAGACTCCCACATCTGCCAACAACTCTGCCCTTCTTCCTCCCAGTAACCTCGGTTTGGCTCTCCTGCCTAACCTTATCCTGTTTGGCTATTGACCAGTCAGCTTCTTTATTAAACTAATCACAGCGACATGTATTCCACACCAATGAATATTCCAAACCAGACTTATTTTTAGTTATGAATGCTTGGCCTAGCTTAGGCTCATTACCTGGCTAGCTCTTTTAACTTAAATTAACCTGTTTCTCTTTATCTACCTTTTGCTTCAAGACTTTTTGCCTTTCTTTTCTTCTGTATATCTTATTTTCACTGCTTCTTCTGTCTGGCTGATGGCTGCCTGGCAGCTGCCTGGCTTCTTACCCCAGGTGTCCCTCTGTTTCTCCCTCGTTCTAGCCCCCTCCTCCTTCTCATTCCTAGCCTGACCCTAGATTTCGCCTCCTGATTATTCTGTCTGCCAGCTCCGCCTATCCTTTTGCATGCCTAGCTACTGGCCGTTCAGCTCTTTATTAGACCAATCAGGTGCCTTAGACAGGCAAGGTGAAACAGATGCAATACATATTTACATAATTAAGCGAACATATCCTTTCATCGTTAAATCAATACATCATAAGCAAAAGCAACGCACCTTTACACAGTTGAAGTAATATTTTGCAACATAAACAAATGTAACACATCTTGACATGGATATTCCACAAGAACTAATAGCCAAAAAATGTGTAATTTATGACTAATGAAATTGTCTGGGGTGGGTTTTTTTTTTATTGATTTTTATTGATTTTTCTCTGCTCCCATCCCTGCCTCTTCCCTCCCCTTTAACCTTCCCCAAAGGTTCCCATGTTCCCAGTTTACTCAGGAAATCTTGTCTTTTTCTACTTCCCGTGTAGATTAGATCTATGTAAGTCTCTCTTAGTGTCCTCATTGTTGTAGAAGTTCTCTGGGATTGTGATTTGTAGGCTGGTTTTCTTTGCTTTATGATTTGATAGGTAAGCTGGGTGCTACTTGACCAGAGACTCAGGAATACTTTACTATTTTAAATTCTGTACTTTTCTTTGGCATCAGCCCTATAACCAGGTTGTTGTTTTCCAGTTCCTGCTTCGTGTTTAATTAGCTTACGTTGTTTTCCAAATTTGGGCAAGGTTCATACATCTCTTTGTGGAGATACTAGTTTAGTTAAACACGTGAACACCTATCTTGTACCAGACAGGGGGCTATGGAGACCATGAATGGTCAGGTTCCCAGCATAGGATTCCCCTCCCACCCCTGTGCTCTAACTCCGCTCTCTATTGTGACTTAGGATTTTAGATACAAGGAAAAACATAGGCCACTCACTGTGGACTTGCGGACAGTGCCTTACTCGGGTTCAGTCCAGAGAACTGACTGTAATGCCAGACCCCAATTCGTAGTGGAGAAGGCTGAGAGACTACGGCAAATGCTTAAGAATCAAGTTAGAGCCAGGCAGCCTCTTGTTTTACCACAGAGTGTTGGTTTTTGTTGGAGGCTTGACCACATCCTCCTCCTTTTTTTTTTCAAAGTTATTTTCAGGTTTATTGAAAATATGACAGAACAGATTCAAACGGCTCCACGTGGTCTTTTGAAATCCATCCCCACTGTAGGCTGAGTGACCTGCAAGTTGGAGAGACTGCCGAAGTCCAGAAGCTTCAGCATCTCCCAGGTGTCAGGATCTACCTCAGTGATCTCCTGATCCAGGGCTGAGACCTAAGGAACGTAATTATCCCTCCTTTCTCGCTCTTCCTCCTGCAGTTTGATAGAGATACCCCTGACAGGGCCTCTCCGAATCCTCTTCATCAGATGTGTGACAGAGCCGGCTATCTTATTGCGGAGTTTCTTGCTGGGGATGATGGTGATCTCGCACGCATGCTTGTTGGTGTGGAAGTCATTGTACTAGGTGCGTGTAGTACTTCTCGGTGATGACCCGGGCCGCCTTCTTCACGGTCTTGGTGCGGATGCGGCCCATGTTGATGGGTCCCAGTAAAAGAGGCAACAGGAAGCACCCATCCTCCTCCTACTTCTGGTTTCTTCATGGCTACTTGCTTATAGCTGTCTCCTTGATATCCTTGTCTCCGTACCATCAGGTCTAGCCTCCTCCACATCAAGCCCTCAGTAAACGAGTATTCAGTGAACACCTGACTACCGCTGTTGTTTTGGCCACAAGCTCTCTGGGCATTCCTCACTCCCCTTTCTCAGCCACCCTTTGCGGGAGTTGGGCTGCATGACCCTTGGATGCTCTCTTGGATTCTTCCAGTGTTGGAAGCTCTCTGGGGAGTGACTGGATTGTGTTTTGGGAGACCCTTCCTGACCCTTCCACTGATGCAGGCTGGCTGTATTAGTTCTGTTATTGTTGGAGTCTCATCAAAGCCACTCCTCCTCTTCCTGGTTCTAATTCAGCTGGATCCATTGTCTGCTGTCACCCTGCAGCATCTGCTTCAAAGCCAAACAATTACGCTCATGCTCCTGGCGATAAATGTCAGAGATTGCATTTCCGTAATCAGCTCCCAGGCGAAATATCAGAAGGTTCATGCACTGCACTGCCGTTGCACAACCCCAGGGTCATATAACGCCCATCACAAAGGCAAAAGAAGATGAATCAGCGCAGATGTCCTCAGGGCTTTGTCTCCAGTGGAATTCATTCCACTGCCTTGCCTTCGGGTTTTTTTTTTCCCCTCCTCATGTAGGCCTGGCTTTAAAAGAACAATTTGTGGGGCTGAGATGATCCAGTTTTTAAAGCCAACTTTCTGTGCAAGCGAGAGGACCCACATTCAGGTCACCAGAACCCACCCTTTACAGGTTGGCACAGAAAAGGGAGCCTTCCTCACCCCCAGCAAGCTGCTTAAGAAAATGAGCCGTAATAATGAAGGATTTCTGGGCTTCACTGAGAGAGCCTTAAAAGGCTAAAGTGAAGGGTTGGGGATTGAGCTCAGTGGTAGAGCACTCGCCTAGCAAGCACAAGGCTCTGGGTTGTCCTCAGCTCAGGCAGGGTACGGAGTGTAGACAAAATAATAAGAGATGAAGATGGAAGAGTGATCGAGAAAGATTTCAGACCTCGCCTTTGGGCCTCCACGTGCACACAGAAACACATGCCCTCACCCACATGAAACCATATGTGGACACATGCATATACATGAAAAGATGAAAAAGAAAAGTAAAAAAAAAAACTTGCTATGAGCCAAGGAATGGGACTTTCAGCAAGTTGATATCTCAAGGTTGGAGAAGTGGACAATCTGAGCCACTTTATTTTGGCCTGTCATAGAAAGTCCCAGGGCTTGTGTGTTATGCCTCTCTCTATTGGAGATGGTTTTGGCATGGGGCCGAGGACAGCATCTCTTTCTCCTCTTTCTCAGCAGTCTTTACCTTAGAGACTTCCCCACCACTCTGTCTTCTACCTTCATTCTGGAACTCACCCCCTTACGTGGTATTCAGTGTCACTGACACCCCTACATTTTAATCACCAATCCAAACCTCTCTCTGAGTGCCAGACTTCATGTCTGACCACTCAGTGGGGTTTCCATGTGGATACCTCATAGCAGTTATAGACTGGAGAGGTACCTCACCCCCATACTCTGCTAAGTCCATTCACCCCTCTTCCTCCTCAGTTCACACAAGCGGCCAGAAGATGAGGCAAGTGCTTGTGTGCTGGGCAGTTGACATGGTCTCTTTTAGCTCTAAACATTCTCTTACCAAATACATGTGCTGTGGGATAATGTTCTTGTATCCTGTAAAGATTTGTTACTTGTATTGGTTTAATTAAACACCAATTGGCCAGTATCCAGGCAGGAAATATAGGCAGTGACCAGACTAGGAGAATTCTTAAAAGAGGAAAGGTTCAGTCTGCAGTCACCAGCCAGATGCAGAGGAAGCAAGATGAGAATGCCTTACTGAGTAAGGTGCCAAGCCACGTGGCTAAACATAGATAACTATTATGGGTTAATTTAAGTTGTAAGAGCTAGCTAATAATAAGCCTGAGCTAATAGATTAACCAGTTTATAACTAATATAAGACTCTGTGTGTTTTGTTGGGACTGAACATGACAGAAACTTACATCTGCATACATATTTTTTAATCTCCATTTCACAAATGAAGGCACCTGGGCATTAGATTATCTGTCCATATTTACAGGTTTAGCAATAACCAGTGTCTAACTCAGTGATTGGTACATAAAGATCCTCCCTCCACTTGTCATATTTCTGTTAAATCATTTGATATTTCTCCCCACCCCATCCCCAAGTTACCAGAATTGTTGGCGTCAAGTCCTGAACGCTGGCAGCCCCAACAAGCTAGCCTTGGCCACCTGTCCTCCAAACACTAGTTAAAGAGTCAGAAAAGCATGAAAGGCAGAAAAAAGAGATGAATCCAACATGGCCATGCTAAGAAGAGACACACAATGAGGCCTATGACCCAGGTCCATCTCTGTGTTCTGACATGACGCCCCAGGCATAGTGGTGCACATCTTTAATCCCAGAATTTGGGAGGCAGTGGTAGGCTTTTGCTACATAGCAAGTTCTAGGACAGCCAGAATTACTTAATGGAATTCTGACTTGAAAAAACAACAATCAAAGGAAAAAAAACCTCCAAAGGCACACCGTCAACAACTCTCCTGCACCTGGAGCTTCGGTGAGCTCCAGGAATCCTCCTGTCTCCACCTCTTCCCCAGGCTGGGTTTCATACATCAACCGCTGTACCTGGCTTTTACATGAACATTACGGATCTAAACCCAGCTCCTCATGTTTGTGTGGCAGGCACTTTACCTACTGGGCCATCTCTTCAACCCCCAATTGTTTTAAAAGCCTATACTTACTATACAAAAATGAAATACCAACAACACGAGCCTCTTCTTAGCTAATAAGCTATTTCTCTTCTTCTAAGCAAATCGCCTGTTTCCATTCTGCCACTGTCGGGTAAATCAAGGAGAGTGGAAACCATTCTTCCTATGTTGAGGGTTTGACACTAGGCCATTGTTCCCGAAGTGAGAGAGTCATGTGGGCTCCAAGTCAGCGTGTCTGGAATATTTCTGGAAAAGCAGTTCCCTAGGTTGTGGTAAAGAACTAAATGGAATAGTAGATTGCCTTTATTTATGTTCTATTGGTGGAATAAACCCCATCTTCCTAAAGTACAAGCTGAAATGACCGATCAAGCCAGCTTTTCTGGAACTCCCTTTCCATCTGAGGCTTCCGGTTGGTCTCCTTCCTAGACCTAGAGATTTTCCCGACCAGAATTCATGGTTGCCTTCTCTCCATTTTGACTTAAGGGCAGAGCCAGGCACTTAAAGGATTCAGAAATTTTTCATGAGTTACTGACTGAAGTATGGGACAGATCCTTATCCAATAATCCCAAGGCAAACACGTGTTTAAAATGAACCTCGCCTTTTATGTCAAACGTCAGCTCTGTTCCACTCATCGGTCCTGTGCCTCATTCCTTACATCCATTAAGGGGGGGAGATAGCACTCTGTTAGAAGTGGTTGCTAAAATGCACATCTGCTGGAGCCAGAAGCGAGCGGTCCAACAGGTGGCAGCCGACCAGAAGGCTCGCGGGCGGGGTCCAGGCACCGCGCCAGGCCAAGGGCACACACCTGGGGGCGTGGTCTAGAGGGCGTGGCCAGCCGAGCTCCGGGGGGCGTGGCCAGCGAGCCGGCGCGGGCGGACGGGCTGGCGGGGAGAGGCCAGGGGGCGGGCGGGCCTGTGTGTTGGCGGCGCCGGAGCTCGCGGGAGCGGCTTGGAAGCTCGGCCGCAGGGAGGAGGCCGCGGCCACGGTGAGCACGGGCGGGTGCGCGAGCGAGCTGGCGGGCGGCTCGGAGGCCAGGCCGCGCGGCATTTGGCGAGGGAGCGGGTGCCGGGAGGCCCGAGCGGCGGGGACAAAGGGCCGCGGTGCTCGCCGCCTCCGGGATCCCCGGGTCCGGGCGCCGGTGCTCGACGCCCCTCCCTCCGAGGAACACCGGGGTCACCTGGCTCCCGGGGGGAGACGGCGAGCGGACGGTTGGGGAAGCTGGAGATGTCTGTGGGTCCCCGCGGTCGGTGACTGCGGGGGCGCAGCAGCTGCGGGCAAGTTGCCCACAGACACGACTGGTCGGCGGGGGGAGCGAGCGAGAAAATTGGATTACTAACGGTCTCCTGCGGAATGTTTTGTGCCCGCGGTCAGGAGCGCCAGAACTTTCTGTTTCAAAACGGAGTTTTACAAAGCCCCTAGAGGAGCGCCGTCTCATCAGTTTCTGACCAGCAGGGTCCACCTCTTAGCCCTCCTCTCTACGCCAAAATTGTAGTTTATTGTTTGGAGGGGATTTATTTTTATTATTATTAATTTAAAAATGGATGTGCATATCTGTGTGTGTATGCACACTTCCGACCTGGTGCTGCTCGGGGCCAGAAGAGGGCGTTGGATCTCCCAGAGCTGGACTTACAGGCAATTGTGTGTGTTGCCAGATATGAGTGCTGGGAACCGAACTCAGGTCCTCTACAAGAGCAGCGAGTGGTCTTAAAACACAAATCTCTCTAGCCCCTTATTTTTATCTTTACTTTTATTTAATTTGGAAATAAAACTGGCCTGCAATTCATTATCCTCTTGCCATGTTTGCCAAATGCTGGGGCTACTGGCATGTCTGACCAGAACCAGCTAATATTTATTTTCATTGATTTTTATTGGGGATTTGCGTTTTAGCCTTAAATTATATCTTGTAAGTTTTTATTTTATGACTATTGGTATGCGCATGTGTTGCACACCTGTGCACCTGTGCCATGGTATGTCAAAGGACAACTCTGGAGGGAGGCAGCTCTCTCCATTAGGAGTTTGAGGAATAGAATTTTGACCAAATGCTTTTACCCACCTAGCCGACTTGCCAGCCCCAAATTATAACCCCTGTGAAAATTTGTGCTGGTTCTCTCCCCCTTTATTTTCTGTTTGTACTATAATCCCTTAGTGATGGAGGAATCTATGGTACTAGCAGAAAGAATATTTTCACATTTACCCACAATTCTTAATGCAATTAATAATTTATTGGCATTTGTTATTGGTACATTTATTTGAATGGTTGTGGCTTCCACTCTTCTCTCTCTTTCTCTCTCTCTCTCTCTCTCTCTCTCTGAAGTATTTACTGACAAAATGAGATAATCATTAGGAAAATTTTCATTAACAGTTTGTTTTGATACTATCACTTTAAAAATTGGAGCAGACATTATAGTTTGTGGTAGAAACCTTGCCTCACACACAGTGAGGGCCTAAGTTCCACCTCCAGCAGCACCTATAAATACATTCACAGAGACTTTAACATGCATTAAAATAATACAGTATTAATACTTTTGAAGATGTATTTTTGTTATTTTCAATTATGTGTATGTGTGTGCAGATGTCCCAGGATGTCAGAGGCTTCAGCTCCTCTCCCCCTGGAGCTGAAGTTCAGGTGATGGTGAGCTGCCCCAGATGGGCCCTGGAAACTACGTACTCTTGACTGCTAAGCCATCCCTCTAGCCCTGAGTTCAGTTCCCAGCACCCACATCTGGCAGGCCACACAGCCTGTTAAGTCCAGCTCCCGGGTGCAGCGCTGTCTTCTGGCCTCCAGCAGCACCAGAACCGAGGTGTGCAGGCACACACAGACATGCACATCATTTTTTAACAGTTCTTATATGAGTTTAAATACTGGAATTGGATTTGACTAAAGTCTAGAGTTGAGATTTGCCTAGTAGCGGTGCAGTTGGCAATGCTTGCAGATTGCTGGGCACTAGCCATGTTCACTGTAATTTTTATCATGCCTGTGTCATAGCAGTATTCTAGGTTTCTTTAGGATGGCCACCCAAGCCTGAAGTTTTGAATATTTAAGTAATCTTTGAGAATGATCTTCAAATGATTCCTCAACGTTTTTGACACAAGCAACTAATTCTTGGCTTATGTTAGGATTTTTTTTTTTTGCTTGTTTGATTTTGTGACCTACCACTTGCCTTTGAGTTAAAGTTTTTGTGTGTTTGGTTTTGCTTTTAGCTTCCTGGCAGTTACTGAGGGGCTTCTTTGAAGAACCATGAAGTCACACTATGTTGTGCTAACCCTAGCCTCCCTGGTGTTCCTGACGAGTCTCCCTGTGTCACAGAGCTGTAACAAAGCTCTCTGTGCTAGTGATGTCAGCAAATGCCTCATTCAGGTAGGATAAAAGGTGCTTTTGTTGATATTGAAACATACCGTGGACAGGTAGACACTGCGGAATAAATCAAAGCCAGAGTACATGGTCTGAACTTTGGGCCAGGGCTAGAGGTGCTGAACTTTAGATTTTTATCTCTATGGCTTTCTTCCATCCGACCGAGGTTAGGTTTAAGAAGTTCGATCTAGAATGTACTACTTTGCTGTGTAAGCTGCCGTACGTGATGAGCACGCTAGTCTTTATAATCTAGCGTGCGTGGTGGTGTCTTAATAACTGTATTTAGAAAACTTTTAGCCTATCAATTAATAGACAAATTATTACATGTACCATATTATTTTTTGGTTGCTGTGTAACAGATGATATCAAAACCTAGCAACCTCAGGCAAAAGTGCATCACCTCCTGAAGCTTCTGAGGTTGTGGGTCTGGGAAGCAGTGCAACTAGGAGGTTCTGGGTCAGGCTTGTTTACAAGGTTGCGGGCTGGGATTATCGAATCTCCTTCCAGGTATTTGAAAATTATCCATCCCAATTGAAGCCAGGTGATCAACGTAGTTACCTCCCATTTTCCCGAGGCAAAAAGTGACAGTAAGTCACTTTTGGTGAGGTTCAGTCAGCTAGGAAATAGCTGTGGGATTTGATCTGTTTTTGTCTCCAGAGCCCATGACTTTTTCATTCAACATACTGGCTACCGTTCTCCATGCCGCTGTTATAGTTAGTAATGAGTTACATGGCTTCTCTTCCCATCCCATAACCAGTCTTTCCTTTGGGGTGCCTGTCTTTTGTAGCCTCCATTGGAGGTGCTGGCTGTGGCCTAGGAAATGTAATAGCTATGCACACAGGTTGAATATTCTTTATGTGAAATGTTTACACTAAAAAATGTTTCATATTTAAATTTTTTTAGATTTTGAAGCGTGTGTGTGTGTGTGTGTGTGTGTGTATGTGTGTGTGTGTG
Organism: Arvicola amphibius; assembly: GCF_903992535.2. Taxonomy (NCBI): domain Eukaryota; kingdom Metazoa; phylum Chordata; class Mammalia; order Rodentia; family Cricetidae; genus Arvicola; species Arvicola amphibius. The sequence goes on from NC_052054.1 coordinate 87,314,888, forward strand.
GTGTGGTGTGTTCAGGTACCTTGGTAATGGGACCCAATCTAAAGAAAATATGTTTATATTTCATGTATATCTTGCATTGCCTGAGGGTGATCCTGAGCAGTATTTTTAGCGTTTCTGTCAGATGTGGAATTTTCCACTTGTGATGTCATGTTAGTGGTTAGTACATTTTAGAGTTTTGAGCCTTTCAGGTTGCACATTAAGGATGAGAGCCACACAGTCTGTATTAGCTTTCCTTGTAGAGTGTGAGTCAGCTGACTTTGGCTATAATTCTCACTTGAAAGCACCATCTTAAGTTTTTATAGAGCAAAGGTCGTTTGTGCCTATTCCTGATATTTTCCTCCTTTTCGTTAGTAATTGGAACTTTAGGTATGTTAATCTCATACTCTGATAGAACCTTTACTTTACCTTTCAAATCAAAACATTTAACTAGAGAAAATTGTTATTAGCTGACTTTAACTTTTTATGTTTTCCTTCATGTATGTGTGTGTGTGTGTGTGTGTGTGTTGTAGGTGCACATGTGTATGGTGTATGTATGTATATGTGTATTATAGGTACACATGTGAGTATATGTGTGTTGTAGGTACACGTGTGTGGTGTGTGTATGTGTACTGAGGTGCACATGTATGTGGTATGTGTATTGTAAGTGCACATGTGTGCATTTGTCCTTGTTTGTGTGGAGGTGTAGCATGAATTCTAACTGGTCTTAATAAATAAAACCCAGAGTCAGATATTGGGGGGTGAAAGCTGAAGAATCAGGGAAGCAGTGCAGTCAGCCACTAGAGAGACCCTTAACCTCTACCGACGCTCAGACGGAAGGGGCGATCCTGTCCTCAGAACGCATCCTCAGACTGTCTATCTTCAGACTGCACTGAGCTCCTGTCTCCTTCCGCCTTATATTTCTCTCTCTGCCCAGCCATATCACTCCTGTTTCTACCTCCCTAGTGCTGGGATTAAAGACCTGTGATTCCCAAGTGCTGGGATCACCTTTTGTGAGCTCTGTTTCTCTTTTAGACAGATCCAATCTTGTGTAGCCCAGTGTGACCTTGAACTAACAGGGATCCCTCTGCCTCTGTCTCCTGATTCTGGGATTAAAGGTGTGGGCAACCACTCTCTGGCCTCTAGTGGCTTATCTCTATACTCTGATCTTCAGGCAAGATTTATTTGTTAAAACACTAACAAAATACCACTCCGTGGAGGCGAGAGGGGGATGTCAGGCATCCTGTCACTCTCTGCCTTGTTCCATTGAGACAGGGTCTTTTCCTGAACCTGAAGCTAGGCTAGTGGCTACCAAGCCCCAGGGAGCTGTCTCCACAGCCCAGGTTATTCTGAGGATGTTTTGAAGTATGTACAGAGAGGAACAATGAACCATTCATCCACAATTAGAATGGTTGCTGTCATTATTTTGTATTATTTTCACCTTAGCTCTGTTGCAATTTCAGGCCAATCCCCATTTTGTTTTATCCATAATTCTGATCTGCATGTTTAATAGATAAGAACTTGTATGTGTATGTTTGTCTGTATATGCATATGTGCGTGTGTGTCAGCCTTGAGTGTTGGTACTCAGGAGCTCCCACCCTGTTTTTAAGGCAGGGTAACTCCCTGAGACTTGAGGCTTGCTGACAGGGTAGGCTGTCCAGCCAGTAATGTCTCTGTACCCTGGTGCTGGGATTGCAAGCCATCATGCCCTGCTTTTTACATGTATGCTACAAGTGGAACCCAGAGCCTCATGCCTGCTGAGCCATCCCTCAGCCCTCAAGAACTTTTTAACATAGCTATTCCGTCGGTATCATAATGTAAAAAGATCATCTGGCAGACCCTGAGGAACCACTCATGGAAACTAAAGACTAACAAGGGATCTTAGTGTATGGTGGGCTAGCCTTACAAGTCACTGTGGAACGGTTAGCCTAGATAAACAGCATGTCTCTACCTCAAACCTTATCAAAAGTGAATCTCATGTGGATTAAGAGAGTTAACAGGAATCCTTCAGTGACGAGGTCTCCGCTTCAGTCATCTGCACATAAAGGCTGTGTGCAGTGGCCATGGGTGGCGATGAGTGTTTGTAATCTCAGTGCAAGAGGAGGGGACAGGAAGGTCCTGGGATTTGCTGGCAGCCACTCCATCCTAATCTGTGAGTTCCAGGCCCAGGGAGAGAGACCCTGCTTCAGAAACAAAGGTAGAGGACTTCTGAGGAACAGTCACCGAGGTTAACCCTAACTTCTATGCAGTGTGTACCTGTGTGTGAATACACACACACACACACACACACACACACACACACTGTTCTTTATTTAAAATACTTTATTTTTTCTGTTATTAAAGATAGTTTTTTACTTACATAATATACCCTGGTTACAGTCTCCCCTCCCTCTGCTCTTCCCAGTTGCCCCCCTCCCCTCCCATCCAGACCCACTCCTTTTCTGTCTCACACTAGAAAACAAACAGGCGTCTAAGGGACAACAACAAGATATGGTATAATATAACAAAAACTAATACATTGGAATAGAACCAAACAAACAGAAGAAAAAGAGCCCAAGAAAAGGCACAAGAAACAGAGACCTACTTGTTCACATACTCGAGAATTCCATAAAACACTAAACTGAAGCAATAACATATACTCGAGGGCCTGGAGGTAAAAAAGAGAGAATAAGAATATGTAAATAAAATAAAAATATTATAAAAATGAAGGGAGAAAATAAAAAGCCCTGTGTCCTGTATAGTTTTATGTCAACTTGACGCAAGCTAGAGTCATCTGAGAGGAAGGAGCCTCATTGTGAAAATCCCTCCTTAAGACTGGGATGTAGAACACTTTCTTAATTAGCGATTGGTGGGGTGCCCACCCCTGGGCTGCTGGTTCTGGTTTCTATAAGAGAGCAGGCTGAGCAGCACCCCTTCATGGTCTCTGTTTCAGCTTCTTCCTCCAGGTTCATACCCTGTTGGAGTTCCTGTTCTGACTTCCTTGAAGGATGAACTGTGATGTGGAAGTGTAAACTAAATAAGCCCTTTCCTCCTCAACTTCTTTTGGTCCTGGTGTTTGACCACAGCGATAGTGACCCTAACTAAGACACTCTGACATGACATTGTGAGTCAGGGAACTGCTAAAGATGCTGCCGAGTTCCTCCTCCACTGGCATCTGTGCTGGGCGGGAAGCCCACGCCTAGTAGTGGTCTGTTTCCCTACTCAGACCCCCCAGAGGAAACCAAAGTTTCTTTTCCTTCTTTTTTTTTTTAAAATTTTTTTTCTTTTATTGAAGGTAAGTTCTGATACAGTATATCCAATTATAGTTTCCCCTGCCTCTGCTCTTTCCAGTTCCTCCCCATTTTCCCTCCCTTTCTGTCTTTTATTAGAAAAGAACAGGCGTTGGGTGGTGGTGCCTTGCGCCTTTAATCCCAGAGGATCTCTGTGAGTTCAATGTCAGCCTGATCTACGGAGTGAGTTTCAGGATAGGCTCCAAAGCTACAGAAAAATCTTGTCTCAAAAGAACAAAAAAAGAAAAGAACAGGCTTCTAAGAGATAACAACCAAACATGACAAAAGAAAGTAAAGAGAAAACTATCATATTGATGTTGGACACAGCAACCCAAAGAGGAAAAGGGTCCCAAGAGCAGGCAGAAGGGTTAGAGACCCACTTGGTCTCAAAGTCGGGAGTCCCATAAAATTACTAAGCTAATGGGATCATATTCTCAGAGGACCCGTTACAGATGCCTGTGCTTGCTGCTTCAGTCTCTGAGAGCTCACATGAGCCATGCTTAGTCGATTCAGAGGGCCTTGTTCTCTTGTTCTCTATCCCCTCTGGCTCTTACAATTTTTCTTCCTTCTCCTCTTCCTCGGGATTCCCTGAACTCTGAGGGATTTGATGGAGACCTCCAATTTAATCTCTCTCCCTATAATGTCTGGCTGTGGGTCTCTGCTTCTGTTCCCATCTGCAGAGAGGAAATGCCTCTGATGATTACTAGACAAGATTTTGATCTATGAGTAGAGCAGAATATCATTAGGAATCATTTTGTTGGTTTATTATTATTAGATCAGTGGTCTTACCCTAGGTCTCTGGTTCTTTGTTACCCAAGCAGTGTCAGGTATGAGCTCCTTCTCGTGGAGTGGGCCTTAGATTAGATCAGACATTGTTGGCCACTCCCAAAAGTTCTTTTCCACCAGTGCCCTAGCCTGTTTTGTAGGCAGGACAGATTGTAGGCCAAAGATTTTGTGGCTGGGTTGGTGTCCTGCAAAGTAGCCTTTCTGTACCAAAGAGACTAGAATATAGGGATGAAGGCTCCATGTAGGAACCAGCTCAACTTGTCCATGTTCAATGAGTTGTGTGGGCATTGTCCTTGGCAAAAGGGGTGGGGTGCTGTCAGTTTGTGGAAAGCAAACCTTTTTCTTAGCAACAGCCTGAGTTTTGGGGGGGGGGGATTTCCATGGGATCCCCTTGGCCAACAACTCAGCTGAATATAACCTAGTGCCACCAGTGGAAGGCTCACCTGGCTTCGAGAGATGACCAGTTGAAACTCCGTATCCCCCATTACTAGAAGTCTTCCTTAGGATCATCTTCACAGATTCTAGGGCATTTCAGTTGCACTAGGGGAAACCAAATTTTCTTTTACAAGTGTTTATCAGTTGGAGATTGTTTCTGGGTTAGGGATGGTGGGGGGCATGTGACTTCCCTCCTTTCAGCTCTAGGACCCTGTGTATGCTACTTCACTCTCTCTGAGTTCATATGTAGAGAGATCTTGTTGATTTAGGGGGCCTTATTTTCTTAGTGTCCTGCATCCCCTCTGACTCTTGTACTCGTCCACCTCCTCTTCCCTCAGAGTTTCCTGAGCCCCGAGAAGAAGGATTTGATGAAGACATCTCAGTTAGGACTGAGTGCTCCAAGGTCTCTCACTCTCTGCATAAAGTTTGGCTGTGGGTCACTGTGTTTGTTCCCATCTGCTGCGGGGGGGGGGGGGGGGGGAATCTCTGTTGATGTTTGAGCAAGGCACTGGTTATATTTGTCTTTCTGTGTCTTAGGTTACCTCACTCAGGATGGTTTTTTTTCTAGTTATACCCACTTAACTGTGAATTTCATTTTTTTTTACCAGCTGAATAGTAACTCCATTATATAAATGTACCATATTTTCTTTATCCATTCATCTATTGAAGGACATTTAGGTTGTTTCCAAATTCTGGCTAGTTCAGTGCAGTTCTAAAGAAAGAAAAGAGCTATTATGTGTTTGTGTCAAAAAAAAAAAAAGTTCTTCTTTTTAAAATCAAAATGAAGACCAAAGAGATCACATAGGGGTTTAGGCTGCCAGCCTAGACTGGTGGCCAGAGTTCAGTCCCTGGGACCCACATGGAGGAAAGAGAGAACCAACTTCCAAAAGTTAGCCCCTACCTCCACATAGACACACACACACACACACACACACATACACACACGTGTGTGTGTGCACATACACGTATGCACACAAATAAATGCAAGAAAATATTTTTAAAATAATGTTGAAGGAGTGGCGGGCTGCGTCCTGCCACCCGGCTAGCTTTACCCAAAATAATTACACGGAAACTGTATTCTTTTAAAACACTGCCTGGCCCATAGTTTCAGCCTCTTATTGGCTAATTCTCACATCTTCCTTTAACCCATATTTAGTAATCTGTGTAGCACCACGAGGTGTGGCTTACCAGGAGAGATCTTAACCTGCGTCCATCTCAGAGAGGAGAATCATGGAGACTCACTATGGCGACTGCCTGAAGCGTCTCCCCAACTCTCCCAGAATTCTGTTCTGTCTATTCCGCCTACCTAATTTTCTGTTCTCTTAAAGGGCCAAGGCAGTATCTTTATTAATAATGAAAGTAACACATAGACACTCCTCCATCAAAATAAGACTCTTCAAATGTTAAATATGAAGTCGAAAATCCCTTGACTCAGTTCTTCTGCTCTTTTCCATGCTGGTTGTAGAGCCACCTTTGCATTGTAACTGTTTCTGTTTACTTCCTTCCGTGACTTTAGCTGTATGACTAAGTAACAAGCTTTTGTTACTATTTCTTTTTTTCGTTTTAATTTTTTTTTCCAGATAGGGTTCCTTTGTAGCTTTGGAACCTGTACTGGAACTAACACTTATAGACCAGGCTGGCCTCAAACTCACTGAGATCCGCCTGCCTCTGCCTCCTGGAGTGCTGGGATTAAAGGCGTGCGCCACCACCCAAGGTTGCCTTCTAACTTGCTATGGGATCATGTGACACTACCATTAATGGCTATATTTAATGTCCCAGAAAGCAGAGAAATTAGTTTTCCTTGCTTTGTGAACTGTGCAGTCAGTATTATACTTTATTGTATTATACTTGAGACAGGGTCTCACTATATGCTTCTGGCTCACATGAACTACTCCCTGCCTCCTGAGTGCTGGGATGAAAGGCATGTACCACCTGGCCAGCTGTCTTCAGTATTTTGTGTTTTGTATAGCTTAGTACTGGGCTGCCTCAAATCTGTGTGGAATGAAGTGTTTCCTAGACTTTTACTTGAATATTGTCACGGTTGATAATACCTGTATCCTGGGAGGTAGCCTAGTATAATAATTAAGAAAAAAATTGCTTGTGACTCATACCTATTGCCCCAATTCTAGGGGGGCTGAGGAAAAAAGATTGTGAACTGGAGACTATTCTGGGCTACAGAGTGAGATCCTGTCTCAGAAAACAAAGAAATGAATAAGAACATGAGCTCTGTATCTGGGGAGGTGAACTAGTGGATAAAAGTGCTAGGTGAGCAAGCCTGATGACCCAAGTTCAATTCCAGGAGCCCCACATAGAGGTGGGCGTGGCAGCCACATTTGTAACACCCAAACTCCTTTTACTTCCCTTCCTCCTTCCCTTCTTCCCTTCCTTCCTTCCTTCCTTCCTTCCTTCCTTCCTTCCTTTCTTCCTTCTTCCCTCCCTCCCTCCTTCCCCCCTCTCTTTCTTTGTTTCCCTTCCTTCCCTCCATTCCTCTCTCCCTTCCTTCCTTCTTTCTTTTTTGAGACAGGGTTTCTCTGTGTATCTTTTTGGCTGTCCTGGAACTCACTCTGTAGACCAGGCTGACTTTAAACTCACAGAGATCCGCCTGCCTCTGCCTCCCGAGTGCTGGGATTAAAGGTGTGTGTCACCATGCCTGGCCATACCCAGACTCCTAATGCAGGACAGGAGGCTCAGATAAAAAAATGACCTGGAAGCTGGCCGACCAGCTAGCCTGGAATCCACAGAATGGCAGAAACGAGAGAGACCTACCTGCTCAACCAGGTAGCAGGTGAAAACCAATTCCCAAAAGCCGTCCTCTGACTTCACCTGTGCGCTGGATACACACAAACCCGCTAGTGCAAATGTGCACATGTACACAATAAATAAAAAACATGAACTCTGCTCCAGACTGTTCACATTTAGTCCCCGTCATCCATTTACTGTATTTATAATGTTGGGCAAATGAGTAAATCTTTCAGTGCCGAAGTTTCCTGTATATTAAATAGGGATTCCAGTACCTAGCTGTGTGGCTGGTGTCAGGGTGAAGTGTTTTGAGCAGTACCTGTACTTATGAGTTCTGTCAGTTACCACTGACCTATGTTTCTGCTTTCTAGTTATATCCAAATCCTCCATACTTTGTTATATTACTTAGTATATTCTATGGGCCTTTTGTCCATTGGGCTGTGGGGATCACATTCCTCCTCAGCCAGGGCTGGAGGCCAAGATGATCTGTGAGTGGCATCGTCGTCAGGACTGCCATGAGCGGGCAGCCTTGTTTTCCGGCCTCAGACATTGAAAAAAAGATTAAAAAAAAATTTAAAAAGTATATTCTAAAGCTGACAATCAGTAAATGAGGTTTTCCTTTAATGATCATGTTGGTGCTGATTGCGTACTCATAGGGGCACATTTCTCTTCTTGGGTGACTTTTTCAGTACCCTTTCTCAGCAGTCATTAACGCCTTGTGCGTTAGATTATTGATCTGTGTTGCCTCCCCGGTGGAATGTTTGTTTTGGTGTTTCCAGACTCAGCTGATGCTCTGTCGCTGAGGAGCAGCCTGGCACAGACTTCAAAAATTCCTTAGCTAATCACTGATTTGCAGATCCCATGTTTTGTCCTTTAGAAAAAGCATTCCTTCATTTTGTTGTAATGTGCCTTTAGGTCCTTAGATAGGCTGTGCCGAAGTAACGTTCTGGGTCCTATATTCCTGAAAATAGACCTTTTCTTATTGTATGCCTGCATGATGGTTTTTCTGGGTATAGAATTTTATGTTTTGAAGTCATTTCCTTAGTATCTACTAGGATCCCGCATTGCTGGGAAGAAGTCTGGTGCCAGCTTATTCCATATTTCCTAGGAGTGACTGTTAGTTATTTTTGAAACTCTTAGTATAGTATCTGTCTTAGTGTTATGCTGCTGTGAAGAGACCCCATGACCAAGGCCACTTATAAGAGAAAGCATTTAATTGGGGCCTTGCTTACAGTTCAGAAGGTGAGTCCCTGTCTCTCATGGCTGGGAGCATGGCAACAGGCAGACCGGAGCAGTAGCTGAGAGCTGTCTCTGACCCACCAGCAGACACACCTCCTTCAGCAAGTCCACACCTCCTAACCTTTCCTAAATAGTTCACCAACTGGGAACCAAATATTCGAATGTATGAACCTATGGGGACCATTTTTCTTCAACCCACCAGTGTCAGTGTCCGGTATTTAACTATTTAAAATGTAAATAGTTGAGTCTAGGTACTTGGATACCTTGTGAATCTTTTGAAGGGGAATCAATTTTGAGCGTGTATATTACCTTGATTGCTGTAGCTCTATAGTGTAGTCTAACCTGGTTCTTTGTAAGATTTTATTGTCCATTCTGGATTGCTTGCATTTCCATGTAAATTTTAAGATCATCTTGTTAATTTCTGTGATAAAACTTACTAGGAATTGATTTAACATAGTAGGCTTCGTCTTTTAAAAATGTTTTTTTTTTTCTTTTTTTTTGTTTTGTTTTTTTTTTTTTTCTTTTTTTGGTTTTTCGAGACAGGGTTTCTCTGTGGCTTTGGAGCCTATCCTGGAACTAGCTCTTGTAGACCAGGCTGGTCTCGAACTCACAGAGATCCGCCTGCCTCTGCCTCCCGAGTGCTGGGATTAAAGGCGTGCGCCACCACCGCCCGGCTTATGTTTTTGGTCTCTAGAAAAAAATGGGTACAAAGTTCCCTTATTCTGTCCATCTTTATTTTGTTATTTTTCAACATCTCTTTATTCTTTTTCTTGTTGAAACAGACTTGCTATTTTACCTAGGCTGGTCTTGAACTTGGAATCCTCCTGCCTGTTGAATTCCTGGGATTATAGACTTGCACCACCACACTCAGTGGTTTCTGGCTATCATCTTTCATTGCTGTGCTACACTTTACTGAGAATGAACTAATAGTGATACACTGTGTTATTAACTAAAACCCATTGTTTACATTTTGTGGCTTTTAACAGATGCACAAATACTGTGCATCTATTCTTCTAATTTTATTATTTATATTTTATGTGTGAGTGCTCTGCATGTCTGCCTGCACGCCAGAAGAGGGCATCAGATCCTATTACAGATGGTTGTGAGCCACCATGTGGTTGCTGGAAATTGAACTCAGGACCTCTGGAAGGGAAGCCGATGTTCTTAACCCCTGAACCATCTTTCCAGCCATCTCTCTTCTGTAGAGAAATTGTTTCACATTTCAGTGAAGTTCAGTTTATGATGTTTTTTCAAGACAGGGTTTCTCAGTGTAGCTTTGGAGCCTGTCTTGGAACTAGCTCTGCTAGCCTCACAAGGTATCCAAGTACCTAGACTCAACTATTTACATTTTAAATAGTTAAATACAGGACACTGACACTGGTGGGTTGAAGAAAAATGGTCCCCATAGGTTCATACATTCGAATATTTGGTTCCCAGTTGGTGAACTATTTAGGAAAGGTTAGGAGGTGTGGACTTGCTGATCTGCTAGATCCGCCTGCCTCTGCCTCCCAAGAACTGGGATTAAAGGAGTACACCACCACCACCACCACCTAGCTACAATATTGATTTTTAACTCATGAAACTGAACAAATTATCTTTTATTTAGATTTTCTTGCATTTCTTTTGACTATATTTGTATTTTTAGTATACTTATCATGCATTTCTTTAAAAAATTACTTTTATGTGTTTAGGTGTTTTACCTGCACATATGTCGTGTACCACATGCATTTCTGGTGGTTACAGAGGTCCAAGGAGGAGTCAGATCCCCTGGGACTGGTGCTACAGATGGTTGTGAGCCACCACGTGGGTCCTGGGAACTGAATCCAGGTATTCTAGAAGAGCAGCCAGTAATCACCGAGCCGTCCCTCCAGCCTGTAAGGATATTCTTTAAGTAGCTGAGTGTCCTGCACGGCTAAGAGCTGCTGCAGCTGTGCTTCTCTGTGAGCACGCTGAGCTGTCATTACAGAAGCACTGTTCTGTGGTCCGCAGAGCACAAGCTGCGTGGGTGATCATAGCTGTCCTCTTTAACCCACTAAGTAGCGTGCGCATAAATGATTAACATGAGATAAGCTAGAAGGGTGAGTACTTTAAGAGAGAGATGGGGCTGGAGAGATGGCCCAGCAATTAAAAGCACTGGCTGCCCTTCCAGAGGACCTGGGCTTGATTTCTAGCACCACGAGGCAGCTCACAGCCAGCCCTGGGGATCTGATACTTTCTTTTTTGCCTCAGTGAGCACCAGGCACACACGTGGCACATGGACATACATGCAGGCAAAATACCCATATTCATAAAATAATAAATATTCGTAATAATTTTTTTAAAAGGAAAGACAAAGATATGGTCTAGGGATGTGGTTGAGTGACACAAATGTGACATCTCCAGACGTGTCCCCTAGCCGCTGAGAGCTCACCTGTTGTGGAAAGCTCTGGGTTCAATCCTCAGCAGTCAGGGGAAAAATCAAAAAACAAAAACAAAACAACAACAAAAAACAACCCAGGAAATAATGATACAGAGGTTTAAAACAAGCTGTTCCTTAAGAAACCTCGGTTTCTTCTGTTGGCTTGGATTGAACAGCATCTGTCTGCTGAGATGACGGGCTGTGAGGATGTTAGGACATTTGCCTCTGTTTAGTCCTCTGCGCCTCCTGAAGTAACAGATACAAAATCGTTTCCCTGGAAGGTCCTGTAAATATTTTTGCCAGGATGGTTGCAAATAGTCAAGGCAGTGTGCGGTCATCCCAGCTGCTCCTGCAAGTTGCTAGGCATAAGGGTGGTCCCTATATAAATGTTTATCTTGTGCTCTGACTGCAAAGAAGTCTTGCTTTAAACATCGAACAAATGGTTGTCTTGGTGCACACCCTTGCTCGGGTGGGCTGCAGTCACCCTCTCTGAATAAAGGATGTTGTTTTGACTAGATCTTTACTGGTTTTTTTTTTTTTTGCTTTTCTTTTTTTTTTTTTTTTTTTTTGGTTATTTGAGAAAGGGTTTCTCTGTGTAGCCCTGGCTGTCTTGGAACTCTCACTGTAGACCAGGCTGGCCTCAAACTCACAGAGATTCACCTGCCTCTGCCTCCTGAGTGCTGGGATTAAAGGCATGCACCACCACTACCCGGCTGTTTTGATACTTTTATAAAAAGAAGTTTTAGGTCTGATGACCTGAGTTTAATACCTGGGACACATACACACTTTCTAGATAAATAAATAATGAGATTAAAAATAAACTGTAAATAACATTTAAAATTCAGATCAATAAAAGTAAATAAATTAAAATTTGGATCACTCGTATGTCTACCATGGTCTGGTAGCTCTCCATCAGTGACAGAATACCTCCAATAATCAGTTTCTATAGTGTGATGGTTACTCTTCATCAGACACACTGCTGGGCATGTCTTTGAGCACATTCCCAGAGAGGAAAACAGAAGAGGGGAGATACCCCGCCCGCCCTGGGTATTAGCAGCACATTCATCCAGAAGAATGGGGGCCCAGACAGAGCAGGAGGAAAAGGAGAAAGCCAGCATCCATGCCCTTTCCTCTGCTCAGAGGAGTTCTAGTTACATGTCACTGCTGCCCCAGAGCTGCCTTCATGCCAGCCGTACCATGGTGGCCTGTGAACCAAAATGAGCCCTGTTCTTTAAGCTGCTTAGTTATTGTGTTGCTGTGAAGAGACACCATGACCAAGGCAACTTTGAAAGAAAGCGTTAGCTGGGGCCTCGCTTACAGTCAGAGCATGAGCTCATCATAGCAGGAGCATGGTGGCAGGCGGCAGACGTGGTGCCAGAGCAGAGACACTGGGCCTGGTGTGGGCTTTTGAAAGTCCACTTCCAGTGACACACCTCTTCCTAGTCCTTCCCAAACGGTTCCACTAACGGACCAAACATTCTGGGCCTGTGGGGGCCATTGACATTCAAACCACCACACATCACAGCGAGGAAAATAACCAATCCACCTGGGTTACAGGTATGTATACATGCTCTCCTGTCCTAGCTTCAGTCTGTGGTTGCTTGGCCATGCTGTTTGGGCCTGTGGTAGCGCAAGCATGAGATTGGAGGAGGCCTAGTCACCTCATTGTAGCAGGGAAGCAAAGAGAAATTGGAGAGTTGAAGTCCCAGTAGTCCCTCAAGGACATGACCCCAGTTACCTTACTTTCTCACATTGGCCCCACCCCCAAAAGGTTCTACCACTTCCAACTGGCTCCATGGGCTGGGGATGAAACTTTCAATATATGGGCCTTTGGAGAGAGAGGGGGGAGTGAGGGAGGTACATGTGTGTCTGCGTGCATGTGAAGAATGGGAAAAGCTCACTGAGTTGTAAGTAGTTTTAGCTAATACACAGCCATTTTTAGGATGATGTCAGCGTATTTCATGAAAACACTCAGACTTCTATTCAGAGATCTGTAGTGACTGTTTTAGCAGTTTACTGGTTCTCTGTTATGTAGCACTTCTCTGCGCTAAATTAGCAGACTACTTCTTAGTGTGAAATTAATTTAGTTGCCGGGCAGTGGTGGCACACCTCTTTAATCCCAGCACTCGGGAGGCAGAAGCAGGCAGATCTCTGTGAGTTCGAGGCCAGCCTGGTCTACAGAGCTGGTCAGAATCATGGTGTGACCGTGAACTCAGGGTCATGCCCCATGAGGAAGCACTGTACTTTCTCCAAGACTTTCAGTGTGGACAACAGATGATGTTGCCATTAAGCGGCTGAAGCCATGAAAGAATTAAGTACTGGATTTCAGTCTCTGGTCTAACTCTCAGCTGATAATACCCCCTGTACAAACAATGGTTAAGCTTGGGCAAGCGCCTGTGATTGAGTTCAGTTGTCAGAGTAAAAGGTGCCTCTGCTTAAACAGCTTGAAGTCTTTCATCTGAGGATTGGTTGATTTTTCTCTGAGAAAGACTAATAACTAGTTATTAAAATGCTGGACAGAAACAAGCTTTATTTTTCTCATTCCAAACTGTATGAAGCAGTAATGTCTAACTCAAACCAGAGTCAAATCCTAGCCACTTGCTAATTGAATGTTGTGTGCATTTTATACCTTCATTTGAGAAATGAGGCTAATCTGCCCCAGTTGCAGCTTTATGCGGCAGGAGGCAGCGCACACACAGCTCCTTGGGTGGTGCCTGTGTCTAGACAGAACCGACCTAAGAACTCTGGGGAATGTGGCCACAGAAAACAGTTGGAAGCTTTGAGTCACTTTCTTTTTTGGACTTCTGTGAATGTTCTGTTTGGTTTGGTCACATGTTCCATTTGACTCAAGTTTATTCATAGTGAGGTTGGTAAAATATATAAATAGCCCAGTTGGAAGAAAATCCCACATTTTAACTCTACATTTTTTTCTGTTTAAAAAGTGGAGAATTTTTAAATACATTTATGTTTTTAAAAGTGGACTAATGAAGTTTCGAAAACGGTAATAAAGAACAAGGCCTCGTGGTTCACATCTGCAGTCCTGTCGCTCAGGGCGGCCTCACACAGTAACCCCTCGTTCAGATAGCAACACGGACAGTAAACTAAGGACGCTGACAGAGGGCGGGAGAGAGAAGGCTGTCTTCTGAGTCTGACCAGAGACGAACTGCCGTGCAAGATATCACAGCTGTTGATAATAGTGCATCGCTTATTGTTTATATCAGGATATTATATTGCCACTATTTATTAGACATGCATTGGAAGATTGGGGAGGTAGATCAGAGAGTTAAGCCCTTACCCTGTATGCATGAGAACTGGTGTTCGGATTCCTGGTGGGTGTGGTGTCTTGCCCGAAGTCCCAGGGTGTGGGAAGTGGAGGCAGAAGCAAGCTGACTGGTCAGATGAGCCGAGACCAAGAGCTGTGGCCCAGCAATAGATTCTGCCTCAGTATGTAGGATGGAGAGCAGTTAAGGAAGACACTTGAAGTCACCGTTAGGCCTTCACATGCGTACACACATGGCCATGCCAAAATTTCTCTAGTGGAAGTCATTGATTTAGCATAGTATATGCAAATTTGTGTAATGTAAGCTAACATTTATAAACTGTGTGAAAGACACAATATAGTTTTTAATATTTATTTTATGTGTATATGTGTGTTTGCCTAATTGTGTATCTGTGCACCATGTGAGGGCAGGAGCTCACACAGGTCAGAAGAGGCATCATGTCCCTGAGACTAGAGTTACAGGTGTCTATGAACCACCATGAGGTTGATAGGAATTGAACCCAAGTTCTCTGCAAGAACAATGAATATGAATACATATATGAATTTGAAAGAAACTTTGTCTTTGGCCAAGGGCAGCTTTTGTAAAAGTAAAAACAAAGGAATCAGCATTAGCTGGATGGTCTTCTAAGTACTTACATATGTGTGAATGTATGTATATGTATGTATGTTCAGAAAGTGCACTCTTGCTCCAAAGACAGGACATGAGTTTTATGGGGAACAAGTCACAAGGCTTTCTAACTCCTTTTCCTGGGCTTCCAGGGAGCTTGCTCTCACAGCCTTCTGTCTCCATGTTACGTTAGGTTCTGCTGTTTTCTTTCTGAGGCATGAGGACAGCTTGCTAAGCTTCACAGCTAAACGTGCACTCTACCACAGAGCTGTAGGTCACGTTTTCAGGCCTAGCTGTGCCTCCCAATGTCTGATAGCAGAACTACAGCCTCAGGACACAGAATTCAAGAGTCCACACGTACGTTTGTATGTGTTAGGTCATCAAGCATAGGTCAGCTAAGTGAGTTAGTGAGAAGCCCTCTTGATTGCAGAGGAGTCTTGGTCCATGAAATCCCCCGAGTGGATTCAAGGCTTGTCCCTGGGTTGAGTCCATAGTCTTTTTTATCAGGATGACAGGCCTGCCTCATGGCTTCTGTGTCCCTTTATTAGGAGGCCATGGCTGGGGCTCTTCTGTCTCTCATGCGCTTCAGCTGTCCTCTCGTTCCCTTTATTCTTATGCTCTCTCAGCATTTGTGTGATGGACTCCATTCTCCATTATCCTGACTGTCCTCATTCACTGCACATGCTAGCTGCTGCTAGTCCACGCCCAGCCCAGAAGATGGATTCAGTTTAAAGCCTCTTTCCCATAATTGGAGAGATCATGAAGTTACAGTCCAAAGAGGGAAGATATTTGTTACAATCTTTATAAATAATCTTCCACGATAAGCACACTGTTTCAGTGTATCAATAAAAATAAAACTGGCAGCGACGTGGATGGAAGATGGGTACCGCGCTGACCGGCCCGACAGCCTCCACCACTGGGCTGCACCTTTACTCACATAGTATTTTGGGGTTTGCAGTGTTGGAGATTGGACCCAGGGCCTTGCTCATATTAGGCAAGTGCTTTCATTACTAAGCAACATCACTGGCTCTTGCTATTTGATGTGTTCTTATTTGTTCAAGACCAGGTCTTGCTACGTAGCCCAGGCTGGCCTTGAAATTGCAATCCAATTAGCTCAGCCTCTGGAGGGCTGGAACCATATAGGCTTGTACCACCGCACCAGACTCTACACTAACAATTGTAAAGCATATTGGTGTTTTTGTTTTGTTTTTTAATGTGGGGGGGCATGTCTGTATACCATGCATACACATGGATATACCTGTGTGTCTCTGTGTCTGGTACTTGTGGAACCCAGATTCCAAAGTAACAAATTTAAAAGGATATTGGTGTTTTTTTTTTTTTTTTTTTGAAAAAGAAATTTATGTGTATGGGTGTTTTACCTGTATTTATATATGTCTTAGGGTTTCTATTAATGTAAGGAGACATCAAGATGACAATAACTTTTTGTTGTTGAATAAAAAGTACATCAGGAATAAATTTTTATAAATGAAAATACTGTGGGTTATTCTTTTGCTCAGAGAGTTATATCTCTCTAATCATTTGGAATCTGTTTTATTTCTAGGAGCTCTGCCAGTGCCGGCCGGGAGAAGGAAGCTGCCCGTGCTGTAAGGAGTGCATGCTGTGCCTCGGGGCGCTGTGGGACGAGTGCTGCGACTGTGTGGGTGAGCCTCTGCGCTGCGCCCCCACTTCAGTATGAGTGTGTCCCAGTCGGGGTCATCACCGCTATGCTCTGACCCCATGGCCAGAGCAGCTTAGGAGGAAGGCTATCGGTTTATCACTGCAGGAGTCAGGACAGGATCCTGGAGGCAGGAGCTGGTGCAGAGGCCATGGAGGGATGCTGCTTACTGACTGACTTGCTCAGCCTGCTTTCTTACAGAAGCCAGGCCCACCAGCCCAGGGTGATAACACCAGCAATGATCTGGGCTCTCCTCCCCATCAGTCACCAGTCTTGTCTACAGCCTCATCTTTTGTTTTTGGTGTGTTTGTTTGTTTGGTTGGTTGGTTGGATGGTTGGTTGGTTTGTTTGGTTTGGTTTGGTTTTTTGAGACTGTACATCCTCATCTTATTGAGGCATTTTTCTCCATTGAGGCTCCCTTCTCTCTGATGAATCTAACTTGTATCAAATTCACATAAAACTAGCCAGCACAAAGTGTACCATATATGTAAATAAACACTACATAAGGTAAATATATAGAGAATTATTGTATATAATTATGTAAAAATAGTTTAAATAAAAGATTAAGAAAGAAGTGTAGGAGTGAGGAATCAATGGAGAATACGGAGAATACTTTCAGTTTTTAATGTTTTTATTTATTTTTATTATATGGGTGTTTTGCCTATATATTTGGCTGTGAATGATCAAAATAAGAAGAGAAAAGGGAAAAGAAGGGACTCTCTGTGACAGAGCACATGTGTAACATATATGAGGCCTTGCTGAGATCACACCACCCACTGCCAAAGGAGAGAGACAGAGAGAGATTACACCACCTGCTACCAAAGCGGGGGGGGGGGGGAAAGGAGGGAGGGGGGGGGGGGGGGGGGGGGGGAGAGAGAGAGAGATATTACACCACCCACTGCCAGAGGGGAGAGTGAGAGATTATACCATCTGCTACCAAAGTAGAGAGTGGAGAGAGAGAGAGGGAGATTAATAATTCACAAGTGTGATGATACCTACAGCTTGGAAGGCTGAGATTGGAATCTGTGGTTTCACAAGTTTGAAACTAGTGTAGGGAGAAAGGGAGGGGAGGACAAAGACGGAAGGGAGGGTGAAAATGGCCAGGTAGTGGTGATGCACACCTTTAATCCCAGCACTCGGGAGGCAGAGACAAGCAGATCTCTGTAAATTCAAGGCCAGCCTGGTCTACAGTGAGTTCCAGGACACTCTCCAAAGTTACAGATTACAGAGAAACCCTGTCTCATAAAACAAACAAAGAAAGAAACAAAAACAAAAAAAGGAAGACAGGGAGGGGTGGAGGAAAGCAGGCAGCTGCACGTCCAAGGAATAAGTCCACACTGCCAACTCATAAGTCCAACTCATCAGTATTGCTGGATCGGTGACCCCGGTTTTGTGAACATGTGAGACAGAACAAAGTTTCCTTGTGATGTTTTCATGCATGTATGTAATACATTTTTATCATACTTAGCACCTCTGACGTCATCTCTTGTTCTCCGCTCCTACTGCTCCTCTCCTGACATAGTCCCTTTTGTGCCTTGTCCTTTTTAGACAAGATCTCACTGTGTAGACCACCATGGTCTGGAGTCACTGTGTAGACCAGCATGATCTAGTCACTGTGTAGACCAGCATGATCTGGAGTCACTGTGTAGACCAGCATGATCTAGTCACTGTGTAGACCAGCATGATCTAGTCACTGTGTAGACTAGCATGATCTGGAGTCACTGTGTAGACCAGCGTGATCTGGAGTCACTGTGTAACAGGTCATCTTGGAATTCAGAGACCATCTGCCTCTGCCTCTGCCGGGATCAAAGGTGTACACCACCACTCCCAACCTTTATGGTTTTAAAAAAAGAACATTTACATTTTCATTTGAGAGGGATGGAAAAGATACATCACACACCATTCTCTAAAGGTGTAATAGAGGCCATGACACAAGACAGGCGGAGGAGAGAAGAGCGTGGACTGCAGGAAAAGTGGCGCCCACTGAGACTTCAGTAAGTGCCACTGACAAACCCCATGCCGGTGACCTTGGAGACAGCAGGCTGAGGCCAAGAGGAAGGAGAAACTGGGCCTTCAGACTTTCAAATATGTGTTTGAGAAGCATAATATTTTCTCAAAACAAACATGTTGATGCTTTGTTCTGTGTCCAACAATCCTAAGCTTAGTGCCATAGAGGTACTTGTGTATGTGGCTACTAAAGCACTCCGCAGATGTGAGACCAGCTTAGATGTCTGCGCACAGATCAGGGCACAGAGAAGTCGCAGTACCTGTGTACAGTGGGCGTGAAATCCCTTTAGCGGCCATAAATTGCTCTAGTTTATCCTTGTCCTAGGTGATTTCATTTATTTCTTCATTTTAAAGGTGAGTTTGCTGGACTTCACAGGCTTGACTCTCGTGACTTGAAATGCATCATTTCAACTGATGGTGGTGGCATGTGCTGTAATCCCAGCATGTGGGAGACTGAGACAGGAGGATGGCCAAAAACATAAGGCCAACTTGGGCTATGTGGCGAGTTCAAGGCAAGCCTGCACTTTATAGAAACCCTGTCTCAGAACACACACACACACACACACAATGTGCGTGTGCATTCCTGGCTCACTGTATTTATACTGCCAAAGCCCTGGAGTCACACTCCAGAGTCCTGTGAGTGGAGGGTAGTCACCTTGGTTTTCTCGGTGGGTGGCTCTCATTACCTTTTGTCATTTCAGGGGAAAAAGTCTGGGGAACATGTATTTGTAAAGCTAGAAATCACGGTGTTAGCACACAGATCCTTGGTTCCAGGGAATTAGCAGAATGCCTAAATGTTACAACCAGTGAGGAAGGTAAACTTCCGTTCCCTTTGTCTCCCCAGGCATGTGTAACCCTCGGAATTACAGCGACACACCTCCCACCTCAAAGAGCACAGTGGAGGAGCTGCATGAGCCCATCCCCTCCCTGTTCAGGGCGCTCACAGAGGGGGACACCCAGCTCAACTGGAACATCGTCTCCTTCCCTGTGGCAGAGGAGCTCTCACACCATGAAAATTTAGTTTCCTTTTTAGAAACTGTGAACCAGCCGCACCACCAAAATGTGTCTGTTCCCAGCAACAACGTTCACGCTCCTTTTCCCAGCGACAAAGGTACCTATTCCATCCTGTGGTCTGCCCTGCGGCCCATAACACATACATCAGGTTATCTTTTGGAGCATCTTTTAAGTTTGGATTTGTGTAGTCTTAAATAAATGGTAAATGAGGAGACACATCAGCATGGAGGCTGTGTTGGAAAATGAGTAACTTCCTAGTTCTGCTTTTATTTGAATGAGATATTAACTGTTCTTTAGTCCATGGCATCTGTGCTTGGTGTCAGGTGACTCAAGCTTCCTCATAAGTTAGGTGTTTGCAAATGATACATTGGTGCTACAAATGATGCCAAGGTCATCAGCTAATTTATTTTTGTTTTGTTTTTATGTGTGTATGTGCTTCTGAGTGTGGGCACACACACCATCGCACTTGTGAGTTCTGGGATGAAATCAGGTTGGGCTTTTACAGGACGGGTTTTTCCTTCTTTCTGCCTATCAGTTACAATTCTATGGACAAATTGGTATTGCGGACATCTCATTTACAGGTGTAAACTGTTCCACCCCGTTCTCTGCGGGGATGTGATTATGGTTCATCATCTGAGAATGATATCTTAGCAAAGAACATTTACTAGTGAGAATAGATCATATTATAATTATGGAGTATAAAGAGCTTATAGCTATAATAAAGTCTTAATGTCTTCAGTACAGTTTACAGCAGAAGAATAAGGCATTTGTGAAATACAATTGATGTGGCTTTTGTTTTAGTTTTTTTTGTTCCAGGGTCTGAGATGTAGACCAGGCTGGCCTTGACCCTGTGGCAGTCCTCTCTGGGACTACAGCTGTGCATACCACACCTGGCTTGCAGCTGAATCGTAAAGCATTAAATGAAGTGTGTGCAGACATTGTCATGTGAACTCTGTTTCTAACTAGTCTCTTTATTATGCCTTCCATTGTAATCTGACCAATATAAAATGGGACTTTGCATGTTAACAATAAAAGCTAAACAGTTTTGTTAAATGAATTCTTACCTCCTTTCAGGTTATATTGCTTTGTAAATCAAATGCTAGGCTTTGGGAAAGGTTGGAAATGCATAGAACTTGATGCTTTGCTGTTTTCTCATATTGAAATAGAATGACCATCATAGATATGTATTATTCCTTAGCTCTGATCAGTAATGTCTTAGATTCATGACAATGTTACACAGAAGCCAGCTTCTGGAAACTTGGTGCCTCTTCTTCCTCCTGGTAGTTATACACCCTCAATTTTACAGACCCTTGCAGTTTGGTTTGAACTGATAGGTTTACCTTTTACCTTGCTCTTTGGACTCTTGAGTCTGCAATGGCTAGCCCATGGTAGGAGCTTAGTGTTACAATTTTTTAAAAAATGCTGCAAGATCCCCAATGGCAGTAGGCAGGCGGCGGGCTCTGGGAGCAGCCAGTCCCAGGCAGAGACGGCTGCCGATCCCGAGTGGTGGCTGGTCTCAGGCAGGGAGACACATGGAGGGCGAGCTGGTCCCAGCTAGCCTGGCGGTGTGAGCAGGCAGCCAGTAGGGGACATGTGGACAGACACATCATACGGAATAGAATTTGGATATTTATTACTTAGAGGAGGGGGAGGAAGAAGGAGAGAGAGAGGGAGAAAGGGAAGAGAGAAGAGGACAGAGATAGTGAGAGGGGAGCAGGAGAAGAGGAGCCCTCTGGGCCAAAGGGAACACACTGAAGCTAAGTTGGGGGGGTGGGGTGGCGCTGGGAGTGGGCGTGGCTTGTCTCTTAAAGTAACAATCCTAACACTTAGTAAATATACATTGGATAAAGTTAAATGAGATGAATTTAATAGGGCCTAGTTAGTTGGTTATTTGAGTGTCTCAAATGACTTGCTCACTGTCGGTCCTTCTGCTCAACTGTTTTGGTGCCTCACTACTTCCCAGCTTTTTTCATTGCTAGTAAACAAGAATTGTTTATTATAATTGTGCATATATGATAAGGGGCACACATTGTGTGAGGCTTTGTGGGGTGGGCTCTAGGGATCAAACATGGCTTGCATGGCAAGTACTTTTCCCACTATTTTTTTCTTTGTTTTTTTTTCTTTGACACAGTTTATATGTATATTTGAATTCACTGTGTAGCCCAAGTTAGCCTTGAATTCATGATCCTTTCACCCCAACTCCCAAGTATTGGGATAGCATGTATGTGCCTCTGTTCCCATGGATACTCCAAGGCTTTTGTCTTCAAGGCCTGGAAACTTTGCTTTTATTCCCCTTAACACAAGTTCAGTGTTTTCTACTAGGCCTTCTCTCTATTCGTTAGAGGTCTTAAAAAGATAACTTAGTGCCAGCCAGACAAGGTGGCACATGCATGTGATCCCAGGAGCAAGTTTCTTGAGCAGTCTTGGCTGCATAAGCAAGAGACCCTGTCTCTAAAACAGCAACAGCCTGCTCTTCCCACCTCAGGGGAAACCAAAACCCTTAACCTCTGATCGTACACTCTTCCTTAATGCTCTTTGAATGGTTTTTTGTTGTCTTTGCTTTGTTTTTTGTTCTGTTAGATCTTAGCCAAGAAGCCACATGGGATTAACCACTGTAGAGTTAAAAACTGTCCATTCTGTGGGAGAGCAGAGTAGGCAATCTTGTTAGTGACATCTGCTTGCTAGTGTGTATTGATCACTTTGCGTTGTTTGGATTGCTTGCTTCAGTACAAATTCCCAGTATGACCTCAGGACAGTATTTTTCAACTTGTCTGGACTAGAGAAGTATGTCTTTGGAGAAACATCAGTTTAGGAAGCTGCATTGTTGCTTCGAAGATGGTTGTTGGCCAGATATTCTAACCTTTGTGTTTTTGCCTTCTGTGTCTGAAGATCTGTCAATGCAGTTAGCAAATGATGGTCTTTTCCCTCATTTTTGTCATGTGCTGATCAGCAACAAGAACTAAGCGCACAGCTGCTAGTCTTATTTAACTGAGTGGTGGGATCTTCTTGCTTGTGCTGAAGTCTGCATTTTCTTCCCTTTCAGAGCACATGTGCACTGTGGTTTACTTTGATGACTGCATGTCCATACATCAGTGTAAAATATCCTGTGAGTCCATGGGAGCGTCCAAATACCGCTGGTTTCATAACGCCTGCTGTGAGTGCATCGGTCCAGAGTGTATTGACTACGGCAGTAAGACTGTCAAGTGTATGAACTGCATGTTCTAAAGAAGGAAAAGGAACGCAAACCAAAGCAACTTAGTTACTAGGAGGACATGAAAATTACTCAGTAAGTCATGAAGTGTGCAGAAGTCAGGAGTCAAGTATGCTAGGAACATGCTAAATTATGTTGTTATAACTGTACCTTTTCTGTTTGTTGCCTATTAGTGTATTAGTCCCTTTTTCATGGGAACAGCAGAACTCTAGTCCTATGAAAATGGGGTACAGAGGAGTTGTGGAAGAGCTATAGTTCTGAAAGAAGGTCTGGTGCCTTTGGTTACCAGGAGCTGTGGCCTTCACCTACCATTCTCAGGTCCACCAGTCTCTGTCCTCACACCTTTCCTAACCGTGCCTTGGATTGTTTATCTGATTTATATAAAGAGAGTAAATATTGCAGCTCACATTCAAGCCACTGTAAAAGCTTAATTTCAAACCCTCTTACATTGGTTTTAGAAAGTAAATATATACTATATTTTACAACAGAAAACTTTTACCTAGGGCCAGTGAGCTGACTCGGTGGGTAAAAGTGTTTGCTGCCTGATGACCTGAACTTGATCCCTAGCGCCAGAGCCCATACAGTGGAGGAGAGAACCAACAGACCTCCATACATGCACAATAACATGCATACATATGCCCTTGTGTGCACATGCACACACATACACACACACACACACACACACACACACACTAAGTAAGTGTTTAAAAGAACTTTAAACCTCTCACGTGGTGAGATCTGTCCTACGGCACTCATGCCGACGGTGACTTAGCCATGGTCTTGCACTCCCCCACCCACAGTGCTGATGTATAGGCAGTTGAATCATCTCTACCAAGAATTGCGGCACACCCTTGAAACTCCACTAAACGCACTGTGAGGATCTGGGTGCAGAAGAAGCCAGGGAAAGAGCAGCCAGGCTGTATGTAGGTCATGTGATGCCACATCAGGCACCAGGAAGCAGCTGTCCTTTTCCAGCTGCACAGCAGAGGTGAGAATGAGGTGCACCAGGAGAAGGGTCATGCTCGGCACCAGCAAACCAGCCAGCTTCTCCAGCACACAGAACCGCGGGCTCAACACCAGCAAACCAGCCAGCTTCTCCAGCACATGAGGTTGCAGAGGGTTGAAGAGGAATTTACAGACATGAACAGAGAAGGGCGAGATTGTTGGGAACTCTTAGGATCTACCTTAAAACCATTTATAGTCACTGTTTTTGTTACTTTGTAATGTCTGTATTTGTTTCTGGATATCTGAATCTAATATTCTTATTAGATAAGCATCATATTTTAGAAGCTGTATTTCTGAAAGTGGAAGGGGAAATCTGTTTAATGTGTTTACTCCTACATATTACAGAATTATCTAATTAGCTTCTTATGTAGTGTTTCCCTAGAGACAAGCTGAAATACTACATACCCTTCATAGAAACAAATATTTAAAATACACAGGCTCGTTTTAATGAAATTGCTATTTTTTGCTAGTGCAGATCTGAATTAAAATAACTTTTTAGGAATACTCTTTATGTATCTATATATTTTAGTACATAAAATAGAAAATGCTCTTAAACACATTTTGCATTCTTATTTGAATAGTAATTAACTACAAGATTGTGATATTACGGCTACCCACTATAAAATCTGTTCTTTCCCATAGCTGAAGAATAGTCACGGTCCTCAGCCTCCTAACGTCACGGCGTCCCCTCTCACTCTTACAGCAGTGCCTCTGTTTCAGCCTTGGGAACATCTTAGCTCCTTTTGTAGCTCCGACACCGCCGGGGTTTTCTTGACATCAGGAGGGGCTTTGAAGGACCGCAGCTTGTTGCTCCATTTCATCTTCCTAATGTCAAGAAATCCATGCTATGAGTGGGAATGCTTTGGTGGTTGCAGGCAGTTTGCCTTAAAGTTTTCTTTTTTGGTTTGTTTGTTGTTTTTGTTTTGTTTTGAAACAGGGTCTCTATGCTGCCCTGTCTGGCCTGGAACTTGCTACACGGACCAGGCTGACTGTCCTCATGCTTTCTTGTGGTGGCCACAAGCATTGTTAACATATGTCATTACCTTTTTTTTAAAGCTTTTCGTTTTCAAATTTTAAAATGTCGTATGTCTTTTTTACCCCATACATTTCTCTGTGGACAGTTTCTTAAACCAGTTGCTTTACTGTTTTTTATTGCCCTGTTTTCTCCATTAGAATTGATCCCACAGATAAGTTTTATGTTTTAATTTTGTGTATTTCTCCTGGTTTGCCAAGGCCTTGAGGAAAAAGCAGCATTCAGCTTTCAGCATTCAGCATTCAGGTTTTAATTTTAGAGCCAGGGGGTCATGTGCACACTTGTCCCACACTTGAGAGGCTGAACAAGGGGACCTCGGGATCACAGGACACACAGCAAGACACTATCTCAAAACAGCAAAGAGATCCTTCCTAGTTCTATACTCAACGTTCTGAGTAATGTTTTTTTCTAAATCGAAATTAAACATTTAAGAAGCTAACAGCCTCGCTAGTACCTTCTACACCATTCTAGCATGTTCTCTTCCGTATTGAAGATTTTGTAATAGTTTGTTCCTTTTTATAGTTTTTATAGTTTGTCTTTATTACAGCCACATCAGAAAACACTAGATTTTAAGGGCTGGGTTGAAGCCCAGTGATGGAGCTCTTGCTTATCATGGGTGTAGCCCTGGGTTTCCTCCTGGGTACCAACAAGAAACAAAACACTAGCTTGTGAATCAGAGGGTATTATTAAATCCATACATACACACACTTTCCTGTAGCAAGACATGGGCTTATAGGCAGGTTTTTGTCTTGTGTTTCTTCCATAACGTTTAATTATGACTGTAACTATTCATAATTATGGTACAAAAGCAAATGGTGATTCAAGTAAAATGTAGTGTTTGTTTACACAGATGCTGTGAAAGGGGTCTTCACACCAAAGGAAAACTTTTTGGTTTTTCAAGACAGGGTTTCTTGACTGTCCCAGAACTCGCTCTGTAGACCAGGCTGGCCTCAAACTCACAAAAATCCATCATCTCTGCCTCCCAGATACTGGAATTAAAGGCGTGTGCCACCACTGCCTGGCCAAAGTATAACTTCTAAAGTTTCAGAAAATAAGATTGTCATTAGGATATTTGAACAAGTATTTGTAAATCAAAAAACCTTCAAAATAAACTAAAGCTTCTCTGGAGAACAAGGCTTTGAACTGGGCACAGTTGAAAGGTTTGTGCTTAGCGCCTTTCAAGACTTTAAATTCTTCTTTTCATTCCCAAGAGTCTGTTTATTGCGTTTGGCATGACCTACAACATATGTAATTGTATATTCTCATTGGTTGTCTCTGTAATCAAAAAAGTATTTTAATAAAAAATAGAAATGAACCTGAATTGTGCTTT
This sequence comes from Arvicola amphibius, assembly GCF_903992535.2. Taxonomy (NCBI): domain Eukaryota; kingdom Metazoa; phylum Chordata; class Mammalia; order Rodentia; family Cricetidae; genus Arvicola; species Arvicola amphibius. The sequence goes on from NC_052054.1 coordinate 87,340,892, forward strand.
ATGAACTTCAGCAGAGAAAGCTGAACGTGCTGTTCTGTCTACTGATGTTAGCCTTCTTTACTGAATGTGCCGTTCTCTCTAGTGATGTTAACCTTCTTTGCCAAATGTGCCATTCTCTCTAGTGATGCTAACCTTCTTTGCTGAAAGTCCCCAGAGTTGCTGGAACAAATGCTTCTGCACTCAGCCTCTGTGAGGTCATGGCACCAGCTGCTTTACAAGAGTAATATAGCATGCAGATCTGACGCCAGGCCGTGTGCCTCAGATGCCCTAGTTCAGCCGTGAATGTGGTAGATGCCGATGCCGTACTGCAGTGTCTGAGACTGGACTGACCAGAGGGGACAGAGGAAAGAGGTGTAGGGAGTCACTTCCTAGCTGTCCCACAGCAGTGGCACAGGTCAGTGTGACTGTGACCTGGGAAGAGAGGCGATGCGCTGTGCTGTCACAGTGTCTCACTGTTCTGTTGACACCATGACCAAGGCAACTAAGAAAGCCCTTAACCGAGGGTCTGCTCACAGTTGCGAGGTTAGTCCAGGCCCATCATGGCGGGGATGTGGCTTCAGTAGGCAGATGCTCTGGAGCAGTAGCTGAGGGTTGATCCGCAGGCGAGTGTAACAGGCCCCCAGAGCCTAGCACAACTGACGCCACGATAGAAACACCACTCAGGCCTTGATTTGAGAAGTCCCTACGTCTACTAACCCTGCAGTTTTGCCTCTATAGTTCCACTTCTTCCTAACTGAAACATGCCAACCAGAATATGGGTTTTTGTGCATAAGAACCTAAGAACTGTAAGGCTCAGGGTTATATATTTTGGGCAAATTTCCTCTGTGGCTGCAAGCCAACAAAACTATTATCTGGCTTAAGAGCATCCAAGTGGCGGCCTCTGCTGGGCGTACCCTGCACCAGTGTAGGCAGCATGATGGAGACACCTGAGCAGCCTTGCAGACACCTTAAAACCCACCCCTAGTGACACACCTCCTCCATTAAGATCATACCTCCTAATCCTTCCTACACAGTCTCCCAACTAGGAACCAAATATTCAAATACAGGAGCCTATGGAGGCCATTCTTATTCAGACTAGCACACGTAGGAAAATAGTTGAGTAGGGTAAAATGTCATACAGATGAGAGAAGATGGGGCTGAGGACCTTGGGTGGTAGAGGTTCGAGGGAAGACAGATTCGTTGGGAAAGTCACTCCAGTGGCAGACAGCCCTGCAGAGGGTAAAGCTGAGATGCAGAGCTGGAGACCACACCCTAAGCCCAAAGCTCAGGCATCCGGGTGACAGAGCCAGGTGCACCTGCCCCATCCAGCAGCCTTTAAAAGTTACCTTTTTAAACCACGTGTGGTGATGCACACCTTCAATCCCAGCATTGTCGAGACAAGAGGATCCCTGCTCTCTGTGAGTTCAATGCCAGCATGGTCCATGATAGGACAATGGGGAGAGACCCTTCTTCAAAAAATATATGCATTTTTAAATTGGTACATAGTTGTACCAATTGTGCATATTTGTGGGACACAGCATGACCTTTCAGGACTTGTATACAGTGTGTAATGATCACACACACGTCTGTCATCTTAGTGTTTTTTGTGTTAGGAACTTTAAAAAAACAAAAGACAGGCTGGAGAGATGACTCAGAGGTTAAGAGCACTGGCTGCTCTCCCAGGGGTCCTGAGTTCAATTCTAAGCAACCATGGTAGCTCACAACCATCTATAATGATATCTGGTGCCCTTTTCTGGTGTGTAGGTTCACATGCAGGCAGAATACTGTATATATACATACATACATCTTTTAAAAACCTACTATTTTTATAAATTGTATTCTTTTTTATTTTTATTTTATGTGCATTGGTGTTTTGCCTGCATATATATGCCTATGTGAGGGTGTCAGATCTTGGAGTTACAGACAGTTGTGAGCTGCCATATAGGTGCTGGTAATTGAACCCAGGTTCTCTGGAAAAACAGTCAATGCTCTTAACCACTGAGCCATCTCTCGAGCCCCTATAAATTGTATTAATTGTTGACGGCCTTAGTTACCCTGCTGTGCTATGAAGACCAGAAGTTAGCTCCACCCACCTGCACCTGGCACACATTGCCACACCTCTAAAGCCTCTGACCCTCCTGTGGCCACTCTCCTGCTTCCTGTGACAGGCAGCTCTTGTCTTCTGAGCCCAGCTCACATGACACAGTGTTCCCTTTCTCCCACAGAACTGCAGAATTCAACTCCCTATGTGGTTAAGTAACACAGTATGTACACTCCTCCTGTATCCGTTCACCCATTGAGCTGTTTGGGTCAGCCTGTCAGCCGGTCAGCCTGGTGAGGGAGATGTCCTTAGGAATTGTGGGTCTTCAACATTTCAATTTTTTTCTAAGCAATTAAAAAGTGAATTCAAGCCAGGCGGTGGTGGCATGTGTCTTTAATCCCAGCACTCAGGAGGCACAGGCAGCTGGATTTCTGTGAGTTTGAGACCAGCCTGGTCTACAGAGCAAGCTCCAAGACAGCCAGGGTTGTTACACAGAGAAACCCTACTTTGAAAAAAACAAAAGGTAAATTCATTTTACCCAGTGTTAGTGAAAAATTATAGGAGGCCATTGTTTTGGCCTAAGTCTCTGCACCAACAAAGCAAAGTGAAATAGTTTCTCATACCTCAACCCCCAGAATCAAACTTCAGGGAAGATGGTAGGTCCCTGACAGACCAGTTTTTTTGGAAAAGCAGACTCCAGTCTACCTGAGCATAAGAAAGCCCATCTGTTTTTATCTTTACTGAAAAATAACACAGCCAGATCATGATCAGTCAGCTTTTTTCTTCCTTTTTTCAATGCTATTTCCTTGCTTTTAGTCTACAAACCCCACTGTCCCCGTGGGAACTCTATTTTGTAGAGGACATGAGTAGATCCAGGACTCAGGGTCTCACAGTATCATCTTTTGATTCATTCATTTTGGTGGAAGTCAGTCTTTATTGTCTAAGCTGGTCTTCAACTCCTGAGCTCCTGTGACCCTGAATCACTGGCCCACAGGCAGGTGCCGCCCCTCTCCTAACCAGCAGTGAAGCTGATCCACAGCCCCAGGCTTCTGTTCTGAAGAGGAGACGTGTCAGTGTAGAAGCACACAGAAAACCTCCTCCTCCCCTGCCTGCTCTGCGAACTCCCGGAGTTCTCAGACTAGATCTCGGGAAAGCGAGGCCCCTATCTACTGGCCAAGGAAACAAATTCCCTTACTAGATTTCAGGGAGTCGTTGAGGTTAGTCACAGTCAACACGGAACTACCTCTATGGCAGAACGGTTATGTGACCTAAAATTTTTCTAAACATAATCTGCCTTGCCAGCATCTTGTCAGGTCCAACCTGCCAGCCAGCCAGTTCCACAGAGCCCGGAAAACACAGAAGTAACCAGCTACCCCAGGACGTGGCCAAACACCCCAACTCTGCGACACCCACAAGCCAGGAGGATGTAGCCTCGAGAGACCCAACACCCCATTCCCACCCATTGGTGACCCCTAACCACCCCCCACATTTTTATAGTAAACAAAAGGGTGGAGTGTTAGGTTTCCATCACCCAGCACTTTGGCAAAATGTCCAACCACCCCAAGCGTTGGCACGGCTGCGTTCCAGGGCCACGCATGCGCCATCAAGTGCTCAGACAGTTTACTTAGCCACTGGGGCCCTCAAGGCCTATGTGATGTACGTGCAGCATGGTCACGTGATCTACGCATGACGCAGATGCAGCTATGTAAGCTCCTGTGTGTATTCACTAGGCAGCCTTTAAAACCGGGACATGCCTGATCCATGCTCTCTCTCTGTCCCTCTTCTGAAGAGGTAACTATTGCCTCCTCCTCTCCCCCTCTCTCCCCCTCTCTCCCCCTCTCTCGCGCTTTCTTTCTTCCTGCACCAACTTCCTCAGGCCTGCACATGCGTCTTTCTGTCTCTTAATAAACTCTTAAAGTGGATTTCGTTGTGTGTTTTGTGATCTGTTCTCACTCGTGCTCGGTAATTTCCCCATGCCCACTGTTCATGACACTGACCCGGGGCTTGTAGGGAAGCATTCCCTTGAGGCATTGCCCTTTCTCGGGGAAGTCTCCATCTGGAAATAGCAGCCCAGCCTCGTGGCTCTCAGGATGAGCGATGGAGGCTCCTAGCTGACATTGATTGGCAAGCATGGGCTCACAGTCACATTTTGTTTTAATGAAAACAATGAGATAGGACGTGTTGCAACCCTAGGTTTACCGGAGAACACATGTGTCCCCAGCTCCCTGTCTCGCACTCTTCTACTTCAGTTCTGCTTCTGTTGTCCCTTGGGTTCTGCATACGTTATTCCCACTACTGGGTCAGGTTTTCATAGAGATGGCTGGACCCTCACACGCCTTTCTCCCATCCGTCATGAAATGATGCCGCACAGCCCAGTCTCCTGCAGGTAGCAAAGCCATAGTGAGTCTGGTTCCCACCATCGGCCTAACCATGTACTCCAGCATGAAGGCCATAATGTATACACTAGCCCTTTAAAGTTAAACGGTCTTTAAAATTGACATTATTATGTATATGTATATATGTATATATAGTGTTATATATAGCTATATATTAATATATATTCAAATATATATTTGAAGGTTTGATTATGTTTTGTCAGCACTAATTTTTTTTAATATGGACTATTTTCCAGGCGATCTAGCCTACTAAAACTCAAAGGACAGATACCCGAACATTAACGTTTCACTGTGAACTCGCAAGTATTAGCAATGTCAAGGACTGAAAATAGGGTAACGTCATTAATCCTGACATGGATTAGACATTCAAGAGTTACTTCCTTCTTGTCGTAAACTGTCAGTGTGGGTGCTGACTGTGCAGTCCTGCCCTGGCTGAGTGATCCCGGGGTCAAGACACCTTGTGGCATAGGTGAGTCCAGAAATGGATCAAGCTATGTGAAATTGACAAATAAGATGGGAGCGGCCTTGCACACCAGGGGTTGGTGTCTGAGGTAGGGTGCAGGTGGCCTTGCACACCAGGGGTTGGTGTCTGAGGTAGGGTGCAAGTGGCCTTGCACACCAGGGGTTGGTGTCTGGGGAGGACTCAGTAGCCGTGTGGATGTCCAGAGCTAACTGTACTATCCCAGAAGGCCATGCAGCAGCCTCCAGGGAGGGGAGGAGTTGCTGAGGGCAGGAGTAGGAAGGGGGACCTCATTTTAGGCCTCTGCTCTTTGGGTTTTGAACCATGATAGTGCATCACCTTGCCCAAGGTAACTCTTACAAGGCTTATTTGTTTGTTTGTTTGTTTTTTTAATGTGTCTGCATGAGTTTATGCTCACCACCTTCAGGAGCTTGGGGAAGCCAGAAGAGGGCCTTGGATCTCCTTGAACTGGAGTTACAGGTGTTTGGGAACCACCATGTGGGTTTTGGGAAACCCCACACACGCACAAAGACAGACAGACACACACACACACACACACACTCACACACACACACACACACACACACACACACACACACACACATACGAGTGACTAGACAGCCACAGTCTAATAAAAATCCTACTTCCTTCAGGGCTGACGGTGTGTTCCTTCCTTCGGGGCTGACGGTGTGTTCCACTGATAATGTGCTTGCCTCACTTGCCAAGGGCTAGGACCTGTGCTCCCTCAGCCACCACTGTAACAAAACAAACCTGGTACTTAGGTTGTCGTTTTGCCTTGTGTTTGCTATGCTGGGGCCTCAACCCGGTGCTAGGTAAGCACTCTGCCTCTCAGCCACTCCTCTGCCTGTACACATATTTCAAATAGATAATGTAGATTCATTTCTCAAAAATAGTTTCCAAGCCAGGTGGCGATGGTGCTTGTCTTTAGTCCCAGCACTCAGGAGGCAGAAGCAGTCAGATCTCTGTGAGTTCAAGGTCAACTTGGTCTACAAACCAAGTTACAGGACAGTGGGGGCTACATAGGAAGACCCTGATTCACAAAACAACAACAAAAATAGTTTCCAAATAGGATCTTCCGTCTGAATAATGACTTTAGGATAGACAATCTTGCAGTATGTAACTTTTCCTACCATGGGATTTTTCTTTCTTCTTCTTCCTCATAGGGGAATTCAAGAGTGTAAATTCAGTTCATAATATTCCTTGAAACAACTGCATCCAAGCATCCTTAAAGCTTTCCCCAACCAATAAAAGACACAAGGGAAAAAAATCCCAAGCCATCATTTCCTAAGAGTTATCTTCAAGGGCTGGAGAGACAGCTCACTGGTTAAGGGAACTTTGCTGGAGTTTTTTGTTTGGTTGGTTTTGGTTTTTTGAGACAGGGTTTCACTATAGCTTTGGAGCCTGTCCTGGAACTAACTACCTCTTATAGACCAGGCTGGCCTCGAACTCAGAGAGATCCGCCTGCCTCTGCCACCCGAGTGCTGGGATTAAAGGCGTGCGCCACCACCGCCCAGCTGAACTTGCTGTTTTTGCAGGGGACCTGAGTTTGGTTCCCAGCACCCATATCAAGGCAGCTCACAACTGCTTGTTACTCCTACTCCAGGAAATTCTTCTGGCCGTGGCAGGCATTTGTACACATGTGTGCATACATGCACACATGCACATTAGTAATAACATTTTATAAAAAAAATGATTTTCAAGAAGAATGCATTTTGAATTACATAAAACACTGGCCCGGGTTTGCATCTGATAGTGTTGCCTGTGATGTGTGAAAGCCCAGCCCTCCTCAGGCTTCCTGCGTCCCCATCCTCCTGTCCTGACAATGGGGCCTCCATGTCAGTCATGGCTTAGAATGTCTTTGCCACTGTGGTTATACAAAGAACTTAGTCATTTCTCAGGGCCAACACTCCCAACTTGGAGAGGAAGCACTGGAGTGTGCTCATGTTAGGGCAACTGTTCATTTATTAGAGCAAACCTTCTTGCAAGAGTTTGTAATTCACTTGTGGGCTGTTTGGAACAGGCTTTCCAGATTTCCTCCCAGGGATCTTTGCACACAAGAGCATGAAGCTCCACCAGACTGCAGTACACTTCCTGGCTCCATTCCTGAAGCCATGGCAGGAGGCCAGGCATGTTCATGCTCTAAGGCTCCAAACAACAAAAACAACAACAAAACCAAACTGATGTGACTCCTTAAAGGACACGGTCTCCCGCTGATTGAAAACACTGACTAATGTCCAAGAAGTGTCAGCTGTTCAGTGACTCTGGTGACATTCAAACAACAGAGCAGCTGCCCTTCCGGGTTGTGCAAAGGGGACCACTGCAGTGAGGGGCCTTCCCCAGCATACAGGTCTCCAAATAGCCACGTCCTGTTCAGCTGCTCTTCTGCTCTTGCTGACTTTGGTTTCGGAAGAGAAAGCAGAACATCCACAAACATGGGAGAAGGGGAGAAATTGTTTCTTATTCAATACTTGAGTCTTCTGATCCTAGTGAGCTACAAAGATGGACTGAAAAAAAAAAACACCCACAATTTCAGTCGTTTTCAAATGCAAATCTCCCTGTTGCAGCAGTAAGCAGCCAGGCCTGCAATGGAGAGGGAAGGGGGCATAAACAGCACCTGCAGAGCACACACGCATTGCACCAGCCCATGAACTGAAGAATGACACCCTAGGTGCCTTTTGGTCACCACACATACACATGCACACACGCACACACATGCACACGCATGCACAAAGAGAGGAAACCAAAGAACAATGTAGGTGTCATCACCATGAGGTGTCTTAGGTCACTGTTGCTGCTCCCGGATCTCAGATCCCATTCACAGCAACTGTCTCCAGGGGAGGACACCTCTCCCATCATGCACAAGTCAGTTAGGGCATGCCCTGCGTGGATTGGCTCCATACCTGTGCTGACTAGTTTTATGTCAACTTGACTTAAGCAAGAGTCATCTGAGACATGAGGACATCAATTGAAAAAACGCTTCCCTAAGATTGGGCTGTAGCCAAACCTGTAGAGCATTTTCTTAATTAGTGATTGATGGATGAGAGCCCAGCCCACGGTGGGTGGTTCCATCCTTGGGCTGGTGGTCCTGGGTTCTATAAGAAAGCAGGTTGAGCAAGACATAGAAATCAAGCCAGTAAGCATCTTCCCTTCATGACCTCAGCATCAGCTCCTGCTTTCGGGATCCTGCTGTGTTTGAGGTTCCTGTCCTGACTTCCTTCAGTGATGAACAGCAATGCTGAAGTGTGAGCCAAATAAACCCTTTCCTCCCCAACTTGCTCTTTGGTAGTGGTGTTTTGTCGCAGCAACAGTGACCTAAGACACCTCATGGTGATGACACCTACATTGTTCTTTGGTTTCCTCTCTTTGTGCATGCATGCGTGTGTGGTGTGTGTGTGTGTGTATGTGTGTATGTGGTGACCAAAAGGCATCTAAGGTGTCATCCTTCAGAAGCCATCTAGCTTACTTTTTGAGAAAAGGTTTCTTACTGGCCTGGAGGCCAACTGGCCTATAAGTCTCAGAGACCATCTCTGCTTCCCCAGGGTTGAGTTGTGTGTGCAACCGTGCCTGGCTTTTTTTTTTTTAAATATAAGTTCTAGGGATGGAACCCAAGCTTGTGAAGCAAGCACTTCCCCAACAGAGCAGTCTCCTTAGCGCCCCTTCTTTATGAAGTACACCCACTGACTCCTGGCACAGAGGGCTACAGAAATCACAGAGCCATGGAGGAGAGGTGCTGGAAGCAAGCCCCAGAGGCTGGTGCAAACAAGGGAAGGACAGTCTGACTGGGAACTTGGCTAAACCATCCTAATTACACAGGGCTGAGGGAGGGTGGGGCTGATAAGCTCTGCAAGTCACACCTGTGAAGAAAAGCTAATGCGTGTGAGAAACTGTGGACGCAGCCCAGTCCTATGGAGGGTAGGGCCATCTCACGTTGCTCTTTCACTGAGGCGTGCAGACCCGCCTTGATTCCAGAAGTCTCCTCAGTCCCCTGTATACACACCTGTGCCGGCATGCACGGGAACTTCCTTACCATGATCCTATTGGTTCTTGAGACATTTCAGTTAATGTTTACGGTCCAAACCCAAAGAGAGAAAATACTCTCTTAGACATTTTGTGTCTATGCAAATCTAACAGTATAGTTATAAGATGAGTCAGGTGGAGATGGAATATTGTGACCTTAATTAATGATAGCATATTGTGAGCATTCTCCCGAGATCACCTCAGTGTTATCAGACCCTGCCAGGTACCTACACAGTAAAGTCCAGGCAGATGCCATCACACTGAAATGTACTCATCACCTGCAACAAACCCGAAGAGTCGGAGGCGTGGGAGTGTCAGAAGCCTGAACAGACACAAGCCCTTAGTGGCTTCTAGGAGGCCACAGTAACTTTCCCATAACAGAAGCATATTGTCACAAAAGCTGAGTCTGTAAATACTCATCTGATGCAAGCGTGGAGACCCAAGTTTGATCCCCAGCACTCACGTCATAAAGGGTGTGTGGTGGGCCCTGTCATCATTCCAGGGATAGGAGAGGGAGTGGAGGCAGTCAAATCCCTGGAGCTAACTGGCCAGTCAGCCTCTCTTCAAGACTTGGTCAATGACAAGGTGGGGCCCGACACCTGGATCAGCAGGTAAGGTGTTTATTACTGAGCCTGCAACCTCAGCTTAATCTGTGTGTCCCATGCGAAGACTGGGAACCAGCTTTTGGAAGTTGTTCTCTGACCTACATACATACACAATCAATCCATCAACCAGTGTAAAAAAAGATTGAAAAAGCAAGGTGGGCTGCTCCTGAGGAAAGATGGCTGAGGTTGACCTCTGGCCTCCAAACACACTCGAGCACGTATGTGAACATGCATCCACACACGTGTCAAATAGGAAGCACACTCCAATTCAGTTCTGAGGCATTTTACATTGATTCACTCTGTGTGTATGTGTGTGTGTGCATGTGTGTGTGTGTGTGTGTGTGTGTGTTCCAGGATGTTGACCTGTGCATTTGTGTACCCTTTGTAGGTCAGGGGTAGATGTTGATGTCTTTCTCCTTGACTTTCCTACTCTCTTTTCTGAAACAGTCATTCACCGAACCACTTGACTGGCTTCCCGATAAACTCACGCTCGTTTCTCCATTCTGCAGATCTTGAGTTACAGGTGTGACAGCCTTGCCTGGCTCTGATGGCTGTCAGGACTCATGCAGGCATCATACTGAGCTAACTCCCCAATTCCAGGAAGATCTTTTGAGGCCAGCCTGGGATTTGTCCTATTTAGTATTTCCTGTCAACTTGACACAGTCTAGGTTCATCTGAGAAGAAACGCTTCATTAAGGAATTGCCTGGGTCAGACTGGCCTATGAGCATTTCCGCGCTGGGGCGGGGTGTGTGTGTGTGTGTGTGTGTGTGTGTGTGTGTGTGTGTCGATTATTAGTCGATGAAGGAGAGCTTATGTGGACAGCACCGTCCCTGGGCAGGTGGTCCTGGGCTATTCAAGAAAGCCTGTGAGTGAGCCAGAAAGCAGGGGTCCTCCATGGTTCCTGCTTCCAAGTTTTTGCCTTGAGTTCCTTCAAAGATGAATTATGACCTTAAAGTGTAAGCTAAATAAACTCTTTCCTATCCTACTTACTGTTGGTCAGAGTGTTTTTAGCACATCAAATCAAATCAAACTAGAATCTGGGTAGTGGTGATGCGCTCGAGAGGCAGAGGCAGGAGGATCTCTGAATTTAAGACCAGTCTGATCTACAAAGTGAGTTCCAGGACAGTCAGAACTACATAGAGAGATCCTGTTTCAGAAAACCAGAGAGAGAGAGAGAGAGAGAGAGAGAGAGAGAGAGAGAGAGAGAGAGAGCGCAAACTAGGACAGAAAATAGATGATAGATAGATAGACAGACGACAGACAGACAGACAGATAGATAGATAGATAGATAGATAGATAGACAGACAGACAGACATTGTTTTAGGGTTTCTATTGCTGTAAAGCGAATGAGGCAACTCTAATAAAGGAAAACATTTAATTGAGGTGGTGGCTTATATCTTTAGTTCATTATTATCATGGCAAGGAGCATGGCAGCTGGGGGTATGGCAGCGTGCAGGCAGACATGGTGCTTGAAAAGTATCTGAGAGTTCTACATCTTGATCTGAAGGCAACAGGGAGTGGTCTGTCTCAATGGGCACAGCTTGAGCATATTAGAGACCTCACAGCCCACGTCCATAATGACACACTGCCTCCACCAAGACCACATCTACTCCAATAAGCCGTACATCCTAATAGTGCCACTCTCATTTTCTTTCAAACTACCGTGCACATGTATATGTATATGTATATATATATATGCACACACACATATATGTATATACACACACATCTCATTTCCTTCTCAGAGGATCAAATACAAGCTCTTACCAGAACCCATAAAATCGTCTGTTGCTGCCTCATCCATTCCCCTCCATGGCTTGCTTTCTTGAGGTCTGCCTCATGCTCTGGAGATAGGAGCTGCCTCTGGTCCTTCTCTAAATGACTATATCAAAATTGGTACCAATTTCAACACATACTGCGCTTTGGTCTTCCAAGGCAGTCATCCCTGAGCTGAGACGTAGCCCAGAAGCGTGGCATTGGCCAAGAATGCACAAAGCCCTGGTTTCCTCGGCAGTACGAAAAGAGAAAGGACGAGAGAAAGTGGCCATTGTGCCAGCTCCACTCTCAACAGGGACCTCACCCAGGGTTGTTGTACCTGTTCAGCTGGGCTGTGAAGAGGTGCCTCTGGGCTCCTAGTGAGGCCATTAATAAAGTCCCAGTGTGGCTCTTTAATGGCTCCAGGGATTTGGGCTGTTCGGGTGGTGTCTGAGTCTTATTATGCAAACCAAAGGCTACAAACATTTCCCTTGAAGGAGGAGGGGTGTGGGAGGTGGCCGGCTGTAAAGGAGCCACGTGCTCTGCGGAGCTCCTCAAATGCACGTGGAGGACTCGAGGTGCAGACTCAACGGCTGGACTTCAGCGACATCTTGCTGGATGGTGGCTTCGATTTGCAAATGCCTTAAACCGTGGAAAGCATTTTCTCTGGCCCGCCTGCCATGGAAAACATACTGTTGGCTGTCCCATCAAACGGCGCAAGGATTCCTTCTCTAAGGGCAACATGTGGCCTCAATTATGGTGATGACACTGCACCCGACACAGCACGCATGCTCCAGTGTGGAATGCGGCTGGAGAGTGCGCAGAGACAGCGGTCAGAGGGCTGAGGGCTCGAAAGCAAGGCTTTGAACTGGTCTGTGCCACCAGCTTGTCCTTGCTCCTGGGATAAGGTTCCTACTGTTCTTGCAGTCTGTTCGAGGTCACGATAAGAGCGCTGAAAACGGGGTCCTTTAAAAACTCGCCTGGAGTGACATCCAGCACTAGGTGGTTCCAGGACCAGCCCACCGCCACCTACCAACTGACTTACCTGTGCTAGGTGCGCCATTCAGGCGATGGCTCCCACCAAAGGCGCCATTCCTGGTGAACACCTGGCCGAGGTCTGTCTCTAGCCAGATGATTTTTCAGGAGTAAGTTGTGTTTTATGCGACATTTATGTGTGCGCTGCTGAACAAGCCAGGAACTATTTATAGTCATTACCGTGAAGGAGGGAGATTTTTTTCCTTCCTATCTTTTAAACCTATGCTTTCTGAGTGTACTATTTAAAACATACAGCTTAAAATCAGCCCGAGGAAATGATTTAGGAAATGACCTGGAGCAAAGACCTTGCTCTGAAAGGCTTCAGAGAGGTTCTGGATACTGTTCTGGCTACTTTTGAATATGTCTAGAATGTTCCAAAGTGAGAATTTAAAATAGTAAACCTTTCAATTTGTAAAAAAGCTCATGTAAAAACTTAATTTTTTTCCTTTTCTATCTTCCTCTAGAAAATTCTGTTTCTATAATGAACACAAAAAAGAAAGCACCCTGTCATGAACCAGGTCTGTTTTTCTCAGGAGACTTAGAGGAAGCCAGAAGGAGACAGACCAGAATGAGGCTGTTTTTCCTCTGCTCTTTCAAGGCAAATACCACGTGACTGCTGACACCTGCTGTGCGGGAGTTTCCTACTCAGTTCAGCCAGTGAGCCATCAATCCTGCAGCAAAGAAAGAGCTGGATGTCTCTGGTCCCGCTGGTGTCTCACAGGCTCTACCTGGAGGTGGTATCAGAACTTAGCTCCAAGACAGCCTCAGGTTCAGACGCCAGGCACAGCCACAGGTGACTTTCCCTCTGCTTCTACGTGACCAGCGAGAGGTAAGTTCGAGTTCTTTCTCCCAGCTCCTCCATGCTCCATGGTTCTTTTTGTTTGTTTGTTTTTGTTTTTGTTTTTTCGAGACAGGGTTTCTCTGCAGCTTTTTAGAGCCTGTCCTGGAACTAGCTCTTGTAGACCAGGCTGGTCTCGAACTCACAGAGATCCGCCTGCCTCTGCCTCCCGAGTGCTGGGATTAAAGGCGTGCACCACCACCGCCCGGCCTCCATGGTTCTTTTAACTCATTCACTTGCCCCAAGAACTTTGAGCAGTGGCTGTGTATACTTGCTGTCTATTGTAAAGGATGTCAGTTACATAGTTACAGGAAGCTGAGGCAGGGGGATTGAAAGTGTTCTGTGGAAAGAATGAACCCAAGCCAAGGCATGAGAGTGACAGTCGTACTGGTCAGTTTGTGATGTCAACAATGTCAACTGGGCATAGGCTGGAGTCCTTGAGAAAATGCCTCACCAGACTGGCCCACAGGCAGAGAGGGTTTTTTTTTGTTTTGTTTTTGTTTGTTTGTTTGCTGGATGATTGATGTGGGAGGGCCCAGCTCACTATGGGTGGTGCCACCTCTGGGCTGGCAGTCCTGGATAAGAAGGCAGACTGAGCTTGCAGTCAATTAGCAGCAAGCCATTTAGCACTGTTCCTCCATGGCCTCTGCTTTAGTTCCTGCCTCCAGGTTCCTGCCCTGCTTGATGGTTCCTGCCTAGATCTCCCTCAGTGATGGGCTGTTACCTGAGAGTTGTGAGCTGAAATAAACCCTTTCCTGACCAAGTAGCTTTGGTCATGGTATTCTGCTTATGATTTTCTTTTGCTTTTCATTTGTTATGCATGCAATGTTCAGCTGGCATGTATGACTACATGCCAGAAGAGGGCAACAGACCCCATTATAGATGGCTGTGAGCCTCCATGTGGTTGCTGGGAATTGAACTCAAAACCTCTGGAAGAACAGTCAGTGCTCTTAACCTGAGTCATCTCTTCAGCCTGGTCTTGGTCTTTTATCAATGCAATAGAATAATTAAGACAAGTTATCAGACAAGAACTGGTATAAACATTTCAATAAAGAATTTACTTTATAGCTGGGGAGAGCACTCTGTGAGGAGAGTGTTCCGCGAGAGAGCACTCCATGGGGAGAGTACTCCGTGGGAGAGTGCTCCATGGGAGAGTGTTCTGTAGGGAGAATACTCTGTGGGAGAGCGCTCCATAGGAGAGTGCTCCATGGGGAAAGTGCTCCATGGAGAGAGCACTCTGTGGGAGAGTGCTCCGTGGGGAGAGTGCTCTGTGGGAGAGTGATCCATGGGGAGAGCCCTTCGTGGGAAAGCGCTCTGTGGGAGAGTGCTCTGTGGGAGAGTGCTCCGTAGGAGAGTGCTCCATGGAGAGAGTGCTCTGTGGGAGAGTGCTCCATGGGAGAGCTCTCCGTGGGAAAGCGTTCTGTGGGAGAGTGCTCCATGGGGAGAGTGCTTGCTGTGCATCAATCTGAGTTTGGATACTAAACACCATCCAAAATTTCACTAATTTTCTTCCCGAATTTGTTGTTATTGTTGGCTTTTTGTTATTATTTGTTTGCTTTGGTTCAATAGTCGTTAGTTTTGCTTTGTTTTGTTTTTTTTTAAATGAGGTCACCTGTGTAGCCTAGACTAGCCTTGAACTCACAGTACAACCAGACAGGCTTCAAACTAGCAATCTTCCTGGTTAGCCTCCCAAGTACTTGGATTGCCATGTGCACTACTATGACCTAGTCTAATCAATATTCAATTATAACATAAGACCTCTTTTATTTTTTTAATCCACAAAATCTGTTAAAAAGTAAACTTGGGTCCCAGCCTTTGGAAGGCAGAGGTAGGCAGATCTCTGTGAGCTAGAAACCCTGTCTCAAAAAACTGGAAAAGAAAAAAAATGGTAAACTTGAGTGTACTAAACTGTTTCTCTGTTGTTTAAACAATACAGTAGCCAGGGGCTGGAGAGATGGCTCAGTGATTAAGAGCATTGCCTGCTCTTCCAAAGGTCCTGAGTTCAATTCCCAGCAACCACATGGTGGCTCACAACCATCTGTAATGAGGTCTGGTGCCCTCTTCTGGCCTTCAGGCATACACGCAGACAGAATATTGTATACATAATAAAAATTAAAAAAAACAATACAGTAGCCAGGTGGTGGTGGTGTGCACCTTTAATCCCAGCACTTGGGAGGCAGAGGCAGATGGATCTCTTAGCTGAAGGCCAGCCTGGCCTACAGAGCAAGTTCCAGGACAGCCATGGCTACACAGAGAAATTGTCTTCAAAACAAAACAAAATAAAAAAAACAAACCAAAAAACAAAAAACCATAAATAAACAAACAAACAAACAAACAGACAATAAATGATATGAGTTAAT
This sequence comes from Arvicola amphibius, assembly GCF_903992535.2. Taxonomy (NCBI): domain Eukaryota; kingdom Metazoa; phylum Chordata; class Mammalia; order Rodentia; family Cricetidae; genus Arvicola; species Arvicola amphibius. The sequence goes on from NC_052054.1 coordinate 87,356,400, forward strand.
TTTCTCACTATTCTGTAGATAATAAATATAAGACATGATGTCCACAGGGCTGGTTTCCTCTGAAGCCTCTCTCCATGGCTTATGAATTACAATCTTCTCATGTCTTCCTATAGCCTTCTTTCTGTGTGTGTGATGTAATTGCCTCTTCTTTAAAAAATATTGATTAACTGTGTCTTCCTGTTTCTATAGCTGTGAAGAGACACCATAGTCATAGCAACTCCTAAGAAGGAAAAGCATTTAATTGGGTGGCTTACATTTTCAGAGGTTTAGTCCATCATCATCACGGCAGGACATGGTGGCGTGCAGGCAGCCATGGTGCTAGAGAAGGAGCTGAGAGTCCTACTTCGTGACTTGCAGGCAACAGGAAGTGGTCTGAAACACTGGGCACGGCTTGAGCATATATGAGACCTCAAAGTCCGCCCCCACAGTGACACACTTCCTCCAACAAGGCCATAGCTACTCCAACAAAGCCACATTTCCTAATAGTGCCATAAATTCCCTATGAGTTTATGGATGCCAGTTACATTCAAACTACCACAGATTGATTGATTAATTTATTGATTGATTGATTCATTGATTGATTGCAGTGCTGGGAACTGAGCACAGGGCTCACACATACTAGACAGCATTCTACCGCTGAGCTATTTTTCTTGCCTCAGTCCAATTATTTTTAGTTGATACAGAATTATACTTATCCACAGAGTACAATCTAACATTTTGTTATATGTAAACATTGTATTATATGATTAGATTAAATTAATTGCATGTCCATCACCCCAAACACTTATCACTTCTTTGTGTTGGGATCATTCAAAATCCCATTTTGAACTGTAATGGTTAATCTTAATTGTCAGCCTGATAAGATCTAGAATTACCAAGGCAATGGGCCTCCTACTTACAGAAGACTCTTAGCTAGAAAGTCTGCTTTCACCTTTAAAACAGTCAGGGTTTTTAGGAACTGTGGGTCCAAAAGATATACATGTTGCTTGCTAATTATACAAATTTTAAAAACTTTAAAAAGGTTTTTAATTAACTGAGTTTCTTAAATGAAAAGGCTTTAAAACTGAGACACAATTAATTACCAGCCATCCTGAATTGGTCTCATATGTAAAATTCAGGCCTCACTTTTGCTAGAACTGAGAAAGGAAGACAAAGAGAGAGAAAGAGAGAGAAAGAGAGAGAAAGAGAGAGAAAGGAGGGGGGGCATGCTCACAGAGAGGTTTACCTTGCTGCCAGGTTTCATTTTAAGAAAACTCACAAAACAGGTTTCAATGAAAGACAAACTCAAGCTACCATGCTGTTGTTATTGGCTAAAAATTTACTACTCCTCACAGAAAGGCATTTATCACATGTACTCACTCACAGGTGGTTTTTAAACATAAAGCAAAGAAAACCAGCCTACAAACCACAATCCCAGAGAATTTAGACAACAATGAGGACACTAAGAGAGACTTACATAGATCTAATCTACATGGAAAGTAGAAAAAGACAAGATCTCCTGAGTAAATTGGGAGCATGGGGACCTTGGGGGAGGGCTGAAGATGGGAAGGGAGAGGCAGGGAGGGGAGCAGAGAAAAATGTAGAGCTTAATAAAAATCAACAACAAGCCAGGCGGTGGTGGCGCACGCCTTTAATCCCAGCACTCGGGAGGCAGAGGCAGGCGGATCTCTGTGAGTTCAAGGCCAGCCTGGTCTACAAGAGCTAGTTCCAGGACAGGCTCCAAAGCCACAGAGAAACCCTGTCTCGAAAAACCAAAAAAAAAAAAAAAAAAAAAATCAACAACAAAAAAGTACAGGATAGATAAAAAAATAATTACTACTCCTTTATTTTTAAAAAAGCTTATTTTTCAATGTGGACTCTCAGTAACCAAATACATGTGTCTCGTGGTAAATGGTAGGATGTTTCCAGATAAAAAATTAGAAGTTTGTGTAAGTTCTAAGAATCTGAGGAAGTGATTTAAGGTATGTAAAACAAAACAACAACAACAACAACAACAACAAGAAGACTTAAAGGCAAAACATAAGACTTCAAAATTCAAGCTTTAACATTAATAAATGGAGTTCTGATATGCTATTAGTTTAGCCGTTGTACTTGCTACTATTATCATAGTCACAGGCTCAAAATTTTAAATTTCCTTTCATTGCTTTTTTTTTCTTTGAGACAGGGTTGCTCTGTGCAGCCTTGACTGTCCTGGAACTCGCTCTGTAAACCAGGCTGGTCTGGAACTCACAGAGATCTGCCTGCCTCTGCCTCCCAAATGCTGGAATTAAAGGTGTATACCACCCCCGCCCCCCAGTTCTTTGGTTGCTTTCTAAATATAGATTTGAAAGTTCTTCTTTCTCATGGTGCTAAAATCACCTGTGTCCAGTTGTAACCATCTAGACCTCTGGATAGAGGAAACCGTGTTCCTGCTTTTAGGAAGCAGCTTCTGGGTCCTCAGGCTGCTTTTCCTCTCTGTGTTCTTTCCTCCCAAGGAATTTCTGTCCAATGTGATTGCTCTCTGTCTTTTCAGTGAACTAGATGTTTCTGATGGAAGTTCCCAAATCTCCTGTCATTCCCCTCATGGTCTCTGATATTCCAGCCCCTCTAGGCTCTAGGCCTACAGTGACCCAACTTCCAAGAATGACTACAGCATGCCTTATCATCGATAAGAGGTTGAAATGTTAGGTCTCAGGTGTTGTGAAATAATCCTTTTGTACACTGTGGAGATGTATCACTCGGATTGATTTAATAAAAAGCTGAATGGCCAATAGCTAGGGAGTATTTTTGGGGCAGAGAGAATGCTGAGAGGAAGGGGAGATGCCAGGATACAGGGCAAGCAGCGTGGGCAAAGCAAAGGTAACTGAGTCATGTAAAGGTATACAGATTTAAAAATATGGGTTAATTTAAGTTATAAGAGCTAGCTAGAAACAAGCCTAAACTATCAGTCAAGCTTTCTTTTTTTTTTGTTTTTTTGTTTTTTGTTTTTTGTTTTTTTTTCGAGACAGGGTTTCTCTGCAGCTTTAGAGCCTGTCCTGGAGCTAGCTCTTGTAGACCAGGCTGGTCTCGAACTCACAGAGATCCACCTGCCTCTGCCTCCCGAGTGCTGGGATTAAAGGCGTGCGCCACCACCGCCCGGCCAGTCAAGCTTTCATAATTAATAATTCTCCGTGTCATTATTTGGGATCTGACAGTCCCGACAAAAAATCAAATTACACAAAGGCAGTCTATATGTCTAGACATGAGCTCAAGCTGATCTATGCAAGGATTTCTGGCAGTTAGATGAAAGCCAGGAGTCCTCAGGAACTTGGGAAACACATTCCTGTCCCTCAGAAGGACTCATTTCCCTTGCTCTTCCAGAAAGAAGTGGTTCTCCATTGACAGGTACCTGTGGTGGCATAACAGAGCCCATGCAGGCCTCCGGGCCTCCTCAGTGGCTCCTTGTGATACATCTCAAAGCATACACTAGCATCTTGGTCCTTCCACCTCCCTAGGTTGCCCTCCTCCCAGATAGCCAGAGACATCTGGAAGTATCCAGGGTAGAGAGAAAGATTGGATATGACCAGGTCTATCTACAAGAGATCTCAAAGAATGGGAGAGAGCAGTGGAGATACCAAGAGGCACAGAATGTTTGTGATTGTCTTAATAGTAAAAGCCTGCAGTCAAATATTGGGGTAAATGCTGAAAGATCAGAGACGTAAAGGAGCCAGCCACTAGACTTTTTACTTCTACTGAATCCTTAGACCAAAGGAGCGATCCTGTCTCCATGAATCCTTGTACTGAATGCCCCAACTCAATGCTCAGACTGAATGCCATGGGCTCCTGTCTCCTCCCACCTTATATTCTTCTCTCCACCCAGCCATATCACTCCTGTCTCCACCTCCCTAGTGCTGGGATTAAACATGTGTGACTCCCAAACACTGGGATTAAAGGTGTGTGCCTCCACTGCCTGGCCTCTATGGCTAACTAGTGGCTTAGCTTCACACTCTGATCTGTCCTACCCACAATAACCCCCCCCACACACACACACTAATAACAGAGTGGTCATTTCTCCAGTTTCTTTCCCACACACCCCCTAGCACACAGGTTAATCAAGGTGTGAAGCTCCACCCACTGTGGGTGGAACCATTTCCTGGGCTGGCATCCCAGACTGTACCAAAGGGAGAAATTGAGTTGTGCACAATTATTTGTCATTCTGTCTCCTGCATGGGGACGCAGTGTGACCAGCTGCTTCACCATCCTGACGCCTTGACTGCATCTACCTGATGGTCTGTACTTGAACTGTTGCTTTCCTCGGGATATTTTATCACAGCCACTGTGAAGCAACTAAGACAGACATACAACTAGTGTTGGAAATTGTGAATCACGCAGCACCAGGTGGCAACAGTGATTGGGAAGGACACCATAGTGGCCTGGAGAGGGGCTTTGATAGGTGCATACAGACACATGGTAAAGAAACCCTTCCCTGGAAAGTCCCTAGGGAGAGGTTAATTAGTGGTTGAATAATTAGGTTAATCTGATAGGTTAAACTTGTCTTCAGTCAGGCATTAGTTGAGGGTTACACAGTAGCCTAGAACATAGCCATTAATCCTGAGTTGAGTTTTGGTTTGCTTCCATAGGAATAGAGAACTCTCTAGCCTAATGGCCTCCCAAATTAATTACTATGACAACCCCTAAGTGTAAAACACTGATTATCTTGTAATGCTCCAGTCTTGTTGTTGTAAGTGTTTTCATTTGGTTTTGTGTGTTAGGGTGGTTTTTTAGGCAGCGTGCAGCCTTGACTGGACTGTAACTCAGAGAGCTCACTGTCTGCACCTCATGAGTGCAGGGACTCAAGGCGCGTGCCATCCTGGCTGACTGCTGCTTTTCATTTGTTTGCTTTTTGTTTCTCTAAACAGGGTTTCACTGTGTAGCCCTGGCTGTCCTGGAGCTCACTCTGGAGACCAGGGTGGCCTCGAACTCACAGAGATCCGCCTGCCTCTGCCTCTCAAGAGCTATGATTAAAGGCAAGCGCCACTGCTACCCAGCTTGATGCTGCCGCCATGTTTATCTGCACGTGACCTATGTGCCTGGTACCAAAGCAGGCCAGAAGAGGGCATAGGGTCCCATAGAACTGGAGTTACAAAGGGTTATGAGCCGGTATGTGAGTCCTGGGATCAAACCCGGGTCCTCTGGAAAATTACCCAGTGTTCTCAACTGCTGAGCCATCTCTCCTGTGCTGATATACATAATTCCACCTTATAAAAAATGGACTTGGCTTACAAAGGTATGTCCTATGTGATGTACTCATTGTCGGGCACTTGACTCTGCCTTTAACTGAATTTTGTTTGTGCTCACATGGTCCTAGCAACTGCTGAGCTTGGCCAAATTCAACAGCTAACAAGGTTAAGTTGCTCTGGGCACATCAGCTGTGTATTTGAAGTGGTTAGAAGCCAGAATACCTCTAAGCTGATTATGGGGGGCAGAAACGCCTAAGACTGAGGCACTGTTGGTTTTTGACAGCTGACTTTGTATTTTGTCTCAAGGCTTTACTTCGGAGACTGTCTTTGTTCTCAGAATTTGTACACTTTCTGAGAAAGAAAGTGTACAAAACTTCATGCATAAGTCTATGGCTCATTGTAGCCCGCTGAGATTCTGTGTCGGTTAGCTTCCAGTCGTTTGACAAAAGACCCCAGTAATTAGCTTTTGAAGGCCCATCCACGGTGTTTAGTCCCATCACACTGCCGTGGCAGCAGCGTAGGGGGAGAGGGGGAGTTTGTGGTTAGGGAACCTGTCACTTAATGTCCACGAAGTAAGAGAGGAAGGGGCTGGGATTCCAACATTTCAAGGGCACCGCCCATGACCTAGCTTCCCCCAGCCAGGCCCCTCTTCCTAGTGGTTCTACCAGAGGCTGGAGACTAAGCCTCCAACCCCACTGCCTTCAGGGAGTATTCCAGAGCTAGCTACGATGGCCCCTATTTCATACGGTGCAAGGAGGGAAAAAATGAATTAATAGTTACCATACAAATACAAGAATATATGAAAGCCTAGCCATGCTCGCTTCCACTATTCTCCTTCCAGGATTCTCCCAGGGTGCATACACCCCATGCCTTGTTCTGCTCTGCTTGTTGAGACCACTCCAGGCCGCAGATATTTTTGCTTTCCCTAGAACTGGAAGGAGGAGCAATGGTGGGAAGAGAAAGCACTGCTCTGCGAGGTGACAAGAAGCACTTAGGAGAGGCAAGGATGGCCCTCTGAGGGGCTGACAGGGTGAATCTTGCAGGGGCAGTCATGTGGATCTAAGGGGCATCCACGCAGGCAAAGACAGGGCTGCCCCTGAGGGCTCTCTCCTAGGGAACAGCCTCCGTCTTTAGGATCCACCTTTTGAAGCTGAGATGATCTGAGCTGGCAATTTAGTTTCCTTCCATGATTATGTCCCCTTTCGTCCCCTACCCCAGGCTTCCTTGGGAGGCCTGGGAGATCCAAGGGACAGCAAAGCAGGCAAAGCAGGGCCCTGCCTCTTCAGTCCTCTAGGACAACAAGAGGCAAATAGGGAGCCACGCCCCAACCCCACCCATTGCTAGGCAGGGACAATGAGTGTCCTTGGAAGACTCACACTCACCAGCATCAGGACGTGCCTCAGAGATCCTAGAGAGATTTTTTTAAAAGAATTTTAAAAAGGAGGGTGGGCCGATGGTTGCCTGACAGACAGGATTAAAGCCTTAGGTTTGATTCTCAGCCAAAGACATGCATACACAATGTATGTGGGGAGGGGCTCATTTTCTGTATTTGAAAGATGAGATTCTATTTATTTTTAAACTATGTACGTGCAAGTACAATTTTGCAAGACGTAAATGGATCTGGGTGTGGGGGTGCACAACTATACTGCCTGAGCTTCGATGGCTGGGGGAGGGTTGTGCATCAGAGGCCAGCCTGGGCCGATGGAGCAAGATCCTGTCTCATTCTCTCCGTTGAAAACGGAAAGTGCAAGTGGATTTCTATTGCATTTACTTTACCCTGTCTTACAGTTTTTCTTAATTTATTACTGTTTTTATGCCTGTACAGGTGGGTCTGTCTTGATCTTCCAAATGCACACCCATATCTTCACGAATAGAATGCTGCACAGGGTGGGTCCAGGGACTCAGTGTGCCACCGGAGCGACTTGTCGGCATCCGCCCTCCGAAAGCCCCTTTGCCATGCACCACCCTACCCTCAGGTGCAGCCTCTCATCACTTGACACCAGCCTCTCATCTCTGTGAAAGCAAAGTGTGAGCTGCTGCCGGAAATCCCCCAATTCCATCACTTTGAAAAGGCTTCCATGCCATTTCGAGTTTACATAGCACAAGCCCATCAAACCTTCAAAGTCATTTCAAGTCATGTTAAGTCCCATTCCTCTGCTGGGCATGATGGTTCATGCCTGCAATCCCAATGCACTCGGGAATTCCCGTGTGTGCATGGGAGGACTGCCAGGAATTCTGGGCCAATCTGGGCTATATAGGCCAGCAGGGGCTACCATGTGAGGTCCTATGCCCCCCAAATAAGTGAGTCAACCAGTCCTCCTCCTCTCCCCTTTTATCTCGTGTACTTAGAAGGAATCAAAGAAAAACTCCAAATGTGTAGAAAGTCAACTCCACCCAATTTATTCTTTTCTATGTATTGCCAAGAAAGAAGTTCCCAGAAGCAAATTTGTAGAGATGACCTTTGTGCAAGAGGGAAGGGTGTCGATCTGTCAAGCGCTTCAGCTCTGTCAGAACTTTTGTTTGTTCTCCAGACAGGTCTCACCAGGTAGCTCTGGCTGTCCTGCAACTCTTTGTAGACCAGGCTGACCTTGAACTCAGAGGTCCGCCTACCTCTGCCTCCCAAGCTCAGGGATTAAAGGTGTTCACCGCCCCGGCCCAGCACAAATACATTTCAACATAACTTTTTCTCATTTAAGGAAATTTTTAGCAATATTATAATACATGTAAATTTGTAGATAGTTTTTGAGATTATAATACATTTACATCACTTCTCCCTTTCCCTTTCCTCCCTCCAAAGCCTCCCATGTAACCCCCCATAAATTATTTTTAAAATAGAAGTACAGCAGAATTTTTGATGAAAAAAAAACTACCTCCTGAATCCATCTCCCCCGAAACCTTCCATAAAGGATAGGGCGTCTCTCTTCTCCTCTCTTGGCAGTTAACTCATGAATCTAACACCATATCGTCATTTTTAGATTGGTAGACATTATAACTTCTTGCTCTAAAAGATGGCTTAACTCACACAATTGCCCTTTTACTCTTTTGAAAAGTTATTTTTAGCTCTTTTTTTTTTTTTGGTGTGGTTTGAAATAACATTTCAATTTCAGACTTCCAGCCATTGATTCATTGAATTTAATCCTATTTCATCTGCAGGATGTAGATTCTTCTATAGCTTTCGTCTCTAGACTACACCATGTATACAATGACTTTTACTTTTTTAATTTTATTTTATTGTTTTGTTTTGTTTTTTAACATAGGCTCTCACTCTTTATCTCTGGCTGGCCTGGAACTTTCTATGTAGACCAGGCTCGCTTTGAACCCACAAAGATCCGCCTGCCTCTGCCTCTCAAGTGCTGGGATTAAAGGCATTTGCCACCATTCCCAGCCCCATAGGATAATTTTTAAAGTTGAAAACTTTTCAATCGTATATACATTATTATAATATTTTAAAAACTATGCTTAAATTATGTTTCTTTTTTCTTTTATATTTTTCCTAGTGTGTGTGTGTTCACACCAATTTCATACATGTGCATAATGTAATTTGGTCATTGTCACACCCCATTGCCCTCCCTTCCTCAGCCTCTCCCTTTCCCACTGAACCCTCCCGTCTTTTTAACTGTCTGCCCCCTGGTTTTTTTTTCTGGTTTTTTTTTCTGGTTTTTTTGTTCTGGTTTTGCTTGTTTTTGTGACCCACTGAGTTTAGTTAGAGTTACTCACATGAACGTTGGTACGGGGGGGTGTTATTTGCTGCCACACAGGCAGCTCACTGGTAGCTACACCACTGATGAAAATGCTTTCCCCCGCCTCAGCCACCATTAACTCCAAAGCCCTCTTCGTGAACTCTTTCCTCATCCATGATGGAATGTTGATGGGCCGCATCTTAAGCAGGTGTCCGTAGCTGGTTTGAGGTCATGACTGCAATGGCCGTGTGGTTTCCATAAGACAGCATTTCATAGCATGGCTGTCCATCCTCCGGCTCTTACATTCTTTCTCTCCCTTCTTCCGTGATGCCCTGTGAGTCTTGGAGGAGGTAATATGAATGTCTCATTGAGAGGGGTGAGCCCTCAACAGTATTTTCAACGCTTTGACCAGTTTTGAGTCCTTGCGATCACCACCACCCACAACAGTTAGAAGCTGCTCTTACCAGGGTTGAGAGCAGCACCAGTCTATGGGTGTAAGCCTAAGTATTTAGAAGGCATTTTCACAGCATATTCTGTGGGGAGCAGAGAAATGAGAGAATTTGTGCTGTTGACGTGAGCACGGCCATGTCGAGGACTCAGATCCATGGGAAAACGGTTACTTCTGTCCCCACCGCCAGGTGAGACTCAGAGGGACAGCACAACCTTCTTCCTCTGGTCTAGGCATGGGTGTTGATAGTGTGTGCAGGACATGCCCACCATAGCTTTCTCTCCCTGGGTGCTTATGGCCTGAAGACTGCTCCCCTACAGAGGCTGCTCCTATCAAGAGTAGCTAAACCAGCTGTATTCTGTAAATCCTAATTCCTTGTTTATTTGCAATAACCCTGTCTCCTGGCTCAGCTGTATGCAATACCCTACCTCTCTGTTCAACTGTATATAATAAATATGTCAAGCTTCTGAGGATGCTGTGATTCTCCATCAGAGAGCACAGTCTACCTGATCCGTGTGTGTGTGTGTGTGTGTGTGTTTTCTTCATTCCTTTATTGTCCCAGTCAGGCCTAAGTCTCCTGAGCCTTTCTAGGATACAACCATGTTGGATAAGCAAAACAACAGTTAGAAGGTTGTCTCCCAGGGCCTATGCCCTCTTCAGCCATTAAAAAACCTTCTATAGATGGGTGTTTGCCTGCATGTATATCTACATATCATGCGCTTGCCTAGTGCCTGCTGAGGTCAGAGGAGGGTGTCAACGTCCCTGGGACTGTAGTTACAGATGATTGTGAGCCAGCATGTGGGTTCTGGGAATTAGACCTGAGGCCTCTGGAAGAGCAGACAGTGCTCTTAATCACTGGGCCATCTCTCTAGCGCACCCAGCCAGGGGCTTTGGACCAGGTTTACAGTAACAGACATAAGTTTCCTTCTTTGGAACAGGCTTCAGATGCAGCCAGAAAGCAGTTGGTTACCTCCTTAACAGGCCTAGCACTGTTGTGTCCGTGGGCACAGCTTGCCTGACTGGTCACTCTTACAGCATGCAGGATCCACTGCTCTGTCAGACCAGATGACCTTCCTTCCCCAGTGACCTGCAGAATTCCTGCTGGTGCTGTGAACGCTGGCCATAAGAACGAAGGTTTCCAGGTCAGTTCAGGCTTTATTTCTGTTGGGCAACCAAGGAGTGGTGTTGGCAGTAACAGGGTCTTACTGTCTAGTTACAGTGGGCAGCCAAGAACAACCGCAATAGCCTGTGTTGTTTGGGGGGACCTGGAGCCTCCCTGACAAATGACTTGTAGAGAGGTATCCCACACCTGGATACCGCCCATTTAATAGCCCATGTTTTCTGGGTGAAGCATTGTTCACCCACGCAGGTTATCTCTGTTCAAATACCTTCCTATTCTAAATAAGCTTACAAAGTAGTGGCTTTCTTGAGGTTTTTCAACATATCGTTAGTTTTTGTTAACCTACATCCCATCCCTTCTTTCTCCCAGAAATTATAAATATTCCTTTTAAAAACGTTTCTGCGTTGGAGATATGGGTCAGTGGCGAAGAGCACTCGTGGCTCTTCCAGAGGACCCTGGTTTGATTTCCAGCACCACATGGGGTGACTCCCAACCATTCGTGACTCTAGTCAGAGAGGATCTGATGCTCTCTTCTGACCCCCACAAGCACCAAGCACACACATGGCACACAAACATACATGCATGCAAAACACTCAGATACATAAAATACATAAAATTAAACATTTATATTTTTTAAAGATTTATTTATTATGTATGCAGCAGATCTCATTACAGATGGTTGTGAGCCACCACGTGGTTGCTGGGAATTGAACTCAGGACCTTTGGAAGAGCAGGCAGTGCTCTTAACCTCTGAGCCATCTCTCCAGCCCTTAAACATTTATTTTTTTTTAAAAAGCAGTTTCCTTCAGATTATGATGATTCTTATTTTTTTAAATTGATGTCTGAAATTAGAATTGCCTCAATTTTGCCTTCCAACCCTGCCATCCCTGATATTTGTTCTCCTGCTTGATCTTGTTTATTGGTAATACTTTTCCCTGTGGCTTTTCATTTATTGATTTGTTTTGTTTTGTTTTTGTTTTTTTGAGACAGGGTTTCTCTGTGTAACAGTCCTGGCTGTCCTGAAACTCGCTCTGTAGACCAGGCTAGCTTTGAACTCTCAGATCCACCTGCCTCTGCCTCCCGAGTGCTGGGATTAAAGGCATGCTCCACCACCACCTGGCTTACATTTCGTTTATGTGTATGTATCTATATGAGTGTGTTGCAGGTGTGTGGGTGCTCACAGAGGCCAGAAGATGGCACCAGATCCCCTGGAGCTAGAGTCAGCAGTGTGAGCTGCTTGTGGGTGCTGGAACTGAACCCAAGCTCAGCTTCTCCTTTGGAAGAGCCACATATGCTCTTTTTAATAGGTTTTCTGTACCCGGATAATCAAGCAGAATTGAAAAGGTAAAAGAACAGGTTTATTTTGAGTAAAGTAACTCCCAGTGAGTCCTCTAGCCCCCAAGATCCGATGCGAGAGACTAAGGTGGGAGAAGTCACACACTCAAACTAAAGCAGGAAGATTATATAGCTTGTAGGTGAGGCGTGATGACGTGTCCACCACAAGCTGGGTTTGTGCCCAAGTATGGTCAAAAGCTGAGGGCTTTGGGTGGGGACTTGGACTGCTGGCTACTTCAGGGAGGAGCTGCTATAGCCACCAAGAATGTGGAACTGAGCTTCTTGGAGCCTTCCCTTTGTTGGAGATTCTCTGAGAGGGCGGGGTTTGGAGAGAGAGGAATGGGGTTTTCACAGGAGCAAGCTGAACACTCTTAACTGTTGAGCTAATTTCTCCAGGCCCAGAATTACCGAGATTTTCATTCTCAGTACATCTGTTCACTTTTCTTCTTAAAAAGCTTAGTTCTCATGTTGAATTTCATCTATCGCTGACTTTCTCATTAAAACAACCAAATTTCTTCTCCCGATCCTGCCCTGATTTCCTTCTTTTTTTCCCCCAAAGACGGGTTTTTCTGTGGCTTTGGGGCTTGTCCTGGAACTAGCTCTTGTAGACCAGGCCAGGCCTTAAACTCACAGAGATCCACCTGCCTCTGCCTCCCAAGTGCTGGGATTAAAGGTGTGCACCACCACTGCCTGGCAACTTCTTTCATTACTTACTTAATCTTGAGTTTAATTTTTCCAAGTAAACTTTTGAATTCTTTGTCTAGCATTTCAATCACTTTAATTGCTTTGGATTCAGCAATTGAAGAATCATGATCTTTGGAGGAGTCATACTGTCTTGATTTTGTGTGTGTTTCTTTTTTTTTTTTGTTTATTTTTTTTTGTTTTTTTTTTTGTTTTTGTTTTTTCGAGACAGGGTTTCTCTGTAGCTTTGGAGCCTGTCCTGGAACTAGCTCTTGTAGACCAGGCTGGTCTCGAACTCACAGAGATCCGCCTGCCTCTGCCTCCCGAGTGCTGGGATTAAAGGCGTGCGCCACCACCGCCCGGCTTGTGTGTGTTTCTGTGTTGTGATTTGCTGATCTTTTGGTGTGACTATCTCTCAACTTTGGAGATCTCAGTGCACAGCCTTCTCTTGACAGCACAATTCCCTTTACAGCTCAGTGAATGAAATCACTGTAATGACTACAGAACCAACACATAAATACAGTAATATACTCTGATTAGTGCCAACTGCCATACCACAATGGCACAGCAAATGGCAACATTAATACAGAGAAGCTGTGAACTACAAAGAAGAATGGAGAAAAATGGTATAAAGGACAAAAAAAGCACAATGTTTAAAAAAATCTGGTTGCACAATAAAGCAAAAAGGAATAAATGGAGTTAGGCAAATATAAAAGACTAGAAAATAAAAATAAAGTCAAAATATTACTAAAACATAGTAAAGGGGAAATGGGAAAACATAAAGGGTAAAACTAAGGAAAAAAGTATCAGAAAAATAAGTTTCCCAGCAGCCTTATTATTATTATTATTATTATTATTAATTTTTTTTACTGGAGCCTTTAATAGTATAGTCTGGAAGACAGGCAGGGAAGTCTGTCAAACTTGGAGTTTCCTTTCTTTCCCTGCCCCACGCACACACGCACACACCCCTTGTGCTTGTGAATCGCATTCATAGCCTTAGTCCTAGAAATGATGAAAGTGTTTGATTCAAATCATTAAAGTAGGTTACTGGGGGAGATAAAGTTTGTTTCCATGTATGACAGGAGTATGATGCGGTGGAGGGGTTGGGTTAGGGAAGGAAAGCTTCCTACATATTTCATTGGACTAAACCAATTGGTCGGTATAAAGTGTCAACAGCGTGAGGGAGCTGAAGTTTGATCTTAAAGTGATCGCACATTAGCCACAGATCACAGATGCTGATGGACGTAATGAGATTTCTGGGTTAGGACTAACTACATTTTCCTTCTAGAGAAGAGGACCGTCAGTAAACACAGACATTTGCATTACAATTCATGACAGTAGCAAATTTACAGTTATGAAGTAACAACAAAAATAACTTTATGGTTGGGATCACCACAACATGAGGAACTGTACTAAAGGGTCTCAGTGTTAGGAAGGTTGAGAGCCACTGCTCTAGAGCAGCAAGCACTATGAGCTTCTGGTTCACACTGGTTCTCCCGGTCCCCAGTCCCTCGGTGGTGATGCAACTCAGTTCAGCTGGCTGTTGCACAAGCATAAGGTTTACATCACAGTCGAAGTATGCTTGGATGAGAAAACCCTGGTCTTTGCTGGACTTCGGTGGTGGGATGTTTGCCTAGCTCGTGTAAGGCCCTAGGTTCAAGCTCTAAGCCTTGCTTGTAAAGAGCAACAAAACCAAACTTTTTATAATGGGCTGCAAACAAACCCACCTAACTTTTGTTCTAGAACACATTGTATTTGTTTGACATTAAACTCCCTGAATTCTCATCTGTTTAGCTTTTCCCTGGTAGGAGTCAAAACGGTTCCTACATTTGCAGATCGCAAATACTTGACTGTACCAGGAAAGAGAGGGAGCCTCAGTCTGTCTTTGGGGGTTCATTGGTTCTGGTTGGACGCGATGCCTATTTCTAAAAGTTACCAGCGGAAATGGTTATGTGGTGACACTTAAGTGGGAGGGAAAAGTGCAGAGACACAGACGATAAACACGCTCATATTTGGACCTCCATTAGCACAAATAAACAGCGTGTAGAGATTATTCATGCATTGGCTCCACCCGCGGCACTTAAGGATCTGCATAAACTACAGCTCAGAGGGAGTCAGCGGGTCTTCACCGACAGCTCCTGCCGTTCTGTGTCCTCCACCCCTACTTTCGGCCTCATTCACTTCCAAGGCGGACAGGCCAGGTGATGGTACAGTAACTATGCCCACCAGTATAAAACGCCTCTTCCCAACCCCACTGCTCTGCGTTCATTTATCACTTTCAGGAGAGGGTTCCATAAAGCCCTGCTTGGGTCAGTGCCTATTCCTTGGCCAAATCAGCGCTGCCAGTGGGAAGGAATATTTTAATTGGCATTCATTCACGAGGCCATCTCCTCACGGAGGCTATTTTACTGCTACAGGGGCTTTGGGAAGGTTCCTCTGGAACCTTCTGTACAAGAGATAGAGCTGTCATATTTGAGGAAAGATGGCTTGGGAGCACAGTATACGAAGGAGCACAGTGATCAGTTTGAATAGGTAATGTAGTTCTAGAATGTGGCTCTTGGGAATGGCAGTGACCGTGAAGAATCATCCACTAGAAAGCCCCATCTCCCTTCTGACTGCCAATATCATAAAACCAGAAGACTTCAAAAGACTACTGTTTTTTTTACAGTTTCGGTATGCACCACTTTAGCCTTTATGAGGGTCTTCTGGAGGACATTCAGCTGCTTCCACTTGCCAGCTAAACGAGATGCTATGCGGCTTTAACTCGGGCGCTGATTGCTAAGTGCTGAAGCAAGAGGGTGGGAGACAGCAGTTCCGCCGCCGCCAACCAGCACCCACTTCAGAGATCCTGCCGACTGCCCCGCACAGGCCCCACAACCTTCTTTCCTCCAATCCCCCGGCAGGAATTCTGCAAACGAAGATCCCCACCCAGAGAAAGCCAGCAAGGTGCTCCGCCCAGAGGCGGGGTGGGCCGGCAGCCCAGGCTGGTTTAACTGGTTGGAACCACCAAAGTACGCAGACGCAGGGAAAAAAAAAAGTGTCACTTTAGGAAGCTGAGGACATCAGGCCACAGCTCGAGGAGGAAAGCACAACGCTGCAGGGTTCCCACACTGCTGGGATTCGCTCCGGTAGGTGTGCGTTCCGCTCGGTCCCCAGGACACTGCGCAAGCGCCTGCGGAGCTCTAGCGCTTGGCACGTCCTCTCGCGGGGTCCCTATCTCCCCAGCGAGTTCCAGCCCCGGGAGGCACGGTGCTTTCTGGGTGTTGTGGTTTATGTCCGAGGCAAGGGCCTCAAGAGGCGGGGTGTCGGGGTTACTAGAACTACAACTCCCGGCGTGCCCCGCGCGAGGGCACGGGGCGTCTGCCCTGGACGGCCTTAGCCGTCAAGAGCCTAGAATCCAAGGACCCGGGAAGCCGGCTGTGGCGGGAGGTGGGAGTGCGCGTGCGCGCTGGGCCGGCCCCGTCCTGTTCTGTCCCAATCATTGTAAACAGGCGGAGGCTGGGCGGGGTGGGAATGGGGCTCCCGCGGCCGGCCAGGGGGGAAGCGCAGGAGGCGGCGGTCGTGGCGGCCGCGTGAGTGCGAGGAGGCGGCGGCTGCAGCGGAGCCGACGGTCGCTGGGCGGCAGGCACTGGTCAGTGGCGGGGAGCGGTCGCTTGCGGGGGTCGCGGCGCTGCGGCGCGGTGCCCGTGCGAGCCGTCGTCTGGCGCCCGGCCTCGCGCCCCCGCGCCTGTCAGGCGGCATGCTGGGCTTGGGATCCCGGGCTCGGAATTGGAGTTGGGGGTGGGGGGCGTGGCTGCCGCGCTTTCGGTTCTCCGGGAAGGCTCCCCCGCACCCCCCACGCTTGCTCTTTTGCGGGTGGGTCACGCTGCCTGCCCGAGAGGCCTCCCCGAGTGCTCCCGGCTCTGTCCTGTGCTTATCCCGGAGCCGGGGACGATCCGGGAACCCAGCTGGTTTCTCGCAGCTTCCAGGCCGCGGGGCATCTGTGCGAGCCACACCTGGCCGGAGCAGCGCCGGGGGCCTGGCCTTCCCCAGCCTTCCGGCTTGCGAGTCGCACCTGGCTGCCCACCTGTCCCCGCGCTGGCCAGGTGGAGTCGGGGAGCAGCTTCAGCTGTTGCCCGCGGCTGGTGTGGGGACGGGGGGCGCTCCTGGTTGCAGAGGTCCTTGTTTCGGGTTTCAGTGGCAGTGGACGGCCAGAGCTGGAGTTCAGAACTCCATACTCCAGGCACTTTTCAAGCGTTTTTGTGCCAGCTTTCTTTTTCGTCTTTTAAATATGTCGTTGGGTGACAGGTTGAACCAAATTTTCCACTTCCCAGTCTTCTGAAGTAGTTGCTGGTTCAAGTTTGGAGATTATCTCAAGCGTTCTTCCGGAGAGAGCAGCTTGCGGACCCTGAGGTTTGGTGTGGTTCTTGCGGATCCCTGACGTTTCCGTTGGTGGTCTCTACTTGTGACCGAAGTGCTCCCATGTGGACGTTGAGCTGCTGCACTGCCCAGCCTTTGGCTTTAATGGGTCTGGGCTAATGCTGTGGTGCTTTGGGTAGCCTTCCATCATACTTGGCAGTTATTCACAACACATTTAAGTGATGATAAGGAACAGGCTCACTTTTGGTGTAGTGTTCAGGTTGCCGGCACTTGTAAAGGAAGGAACAAGACTGAATGAAAAAGGTCACGCACTTTCCGTGGTAGGAATTAACTTGGTCATGTCAAGACCCTGTGTATCTTCCCTGAAATGAGTAATTCCCTTTGGACGGTGTTGGCATTATTAGGGGTTAAAATGGTTCCCACTTTTCAGAGTATCTCATAGATCCAAGAGAGACAGATTATTAGTTCAATAGTAGCTGTTGTTAAATAAGTTTTAAAACAAAGTATCTAGACCCAAGGTAAGGTAACTGAATTTGCTGTCTTTACAAAGATGGCTTCTCATAGTATAATTCTCAGGTTCCATTTTCTCCACAGTTTAGAAAGATAGAAGTGGTATTTTAAAGAATGTGCATTGGGACTGGAGACATGGCTCACTGGATAAGAGGCTTGCTGCTTTTGGAGTGTGTCGGGGTTCCATTCCTGGACCCACATCAGGCTGCTCCACACAAGGACTTACTGCCTGTAAGTCCAGTTCCCAAAGAAACCTGACAGCTCTGGTCTCCACAGGTAATTACACACCTCCCCAAGGATTGAAAATCTGAAGGAAATACTAACTTTTTTTTGTATAATTAATTTGCACAGTTCATTGCTTGACAAGGGAGATTAGTTCAGAACATTGTCCCAAAGTGTGTCCTGTTGTTTTCTTTATTGCAGGGAGGTTCAGGATCTCACTGTGTAACCCTGGCTGTCCTGAAACCTCCCTAAGACCAGGCTGGCCCTCTAACTCAGATCTCCTTGCTTCTGGCTTCCAAGTGCCAAGGATTAAAGGCATGTGCCACCTTGTCTAGCTATTATTTTCTTTTAAAAAGAAAACCCCTGCTAGAACTTTTGCTAGTATATGTAAGACAGAACATGGGAAAAATGCAGATTTTTTTTAGAATAGAAGAGTTATGATGTTTAGGGCCTCTTCCAAATGAAGAGGACTTGAAAATGGATAAGACCACCTGCTTTCAGATGGTCAAGTGAATCTCTTTAATTGTCAACAAGTAATACATATGTATGTATAAAATACATTGCTTTATACACATGTACAGATACATGCTGGGGATTGAACCCAGGGCCTTGGACACATTAGGAAAGCATTTAACCACTGTGCTACAATAATCAACCTACAAACTAGCATGTTTCTAAGATTGCTTTCTAAAAAATGTGAGGGTTTTGTGAATGTATCCAGGAGGAAATCTCTGTTTCTTAAGGGAGAAGCCATGGAAGAGGGCAGTAGTTAGAAAAGAGCCACACCAATGAAAGCACAGGCTGGGAATGCTCAGGGGAAGAGATCTAACATTCTAGACAGCCATAGAAATGATGGGCAGTTACACAGGGAGTAGTGTAAGCAAAAGTGTATAAAACTAACTACACAGTAGAATCTGCAAGGTATGTGTGTGTGGTGTGTATCTCAAGTATAGCTGGGTACTGAGACATGAAACTGGGGAGGTAGTCTGTATACCATCAAAGCTATTTCAGCTTTGTCCTGCAAGGAAACAGCAGTCCTTAAGCCTGAACAGAGACGGGAAGGGGACGGAGTGAGAGAAGCAGACTGGCCCACCTATGCCAGTCCAATCAGTGTTTAATCCTCTGTTATAAATGGTATGTCCTTAAGGATCCAGCAGAATTAATTAGAAAAGGAACTTAAGGCTGAGGGTGAACAGAGACATGCAGAAAGCATGGGCACTTTTTGGAACATTACAGACAGGTGAGTCGACAGCTGTAGCGTCAGTTGCGGACAAGGGTGCGAAGATGAGGCTGTATTAATAAATCTTCAAAAATTGTATGTCATGCCAAGGATTTTAGCGCTGACCCCTATAGGTTTACATACAATAAATACAAAATAATGCAGCGTTTTTATTTTAGAAAGATCATTCTAGAATTACAGAATGTAAATGTCAGAGCATGGAGGTTGTGTAAAATTGAGTGCTGAAAAGCTTTAGAAAGTCTTTGTTCGGGGCTGGAGAGATGGCTCAGTGGTTAAGAGCATTGCCTGCTCTTCCAAAGGTCCTGAGTTCAATTCCCGGCAACCACATGGTGGCTCACAACCATCTGTAATGAGGTCTGGCGCCCTCTTCTGGCCTGCAGGAGTAAACGCAGACGGAATATTGTATACATAATAAATAAATATTTTTTTAAAAAAGTCTTTGTTCTCGTCAGTAACTGAAGTGAGAAATAGGGTCTAAAACTATTGTAGCCTCAGGATACAGATAGCAGAAATACTTAGAGAATACAATGAATAGGATTGGCAAAAATTGGTATTGGAAAGTGAGGATGAAATAACTGGATACAATGACTTTGATTTCATCCTGGGTCCTTGAGAAAACAGTGATAAGATATACTGAGACAGAATTCAGGAAGGGGAGTAAATTTGAGAGGAACTCAATGTTGGCTTCTGGCATATTGAGTAGATGTTATTTGTGAACCTCTAGGTAGAATATGCTTCAGAGTTTTCCGTGTGTGTGTGTGTGTGTGTGTGTGTGTGTGTGATGAGTGGTCAGCACACTGTATCGTCATTTTAGTTGTGAGTCTTTAGCAGTTGAGCTGAAGTCTCTCCAGTCTCATCACAGTTTATTGTAAGTGGTAGCTGAAGCCTTGGTTTAGGGACCACCACACAGAGTTTGCTAACAGCCAGCAGTTCTAGAAATAGGCCGCAGAGGACCTTTTAAATTCAGACAGAGGAAGGTGTGTTGGAAAGTGATATTCAAAAATGGTTTGTTAGTCAGGTGCTGGTGGCGCACACCTTTAATGTATTTGGGAAGACAGATGTATTTGGGAGGTTGGTGGATCTCTGTGATTCCAGGCCAGCCTGTTCTACAGAACAAGTTTTAGAATAGCCAGGACTACACAGAGAAATCCTGTCTTGAAAAACCAAAGACGAAAAAGGTTGATGTTGAGGCATCCATGAAAACTCAAAATAGGGCCTTGTCTTTTCTTCTTTTTTCTTTTTTTCTTTTCCTCTCCCCCTCCTCGATTGGGTCTCATTCTGTAGTCCAGCTAGCCTTGACCTCAGAAGGAGTATTCCTTCTGCCTCAGCTGTCTAAATGCTGGGCTAGAAGGTATGAGTCACTGAGTCCCCTTGCTAGGACTTATTTTTAGAGAAGTCTACTATCTTCACAACTACAGAAAAGAGGAAAGCCCACCCAGATGTGACGTTTGTACCTGTGATCCCAGCACAGGGTACCTGTAATCCCAGGGATACTGGCAGGAAGTTCATGACCAGAGAGAAAGACATAGCTCAAAATACAAAAGGAGACATCAGCACCGGGGTGGGGGGGTAATAGGAGTGGGGTGGTGGGGTGGGGAGAGAACACCGTACTTGAAATTCCCTGAGGAGGGGCTAGAGAGATGGCTCAGCAGTTAGGAGCTCTCAGCGGACCCGAGGTCCATTCCCAGCACCCATATTGAGTTTTTCATAGCTTCCCAAAACTGCAGCTCCTGAGGGAACCAACACTTCCGGCCCCCAAACCAACCCCACATTTATTTATTTATTTATTTATTTATTTATTTATTTATTTATTTATTTATTTATTTATTTATTTATTTTAATCTGTCTATCTATAGACAGGGTCTTTCTATGTAATATTGGCTGTCCTGGAACTCACAGTATAGACCAGGCTGGTCTTGAACTCAAAGAGAATCCTCTGCCTCTGCCTCCTGAGTGCTGGGATTAAAGGTACATAATTAAAAAATAAGGAAAATAAATCTTTAATTGCTTTGAGTAGTTGGTCAGAATAAGATTTTCAGAATCTTTTGAATTTGATAAAGATTCTTAGGAGTGTGTTGGATTAAATTTGTGATGGTTTGGTAGGATGGCTGAGGAAGAAACTTCATATTCATTAAGAGGTCAGAGAGTAGAGAAAGCAGAGTGAGCCCTCCCCCAGCGCTCACCTTCCCGTCTTTTCGCTTTGTGAAAGGGTCTCACTCCCGTTTATGCTCGCCTGGACTCATAGTCCTGTCTTGGCCTCCTGCTTGCTGGAGTAGCAGGCATGCATGTTATTTGTGAGAAGTGTAAAAGAGTTGGTAGCTGAAGGTGATAAGGCCGAAGAATTAAACCTGCTTTAGAAAAAAATACCTTTTCTGGAATATAATTCCTATACCCATAAAATGACCGTCGTGTGTGTGTGTGTGTGTGTGTGTGTGTGTGTGTGTACACATGCATCTGGAGACAGAGGTTGAGTTGGGTTCCTCCCTCAGTAGCTCTCTGCCTTATGCTTTGGGGCAAGGCTCTCCTCAACCTTGGAGCTCGCTGATTGAGCTGGATGGCTAATAAACTGTGGAGGTCTTATGCCTCTGCCTCCCCAGCGCCGGGTGTATGGGTGCTCGGAACCTGTGCTGCACCCAGCCTTCAATGGTTCTGGGGGGCTGAGCTTAGGGAATAAGCCATCTTCCAAATTAAAATTTAGCCTTTTAAAAAGTTACAGTTGAGTGTTTTTTTTTTTTTAGTGTATTTAAAGTTGTGTGGCCATAACAATTAAGTTACTGGCTTTACTGCTGTAGTATTGTGTTCCAGTCACCTTACGTCATAGCTCACACTGTGCCTCTGTCACCCACCGCACTGCACTGCACCTCACCACACTGGACCTCACGCACCTCATCATCACGGCAGATCCAGACGGGTTAGGAAAATGCAGTATTTCGAGAGGTCGTACATATTTCACACCTTTTATATAGGATCTTGTCATAATTGTTGTATTTTATCATTAGTTACTGTTACTAATCTCTTCATTAATCTTTATTGTAGGTGTGCATAGTAAAACAACGCTGTAGATAGAGGCTTTGGAACTGTTTTTTTTTTTTTTAGGTACTAACTGGGGGTGAGGTCTTATTTAGCCTTTATACATTCTTAACTTTCAGTCATGCTAAGTTTCTACGAATAAAGGAATAATTTGCTAGGAAAACATTGTGGGGAGCAAGCAAAACTTTGGGCTGGGAGCTCTTTGCCAGAGGAACCAACTGCATGATTAGCTGTTGGAATTTTCTGTCCTAGCTGGGAGTGAGGTGGGAGGGGAAGCTGCAGTTTGTTTGGTTACCAATGGCCAATGAGTGTACCTTTGAACTGAGACCTCCATAAAAGCCCTTCAACAGAGCTGGAGAGAGGGCCCAGCAGTTAACTCATACTGCTCCTGTGGAAAACCCTAGTTCAATTCCCAGTGCTCATACCAAGCAGCTCACAACTCTAGCTCTGAGGACCTGGCGCCCTCTTCTGGCATCCTTGGGTACTGCACTCATGTGTGCATAGTCCCCCTATCCACAGAGATACACATAACTAAAATGTTAAAAAACAAAACAAAGCAAAACCTCAACAGTGGAGTTCCGAGACATTCTGGGTTGGTAAACACATCCTTGTACTAGGGGCATGCTGTGTCCCAGTTTCATAGGACAGAGGCTTCTGCACTTGGGGTCTTTTTGGTCTTTACCTTGTAGGGACTTCATTTGGCTGCTTGTTTAACTTTGACATCTCCTACCACAGATTGGTAGGTGTGAGTTAAGTATTTTCCCCAGATGTATAAAAAATACTCTTATAAAACACTGAACCTGAACTGGTGAGATGGGTCATCAGATAAGGGTGCCTCTGGCCAGGACTGATGACCTGAGTTTGATTTCTGAAGCCCACAGGGTAGAAGGAGAGGATGAACTTTTTCTCTGTCCTCTAGCTTAACAAAAGTGTGCCTGAGATAGAAGCTGTGGGAACATGGTTGTCCAGCTGCTTAGCCAGAGGTATAGGAGGTGGTTTGGGGTTTGTCTTGGACATCGCAGTGAGCGAGCGTTGTCTGTAGGACTGAGCACTTAAAATTATGGAGTCTGACACTAACTCTTGACAATACTGTTAGAATTAAATTGAATTACAGAGCATCTGGCTGGTGCCTGGAGAGTTGGGGAAAATACATTTGATATCAGAAGTGTAGTCAGAAACCAGCTCGCATTGTAACTTACGCTTAGGGTCTTGGGGAACGGCAGCCTGGTTCCTCAAGGGGTGCACCATCATTGACAGCCCAGGTCTCCGTGTCCCTCTTCATGACCAACACTTGCTACTTCCCTCCTTTCCGTTGTGGACTTCAGTTGCATTTTCCCCGTGGCTAATGATTTTGAATATCTTCTCATGTGTTTGTTGGTCATTTTTATATCTTTGGAGAAAGCTGTTCAAATCCCTTATCCATTGGGTTGTCTGTTTGTTGTTGAATGGTAAGAGTTCTTTGTATATTTTGGATACAAGACTCTTATAAATTACATGATTTACAAACGTTCTCTCATTCTCTAGTTGTCTTCACTTTCTTGATAGTCCTCTGGTGTACAAATATTTTGGTTTATAACTTCCCATTGTTATTTGTTACACTTTTGATGTAATATCTAGGAATCATGCTTAATCCAAGGGTTTGAATATTTATTCTTCTAATTTATTGTTTTAGTTCTTGTATATGAGTTTGAGTCTTATAATTTATAGCATGAGATAGGGGTCTCTTTATGACATGTAGTAGTTGACCTTATTCCCTTTTTTTGTTCTGATTGCATAGTTATGACATCCTTATTGGGAACCATCTGACCACAAAAGTGGGTTTATCCCTAGCCTATCAGCTTGAGTCCTTCAGTCAGCCTGTCTGCCCATGCCTGGTAACCTGTATATTTTCTTAGTTAAAGATTCATATATTTTTATTTTATGTGTGGGTGCTCTGCCTGCCCCTGTGTCTGTGCACCATATATGTGCTTGGTGCCCTGGAGGTGCGAGAGGGCACTGGAGGCTCTGGAACTGGGGTTAGAGATCCACGTGGGCACCGGGAACTGAGCCAGTGATCTCAGCTACTCCTGTCTTCCAGCCCATATGCTGGATTATTCCAGCTTTATAGTACATTTTAAAAATAAGGAAATGAGTTCTTCAACTTTGTTCCTCTGATTTTTTTTTTTCTCTTCAATTCTTGGTGGTTGTTGCTACCATGGGCCCCTTGCAAATTCACATGGAAGTGAGATATCTGCCGAAAAAGGCCGTGACATTTTACAATGAAATTCTTTCTGGATAACCCACATCTTAGAGTTAAAAAAAATCTGTGCTTATTAATGGAGCTGTCTTTTTATAAGCTGTGTATAATTTCTTTCAGCGGTGCTTTATAGTTAGCATTGTAAAGCCTTTTACTTCCCTGATTAAATTTATTTCTGTTTGCTCTTTTGTGTGTTATTGTAAATGAAATTGTTCCATTTCATTTTTGTCATCACTGTTAAATGTCTTTACATACTGAGGTATGAATATACAACTTGTTTCTCTTTCTCAATTTTTGAACTTCATTGCTCCATTCTTTTGAGTTTTTTCCAAATAGAGGGAGTTTTGCTACTTTCTTATTTATAATTTTTATTTATTCAGTCTTTCTTTCCTAATTTTGGGTAAGAATTTCTGGTGCGGTGTTGAGTGAAGTTGTGAGAGTAAGCCTCCTGGTCTGGTTTCTGATCTAGAAGGAGAACGTCAGTCTTTCATCATTGAGTGTGATGTCAGCTCTGGGTGTTCAGTGGATTTAGTTTGATGACCACGTGGCTTGTTTTCTATATAATTGAAGGTTTCTGCATTCTCAGTGTCTTGCCTGTTACTGACAGCTATTTTTATTTGACCACGGTTAGAAAATTACGTGATTTCTTTCTTTTAAAGTTGATTGACACTTGCTTTGTGACCTGTCCTGGAGATAATTTTGCATGATCTGTGATAGACAAGTGTTGTGCTGTTGTTGGGCAGAGTGCTCTGTTAGATATCTGGGAGGGTGATAGGTTTTTAAGTGGCCTCTATTCTAGTTGATCCCTCTAGTTGGAGTATTACTTAGGTGGGAGTATTGATTGATGTCTCTAATTGTTGGAATATTTCTCCTTTCAAATTTGTCAGTTTTTGTTTTTTATCTTTATATGCATAATCATTTATAATTGTTATGCCTCTTTGATGGGAGTTACCCATTACAGATTTATTATATAAATTCAAGAGGTAGTTTAGTTTCTGGCACTCTTGGTTACTGTTTGTATGTATTTTTTGTCATTCCCTCTCCCCACCCTTTTATTTCTGAGACAGGGTTTCTCTGTGTAGCTCTGGCTGTCCTGGAACTGGCTCTGTGGACCAGGCTGGCGTTGAACTCAACAGAGATACCTCCCAAGTGATGATATTAAAGACATATGCCACCACTGCCTGGCTCTTGTCATCTCTTTAAAAAACCTTATTTACTTATTTATTAGAAGGGGTTTGTCTGTTGTCCAGGCTGACCTCGAATTTGTGGTCCTCCTGTGTTGTGTTAGCCTGCTGGGTGCTAGGATGCAGGAGAGTGTCACCATGTTCATCGAGGAAGGTTTTTCTTTCAGTACTTTATGTTGCTCTGCATTCTGGTCTCCATGGGATCTGGTGTGGTCAGATGTCATTGTCTGAGGACTCTGCCTGTCTGACTTCAGCTGCTGCGGACGTGTCTTGATGTGGCGCTATGCAGTTTATCCTGTTTGCAATTGGGAATGTGTTCATTGAGTTGGGAAGTTTGGGCCATTATTTCTTAAATACTCTTTTTGTTTCCCTCTTCTTTTAGGATGTCTGTAATTTGTGTTTTGTCAAATTCTTGATGATCGTTCACACATCACTTGGGCTCTGTTACTCATTCTTCCTCTTTCTGATCATGAGACTGCCCTGCCTATCTCAGCTGCTCTACACATTCGCTGGTTCCTTAGCCTGTTTGCTCAAATCAGTTGTTGGTACTGTCTAATGAGCTTGCCATTCGCATCACTGTCCTTTTCAACTTCAGAAGTGATGTAAAAAAAAAAAAAAAGTCCAGTCCACACGGGTGCTGGGAATTGAGCCTGAGTTCTTTGCAGGAGCAGCGGGTCCTCCTGCCCTGAGTCTTCTCTCCATTTCTAAGGCCTCAACTGCAGAATTTCTATTTCATTAATTTAAACTATTTGTCTTTTTATTTCTATTATCTTTTTGGTAAGGCAGAGTCCTAATGTTTTCCATTAGGTTATTGTTTTTGACTCTTTTCCTTAAGTGACAGTCTTTCTGTATAGTCTGTCTGTACAGACAGATCATATTCAAACTTAATCTTCCTGCTTCAGCCTGTGGAGTGCTGGAATTGCAAATGTTCTAGCACAGCAGCTTCTTTCCTTTAGTTGTTTGCCACATGGTTTCTTTTTAGTATGTGAATATACATGAGATGTCAGGTTTGAAGTTTTTATATAGTCCAGTAGCTTGGCTTGCATGTATATCATTTCTGTGAATGATGTTGTTTGTTTGTTTGTTTGTTTGTTTGTTTAACCTTTGGGGCCTAGAGAACTCTCAATCTTTAGGAAACTCAAAGTTCTTACCAAGACTCAGCTGTTCTTCCTAAGTAAGCATTGTCTGGATTGTTCTATGTTTTTGATTAATTTCCAAAAGCATGCTGCTCACTGGCTTATATTTAGCAAGCTTTCGTTTCCTCCCTGTCCCCCTCCTCTCTTTTCTTTTCTTTTCTTTTCTTTTCTTTTCTTTTCTTTTCTTTTCTTTTTTGTTTCGTTCCTTTTCTTTTTTCTTCTTTTGGACAGGGAGTCTGTCTACATAGGCCTGGATGTCTTGGAACTCATTATGTAGGCCAGGCTGGACTTGAACTCACAGAGATCCACCTGCCTCCCGAGTGCTGGGATTAAAGATATGCACCCTCATGCCCTGCTCTTAGTGAGCTTTCTTATACAGCCCAGGCCTACCAGCCTAGGGATAGTGCTGCTCACAGTGGGCTGCCAGCGCTCTACCATTCCCCATGACCTGCCCACTGGACAGTCTGATTAGGTGTGCCCTCACTTGAGCTTCCCTCTCAGGTGACTAGCTATGTCAGGTTGACAAAGCTAAATAGAATAATATGCTTTAACTCATTTTTCTGTTTAATTGAAAGTTCGTTTTCTGGGTTGGGGAGAGAGCTCAGTCAGGAAGGAGCTTGCTGTCTACATGTGAGGACCTGAGTTCAGTCTCCAGGACCCATAAAATGTTGGGTGTGATGGTGTGTGTGTGTGTGTGTGTGCCACTGCTGGGGAGCAGAGATAGGCTCCCTGTAGTTTACTGGCTAGACAGCCTAGCCTGATTGCTGGGTTCCAGGCCCCAGTGAGAGGCCTTACCTTAAAAAAAAAAAAAAAAGGCAGACAGCACCTGAGGATGACGCCTGAAGTTGACCTGAGCTTGTATGTGCATAATGCATGTGCACACACACACAAATATACATATAAAATTAATTAGTTGACACGTGACTGTAATCCCAGTACTTAGGAGTCTGAGACAAAAGGATCTTGAGTTTGAGGTTAGCTTTCACTATGTGAAAATGAAAAATGAAGTTTATAGTGAGACCCATCTCAAAAAAGAAAAATTGGCTGGTGTCTTAGGATTTCTATTGTTGTGAAGAGAAAGGAAAACATTTAAATGGCTTACAGGTTCAGAGGTTTAGTCCATTATCATGGTGGGAAACATGGTGACATGCAGGAAGATGTGGTGCTGGAGAAAGAACTGAGTACTACATCTGGATCCGCAGGCAGCAGGAAGAGAGACTCTGAGCCACTCGACCTGACTTGAGCAGCTGAGACCTCAGAGCCCACCCCAGTGACACACTTCTTCCAACAAGGCCACACCTACTCTAGCAAGGGTACCCCTCCTAATCGTGCCACTCCCTGTGAGCCTAAGGGAGCTATTTTCTTTTAAACCACTGCAGCTGGTAGGAGGCACACATTTGTAATTCCAGCTTTTGGAGGCAGAAGCAGCTAGGAGTTCAAGGCCAGCCTGGGCTATGTGAGACCTTGCCTTTAAAAAACAATTTAAGATAGTGGTTCTCAACTTTCCCAATGCTGCGACCCTTTAATACAGTTCCTCATGTTGTGGTGACTCCACCATAAAATTATTTTGTTGCTACTTTATGACTTTAATTTTGCTACGGTTATGTAACTGTTATGCGAGATATCTGTTCATTTAAGAGAATAAATCAGGGAATGAAAGAACAATGAAACCCTTTTCAAACTTTTAGATGTGGGATCTGTATTTCCAAATTTTTAGTAGACTTGCTTTGTGTGTAGATAAGAGATCTGCCTGCCTCTGCCTCCCGAGTGCTAGGATTAAAGGTGTGTGCCACCACACCGCCCAGCACCCTGTCACTCGTCCCCACTTCTCCCAGTGGTCCTCTTCTCTTTCAGCTGCCTTCATAGTTTTCCATGTCTCTCATTTGTGCCCCAGTGGTTTTCATTGAGGCTGCTTACTGGAGCCTGTGTAGAGGTTGTTTATGGGGGGGGGCGTGGAGGTTGTTTATGGGGTATGTATACCATGGTATGTATACCATGCAGGAGACCCCTGGTGACATCACTGCAGAAAATGTCTCTGCCACAGCCAACCATTAACCCAATAAATCCTAAGGGATGTTGGGACCTTGTGTGCTCTTACCCCTAGGGTTTTTTTGTATGTGTCTGTGGGGCAGGGTCTCACTGTGTTGTCCTAGCGGGCCTGGAACTCAACTATGTAGACCAGGTTGGCTTTGAAATCAGAGGTCTGCCTGCCTGTACTTCCCAAGTGCTGGGAATAAAGGTTTGTGCACTACATTGCCATCTAGTCTTGGTAGTTTGTTTGTTTGTTTGTTTTTGTATTTTATGTGTATGGGTATTTTGTCACATGTGTGCTGTGCACTGTGTAGGTTCAATGTCTTCAGAGGCCAGAAGTGGGTATCCAGTCTTCTGGAACTAGAGTTACAGATGGTTGTGAGCAGCCATGTGGGTGCTGGGAACTGAACCCAGGTCCTCTTGCAAGAAAAGCAAGTGCTCTTAACCGCTGAGCCTAAAAGGTATTTTATGCCCACACAAGCAAAAGTATGTATATCACTGTGTATATATTCTGTTCTTAAATAGTGCCAATATAATATATAGAGGAATAGAGTCAGTATTTCCTAAACACTTAGCCATGTGGCAGCTACTGGGACTGCCACTTTATATTTGAGGGAACTTTAAACTGAATATCTTGACAGATTAAGCAATTACTTAAATATAAAGCTTTTGCCTAATGAAAACAAAAGAGGTAGCTCTCATTTAGAGTTGTTTTCAGACCTGATACCATAATGTGATGAAGCATAGCACTTCATTAATGAAGGTTAAGTTAATTCAGGAGCAGTCAAATTTGAGAGCCAGTTCTTGAGAAAAAACTGCACATTTTCATTGCTTAAAAGTGAAATGTGCCAATTACAGGCTGCTGTTTTGGTTGAATCAGAACGTTCCCTTAAGCTCTTTTCATCAATGCTGGCCTTCCGTACTCTGCTGGTGATAGGTGCCTTTAGCTACTTGACTGTGCTGTTGGCTCTCTGTGTTCACAGGTTTCACATCTGTATGTTCAGCCAGCTGGGAATAAAGCATTGTGTTAGTAGAACGTGAGCAGATGTTTTGTCATTATTCCATAAGCAAAACAATACAATGGGGCTGGAGAAATGGCTCAGCAATTAAGACTGTTTACTGCTTTTCTAGAAGGGCCCAGGTTCCATTTCTAACACCTGTATCAGACAGCTCACCACTGCCTGTAATTCCAGCTCCAAGGGAGCTATACCCTCTCCCGGACTCTGAGGACACTTGCACTCACACGTGCCCAAACCTGCCAACAGATACACTCATGACACATAATCTCAAGTAAAGCAAGTCTTTGAGAATATGACAGCTGCTTATTTGTTAGGCATTGTGAGGCTTCAGTGGTGATTTCAAACACAGCTCCTTAACTGTGGGCTGTGGAGCTGCGATGAACTGCAGGGGACAAGGTTTCTGCTCTTGAGACAACCAAAAGTTCATTCACAGTCCAGTGGGTAAGGAAGCCCAAGTGTTTGTGGCAGTGCTTGCTCACGTTGAATTGTGACTTTGCTGTAGCCTGGGTTCTGAACGACAAATGTGTGCACCTAACACCCCACAGTGTTCGTGAATGCTGCTTAAAACCCCTCTGCTCAGATTTGAGACTTGTGTGCTATGAACTGTAGTGTTTTTACCGCATATGCCCAGTTTCTGCTCTTAGAGAAACATAGTGATTTCATTACTGAAAATGAAGACTTAATGGTTTCCTGCCATCATTCTTCAACATGTAAATATCTCTGGATTTTTTTTTTTTTTTTTTTTTTTTAGAATGTTTGACTTTTAAAATTGGACCCGGCAAATGAGTAAAAGTTCTATCCTCAGAACTCACAGTGGAAGAAGAGACCCCATTTCCCCAAATTGTCCTCTGACCTCCACACATGTGCTATGGCACTCACATACACATGCATCACCCATACACACATACAATAATAATTTTTTGTTAAACAACAGTGCTTGAGAGTCTTGGGAGCTGGCTCAGATGGTGATATGCTGGCTGTGTAAACATGAAGACCCAAGTTCAGATCCCTGGCTTCTTTGTAAAAGCTGGGCATGCTGGCACGGGCCTGTACCGTGTGCTGGGGTGGGGCATGATGACATGGGCCTGCTCCCTTCCCTCCCCCCACTGTACTGGGGTGGGATATGGTGGCATGGGCCTGTACCATGTGCTGGGGTGGGGCATGATGGTATGGGCCTGTACTCTGTGTGTTTGGGTATAGCGTAGTGGCACAGGCCTGTACCCCTGTGCTGGGGTGGGGCATGATGGCACAGTCCTGTACCCTGTGTGCTTGGGCATGGAGTGGTGGCACAGGCCTATACTCCTGTGCTGGGGCGGGGCATGATGACACAGGCCTGCACACACACACACACTCACACTCACCGTGCTGGGGTGGGGTATGGTGGCACAGACCTGCACCCATGCTGGGGCAGCAGAGACAGGCGGATTGTGGGAGTTTACTGACTGACTAGGTCAGGTTCAGTGAACAGTTCTGTCTCAGAAACTAAGGTGTAGAGTAACTAAGGAAGGCAACTGTGTTGACTGACATCTGACTGATGTACACACATGAGCATGTGTACCTGCATGTCACATATATGTACCCTCCACACATATCAAGTATTTATTCAAGATTTTTTATGTGCAGTGGTGTGAAGGTGTCAGATCCCCTGGAACTGGAATTTCAGACAGTTATGAGCTGCCATGTGGGTGACAGGAATTGATCCTGGGAGAGCAGCCAGTGCTCTTAACCCCTGAGTCATCTCTCCAGTCCCAGGATTTGATCCTTTATGTAAAAATAAAGTCGCATCCATCTTGTTAGTGGGTAGGATTGCTTTTGTCTTTAATGTGCTAAATTTACATATACTGACCAAAAAAGCTTGTAAATGTTTTTTGTGTGTGTGAGGGTCTCTGTGTGTGTACCCAGAGCTCTCGGAGACGTTGTAGGACAGCCTGTGGAAGTCAGTGCTCTCCTGCTTCATGGGTCAGGGTGTCAGATTTGTGGACAAGCACCTTTACCCACTCAACCATTTTGCAGGGCCCCCAAATTGTTTTAAAATAAATTTCTTTATTATCATCAGTAAAATACCTATATACCTGAAATTATATAAAAATTCTTAAGAAGGGAGTCATGAATGGAGAAAATGTAAGAATCTCTGATTTATATTACATGGGAAGATATGCATATATTATGTGCAAATAATATATCACTTTATATAAGGTACTTGGATATCCTCAGACTTCGATGTCTGCAGGATCCTTAGAATTAGATCCCATGACCATAACAATGTCACAGCACTTTAGTAGCCACTTGAAAAATAATATACTTAAGTTGAAGGAAAAAATAGCATTTTATTTCATTCTTAAAGAGGTAAAATTTCTAGTGGCTGTGTGTGTCTGTGGGACTACAGCGTCTCATCTTTGAGGGCTGTCACTCTCATTTCCTGCTTTGAGTTTTTTTTTTTTTTGCAGAGTACTTTTTTTTTTTTGTCATAGTGGCCCAGAAAATGGCTGTTTACAGAGTCAGTAAGAGGCGTGAGGACAACCTGCTGTTGAAAGGGAACTACTAGCTAGCGGTGCAGTGCCCAGCAGATACAGTAGCCACTGCTTCCCTCAGGCTTGGGGTGCCCATGGGTCCCTCAGAGTTTTGCTGGTGCAGTACTGGAGACCATGGTGCGCTAAGTTTGTCCAGTTCTGTTCTGACCAGTACTGTGAATTTTATCCCTCTCTTCGCAAAAGTCTGCAGTTCAGGTTTACTTGAGAACAGTTAATGAGATCATGAGATTGTGTCAGGTAAGAGGCCACTGCCTCCCAAGTGCTGGGCTTAAAGGTGTGTGCCACCACCGCCTGCCCTATTTTTTTTTTTATTTATGTGTGGCTTGTCTGCATTAGGTATGTGCGTGTGATGCAGGTGCCCAAGGAGGCCAGAGGCCTCAGTTGCTTTGAGCTGGAGTAGTAGGTGCTTGAACTGCCTGGTGTGGGTGCTGGGGACCAGACAGTGCTTCTGGAAGAGCAGCAAGTGTTAACTGCTGAGCCGCCTGTCCAGCCCCTTGCTTATTACATTTACGTGTGTATGTGTGTAAATATCTGTGTGTGTTACATTTAAGTGTGCATGTATATATGTATTTATACATTTATATATTTATACATATAGAAACTTTTCCCTTTCTCCAAAGAAAGCCTTTTCGTCTTTACCTAGCTAGTGATGGTGCTTTGGTTTTGTTTGCAGGCGGAAGCCCAGTGTGGGTTTTTCAAGATCCTCTTTGGTGCTGGCAGCAATTTGCAGTGCTGCACTTGTTCCCTTCCTGCAGGCAGTAGCTGCAATTATCAGGGTGCCATTGGTTTCTCCTGTGAGTTTTCAGCATCTAATATCCAGACTCTTAGCATTAAAGCTTTCACATAAACACTGGCCATGTGTGCTTCTTTAGATTTTAGCTGCTTCTTAAGGTTAATTTTACAGACAGCAGTTTTCTAAGGTGACTTAATTTATCCATTTTCTGCCCATTAGTCCTTTGCTGTTAATAAGGAGGGCAGTGTAATGGCGCCCGCTGTAATTTTAGAATGTCACATGACTGCTTTAGGCATGTTACTTCACTCTGCCTCAGGATGCTAGGAACCTGTGTGGGAAACAACGTGGGGACTCTTTAATTAAGAGTTTGTTTGTTTGGATAAGCACCTAGGGGTAGGGAAATTTAAGTGTAAGATTAAGGCTGATGATTTATAGGGAAATGATGGACTATTAAGAATTGTGAATTACTTCTCCTGTAAATGGGTTGTCATATGCCTTACACGTGTTCATGGGAGGCTCTTGCTGCTGCTCAGTCTAGAGGATTATTTCTGACTCACTTCAAGGTTAACAGATAGTTTTTATATTCTAGAGTGCATTTCACATATTTTAAAAGATTTATGACTTTTTCTTTTGTGAAACACGTATTTTCTTAAGTTTTTAAGTTGAATCCAAGTAATTAGGAAGGATAGCTAGGAAGTGATGTGTGCTTGTGTAGGGAGCTACTGCAACAGACCTCAGACCAACCTTAGGCTAGCGGGAAATCTGTAGACATGCGTGTCCACTCCAGGTCCTCGGATGAAACATTCCCTGGTGTCCAGAGTGGTGCACTGCACTTAGACGCCACAAGCAAGGCAAAGGCTAAGAGGAGGAGGTTCCTGTCCTATTGGCCTTCCAGACGACCTTGGGTGCTGGGTCTCTGAGCACCCGTTGGAGGAGAAATAGAGCCTGGCCAGTGTGATGTGTGACTGGAGTCTCCTGGGCAGCCCCCGCCTGGTTTCCTCAGACTTTCGCCCAGTTCACCTTTACCATTGCTGTTTTGTTTGTATCCTTTCTGCAGTTTTAGCTGGAGTACAGCTTACATGTCAGTTACATGACATCTAGCAGGGTCAGCCTGGGCATCTGGGGACTCGAACACGGAATCAACACTGCTTCTGCCCCAATCTTGAACCCTCTCAGTTGTAGCATTTTTCTTTCAGCTATTTCTTTTGGAATTATTTTTCTGTCTAAATATATTTAAGTTCGTTCGTTCGTTCCTTCGTTCGTTCGTTCCTTCCTTCCTCTCTCCCACCTTCCTCCTTCCTTTCTTCCTTCCTCTCAGCAAGGTTGCTATGTACAAAACTGCCTTGATGCCCTCATCTCCCCAGTGCTGGGAATTACAGGTGTGCAGTACCATGGTCATCTCTTAAACTGCTATTTCTTGAGACACGGGTTTTGAAGATATCTGGTGGACTCTGCAGCAGATGGAGATTTCTGTCTCTGGCACCTTTGCTCCGGTTCCGTGCTTTCGGTCCTCTACTGTGGCATAGCCCCATGTTTGGTTAGGTCAGCACTATCTATCTATCTAGCTATCGTCGTGATAGCTAGACAGTTACTCTGCAGTACAGTCAAGTAGTGGCTCTAGTTTTGTTTCCCCCTCTTTCTTTCTCTGGAGGTGATGGTTGTGTCTCATTTTATCTGCTTCATTTGCTCTGTCCTTAGGACAAGGTTACCCCACAGCCCCAGCACTTTCTTCACATGTCAGCACATGTTCTCATGTGTCTGGACTAGGTGGTCTCAGACTTGCTTTGCCTGCTGCCTCCCCTGGGGGCTGTCCAGCTGGCATCACCAGTCTTCCTCCTGCCAGTCAGTGGCCTGGGTTTGTGGCTTCTTGAGAAGCACATGCCGGAAGCAAGTTCTTGGGGTCCTGCTTGAAAACAGCTTTGTTTGACCCGCATCCTTGAATGACTTTGGAAATACCCAACATTTTAAGATACGACTTTAATGTCCTTAAGCTGCAGTGTCCTGTTAAGTTGGACCTTTCTTTTTTTCCCTTTTTTTCTTAACTGTGCTCAGAGATTTGATGAAATGTGTTGTGGGTGTGCATGTGTGCATGCATGCATGTTGTTGGAGACCTTACAGTTTAGACTGTCTTGTTCTGTGGGACAGTCCTCTTTTATTTGCAAAACAAGAATGAATTATTTAACAAACACTGCTTATAAAATAGACATTCCTGAGCGGGGTGATCTGAGCTTTCGGCAGGTTGATTGGCAGGAATGAAGACCAGCCTGTCCGTCAGGCCAGTGTGGGCCATGGAACAAGATCCGGTCTCAGAAAAGCAGCAACCAAACCCACAGATCCTCACAAAAAGTGCTCCAATAATACTCTGAAACAGGCCGGAGGTAGTGGCGCATGCCTTTAATCAAAGCACTTGGGAGGCAGAGGCAGGTGGATCTTTGTGAGTTCAAAGCCAGCCTGGTCTACAGAGCGAGTTCCAGGACAGGCTCCAAAACTACAGAGAATCCCTGTTTTCAAAAACCAAAAAACAAACAAAAAACCCCTCTGAAACGTTAGGTTCATGTTTCATGTTAGTTAATGTTCAGAATACAAGGCCACCAATATTTAGATCCTTGGTTGGTTAGGTTAAAGGCTTCTAATTTATACATCATTATTTTTAAGATTTACTTTATTATATATATTATATATATATACAGTGTTCTGTCTGTATGTATGCCTGCATGCCAGAAGAGGGTATCAAATCTCATTATAGATGGTTGTTGGGAATTGAACTTAGGTCCTCTGGAAGAGCAGTCAGTGTTCTTAACCTCTGAGCCGTTGTTCCAGTTCCATAGATTATTTTTAGGAATCATAAAATGAGAAGAAGTGGGCAGGAGAGATGCCTTAGTGGTTCAGAACACTTGCTGCTCCTGCAGAGGACCTGATCTGGGTTCTCAGCACCTCTGTCAGGGGCTGCAGGGCTGCCTGTAATTAATTCTAGTTCTAGGGGAGCTGATGCCTTTGGCCTGCTCTCTTTTTCTCTCTCCTAGATCTCTCAGTTGCTATCTCTCTCTCTCTCTTGCTCTCACAAACACACCCACTCACTTATAAAAGGAAATCTTTAAAGAGAAAAGACTGCTTCTAGTGTGTTAGGTCATCCTTATTAATTGGCTGAGCAAGCTGTTGGTTTTTCTTTTTTTTTTTTTTAATTTTTTTCTGAGACAGGGTTTCTCTGTAGCCCTGGCTGTCCTGAAACTCACTCTGTAGACCAGGTTGGCCTCAAACTCAGAGTTCTTCCTGCTTCTGCCTTCTGAGTACTGGCATTAAAGGTGTGTGCCACCAGGCCAAGCAGTTACAGGTTTTCTTGAATAAGCTTTTAATGTTTGAACAGTGTTTAGTGAATCAGTAGGTTTGATTTTGAAAGCTTATGACAGGAGATTTAAATTTAGTAATCTTATTTTTTTTTTGTCCTGTATTTATATTGCTCTCTGTCTTTGCATGAGTGGGCGATTCTTGTCTTTTGTGCTGATTAATTGGTACAAGAGCAGAGAAACTACTTGAAGAGTATGTGCCTTGGTTCTTTGGAGAAATGTTCTTAAACATTTGTCTGATAATTGTGAGCTCAGTTTTCTCTGGAGTTTGTTCTCTCACATGAACCAGCCATGGGACTTAATTTTAGACTCACTGGAAATAGACACACCTGTTCTAAGTGAGAGTGTGGTGTAGAACGCAGCCCTTTGGAAGGAAGAGCCATCTTTTTAATAACTCATCAAATACCTATGGTCTTTTTATTTCTTCTTTACAGTTTATATCAAATACATCATTTGATAACTTTGAACAGATGTCTAGTTCATATGCCTCTCTGAACAGAATGTTCTCTCATGTTCCTGTTCACACAGCCCCCACTTATGGGACCTGGATGGCAGCTTGTTTTAGAGCCTCACATAAATACAGGTTGATCCTACACTGGGCTTTAGTAGAAAGATTGAGAAGTAATAGTGAAATCCATAGGGTGTTATTTAAAATTCTGAAATACTTAGGAACAGAGCATTCTCTGTTTTTCTTTTATTTTTGGAGTATTTGCATCAGTGCAGTGAGATTATCTTCAGGATTGTGTTCAAGATAAAATGTTTCATATTTACCTCAAAACATTGCTGTTTTCAATGTCTGGTTCTGTCTGACCCCTCAGAGATCAGACTAGAATCTGTTAGCTAGGATGTCAGTGTTCAAAGTTTCTTGTAGTGTTTCTAGTTTTAACTGTTTGTTTTTGTTTTTCGTGACAGGGTTTCTCTGTGTAGTCTTGACTGTCCTAGAACTCCCTCTGTAGACCAGGCTGGCCCCAGACTCACAGAGATCCTCGTCCTTTGTCTCCAAGTGCTGGGATTAAAGCTGTTTGTACACCACCGTGCCTGGCTAACAGTATCTACTCTGATCATTTCTGTCCTTTTGTTTCTAATTCTCTTGGGTGGATGTTCATGAATGGAATTGTTGGATCATGTGGGAAGGCATGTTTACCCGGATACTAGCAAACACATCCCATCATCAATATTTAGACTTCTGGGTGCCCTGAGTCCACACCAGTATTAGGAATTGCCATTCCTTTAAATATTATCCTTGGGCTGGAGAGATGGCTCAGCGGTTAAGAGCACTGCCTGCTCTTCCAAAGGTCCTGAGTTCAATTCCCAGCAACCACATGGTGGCTCACAACCATCTGTAATGAAGTCTGGTGCCCTCTTCTGGCCTTCAGGCATACATGCAGAGACAATATTGTATACATAATAAATAAATTTAAAAAAAAATAAATATTATCCTTTCTAGATGATGACTATGATAGCTTAAGATAGTTTACTTTTCAGTTATTTCTTGGATGGTTAGCGATACAGAGCTTTGTTCCTTGAATTTA
This sequence comes from Arvicola amphibius, assembly GCF_903992535.2. Taxonomy (NCBI): domain Eukaryota; kingdom Metazoa; phylum Chordata; class Mammalia; order Rodentia; family Cricetidae; genus Arvicola; species Arvicola amphibius. The sequence goes on from NC_052054.1 coordinate 87,393,969, forward strand.
TTGATCACTGGTGTACTTTTGTTAGTGAACTGTACAACTCAGCAAGTTCTTGTTTTAGATTATGCTATGATTTAGATTTTTGAGAGTTCCTCAGAAACCCATTTCCTAAAGGGTTGATCCCTAGGTTGGCATTATTTGGGAGCTGTTAAGATGTTTAAGAGATGGTGTGCAGTGAGAAGTTGGGTCATTGAACCCACGTTGTCCAAAGGGGTAGTAGGACTGCAGCCACTTCCTATCTTTTTGCTGATTTCTGGCCATGGGACTAGTGAGTGTCTTTGCCCCAGACATATTCTCTAACATGATGTACAGCCTCACAGCAGGCCTAAGAAAAAAGGGCCAAATTTCTTGCAATCATGAGACAAACTTTTTCCATAAAGTTGATTTACCTCAAATTGTTGCACTGTGGTGTCTTAGAGTTTTAATTGCTGCACTAAAATACCATGACCACAGCAGCTTGGGGGAAGATAGGGTTTGTTTATTTCAGTTTACACTTCCAGTAACCATCCATTATTGTAGGAAGTCAGGAAACTGAAAGCAGCAGCTGATGCAGAGGCCATGGAGGAACACTGTTTACTGGCCTGCTCCCCGTGGCTTGTTCTGCCTGTTTTCATATGCAATCCAGGACCATCTGCACAGGGTGGAACCACCCACAGTGGGATGGGCCCTCTTGTATCTACAGCTTGTGGGCGCGCGCGCGCACACACACATACACACACACACACACACACACACACCCCTCCGAGAGAGAGAGAGAGAGAGAGAGAGAGAGAGAGAGAGAGAGAGAGAGAGAGAGAGAGAGAGAGAGAGAGAGCGCACTCACCATGGGGAGAAGAGAAGCAGGAGGAGGGTGGAAGAAGGGACAAAAGCTTGGGAAACTCACCCCAGGTCTCATCTGTCTTTAGGTTCTTAACTAGCCTGTCTTCTTCTTCTCTTTCTCATACTCTTCCTCCTCTTTTTTTTTTTAAATCTACTATCTAGAATTTTTAGTTATTTTACTAGGAGGAATACGTTATAAGCTCTTTATTCAAATAAAGAAAAATGCCAGATTTCCTTTTGCATTAAAAATAGGAGTTCCTGGGGTTTGATATTTATTATCTTGCCTTTGGATATTTATACTTAAATTTACGGCATATATACCATTTGAATTCTTTCTCTTCTACTCATCTATGCAGTTCCAATTTGCTGTAGCACTCTGTGGTCAAACAGATTGTTCTCATATTTAACCCACACGGGTCTTCATATCTGCCCTAAACTCCAGCTCTTTCCATCTGTATTCAGGTCAGGATGTCTTACGATAGTGCTTTAACAGAAGTCAGAACTGGTTCTACTCATTGCTTTGGAGGCTGGGTAGCCTAAGATCAAAGTTCTGGCTTCTCATTCAGTGTTTTGAGCCTGCTTGCTGTGTTCTGAGGTGAAAGGTGAACTCTGAGCTCTTTGGTCCTTCTTGAAGATTCAAATTTCTATGTAGGGGATTGGGGGAGACACATTCAGTTCATAGTATAAATAAATTATTCTTTGGGCTAGTTTTGCAAGATAATTGTTTTATGAACAAAATTCTTATTTTTTGTCAATTTAGTATGGAAATTTAATAAAAATCATAGTAAGTCAGGATTATATGAAAATGTAGTCAGTTTTTAAAATGCTTTGGGAGCACAAGAGGTTGACTTGTCAAAGTCTGGTGTGGTATGGGATTGAAGAGATGGCTCAGTGGTTAAGAGCACTTGCTACTCTGCAGACGACCCAGGTTTGATTTCCAGCAACCACACTGGGTAATTCATAGTTGCTTGTAACTCCAGTCTAGGGATCTGATGGACTCTTCCACCTCCATGGGGACTGCATGCATTTCATGTACTTGCATTGACGCTTTCTCATGTGGGTCAACCGCAAATAAGTAGATCTTAAAACGAAACAAACCTGGCGTTATCTGTAGGTCTTTCTGCCCTTAGGCTGTGCTCAGTACATTTGTGCTTCTTAACTTTTCATTAACTGGTTGACCTGGAGTTTGCTCCCTGAGGCCCATGGGCTCCTGTCTGTTTTTACTTCTCACACTGACTTTCGTAAATATGCATGATGGCAGTGATGTGGAAGGTAGGGTTTTATCTTTATTTAGCTGTGTGATTTTTAAGCTTTCTGAGCCTTAGTTTTTCTGTTTGTAAACAGAAAGTCACTAATTTCCCCGGAGGATGTGCTGTGTAACTATATGAATTCCCAAAGGAACTAAGGAATTCCTGTAAAGGACACCCCCCCACACACACACCTTTTTATTTTTTTCTGGATTGTAATTGAAAACTAAGGGCAAGGTTTGTGGCTTCATTTTATCAGCAGTGCACATGTTGGGAACAAATAATAGTTTATTAAATAGTCATTTGAATATTTGGGTGCTTTGGATTGTATTAGCAAGGAAGGCAGACAGATACATGAAAATATAATTTAAATAGGTGTATTCAAGTTGTGGGGGCCTGTGGGTAGTGGATGGAGTGGCTTACTAGTACTAGGAAGGGCTACTGATGATTGCCTTTTTTTTCTTAAAGTTTTATTGAGGTTTAGTTTGCATACAATAAAAATTACTAAGAGCAAGGTCTGTCTGGTGGCCCATGTCTGTAATTCCAGCACTATGGAGGTAGAGGCAGGAAGGTTAGAAGTTCAGGGTTATCCGTGGCCACATAAAGAGTTTGAAGCCAGCCTGGGCTACATGAGGCTGTCTTAAAAACAAAATGAAAGGAAGCAAGCCAGGCACGGTGGTGCACACCCTTAATTCCAGTTTAGGAGTCAGAGGCTGCAGGATCTCTGTGTTCAAGGCTAGCCCAGATCTACATAACAAGTTACACACCAGCCAGGGCTACGTAGTAAGACTCTTGTCTTAAAAAAAAATAAAGAAATTTTTCTGTTAAGGACTGTGTGCCACTGCTGTACAGCCTGGTCTGGCCTTGGAATTGCTTGCGCTGTAGCCCAGGCTGGTCTTGGTCTTGGAATCTACTTGGCTCTAACTTCTGAGGACTAGGGTTACAGGTGTGCACCTCAGCTTTGTGTATACTCTGTCTGAAAAAGGAGCAGCAACCAACTGGAACACCTCCTATGCTTGTTTACTGTAGCGACACCGTTCCTGGGTAGGCGTGATGAAATGAAGCTGCTTTGTTTCTCTCCGTGTAGCTGTCATACAAAATAGATTAGTTATTCCCACACATGAGCCATCTGATTACACACAACACAGAATTATAGTTAGTGAGCTGTTATGTGGGCCATTAAACATTGTTTTAGCTGTTGTAAATAATAATGATATGACATATATGAACTATTCTTGTTATAGTTATGACTTGTAATTTCTTACTGATGGGCACAGTTTAAAAATACTAAGGTTTTATGTTGAATAACTATTAAAATGAAGCCTACTTTATATTGATGAGTTCTTTTTAAAATTTTAAAATTTATTTAATTAATTACTTTTTTTTTTTTTTAAAAGACAGTCTCTTCATATAACCCTGGCTGTCCTGGCACTTACTATATAGACCAGGCTGGCCTCAAATTCAGATCTGCGTGCCTCAGCCTCCTAAATGCTGGGATTAAAGGTGTGCACCACTATACCCAGAGATAAGTTACTTTTAAAGGGACTCATTATTATTATTATTGCTTTGTTTGAGACAGGGTCTCACTCTGTAGCCCAAATTTACTATGTTCAAGTTGGCCTCAGACTTGTAGCTCAGCTTCTGACTGCTTGGATTACAGGCACCTGCTCTGAGAACCGAAGTAGACGACTCTTAGAGAGGACCTTTGGTATAAGTCGGGGTACCCGTTAGTGCAGGACTCGGCTGAGTGTCCACGGCTCTGACTCATGGGTGGGGTGCTGACTGCGTGCTTTCGCCCTCTCCTGCACAGGTGTGACAGATGGATAGGTAACAGAGGAGACCGCGTCCCTTTCTCGTCAGGGCGTCAGCATGACCGAGTGCTTCCTGCCCCCCACCAGCAGCCCCAGTGAACACCGCAGGGCAGAGCATGGCAGCGGGCTGACTCGAACCCCCAGCTCTGAGGAGATCAGTCCTACAAAATTTCCTGGATTGTACCGGACGGGTGAGCCCTCGCCTCCTCATGACATCCTCCATGAGCCTCCTGATATAGTGTCAGATGATGAGAAAGACCATGGGAAGAAAAAAGGAAAATTTAAGAAAAAGGAAAAAAGGAGTAAGTACTGGTTTTCATTTCAATTTATATTTTCATCTATCTATCTGTCTATCCATCCATCTATCTATTGGTTTTTCGAGACAGGGTTTCTCTGTAGCTTTGGAGCCTGTCCTGGAACTAACTCTTGTAGACCATGCTGGCCTTGAACTCACAGAGATCCGCCTGCCTCTGCCTCCCGAGTGCTGGGATTAAAGGTGTGCGCCACCACCACCCGGCTTATTTATTTATTTAAAAAATTTTATAGCAATTTTTTTTAATCTTTTGTATTTTCACATTGTATATCCCAACCGTACTAATTTCTCAGTCCTTCCATATACAAGGCTCCACCTTTGTAGCCTCCCCCCAAAAGTAAATAAAAAATAATGTAAGGGGCTGGAGAGATGGCTCAGAGGTTAAGAGCACTGGCTGCTTTTCCAGCAGTCCTGAGTTCAATTCCCAGCAACCACATGGTGACTTACAACCATCTGTGATGAGATCCAGTGCTATCTTCTGGTGTGTGTAGGTGTACATGCAGGTAAGACACTGTATACATAATGGATAAATCTTTAAAAAATTTTTAGAAAAGGGAAGAACGAAGAAAGAAGAGAAATCAAAACACCTTGTTGACCCCTCTGGGCAGTGCCCCATCACCACAGCGTCTGTGCATGTCCAGTCTGCTCCTCCAGCTTTCCCTCATCTTCACCACACGCCCGGTAGTTTTCCTAGTGATGGTCCACGTTATGGTGAACACAGTACAACCTTTTTCCCAAACAGCTTTACTTGCAAGTGTTCATTACAATGAGGCGTTAGTTCAAAGCCTCTGGCTCCTGCTTACAGCATCAATACTGGACCCTAATAGAGACTTAGAGATCCGCTGTTGCCTTGAGTCATGAGGATCCTGCAGCTATGGATCCGGAGGTCAGCCACTCACTCACTCCAGCAGCTGGGGTGGGCCAACTCAAAGCCCTGGAACTGGGCCTGGGGGGTATTGAGTTGATCAGCCTGCCAGCTCTCCCACAGTCACGCCACCAGAGCTGGCCCAGTACTGGTTTTCTTTATGCTTTTGAAGGGTTTCTTGAGGGATTATAGGCACATACCAACATATCTAGGTTTATGTTGGGATCAAGCCCCACTAAAGGATTGCTGTAGCAGGCGGAAACTGGCTAAGATATCTCCTCAGATATCTAAACGAAATGAATTAGCTCAATAAGTCTTTTTTTATCATGTCTCATCATTCTTCCTATGCTCTCTCGGTCTTTTGCTATTCTACCCATCCCACATGGTTTCCCTTTTATACACCCACATAGACAGTTAACAAGCGTGCATTTCACAGAATCACAAACAGGTAAAGGAGGCAGGCGCATTGCCTCTCAGGGGGGGTGTGGCTGTGAAGCTCTCTGGCAGATACCAGGAGGATTAATTAAGGATTAGTACAAAATTCTAAGACGTTTTCATGCGGTAACTACATTTCTTAAGTGTAACTAGTTAAGCTAGGAGTTTGTGATTAATAACTAGAAAAATGCAGCAGTGCTGTTGCACTTTCTAAGCACCTCAGCTTCTTTCCCCAGCAGCTGGGAACACAGCATAGGTAACTATAGTAAACCTGCGGGCCTGGCAGGAAGGCAAAAGTGCTTGATTTGCATTAGCGTCTAGCTAGCTGTGAGTTAAAAGGAATTTCTTTGGAGATGGAGCTTCTAGCTCTAATGGGGTACCTGCCAGGACCCAGGTGAGAGGGTATTTCTTTCTCTGGGGCTGGTTTAGCAACTCAAGCCTTTTTCTTGTATTTCTAGAAGTAAAGGCATAAACAGTTAATTTCCTGGGTTATGATCTTACATTAACTGAAACCAAGGTGAAGGGTAAATACAGAATATTAATAGCTTGTTAGGTTAAAGCAAAGACTAGTAGATTACATCTTCCTGAGTCTGCTGCTAGAGAATTCTGGGCCACCCAGACCTGTTTATCAGTGAGGGCAGACTCTGCTCAGTGCCTCTTGCTTGGGGCTCCTTTCTTGTCAATGAGTCCTGTCAATAAGGGTAATTGTGGGAGTTTAACTTTATGTAGATTTGACTTGAGAACAAAGGTTTGGCTGAGTGAGTGCTTTCACACCAGGGCACCATAGTGTGGGAGAAAGTATACAGTTGTAAGAAAGAAGTTATCTCAACAAATGATTTATACACTGCTGGGATATTTTGGGATGAATCCCATTATGGATGGGAGAAACATCATGATCTCACAAGATTTCTACAGAATTGACAGTGACTGTCCAAAAGACAGGAGTTTCCGAAGCTCTGCAAGTCGGGTTCTCCACCGGCTCGTACTCCTGTGGATCTGTCTAGTGGTCTGTCGGCTGTACTTTTACTGTATAATACTTGTGGGCTCACATAACCAACACACCTAGCTTGGCACGTTTAAGATATGCTTCTGCTCTACTCAGGTGTTCCCACTGTCTTCCGGAAATAGTCTAGGCAGATACTCTCACTTGCCATTTCTGGGTTTATTTGTTTGTTTTGATTTTTTGAGACAGCATTTCTCTGTAGCTTGGGAGCCTGTCCTGGAACTAGCTCTCGTAGACCAGGCTGGCCTCAAACTCACAGAGATCTGTCTGCTTCTGCCTCCCGAGTGCTATGATCAAAGGTGTGCGCCACCATCACCCGGCTTGCCCTTAAGATCTTTACCATTCTGGTGAGTAGTGCAAGGTTCATGGTGTTTGAATTAAAGGTAACTCGTGAGCTACGTTTACTCCATGTTATAAAATACCTCGGAAGGTAGTTAGCTACTGGAAAGAAGAATTGGGGCTGTTACAAAAGAGCAACAGAGTAGGGCTAGAGTGTAGCTCAGCAGTTCAGAGCCCTTGCTGCTCCCGGCACCAGTAACCTCATAACCACCTGTGACTGTGGATCCGGGGCCCCTGATGCCCTCTTCTGACTTCCACGGGCACAGTAGCACACACTGATGTGGACACACACATAAAATAATAGTATGAGAAAATTTGCCCCAAGCGTTGTGGCGCATGCCTTTAATCCTAGCGCTCAAAGGAGAAGCATGTGGATATATCTGAGCTGGAGGCCAGCCTGGTCTACAGAGTGAGTTACAGGACAGTCAGAGCTGTATCGAGTATAAAGAAAAAGCCAGGTGCAGTGGTACATGCCTATAGTTGAACTGTTCTGGAGGCCGATGCAGGAGCATTTTCTGTGCCTAGTTTAAGGCAGCCTAAGTAACATAGTGAAACTCCATCCTAAAAACAAACAAAAAGAAAAGCAAACTGGCGATTCTGAATTGGTATTAATACAATTAGTGTCTTTGTCAAAATGCAAAAATTACTTCTAATGTGGCAGCCAAAGTGAGAGAATAATTGCATTTGGCGTTCAATCTAAAGGAGTTTGTAGTCCCTGCTCTAGTTTTTCCAGAAAGGCTAGTGATGGGAGGAGAGCCGAGGTGGCAGAGGGGTCGCTGTGGAGCTGTGCCTCATGAATGCCCGTTAGATGACCAGGCAGTCGCCGAGCAGCAGCAGCACCTGCTCTGCCCTGTAGGCTTCATCCCGTTAGTCCTCTGTTCAGTGTTCGTGTGTGCTCATACTTGTTTCCAGAACTCTGCATACATTCTCTGTGAAGTATAAAACTTCCTCTCAACATCAGTATTGCAAGGACAGCTGCTGTCTGTTGCCCTCTTGTGGTCATTAGATGTCAACACACCATTGCTCTTTTGCTGGTTTTCTGGAGACCCCAGAGGTGGAAAGCTGTATACCTTCTGCCAGGTGGTACCTTTTTTTTGTTTAAGAAGCATGTGGACAGTTTGACATTAAAAATGTAATTTATACCTACTGCATTTCTTTGGCAGCTGAAGGCTATGCTGCCTTCCAGGAAGATAGCTCTGGAGATGAAGCCGAAAGTCCATCCAAGATGAAGAGGTCCAAGGGAATCCATGTGTTCAAGAAGCCCAGCTTCTCTAAAAAGAAGGAGAAGGATTTTAAAATCAAAGAAAAACCCAAAGAAGAAAAGCATAAAGAAGAAAAGCACAAAGAAAAGAAATCTAAAGACTTGACAGCAGCTGATGTTGTTAAACAGTGGAAGGAAAAGAAGAAAAAGAAAAAGCCAATTCAGGAGCCAGAGGTACCTCAGGTTGACGTTCCAAGTCTCAGACCCATTTTTGGCGTTCCCTTGGCTGACGCGGTAGAGAGGACCATGATGTACGATGGTGTGCGCTTGCCAGCCGTCTTCCGTGAGTGCATAGATTACATGGAGAAGCACGGCATGAAGTGCGAAGGCATCTACAGAGTTTCAGGTATCGGGGACATGCATGTTGCTTGATGGTTTTCAAAAATTAGCTTCTCTTTATTTCCTAAAGGAAGGAAAGACTATTAACTTGCGAGGAACGTTTTGGCTTGGATCTAAACCTTACGTCCTTGGTCCTTCCAGTTGCGTAAGTCCTTCCACCGATTTGATTTTCCATTAGGATTTACTCCTAAGTTATTCACAGCTGCAGCAGCTGGACAGAGTGAATCACCTCTCAGGATGGTGTGCCAAGCCTGGTCTTGCCTCTCTAAGTCTCGGCCCAGTGGTGGGGAGTCTGAGATTGGTGTGCAGGAAGCTCCTCAGCCAAGATGAGTGACTAATGACATGGCCGTGTTACGTGTTTCCTTAGCCCGACTAAAGACGCCACGTGCTGTTTGCTAAGTAGCTGGGCCCCAAATGTGTATATTCCACCAGCCACGTAGATCTACTGCAGCTGTCCCCGAGACTGACCCATTTATCTATATAGTTAATGCGAACCATTGTAGTTCATACTTGGCCAGAATGTGTTTCATAGTAGATATCTAAAATCAAATTATTTAGAAGTACAAAGATTTCTTTCTTGAAAAGCAGCATGAGTTTTGCGTTGCCATGGCATTCAGGGCCCAGGCTGAGCAGTCTCTGTGCATCCGTCATTATCCTCCCCAGAGGGTTGTGATGAAGCCTCTGACCACACATCTCTTCATGGGGTGGGGAGGTAAGTCACATGCATTCAGAACACAGAGAAAGAGTAAGCAAAATTTCCACTTAATTGGTTCATATCCTTTCCAGGAGATAGATTTGATACTTGGGATAAGGTTCCTGTGACCCAGTAGATGAATGCTGCATTGCTACTATTTTATACAAAGTAAAACATAGTGCATTTTGTATAATTTCTTACTTCCTTATAAAATTAAACACAAACTTGCAAATTTGATTTTTAAGCATTTATTATATATTGAAATGTTTTGAAGGTTTAAACAGTGTTAGAAACTTTCCTACATGATCTTAATAAGCATGAATACATATGGGGGGGGAGGATAAACGTTTCTCTGAAACTTTCTGTAGCTTTGTTCAAAGAATTCTTTTGTTTTTGACCTATCTTTGATATTTGCATCTTTTGGAAAATCCCATCATTCCTAATGGATTGCCTTTTCTTTGTGAAAGAGGCAGTGGTTCCCACACAACTCCACAGTGGTGAGTTGGAGATCTCCTGCTGAGTGTCAGGCATACCCTTTCATCTGTGACAGACCAGCACTACCAGTATAGCTGTGTCTCCTCTCTGCCCTCCTTGTCTTTAGGAGGATTCCACCCTGGGTCTTTGTACATGCTGAGCAAATGCTCTGCCACTCAGCTACATCCCCAACCCCTCGACCCTGACTTTGCTATTTGAATGCCAATATTATATATATATATATATATATATATATATATATATATATATATATATATATATATATATATATATATATATAATCTCAAATTTTAAATATATCTCAAAAATATTAAATATATATCTCAAATATATATATTTGAGAGTTTTTCTTCTCATTCATAAGTCAGTTCCAATTTAAAAACTAGTGCGAAAGGGACTGGAGAGACGGCTCTACTGTTAAGCTCATTGGTTGCTCTTCCAGAGAACCTTGCATTGATTCCCAGTACCTGCATGGCAGTTCACAGCCATCTGTAACTCCAGTTCCAGGGGCTCTGACACCCTCTTCAGTCCTGTGAACATCAGGCATGCACTTGGTGCATAGACTTGTGATGCAAAACACCCACACCCATATAAACAAATAAAAGATAATATGAAAGATAACTCAATTTTTTTGTATTTTATTGTATTTGCTTCATTAAACTTTTTAGATTAAAGTGTACCTTTATATGCCAGGCAGTGGTGGCACACACCTTTAATCCCAGCATTTAGGAGTCAGAGGCAGTTAGATCTCTGTGACTTTGAGGCCAACCTGGTCTACAGAGCGAGTTCTAGGACAGCCAGGGCTACTTAGAGAAGTTTGTCTTGAAAACAAACAAAACCCAAGAGCATAGTTTTATACTACTCTATTTCCCACTGGAATTCCTTATGTGAAGTTCCTAGTTTTTAAAAGAAACTTCTTTTTATAAAGTGTCTATGGGAGAGGAGTAAATGGAAAGTGTGTGTGGTGGGCCATGCTTATAAACCCAGCACTCAGGAGATAGAGGCAAAAGAATTGTGAGTTGTTTAAAGGCCAGCTTGGGCTACAACATAGTGAGGCTGTTTCTCCAAAAACTGGCCATCAGCATATAATATATGAGAGTGAGAGGTGTACTTTGACAAGAGCCTCAGCGAAAGTTTCTGTTAATCTTTTATTCAGATTGTCATAAAAATAAAAAAATGGAAATTATTTTCTATCTCAGAATAAGGACCATCAAAGTAAAACATGCTGATATCCCCATATTTAGTGCTATTGATTTAATTTTGTCAATCTAGATAAGAAACAGATTTATTATAATGCCATTGAAGGTTTGTACATGAGGTTGGAATGTCATGTCTCAAATGTAAGCGTCACATTGATTAAAATGTTCAGAATAGATGACAGTCTGCATTTTGCATTGTCAGCCTTAATTTGTAGCTTGTTCTGTGCAGTTGAACAGTTTTAAGTTAAAAAAAAAAACCACAAAGCTATTATGATCACCATCACTGAATTATGTCAATATAAATGGGACTGAAGACATAAAATCTGATACAGATTGAAAACCACACTTGATGCGTTACTTTTTCAGTCCACTATGAAGAGCCACACTGTTGTATTTTAGAAGCTGTAACTCTTCTTTCTTGTTCTAGCTTGGTTCAGATTAAGGTGGGTGTTACATCGTGGAAACAGTTTCCAGTGAGTCTGATAAACTAGGAAACTTTGTCTCTTATTTACAAAGCAATAGCTCCTCTATTGCTCTGTTGATAAGCTACTTGTGTGGGGGAGCTTCTTTTTACATTGTCTGTCTTGTGAGGAGTTAGAAAGTTGCCTTTTTTTGGTACAGTGTATATGCTTGGTTTATAGCTTCCTTTCCCCCTGAATTTTTATCTAATTGCCATTATATTTAATTTTCTGGATTAAGCATATTTTCTTAGTATACTATGGCTTCTGGGAATATTCAGTTTTTTATTGTGATTTTATGTGCTTATGTTTGTAGAGGAGTTCTATGGCTCACATGCAGTACTAATTCCCACCAGAAGGGCTCTTAATCAGTTCTGAGCAGGGTCTTGCTCTGTAACCCAGACTGGCCTCGAACTTGCAGCTGTCCTCTTGCCTCAGCTTCCAAATAGTGAGATTACGGGTGTGAACCACCACACCTGGCTTCCAGATGTTCCTGGATGTTTCTGTGTCTCTGCAGCAGGCGTGTACAGGGGTAAAGAAAGCATGTCTGATTTCTGGTATTCTCTCTCTTTTAAATTTAATGTTTTAAGGAATCAAATCAAAGGTAGATGAGCTAAAAGCGGCCTATGACCGAGAGGAGTCTCCAAACTTGGAAGAATATGAGCCTAACACTGTAGCCAGTTTGCTGAAGCAGTATTTGCGAGACCTTCCAGAGAATTTGCTTACCAAAGAGCTTATGCCCCGATTTGAAGAGGCTTGTGGGAGGACCACAGAGATGGAGAAAGTACAGGAATTCCAGCGCTTGCTCAAGGAACTGCCAGAATGTAACCACCTTCTGATTTCCTGGCTCATTGTGCACATGGACCACGTCATTGCAAAGGAGCTAGAGACGAAAATGAATATCCAGAACATCTCCATAGTACTTAGCCCAACCGTCCAGGTATGGGTCCTGTCTTCACGCCCCTTTGGTTGTCGACACTGGGAAATTAGCGAGCAATCTGTTGTCAAAGTGTCTGTGAAACATTGACTCCGAGAAGGCGAATGGGTAACCCAGACATAACGTATCTGGCATTCGTTTCTGTTTGTATGTAGGAATTGCATGTGTGTGGCTGCACATGTAGGTGTATGCATATTTATGTGGACGTTGTAGGACAAACTCAAGTATTGTTCCTTAGATACTAACCATCTACCTTTCCCCCCTCCTTTAGACAGTGTCTCTCACTGGCCTAAACTGACAAATAGGCTAAGCTGGCTGGCCAGCAAACCGCAGGGACCCTCCTGTCCCTGCCTCCCCAGCACTGGAGTGCAAGTGTTCACAGCTATATACATGTGAACTGGGGAGATGGAGCTCAGGCCCTCATGCCTGCACGATAGGTGCTCTAGTGACTAAGCTGTCTTCCTGCCTCCTGTCCCCTCATCGCTGCTCAGTGATGTTATCCAAGACTGTGTTTGCCTTTATAGTAAATGATATTTTACTGCATCAAAAGAAAAGAGGAGATAGTAGGTCTAATTTTTTTGTTTGTTTGTTTTGGTGTTTTGAGACAGGGTTTTTCTGGGTAAATCTGGCCATCTTGGAACTCACTGTGTAGATCAGGCTAGTCTTGAACTCAGAGATCTTCCTGCCTCTGCCTCCTGAATGCTGGGATTAAAGGCGTGCACCAACATTGCCCGGGAAACAAACCGTTTCTTAAATTTCTCAAATATCAATTTTGTTAGCCTGGGTTTCAGAATTTGGTCAATACTACATTGTTACTCATTGCCATAACATGGGTGCTTATACCACAGAAGCTCTAGGGGAATTTTAAGAGAAAGTTTGAGCCAGGAAAAAACTTGTCTCCGTTGTTCAGCCATCCTGCAGCCCTGACTTCCTAGTCTGGGAATCATGGAATGCTGATGCACGCCCCACGAGACTGCCAGCTCTGTACACCTGCAGGTGCTCCACCACCCAGCTGTGTGTGAAAGGTCTCAAATACAGTGGAGAGGATCATTAGGTAGTTAAAGCCAGCTAATAGGTGACAGGAAGTGCAAATTGGTGGTAATGTGTTCCGTGTCCTTTCCAGGCTTTTTCCCTTATAGTGCTTGAGACGTGATTGTGTGAGGCTTTCGTATTCTCTGCTTACACTGACCGTTAGTTAGTAAAGTCCGTTTTGTCTCTGCTGTGGAGTTTCCTTTCCGTGTCCAGGATTAACGGACGCACTGGGACCGGTGCCGATGGAGTAAAAGATCTCCTCAGCGGTTTTATGAACTCTGTGCCTCTTTTCTACAGATCAGCAACCGTGTCCTGTACGTGCTTTTCACACATGTGCAAGAGCTCTTTGGCACCGTGGTCCTAAAGCAGGTGACAAGACCGCTGCGCTGGTCCAACATGGCCACAATGCCCACACTGCCGGAGACCCCGGCAGGCATCAAGGAGGAGATCAGGAGACAGGTGTGTACCTGGCCCCGCCCCTGCCCGTTCTGACCCCACCCTCTCCTTGCCTGTCCTTGCCCGCCTCTGTGCTGGCCACATGAACTGTAGCTTCCTGAGTAGTGTGGTTCCTGTGTGCCTTCCTCCATCTCCTGGTGCAGAGTTCTCTGCAGCGCTGGGGATGGAGCCCAGGCTTGATGGAAGCCCTCCGCTCCTCCCACGGAACTCCGCCCTGTCTTGGGAACATGCTCTTCATGGCACATTTTTCAGCTGACCCTAGTTCACACCACATAAGTAAACAACCGTGGTGGGAACAGCACAGGATTTTAAACTGGAAGAATTGGTTTTAAGCTCCTGCTCTGCTCATTCCTGACATGCTAATTTTAGGCAAATTGTTCAACATTCTTAAGCCTTGGTCTTCTCATTTTAAAATGGTTGAGCTCCGGAATTAATGTGAGGGATAATACCTGGAAGGAATCACTACAGCCAGGATCTCAAAAATGTGCTGTTATCCATCATATTTTACAGCTAAAATACTGGAAAGGGAAGTTTTAGTAATTTACTCTGGCATAATTTCTAGACTATGGAACTAATCTTTAGCTCAAAATTTGAACTTTCCCACTCTGCTGCTTTGATATAAAGGAAATCCAGTAAATGCATGTGTGTGTGCGTGTTTGTGTGTTTGTGTGGGGTGTGTGTGTGTGTGTAGGGAAAAGATGGAGAGACTGAGACGACTTGGTAAGAAATTCAAGACTGAATAAAAAGCTTGCATACATTGTGTTTGCATGAACATGGTCACATGCCTGCTTTTCTGCGCGTTCTCCTGTCAGCTGCTGTGAGGAGGAAACAGAAAGGGATGTGCATCGATTGCTGTTGAACTACGAAAACACATGAATGGGGGTGGGTTTGCAAGTCAGCGGCAGCCTTTAAAAGTTGGCACTGTTTCCCTCAGAGAGCTGGTTCTCCATGTGGAAGTCGCACGTGCTGCCTTTAGACCACAAGACACTGAACGCTTTCCGTGTGTCCTTTTGTTTTCTAGGAGTTTCTTTTGAATTGTTTACATCGAGATCTGCAGGGTGGGATAAAGGACTTATCTAAAGAAGAAAGATTATGGGAAGTACAAAGGATTCTGACTGCCCTCAAGAGAAAACTGAGGGAAGCTAAAAGACAAGTGAGTTACTGGCTTACACCCTGTGTCTCCAAAGGTGGAGTGTGGGAGAGTTCTGTACACTGCCTTGGAACAGACCTTCTCGGACTGCAGCCCCAAGTCGTGACACAGAGATTTAATATCGCTGGGAGTGCTCGGCCTTACCTTATGCTTGTCCCACTAGCTCTTGTAACTTCATTTCTCCTGTTTCCCTTCAGCAGCAGTTTGACTTGAAAATGTTTACCTTTCTTTCATTCTCTATGTCCTGCTTTATTGCTCCCTCTGTGTCTGTTTGGCAGCTGCCTGGCTGACCCCAGGCATTTCCCTCTTTTTCTCCCCCATTTTCTCTCTTGAGCCTAGATTCCTTCTCCTACTTAGTCTCTCTGCCCTGCCAGCCCCGCCTATCCCTCTCCTGCCTACCTATTGGCCCTTCGGCTCTTTATTAGACCAGTCATGTGCCCTAGGCAGGCAAGGTGAAACAAATGGCAATACATCTTACATAGTTAAACAAATGCAGCATAAACAAATACAACACACCGTTACATAGTTTAAGTAATATTCTGCAACATAAACAAATGTAACACATCTTTACATTGTTGTAAGTTATTTCTTTTAAAAGTAATAGGTACATGATTGTTGACATTCTCTAGTGAGAAATTTATTCACAAATGTTTCTTGGGCTTTGTTATTCATATTTTAGCTTGGTAGAAATCAAATGTTTCATTAAGTTTAGACTTTTTTTTAATTAAGAAGGTGTTTATTTCTTGCCTGGTTTGTGTGTGTAAACAACTTTCTAAGGGTGAGAAGCAGGCTGGGTGTGAGACCTTTGGAGACTTGAGAGAAGTTTGAAGTTTGAATAGAAACACAGGGATGAAGGCCTAGGAGGATTCCATTCAGCAGGGGAGGAACTGCGTGCAGCTGCTGCTGCAGCATATAGAGTTCACAGGTCACACTTTGTTTAAGGTGTGACTTTGTTTAGGTCGCACTAGTTTAAGGTGCGAGGCTTGGTTCTGGACTCAGTTTCCTGGCCTCAGTTTCCTGGCCTCACCAAAGCTAAAATACACATTCTCAGAAGTTCTTGCAGTCTACATGCAGATCCAGCAACAAGATTTAAGCATCACACTCTACAGAGACATTGACTAGAAAGAAAGAAAGAAAGAAAGAAAGAAAGAAAGAAAGAAAGAAAGAAAGAAAGAAAGAAAGAAAGAAAGAAGATGGAGAATTGATTGAGGAATAACATCCAACAAATGCCTTCCAGCCTCTATATACATGCACCCAAGTCCACAAATGCGCACACATGCACATATAGAATTCTGGATTGAAACCAGAGGCAGTATGGCAGTTTGAAAAGGATGAATATCTTCTTTTTATTAGCTTGTATTTCTTCCCCTACCATTCCCTCTTCTTGCTTATTTTTTTTTTTTGTAGCTGCACACCCGGATTCCATCGTGTTGACTTCACCTTTGAGGGTGAAATGACTTAGAGACAGAAGTAGCATCATTCAGTGGATCAGTGACTAAAAATAAGAAAAATACAGTATCAATTTAAACCACGATATCAACTGGTCACTTTCTTAGAAAAGTAAACATGATTGCTTATTGTGTAACCCAGAAATTTGTCCTCTAAGAGAGCAGCAGCCCTTAAGCCTTCATAGAGTACCTGTGAAATGTTCATAACAGCAGAAAGCAGCAGAGGCCCCAGCCTTCTGGCGAGTACATCCACGCCCTGGCCATCGCTCAGCTACTCACATCAGCACAGTAGACAGAAACATCTTAAGCTAAGCGTGCAGCCCGAGAGCCTGCTGACTGATGGAGTCAGCGCATCCGAAACGGAAGAGAGACTGTAGGGATAGAAAGCAGGTCTGTAGTTGCTGGGTGTCAGCAGATAGTGGAGCCAAGGGGATGTTTTTCTAACAAGGGCTGGCAGCTACTTGATTGTGTGTGTGTGTGTGTGTGTGTGTGTGTGTGTGGTAAAATTGGTTAAATCAGGCTTAGAACTGACGGCCCTAGTAGCCCCTTAAAGGCATCACACGTGGTGCTGAAGTAGTGAGCGAATTCATGAGAGCTGAGCATTCTTCATAGTGCGGCCACAGACTGTGCTCTTTTCTTACCTTTAAATTTTTATTATTTATTTGTGTGTTAGTGTGCACTTGTGTGTATGGACATGCCACGGTGTGCATGTGGACAACCAAGGACAACGTGCAGGAATCAGTGTTCTTCGTCATGTGGGTTCCAGGGAGGGGATGAATTCAGGCTGCCAGGCTTCCTGACAGCAAATGTCTTTATCACTGAACTACCTCCTTTTATATTCTTGTTTTGATTTGTGTTTGTGGGTTTGTTTTTTGTGACAAGGTCTTTTTATGCCATCCTGTCCTGGAATTCACTCTGTAGACCAGACTGGCCTCAAACTCACAGAGATTCTCCTGTCTCTGCCTCCCAAGATCTGAGGTTAAAGGTGTGCGCCACCACCATGCCTGGTTCTACTCACGTTATTTTCTAAGCCCACATTATTTTCTATGTTAGCAAATGCCCGTCCATCCTGTTACGTAGTGCCCCTGATGACTGCTGGGATTTTCTTTAATTTTGGTAGGTTAAGAGGGATGTTTGTTGACTTTTTTAGACATGTGCTGAACAGTTAGTTCATTTGTCTGCTTTGACAGGAGTGTGAAACCAAGATTGCACAGGAGATAGCCAGTCTTTCGAAAGAGGACGTTTCCAAAGAAGAAATGAATGAAAATGAGGAAGTTATAAATATCCTCCTTGCCCAGGTAAGCTAAACTCTTTTAATTTCTGAGGTCATTTATTGGTCCATTTTTTCAAATAGAAGCTCAACTATAGACTTTTTAAACCAAAATTGTAAAGTGACTCCTAAGGACTTGTGATCTGTGGCCCTGCCCTGTGTAGTGTTTGTGTGGAGGAGAAGCGGCCTTCTGTCTAGTTTCTTAGTTTTGTTTAGTTCACAAGTAAGTTTATGTGTAGGCTTTTTTCTGGATTTACAGGTGTCAGCGAGAACAGGAGAGAATAAAGTTCCACATTATTTCCTTCAAGGTTTTCCGTCTGAGATTTCTTGGAATATTAACCACATAGGTATCCCGAGGCAAAGGGAAAATGTCTGTGTGTTTAAACATGGAAGAGAAGTAACTTTCTTAATAGCTTTTCCGTACTTACTGAATCATGACCATGGTGCCTTCCCTCCCCCCTTCTTTGGAAAGATGCTGAAGCTTTTGTCTCCAGCTCCTCATTCCCGCTGACTGCTTTCCCCAGGCTGGGGGACCCTGGATGTGTGAAGATAGAGGTTCTCTCCATATGATTATCCGTCAAGCAGATCAGGATGGTTAACTTGTCAAGTAGAGTTCTTTCTTTTATCTGGAGGGCGTGGCCAAGTGCAGCGAGGAAGTAAGATCTGTAACTTTCCTTCTCTGGTCTGCCTTCCACTGACGCTGGAACCAGCCACACCATCATCTCTTCGGGTCCTTCTTTTCCTAGTGACCGTGAATACTGAGAGACAGAAAGCCAAAGCAGATGGTTTTTAGAGTGTGCTTTTTATTTGTGTGTATGTGTTGCTCACACATGCTCAGGTACCTGCTGAGGCCAGAAAAGGGTGTTGGATCCCCTAAAGCTGGTTCCATATGGTTGTGGGTACCCCAGTGTCAGTGCTGAGGGCTGAACTGGGTTCTCTGTAAGAAGAGCAAGTACTCCTAACTGCTAAGCAATCTGTTTAGCCCCCGGGAATCGGAAGCAGATTTTGACTTTAATCCTTGGTGTTAGAGTGGTAGGCTCATAGGGAGCCATGCAAAAGGAACACAACAGGTTCTTGCATATACCCTGTTGTTGTGGAGAGTCTAGACAGTCTCTCAAAATAACTGTAACCTTTCTTGATTCTGAGGAAATAGTGTGGGTTTGGTTGAAGTAACTCATGTTCAGCACCAAGCTGGTGGTGATGGAAAGGGGGCACTGCCTCCACCAGAACTCGGTGTCTGTGATCGTTTCAGGAGAACGAGATCTTGACCGAGCAGGAGGAGCTCCTGGCCATGGAGCAGTTTCTGCGGCGTCAGATCGCTTCAGAGAAGGAAGAGATTGAGCGCCTCCGAGCTGAGATTGCAGAGATCCAGAGGTAAAGGAGAGCTGTGGCATGGAAGTTCCCGCCATGTTGGTTCTAACTGAACAGAATTGTTTAGACATTCCTGTGAAGGAACTAGGCTTCTGAATTAGTCACTTCAAGCTTCTTATCAGGTCTTAAAACAGCGCAGGTAAATTCCTGAGCATGGGAGACCTCAGAGAGCTGGCCACCAAGCCACAGTAGAGCCCCTTGTCTCTTCACAGTCGCCAGCAGCACGGCCGGAGCGAGACGGAGGAGTGCTCCTCAGCGAGCGAGAGTGAGAGCGAGGACGAGGAGGAGCTGCAGACCATCCTGGAGGACTTGCAGAGACAGAACGAAGAGCTAGAAGTGAGTTTGCGTGGACACTAGCCAGAAATCGGCAGTTTCTAAAATGTGCTCGAGACTGCCTGTTTTCCTACTGCAGACTTGTAGAGAGGAGGCAAGGGCCTTCTTACCTAGCATGAAATGTGTGATCTTGGCTGCCTGAAGTGTGGTAGCCTTGACCGTAGCGCACAAATGGACCTTTCCCTTGCATGGGCTAGCCCTTCCACTGGCAGAGATGAGGTGCAAGTGGTAAAGTGAGTCACAGTTGTCTTGTAGGCCTTGTGCCACAAAGTCGGTGTGACAGAAAGCTCTGGGCAGCAGCTGTGCTGGGAAGAGAACGTTGATCTAAAGGATCTCCTTTCTTATCCAAAATAAAATGTTGTCTTTTGTGGTAGGACCCAGTGAGCAGAGGGACAGCTTGCTTTATTCATGGTCATTGAGCTGCCAAGCAAAGCGCAGCCACGCCCATGTGGGTGTCAAGAGTTGCACAGAATGTGGGTCTAGGGACACACATCTATAATCCAGTACTCACGAGGCAGAGGCCGTGAATTTCTAAGTTGGAGGCCAACCTAGTCTACAGAGTTAATTCCAGGACAGTTGGGTTCAAAAAACAACAAGAAAAGATCTGAAAACTATCATTTTAGGGGCTGGAAGATGGCTCAGCAGTTGAGAGCCCGGTCCTCTTCCAGAGGACCCAGGTTCAATTTCTAGCACCCACATGGCAGCTCACAACTGTCTGTAACTCTAGTCCCAGGGGATCTGATACTTTCACGATAAATATACATGCAGGCAAAACACCAATGCACATAAAAGTAAATAAAATTTAAAAAGAGATATTTAAGAATTGCCCAGGACCTCTGCCCTTCTGCTGTCTGTGTGGAGGGTGGGCAGAGAGGAGGCTGCTGATGTCAGAAACACCTGTTGCTGCAGGAGTCCGTCCCAGGGGAGAGGCGCAGGGATCCAGGGAGGTGGCCCAGCAGGTGAACATGCTGCTCTGCAGCTGAGGACCTGGGTTAGAGGAGGACAGCGTCCTCCTGCAGGACAAGTTGTCCTCTCACCCCACGTGCATGCACCGCATATCCATGCCTATTAAGTGATCCCAGCACTCAGGAAGGCAGAGGCAGTTGGGACTCCATGAGTCTGAGGCCAGCCTGGTCTACACAGTGAGACCTTGTTTAAAACAAAAACAGGAAAGGAAATAAGCAGAAATGAGATGTGGGTCTTTGGAGAGTCTGCTGTTTAGAAGACAGCATTGACACATTAGTTTGATCTCTTCATTTTACTGAACAGGAAGACAAATGGCAGAATCAGCATTAGCGTGTTATTGTTCGGATTGTGTAGGCCCATTATTCACACAGCTTTACCATTTGGGGCCAAAGTGGCTGCCCTGAGTCTTGCCATGTATTAGTAGGGGAGGGAAGGGTCCAGGACACCCAGTGTCATGTCAGGGCGTACAAGAGGAGCTTATCCTCGTCTCAACCCATTTGAACAAGGGTCTAGTCACATGGCATACCCACCCAGCTGCTTAGGATGCTGGGAAATACTAAGGATGAAGAGAGGGCTCTGAAGGATGGAGGCAGTTGCTGCCAGAAAAAGACTGCCAAGAGCCTGGGATTAGCTGCTCTTGAATTATCCAAACTCTGCTGAATGAGGGAGTGTACATCATTTAGAAGTGAGCATGGTTTCCTATAGACTTTTAAGTAGCACATTTCGAATGTAGTCATAAAGACGGATTTTGATATGGAAAAGAGTCGCAGCTCCAATTCCCTCTCCTAATTGCTGCTAAAATTATCTTTGTACTCTCCTTGAAGTCTGTTCAGAAAACAGTATAAGAAAAAAAGCCCTTTTAACCACTAAAATACTTTCTAGAACAACTGTTTCTGTTGACTCCTTGTTTTCTAGATGTGCTTACTCCTTCGTAACTCCAGGCAGAGTTTATATTCTCCCCCATTCAGAGCTGTATTTATCTGGTCATTTGCATATTCATGTTTGTGTCTTCCGTTGCACCGGCCAGGTTGGCTAAAATAGAAGTAGATCCTTGTGTGGATGGCTTGCAGCTTGTGCTCTGCCTTGATTCCTCGTTCTTCTGGCCTTGCTTAAGAGGTGACTGCCCTTTTTGTCGTTCCCTAAGATAAAGAACAACCACCTGAACCAGGCAGTCCATGAGGAGCGGGAAGCCATCATTGAGCTGCGTGTGCAGCTCCGACTGCTCCAGATGCAGCGAGCCAAGTCTGAGCAGCAGCTGCAGGAGGACGAGGAGCCTGAGAGGCGAGGGGGCATAGGCCCGCCGCCCTATGATGGTGTCCTCGAGGTCAAAGCAGCTAAGGAGCAGGTGAAGCCCTCCCCCAGCAAAGACCGGAAGGAGACGCCCATCTGAACTGCCTGCCAGGCCCTGTGCGTCTTACTGTAAGCGAGTCAGCGGACTCTGCTGCTGTACATGCTGTAGAGGTTCTCAGAGATGCTTCCTCTTGCACACGTCTGACTCCTCGTCAGGCTCAGGTCCTGGGAGGGTGAAGCAGTGGACACACCAGAGGCTTACAGGGAACACATGAGTTTCCAGATAGTGTCAGCTCATTTGAAAATTAATTTTCTTTGTTAAAAATAACTATTTTAACCCTTGAGTGGCTTCTTTTTAAACCAAAAATCGTCTTTCTTTGCTTTTTTTTTTTTTTTTTTTTTTTTTTTTTTTTTTTATCTTTTATCACAGCAGAATCAGGATCTCTTATCAAAGGGTGGGAACCAAACCAGGTCACTTCTGCACCTGCCTTGTGGACGCTTGTGGTCTCGCCAGCCCCACAGGGTCTCTGGCCACTCTTGCTTGTGCCTTCCACACCTTTTGGTGCAGATTGTTCAGTGGGGAGCTGCCTCATATTTTCTGACTGGCCAAAAAGGCTCTCGCTGGGTGTTCCTTCCCTGCCCTGTACCACTTTGCTTTTACAGTTACAAATCGAGTCCGTCAGTGTGAGTTATCAGGATGGCTGAGTCTGGTGGCAGATAGAAGTTCTGTATGCGTGGAGCCTGCCACCAGACTCGGCAGTGCAGGCCCAGTCACTCACTGCCAGGGATCAGCAAAGGCCTTTTCACTGAGGTGGTCAGAGGTGACCACCTTGACCCTGAGACATTAACACAAAGGATGCGTCTCAAGCCAGAAACCTTTTACATAACTGACCTTCCAGGAAAACCAGACGATTTCAGTTGCTTGCTTGGGCTAGGATGTGCTCACTTCTGCCAGGGTAAGCTAGGTGGATGCTGTCATGCAGAAGCTCTTCCTCATTCACGTCCTCTCCAGGAGCTACTCAGGACTCCTCTGACAGCACTGAGCAGAGGAAAACGTGACAGCTGCAGTTGATCCCACCTGATTTTGCTTCTAGATCAGGTGAACTGCTCCGAGGTGTCTGGGAGGCCTGACTCTGGGCAGCCAGCCAGATTGGCCCCCTTGGGAGGTCCCCTGAGGCCCTGAAGACAAACTCCACACACTAAAGTGAGAAACAGACCCACACGAGGGCTCTAGTCTCCCCTCCTAGTTAGTATTTATTTCAGCACCTGTTTAATGCAATTTTTTTTAGCCTCTACCTATTGCACTGTTGTGACTTGTTGGCCATTATTTGATTTTTGTACGAAAAAAAAGCTTTGTTATAGAAATCAGCATACTATTTTTTTAAATCTGGAGAGAAGATATTATGGTGACTGGAAATATGGTCAGGTGTCAAATATAAATGTATAAATGCCTTGCTGTGTCCTGTCAGACATACTACATTCATTTTATATTTGCTGGCATATTGAAGACTTCTTTTTGTTTGTGTAAACTCTAATTTCTATCAAGGTATCATGGGTTTTTAAAATTAGTATTTCATTACAAATGTCTCAATGTTGGTTAACTAACTTTTGCCAGGATCGATATTGATCAAGGAAATAAATTCAACAGCCATTTGAAAAGAAAAGTTTTTCTTGTCCACTGTTTTCTTTGAACTAATTGCATGCCCGCAGCTGCCACAGAGTTGGCACAGGAGCTTCATCCAGGTTGAGTGATGAGATGTTATTCCCTGTGCTCCTCACCAGAGCAATGCAGACCGTGTGGTCCTGCTTGTGCTTCCATCCTTCGTCTCACCCGTGCCTGTTGCTGATCCAGCTGCCCACAGGCTCAGTCTGCAGTTCCTGAACTCTGACAGTTTCCTGATGCTGTTGGGAAAGCAAGCTCTGCCTTCCAGGTCAAGTCCAGGCCCATCTTGGCCCTGGTTGTTGGCGTTTACAGAGGTTTGCATTTTAAATATGAAATGAGGACTTAGAACAGTTAGCATGCTGGGAATGGACAGGTCTAGAATAAAACAGCCTTCTCATTTTTTGTGTGTGTGGGGGGGGTACTTAAATTCCACAATTAAAATATCTAATATTTAAAGCATGACAAATATCTGGATTCTCTATTTTGTATAGTTAAACTATACAACAAAATTTATGTAGGTGACTTGGTTTCCAGACACCCTGATGCGATATTTAACTTCAGAGATCTGAGATAGAAGGGTGAGGATGTGGATCAACTCCCAACCAGGAACCATGGCTTTTATGGTGGTCAGCTTTTTACTGCAGATGTTTCTCATGGACTGGAGCCGGCATGAAGGGTAAGTGCTTGTACAAGTATGAAGACCTGAGTTCAGTTCTCAGGACCCACATAAAAGCTGGGTGTGGGTTGGGGAGATAGTTTAGTGTATCACTAACGTGTTTGCCATGCATGCATGAAGACCTGAATATAGATCCCTAGTATCCACATAGGAAGCCAGGAGTGGTGGAAACATCTGTAATTCTTTCTCTGCAGAGGTGCAAATAGGAGGACCCCCTACGTTTGCTAGCTAGTTTAGGTAAGTCAGTGAGCTTTGGGTTCAGTGGGAGACCCTATCTCAAAAAACAAGGTGGAACTAATATCAACCTCTTACTCCATATGGATGTGTACACAACAGCACATTTGTACACACACAAAGCCAGACTTCGTGGTGCATGCTTGTGACCCCAGTACTGGGGAGGCAGAGGGAGGTAGATCTCTGGAGCTTGCTAATCAACCAGCCTAGTCTAAGCAGTTTGACAGTGAGAAACCCTGTCTAAAGAAACAAGATGATTGAGTGAGGAGCAACACCCAAGGGTGACGTCTTGCCTCCAAAGACATGTGCACCTGCAGGAAAAAGAGCACCTCCTACATGTCCATGAATGTACATGCAAAATGTTTCTGTATCATAAATATTAGAATATCTAAAAAGAGCAGGCTAAGGAGATGGTTCATTCCATAAAGTGCTTGCTGTACAAGCATCTGGATCTGTTTGAGTCCCTCATTACCTATGTAAAAAGCCAAGCACGTTTTACATGGTATTTGCTTGGCAGCCCAGTGCTGGGGAGGCAAAGACGGAGGATTTCTGGGGCTTCTTGGCCAGTTAGTCTAGCCTGATTGGTGAGTTCCAGGTTCAGTGAGAGACCCTGTCTCAAAAAATAAGGTGGGTGTGATTGAGGAAGACACCCAATGATGGCATCTAGGCTCCACATGCACGTTCAGCCACACCCTCTCCAAAACAAACACACCCTGCTGGTGGATCCAGCTGCAGTCTGGGCTCTATGGAGCTTTTTTTCCAGGGCATTTTGCTGATGTTTCTGTAGTGTCAGCCCTGGGTGTGATGCAAGCTTAGTTGATACTCAATGGAGGCACAAATCAAAGACATGCATCAACTAGGTGAAGAGCTCCTATTAAGATTACACACTTGTAAGGTGAGCATTGTCTCTGGGATGCATAATTAGTCAGTGGTTCTATACTTGAGGTCAGGAGACTCAGGAAACAAGGACCAGGGTCTTTAAATCCCATATGTGGGCTCCCTTTGCAGAGCAGTAAGAAGTTGCTGCTATATTCCCCACTCCCCAGCCTGCAGCTAGATGCTTGTTCCTGTAGTCTGGGACTTTGTCACCACTGACTAGTATCCTCAGTATCACGTCCTCTGGTGATGACTTCAGCAAAACAGTCTTGCCTTTCTCTGCTCCTGGTGTGAGCTTCAGGTTAAGACAAGTTTGGTCTCTGGTAGTGCTGGGGCTTTGGTTTCTCAGCGTGCACAGGTCTCCTGTTAAAACTGGCCTCCGGGGAGATGGCAGGGAATATGTAACTTGCATGCCTTAGTGTGGGTTAAACCTTAGACTGACTTCTCCACCAGGACCTGATCTGTGAATTGTCATTTTATTAGGTTTCATGGTGAAGTGCCGGGTGACAGTCAATACAGCTTCAGCATTTCTTAGTGTGTGCTGTCTTTTTGTGTGTATGATGTGTGTGGATACCAGAGGTTGACATGGGTGTTGTTCCTGAATTGTTTGCTACGTTTTATTATTAAGTACCTTTATCATAGCAAGTATATATTTATTAAATGAATAAGGGTCTTTTGAGGATTAAATTATATATACAGTTTTCAAAAATAACATTCTTAGGGGATTTTATATATATTTTGATTGTATTCATCCCTTTTTATTTAAGAAGAGACTATATTATAGCAGATGCCCTGGTCCTTGGCTCTTAGGATCTTTCTGTGCTCTTATCTGGGGTGTCTTTGAGCCTTAGGTGTGGAGGTTGTGTTACATTGATTAGAAATTGCCATACTGAAATCCAAAGCGACTATACCAGTTTGCACTCCCTCAGCAATGGAGGAGTGTTCCCTTTACTCTACGTCTTCTCCAGCATAAACTATTATCAGTGTTTTTTTTTTTTTTCTTGGCCATTCTTACAGGTGTAAGATGGAATCTCAGAGTTGTTTTGATTTGCATTTCTCTGATGGCTAAGGATGTTGAGCATTTCCTTAAGTGTCTTTCAGCCATTTTAGATTCCTTTGTTGAGAGTTCTCTGTTCAGGTCTGTACTCTATTTTTTTTATTGGATTATTTGTTCTTTTGATGACCAATTTCTTGTGTTCTTTGTATATTTTGGAGATAAACCCTCTGTCTGATGTGGGATTGGTGAAGATCGTTCTCCATTCTGTAGGCTGTGGTTTTGTCTTACTGACCACGACCTTTGCCTTACAGAAGTTTCCCAGTTTCAGGAGGTCCCATTTATTAATTGTTACTCTCAGTGTCTGTTCTACTGGTGTTATATTTAGGAAGTGGTCTCCTGTGCCACTGCATTCAAGTGTACTTCCCACTTTCTTTTCTATGAGGTTCAGTGTGGTTGGATTTATGTTGAGGTCTTTCATCCATTTGGACTTGAGTTTTGTGCATGGCAATAGATATGGGTCTATTTTCATTCTTCTACATGGTGACATCCAGTTATACCAGCACCATTTGTTGAATATGCTTTCTTTTTTCCATTTTATATTTTTAGTGTCTTGGTCAAAAATCAGGTGGTCATAGGTATGTGGGTTAATATCAGGGTCTTTGACTCGATTCCATTGATCCACTTGTCTGTTTTTATGCCAATACCAAGCTGTAGCTCTATAAAGAGTTTGAACTCAGGGGTGGTGATGCCTCCAGAAGTTCCTTTATTGTACAAGGTTGTTTTGGCTATCCTGGGTTTTTTGTTTTTCCATATGAAGTTGAGTACCGTTCTTTCAAGTTCTATGAAGAATTGTGCTGGGATTTTGATGGGGATTGCGTTGAATCTGTAGATTGTTTTTGGTAAGATTGCCATTTTTACTATGTTAATCCTACCTATCCATGAGCATGGAAGATCTGTCCATTTTCTGATTTCTTCTTCTTCAATTTCTTTCTTTAAAGACTTAAAGTTCTTGTTGAACAGGTCTTTCACTTGTTTAGTTAGAATTACCCCCAAGATATTTTATGTTGTTTGTGGCTGTTGTGAAGGGTGATGTTTCTCTGATTTCTTTCTTAGTCCCCTTATTATCTGTATATAGGAGGGCTACTGACTTTTTTTTTTTTTAGTTAATCTTGTATCCTGCCACATTACTGAAGATGTTTATTATCAGATGTAGGAGTTCCCTGGTAGAATTTTTGGGGTCACTTATATATACTATCATATCATCAGCAAATAGCCAAAGTTTGACTTCCTTTTCAGTTTGTATCCCATCCCTTTGATCTCCTTTTGTTGTCTTATTACTCTAGCTAGAGCTTTGAGTATTGAATAGATATGGAGAGAATGGACAGCCTTGTTTATAGAGGAATTGCTTTGAATTTCTCTTCATTTACTTTGATATTGGTTGTTAGCTTGCTGTAAATTGCCTTTCCTTTGTTTAGGAATGTGCCTTGTATCCCTGATCTCTCCCGAAGACTTTCATCATTGTCAAAGGCTTTTTCTGCATCTAATGAGGTGATCATGTGGTGTTTTTTTTTCTCTCTGTTTGCTTATATGATGGGTTACATTGACAGATTTTCATATGTTGTACTATCCCCGCATCTGTGGGCTGAAGCCTACTTGATCATGGTGTATGATTTTTCTGATGTGTTCTTGGATTAGGTTTGCCACTATTTTATTATTTTTGCATCAATGTTCATGAGTGAGATTTGTCTGTAATTTTTTTTCTTAGTTGTATCTTTGTGTGGTTTGGGTATCAGGGTAACTATAGCCTCATAAAAAGAGTTTGGCAATGTTTTTTCTGCTTCTATTGTGTGGAATAGTTTGAGGAATATTGATATTAGTTCTTTGAAATTCTGATAGAATTCTGCGCTGAAATCATCTGGTCCTGGGTTTTTGGGGACTGGCGGGGGAGACTTTCGATGACTGCTTCTCTTTTAGAGGTTCCAGGTCTTTTTAAATTGTTTATTTTGATTGTGTTTTGGTCTGTGGTATCTATCCAGAAAATTGTCCATTTCTTTAGATTTTCCAAAATTTGTGGAGTACAGGTTTTTGAAGTATGACCTAATGATTCTTTGGTTTTCCTTAGTGTCTGTTATGTTTCCCTTTTCATTTCTGGTTTTGTTAATTTGGATATTCTCTCTCTGCCTGGTTAGTTTGGCTAAGGGTTTGTCTTTTCTCATTTTACATATCAATCCCAGTTCCCACTTCTTTCCTCCTCTCCCTCCACCTTCAGCCTGATCTGACCCTGGGCTTTTTTTTTTTTTTTTTTTTTTTTTTTTTTTGGTTGGGAGGCTTTTGAAGACTGTTTCTATTTCCTTATGGGTTATATGTCTATTTGTTTATCTGGTCTTGATTTAATTTTGGTATGCGATACCTATCCAGAAAATTGTCCATTTTCTTTAAATCTTTCAATTTTGTGGAGTATAGGTTTTTGAAGTATGACCTGATGATTCTCTGGATTTCCTCAGTGGCTGTTGTTATGTCCTCCTTTTCGTTATAAATATATTCTCTCTCTGCCTTTTGGTTAGTTTGGATAAAGGTTTGCCAATTTACCTGATTTTTCTCAAAGAACCAGCTCTTTGTCTCATTGATTCTATTGTTTTTATTTTATTGATTTCAGCCCACAATTTGATTATTTCCCGCTGTCTACTCCTCTTGGGTGAGTCTGCTTCTTTTTGTTCTAGAGCTGTTAAGTTGCTAGTGTGTGGTTTCTCCAGCTTTTATGTAGTCATTTAGTGCTATAAACTTTCCTCTTGGCACTGCTTTCATTGTGTCCCATAAATTTTGGTATGCTGTGCGGTCATTTTCATTAAAATTTAGGAAGTCTTACCTATTTCTTCCTAGACCCAGTGATGATTCAGTTGAGCATTGTTCAATTTCCATGTGTTTGTGGGCTTTCTGGAATTAGTGTTGCTGCTGAATTCTAACTTTAAGCCATTGTGATCCAATACGATACATGGGGTTATTCCAGTTTATCTTTTGTATCTGTTGAGGCTTGCTTTGTTCCTGAATATGTGGTCCGTTTCAGAGGTTTCAGAGGTGCTGAGAAGAAGGTATATTTTTTGTGTTTGGGCAGAATGTTTTATAGATATTAAGTTCATTTGAGTCATAACATCTGTTAGTTAGTTCCCTTATTTCTCCGTTAAATTTGTCTGGCCGTCCTGTCCAGTGGTGAGAGTGGGGTGTTGATGTCTCCCACTATTAATATTTGGGGCTTGATGTATGATTTAAGCTTTAGTAATGTTTCTTTTACAAATGTGGGTGCCCTTTTATTTTGGGCATAAATGTTCAGAATTGAGACTTCATCTTGATGGTTTTTTCCTGTGACTAATATGAAATGACCTTCTTCTTTTGACTAATTTTAGTTTGAAGCCTATTTTATTAGATACTAGGATAGCTATACCAGCTTGTTTCTTAGGTCCATTTGATTATTTTCAATCTATGGTGAATAAAAGCTTTGCTGCGTATAGTAGCTGGGCTGGCATCCGTGGTCTCTTAGTGTCTGCAGAATGTCTATATAGAACTTCCTGGCTTTCAGAGTTTCCATTGAGAAGTCAGGTGTAATTCTGATAGGTCTGCCTTTATAAGTTACTTGACCTTTTTCTCTGCAGCTCTTAATATTTTTCCTTTATTCTGTTTTTTTGTGTGTTTGTGTGTGTGTGTTTTGATTGTTATATGGTATTGGGGCATTTTTTTTTGTCCGCTATGTGTTCTATAAGCTTTTTGTATTTTCATAGGCATGTCTTTCTTGAGGTTGGGAAAGTTTTCATCTATGATTTTGTTGAATATATTTTCTGTGCCTTTGAATTGGACTTTTCCTTCTTCTATCCCTATTATCCTTACTTAGGTTTGATCTTTTCATGATTTCCCAGATGTCCTGGATATTTTGTGTTAAGAATTTCTTGGATTTAACATTTTCTTTGACCATGAATCTATTTCCTCTATTGTATCTTCAGCACCGGAGATTTCTCTCTTCCATCTCATTCTGTTGTTTATGCTTGCATTTGTGGTATTCATATTGATTCGAGATTGGCTGGCCAATGAGCTTTTGGGAGTCTGCTTATTTGCTTCCCACATGCCCCCGCAGCAGGGTTATAGGCACACACTATTGTTGGGTGTATATGTAAAATTTTACATGTAAAATCCTGGGCATTGGAACCTAAGTCCTTGTGCTGTCAGACCAACCTGATACCCGTCCACCCTTTTCCAGATGGCGGCATCTGTCACTACGGCTTGAGGTGAGAAACTAGTGTGTTTCCCCACTCACCCTGGTCCCAGGGCTCTAGCAGAGTCAGAGCAGGTGAATATGGAGGAACATGGTGGTTCTCACTGAGTTGCATGCCCATACTTCTAGCTGCTGTCTGAGGCTGTGGCCTGTAGATCCAGGCAAGGCAGTGCTGAATATTCCAGCTCTAAGTAGAGAAAGCAATAATCCTTTTGTGGGAGGTGTCTTTAGCTGCAAAGGTCCACCAGATGTCTTGAATTTCTCACATAGACATATATTTGCATTAGTGTTCTTTGCTGTCAGACTTAACATGGAAAGGGCAGTTGATGGGAAGAATGGTTACAAATCATGTGGATGGGGCCAGCCATGACCCCATGACAGCCTGGTACCTGAGAGTGGGCCGTGTGCCATCCCTTGGCTTCCTTCTGTTCACTTAGGTTTGCCCTTGTAAAACAGAGCCCCTCCTTATGTCTAAAACTCAGTCACTGAATGTTTTCAGGGTGTTCATAGGACTCTAGTGAGTAGCCTGTGTTTTGATTTGCTACATCTGGCCACCCTGTGGTAGTGTCTCAACTCGTAAATGGTCAGTTGTCTCCACTGCAGAGGTGCTGAGCCTAAGAACTGCTTAACAGTGAGCTAAGTGGAATAGACGGGGCAGTTCGTGGTGTCCTTGGAAACTGAATGGCTCTTGCTGTTCCCCAGGTACTTTCTCGGGGATAGATTTGTCTCCGCCTATTGTGGTCATGTCCGTCTGATCATTGCCAAGTGGGCTACGAACCTGTGCACAGTGCCTTTGAAACACTGATTTGGAGGGCTGGAGAGATGACTTGGGTCAAGAACACTAGCTGTTCCTCTGGAGAACCTGGGTTCAATTCCCAGTACCCATAGGCAGGCTACCTACTATCTGTAAGTCTAGTTCCAAGGGATCCAGCACCCTCTTTTGGCCTCTGCCGGCACTGACCCATGTGGGGCAGACATCCTGCAGTCATGGGTAACATGAAAGTTAAACAACACTGACGTACTTTGTGGGAACACAGAGTAATTGCTTATTGTTCTTTTGTGTACTGCAGGATCCCAGAATCAGACTCGGTGTGGTATCATGCGTCCTGCTAGCCCCACTCCCCTGGCTCTCTGCTGGCATAGCTAGGATTTTGAGGTGTGACTTTAACTGCCCCTCAGTTACCAAGTCCCTAATTCAAAGGCACACTAACATCCCAGGGTAATCTGAGTAAACAGGAGCCGAGAAGGCCAGCAGCCTCGCTCCCCTGCTTTGGATTATGGGCTCCCAGCTCTTCTTTGCCTTTCTTCACCTTGTCTGTGGGGCAGTTGTCATAGAACCTTCCTCTGCTGGAGTGCCTGAGAGCCACGCAGGCCCCAGGGATTCTTTGCTACTTAGAATGAAATTCTAGCAGATGTCTAAGGGCTGGGCCACTCCCCACCCTCAGTTTAGAACCAGGATTTAGTCTTGTGGGAAGAGAGACACTCTGTAGGTTTTCAGGAAGCCACTTTAAACTCAGTGGCCCTGGTCTGTGTGGACCAGAAAGCCTGAGGACAGCTACCAGGGACTGAGGTGGGGGTTGTAAAATGCAGAAGCCATCCATAGTTTTGCGTGCATGCACTTGTTTCCAGGTAGTTTCTTTGCTAGGATGGGCCAGAAGACTGAGTTGGCAGGAGCTTCTTTGCTTATGCTGTGTCTTGTGGAAGCCTGTGTAGAAGCACCATTGGGTTGGAAGCACCTCTCAAAACCTTCCCACTCGAGGCCTGCACCTCTGCCCTGTGCAGCCACTCAGTATCTGTTCCTGATATGCTGAGCATGGCTGATGGTTCAGGCAGGCAATGTTGAGATGCCTCCAGAGAAATAGGACCTCAGCAGCTAGGTGTAAGGTGAGCTGGGGCCATGCTGCCCACTGCCTTTGGAGTAGCCAAAAGAGACAATGAATACAGGTATTCTGTAACAAAGCCTGCCAGCTCTTAGTGTAAAGTTCTAGGGTTAAAACAAACTAGTGTAAGTACTCCAAGACCTCAGGAAGAAAGTTCACGTACCAAATAAGTGGCCATTCTCCTAGACAACCCTGCAAGCAAATAGGAACTGCCAGCAAAGCTGACGTCAGAAGCTGCAAATACTTCCTAAGGGGGCGGGGAAGGAGGTGCAGCTGAAGTGGCCTGGGGAGAGGTGGCCAAGCCAAGTCTGAAATCATGTTTTCTCCACAGTGAGCATAGTGGCAAAAGGGGCTGCAGCAGTACTAAATCCCACACAGCTAAATGACTGACCTTGGTGGCTAGGGAGAGGCAAACTGCTATAGAGCAAAGCCACACCAGCTAGTGCTGACCTTGGTTTCCTGAAAGCCATTCTTTGCCCACCCTTATGTCCCACCCACCTCACAATGTATTCTCAGCAAACTGCTAATCTCAACCAGTCACTAGATAATGAGGCCACACCATTCAGTTTTGTGGTCACTAACCACCCAGTGTTTCCACAACATGGAAAGTGTCATGATTTAGATTTTCCTTTGTCCTGTTGCTAGAAAACCTTCATGAAACTGTTGCCGCATTGGAACATGGTATTTGGGGTAAGCTGAGTTTGTTCCTGGGCCAGAACAGATGTTCACATATAATAATACTTCCTTTTGAGGCGAGGTGCTGAGTTTTTGTGGACATTCACCCACTCCATAGTCCAACAAGGACCTGTCATGGTTCATGGCTGGCTACACAGCATCAGGTAGCTCTAAGGTATTATTTTGAACTGTTCATAAAATGTCAAGGGAATACATTATCCCTTACTCGCTTTTACATCAGGAAAATTTGTTGGCTTTTCCCTGGGAGATGCAGCTGTATGTTTTCTCCCTTAGTTTACTTCCAAGCTCCTACTGCGTCCTGCATCCGGCTGGCCATTCCTGAGCATCTCGCCATGTCAATTGCTGAGGAGCTGATATTAGAAAGTGACATGTATACTGGTTAGTTTTTGTCAACCTTGGTGTATAAAAGAAACAAGTTGAGCCAGGCAGTGATGGCACATGCCTTTCATCCCAGCACTCAGGAGGCAGAGGCAGGCGGATCTCTGAGTTTGAGGCCAGCCTGGTCTACAGGGCGAGTTCCAGCACAGGATCCATAGCTTAAAAAAAAAAGTGGCAGCAGCAGCAAGTTGTGCAAGCCTTGGGAAGCTAGCCAGTAGACAATGCTCCATCACCGTCTGCTTCCCCGTACGCAGTGGTCCTCCATGGTCTGCTTCCCGGTTCACCTTCTGCCTCCCTGTATGCAGTGCTCCACTATGGTCTGCTTCCCTATACACAGTGCTCTTCCACCGTCTGCTTCCCCATACGCAGTACTCCTCCACTCTGCTTCAGTTCCTACCTCCAGGCTCCTGTCCTGGCATCCCTTGATGGTGAATTATGATCTGTCATATGAAACAAACCCTTGCCTTCCCAAGGTGCTTTTGGTCCCAGTGTTTATCACATCAAACCAGTTGGAAGCTGGTCCTGAAGTGGAGCATTGCTGTGGCAGATGTGACTGTGAGGAACTCAGTCTGCAAAAACGGTCAAGAGTTCGGCTTAATGAGCTGTTGTAGTAACTTGGTAAATGCTGTGAGAGATGCAGAGTGGGTTCTGACCTGGGAAGTCTGAGAGTCCCTCAAAGACTATTGCTGTCTGTGTCATTTAGAATACAGTATTTGTGTTCTGGTCAGCTGGGGTTGGAAAATGAGCTGTGATTAACACGGGACCAGTACCACTGAGTGAAATGTTTGCTCTACTGAGACAGCTGATGCTGGTTAGCTCAGGATGAGGACCCAGCATCACTGAGGTCAAGTCTCTGGGAAGTACTTCCTAAGGGTCAGCACCCAGGTGTGGTCCAGGACGGGCAATGCAGCATCACAAGGTTTGGTAGCTCAGCCTAGCAATGGGTCCTGGTTTCGTGGGTGTGAGAGGGTGAGTCAGAGAGCTGCCGAGGTCTGGAATCAGGAGGCTAGGAGGAACTTGTAAAAGTGTTGAAAAATTTAAAGACAGGGCCTCTGTGTGAGACTGAGGACAAAGGAAAGGTTATGGTTGAACGGTGATGTATTTGTGGGTCAGCGAAGGGCTAATTATGCAAGTTTTTTGTCAACTTGACACAAACCGGAGTCACCTGGAAAGGGAAATGCAGGGCATTTCCTTGACTTTTTCAGCCCCATGTCAGTAATGCTGCCCCTCGGACAAGTGGTCCTGGACTGTACAGAACATTCCAGTAAGCACTGTTCCTCCATGGCGCCTGCCCTGACTTCCTTCAAGTTGTTTTGGTCATGAAGATCCTTTTTGTTAGTTTGGATTCACTGGAGAGTAATTCACCAGGAAGGCTTTTTTGTATGCACTGTGTTACGGCTGCTCAACAGTGCAGCGGCCTGTCTTCAGTGACTGCACTGAACTCTGAAGGTAGCCTGAGGTCTAGAGGGATGCCCCAGGAGGTATCAAGCAGCAGGAAGCTGCACCTTTTAGCATAGCAGTCTTAACTCGCCGCAGGTTGCCTTCCTTCACCCTAAAATAGTTTCCATTGCCACTGTCTTCAGAAACTGCACCTGCTAACATCAGTTACAGAACAAAGTTCCGAGGGGCAAAAGTGGATTACTGTTGTAGAACGTGAACTGCAGTCAGAGCAAACGAGGGGAGACGACCCTCTCCCCAAACACAGCTCTGAGCTCTGCTGTTGTCTTCAGAAGTCTGTGAGCCCCAACCCCCACAGCATGGGTCCTGGCCCACCCATGAGTGTTAGTGTGCATTTCTTATCCACACTTTGGCAGTGGGATTTGCCCACACTTCCATTTTTACTGCACAGGCTTGTCTGTGGGAGTTTACATGGAAGCAATCCATGTCTTCTGACAGCAGTTCTGAGCAGTCACTGGGACCGCAGAACGGACAGGGGTTGCACAGCTGGAACTGGAGTCTGCATTGCAGCAGTGTCTTCGCACGCCCTCATGCAATCACACAACTCTGTGGGAAACAGGATTTTTCTAGTTCCCATCTAGATAAGTAAATCGAGACTTGAGGTGTGGCTCTAAATTTCAGGAGCTTCAGGATAAGGTTGCTGATCTCAGCATCCCTGGTCTTTATTTAGGCTGCTGCTGTCTGCCAATGAGTGATGGATGAACACCTGGCAGATTTCAAACAGACTACTGAGCTAGGTAAAGACATATTTTAATCTTTTCCCCCGTCTTATGCTAGCTAAGTAATACAGGTCACACATTACATTTATTTGTAGACATTTAGAAAACAAAGTGGGTGGTATCTCTTTATAGATCCTATTAATAAATTTTATTTGGAACTTGTACCACAACAGTTCTAACAGCATGATTAAGGCTGCACGCCCCAGAGTGGTCACAGGTGTGTGCAGCATGGGACGAAAAGGTTGCACCTCAGAGCTGACCATGATCAAGTTAAAACACCTGACACAATATTCGTGCTAAGAAATTTCCTTCAGGTCATGACCAGCATGAAAGAAATCAGGAGAGAGATTCTGCAAACATCCTGTAAATGTGTACAGCAATGTGCTGCAATAGGAGTCAAAATCAAATTCTATTTAGTGTTAACTTCAAGCCCTTAGGAGAAAAAAAAAAATCTCCTTTGTCATTTATATATGCCAAGAACTATTCACACTGAGGGCTGGGCAGGGCAGCCAAGGAGCTGAACAGGCTCCGCACCTGTAAGGAATGCTTAGGCTAATACTGAAGGTCTTTCCCGTCGTGCACATCCACCTCTGGCCTTGAGAATCTCAATTATCAGCCATTAAATAAAACCAGGAGAAAGCAATGCAGATCTCTGGGAACCTCATCCTTTCCGAAAGGAAAATGCTCTGCCAATTCAAGTCATTCAGTCAGGAAGATGAAGTAACAAGTTAAGGCTTTGGTGACAGTTATAATCCTCTGAGAAATTACTTTCCCTTAAGTCAAGATAAGATAATAGTGTTTACTGTACTTTCTCTTGACTCTTAAAACCACTGGTATTGGGAGTAGGCAACTTGCACCTGCGAATGAGTTGGCAGGAGGAAGGTCCCCCCACAGCTGTCCCAGACTGGTGCAGGGCAGTCAAGCCTGGCTCTGGTAGAAGCAGGAAGGACACGCGATTCTGGGTCTCAGTATGTGGAGGAAGCTGTACTCATTGCATCTTCAGAGACTTTGGTGCTGGACGGGTGAATGCTTGCAAAGTACTTGACGTCACTGTCCCGGTCCATCTGCAGGGCCATGATGGTCTGTTCCACGGCCTCCTGATGGCAGCTGGCAGAGGCCAGGAAGTATTCTGGAAGTGACATGTGCGGTACACAGATTAGTTTTGCAATTTTGGAGCAACATAGTCATGTACAAAAAGCTCGCTGTTTAGTATAGCTCTACCCAAGTATAAGCAACCATGACTCAAATAGTCTGCAACTCATTTGTTGCAAGGAAGAAAAACCACTAGAATCAAAAGATTATAAGATTTATTGTTTTTATAATAGACAAATCTCTTGATAGTGAATTAAGCTCATGCCCAGAAAAGGAAAACTATATGCACCCTTTTTCTGGAAAAATACCAATTTTCTTTAGTCATTTAAAAACGTATACATATTGCACAGACGGAAAGCAGCACCGATTTATTTACATTGTATGAGGTCACTGCAGGGTTCTTTCATGCTTCAGTCATGAATTCACACACTCACCTCAACTTTATGTGCATCTGGAGATGCAGTCAGTACCCAAACCAACAAAACAAATACACGGTTGCCTGTGTCTTGTGCCTGGTGAATGAAGGACAAAGACAAACCTCCTTGACCCTCAGCCTAACAGTCAAGAGGCTATGTAAGCCTTGGCTTATGGAGAGCTCAGAACAACTTTTACGAGTTGGTGCTCTTTTATCCTGTGAGTAATGGGGACTGAACTCAGGTCTTCAGGCTTGTTTAACCTGCAGAACCAGTTTGGCTCCTCCTTTTATTCAAATTATTAAAATTTTGCATATGTATGAATGTGTCTGGGTGTGTGCAAGTATAGGTGCACCCTGTTTGGAGGTCAGATAAACGTTTTCCTTGATTGCACTCCACCTCTTATTGAGACAGACTCACTGAACCTCAGTGGTCTCGTTTTTACCTCAAAGCATTTGAGCACCTGCCCATGCCCACACCCCCTTTTTTACATGGGTTCTTGGAATCAAATGCAGGGCCTCATGCCTGCAGAGCAAAACAGACACTATCATTACCAAACCTTTATGACTACCAGGTTTTGGGCTGGAGAGAGGGCTCCGTGGTTAAGAGCACTGGCTACTCTTCCAGAGGTCCTGGGTTCAATTTCCAGCACCCACTGGCAGTTCAGAACTGTCTGTAACTCCAAGATCTGACACCTTCACACAGACAGGCATAACACCAATGTATATAAACTAAAAATAAATTTAAAGTTTTAAGCTATAAAAATATGCATAGGATTAGCAAAATTTCCACCCACATACCAATATCTTAATTAAAAGACCTTTAGTGTTCTATACACTCTGCAGAAACCAACTTCCCTTCCTGCCAGGCTCTTTATTGCTCAGGTGTGACCCAGAACCTCCTTCCTGCCCACACCATCCTATCACCGCCACCCACCTTTCTCTAGCAGAGTCTGTCGCAGGGTTTTTGCAAGCAGCACTCTAACGTTTGGAACCCTGTCATTGGCCAAGGTCAGCAGATGTGGCATCAGGTGCACAGCAAACTGGTCCATGGGAAGGCAGTCATCTTCAATGACAGTCTGGGGGAAAGAAGCACATGCTTCAGCTGTGGGGCTAGTGCCCAAACCATCATGCAGAGGACAGAGCCCCAAGTGACAACCTAAGTGGTATGGATTTTGGTGTGCATGCTTAGACCAGAACTCAAACCCAAACAGTACATGTATATTGTACGTGCTGGGTAAGGTACCAAATCATGCTTCAGTATGTTTACAACGTTTGAGTCAGGATAAAGAGGGTTGTGTCTACATGGAATGCTGCCCCGTCCTTGATGTTGGTAAAAGCAGTCAGAACCTTTCCTTTTAACTTTAGGGGTTCTTGCCAGTTTGACTTGATCTTTACATCCCTCAGCTACCTTCTCCCATTACATTTAGGTCATTAGGAATCATGGTCCTCCTGCATCTACTTCCCAAGTGCTGAGTGTGTTCCATCCACCATGCTTGGCTTGGCTTCAGTTGCAGTTTTAAATTATGAAGACCAAGGACGGCAGGTCTTTATCTTTATTTCCAACCTGCATTCTGGTGCACACTGTGATGTGTATGGAGTGTTGTGGTAATGTGGGTATGCCAACTGGCTGGAGGAACCAGACAGATGCCTAACTTTGAGAAGCATGCACCTCATGATAGGCAGCCAGATAGTGAGTTCAGTCTTGTGATTAAGGGAGGAGATCCGAGAGAGCAGGGACTGCAAGGAGTCTGACTGCCTGTGTCCAGGCCTTTCTTACCTGGCAGACAAAGACGAAGGCTTGCCGACCAGACCACCTCGGACACCTGCCAAAATTCTCTACCAGCTCATTTATGAGATCTACTCCAAATGTTGGGGGTGTGGCTGTGTGGAGTTTCTTCACCATTTCACTGACCTAAAGGAAGAATAAGGTAAGGCTGGCTCCCATCAGGCCTGTGACTAGACAGCAACGATGGGAAGGCCAGAGAGCTCAAACATACCAACTTGTAGGAAATCCAACGGACTGAAGAAACTTTGTCTGCACACAGATTCAGAGCAATGGGACGCAAGTAATCATAAACATCTCTGGGACTATATAATTCTAGAAGTAAAATCAGCTGTCTACAAAGATATAAATGACAAAAAAATTAAAATTCAACCAAGGTTTAAAAATAAGACAGCAGATTAATTGTGTTGTAACTTTGTAATATCAGACAAGTTCTTATGATCAAGTAGGCTTTTATGCAGAGCAACCTCTAGGCTCGCCTGGAATACACAGAAGAGGACTTCAACAGCAGTGAGTTTGAGGCATACCACATCCCCAAGAATTGGGGGGGGGGGCGGGGGCTTTTTTCTTCTGTGTTGGGACAGCAGCACCAGATGGTTTCCACTTCTGGCCACCAGCATTATATGCCAAGCAAGTTTCTTGTACATATTACCCAGTGTCGGGTATTTTACAAAATGAGCTAAAAGCATTTAGGAATGGGACAGAGCAAAGCACTTCCTTGTCTGTTCACTGGACATCATGCATGGTTTCCCTGCTGCATTGGTTTAGAACAACAAACCTCAGCCTGCGGGCTGTGACCCCTCTAGGGGTAGACTGACCCTTCTCACGGGTTGCCCAAGACCATCCTGCATATCAGATATTTACATTAGAATTCATACCAATAGCAAAGTTACAGTTAAATAGCAACAAAGATAATTTTATAGTTGGGATCACAACATGAGGATCTATATTAAAGGACTGCAACGTTAGGAAGGTTGAGAACCACTGGCTACAGGGTCTGAGACGAGCGAAGAGCACGAGAGAGCTCAGTGGAGAGCTGCAGCAAGCAGCACTAGCCACCACACGGGTCAGGACAGGACTCCATCACTCTTCGGGGCACACCCTATGGGCAACAGGATAAAATGTGCCAGACAATATGAGAAAACCCAGCTCAAGTTGCAGTCGGTGACCAGACAGCTCACAACCACCTGTAACTCCAGTTGGCACGCATGGGGGTGCACTGGTAACACATGAAGACGGAACACTGAAACTAAGGGCCTTCTTTTGATACCAAGCAAACATCCTGTGGCTGCAGAAGACCTGCACAGACTGAACATAGGCACAGACTGAAGCTGGGTACCAGTGGAGGGGACAGCCTCTGAGAAAGCCCAGATGCCAAAGGTCTGCCAAAGACTAAGGCAGAGCCAGGAGAGGCTGTCTATGAGACGGGGAGCTGAGGATGGAGCAGTACACTAGAAAAAAAGGCCACCGGCATCCCAGCCCACCCTCAGCAAAGGCAATGCTGCCCTAGTGACGGTGACAGGCAGAGTGCACAGACAGCACCCTGGGAATGGATGCAAGTAGATTTATTAATACCTAACTCCATGGTGGCCAGGGAGGTGAGGCAGGGATGATAAAGGCTCAGAACCTAAACAAGCTCGGGTGTATGGCCAGGAGGACCATGAAAAGGGAAAGCTGAGACAAACCTATCCCTGCAAGTCAACATCAATAGGGTGAGAACTTACTCTGCCAGTTCAGCGCGAAAGCGCCAATTCCTACTGTTATCTGTCACCAAAAACTCCTGGAGCTGATAAAGGTACTCTCTCCTCTTATCAATGTGAAGAAGCTGAAGTGACAGAAGGAGACATTTTTATTTAGCTAGGACAAGGCACAGACATTATTTTAGACTGAAGAATATGATAATTCTCCTAAAGAAGTGTGCAGGCAGGTACAGGTCCATGTGGAGGCCACAAGAGAGCATCATGTGCTCTAGCTCATTTGAGACACTATCTTTCACTGAACCTGCCTTTTTTGGCTAGGCTGGCTGTCCAGTCACCTGCTGTGATCTGCCCATCTCCATAGCCCATCATGGGGACAGACACAGGTACTTGGCTGCTGCACTCGCTGAA
The DNA here is from genome assembly GCF_903992535.2 of Arvicola amphibius. Taxonomy (NCBI): domain Eukaryota; kingdom Metazoa; phylum Chordata; class Mammalia; order Rodentia; family Cricetidae; genus Arvicola; species Arvicola amphibius. The sequence continues at coordinate 87,434,733 of NC_052054.1, forward strand.
AGCCAAAGACCTGAGTTCAGATTCCATCTCCCCAGACCTTGTTTTAAAAAATGGGTCTTAGGGGCTAGAGAAGACAGCTCAGTGGTTAGGAGCGCTCGGCTCTTGTCAAGGGCCTACGTTCTGTTTCCAGCAGTCACATGATAGCAACTCTGGTTCCAGACCATCAGACCCCACCTTCTGACCACCACAGGCTCTGAACATATGTGTGGTTCACACACATGCACATCAGACTCCTCTGTGGCTTTAGAGTAACAGGCTAGGGATAAGACAGTCACAGAACTCAAGGCCTGTCTCTCCAGTTTCTTACTACCATGGAGAATGGCTGATTCTCAAGGAAATTAAGTAGACCGCACATGAAAGTGATCAAACTTAATGGAAGGTGTCAACATCGTGTTGTCCCTAAGTGAACACATTTGGAAAAGCATATCATGCCACAACCAACAAAACTTAATGGCTCCATTTCTTTAGTAAGAAACAGCCAGGTGGTGGTGGTGCACCACCTGAGTTTGAGATCAGCCTGGTCTACAGAGTGAGTTCCAGGATAGCCAAGGCCACACAGAGAAACCCTGTCTTAAAAACAAAACAAAACAAAAGAAAAATACATAAAAACATTGCTAGCACAAAAAAAAAGAAAAGAAAAAAAGAGGAATTTAGGCTTAGAGTAGACTTTTAGTACATATTTATGCAAAAGAGTTTAAAAGTTACCTTTAGAAAGTCATGCAAGTGTTTAAGAACACCTATCCTGACTTCATCAAGGTCTTTTAGAAAGCCATTAAAAATTGGAACCAGATCTGCAGCTGTCAACTGATCTCCAAGAATAACCGCAAGCTCATGGATGGAGAATGCTAAAGTTCTTCGGACTTTCCACTGTAGAAATAAAAACTGTGTTAGAAATTTAAACACAAAATGTGTTGTACTTTAAATGCTACTAATCTCAAAAACTTAGATCAGGGCCAGTGAGACGGCTCAGCGGGTAGAGGCGTGATTTATGGATCCCACACTTGGCAGAAGAGAGCTAAATCCAGAGTGTCCTCTGATTTGTGCATGCACGCACACATTTCCTGGCACCCACATGCACAGATACACTTTAAAAAAAAAATCATATCACGCCTTTAATCCCGGCACTTGGGGGGCAGAGGCAGTTGGATCTCTGAATTGGAGGCCAGCCTGGTTCCAGTTCACCCAGGGCTACATAGTGAGACCTTGTCTCAAAACAAAACAAATTCCATCAGAATAGAATGATAAAAATTTCAGAACTCTATGGAACTAGTAAGTAGTTTCCCTTTCACTTATAATTAAAGAGTGTTTGGGAATCAGCTCGCAAACTTCTATATTCTGTGAGCACTGGATCCCTATCTGTTGACATCCACTGTATTAAGCATTCCCCTGTTGCCCCACACAATGCTTCCCTTCAGAGTCTGTGCTGCATTATCTTGGATAAAACCCAAAACTTCTTTGTACAAAACTGGCAATTTAAGAAACACAAGAATAAAAGGTGTGTGTAGCACATGTACACACACACACGGTAAACCTGTACACTAACCACATGAAAGAGACAAGCCAGAGGGCCCTGTGGAGGATGGAACAGAAAGAAGGGCCATGTAAGGGCACCCTAGAATTCTGCAGAGCAGAGACCGAGAACTGCTGATGGCAGAATCCATGTGATAGAAACTGAGGCTCTGTGGTTCCCTGCCCAGGGCCTGTGGTTAGGAACTGTCAAGGGCCTGGATCACAGGAGGGTTCTATCCTGCTGAGTCAACAGCACTTGTGCCATGAATGGGTATAATCACTGCATTTACTACCTGCAGAAACCAGTCCCTTTCTAAGTATAAATTGCACTAAAAGGACAGGATTTTTGTTACTGGCTTTTTGGTTTATTTATTGGGATGGATAGGAGGCAGGAGGAACCAATTTTTGGCACATAGAAATCAGCCTAAACAAGAAATTAAGTCAAAGCCTAGGAAAAAAACATGTGCACACACCCCTAGGTCAAGGGTTTACCCATGTGCTCTGAGAGATGTGCTCGTCAATGCTCTGGGCACCCAGGCACCAGAACGTGGGTCTAATTACAGTTCTATTATGTGTGAAAAATCATGTTAAGTGTAAAAATCAAAGCAGCTCTCTTAGAGCAGGACGTTTGGTCTCAAGAATGATTCTAGGGGGCTGGAGAGATGGCTCAGAGGTTAAGAGCATTGCCTGCTCTTCCAAAGGTCCTGGGTTCAATTCCCAGCAACCACATGGTGGCCCACAACCATCTGTAATGGGGTCTGGTGCCCTCTTCTGGCCTGCGGGCATACACACAATTTCGTATACATAATAAATAAATAAATAAATAAATAAATAAATAAATAAATAAATAAATAAATAAAATGTAAAAAGAATGATTCTACACTGAGGTCGACAACATGGGACTGTGGGGAGCTCATGCTGCTTCACCCTGTCACGGTTCCCTGTAACACCAAACACATCTAGGACACACAATTCCTGAGACTCTGGAAGCCAACACTAACCACCTCCAGACCCACACTCACTCACCTGCATGTCTGACGCCAGGGTCTCATAGGTCTCTCTCAAGCAGTGCCAGTTCTGCCTGCCAAGAGTCAAGGCCACACCCGGCAGGCTGTATGCACAGTGCTTCGCAATCTCAGTGTCGACTGTCTGTGCTCGAGAGGGGTCGGTCATAGACAAGTACTGATCTAATAACGCTTGTGGTACAACATCCTAACCAAGAAAGAAATGACATAGCACATTTTGAACATTTAGATATATTTTCAGTAGGTCAGACATAAATGTGACAAATTAACTCTATCAATATTAATGTCAAAAACTGAAATATCTAGTGGCTGAGATTAAGAACTATGATGCCAGCCAAGCTGGTAAAATGCTTGCCATGCAAGCGTAATGACCTGAGTTCAGATTCCAGCACCCATGTAAAGAGCCACACATGCAGGGCTGGAGAGATGTCTCAGTGGTTTGCGAACACTGGCTGCTCTTCACAAGGACCCGGGTTCAATTCCCAGCACCCCAAGGCAGCTCACAGGTGTTTTGTAACTCCAGCTCCAGGGAATCTGACACCCTTACAGAGACACATGTACATATTGTACCAATTCACATAAATAATTTTTTAAAAAGGGTCAGGAAGCATTCCTGGGACTTGCTAGCAAATTAGTCTAGCCAGATTTTGGTGAGCTCCAGGTTCAGCAAAAGACCTTTTTGGGGGGCTGGAGAGATGGCCCAGTGATTAAAAGTACTTGTTGCTCTTGCAGAGAGGATCTGGGTTCAGATCCCAGCACCCACGTCACACCTCACAAACACCTGTAACTTCAGCTTCAAGGGGATCCAGTGTCCTCTTCCAGCCTCCACAGGCACCAGGCACATACGTGGTGCACACATGTACATGTAGGCAAAAGACCCATACACATAAAATAAAATTTAAAAAATTTAAAAAAAAATAAGGTGGGAGTGACTAAGGAAGACACACCACCATCAACCTGTGGTCTCCACACACATGTACACAAACACCAACATGTCACAAACATACACCCCCAAAGAGGGCATATACTAAGCAAATGTACATATGTATGCATATATACACACATATATAAGTTAATAGACAAACGAATAAATTCGCTTAAAACAAGTTAAAGTCCAGAATTAATTGCTAAGTTGATAAGAAACATTACAAGCAAGACTTGTAATGTGGCAGTTCCTTTTGAGCTTCCGCCATGACCACATGATTGCCAATGTGTTTCTAAGCAAGGGCATGATGCTGTGTGCCTGTAATCTCAGAACTCAGGAGGATCAAGTCTGAAGCCAGCCTGGGTTATATGTATTAGAACTATGTTCAAATAAAGGAACAAAAGGTTGAAGCCACGTTCCTTCTATGGAAATTGCAAAACTTACTGAGCTGGCATGGCCATGGACACTTGGAATCCCAGCACTCAGGAGGCAGAGGCAGGCAGATCTGAGTCTGAGGCCAGCCTAAACTACAGAGTGAGATCCTGTCTCAAGAACACCACTTTATCCGGGTGGTGGTGGCGCACGCCTTTAATCCCAGCACTCGGGAGGCAGAGGCAGGGGAATCTCTGTGAGTTTGAGGCCAGCCTGGTCTACAAGAGCTAGTTCCAGGATAGGCACCAAAGCTACAGAGAAACCCTGTCTCGAAAAAACAAAAAACCCCCCACTTTAAAAAAAAAATCGTAAGCCATATTCCTTCTAGGAGATTTAAAAAACCAGAGTGCACACATCTATTGGGAGATTATGAGGAAAACGTGCATACAGTCTTGCTAAGGCGTGTGCAATGTACTTTTGGAAGATGAGGTAAAAGACTAGGTGCTTCTCCGGAGGTAAAATGGGTAAGTGGAGGAGAATCTACTGCCTTTCTCTTTTAACTATGTTGCACACAAACATAAGAAATTTACTAAAAGAATGAGATGATCTATATGAACTGACTTTAAAATATTTTTACAATATAGGTGAGAAAAAATTGTGTTTCAAAACAGGATGCATGATGATTTTACTTTAAATAAGAAACACTACCTACTATGACCATATACTGTCCAATAACACCTCCCCAAGGCAAACAACACGCAGAGAATTGTCTGGGAGACTGGTCTTCAGGGACCCACAGCACCTATGGAGACTGGGGTGCAGCTCTCAGGCTAGGAGGCTCTGACCTGCTCGTGGGAAGACTGCCAAAGTACATTTCCACTAAGGAAATGAAGGACAAGGTAAGGCATACCCTGTATTTACACGTCTGTGACATTATGAGGACCTAGACTACACAGTGAGACCCTGACTGAAGAACAAAAAAACAAACAAACAAAAACAAACAAAAACCAAAAAAAACCAAGGCAAATAAAATCTCTAAAACTGGAATGCAATCATAGTAACATCAATAATATTTTATATTGGCTTTGGGCAATTTTTTACACTCAAATCTCCTAGGTCAAGCTATACTGTGCAATTCTTAGCAACTTAGACATGAGGAAATAGCTAAGCAGCATGAGATGACTATTTATCTCCAAAGACAAAAAGGGCACACACCTTGGTTTGGATACCCTACGAACACCAGGCCTTAGCAGATGTGAGGGGAAATCACGTGCTTTGCGTTGCTTCTACCAATCACCCGTGATCACCACCCATTACACAGGGAGTAATGGTAGGAGGTCAGAAGTGGCTTAGGAGGACTAAGAACCCCACCACCACACCACACGTCTGCCACTCACTTGTACTTTTGATCTCCTCTCTTCAGGGCTGAAGCCACCACTGGCGGTCATGTCCGCACCTCCGTGGACATAGTGAGGAGTGGCATCCGCATTCTGTCAGGAGAAAAGTCTACTTCAAGAACTGCCCTGCCCAGGACTGTCCTCCCTTCTCAACCTCTCTGACTGGGTACTTACCTCTCACGATAATCAAAAGATAGAGATAAGAGAGATTCTTTAGAATTTAAGGGTTTATAAACATGCTAAGGCCTCCTAAGAAGTCCTGCTTTAAACCAAGCTTGTGGAATAGCTGTTAAATGTAGAAAAAGGAGTTTCAGAAAAATGAAAGTTCATGAGGCCGGAGGGATGGCTCAATGGTTAAGAAGACCTGGATTCAATCCCAAGCACCCATATGGCAGCTCACAACCCTCTAAAACTCCAGTTCTCAGAGATCTATGCCCTCCTCTGACCTCTGTGGGCACCAGGCACGTACATAGCACACAGACACATAAGCAGACAGAACACTCATACACATCAAATGAATCTAAAAAAATTATAAAAACAATGAAAAATTAATCAGCTCATTTACAATATCAGGAGGGTTCTTCCAGTCAACTCTCGTAGCGGCCAACAGTGTCCTGTAGTTTTCTATTATTCCTACTCATGGTTCATAGTAACTCATTTTACAAGGAGCTGCTTTTACCAGTCACACTCCTACACAAACAAACACAAAATCCGCTCCACAATGCGTGTGGATCATAGCAGTCAAATCTCCACTACACGGTCAGGGTTTCTCTCCAAAGCACAAGTACCATACATTTCCAACCGCATCAGATGCCATCAACAAAAGCAGAAATGCACTGACTGCAGCGCTAAGAACTCTCTCTCCCCCTCACTGCATGACTCGGCCCTGAAGGCTATCACTTAAGTTGCACACTGCATTCTGGCAAGGAGTGGCATTCCTTCTCTGTGTCTATAAACAGGAGAGAAGAAACATGCTATGTGACTCTGGCTTGAGGGAAATGCAGTAGGAAAGCAGGGTAGGAGCCTGTGGACAGCTATGGACGCAGCAAAGACGATGCTAGTAACAGTACCCACCCTCACACTTGAGTCCAGACAATGCCACAGCCCTCCGCAACATGGCCTCAAGTCCCGATCTTCTGCTCAGAATACTGTGTTGCTTGCTGCAGTGAAATGGTCCGATCAGAAACAAAGTGCCTCTCCAAAAAGAAAAGGGAAGAGTTAATTATTCTTGATAAAGGGCTTTGTTTCCAGTAAGACTATTTCACTGCAGTGAGCTACGTTAACATCCACTCGCCTAAGAGGAGGTCATATAGACAGGACTGGGACTGACTTTGAGCCTTTAATATGACACTAAAGTCACAAGGACAGGATGTGGTGAGGATAATTATTTTTACATTATACAAAAGGAAAAGCTAGAAAATGAGGAACAAAATAGAACTCACTAACTAGAGTGCTGGTTACAACCGTCCCCAGCAAGACTGCGTGTTCACACACCTCACTTGGTAAATACCACTGAGCTCATTACCTCCTCGGCAGCGCTGATTAAAGGCATAGAAGCGTCTTGCTCTAAGCTACAGTCCGGCAGCTCATTCACACCCAGGTCATCTTGTAGCTCGCTCCGATGCTCCCCACTGCTGGCCTCTTCGTGAGCATCCAGGCTGGAAGCGCGCAGTGCAGCCGACAGCACTTCCACCTGTGCTGTGGGCAAAGAACAACAGTGAGCGGAACGGCAACATCTTTGCTACCCAAATGAGTTGTTATCAGTACAACATGTATGTCTGACACAGCCAGCAAAAGCTGAAAAAGCCTACGATGGCCAAGCATCAGTCTTTCATTGTGCACGGTGCTGCCTGGCTGCTGGAGGCTCCTCTAGGCCACCACAGGGTCAGTTTCAGAGTTTGTACTTTTCTCTACCAGCCCTACTTACGAACCTACTCTAGCAGAAAGGCAGTCACACAAACCTGCCAACATAAAGTAACAGCAGCTACACCTAAACACCACCTTTACCCCACTTCACTATCCCTCTTTGAGACTGAAATTACTACAGTTTGTTTCAAACACTGGGATCCCAAGAATATTGTCTTACTTGCCCAAAGCCTAAACAACTTAGCAAGCACTAGTTATTAAATCTGACAATACTGCTTTCCTTATACACAGAAAATTCAAATTAATAAAAAGGCATTCTCTTCCCCACCCAATAAATGAGAAATTTATACATGCGCATATATACATAATTAACATTTATTTCAAGTAACATTCCTCTTGCGCATATAAAATATGACATTTCAAATGCAAATTTATTGCTTAAAATAACTTATTTGTATGTGACAACATTTCTAGAATTTCTTGCCTTTTTTGCAGACATCAATGCAGACTCTCGTGTCTGGTCAAAGTGCTGTGAGAAGTGACTGCTGCCCACTCAGCCTTCAACTGGCCATTTATGCTGTCCCCCTTCCCCCTCCACTAAGGCACACCCTTGTGAAGAGCCAAAGGAGAGGAAGGGTTGCCATGAAACAGTCATCCAGATCGGCCGCGATTCTGACTGTGAACACAGCAGGGACCCTGATGTCTCCGAGAAACCGTTAACAGGGCTGAAGGAGGAATGTCGCCATCTTTCATGGTGTGGTCACTGGGGGACAGTGTGGGAAGACCACGTACAGAGGAAAAGAAAGGGGGACAGCAGGCAGTAATGGAGGTCACTATAATCACAGTATTGTTTATATGTAAGAAACTGTCAAAAAACAAAGAAATCTTTGAGAGACCAAGAAGTGGGTGACAGAGGACTGGACACCTTTCCACTGGGCTCCATGTAAACAGAGCAGGCCTGAAAAGCAGGCACTACATAAAGGACCTAGAAAGGGCGAAGAGCCTTATTGCAGAATGCTTCGCTAGTGAGCTCAGCCGTCCCTGGCTCAGTAGGCCACTCTCACTCTTAAACTCTATTTCTACTGTGGGGGTGGTCCTCTAAAAACATTTAAGCGCCTGGCCATGGACACACCAGGAACTTCTGTTTCAGTGGGTCACCGTTACCTAATAAAGCCAATAAAGGTGTTTATTCCTGGGACAGTCTGGTGATTTTCATTGTTTTCAAAAATTCAGCTGTAATCTGTAATTATCATAAACACTTTAGCTCCCTCTGGCGTCTTTCAGGTTTCTAACGCTGAGGAGAACTGAACGCTGACTACACAATGTGTAACACGTACCATGCCACTGAAGTGCACGACAGGATCTTAACCTTGTAGTTGCTGCTCAAGAGCATCAGAACATGTCTGACACAGGCATGTCACTTGTCTCCCGGAACTACCTACTCCCATCCAGGCATGTCCTACCTGCAGGCCATACGTGTGTATCAAGATAGTTATGATTGCAGTTCAACAGGCCATCTCTTAGAAAGGGGGGGCCTTTCTACCATCTTTTGTGTTTCACCCCTTAGGATCTGTTCTGTCGACCATTCCTTGGAGAGCTATTGTGTCCACAGCTAGCAAAAGGGTTTTTCCTTTTCCTGTTGTAGTCTAATGAAAAAGTTTAAACTTGTGACAAAAAAAACTCAAAGAAGGAATAAGACCACCAGTGATCACAGGAGGGTGAAGCTGTCTTGTTCCTATGACGATTCCTACAGGGTAACAACAAGGGAGCAAGTGACACAGCTGTGGCTGTGACCTGGATGTGCACACGGAAACCCCCTTGGAGGAGCCGCATGCTTCCTTTCCCGCTACTCTTACTGTCAGGAAGAGATGGTTTACAAGGCAGCATCGCATTGGTCTCCCCAACTGCTCAGACCTTTGTTTCTAGATTAAGGGTCTGCCTTAAACACACACACACACACACACACACGTATTTTCTCACAAATTAAAGGGAATGACTGCTCTATAACACACCATTTTAGAAAAGAAAAAGAAGCCAGGTGGTGGTGGTGCACACCTTTAATCCTAGCATTTGAAAGGCATAGGAAGGTGGACCTCTGAGTTTGAGGCCAGCCTGGTCTACAGAGTGAGTTCCAGGACAGCTAAGGCTAAACAGAGAAACCCTGGTCTTGAAAGAACCAGAAAAAAGAAAAGGAGCTCCAAATTAATGAACAAACTTCTAAAAATTCAAAACATTTTATGATAAAATGGAAAACAGCTACTTAAATTAACACAGATTAAACCAATATGCTCTCAGATAAAATAAAAACTAAAAGCACTGCATGACAAATTTAAATTGTTCCGGGTGTCACAGTTGAATTATAAACACAATCAGTTAAATTATAACATAATATTTATAATGAAATTTCTTAACTACAATGTAATTAAGTCAAATAATTTATTAGCCATCTTCAGAAACAAAGACATATTATGAAACTTAAAAAGGGTTTATCATTTTATATTTTGAAAAACTTGAAACCTTGCATCAAATATTTCTATAATATTTGTTGAGTGTCTACTGCATGTTAGAAAATTAACAGGTACTATAATGTAATGAGAGACCCAGAATAGATCTAAAGCCTGGCTGGCAAGCCTTTTTCATAAAAATTAAGTTTGAGGAAGAATAAAAATGAGCCCAGCTAGCCGGGCGGTGGTGGCGCACGCCTTTAATCCCAGCACTCGGGAGGCAGAGGCAGGCGGATCTCTGTGAGTTCGAGGCCAGCCTGGTCTACAAGAGCTAGTTCCAGGACAGGCTCTAAAAAAAAAAAAAAAAGAGCCCAGCAGTAGTGGTACAGGCCTATATCCCAGCACTCAGGAGGCAGAGACAGGTGATCTCTGAGCTCGAGGCCAGCCGGGTCTACACAGAATGAGTTCCAGAACCGAGAGAAACCTTATCTCAAAAGTCCAAAAATTAAAATAGAACAAAAAGGTGGGGGCTGGAGAGATGGCTCAGCTGTTAAGAGCACTGGCTGCTCTCCAGAAGACCTGAGTTTAATTCCCAGCAACCACATGGTGCCCTCTTCTGTGTGCAGGCACACATGCACAGAGTACTCATACACATAAACAAATCTTTTGTAAAAAGCTGAAAGCAATGAAGATATTAAACACTTGACTATCACTAGCTGTGGATACGTCTAGTTTCTTCTCCTCTGGGACTGAGGAGAATGGAAGGGAAGAAGGGACACTTCTGAGAATTCTGGTTTATCAACCCTCAGAAGTGGATAGGGGAGGGATATAGATGGATGGATGTTCTGTAGCTCAACTGTAGTAGCAGTCATTTGGCTATTTCTCAGATCTCACAGAACTGTTCATTCAAAGGGGCAATGACATTTATTGGTATGAACGATGCCCCAGTGAGTCTTAAAGATTAAGATAAAAACTAGAAATAATGTTATGCACAATAAGCCAGACTCAGACAAATATAATAATATGTTGTCATTTGTGGAACCTGATTTTAAAAATATCTATATAGATAGATATAAAAGTCAATCAAACTAAAATAATATTAATGATCAAAGATGTAATAAAATTTCATTCTTTTCAGGTGTGAAATTACAACAGGAAAACTCTAAAAATCACAATAAATGAAAGTAAACAAAGATGCCTGCTAACCTACCAGACAGCTGCGGTCTTCCCAAGTTTAGACAGGTTTGGACCGGGTGCGGTGCTCACACCTGCTCCTGCGCTCAGGGGGATGAGGCAGGGAGATGCTGCTGCAAGCTTGAAGCTAACCTGGCTACAGAATGAGGTCGTCCCCACAAAGAAGCCAAAAGACAGGTTTTTGTTTTAAAAGGATTACTTAAGATTTTACTTTATTTGCATTAAAATGGGGATTTCTCAATACTGAGCAACCCTATAGTTTAGAAATTTTAGTTTTTGGAACAAAGGGGAAAAATCCAAAAAGCAGTATTGGATCTGAAGATCTGCAGTTACGGGATTTACAATTTTGGTTTTATTTTTTTCCTAAGAACAAGTTCTCCCTGGATGGCCTAGAACTCACAGAGGGATCTGTCTGTCTCTGCCTCCTGATGCTGGGATTAAAGGGTGTGCCATCATGCCTACACTTCAAGACATTTCCGTGAATACCACAAGTCCCCAAGGGACAGGAAAGCACCGTCCTGACTGTCTAGCTCCACGACGGCAGCAGGCAGAACAAGGAGGGCTTTGTAACACCCGTTCCCATTCCTAAGGACTTGATACGAGGCTGTCTTTAGAACTGAACAACCACTAAAACACTAAAGCTGTTGTTCACAATGGAAGACACAGGCCATGCATGTATAATCCCAAAAAACACAAAACTGAAAATCATTCTTGTAAAAGTCTACAGTTCCTAAAACAACATATATATGGGAAAACAGAAACCTATGCCCACCATAGAGACTATAGTTCTTCCTTTAAAATGAGACCCAACGCCAGGCAGTGGTGGCGCACACCTTTAATTGCAGCATTTAGGAGGCAGAGGCAGGTGGATCTCTGCGAGTTCGAGGCCAGCCTGATCTACAGAGTGAGTTCCAAGACAAGCCCCAAAGCTACAGAAAAACCCTTTCTCAAAAAAACAAAAACCAAGCAATTTTTTTTAAAAAAATCACCTTTAGAATAAAAAAGACTATAATGGACTCTTCCATACCTTTAACATCCGGGTCATCTATGTGTGGCTCTAGGTTCTCTATCATCTCTTCTAGTTCCTTCCGGGTAGCCATGGTGATATTAGGAGAACCTGGTCCAGGGACGTCAGGTGCATCTCCTGCTTTCTCGGGGCTTAGTGTCTCCCCAAAGTCCTGCTGGAGCTCTCTATCAAGGTCTATCTCAGGTAGAGGAGTCCTCCAGAAATGGAAGGAGTTGAACAAATCCTGATCTAAGAGAGTGGAATCTGGGGAGCTGGTGCCAACCTCTGGCCGGAATGCAGTCGTGCAGTTAGCAGGCTTTTTATCATTCTCATCGCTAGCTGCTTCCTGATGAGACTCTGAGGACAAAGTACAGAGTGAGGAGCTGTCCTCTGGAACACTTATGTCACCTGCAGAGTTCCCAGCAGTCTCAGCAGCACAGTCTTCTAGTGCGCTCTCCAGGCTGGCACTGAAGTCTGCGGGAGCATCCTCTGGCCGGACCTGCTCCTCTTCTACAGCACCAAAATCTTTGATCCTTTGATTCATTTAGGGGAAAAAAAGAAACATGGAAGTACAGAAATAATTACTGGGAAAATATAATGTAAAGTATGGCATACAGCATTTAGACTAGCTAAGGGCTTTAGAGTATAGATTATCCACAGGAACTCAATAGTCTTGTGGGTTACACACCACTTCTTCCCACCAGCTGTTCTACATTCAGAGATATAAACACCTGTCAAACTTGTCTAAGCAGTCAAGCATTATTAACAGCTGGAGACCGTGACGCTTAGGAATCCTGGAATACTATAATACTACTGTAATATCAGTAACAGCAGGAAGACACCTATACAGTGGATTCTAGGATACATAAAATTTTAAATTACTTATTTGGGGATTATTTATATTGCCACTGTTTCAACGACACAGTGAAAGCTGATAATCAAAACATTTTTGCTTATTTTTGCTTATAAAAGGGATAAGGAGGGTAGCAGAGAAGATACTAACCATTTCATAAAATACATTATAATCTACTTAATGTAAATAAAGAATATTTTTATTTCTTCATCTCCCATGCTACTTCAAAACCAGGTTTTTCAAGAAGGAAATCATGATGCAACAGATAAAGACAAACAGTACACTCTCCTGATGAACTGCCACCTGCCACCTCAACTACAGCCTTCAGTTTTACTATTTCTCTCCAATCTTTTATTATCAGGTAGTTACTGGGCACCTACTAGGATCCAGGAATAAATCAGGCTTCAGGTTTGGTATGTAGGGCTAGGTAAAGTGCCTGCTGTACAAGTGTAAGGACCCACGTCCAAGCATCTATGTAAAAAGCCACGAGGAGCCCCACACCTCTAGTCCCAGTGCTGGGGAGATGGAAACAAAGCTCCCTGGGGCTTGCTGTCTCCTAGCATGACTGAACTGGCAAGCTCCAGGTTCAGTAGGAGACCCTATCTCAACAAATAGGGTGGAAAATAACTGAGAAAGATGCCTGAACCTCTGGCTTACACACACACACACACACACACACACACACACCCCTAGCACAGCGATCTTTAGCATATAAAGGAAACAAGCCACTGAGGTGGTGCACACCTGTAAACCCAGCCCTTGAGGGACTGAGGCTAGAGAATCAAGAATTTGAAAGGAGCCTGGCCCTACATAGTTAAACCCAAAACAAAAATTCTCACCAAAAATCTAAAACTGAATGTAAATTATAGCTATTACCCTTGAGATTATAATTACAGGTAAACAAACAGTAAACTACAAAAGCAAATTACCATCATGATGATTAAAATGCAGTCAGGAGTGGTGGCTCACACCTTTAGTACCAACAGAGGAAGCAAGAAGCAGGGGGATCTCTATGAGTTCCAGGTCAGCCTAGTCTACAGAGTGAGTTCCAGGACAGTCAGGCTATACAGGGAGAGAGTGTCTCAAAAATAAATTTCTACCCCATTTCCCAAATCAGTATGTGATTCCAAGCAAAGAAGTCTGACATCATCGAGCAAAGGATGCAGAGAAGGAAGTGGGACCACATGGCTTTAGAGAAAATGATGTGGCTATGAGGCAAATGGAAGAGCATTTTCAAGAAGAAACAGCAATATAAAGGCAAGTGCTGACATAAGAGATGGCAAACTCAGAAGCCAACTGTGACTTTCTGAAGTGGGACGGAATATGGCTGAGATGGGTACAAAGCCTCTGGAGCCCGGCAGCTCAGCCAGATGCTCTTGACTACTGCGGGCTGTCGGAAATAATGACGCAACTGTAAAACCTAACAGATGGAGCTTCTTTTCCCAAGACCTTTGTAGAAGCAGTGTAGGAAACAAGCTGGAGTGTCAGCAGCAGACATGGTGTTTAAACGCAGGTGTGCCTGCGGGCTGCAGAGGAACACTCAACAGTCATTAAAGAGGTGGGTGGCTGTAGGCACTCACTCATTTCACGCTGGCGGTAACAAACAAATGAACCTGCTGGGCACCCAGATTCTGGTTAGGGCAATTGAATAGATGCCTATAGCACTAATTAGAAGCTAACAACCCTGGCTGGGTGTGGTGGTGCATGCTTTTAATCCCAGAGGCAGGAGAATCTCTGTGAGTTCCAGGCCAGTCTGGTCTACAGACCTATGCTATACTCGCCTATTGTGGGAAGTCCTTCTGTATATGTGTTGCTTTTACTGGATAATGAATAAAGCTGCTTTGGCCTATGACAGGGCAGAATAGAGTAAGGTGGGAATTTCAAGCAGATGGAGGCGGAAAGAAGGAGGAGTCAGAGAGATGCCATATAGGTGCCGGAGAAGACAGCACTTGAAACTTTACCAGGTAAGCCACAGCCTTGTGATACACAAAATAAAAGAAATGGGTTAATTTCAGATGTAAGAGTTAGTTAGTAAGAAACCAGAGCTAATAGGCCAAGCAGTGTTGTAATTAATATAGTTTCTGTGTGATTATTTGTGCCTAGGCGTGGGAACAAACAAACAGTCTCTGTCTACACTTGCCTCTAAGATATGTGCATACAAGAGCACCAGAGGTAGGTTAGAGATTTCTCTCAAAAAAAAAAAAAAAAAAAAAAAAAACCCTATGTAAGCCAGGTGTGGTGGAGCCAGCCTGTAATTACAGTACTTGGCAAGTAGGAGCAGGAAGATCAGAGTTCAAGACCAGTTCCAGCTTCATGAGACCCTCTCAGTCTTGCTTCTTATTCCCATGCACGTAAATAATCAACACCCTCAGGCTTTCTTAGCAGAGGCCATGGTACCTGGCAAACCTAGGACAATTACTTCAAGGAAAAACTGACTCACAGAACGTGGTTAAAGAGAACCAAGCCAAACTAAAGAAAATACCATGACACAACTTCCAAGAACTACCCCAGGAAGGAGTCAGATGAGGCCTTAATGTTAGTGGAATATCTCCAATGCCAACATCAGTTTTATTGTTCATATACTTAAGGTTTTGAAGATCAACACCACAGGTCCTTAGAATAATTCATTCAAGATCTTTATTTATGGGGGTTTTAATTAAAGGAAAAACAAAAGCCAGGGTGTGGTAGCACACTCCTTTAATCTCAGCATTTGGGAGGCAGAGTTGAGCAGATCTCTGTGTTCAGGACAGCCAGAACTACACAGACAGAACCCTGTATCAAATATCCACAAAGGTGGGAGAAGGCAGGGAGGGGCACTAGGAAAAGCTTCATGTAGGTAGTGATTTACTGCATAAATGTATGGATTTTACAAAAAAAAAAAAAAAAAAAATAATAATAATAATAATAATAATAATAATAATAAAGGTACCCAGTATTTGCCAGAGCCAGTGAAGGTATTAAACATAAAAATCAGACTGCTACACTGGATGTGCTTACACACTACAGCATGATCAAAGCAAACATGTAATTTTAAAAAGACATAGTTGAAAACAAGTGGTATATAAAAAATGCTTTTAACTTCCTGGCAGAGTTAGGCTATAATTCTGGAAGGTATGGGTATGGAGACAGTGGACATACTGACAAGTATTTTGTTAACAGACAATACATCTGAAATGAACTGCTTTCCAACAGAGCAGTAGGTAAAACAGGCAGGGTGAACACACAGAGCAGGGTGCAGGCAGAACAGCAAGCAGCCAGAGAACAATGCAACTGTTCCAACAGACACAGGAGTGTCCAATTTGCATAATTACTTGTGTTCTGATAGGAATCCATCCAGGGCACACTGTAGGCAAGTGCTCCCTCACTGAACTATAGCCTCAGACCTCATTATTTTAAGCTTTGCATAACTGTACAAAACAGATCTCAAAGCTTTACCCTGTCTCTGTCAGGAGCCTTTATCAGTATCTTCAAAAGTATTGATAGCCTGACAGATCTGATAAAAACAACATGTCTATAATCAATAAATCTTTCTAAGAATACTATGTGACAGTAAATGTTTTAAAACAGTAAATGTTTCACTACACACAAAATAAACTAGCAGAAACCTAGAAGCAAAACTTCACTAGGAGACTGGAGAGATGGCTCAGCCATGAAGACTCCAATGATCTTGTTGAAGACACAAGTCTGGGTCTCAGCAGCCACAATGGGTAGCTTATAACAGCCTGTAAATCCAGCTTCAGCAGACCTAATTTCTTTTAGCTTCTATGGGTACCAGTGCACGTGTATGTACACAGACAGACAGATACACATACACAGCTAAAAACACAATATATCATTTAAAAAATAAAAAAAAACCATTCCTGTCTTGGTCTGATATTAAGAGATATGAATTCTAGGGAACTGAGAAAACCCTGAGAAGAGAAACCAAATTCTGGTTCATACTGGGTTCTCAGCTTTTATACTAGCTTGAAAATATGGCAGTGCTATCAAAGGCAAAGCAATACCAGACTAGGATGTAGAAGAGAAGTGTGCCCAAGCTTTGATAGCATTTACAACAAATCCTTCCCTACTCAGGAGTTCTCTTCCCTTTACTAATCATAACACAATTCAGTGGTAATACAGATAGTCCAGTGCTACAAATAATATCCTCGATACCAATACATAGCTAATATTATAATGCAAAGTCAATATAAAAACCAAACTACTGTTAAATAGTTGTTCCATAAAGCCACATACCTCCAGTCATCAAGTACAGCCCAATAGCCCAGCGACTGCTCTTATTAATAACATCTTACCGAAGCACAGCTATGCATTGTTCACGCCGTGCTGACGGTGCTTTATACTACAAGAGCAGAGCCAGGCATTTGTGACAAAGAAAGGAAAGGTTTACGATCTGCTTCTACTGAAAACGCTCTGTGCTGTCTCATACACTTCTCTATATGTTCACACATTCACTTATCAGAACTTTCCAGATTTAAAACCAAGTCATGTGCCATCTTCACTATACTTAAAAAGATCATTTAAGAAAAAGTAAGTTGGCTTCAAAAATGTAAAGCAGGTAACACTCCCCCACCCCACCATTTTTATAAAATTCCTTCCATCATCTGTTTTTAAAAGCACCACAACCATGCCTACTAGAAGCCATTTTCTTCCTTTAAAAAGACAGTACCTCAGATGTGTTTGGCAGGACAGTAGGAGAACGGGCAAAAGGGTAAAACAAGGCAGCAGAGGAGAAAGGAAGAACTGTCAAATCAAAACACCAAGAAAGCAAATACCACAGTATCAAGACCTACAGAAGAGAATGGTCATTAGCATCATGGCAAGGGGGCTGTTTCAAGAACATAGGCGTAACTGCAGAAGCTTATGCGACTTCCATTCACTCTTAGACCCAAGCAGTTCTCTAAATGTGTAACTCCAATAAAATCAACTGAAATTCTTTAATGCAGAAGTCTTGATATAAGACTGTCAACCTTTATTGAACTTTTGGTTAAGTTATACTTCTATTTAATAAGTACATTAATTTAGGACAAATTACTAAAATGCTTCCTTCAATTAAGGGATTATCATGATCATTCTGTAGAGAATCCAAGATCCACATTAGATTAACTGACTCTAAGGAAAAATAAAAGTCAGAGTGGACTACATATAAAAATAAACATTATTAAAGTAGGTTTTAGAGGCAAAGTTTAAAAACTTTATTTAATAAATTTATAATCATTAGCCTGTGTATTCTGAGCACCAACAATTTACTAGGCAAATAATTCATTAAATATTCAGGAAACTATCAAATTTGTCACTCGGTTTTCTCTGTGTGAAGCATCAAGCTAAATGTGTTAAATTCATTTTCTCATTCAACACGTAACTAGCTTAAATACAAGCGTGTGTTTAAACTGGCCCAGTGGAAGACAAAGCTCTGACGTTATACCTGCTTCTGTCTCCTGCTGATGACTCTTCGGAACTCTTGCCCTCATCTTTAAAACACTGGCCTGAGCTGGATGGATTCGCAAAGGTGGATATAAAAGGCCCCAGAGACTGAAAGGCTGCTTGGCGGACCTAAGGGGAAATAGAAACAATAAACAAAAATAAAGTGATAATGCACACATATTCAGTGATTAGTCTGCATATACCAAAGTACAGGAGAACAGGAAAGCCTTGTGAAGGAAACCTCAATCTTTCTTTACTTAGAATTTAGAAAGCATTGTAATTTTTTTTAACTTTCAGTTTTTAGTTTGACTTGGCTATTTGAACAATGAGAATCTGAGTAAGACAGACTATTATTAAACACAAATATATCATATCCTTAAAAAGCCTTCTTGTAAGCTTCAAAAACAAGAAAAGTGAAAAGAACCGAGACTGTGGAACAGAAAGTATGCTCAGTACTTTCAAAGAGGGGAGACCGTTAGCCATAACGAGGCAGACAAACTCTGCGACTCTAGATTTAGAGAATTCAACACTTCCTTTTACCCCAAGAGCACACACAGGGTATACACACACAGACAGACACACTTACTACGTACGTAGCTTTGGCAGGCCTAGAATTAATTATGTAGACCAAGGCTGGCCTTCAACTACCTGCTTCTTCCTCTTGAGTACTGAGATTAAAGATGGATACACTCAGTGTCTAGTAAAAATAAACATTAAAAGGGGTGGGGGAGAGATGGCTCAGTGGTTAAGAGTACTAGCTGCTCTTTCAGAGGACCTAGGTTCAATTCCCTGCACCCACATGGCAGATAACAACACTCTGTAACTCAAGTTCTAGTGTTTCTGACTCCAAATACCAATGTATATAAAAATAAAAAAAAAAATTTAAAAAAGAAAAAGCCAGAGTATTAAATATCAAGCCAAATTAACATGATTTGTATTTGCAAAAATAAAAAAAATACTCTCCATGTAACAAAGAGACAACCTTTAATAACCTTCCATTATCTTCTCTTACATGTATGAATTGTGCACATATATTGTAAATTGTGAATTCTTTCCTTGGGGGGGGGGCACGCAGTCAGAGACAGGGTTTCTCTGCGCAGCTCTGGCTATCCTGAAACTTACTCTGTAGACCAGGCTAGCCTCAAATTCAGAGAACCATCTGGTGCTGTTTCCCAAGTGATGGAATTAAAGGCACACGCTGGGGGCTGGAGAGATGGCTCAGTAGCTAAGAGCACTGGCTGCTCTTTCAAAGGTCCTGAGTTCAATTCCCAGCAACCACATGGTGGCTCACAACCATCTGTGTTGAGATCTGTCGCCCTCTTCTGGCATGCAGGCATACATGGAGGCAGAATGTTGTACACATAATAAATAAATAAATCTTAAAAAAAAAAGGCACACGCTGCCACCACCTGACATTTTAAATTATTTCTTAAATTTTAAAACATGGAGTTAGAGAGATTGCTCAGTGGTTAAGAGTATTGACTGTTCTTTAAAAGGACCTGGGTTCAATTCCTAGCACCTACATGGTAGTTCACAACTGTCTGTACCTCCTATTACAGAGGATCTGACATAGAGGTTCTGGCCTCTATGGGCCCCAAACACACATGTGGTACACATACATACATGCAGGCAAAACATACATAGACATACAAGAGAATAAACTATTAAAACAACTTTTTTTTTAAAAAAATCATATTTAGTTTGAAATAGACTCAAAATGTTTAAAAAAAAATGTTACCCAACGTGAAGGATCACTGATCAAGTTAATGAACAGTGCTGAGAGCTTTGTCCGCCGGATCTCTTGGCATGTTGCACAGGAGACAGCCATGAAACACTCAGCACAGGCCTTCCGCACTCCCCACACGTTATCAGCGCACAGCTGGAAAAACCTGGGCAGCTACGTGAGCACAAACAGAAAGTGACCGCAGTTACCTTCCATTTTCTACTTTAAATGTTGGATATTCTTTAAAAGTAGAAAATGTGTTTAATAAAAGTACTCAGAAAATTTTAATGAATTACATTCAACTTACAATTCACTCTAGAAATGCAAAAGCACCAACAAACAACTCGACATTCCCCAAGAGCTCCCATCTGAGCCCATCTGGCAAATTCTACACATACGAACTTGTGCAACAGGAGCACACACAACTCAACTGCTCTGCTCCAGCATTTAAGTGCCAGAGTAGCCTAGTGAAAGATCAAAGATGCAGTTAAGTTAGACTTTATTTATTAAGTAGAAATGGGGAAGCTAACTATGCATGTGTTTCTCACATGTTTTAATTTTTAATAAATCATCATTATCAAAACACATTTCAAATGCCACCTTGCAGAAACTTAAAGCACTAAATTTACAAACATCATTCTATTTTGTAGTCATGGGGCCATGTTAATAAACTCTCTACTACTCTGTAATGCATTGTCTGTTCTTTAACATCTGAGATACTTACCAACATTTCCTCTGTAGCTTGCTGGCCAACCACACTGCAAATATCTCCGAAATTGGCAGCACAGACCTATAACAAGACCATTACTAACACTTCAGTATCACATGCAGAGCTCCTTTAAAGCCGTCTATTAGGCCCCACCATCACTGCATACAAGGAGCAGACAGGGCGCAGACGCACCTTCCGAACGTGGAACATCCGGCAGTCGCAGCACATCTCACAGAACCTAGGGAGGACGAGGCGCTCCGTGATGTCCTTCCCAACCATGGGGGCCATCTTGCACATTATCTAAAATAAGTGAGAAAGAAATTCACATTGAAAACATCTAAGGCCTTTTCAGATAAATTTAATAATTTAAAGAAATACATATTAACTAATATGCAGCAAGTGTACTAAATCTAGAAAAAAATCCATTTTATTTTTCTATTACTTAATTATTATTTAATGACCTAATAACTTTGGTAATAACTTTGAAAGTAAGAAATAAGGAAAAGGGCTGGACGGTGGTGGTGCACGCCTTTAGTCCCAGCACTCGGTCGGCAGAGGAAGGTCTCTGAGTTCCAGACCAGCCTGGTCTCTGAGTTCCAGACCAGCCTGGTCTACAGAGCAAGTTCCAGGACAGGCTCCTAAGGTACAAAGAGAAACCCTGTCTCAAAAAAACCAACCAAACAAACAAACAAACTAAAACAAAACAAAACAAAACAAACAAACAAAAAGGCAGATAGAAAAAAATTCTACCTTTAATCCTAACATTGGAGAATAGAGACAGGTAGACTGTGAATTCAAGGCCAGCCTGATATAAAAAGGGAGTTCCAGGACAGCTAGGGCTATACAGGAGAAACCAGGTCTCAAAAAAAAAAAAAAAAACAAAAAAAAAACAAAAAAACAACAACAACAAAAACCAACAACAACAATAAAAAGAGTAGCCTGTAGGAAGGCACACTTGTATCTAAGAAGAATGGGACTGAGTACAGCTATGTTACTGAGGAAAAGCTCCAGAGCAGACATTGTCGGCTTAGCCTGGAGTTAACTGAAGCTCACGTGGGAGCCGGGACCTGGGGATTCAGGACATAGTCCTAATACACAGAGTTTTCAGCTAATAGTGCAAGAAGCAAGAGTTACCTTTACTGAAAATTAGCTCTTACTGTAAGTTAGTACAGAAGGAAATGTGAGGCCTGTTGGCATTTTCCAAATACATCTAGTCCCAGACTGTGCAAACTGACAAGAAGTGCAAGGCACAAAGATCGAAAAGAAACTTTTTAGTCAAGTATGGCAAGATTGTCTGCAAAGAAAACTCCAATCAGTCTACAAAGAAGTCACCAGAATAAATAAACAGATTTAAGAAAGTTGTAGGAGCTCTTTTCCATCTTCCTCTCGGAGAGGCAGCTTCGCTTCTGCCTCTCTCCCCACTTCTCTGCTTTCCCCCCTCTCCTCTCTCTCTCCCTCTCTCCTTTAATAAAGCTTTATGTCTAAAAAAAAAAAAAAAAGAAAGTTGTAGGATATCACTAGGTGGTGGTGGCGTACATCTTTGATCCCTGCACTTGGGAGGCGAGGCAGGTGGATCTCTGAATTTGAGGCCAGCCTGGTCTACAGAGCAAGCTCCAGGACAGCTAGGGCCACACAGAGAAACCGTGTCTTGAGGAAAAAAAAAGTTGCAGGATATCTACATCAGACTAAAAAGGGATTATAGTTCTATAAAATAACAATGACCTAGAAAGTTTAAGAATACATCATTTACAACGTTAAGATATGAAATCTAGCAGAAAGTAAGATCTTTCTATTAAAAATTACAAACATGAATTTAGTATAACCAAATACTTAAATAAGTTTCAAGCTCTGTCCTGTTGACGGGTTGTTAGGCTGGTAATGCTCCCTAACTGACCTGAAGGTTCAACGTGACCCTATCAACCCCAACTGCACCTGACTGCAGACAGAGCCCACAACGTGACCCCACAGCCCCCACCCCAACTGCACCTGGCTGCAGACAGAGCCCACAGCCCTCAACCCCACTGCACCTGACTGCAGACAGAGCCCACAGCCCCCACCCCAACTGCACCTGACTGCAGACAGAGCCCACAGCCCTCACCCCAACTGCACCTGACTGCAGACAGAGCCCACAGCCCCCACCCCAACTGCACCTGACTGCAGACAGAGCCCACAGCCCCCACCCCAACTGCACCTGACTGCAGACAGAGCCCACAGCCTCCACCCCAACTGCACCTGACTGCAGACAGAGCCCACAGCCCCCACCCCAACTGCACCTGACTACAGACAGAGCCCACAACGTGACCCCACAGCCCCAACTGCACCTGACTGCAGACAGAGCCCACAGCCCTCACCCCCACAGCCAGTTTTGTGTTTCACAGAGCACAGCTGAGAATCTGCTTCAGTCTGCTCACTGGTCCAGGCAACATATTACAATTATGTTTTCCCCAAAACAAATATAAACAAGATGTGGGTGGGGAAACCATAGGCTTCTTACCAGTGCTGAACAATATAGTTATGTTTTTAGGCTAGGTTCTTTTTACTATAACCAACATTATGCCTAAACTGATTTTCTTTACTGAGGAATTTCTGAAATTAAAAGCAAATGTTTTGGAGCTAGGTATGGGTGATGACCGTATATTGTGATTGTACTAAATGAATGACACTATATTTTAAGTGATTAATTTTCTGAGTTTTACATCAATAAAAATAATACCAACAAAAAAAGCACCTAAATTGATTACTAATTGATAGCGAGTCTCTAAAAAAATAATGAAAA
This sequence comes from Arvicola amphibius, assembly GCF_903992535.2. Lineage (NCBI taxonomy): Eukaryota > Metazoa > Chordata > Mammalia > Rodentia > Cricetidae > Arvicola > Arvicola amphibius. Next base: position 87,457,956 of record NC_052054.1, read on the forward strand.
GGGAATTCTTCAAGGGATAGAAGCTAGAGATCATTTCTGTTCTCATGAATGACCTGGGAGCACTGGCAACTTGTTACAATTTTTTTATATCAACAAAAGACCAGTGTTTTAGGTATAAGAACAATGCCAAGTAACCAATGAAACGTGAATACAGCCCTAGTTAATTTAGGACTTCTCTATCCTGCTAACAGGAAGCACAGATCTGAGCGACAGCATCTACTGCTGAGTTTTCAAGCCTTACTCTCGGCTGGCCTGACGAGGAGACAGACTTACAGCCACAGCCTCCGTCCTCACGTCGTCATTGCTATCTGGAGCAGTCAGCTCTACGAGAACAGGGCACACCTTGGTCTCCACATCAAGTCGCTCAATCAGCTCCTGCTCCAGCAGAGCCAGCAAAGCTGCCTGACTGGTTTTCCTCACCTGCCAAGAGAAACCCCACAGTATAAACAAGGCACAGACATGACTTCATAAAAGTGCTACAACAGCCGGGTGGTGGTGGCGCACGCCTTTAGTCCCAGCACTCGGGAGGCAAAGGCAGGTCTCTGAGATCTAGGACAGCCAGGGCTATACAGAGAAACCCTGATTCAAAAAACTAAGACAAACCAAAAAAAGAAACTCTACAACAATTTTTGTAAAGGTAAATGCTTCTAAACACAATGTAGAATTCCATAACTTACAAAACCTAGTTAGTAGACATTTGTGGGTATTCTCTTCAATTCTTATAGAGACAGTTGGCAAACAGGACACTGAGGGCACTGGGAAGACTGGTAAACGGCACCCTTTATGATAGCACTGGGGGCTCTAACAAGCATGCCTTAATCTAAGACAAGTAGTCACTTCTAGAAAACACAATCATAAAGTTAGACCCGAAGAAATATTCCAGTTGCATCACTTAGGTTAGGCATATATTATGCTACAGAAAGTTCCTTTAAGAACAAGTAAATGAGACTCTTACCTGGTTATTTTGATCTGCGAGATATCTAACCACAATTGGTAGTAAGTATTTGGAAAAAGCATATGGTATCGAAGGCCGGTTCTCTTGACAAAACAGTGCAATATGTGGCACTTGTTCCATCAGCTCTGCTCTCACAGTTGGTTCTATTGAAATAATAGCAACATGAACAAACACATCCTTTCATGGGGACAACTGCTCTGTCTGGGCTGGAGGCGACTTAGGACCCAGCACGGTAAGAACTGATCACATTCTCTAACTCCGCAGTTCTTTCCTTAAATCAAAGGAGGACATTACTCCCAATCATCCTTCTTTCAGTCACAATGCACACTGGGTAATGAGTACATTTATCAAGCCTTACAATGAGTCACACTGAGCTGGGGGTTAAATACCTTACCTGGTATTTCTATCACTTGTACGGCAGAAAGTATTTGTAAACTATGTAATACTATCAGAGAATTTAAGAACCTCCTAGGACCAGTTATAAGGACCACTGGCTCCTCCTCTCAGTGCCATCTATGAAAGATTTATAACTAGACCTAAAACAACTAATTTCACTGTACAAAACATCATTAGAGACAATAGGTATCACATTATAAAAAGGTAAAACAGCCTAGGAAAAAGTGACCGCCACCGCAGGAGACCCGAGGATCACGGCCATTGATCATAGAGACCTGAGGTGACTGCTGCTGGTCACACATCAGTGTGTCCAGTGGAACTCCAGACTCAAAAGAGAAGTTCATCTAGCCTTCAGTTAAAAATGTGCTGGCATTTTACAAAGCTAAGGATCCTAGCAACAAACCACATTTGGAGTTTTATTATGTTTTGTAATGTGAGAGGACTTCTCTTGAATAAAAATCAAATTTTAAAACACAGACAAAGGTTTACACTTTCCTTCACAGACTCCATTTACGAAGTCAACAACGAGTTAACTGCTTCCACATATTTATAAAGTAAAAGGGGTCACAGTTGCAGTTTCAGTTCAGAAAGAAATCAGAAAATCTCCTTTCTTTAGAGCTCTGCTTAGGCAAACAGAAAAAGGGAGCAGAAGTAAACTCCAGAGACAGATCATGCACACAGAGATAAGTCAGTTATTACAGGAGAGAAGGAGAAACAGCCTTTCCAGTAAATGCCGCCTTTCAGTGGCTTCCAAAAGAAAGGCTGGAGAGACGGCTCAGCAGTACAGAGTGCTTACTGCTTTTGCAGAGGACCTGGGTTGGTTCCCAGCATTCACATGGCTCACAACTGCCTGCAACTCTAGTTTCAGGAGATCTGACACCTTCTTCTGACATCTGTGGGCTCCTGCACATATATAATGCACATACATACACTCAGGCAAACACACATACCCATACCCTTAAGAAATAAATCTAGAATCATGTTTAAAAATATATAAGAAATAGTTCTAGGAATATTCATCTTGTAACATAAATGAATGAATGAAAATTTATGCCCTGGCAATGCTGAAGCATGCATGGGCAGCCCGTATATGGCAGTTCTGTTGAACTTGTCCATATTGGGTCTCATGGTCTAAGTTGATGAGGACAAATGACCAGATCTCTTCTCATACACACACACACACACATACATACATACATACACACGCGCGCACACACACACACACACACACACACACACATCTTTTATTTGTCAGTTTTTAAAAGTTATATGTGGACTATAAAGATTAATGTCAAAAGCAAAAACAAAAAAACATCTATTTCATGTAGATAATACATGAAAATAGTTATGACTTTGAGGTGGAGAAATTTCTCAAAGACGATACAAACAATATTGCCCATAAAAGAAAAGAATCCTAGATGGGCCTGGTGGTACACACCCTTAATCTGAGCAGATCTAGTAGGTGACCTCTGAGAGTTTGGGGACAGTTGAGTCTATATAGCACGTCCCAGAACAGCCAGGGCTATGTGGTGGGATGGAGCAGAAGAGAACAAATCCGTGCCAGAGACTCTAGTACACAAGGCAGAGACACGGTAGAGAGAGTATCAACCATGGCAGGCTCGTGTTAGCCTGAAGACTCCTTGTGAAAAAACTCTAAGGAAAAAAAACCTGGCAATTTAAAAGGGAGAGATCAGAACAAATATTTTAAAAAATGAAGATGTCCAAGAGCCAATAAGCACGCTCATTTCACAGGTCACTGGAGAAGCCTACGTAAGCTCCACAACACCACACCACAACAGACCCATCCGTTCCTCTGTGGTAATGTCTAAAGTGTCTGTGAAGATGTATATCACAGGAACTCACACACACTGCTTATGAGAATGGCAACTGCAATAGCAGATCTGTCACGGATAATAATCTCTGCATATCCTATATAACCTTGTGACTCCTTTTTAAGCATGCACCCACAAAAATGTATGCTTGTGGTTCCACATGACTACCCCGAAGCTAACAACAGTGTCAGTAGCCTGAAACTGCAAGCAGTTAAGGAAGGTGCAGCACAGCATACTATGTATCTGATTAGTAATACACCATACATACAGCACAGGCATACCATGTATGTATCTGATTAGTAATACACCATACACACAGCACAGGCATACCATGTATGTATCTGATTAGTAATACACCATACACACAGCACAGGCATACCATGTATGTATCTGATTAGTAATACACCATACACACAGCACAGGCCTACCATGTATGTATCTGATTAGTAATACACCATACACACAGCACAGGCATACCATGTATGTATCTGATTAGTAATACACCATACACACAGCACAGGCCTACCATGTATGTATCTGATTAGTAATACACCATACACACAGCACAGGCATACCATGTATGTATCTGATTAGTAATACACCATACACACAGCACAGGCCTACCATGTATGTATCTGATTAGTAATAAACCATACACACAGCACAGGCATACCATGTATGTATCTGATTAGTAATACACCATACACACAGCACAGGCATACCATGTATGTATCTGATTAGTAATACACCATACACACAGCACAGGCATACCATGTATGTATCTGATTAGTAATACACCATACACACAGCCACATGGGTATGCCAGACAAAGTAACTACATTAAGTTTGAAGAGACAAACTATTTGACCATTATTCATTCAGGAGTCAGAAGAGAGCTGACTTTTAGGGGGGATAACGCTCATCTGATTTCTAATCATACGGCTGGAACTTTACTGTGTGAATGTGGTAAGGCTTGTACACTTACTCATGACCTGTATCAGTGTGTTATATTCAGTATTAACAGAGCACCAGCATGAACCGAAGAGATGGCTCTACAGTTAAGAGGACTGGCTACTCTTCCAAAGGTCCTGAGTTCAATTCCCAGCAACCTTATGGTGGCTCACAGTCATCTGTAATGAGATCTGGTGCCCTTTCTGGCCTGCAGGTAAACATGCAGGCAGAAAGAACACTTTACATTTAAAATAAATCTTTTAAAAAATAGCAACAGCAGCAAAAAAAAACAAAACAAAAACAAAAAAAATATTTTCCATGTATTTCTGAAAGCCAGATAAGTATCTAGACTGGATAGAGTTCCAACCTTACATATCCAACATAGCCAAACCCCATACTCACAAAAAATGCACACCCACACTTGACATACCATGAGATCGACGTGAAACCACTGCCACTGCTAACATCTCCAAGTCACCGTGGGACACACATTATCAAGACGGAAGCAAACACAAAATTCGCGAGGACCCACTAAATGAACTCACAGGCTCATTTAGAGAAATTTAGTGAAAATGAGCCCTTGGCAGCAAAAAGATTAAACCCAACAGAAGGATTGAACACCAAGACTTCAGCAACCGGACAGGGCTGAAAAACTTCAAACGTTTTACTTCAAAGACACATCAGGAGACATAACCAAGAAAAGAACACCATGGGGCAAGAAAAGCAAGACCATGCACATAGAGAACCTGGAGTCCCTGAAACAAAAGTGTCGTTAACAGTGACAAAAAACCCTCCAGATCAGGAGGCAGGCTGGACTTCTGCAGCAAGCACTTTGCTGAGAGAAACTATCAAAATGCCCACTGAAAACCAGACTGAAAAGTAAAAGCAGTGGGAAGTAATGGAGATCTATTTATTATTATACACTTGTTTAACAGCTCCACATTCTCAACCATGTTAAAAATATCTACTCAGCTGGGGCTGTAGCACATTTGGAATGCTTACCTAGCATGTACCAAACCCCAGGCCCAGTGCTCAGCACTGCAGAAAACTAAACATGGGAGAGAACATGCCTGTAATCCCAGCACCTGGGAGGTTAAGGTAGGAGGATCAGAAATTCAAGATAAAAAGAATAAACCAAATTTTTTAGACTATATTTTTTTTCAAGATCAAGATTATTCTCAGTTACATAGCAAGTTCAAGGCCAACTGGAATACATGAAATCTAAATACACACACAGATGCACAACCAAACTAAAGATTTTAAATTAAGGTAGAGGAAAAACAATACTCAAAAAAATTAATGGTTGAAATTTTCTGACAGACACCCTCAAACTCAAGAAAAATGGCAAATTTGAGTAGAATCCATTTGCACCAAAACACAGCACAATAAAACCAGAGCTCTACATGGAGAAGCAGGGACAAAACTAGAGCTGACTTCTCCTCAGGAAGCCCCTGCAGCTCCACACAGCCTCTTTCTTTGACACGGCAGTCAGGCTAGCTCAACCAGGGAAACTCAGAGTCAAGCTAAGCGTGCCCAGCTCTCACTCCTGTAAGTCACTTTAGAATGGCTCCAGGCACTTCAATTTTGGTCCAACAATTCATCTTTGTAACAATCAGTACGACCTCTCAATTAGTCTTCCTGTCCCCCACATCCCTCGAGCCAGTTCACACTGCTCTCTTGCTATAAACCGCCTTCATGGCCTCCACCCACACACCTGCGACCAAAGCTGCCATCTTCAACTTTTCTGGCTTTTACCCTTGGTTTCCTCAAATATGCCCTCTCCCTCCTGCACTATGTCAGCCCAACAAATCCAACAAACCTGTCACGTGACTAAAGAACTTAAACAAAAACTACAAAATTATAGTTTACTAGACCTTTCTAAGGCCACTTCAGAGTAAGCAAACACAAGAACAATTATATGAAAAGATAAAATAGTAGACTTAGAAATATTCTTTCCACTCTGAAAAAAACAATTAAAATTTTTACCTTAAAACTTTAAGTTTATTAAATGATTAGTTCATTTTAAAAATGAGTCTTGAGAAGCCAAAGAGTTTGTGAGAAATTAAAAACATTTTAATAAAGACTTAAGGAAAAAGAGATTTTCATATAAATATGTACTTAAAACTTGCTACCGGGGCTGGGGAGACAGCTTGAAGGGTGAGTGCCTGCTGTGCAGACAGGGCCCCAGACCACCACCCATCAGCACTCCCGTGAAAGCGGTGTGACCCTGAGGCCCAGCACCAGAGGAGAGGAGACAGGCAGATCCTGGGAACTTGCTGGGCAGCCATCCTAGCCACACAGCAAGCTCCAGGTCCAGTGAGAAAGTCTGTCTCAAGGGAGTAAGGCAGAGTCCCACAGCAGGACAGCTGGTCTCCTCCTCTGGCCTTTGCAGGCACATACCACACACACTTGCCTTAAAATGTCACTCTACATTGTGTTCATTTTACCACAATCAAAAATTCTTAAGAGAAGTAACATCACATCATTATTATCTAATGTTCACATCAAGTTCCTCTTCCTCCCCTGATAGGGTCTTATTCTAACACCCAGATTAGCTGGGACTTAGTATGCAGCCCAGGCTGGTTCAAAACTAGGGTGATCCTCCACCTCCATCCTCTAGGAGTTAGGATTACCAACGTGAACCACCATGCTGCACTTAGGTTTACCTCTCCTAAGAGAGCTCTCCCGTCTTTAATAAGCCAATTTTCATCTTACAAATAATGACTAGAAGACAACATGGTGGCACTATAAACTGATCTTTTCTCCCCCCTATGACTAGTGGGTTTAATAATTTCTTTAAAAAAAAATTTTTTTTTTCTGAGATAGGGTCTCTCTAATGTATAGGACAGCTCTGAACTCAAGGTCTTCCAGAGTGCTGGGATTACAGGTGTGGGTCACTTGCTAAGTCTCAGGAAATCGTAAAGAACTCTCTTACCATGGTAATCTCTCCAACAGGGTTAGAAGTAAAAACACACTCCTGTTCTCTGTGTGGACACATACCCGAGTCATCCGCTAATCTGCCAATTCTTTCCAAAACAGCAACACAGTCTCCTTCATCATCGCAGACTTCCCTCAGTGTATCCAGCAGACTCCGGGCCACCATTTGTCTACACAGAAAGAAATTCATGGAGTTCAGTGCTTTCAATACATAATAGAAGTTTAAAATACAGAAACCTTATGTTTCATAAAGACAACTTTTCTTATTGCAAGTCAACACTAAACTTGTAATTTCCTAGGTAGCAAAAATTGTACTGATTTTACAAATAAGATTATTACCAGCTTTTTAAACCTTTATCCAAATAATTAGGGAAATTTCTAGTCACTGAATTTTCATTTCAATTATCCTCTTATTACAGTTAACAGTAAAATATATTCATTCTTCATTATATTAAATGTTATCTGCTGCAGAGACTCTGCTGAGGCAGAGTGCAGCAGGAAGGCTCTAGCTCTTGGTCACTGCTGTGTTCTGGGCCCTGGCAAACACAAAGTGCGTCATGTCATTGGGTAGAGGAGCAACACACTCCCTAATAAGCAATTAAATGAATAACAAAATTAGCCCAACAACGAACAGAAAGCAATAAAGGACAATGAACAATAGAGATCAAGCTGTAAACTTGGGGACACATACCTGTTAAACGCGTTCTCACTTGCAGCATACTTGTCCAGCCTCCCCAGCGGTGTCAGCATTTCATCTTGTGAGACCAAGTCCAGGGCTGAAGGTAGAATAGTCACGTCAGACTCTGAGCTGCAGTCATCCACACCAACTAGCAGAGACATCACAAACACTAACAACACTGAACTGGAATGCACCGTGCCTGCTGGAGCAGTGTGTGCTTCCGGAGCGGTACAGAGAACTGTAAGACATCTTCAGATCAGCCCAGCGCTAGCCACCGTCCTCCTCCACCCACACTGCTAACAGCCCCCAGCAGCATACAGCCAGTGGTGACAGAAACTCAGTACCAAGAATTTACATGTTTAGCAGGTGGGTGGCACATGCCTTTAATCCCAAACTTGGGAGGCAGAGGCAGGTAGATCTCTGAGTTCCAGGCCAGCCTGGTCTACAGAGTGGGGTCCAGGACAGCCAGGGCTACACAGTGAGATCCTGACTCAAAAAATTTAAAAACAAACAAATAAATATGTAAGTTACATGTTCAGAAAGAATAGCTTGTGAAAAAGCAAACACTGACTTAGTCAATTCTATAATAAAGACACTAAAGCTGAAAAGTGTCTGACTTTACTTACTTGAAAAGAACTAAAAACTATAGTATTTATATTCATTAAACAAATATTAAATACTACTGTGTCAACTACTTGACTTATGTTGGGGAAGCAGTCATGAAAATGCTTGTTTTCTAAGACTGACATTCTGTTGAGAAGAGTCTATGTTAAGACAATCATATGGTTACACATATGTACACACCCCAACGCAGATCTACCACAGCAGTGGGAGGGAAGACTGAGCCAAGAGTTTAGAGACAGGACTAAAGAGTTCTGAGCGCCCAGACAGGAAGGTAGAGTGGAAGATGTCCATTCTGTTTGCTGAGGTCATCACACTCAGGCCACCTGACAAGGGCATTTCTCCACTGTATGATGACTGAGGGAGGAAGGGGGCCTAGGGAAGTGAGGGAATTCAGATGTGCGCTCCAGAACTGCAGCTGGGAACAATCAACTGGACCAACAGTGATGGGCAAAGTGAGCAAGTGAGCGCTGCTGCTTGAGAAGGGTGTGCTGGTGTGACAGCCAGCGTTCTTGAGAAGAGGGAATGCCGAGTGAGACACTGTCACCATCAGACTGTCCTTGGACAACTCTGTGGGCACCACAATAGGTGCCAACCCTGGCCAGGTAGTCTTGGAAGATGTAAGAAAAGAAGCTGAGCACAGACCCAAGAGTGAGTTGTTGGCAAGCAGCTTCCCTTCATGGGTGGTGCTCTGCTCGTGCTTGAGCGCCACTCCCAATTCCAAAGTCGGACTGTGATCAGGACGCGTAAGCTAAATAAACCCTTCAGCCATAATAAATACATAAGTAAACAGATAGACGAATGAGTGAATGAATGAATGGACAAATGCTTTTGGTCATGGTGTTTATCACAGAAATAGAAAGCAAATTAGCGCACAGGGTCTTCTGATGTAGTCCTGGTCGGCCTGGGACTCAGAGATCCACCCACCTCTGCTTCTTGAGTGCTGGGAGTCTGTCACCATGTCCAGCAAAAACACTTTTAAATTTTATCTTCTGTTTTAATTTTTCTTTCTAATAGTTAAGAGAAGCTGGGTATGGTGGTACACACATGTAATTACTGCACTCGAAAGCAGGAGATGACACTGAGTTTGAAGCCTACACAGGCTACATACTAAGCAGCAGGCCACCCTAGGATGTACAGGAAGATCCTGTCATGAAGGAAAAAGGAAAGAAGAGGGACTGGAGAGAGGGCTCAGTGGTTTCCTAACCACTGCTCTTCCAGAGGGTACAGGCTCACTTCCCTGCAGGCACTACTGTGGTAGCTCAGCTGTCTGCACTGCAGTCCCAGGGGACCCGATGCCCCGATGGCCACTGTCATGCCAGACATGTGATGCAGGCAAAACACTTGTACACATAAAAGGAAAGAAAAGAAAGAACTGGGACACGGTTACACATGAAGTAAGTGGTGAACAGGAAACATAGGTTAAAGTTCAGGAGTGGCCAACAGAAAGAATGAGGCTGGCAGGAAAGCCTGGCGCTAATTCGATCTAATAGGTTTCAGGGCATTTCCAATACCCTAAGAACTTTCACTGTTTGTCTGTGGACAGGATCTCACTATGCAGCCAGTCTGACCTGGGACTCACAGCATAGCTTAGGCTAGCCTCAAACTCATGCAATCCTCCTGTCTCAACCTCCCAAGCGCTAGAGTTAGAGGCATCTACCCCAGGTCACAGCAATTTTTTTTCCTATTCTTACTTTATGGCACTTCTGCCCCTTGCTCTAGTAATTGCCTTTTCAACAGTGCCTTTGCATCTCATTCATATACATGCATACATACATATATATCTCATACATATATACATATATATAGTTAAAAGAAAAATCTTATAAAAACTTCTCCTAGACATTAATAATACAAAAGATTGACTTCCCAATCAAATCCCCCCAATGCTATTGCTTATTTAAAAAGGATTTTTAAATGCCTTAAATGAGTGTGCAGCATGGGCCTATCTGTAAAACTCGCTAAACAATATTCCCATGGAATGCTATTAAAGTGAATACAGAAGACTATTTTAACTTGTTAAAGTAAAAATCTTTTCTTTAAAAAAAAGTAAACCACTTAAACATGTCCTTTCACTTTAAGAAAGATGATAACAATGACCAAATTTATTCTCATAAGCTAGGTGGTTAATGAAACAAATGAGATTAGCCCCATTCTGCCACAGTCAACTGCCTGGAAAAACAGGTCTCGCTACCAGGCAGATCCTCAAACATCCTGGAAGACTGAGTTGATAATCCAGGGAGGGCTCCAGAGGGTTGTAGTTCACGTGGACTCTCCACTCACAATCCTGCCTCAGCCCCTGAACCATCACACATCCATCTCAGAAGGTCCAGAGTCTTTAGACAAACACTGGAGCTCCATACATTTACATGTAGGGTCCAAGGAATAAATAGGAGATCAGGGGGACAGACATCTATCAGAAAGTCCATGTCTTCATCACTACCCACACAGACCACAAGCAGCCTCGGAGGAGCCAACTCTGACACCGAGGGCTGCTCTCGTGCCCACGCAAGGGTCAGGCTCTGAAGTGCAATTCCCAGAGTGACAGAAGCGACTGCAAAAACTGACGTGGCCCTCAAGGGCAACACCTTCGATGTCTAGTATTGCGGAGGCCCGAAATATGAGCCTATTTCTAGGAGACCACAGGTCAGAGAGTAGGAACTTACAAGGCTGTTATGCTTCTACCTCAAAGGCCCCACCTAGGTGTTGAGCAGACAGTTCTGTAGTAAGGAGGCTGCTTTTTGTCACAGCACAGAGGGAAGGCCTGCTATTGTCAACAGGTGTGGCTAATTGTAGACCTTGTGCTCCAGGAATAGAGAAGATCTGTTCCTACCTCAAACAAGAGTCTAAGGATCCAAGTAAGTTCCAGTTCCCTTTATAGCGAAAACTTGCCTACAGAGTGTTTTGGTTAGGGTATAAGCGTGACTTGTTTTGTTCTAGCTACAGAATGTTGAACTGTGAATGTCGCCCATGATTTCAACTGGCATGCTCACTTCCCGAATCATGTTAATGCAGTCTTTTGTCTTACTCCTACCTTTTGGGGTCAGGGTATTTTAAGCAGTTGGAAATTAAACGTGGGCGAATTTTCAGTGCTCACTGGAATTCCCTCCCGATACTATCCTAGATGTTTCTCTGTTTTATTATTTTCATTCACATCTTTATATTCTTTACTATGTATCTAAATCTCCATGCCCTTATTTTGGAGAAAGGTATTTTGTCGAGGCTAGTCCCCGACACAGTATACAACAACAAAAAGACATGGAAACAGTGTAAACAGACCAATTCAACAGCAGCACCAGACTCACAATCAAGACAGCAGGACCAGTAGACGAGGACACAGACACAATCTAACTACTGCAGCTGTGAAGAGCACGTGGAGGCCTGCAGTGCACACCTAGACGCACTCAGGACGACACAGGAGGGAAGGAGTATAGATACTCAAAAGCCCCTGACTTTCGAGTGAAGGAAAAAAATACACTAGGTTCAATCAACAGATTATACAAAACAAATGAACAGGGAACATGAAAAAATAGCATTAAAAAATTGAAACAAAAGCCAGACAGTGGTGGCACAAGCAGCGGATCTCTTTGAGTTCAAGGCCAGCCTGGTCTACCAGAGTGAGTTCCAGGACAGGCTCCAAAGCTACAGAGACACCCTGGGGATGAGGGGGAGGAACAAAACAATAGCAGAATAGAGTTCACTCAGCCATAGGAAACTGTCAGGCATTCTAATATGCATACATTTTAGGTCTACAAAGGAAGGGGAATATAAGAATATTTGAAGAAATAATGAACCCCAGAAAAACCCAATTTGATGAAAACTATTAATCCATAGGCCCAAAGGAGTCAATGAATCCTATTTGAAAAACCATGAAGAAAAATGCACCTATCTACAATAAAACTGCTTAACACCAGTCACAGAAACTTTTAAACTAGAGCTGACTCATTTTACGTACAAGAGCTAGTTCCAGGACAGGCTCCAAAGCCACAGAGAAACCCTGTCTCGAAAAACCAAAAAAAAAAAAAAAAAACAGAACAAGACTTCCTAGGCTAGAAGTCAGTAGAGCAGCAACTTTTAAAATCCTGACAAAGATCAGGGGCTGGAGAAATGACTGAGTGTGTAAGAGCACTTGCTGCTCTTACAGAGACCATGCTAGCTTCTAACTCAGTTCCAGGTAATCTGATGCTCTCTTCTGGACTCTGCCAGCACTGCATGCACGTGGTGCACATATATACATGCAGACAAAACATAGATAGATAAAAAGATATAGAAATCTTTTTTGAAAAAGTAAGTTCAGTCTAGCACTCCATACCCAACAGCCAGAAACCTTTCAGCTGCAGGCTTCTGCAGACATGCAGTGGAGGACGAGAGCCTGCATCTCCACAAAGGAATAAGGAGTATCAGACATGGTGTAAAGGAAAAGGCCAAGCCAGGTGGTGGTGGCGCACACCTCCAGCACTCAGGAGGCAGTGGCAGGTGGATCTCTGTGAGTTTGAGGCCAGCCTGGTCTATAGAGCTAGTTCTAGGACAGCTAGGGCTACACAGAAACCCTGTCTCGAAAAACCAAAAGTAAATAAATAAATGGCTATTAGCTTTGAAAGGTAAAGCAAAAATATGTACAGTAAAATGAGTAATAAGCAGTATAATATATACACAAATATACAACAGTCACAAGACAAGAAAAGCATAGAGCATGCTTCTGCAAACTGCCACACGAAGAGATACTACAAGACATCAGAGTCACAGCTGTAATAAAACACACTCAGATTAAAAACTTGAAAGCAACCATTACTTTTAAATCAAAGGTGAATAAAAAGTAAAGTCCATAAACAACATAAATGAAGGGAGGGGGAAAAGATAAAGGGAGTAAAGTAGAGAGAGGATCCATAGGTAGAAAAAAGAATAAATTTAAACCCAGCCATATTATAATTGGGAACATTAACTGTGAAAGGCCTAAATATACCTATTAAAAGAACAGGGACTTCAAAATAAGTTTAAGGAAACAACACTAAACCACGTACATAATTAGTGCAGAAAATTTTTACATAATTTCTAATCTATAATTCATAAAATACCTTGTTCACTAAGAACTAACAGGCTATAAAAGCTACTGGACACTCACTTGCCATCAGTCTTCTCTTTCATAATGTAAGGCTGCTGAACTAGCGTGAGCTCATCGGGCACCTTCATGGGGCTCTAGAATTCTATGACTATGACCAAACTGTGTCATCAGTCTCACATGTGAAACCTTAAAGATGACAGGTAGAGAGCAGGGGAGCTATTGTTAAACACACTGCTGTGTTTAAGACAGTGTGGAGATTCATCAAAGATTCAAATTGTTTATGCAGGTCTAGAAGGTGGCCCTACAGATATCTATGTATAATAAATATCCTCACTAATTTAGACTGCTTACCAACCATATCTGAAAAACATACTCTTAAGACGACAGGAAAACCATATCTGTTCCTAACTTCTTGTCACCCTTCTATCAATTATGGATGACATTCTACACAAAAATCAGGCTCCAGTCTGGAGTAACGGGCTCATTTTTCTAGTTCTAGTATTGTTGCCTCAGTCAGGAGTCATGGAGTCATTGTGAGTTATCTTCTCTGGGTCTATTTAGGATCCACCCCCCCCCCTTTACATGTGCCCAGGTGCCCCTAATTTCATGGTTCTTGTGTCTCAGCATTCTGGGTTGTCAGCACACCTGCTTTTACACCGTCCTCGATTGGACTTAATGTAACTGTAGATTTCATCCCACTGAAGGCCATAAAGCCTTACAACAGATACAGTTTGTCTTACCTAGCCTACCATGCTTAAAAATAATCAACAAGGCCAGGCATGGTGGTATACACCTTTAATCCCAGCTCTTGGAAGACAGAGATAGGCAGATCCCTGATTCAAGGCTGGCCTGGTCTATAACATGGCAGGACTACACAGAAAAACCATGTCTCAAAAAACCAAAACAAACAAAAAGAAACTAAAAATTAATTAATTAATTAAACCCTATCACAATACAAACAACAATGATATATATGTATATTAAATATCAGATGTAATGCATACATATGAAAACATCACTAAAAATGTTTAAAACCTATCACTGCTGGAAAAAAAAATTCCTGCATCATATATACCCTGAACGATGACACAGCTAGTGGTATCTTTAAATAAAACAGCATCAGAATGTAAGGGTCAATGCACAGGGCAGGTTTGTGAAAAGGTCTCCACAGTCTTTTGAAGCAGTACATTAAACTTAAACTTTAAACACTTATTTCCTTGGGTATGTGTGTGACAGTCAGGGCTCTTGGTCCACCATGTGGATGCTGTATGAAATGCAGGCTGTCAAGCTTGGCAGCAGTGCTGAAAGCTGAACATAAGGCCTCAATCATACAAGAAGGCAAGCACTGAGCCATTTTCACCCTAGTACATTCACGTTAAATAGAAGGTAACACAAATCAAAGAGGAAAATCACAATTCTGGGACTAGCCTCTAACACATACAAAAAGGTATAACCAGAGGGAAAGAGGACTAAAATGGAGCACAACAAAGTGGTCACCCGTGCTCACTTCAGCAGCATATATATTAAAACTGGAACAATACAGATGAGATTAGTATGGGCCCCTGCTCAAGGATGACACACAAATTAAGCGTTTTATATTTTTTTTAAAAGTAGCCAATCCAAAAGAAAAAGTAGGAAATGAATAAGCAAAAAGATAATGAAACAAAAATGATAGCCCTAAATCTAACCAACTATTCCCAGTTAATTAAAATTGGGCAGGACTATTTTCAATTAAAAAGAAAGATTGCCAGACAAAAGTAATATTAAGCTACTATCCACTCTTTCTTTTTCTTTGAGACAAATAAGGCATGCTGTCCTCAGACTAACTATGTACAGCCCTGGTGATCCCTGCACTTGAGAGGCTGAGGCAGGAGGGTCATGAATTTGAGTTCGATCAGGCCTACAAATTTCCTAATCAAACAGAATGGATTCCTAATAGGAACCTAGCCATTCACATCTCAAAGCCCATTGAAAACTACTTCCAGGTAAGTTAAATTAAACACATATATCCTTCTAATTCTGGAGCATGAGAAAAGTAGTTTGTTATAATTTTAAACCCAGGAAAGAAGATGACAAAGCAAAGGAATAACAGTAATATTTATATTAACAATGGAGTACTTCTCTGTATAAAAACAAAGTCACAGCTGCAGAGAGACCCTGTCTCGAAAAACCAAAAAAAAAAAAAAAAAGAAAGAAAAAAAAAAACAAAGTCACAAAAGCCAGTCTTGCTATAGGTGCAAAGAGCACACCCACCTCCTTGCACTTAACAGAAATCAAGTAGTTAAACATCCCAATTTTTAGCCTTTTACAAGAAAGCATAATCTAAAACATAAAAGTTTAAGAGCTAGGAAGTATGAAATCTCAATCAGGTCTAGGTTCCGCTCTCATGGTCTGCCGCTACTTATGAACCATCTACTTGAACTTGACCAATTCCTTAATCAGAATAGATTTTATCATTTACAAAGTAGTTGTTTGTAACCTTTTGTTTCAAACAAGGTCCAGTTATATAAATAAGAACTTACTATGTAGCCCAACTGTGCCTTGAACTTGCAAGGATGCTTCTGCTGCTGCCTCCTCCACGCTGGGAATACAGGAGTGTATCACTATATCACTACACTGAGAGCCACCAAGACTTTGAAGGCATACAACAATGATGTTGTCTATAAAGAGCTGACAGAGCCCACAAATATCAGGCCTCTCCACATGCAAACTCTGCATTTAGGACTGTTACTAGAAACACAAAATTTCAATGTGCCTTCTGCACGATGAAACCAGTGAATAGGATAGCACCTAACCATAATAGTGACAGGTATGGACCAAATGATTAAAAACCAAAACCAAAACCAAAACAAAGGCGAAAAGGTCACCCTAAGGAGGCACATACCTGAGATGGCATGCACACATGTGGGTACACACATGAACTAGTTTTAGTTAGCCTGATAATGAAATAAAACTGGTTTTTTTTTGGGGGGGGGGTGAGATGCGATTGAAGCTTGACCAATAGGACAAGAAAGAGGTCATTTTAAGCAAAAATCCAAAAGGTGATGCTCACCTTTAAACCCAACACTTGTGAGACAGAGGCCGATAGATCTCTCAAGTTGGAGGCCAGCCTGGTCTACTGAGTTCCAGGACAACCAGAGCTATGTAGAGACCCTGTCCAAAAACAAAATGATGGCCCCAAATCTCTATTCCAGTACAAGACTTTTGAAGGGAAAATCCTGAGATGCCAAACTTGCAGGTATATTTTCATGACAGACATGAGATGCATTTCCCACTTGTTTAAAGAAACCAGTAAAGAAATCCACTAAACTGAATTTTACATTTTTTCTTCCAGATCACTTTCCGTTTTTACCACAGAATTTTATCCCAATATGACTTTATGCTTGCGAATTTGTTTCTCTGTACCAGAGAGAAGCCTAAAATGTGAATTTCCAGGCTGGGGAGATGGCTCGGTGAGTGAAGGACCCAAGTTCAGACCCCAGCCCTCACATAAAGAACCGAGTGCAGTGGTCTCTGTAATCCAATCTGCTCTAGCCAAAAGTCAACTCGATTCTGTGGGAAGCCTCATCTCAGATAAAGCAAGGAGTGACAGAAAGAAACTGGCCTCTCATCTCCACATACGTGTGCACAAACACACACACTCTCCTTCAATCATACAACTTAAAATGTATTCATTGCTGCTCTTATATCACAGACTATGACAAACAGTAAACAAATTTTTATTGAAAAGGAACGGTTTTTGTCAACACAATACAAACGAGTCAGCTGAGAAGAAGGAACTCTCCACAAAAAGCATTAGTCTCTCTGACAGGGTGTGGGTATGTTTAGATGTGGAATACTTTATTAGCAATTGCTTAGATTGCAGCATAAGAACAGAGAACCAGGGATGGAGAGGTGGACCAGCACCTCCAGGCATGATGAAGGGAAGGAGTGTTGCAGACGTGACGTGGCACTTCACTCAAGAGCTCACAGCACAAGACTGGGCCTGTAAACATTCTGTTATAAAAGGTAGGAGCTTACAAGGCCACACCCTTCCCTGACGATTTTATAAGAGTTAACAGTTGCTAGGAGCTGAGGGACTCAACAGAGCCTCAACCCACCTAAGAAGCTATTGGCAGTTAAAGGTTACTGGGGGGAGAAGGGGCCACTGCTAAGGGTCCACACTACTGTAAATACCTCCTCAGCCTTGCTCACAGAAGCCGCCCTAAGGAAAGCCGAAGGCTACCGCCCCCAAAGGCACAAAAGTAGAAGGTAGAGTAGTTAAAGAAGGCAATCCCTGAGAGTAGAGGACGATGACAGGGTAATGGGTGGCTGATTAAATACACTGTCTACATTGTGGGAGCTGTGCAGGTAATCATAGACTACACCTGGAATTAACTAAATCCCAGGCAGCGGGGATAATGTGGAGCATTTTTCTTAAATCATTTTAAGTAGGAAGGCCCACTTTTAACCTTAATTTTTTTGCTTGTTTGTTTTTCAAGACAGGTCTCTGAGTAGCCCTGGCTATCTAGGAACTCTGTAGACCAGGCTGGCCTTGAATTCAGAGTTCCTCCTGATTAAAGGTCTTGATCTTTGGAGGTGGAATGAACCACCTATAACCGGCCACACTTTTTGCTGGCAGCCTATATAAAGTACTGGAAGAAGGAAGCCTGCCCTGCTGGCTTGCTCTCTCACTTGCAAGTCCATTCTTTTACCAGCATTGGAGCACGCTTCATGGGAATTCTGATGTATACTGAAGATCAGCTGAGACATCCAACCTCATTAAATTCTTGGACCTTCCATTGGTGACAGTCATTGTTGGACTAGTGGACTATATATTCTATCAGTCTGATCCTCTGGAGAACCCTGACTAATATAACATGTATGAAATTACTACTAAAGTAATAAAAATGGGACTTTAATATATTTTAACAAATAAACATGCCAAAAAATGACCAGGGAGCTCCCTTGCAGGCAGAGTTCCAGTAAGTTAGTCTGACTGACTCAGGACAGACAGCTGTCACTCTAACTGGGGTGGAGAGTGTCAGGCAGTCATCACTCCTCCCCGCCTTACAAGAGGGGAGCCTGCCTTTTACAGTGCTGAAATCTGGCAGACATTACTTCCCAGAAGTGGAATGAGAGGCTGTAGTGCTGAGCAAAAAAGACGACCACATCACTGTCCTGACAAAAAGCAAAAACAAGGACGAGCACATCATCTAGATACCAGCGTCTCTGGTACAGTGCTCACACGCCTGTAACCCCAGTCTCTAGATGCCAGCGTCTCTGGTACAGTGCTCACACGCCTGTAACCCCAGTCTCTAGATGCCAGCGTCTCTGGTACAGTGCTCACACGCCTGTAACCCCAGTCTCTAGATGCCAGCGTCTCTGGTACAGTGCTCACACGCCTGTAACCCCAGTCTCTAGATGCCAGCGACTCTGGTACAGTGCTCACACGCCTGTAACCCCAGTCTCTAGATGCCAGCGACTCTGGTACAGTGCTCACACGCCTGTAACCCCAGTCTCTAGAGCCCAAGGCTGGAAGACTGCGAGTCTGAGGTCAACCTGGGCTACATAAGCTCTGGACACTTTATACTACATAGGGAACACTGTCTAAAATAGAAATAAAATAGGTAAATTAAACTGAAAAATGAAACCTATGGAGCATCACAAGTGGTGAGCGCTGAGAAAACAGACACAAGACAAGTGCGCTGTGTGAAGTTCAATTAGCAGTTACGATGAAGGATGGAGTAAGGCCAACTGACACACTGCAGTACGGACCCCACATGCACAGCAGAGTCCACCAGCGCTACATGTTTCAGAGCGAAAAGTGGCTGTGTCTAGGAGAGAAGGCCTCTGCTCTTAGATGAGTTCTAGAGGTAGGTAACAATTTATTCCTAAAAGGCTCACTCAGAAATTAAGAGTAACCATGCACTGTATTTTGGCAGTTTGTATAATTATGTGGACGGAGGCAGAGCCAACTGGAAAAATGTTACCAGTGACTAAATGCAGGTGGAGTTTCAGTCCAGAAAGTCACTGTATTTGTGCTGCTTTTATGTGAGAGTGAATACTTAAAACTAGTAAGTTTAATTTTAAAATAAATTATACGATACAAATTAGGATTTTGTTCTAACTTAGCTTGCTCAGAAAAGTAAAGGTCCACCTCAGTAGTTGAAACTCTATCAAGTTATGTAAAGTTATATACCAAAGGCCTACTATGTTCTGGGGACTCAGCTATGGGTAAAAATAAAAATGTGTCAGACCTTGGATTTTACAATAAAGAAGTCGGCAAGCTATGGCCAGCATGTCAAAACAGTTCCATCTTCAACTGTTGTACATCAAGTCTTATTGGGAAACATCTTAGGTTCATATATTTATACAGACACTTTTACTCTTTCAAGGTAAATCTGAGCCATACGAAAGCAGCCACGAGTTTACAAACCTACTGCTTATACTACCTGACCCATTATAGACTAGCTTAGTGTTGTAGCAAAAACATAATTAAGCCACTTTTGGGGGGAAAAATACTAATTTTATTTTTGGAGATGGTCTCTCTATTATGTAGCTCTGGCTGTGCTAGAACCTGGAACTCACTCAGTAGACCAGGCTAGCCTTGAACTCAGAGTTCCTCCTGCTTCTGCCTCTTCAGTGATGGGATTAAAGGAGTGTGTCTTGTTTTCTGTTTGGTGCTGGGGATGGAACTCAGCAACTGCACCTGGGAGGCCAGAGCTCTCCACTGAGCTACAACCCTAGCCCAAATCCTATCTTTAAAAAGACAAACCTGAGAAGCCTATGATTCAGTCTTTACACAGCCTCAGGCAACGAAGTCTAACTGTCAAATCTGAATTTGAACTTTGCAATAATGTGCAAGATGTTTATTAAAACATATTAAAGTTACTGAAGTACTGAACAGCACTAACTCTTTAGAGATGGTTTTTACGAGTAACTGAAACACTATCTAGCCAGGTGGTGGTGGTGCGCATCTTTAATCCCAGCACTCGGGATCCAGGTCTAAAATTTGGTTTTGTGTAGCCTAGTGGGACTCAAATGCACTCACTACCTTCCAGCTTCAGCCTCCCTTGTTTTAGGACCACAAGTAAGCATCCCTACCACCCTATATGGCTAAGAATAATCTATGGCACAATGGACCTTCCATATGCACAGATTTGGCATCCATGAATGGGGTAGGGGAGCTTGCTTCTATATTGAACACATATATTTTCGTCATTATTTGTGAAATAGCACAACAACTATCTGTATTAGAGATATTAGAAGAAATGTCCTCACACGCTAAGCAGTGTCTGGTACTGGGTGCTGACCAGGGCTGTAAGTAAGCGCAGAGGAGGGAGTTAGTAAGATCATGCTTTCTAACTGCTCACTGAGAAAAAACCACAGCTACCAAACAGGACTCAACAGGTGTGGGTCACCATGGGGTCCCCTAAGTTTGAGGATATTTCTCTTATGGTCTCATTAGCCCAATTACTTTGGTTAGTCATTCTTTTTTCCATGGGCAATTCAAATAAAAAAGTGAACAAACCCAGATCTAAATTATCATAAATTCCCAGCAAGCAAGTAAAGTGTTAAGTGAGTTATTTCTACCAAAACACAGCTGAAGTAAATGTAAAAATGATCGACTTTAGAACCCAGTTGTAAATACGAAGGACCAGTACAGCATTAATGCTGTACTGACCAGTTTCAACAGGTATGTGCCTGCCTCCTCCCGCTGCCCTCAGACAGTACCGGGTAAGTGAGAGCTACAGTTGAGCGGAGGGAGCATGACAGTTTATCTGCTTCTGCGTGTGTCTAAATTCTCACCCGAAAATCATGTTCTCAAAAACCAACAAAGCACACTGGAGACTAAAAATGTGCAATCTTCCTATTATTTGATAATCACTTATTCCTAGTTTCCAGAAACTCTCAGCAAACATGAGGAACTCTAAGCCTGATGCAGGAGGGAGGGCATCAGTAGGACTGTGGGCTGAGAGGAATAGCTAGTTCTAGCCTCGCCATTTCTGTCCTCTGCTTGCACACTCCCAAGCCCCCCAAAAGCATGTAAAAGGATTCTAGAACCTCGCTAATGGAGAAACCTGTGAAATGGCACACTCTACACCCGGCTCCAAAAGCTCAGAATCACGCTGTTACTGTTAAAATGCACGTAAACAAGAACTAAGCTAGATCCTGGGCACCATAGCAGCACTCTGGAAACTGAAACCCTAGTAGCACCCTGGATTAAATGTCAGAAGAACTTCAGGCCTGGCTTCCAACCAACTACATGACTATTAATGCTATAAACTAGGCAATGTAAATCTCAGTATTTTATTTTAAAGTTTTTTAAATTATGTGTCTGGGTGTTCTGCCTGGATATATGTCTGTGCGCCACCATGCCTGGTGCCCGTGGAGGCCTAAAGAGGGTGTTGGATTCCCTGGAGCTGGAGTTACAGCCAGTTGTGAGTCTCCATGCAGGTGCTAGGAACTAACCTGTGTCCTATGGAAGAGCACAATGCTCAATCCCTGAGCCATCTCTCCAGGCCCCAAATACAGTATTTTAAGAACCTAGGTTAAAGTTCTGCCTGAACTTGGAGAGTTCTGTCCCTGTGATCAGTATCCAACGACCAAAGCACAGAGGGAAGACTCTCTGGCTACAGTAAACCACCCAGGTTTACTTCCGTATGCTGCTTTAGTAAGTCTACACATTAATCCAACTCCTACAGTGATTTTCTAGCCACACTAACAACTTTTCCTGCAGCTGTTAAGTCCTAACTCGTCCATTTTAGAAACTCAGCAACATCAAATTGTACCTTTGGAAAACTGACAAAAAAGCCTAAGCATTTCTCTAAAAATCTATAATTATATATATTGATTCCATTATTCAAGAAAGATAATCTTAAATTTTTAAAAATTTTACTCAGAAATCTGCTGAAGCATCTATTCAAATAGTCACTTGTTTGCCTTCACTTTGAAAATGAAAGTGTTTTACACAATACTGAAAAGTTTCAAACATAAAAGAGTTTTATTATATTTAATTTCAATACATTCTAATAGTGGCAACATTCATCTTTATGGCCTTTCCATAAATGATACAATACACTTACTATGACTGAAGGAAAATTTTTCTCCAAAGGTCTTTGATCAACTCCTTCTCCCAGTCTACAAAATCCATACAGACTCAGGGACTGGAACCAATTAAGACCTGGTTCCCACCTTCTCCTTTCTTGATGTCCCTTCCAACATGGCCTTGGCCATACATCTTTTAGAAAAGACAACCAAGATTCTAGGGCCTGACCACAAACTAATTTTCTCCCGATCATGAGAGCACCCCAGCTGGCTGCCCTCCATAAAAGAGCAATCACACTTACAAGCTGGTGAACTGGAGCCCTATGCCATCCTAGGCTCTGACAGTGGTTCTCAACCTGTGGGTCGGGACCCCTTGGAGTCAAATGACCCTTTAACAAGGGTTAACTAAACCATCAGAAAAGAGATATTTACATTATACTTCACAGTTGAAAATCACAGTTATGAAGTAGCAACGAAAATAATTTTATGGCCGGGAATCACCACACCATAAAGAACTGTATTAAAGGCCACAGCATTAGGAAGACTGAACCCGCTGCTCTGGGATGTGAGAAGCCTTCTTCTCTCTTCACAAGCCGTCTTGCTCTCTATGTGGGCAGATTCTCTCCTCACTCTCTCTCTTCACTAGAGACCAGAGTGGCCAAAGACACCGTTCTCAACACTCTAGGTACAGGTATTAATGTGTAAAAGCTTTAGCAACCGAGAAAACCCAGCAGTTTCTCTAAGAATCTTCAACCAAATTACAATTAGCTGATAAACTAATGTGCTTTCTAATACGTAACGTTTTATCCTAAACTGAACAGAGAACTAAACCTTAAAAAGGTAAACTGCAAGCATTTAGCAACATTTCTAAGTAAAGACTCACTTTAAACGTCACACCATTTCCTCCTCTGCTTCTCGTGGCTCACGTCAGTACTTCTCTGAGAGCCGCACACACTGCTCATGCTAAGTGTGAGGTCTGAGAGCCGCACACACTGCTCATGCTAAGTGTGAGGTCTGAGAACCGCACACACTGCTCATGCTAAGTGTGAATTTGAGAGCCGCACACACTGCTCGTGCTAAGGGTGAGGTCTGAGAGCCGCACACACTGCTCGTGCTAAGTGTGAATTTGAGAGCCGCACACACTGCTCGTGCTAAGTGTGAGGTCTGAGAGCCGCACACACTGCTCGTGCTAAGTGTGAGGTCTGAGAGCTGCACACACTGCTCGTGCTAAGTGTGAATTCTGAGAGCTGCACACACTGTTCGTGCTAAGTGTGAATTCTGAGAGCCGCACACACTGCTCATGCTAAGTGTGAATTCTGAGAGCCGCACACACTGCTCGTGCTAAGGGTGAGGTCTGAGAGCCGCACACACTGCTCGTGCTAAGTGTGAATTCTGAGAGCCGCACACACTGCTCGTGCTAAGGGTGAGGTCTGAGAGCTGCACACACTGTTCGTGCTAAGTGTTAATTCTGAGAGCCGCACACACTGCTCGTGCTAAGTGTGAATTCTGAGAGCCGCACACACTGCTTGTGCTAAGGGTGAGGTCTGAGAGCCGCAAACACTGCTCGTGCTAAGTGTGAATGACGACACAAGGGAGGGGACTTTCCTCAGACCTGTCCCAATGAGAAGACACAGCATGAGGGATCTAAGTGAGACACCCCAGTTATCCAAAGTGCCCCTTGCCAAGACTGCACCAAGGCAGGCCACTGGCACCTTCCTGACAGCACTCTTGAGAGCTCAAGTGGTGCCCATCCTTTCCCTTCCTTTCTACCCAGCAGACCCCTAGCTTCCTCCTCCAGACTGCTGCTCCCCAACAGCCAGAGAGAAACTTCCCTGCGCCTCTGCAGGAGGGCATGGCACCCAGCTCAAAGTGACAAATGCTCAGATGTTCCAGCTACAGCCACAAAGACTCATACCTTATACCAACAAGAAGCCCCTGCCCCAAGGTCTAACCTTGCTAGAGATCTAAAATCAACAGGTGCTTTAATATCTGAAGCATACTGCTAGGCCAATAAGTGACCCATGTGGAAAAAAAATAAACACAGAAGACAGTTACTTAAGAAAATAGTACTCGGCATTGGTCCCCAAAAAGATTTAGCAACAGGTAAGTCTGATATGACTCACAGGCTTTAAAGACACTCCTCAGAGATGCCTTCTGCACAGGTTAGTTTCGTGTCGAGGTAGAGAAAGCTGAGAAGAGGGCACACCTCCTTATCTGGCAGCAGGCAAGCCTATAGGACATTTTCTTGGTGACAGATGTTAAGAGGGCCCAGCCTATAGTCTGTAGTGTCATCGCTGGTTGCTGGGTTCTACAAGAAAGCAGGCTGAGCAAGCCAGGAGGAACAAACCAAAAAGCAGCACTCCTTCATGGTTTTTGCATCAGCCCCACCCCCACCCGGTTCCAGCCTTAATTTAACTTCCTTCAATGATGAACTGTGACGTGGAAGCATAAGCCAAATCCTTTCCTCCCCAAGATGCTTTCGATCATGGAGCTTCATCACAGAGATAGACGCCCTGACTGAAACACTTTCTAAACAGTACATCTCCCTTTGCTCAGAACAGGATTTCAATTGGGTAAAGACAATCATACCAAACAATGCTAAGGATTATTTACATAGTATTTGGAAGAACAGTTTCAACTATGGCATCTCTGGATTACCTGGGCAGGTATTAAACCACACTTCCGGTCTGGGCAGGGTTTCCTGTAACTAGACAGTGCTTGAACCAGGGTAACCAGCTCAACTCTGCCTAGTTTTTGGTCCCCTTAAGTCTCCCATAATCTATGCTTGATACATTTTCAGCAGTCTTTATTCCTAAAACACATTAAAACCGAGTGATGTAATTTTTCATCAGTCCCTATCTGCATTAGCGCGAGTAGAAATCGTCCCCACTCAAGTGTAATTTACAACTTCTTCCCACATAAACTTAGCTAACTCATCGTAGGCTTTTCTGTCTCCAACCCATAACATTTTCCACTTAGTAAAACACTCAAATGAAAGATATCTAAATAATTCACTTCCTTCACCACAATGGAAACAATGTCCAAAAGTTGAGCAGTTTTCTTTTTTTTAATATACAAAAGAATCAACTCTTTAAAAAAAAAAACACTTCAATATCTCAACGAAACCTGCAATTTTAGCATTTAAATATGCGGGTGAGCTTAGAACGTCCTGAATTAAAGAAATCTGCTCTCTGAACCTAGTCACTGCAGCCTGCCAAGGCCACACCTTCTAACCACCCCGAAATTCCCAAGTCAAACGTGTGAGTGGCGGTGAGGGGACCTGAGACGGCTCAGGGCTCAAGTAAAACACCGGTCAGCGATCTGCACACACCGGGGCAAGGGAACCCCAGGAGGGCGGGCCGGGGCACCGGGGCACCGCCACCGCGCAGCCCGGGAGCGCTGCGGAAACACCTCCCGGAGCCGGCAGCCTCCTTCCTCGGGGCGAGGGTGCGGAAGACACTCAGGAAAAACACACCCATGTCCCTCTCCGGCCTCCGCCCCACGGGCTTCTGCTTCCCCAACAGCCGCCCCACGGCCCGAGGGAGCTTGCGGGCGACGGCCGCAGTCGGGCCACGCGGGCGTCCGGGGTCCCGAGTCCGCTCGCCCGCCCCCCGGGGCTGCCGGGCTGCCTGCCCGCCCGCCCGTCCGCCAGCTACTCACGTCCGTCCGCGTCCTCCGGCAGGTCCTCCTGGAGCAGCGAGAGGTCTGCGCCGGGGGAGAGAAGAAAGGCCGGGTCAGCGTCCTGGGCCGGCGCCGCGCCCCAGCCGCCCGCCGCCCGCTCGGCGGCGTCTCCCCGCGCCGGCCTGTCCCGGGTGCCGCCGAGCGCGGGGAGCCGCCGCCGCCGTCGCCGCCGCCGCCCGGGGAACTGGGGCCACGTACCCGCCATCTTGTGCTCGCCCCCGCCTCCTCGTCTCCCGGGATCCCGCTCCGCGAGCCGCGCGAGCCGGGAGCCGGTGGGCGCGCGCGGGCCGGCGGGGGCGCGCGCGCGGGGCGGGCCGAGGTCCGGGCCTGCGGCGGCTGCGGCGGCGGCGACTCCCGTCCGCCCGCCTCCCGCGCCCCAGCCGCCCTTCGCCCGCCTCCCGCGCCCGGTGGGCCGGCGGGGCCCCAAGGCAGGCGCGTTCCCACCCGCGGCTAGAGGCGCCCTGGCTCCGAGCGTGCGGAGCGCGGCGCGAGCTGCCCGCCGGGGTGGACCTGCGGCTTGTGCCCGAGCCCAGCGGGCGGGGTCCCCGCGGCCCGCAGCTCTGTTGGGTCACCGGGCCTCGCCCACCGCCGCTCGTCGCCCGCGCCCCTCCCAGACCTGCTCGTGCGTCGCCGGCGGTCCGCGGCCCAGGCTCCCGCCTCCGAGTGGAGGAAGCGCCGCCTCCGCCCGCCCGCTCGCTCGCTCGCGCGCCCGGGCCTCGCTAGTGACTGAACAAAGCCCGGGCCCCAGGGCCGGACGACAGTTGAGTGACAAAAGTTCCGCTCCGCTCGGCTCGGCCGGCCTTCCCGTGCGGCACGTTAGAGCCGCGGCACCCGCCTCGGAGCCCGCGCGCCGCCCGCTCGCTCGCCAGAGCTGCCCCTGAGCGGCCGCGGGCGCGCGGTCCGGGCCGAGTCCAGCCACTCCGAGGTTCCTAGCCTTGTGACCGAGCGCAGGAGGCTCGACGAGGATACCTGCCCCCTCCGCCTCTCCGGGGAATGGCAGACTGTCAGGAGTCTAGCGCGGTGCTTGCTGCCTAGGGAATCTGGTGGCGGGGTGCCTGGGATTGGTATTTTTTTATTTTGGGGGTGATTTAGCAGCGCTTTTCTCAAGTGAACTTTGTACCACACACAGACCTTACTATTCCTTTTGTTTGCAGGGAGTTAAGTGGTCCTCTAGGGTTTCCATGTACAAAGTAGGGCAGAATCCAGGCTTTCTGAGTGAGCCCAGTTCATTGTCCCATTTTTGAGTCTCAAGTCTAAATCTAGCACCCTCAAGGTCTCCAAATGGTGTTCCCCTGAAGCGGGACAACACACCGACTTTCGTACTTGATGCCAGTTGGCGAATCTGATATGAAAAGCGAGAGAATTTTTAAATGTTTGGCGTGTTCCCTTCTATGCTGCAGTCCTAACTGAAGACAACATACTGATATTTTAAAACATCAGAGGATCAGACCACGTAATCAGATCCTCAGGAATGCATAAATCTGCCTAGGGAAAAGAGTTATCCATAGCCACTCCAACTCTCCTTTTGGATATATCGCTTAACATATAAAACACAGATTATATAGCATGAATTGAAACTCCAAGGGACTAAAAATTAGATGCTGTAGCCCCAAGATGCGTCTGATTTCTCAAATATAGAATAGGTAAAGACCAAACTTGCACATGCATTTCTTTCGTCCCTGAATTTACTTTTGTGAATTCACAAAACAAGGGCTTAAGAATTCACAGGTCAGAACGAGAAGCTTCAGGCGTTTTTCAGGCTCACTATCTTGTCTATGTCTCTCTCTGTCCACCCTACCCCCACCCCCCTCTCTCCACACACACACACACACACACACAGAGGCCTCTCACTGTTCTGAAGTCACCAAGTGGGCTAAACTTCCTAGAAAGCCCCAGGAATCTGCCTCCCCAGCACTGAGGCTATAAACGAGGTTTTGGAGTTGAATTTAGGTCTGATGCTTGCAAGGCAAACACTTCAGCAACTGAGCTATCTCCTCAACCTTTGTTTTATCTCTTTAAAAGGGCGATGGGAGCAGGAGTTTGAGACAAGGACTCAATACTTGCTCAGTCTGGCTGGTCTAGAGCTTGCTATGAGTGGATCATGCTGACCTCAGACTCAGAGATTGGCCTGCATCTGTCTCTCAAAGATATGCACCATTATGCCTGGCCCTTACTTTAAAAAGTCTTATTACTATATAATCATTATGCAAAATGGTAGGTTTCATTATAACATTTCATACATATTTATTATATACTTTTGTCATATCCACTGTTACTGTTTTTTAATTTATCAGAAAATGAGAAATGCATGATAAAAATGCTTTTTTTAAAAAATTTGTTCCTGTTCATTTGTGTCGTTTGAAACCAGGTTGTCATGCTGTCCACTATCAAAGCCATTCCAAGTAATAGAAATTGTCATTCCTTATTTAAGGCCTCTTCTACACGTTTTTAATTGTGTGAAGGCAAATGTTTGAAATTGTTCCCATCCTTCATTTTTGCTGAATCCACTCAGTGCTGCCCCTAGAGCCCTGTTAAGTCTCTGAGTCAATGGTCATTCCCCAATGGGAAATCCTAGCCTTTCTCTGTGTTTTCATAGTTTAGTTTACAAAGACCCAGGATCTCGCTTTAATTACCTCAAGTGAAGATGTGTTTTCTCATACCAAAAAGAAAGAAGGGGAGTGTTGCTGAAAGTCCTTTCCGGAGAAAGACTTCAGCAATGCCTGCCCCTCCTCTTCAGGTCCGAGGTCAAATGGAGGCAATATCCTGCCAAAGTTCACTGCGAGGAACCCAGGAGCTTATTGGACTTCCTTACAGAGCATAGGTGGGAAGTTACTTACAGGGATGTGACTGCTCCTCCCTGAGAGGTCACACCTGGAAAGCCTTTACCCTGCAGAGATGAGGGTCCCTCCTACTAGCCTTTCCTGGCCCCAAAATTCTAGATCCTCCCCAAGAGCTGTGCAATTAAGGCATTTACACACACAGGTGAGGGCCTCATGGCCCTCCTTTACCCCAAATGCAGGAATAGAAACAGTCACAACCCACCTGGGATGATGTTGGTAAGCCGCACAGCTGAACTCCACCGGATGGTAGTCGCTTGGTTTTGAGGACAATCACACTAGGGAGAGGGGAAAGGAAAGAACAAAGAGGGTCAGAAATGCACAAAGGAAATTAACATTGTTGCTCAATCCACTCAATGTGGTTTACACACTCTGGTTTCTCTAATGGAATCAAATGTTTACAAAGGATGTGTGAGATGCCCCAGCTCCATGGGAACAACTACAGAATTCCTAAGTGGAACATCTTTGACCCAGCTCACTTGGAGCAATGTAGAAAGCAGTAGAGCCTTCCCTGGGTGGATAAGAACCAGGATGGGGGAGGGGTTGGGGGTGGAGGGTTGGGGGGTTCACTGGGAGTGTGTGTCATTATGGAATGCTTGCCTAGCAATGCCTGGGGCCCTGGGTTCCACCTTAGATAGTGCAACAACAACAACAAGAAGACAGGGCAGGGAGGTGGTAGGAGAGAAAAAGACAAGGGCGGCGGAACTGAGTCCTGTCCAAAATTAGTCCTGCTTGCTTTCAGGCTGTTCTTTCTCTAATTACAGAACCTGGGTTATCAGAGAGTCAGACCTGCCCTGCATGTGGGTGGCACCATTCCTTGATCCTGAGCTAAACATTGGCAGTTCCGTTTCTCTGCTTCCTGATATGCCCATTTGTGAACAAGATCTCGCTGCCGTAGCTTCACTAAAACATTTTTAGGTGCTATATTTGTGCACAGACGAGCTTTAATATTTTTAGAGTTATTTATTTTATGTGAGAGCTCGTGCACACGTGTGCTGTGGTATGCACATGGAAGTCAGAGGACTATTTGCAGGAGTGTCTTCTGTCCTTCCACCATGGGGGTTCCAGCGATTGAACTCAGGTTACCAAACTTGGCAGCCAGTGCCTTTACCTGCTGTGCCGTTTCGATGGTACCAAGGGACAGGCTGTGTCTACTTTTGTCTTTGGTATGGTCTAAACAAGAATGCCTTGACTCACGAAACTTGATCAGTTTTTGCTGCCTCTTGTCAACTTTTAAAGAATGAATGGAATTATTTTTTTTCAGTAGATTGTAAAGACTTGGTGACTCTTTTCCTGTTGAAAGAAATTCCCATACAGAATCTTCTGAGATGAATTATCTTCAGTTGCTTAGGAGACTCAATAATCCTAATATCTGAATAGCTCCTGATTCTGTTACGTAGCAGGCTTTTCTTTTTGGACCACCAACCAACCCCCAAATCCTGCCACAGAGAAATCATGCCACAGAGACTAGTTATTGTGTTTGGCACTGCCCTCTGCTTGTCGTTCCCCCCACCCCCCCAGCTCTCATAACGTAACCTGTTCCTCTTCATCTATGTTTGGCCTTGGGGCTTTTTACCTTTCTTGCACTCTGCACATCCTACTCCACGTCTGGATGATTGGCAGCTGCCTGACTGGCCCCAGGCGTCTTCCTCTCTTGCTCATTCTCTTCATTTTCTCCCCTTGAGCCTAGATTCCTCCTCCTATTTATTCTCTCTTCCCGCCAGCCCTGCCTATCCCTCTCTCCTGCCTGGCTATTGGCCATTCAGCTTCTTATTAGACCAATCAGGTGCCTTAGGCAGACAAAGCAACACATCTTTACATCATTAAACAAATGCAGCACACACAAATGTAACACATTTTTGCTAGTTAAACTAGTAATCCACAACAGGGAGACATACTATGGCAATGAGGCTTCAGTCTCCAGGACCCTTGAGCGCCATAGAACAGTGGTGTTGTTTGGACATCCATCACAAAACAGATGAAGGTCCTGCTTGAAAAAATGTCCTAGGGAAGCTATAAACAGGAGGAATGACTTAAGAATACTTCATATCTTCATATCGGGCGGTAGTGGCGTATGCCTTTAATGCCAGCACTCGGGAGGAAGAGGCAGGTAGATCTCTGTGAGTTCGAGGCCAGCCTGGTCTACAAGAGCTAGTTCCAGGACAGGCTTGATATCAGCGGGGTGGTGGTGGCACACGCCTTTAATCCTAGCACTCAGGAGGGAGAGACAGGCAGATCTCTGTGAGTTTGAGGCCAGCCTGGTCTACAGAGTGAGTTCCAAGACAGGCTCCACAGCTACAGAGAAATCCTGTCTTAAAAAAATAAAGAGTTTCAAATTATTTTAAAACCTCTGAAATCAGCATTTCTTAACATCTCACATGGACGGGTAATTCCACGAGCATCTGTTTAGCCCCAGGTTAAAAGGGACTGGAAAGGGACTCGGGATTAGTACTTCATCCATACTGCATGATGAGCAGAAGGCACTATGGCAAAGATGGAATCTGGGTAGCTCCTTAAATGGTCTGGTTCTATGTATCAGGCTGAGAAAAGGCTGGTGTGAGGGAGGTGTTGCCAGGTCTGCTGGGGAGTTCAGATTTCATCCTGCAGAGGGGATTGCCATCATCAGCTCAGGATGCTTCTGCTTCATTTGAACTAGGAATTATCAAGGGGCAAACAATGCCAAGCAAGCGAGGGGTTCCTAGTGTAGAGGGCTATAGTCTGGTCTGCCAACCTGTACTGGTGCGATCAATGTGGCTGTTGTGTATGGTATGTGGTTTTGTTGTTGTTGTTGTTGCTGGGGTTTTTTTGTTTTTTTGTTTTGTTTTGTTTTTTGTTTTTGCTCTCAGCATTGAGGTCCATGCTTAGCTATCTGCTTATGTGTCCTTAGGGTCTCTGTGCTTGGTGTACAGAAAGATGGCACGTGGCTCATTATTGTCACCCAAGGAATGTCATATAGTAGCCATCGGGCATTCTGCACATGTAGAGACTGAGGAAGATGCTACAAGCTTGGTAGGAAGCCACTGATACCTGAACCTGGTAATCTGTGCCTATGTCCTAGCTCCTATCAAGGAGGAAGGCCTTGGGGAGGGGTTCCCAGAGACCTTGAAACAGCACAAAAGTGGAAGCCATTTTTAGCATAGTGACTTTTCATTTTACAAAGTACTTAAGAGAAAAGCTTGAATGTTCTGTTTGGCTTTTGGGTACATAGTCAGTTATATGCCATGGCTTGTTTGCTTGTTCTCTCTCTCTCTCTCTCTCTCTCTCTCTCTCTTTCTCTCTTTTCTTCAAGATAGGGTTTCTCTGTGTAGCCCTGACTGTCCTAGAACTAGCTCTGTAACTCTGTAGACCAGGCTGGCCTAGAACTCAGAGATCCTCCTGCTTCTGCCTCCTGAGTGCTGAGATTAAAGGTGTGCACCACCACTGCCTGGCTAGACTCTCAGCTTTTCATACCGTGAACTAAACAAACTTCCTTTGTAAGGTTTGGGAGCCTCAGTGACAATATCCTGACTAATACAATGAGCCTGTCACAAAGTAAGAGAGAACATCATGCCATTAAAAGCCTGGGAGCTACTTAGGAGCCGCCATTCCCCAACATCCTGTTTCACAGCGGTCATCTATCCTCCTTTGGCCTACAGCCTATGCATGTCCATGACTTGATCATGGGGATCTGGTTTTTAATGAGGTCCTGTCACACACATCCAGGGGGAGATGTGTGTGAGAAAGAGAATAAACCCATGAGCCTGTCTGGTTGCAGACAGGATCACCACATAAGGCAAAGAGCCAGACTTTATTATAACTAAGGCAGGTGTGGTGGCATATGCCTGTCATTCTAGTACCTGGGAGTCTGAGGCAAGGCACTTAGAGTTCAAGAACAGCCTCAGTTACATAGTGAGTTTGAGGCCACCCTGGGCTGTTCAAGAGCCTGTCTTTAAAACAAACAGCAGCAGCAGCAAGAAGAAGAACTAAACCCTGAACAATAGCCCCTCTCCAGGAAACTTAACTACAGGGAGTAAGGAATGAGGTAGGTTTCAGCGGGTCCATGAGTTGAGAGGACAGACAGATTGTAGTGATTCTCAGTGAGGAAAAGCTTACGCAGGAGACCTCGCCAGGAAACCTAGAAAGCATCCATGCCTCTCAGACACCCAGAAGAGAGGAGAATGGGAGGAGTGCTGAAACCACCAAGGGAACTGGAGGGCGTCCTCTCCGCGCATGGCCTGCTGGGCGTAGTCCTCTCGGCAGGCACGTACTGCAGCTTTGTGTGCCACCCTCACTCCACAGGAAGTAATAAACGGAAAGCACACCTTGGCTTTCGAAGGGACACACTTCGGGATGGAGGGCCAGAGCCTATTTGCTATAGGGCTTGCAGGTGCCAGTGAAAGCAGAGCAAAGCCTTAGCCAAAGCGTCCGCAGCTGCATCTAACAGTTGTTCCCAGCTAAGCCAACCTGGGCATAGAGGAGGCATTGTGCCCCAGCTGGGGACTGTCGCCTGCCTCCAATCTGCCCACACAGAACGGGCTGTCCTCGGATGCCGAATCAAGGGGAGATATTGACACAAAGGAGATACTGGATAGGACCTGTGACCTGTCCACACGGGCTACTTCTTGACCAGTTCAGTCCAGACAAGTAGTCCACTATAAGCCCGCACCTGCTAGACACAAAGTTCCCGCTACTCTGGGAAATTTAATTTATTACAAGTTTGTCTTGGGGCCTGGTTTGGTTTTATTTTTTTTTATTTTTTTGACTCCATGGTTCTGTTCTCTTTGTGGGCCTTTCTTTGGAATTCTCACCATGAGGGGCCACTTCAGGGTTGAGTACCTTCCATCGGACTTGAACAGAGGCAAAGCCGGATGATACCCAAGATCTGCTGGGAAAATGGAAAGAACCATCAGTCAGATATGAACAGCTATGAAAGAGCCCAGAAGGGGCT
Source organism: Arvicola amphibius (assembly GCF_903992535.2). Lineage (NCBI taxonomy): Eukaryota > Metazoa > Chordata > Mammalia > Rodentia > Cricetidae > Arvicola > Arvicola amphibius. The sequence continues at coordinate 87,491,864 of NC_052054.1, forward strand.
GGAGAGATGGCTTGGTGGTTGAGAGCACTGGTTGTTCTTCCGGAGGACCCAGGTTCAATTCCCAGCACCCACATGGCAGCTCACAGCTGTCTGTAACTCCAGTTTTAGGGGATCTGACACCTTCACACCAATGCACATGAAATAAATTCAAATAAATTATTTTTAAAAAAGAGGCCAGAGGATTTTATAATGACTTGTTAAAACTGGCTTTTGGGACTTGGAGAGATGGCTCAGCAGTTAAGAGCGCTGGCTGATCTTCCAGAAGTCCTGAGTTCAAATCCCAGCTCCCATATTCAAGCCTCCCACACGACAGCTCCCAACCATCTATAACTGTAGTCCAAGGGATCCATTGCCCTTTTCTGGTGTGTAAATGTACACGCAGACAAAACATCCGCATGCATAAAATACAGAAACAAATACATCTTAAAACTGGCTTTTGGCCAGTTTTAATCTCAGCACTCAGAAAGCAGAGGCAGGTAGATTTCTGAGTTTGAGGTCAGGCAGTCTGGTCTACAGAACATGTTCCAGGACAGCCAGGGCTACACAAAGAAACCCTGTCTTGAAAAATCAAACCAGCAAACAACAAGTCCCTGGCTTTTGTTTTGTTTATTTGAGAGAAGCTCTTGGGTAACCCAGGTTGTAGCTCAGGATAACCTTGAACTTCTGATCTTCCTCTGTCTGGAATTAAGGGCACGTGACACTGAAGGGTTAATGACCTATACAATAAGGAACTTCAGAAGAGCTGAGAAACTCCAGACTCAGCATGCTGATAAGAACACCTGTCTGGCAAGAAAGCCAATACAGTAATGAGAACATCTGCCAGCATTGCTGGGCCTGAAACTACAAAGAAAAAAATCTACAGATGAAACTTCCCTCTCTCAACGTTCCCCAAAGCCAGTTGCCTCCTGTCCTTGGGTATACAGTCTCTACTTCCCCTGAGAGGCTTCTTGCTTGCTTTCTTCTGATTAAAGCCTAATTTGCTTCTGTAGAGGTGTGTATCTTTCTATCCATGTTGCCTGGATCAATCTGGATCTAACACCCACCAAGCCTGGGTTTATGTGGGGCAGGGCGGAGGGGTGGGAAGGACACAACCTCCGGGAGTGGGGATCAAACCCAGGGCTTCAGGCATGATGGGCAAATACTCTACCAGCTGAACCGCATCCCATGCCAAACAGAGTTGTTTAGGGCCAGTAAATTTAGACTACTCCCAAACGCTGACATTTCTTTTTTCTTTCTTTTCTTACTTTTCCTTTTCCTCTTTCTTTCTTTCTTTCTTTCTTTCTTTCTTTCTTTCTTTCTTTCTTTCCTTCTTTCTTTCTTTCTTTTTTTGGTTTTTCAAGACAGGGTTTCTCTGTAGTTTTGGAGCCTGTCCTGGAACTAGCTCTTGTAGACTAGGTTGGCCTCATACTCACAAAGATCCGCCTGCCTCTGCCTCCCAAGTGCTGGGATTAAAGGTGTGCGCCACTACTGCCCAGCAAAAGCCGACATTTCTATTCGTCAACAAATGAAGCCATCCCAGAGGCTTGAGGTACACCGACTCACACAAGACCGCATGGCCCTCTGTGCGAAGCCTCAGGCAGCCTCCGTGTCCGGTTGCCAGCCACAGTTCTGGCTTTGATTCTGGCTGAGCTCCACACAGCTGTGGGATTTTCTACGTGGAGGAAGGGGCTTCCTGTCTAGAACGCACCCTTCCTTTCCTAGGCTCTGGCACGCTGATTTTGGAAGAAGAAGCAAACGACTGCTTCTCGGATCATCTTTCGCTACACACAGAAGAAGGCACTGTAGGGCAGAGTGAAGTATTGGAAAGAAGAGATTTGAAGCCCGGGTAGTAGATGAGTCAAGTTAACCCTTTCTTTCCTCTACTTATCCCGGTCCTGGCCGTTGTTCCTGGCATCTAGATGTCAGTGTCATTGCGGTGGTACTACCCATCGACTTGGAAGTGCATTCTTAGAACCATAGCCAACAGCATAAACTGTACGAATGTCTCTTTATGACGCGACCGGTCGTGGGTTCAGATCTCCCGGGGCCAGTGATGTCCGACTGCCCGCAAGTTCGGTGTTGGATAGTCACCGGAGGCCGATGCCGATGGGACCCGGGCGGAGCCGAAGCAGGGCAGCTAGGCTAGGCTAGACTAGACGCGTCGGGAGGAGCCGGCCGGCGGCACGTGACCGACCGCGGAGGCCGCGGCCCAGAAATAGCCCCGGCGACGGTTCCGCCCCGCGGCGGCCGAGAGCGCTGGGAGACCGCTGGACGCAGGCTGGGCGCGGTGCGGCCCGGACGATGCTGCTGAGCCCCTGTCCGGCCCGGCCCAAAGCACATGATGGCGATACGGGAGCTCAAAGTGTGTCTTCTCGGGGTGAGTCCTAGCTCCAGCCTATGGGGATCCCCACTCCCGCGCGCCTTTGTCCCCCGCGCCGACCGGCCCCGGCGAGCTCCTTCCCGCGTCCCGCACCGGCCGCCGGGTCCCAGCTGCTCCCAAGCGTCTCCGACTCCTCCATCTGCACCGGCGCGTCGGGCCTCTCCAGGTTAAGGGGTGGGCAGAGGGGAGGGCTGTCGAGGATCAGACGACAGAGGGTCCTGCAGCCCCTTGGGCCCCTAGGGCTTTCGTCTTCGCCACGGATGGTTCCCTCCCTGAGGAGGAATGTTTAAGTTACTCCGTGGAGGCACTGGTATTCCTCTGCCTTCTGCGTGGGGGGGCAGTGGGTGGTGGGGGGTGGGTGACTGGTGGCAATTGCTTTATTCACTCAGAAAACAAGCCATCAAATCAGTCCTTCCTACTGAGGGTGGGAGAGCCGGAGGCTTGGCCCGACTGCAAAGCAGAAATAACGAACTATGTATGAACTGTGTGTCCAGTACACTTTTCGTGCAGTGGATGAACAGAAGCAGGACGACCCCCTCCAACACCCCCCATCACTCTTCCCCTTCCAAAATGAATCTTTCTTAGTCCCAAGAAACAGAAGCAGTCAGAAACAAAGAAAGAAACAGCATCTAACCCGTGCGACCCGCGGACCAGACAGACATCTCAACTCCAAGGGAGGTGTTTGGGAGTCATTTCCTTGGGGCTACCCACATTAAATTTCGGAAATCTTCCAAAATTAGAGCTGGTGTTAAGCCGTGTTTTCTGTAGCCTTTGGCATCAGCACCACGTGTACCGCCCTTGAAGCTGGCAAATTTGACTCTGCTAGGAAAAGTGTTTCCTAAATAGGAGAGCGGGACAGGGTAGGTCCATACTCATTCTTCTCAATGACAAGCTAATGGGTCTGTCAAGTTGGATGTGGAAGTGTATACAGGCCACGATTGTAGACTAGGATTGAATGTACCAAGGGTTTGTGGCTTCCTTCATCTGGTTCCGATGGATCCTTTGCTGAAAAGCCTTGGGAACTGACCCCACACTGTCCTCACCACTTACCACCAGTTGCTGTATTTGTGGAGAATCCCATGGGATCCGACAAAGGCCTCCCCAGGGCTCCTCACCCATGTAGGCTGCCTGGGATGCTGTTCTTGCTTTTCTCTCTGGAACTTCTCGTGTTATAACAACACAAGCTTCGTGTCTTCTGGCCTGTCCACTGTCGCCTAGACTTAGATTTCAAGAATCCATGGGAGAAAGGCCTTTGAAGATTTAAAAGGACTGTCAGGTCCCAAAGAAGGAAGAGGAAGCTTGGGCGTATGGGGCGTGTCACAATTAAACTTGGAAAAAAAAGATGAAGCAGGAAACATTTTTGGCTCCTGGGGGTGGGTGACACCTTATCCTTTGCGACCTACCTAGGGGCCCTCTCGTGGTCCCAAGACATCACCCTTGGGTCTAGTTTCGGTGTTTATAAGTCCTACCAGGAGAGTGACCAGGTGACAAGAGCTCAGAACCAGAAGTCAGAGGGCCTGGTCCATCTTCTGCATCAGGGTTTGGAAGGGCTGAGCAAGTGGCTGAATTGTAGGATGGACACCTCATCCCCTTCTCTTTGAAGGTGGAGAACTATACTGGATGCTCTCTTTAAGACAGATGTGTGATACCGTTCCCTGACTGTCTGTGATGTAGACTATAGCGAGCCTGGTTTGAGGAGAGGCCAAGTAATGAACCTCTCTCTCTCCCCCCTCTCTCTTCCCACCCTCCCCCCTCTCTTTTTTTTTATTCATCTCCACAAACAAGCAGTCTCCACCAGCTTCCTGGAGGCTGTGTCTTATCTTGATCTCTGTCTCTTTGCAACTGTCCTACAAGTAGGCATCTGAACTGGGGGTGGAGGATTCTGTAACCGAGAAAGAATCTTTAGAAGTTTTGAAACTTCATTCGTACTGTGGGTATCCTCCTGATTTTGAAGGTAGTTGCACATTTTAGTCTTCCTGAGGTCAGAAGATATTCTATTGCAAGGAGAGAAAGATCTTGTCCATAGTGAGTACTAACTAGTCTTTAGGCTCCCTGGTGTGGCTGGTCCTTTTCTGGGCCTGGCTGAATTCCTAGCTGCTTATCTAAATAGACCGGTTCTTTCTAGGAGGTTGTGTTTGAAGCAGGTCTATGGCCCTGTACTGTCTGGATTTGAGAGAGACTCTGGGCCCAAAGATGGAGAGGGAATCAATGATGAGCCCTTTGGTCCTTTTAGGATTTTTAGCAGGGATCCAAGGGACCTTCTGTTGTTATGGTGAGGGTTCCAGGTGGAGATGACATGCAAATGGCCCTCAGCTTCCTGATCTGTTTTGAAAGCTATGTTGCACCTCCCCGAAATCTTAATATGATCAAGACCCTGCCAGCTTTACCCTCAGATATTTAGAAGGTTACAGAGTGTTTTTATTATATAGCAAAGCCTTACCATTGCTGGAGAGGCTTAGTGGCTAGTCTGGGCTTGGGCTTGGTCTCTTGTTGGAAGACATGCTCCCTGCTTAAGGTACAGGCTGGTCTTTTTTTTTTTTTTTTTTTTTTTTGGATGGGTCCCTGCTGGTGACTCTGCTGTAGTCTCAAGCTCCTGCCCTTGGGTTGGAGGATTTATCTTCTGACATTAGGGTCATTGTGACAAGTAGTGCGAGGTGGCCAGGTGGCATGGTCTCTTTACCTGTCCTTGTGCCTTCTAGAACTCTGATGCTCTTACTGTTTACTTGGTGTGTCTGACTTTGTTTCTTTTGATGAGTGCTCCAAGTTGGATTGGCATTGGCCTGTGGGACGTTCTCTGGTAGCTTAGTGTATTGACTGGTTTTCTGTCAGCTTGATACAAGCTAGAGTCTTCCGAGAGGAAGGGGCCTCTATTGAGAAAATGCCTGCATAAAGTTCAGTGGTAGGGCATTTTTTAGTGATTGATGGGGGAGGCCCAGCCCTTTGTGGGTGGTACCAACCCTGGACTGGTGGTCCTGGGTTCTATAAGAAAGCAGGCTGAGCAAGCTATGTAGAGCAAGTCAGTAAGCAGCACCCTTTCATGACCTCTGCATCAGCTCCTGCCTCCAGACTCCTGCCCTGTTTGAGTTCCTGTCCTGACCTCCTTCAGTGATGGACAGTGATGTAGAAGTGTAAGCTGAATAAACCCTTCCCTCCCCAACTTGCTTTTTGGTCATGGTGTTTCATCGCAGCAATAGAAACCCTAACTAAGACCCTTAGTGATCTTGAAAGCCAAGGGCTCAAGAACATCAAGTTTATTTATGTTTCCTGTTATACATTGGTGGGCTTCTCATGTTTATGCCACATGGAATAGTGCAGCCAGTCTTTGAGAGTGCTCTTCCCTGGGGTCAGTGGGCACACTGTGGAAGCTACCATGGTCAGGGGCATGTTTGACCCCACTGGGCAGTGGGCATACTGTGGAAGCTACTACCATGGTCAGGGGCATGTTTGACTTCACTGGGCAGGGGTCTGTGGACCCTCAGGACCCAGTAAGTCTCAGTTTTGCCAAGAATGTGCCAGGCTATCACACTATGGAATCTGTACTAGTGTTACGAAACAGGATGCTTAAAAACAACACTCCCCCCCCCCACATCGTACATTCTCAAATGCGAGCAAAAACAGTATTGCAGCAGCTGTCTTAACCTCAAAGGTGGAAAGTTTCCCAGTACGAATTTTTCTCACACATTGGCATGTGGCAAGAGCAGGAGATGGAGACAGAGAGGAGACAAGGAGGGGGAGGGGTAGCCTATTTCTTTTGGGCCTGTGTGCATAAAAAAACTGCTTCCGGATGGGATCCTGAAGAGGTTTGTATTTGTGCTTTGGTTGTCTTGACAACAATTTAGAGATTTCTGCTACTTCCTTAGCAGCTGAGTGAGTATTTAAAATACAACTGAGGGCGTCCCTGCTTCTGGTGAGGAGCGGTGGAAACTTCTCCCCGTGGTCTTTGTCAGTATCTCTGTGGTGTCTCACCAATGAGTATGCGCACAGCCAGGATTTCAGTGAGGCGTCTGGGTGGTGGGAATGCAGATTTGTGCAGGGCTTGTCCAGGGTAGGGCTCTGTGAATCCGAGAGCATTAGGACCCGGAGTGGGTAGTCTCCTTTCACCACCACAAAGCTCAGCTCATGGGAGCGGTGTGACATCAGATGGACCACTCTAAACTCTGGCTACTGAGAGCATCCCATAGGGTCATCTGAGCGTGTTGGGAGTTCCTGGGAACTCATGCATACTGTGTTAGAGTAGGTAGCTACAGTTTCCAAGGCTGGAAACTTTGGGAAACAGAGTCTGGTTTATGGCTGTGGTAACTGTAGAGCCCCCAAACTATGGCTCTGGCCCTCCGATTACATCAAGTGTGTGGGGGATGAGAAATCAAAAATGGGAGAGACTCGGGGTGGTCAGTGGGAAAAAAGTTGTTTTGGGAGTGGAGCTCCCATTTCTCTCTCAAAGCTTTACGGTAAGGGGCTGCTCAAATCCTGTCCAGTCAGTGTCCAGATTCCTCTTCTTCAGCGGCCACCGTCTCTCACTTACCTCACACTTTCCCTCAGTACATCATGGAAGCATCCTGGCTTCACACCATCAGTATGCTCTGTGGACGCCGCTTTCTGTCCTTGCTGCCTAGTGAGTGATCCCTCTACCTTGAATAGGCCAGAATTTACCTTACCAGCTTCCTCAAGTAGAGGGAGCGCAGTCCTTTGCCTCAATAGGAACTCAAAACAGACCTCAGCGAGCAGCCTGTCCCTCACATGTCCTCGTGTCTGGGGAGATTATATACTCAGGACCCATGTCACATGGCCACTGGCCCCTTCCTTATCTCCCTGCTCTGGTTCCATTCTGTTGTTGTGATTAACAGTGCTCTGACCAAAAGCAGTTTGGGGAAGAGAGGTATTTTTTTGGCTTACACTTCTGGGTGAATCCATTATTGTCTCTTAAAAAAAAAATCCAAGATCTTGCGGGGTGGAGGTGGCCACACCTTTAATCCTAGTGCTTGGGAGGCAGAGGTAGGCGATCTCTGTGAGTTGGTGGCTAGTCTGGGCTACAAAGTGAGTTCCAGAACAGCCAGAGCTGTTACACAGAGAAGCCCTGTCTCAGACAAACAAACAAACAAACAAAACCAAAAAATATCCAAAATTCCTAATCGGTGTGTTTCTTTAAAATAAAAAATAAAAACAAAAAAACCCCACAAAAAGTAAATATTTCTAGTCCCAAAATGGAAGAACCAAGGGCATAAGAATAATCATATCAAAGTTAAAGCCAGGTGTGGTGGCACACATCTTTAATCCCAATACTCAGTAAGCAGAATCTGGCGAATCTCTGTGAATTTGAGGCCAGCCTGATCCGCATAGTGAGTTCCAGGACCATCAAGGCTATGTGGACAGACCCTGTCTCCAAAAGCAAAACAAAACGAACACAAAAGCTATACCAAAATCCATGTTCTGTAGTTCAGTGTCTAGCATCCGGAGCTCACTTATGGTCTTCTGGGCTCCAAAAGGCTCTGGCAATTCTGCTTCTCCAGCTCTGCCATCGCACAGTAGATAGCTTGTTTCAGAGGCTTAGGCTGGCTCCACAAAACCTGCTGTTGTCCTTGGTAGTCTTTCCCTGGCCATGGCAGCTCCAGCATTCTGGGGCCTCTTCTGCAACTGAGGCTGTGCCTTACTCTGGGTTTCTATTGCTGTGATAAAACACCATGACCAGAAGGGACTTGGGGAGGAAAGGGTTTATTTCATCTCATACTTCTATCTCAAGGTCCATCACTGAGGGAAGTCAGGGGAGGAACTCAAGTTAGGAACCTGAAGCAGGAACTGAAGCAGAGGCAATGGAGGGGTGCTGCTTAGGTTTGTCCTTCATACCTTGCGCAGCCTGCTTTCTTATATACCCCAGAACCAACTGCCCAGAGTGACTAGGCTCTCCTGCATCAGTCGCCAATCAAGGCAATACCCTGCAAACTTGCCTATAGGCCAGTCTTATGGAGATATTTTCTCATTTGAGAATTCCTCCTCCCAAATGACTCTAGCTTGTGTCAAGTTGACAGAAAACTAGGTAGCACAACTGACCCTTTGTCAACTTGACACACAAGCATATTGCTATTCATCTAGAACCTTTTCTTCAATATTTGTCCCCAAGATGACATGTTAATATTAATATCACAGTATAAAACATTGAAACTTTTTAAAGTCCCATAGTCTTCAAAAATTCAAACACTTTAAAAGTTTAGTCTCTTTAAAAGTCTCAAGTCTTTCTAAAATTTTCAGTTGGGTGCCAATTTGTTGTAAGGAGGCCGCTAGTTAGTTCCCGGCTGCTCAACCCTGAAATAACCACATAGAAACTGTATTAATTAAATCACTGCTTGGCCCATTAGCTCTAGCTTTTTATTGGCTAACTCTTACATCTAAATTTAACCCATTTCAATTAATCTGTGTATCACCATGTGGCTGTGGTTTACCAGGTAAAGTTCCATCCAGCATCTGTCTCTGGTGGGGCTACATGGCTTCTCCCTGATTCCGCCTCCTTTCTCCCAGCATTCAGTTTAGTTTTCCCCACCTAGCTCTACTCTGCCCTATTAGGCCAAGCCAGTTTCTTTATTCATTAACCAATAAAAGCAACACATAGACATGTGTTGGACCTCCCATATCATAACCCCTTCTCTGTTTAAATAAAAAGGATGGTTTTAACTTTAACATAGTAAAATTACATATAACAAGACAGGCATCAAGCAAGAATTACAGTTACAATATTTATATATACTTTATCTTTTATTATAACTAAGGAAAACTATAATTATAACTATATATTCTTCAACTCCCATCAAAGACTCTAGAAGGATATAATGTTACCTAAGTTAACAGAAAGTGCACTTTAAGCAACTTCCAAAACTCTAGAAATGACAGAGACATCTCACTGCCTGGTCAGTCACCCAAAGTTCTTCTGTACTGTTAGAGCATCCATCTTCAGCCCACAGGCCCATAGTATCCAGCAGACTTTTCCATGAAGCAAGAAATTTCAAAGACAGTTCCACCTATATTGGTAGTTTGTCAGTCACATTTTTCTATGTCCTGCAGAATGTCTGACAGATTCTTTCATGAAGAAGAACCCCAAAAGATTGTCTCATTTTTAGGCAAGTTCAACAGTCATTTCTCTGTGGGTCCTGCATGTCCAGTTCAAACAGCATAGCATCAAGCAGTCCAGGAAAGAACAGTTTCTTGCTCAAATAACTAAGGAACTCCACAGGGAGCCTCTTTGATGCCCATCAACCTCTTAAGTAATTGGTGCTGTCAGGAGCAGATGTGTCTCATTGTCATGAAAATTCTTAAGCTCTTAAAAACATTTTAAATGCCATATTCCATAGTCTTTGAAAGGTTTAAAGAATGCCTATCCATCTGAAATACATCTCTGTACATCTAGAAAATCTAACTAATATGACTACACTGCTCTAGCGGAACAGAACCAATAGAATGACTATGTATCAAAAGATTTCTTAGATCGATTTGTGTGATGTGGTCCAAATAGTCCGACAATGACTGTCTCACATTGGAGAAGGTGAGAACTGGGTAGTTGTTCATTCCGTGAAGTTGTGTGCCTCAGCGGTCCTGATCTGTGTCAGAGGCCTGAGGGATCCTGGAGAGACACTGGTCTTCAGTCCATGTTGGAAACCTAAAGAACCCATTTCTAACATTGTACAGGAGTCAGCAGTGGAAACAACTGAGTAGCTGAACTGAACAGTGAAGGCAGGGGGGGGGGGGCAAATTAAGAGCTCACACCTGGGTGCTGACAGAAAGTGCCGGTAGATTTATCGGGTGGAAGGGGTCATCCTACAGCAGTTAAGGCAGTGAAGATGTCCCCCACAGGCACGCTTAGTTAAGGTTTTCTTCTGAAGTGACTCTAGGTTGTGTCACGTTGACAAAGCTAACCATCACAGAGGCGAACATTTTACTGGGGAAGGGAAAAAAATAAATGACAGGTTCGTTATCCTTTGCCTGACATGCTTGGGGACAATGTAGTTCCTATTCTGGTAGTTTTCAGATTTTGCAATATTTACACAGCCCCTCCTTTCCTTCCTTCTGTTCCTTAGTATCTCTCTGTGCCTGTGCAATGTGTGTCTAAGTGTGGAAGTGCGTGTGTCACCGAGGGAGTGTGGAGGTCGGAGGACAGCTTCCAGGAGTTGGTTCTTTGCTACCACCACGAATGCAAGGGATTGAATTTAGGCTTGGACAGGAAGTACCCTCCCCTGTTGAGCCCTCTTGCTGGCCCGGTCCTTCATAGGCTTTTTAAGATAGATCATCTTTAATGCAAATATCTGAAATTCGAGACACTTCAAGTTCTGAAACGTTCAGTGTGTCATCATAGCGCTTGAGATTTTGGACCATTTCAGATGCAAACTCTTTGGATTAGGGATGCTCTATCTGTGGTCTGTTCAAAGGTGGTATGTGTTATGTGTCAAAACAGGTGAGATGCATGATTGATGCAGGAACCCAAGGAGACCCGGGAACGTGGGAGGAGGTGTTGGGGTTGTGTGCTTCAGTCTCGGTCAGGGACAGTGTGGCAGTGTTGGTTGCTTGCTTTTGCAGGAGTTGACTTTGCGTCTGCAGCTCTTGCCCTTGGCATGGCTGCTGAGCTGCCAAGAGGGAGCTATGTCTATGGATACAACTGCCTTTCACAGGGCTTAACTTGGTAAGGGGAATAAAGAAAAGAAAAGCGGGATTTGCCATCTAGTAACAGAATGGTAGAATCGTATAAAATATGTCAGGTATTACCTGATATATTTCTGTGCTCGTGGTATGTGAGCCTGCTGGACTTCTCTGGTGGCTCAGGTGTGACTGTTTTTATTTAACCTGGACTTTAGCTTCCTCTCCTTCTAGATCCCCTGAAGGTGGAGGGGAGACTCGGGTTATCAGAAAATTGAGGGCCGGCAGGAGGGTGGGCTGAAGACAAGGTATGTCACTTAGACTTCCCTTGTGGTGACAATACTTGAGAGAAACAACCTTGGGAGGCAGGAGTGGTCTTGGCACACTGCTCCAAAGTCTGCAGTGAAGCGAACATTACGGCTGAGAGGGCAAAGATGAGCCAGGCTGTTCGCTTCAGAGTGACCACGACACAGAGAGAGACAGATACAGAAGGGGTGTGCAGCAGCACGGAGCCTCCAAAGACCTCCTGCAGAGGAAGTGGGTGACATGTGGCAATGGCTGGGTTCTTAGTGGAATCGACAGGGAAAGTGGTAACACTGGGAGGTGACACTGGGTCAGAGGGCCTTGGAGTGAGAGCTTCTGCCTCTGTGTGGTGTGAGATGACAGGCTTGGCCTCAGCAGGACAAAGGCTCTCCGTGGTGACAGCAGGAAGGATGTTTTTATCCCAGCAGGCCTTACTAGGCCACTGTTCCATGATTGACCGCCCTCAAAGGTCAAAGTGGGGTCTAGCAAAGACTTAAGTCCATGGATATGATCTCAAAGATAGGCAGGTTTGTGGATATGCTCTTTCGGTTTTCTGTGTGCCTTTCACTCCTTCTCTCCCTCTCTTCCTTCTTCCTTCCTTTCCCCCTCCCTCCCCTTCCTTCCTCCTTCCCTCTCTTCCTCCCTCCCTCCCTTACTCCCTCCCTCCCTTACTCTCTCCCTCCCTCCCTCCTCTTCCTCCCCTCCCTCCTCCTTCCTCTCCTCTTCCCTCCCTCCCTCCCCTTCCTTCCTTCCCTCCTCCTTCCTTCCCTCCCTTCTCCTTCCTCCCCTCCCTCCTCCTTCCTCTCCTCTTCCTTCCCTCCCTCCCCTTTCTTCCCTCCCTCCTCTTTTCTTCCTTCCCTCCTCCTTCCCTCCCTCCCTCTTCTTCCCTCCCTCCCTCCTTCCCTCTCTCCCTTTCTCCTCCTCCTTCAGTAGCAGATTGAACCCAGGGCCTTCCTTGTACATGAACTCTGCCACTGGGCTACACTCCCAACTCCAGTGTGGCGACTTGAGAAAAAGATATAAAATTCCATTTTGGATCTTCTCAGTGGCCATCTTTTAATAGAGCTCTGGGCTGCAACTCTTCAGGCCCGTTTAGCTGGCATATGAAGAGAAGAGGCAGTTAGTGTGACGCTCCCCCTCCCCCACAGCACAGATCCAGTGTCTCTCTGACAGGTGCCACAGGTATTGGCTGAGTGCCTGTCATGCAATGTGAACCATTACAGAGATGAAAAAGGTATCGTGACTCTGCCTCAGAGAGCTGACAGCCTAGGAGACACTAGGAGGCCTACTAGGAAGGCCAGAGAAAAAGGAAGCAGGAAAGGCCATTGACGGTGGTAGAGGGTGTGGTCTTAGGAACCAGTAGCAGCAGATTTGCAGTCAGATTGCGACTGTGTGTGTGTGACTGTGTGTGTGTGTGTGTGTGTGTGTGTGTGTGCGTGTGTGTGACTGTGTGTGTGTGTGTGTGTGAACTGTTGAATGTTTTCACAGTGAGCAATGACACAGTTGGACTCACCCATTATGAGGGTCATCTCAGCCATCTTGCGTTGGGTGATCCACCAAAGTATGCAAGAGTCTAAGAAGGGACGGTGACTTCCGAGTGTGCTAGCCAGGTGGGGTCCCACTGCAGCTGAGTTTTGAAACAGAAGACGGCTAGTGTCTTGGAGAGACTGTGGACTACGGGCACACATGACACCAGAGGCACGTCGACTTTGGAATGCAGCCGCAGCAGAGCAATGTCCTTCATCGCAGGGAACTGATCTTAAGGGGATGTCTTGGCTTAGAGCTTACTCCGTCTCCAGTCACCACCCGTTTCAGCTTCACAGTCAAGTTGATAATGTTTACACAGGGCTCCACGGCTTTCCCTTTAAGAAAGTCAACAATTGAAAGAAGCGGTAAGTCCTGCGTTGACTGCTTGACTGGGAGGCTTGGCTGTGGGTTAATGAATGCATCTGGTCTCCGACTCAGGACTGTGGTGGGGCAGGCTGTGCTGCTGTGGTGCACAGGTAGGAAGTGCAGGTCTCTTCTGGGGATGCTCAGTGTGTCAGGTCGGGGAGCTGTTGCACGTTCTCATGCTGAGCCATGACACAGCTGAACGCACCTTTTGTCATACTTAGAGCCCACCAAGGGATGCTTGGGACCGTCCTGTGGAAGTGGGCGGAGGTTGGGCCACATCGCTAAGTTTTCTGCTATTATCTACAAAGACGACCGTGAAAATCCTAGATACACACATTGGTCTCCATGGACCGTTGATCAGGGTCTCTCTACTGACTGCCATAGAACCTCCCTGCCCAGGGAGCCTCGTCAGCAGCCTTGGTTATGCGTGTTACGTGGATCTGGCTGCCTCCTGTGTCAAAGATGATGTGGCAAAGTAAAGCAAAGAGTGCATTAGGCTTCATTCATAAAAAGCATTTTCATAAGATGAATAATTTAAGCGTGTTCCAAAGCAATTCATTTTTATAAGGAACTATTAATAAACATGACATATCAATTTTTCAAAGTCCTCTTAAAAGACTAATTAGATTATTTTTATACCCCACCTCGTAAGCTATCCTTAATAAGAGGACTTAAGGTGTAATAATATACAATGAAACTAATGTTAATTTTAATGTCGTCGGATTTATAACCAAAACGTGAATGTTTTAACGACTGAACTGTCATGCCATATGATCGCTACTTGTGTGAATCACGCGTGACTTGCTTTGGGGCTTTGCGTCTGACTGGCTCAGCATGGCTGTGTCACCTGAGATGTGCCCATCCTAATTCATGGTTATGGACAAAGTTATCATACATAATACTAATTTTGCCCATGATGCCTTCCTTAATAAAAATATCTATAGATGAATCAGGCCTATAATTCCGGTGACCTAAGCAGGAGGATAACAAATTCAAGGTCCGACGGAACTATGGAGCAAGTTTAGAGTCGGCCTGGGCAACTTAGAGAGACCCTGTGTCGAAACGAAAGGTAACACAAAAGGCTTGGGGATGTAGCTCAGTGGTAGAGCCCATGCCTACAGTGTGTTTCATCCCCACTACAGCCCCTCCCCCATAAACAGTCACTGTGTGGAGGAAAACCAGCAATTATAAACTGGCAAGCACAGTAAGAGTCTGCCACGGTTCTCACGCGGGTCTTGGCCGTGCTGGTGTGAAGGAACTACACACAGCCTTGGGTTGAGGCCAGAAGTTGTTCTTTTCTTTCCCACTGGTAGGAACCCTCAAGAATGTAAATAAGTTCGTCAGTCTATATCCTTAATGAGCCTGTAATGGCTGCAGGCTGTGAAGGAAAGGTACCATGCCCACAGCCAGAGCAGTGGACCCAAGCGGAGTGCATCTCAGGTTCTGTGCCGAGCTTTGGTGGCCTGTTGTTGCATAACAGCCCCGGGGTCCTGTGGGCTGAGTGCCCTCAGATGGGCCGTTCTGACTTGCAGTTTCTGTGTGCCAGTGGCTGTGGCCAGAGCCACACAAAAGCTTTGTCACACACATTCCCAGTATCCAGGCTGGGTGAGTCAATCAGGCATCTTTTTTCTTAGAGCCTTTTCCTACCCAGGTCGTCCGAGTTGGGTGTTACAAGGCTGCTTCCATAAAAAGGTGTTCTGAGAACCCAGGGTGGATGGGAGCTAAAAGGCTTCTGTGTCCTGCCTCACAGCCCCCCCCCCCCCAGGAGGCCATTTCCCCTTCCTGATCACCACTGTCCTTGCAGCAAAGCAGGAAAAGTAGACTCATGTCCCTGAATGGAAAAACGGCAAGAATCTGTGGTCTGTGGTCACCTTTAAAAAAAAAAAAGTACATCTAGTGGTGGTGGCGGCGCACACCTTTAATCCCCGCACTTGCAGAGGCAGGTGGATCTCTGTGAGTTCAAGGCCAGCCTGGTCTACAGAGTGAGTTCCAGGACATCCAGGGCTACACAGTGAAACCCTGTCTTGAAAACAACATCATCAACCAAACTTAGTGAGTACAGTCTTGGATGGTCTAGAACTAGAATGCATTATCTTCCTGCCTCAACCTTGCAAGCGCTTGGATTTAGGCAGGTCTTACACACTTTGTGGCCATGTTTAATCTCTCCCGAGTAGGGTGGGGGAAATTTCTCTTATCATGCCCGTTTTACTGAAGGGAGACTGAAGCTCAAAGCTATATAACATGTATAAGGATGCTCCATTAATAAAGGATGTTTCAGCTGCGCCGTGGTGGTGCACACCTTTTAACACCAGCTCTCAGGAGGCAGCAGCAGGTGGATCTCTTGAGTTCCAGGACAACCAGGGCTACAGGGAGACCTTATTTTAAAAACAAACAGAAATATGAAACTTTAAAAAGCTTAGTTTCTGTTTTATCTGGTTTGGTGTTTTGCCATGGCTATAGGGTCCCCTGGAACTGGAGTTACAGACAGTTGTGAGCTGCCATGTGGGTGCTGGGATTTGAACCTGGGTCCTCTGGAAGAGTGGTCAGTGCTCTTAACTGCTGAGTCAGCCCTCCATCCCTGATTTTTTTTTTTTACAAGTATGTATGTGTCTTGGGACTGAGATGTAACTCAGTGATAAGAGTACTTGCTAAAAATGCTCAACGCGTTTGGTGCCCAGCACTGCAGGGAGAAAAAAAAGAGGCAGGGGTGTGTCTGAGTGTTCTGTCGCTGCGGCAACATATCATTGGCTGAAGCAGCATTACAGTTTACTGCTCAGGTAGAAGCTTCACCCCAGCCCCTGGCATCCATATACCCAAAGAGTCTGGAATGTTCTGGTGGAAGCTTCACCACAAGCACCTTTTCCAATCTCTCTCCAAACCCTGTCACATCTCAGAAAACCTGCCAAATGATGACCCTTCCCCCAGAGATGCTCAGGACCACCCCCACAGGATGTTTAAACTGTCCTCCGGAAAAACGTTTAGACTGGCGTGATTTGCTGGTCTCTTTTTCTGTCTCCTCTCTAAGGAGTTGGAAAATCATCCGGGAGGGTTTTACCTATTAACCGTGGGCTTTTTCAAATCCAGTTTGGCTTGTTCTGATTTGGCTTGCAGGGTTGGTGGAGAGGCTTATCAGGGCATAGAAATTTATCACTTACAAGCAAGAGGCAGAGAGGGAGAGAGAGAGGGGGAGAGGGAGAGAGATGGGAGGAGAGAGAGAGAGAGAGAGAGAGAGAGAGAGAGAGAGAGAGAGAGAGAGAGAGAGAGCCAGAGGAAGGGTGATAGAGAGAAAGAGGAGGGAGGCGGGAGAAAGTATCTGGGCCTCAAAGCCCACCCCCAGTGACACATTTCCTCCCGCAAGGCCACACCTCCTCTCCTAATCCTTCCTCAAATGGTTTCACCAACTCAGGGCCAAGAAAGCAAATATATAAGCCTCTTGGGGTCCATTCTCATTTAAGCCGCCACAGAGGGTAATCTTAAATTTAATTTTTTTAAAAAATAATCTGATTCAATAATTGGACCAGGTTTGAAGCATGTCTACATGAGGAAGATAGGTGAATCCTGTAATGTCAGGGGCCTGGTCAAGGCTTTTGTTTTTAAAGATTTATTTTGTTTGTTTGTACGTTCGTGTGTGTGTGTGTGTCTGTCTGTCTGTCTGTCTGTCTGTCTGTCTGTCTCTCTGTCCAGATACCTGAGGAGGCTAGAAAAGGATGTCAGATCCCTAGGAGCTGGAGATACGTGTGTGCAGCCACTGTACGCGCTGAGCTGCTCCGAAAGTGCTGTAAGCACTCCTAACCGCTGAACAACCTCTCTCGCCCCTGTCAGTTTTGTTCTCTGAGAGGTCAAGATGATAGTTCCTTAATTCTGAGCACGTGTGAGATGTGAAAAGGTCAGGGGCATTATTGGGCGGGGTCTAATCTCGAGAATAGTTAAGAGGTTCTAGTGTATCTGTAATAGGTCTGACTTGGGGGGCAGGGCTAGCCACAGACCCCAGGTCACTACGGGCTGCTCACGTGCCAGTGTGCCCTCACGTTTGGTCTTCACCACTGTAGCAGGCTTTGTCTCTGATCCGCAGGTGTGTGAGGTAGAGGCTATGCTGGGGCGTGACCGTGTTCTTTTGGGCGATTTCACATTTCACAGCTCCCTTACTAGGAAGTAACCAGCCCTGTGACCTTAGCTCGGCTCCCTTCAGTTCCTCATGGGCTACCCAGATGCACTGTCATTTGGTTCAGGAAATGTCAGCTTGCAAAACTTGACATCAGGCAGGAGGACTGGACCGCTGGGGTGGGGCCTGTTAGATTTAGAGGTACTTGATCTCCTGCGGCAGCCATGTAAGTTTAGCTGCCAGGGTGGTCAGTGGGAGGTGGATGAGCCCGGGGTCAGGGGGTGGAGGAAGACTGGGCACCTACTGACTGGCAAGCATCACTTCTGGGGGACTCGGTTTCCTTATTTCCTGCATTCGTTCATTTTCTTCTCTGTGACAAAATGCACAACAGAAACAGTGTGCTAGGGAGGCGGGTTTTTTTTTTTTTTTTTTTTTTTTTTTTTTTTTTTTTTTTTTTTTTTTCCACAGGTGAGAGAGGGTTCAGTCTATCATGTTGGGGAAAACGTGGTGACTGGCATGGGCTGGATCTGTGACTGCAGGAGTTTGTGGTGGCTGGTCACGTCTCAGGAATAAACCGAAGCAGAGAAAACTGACTAGAATCACGAGTCTGTGACCTAAGACCAGCGTGACCCAAGGCTAGTCCTCAGTGGGGCACTTCTCAGCCTGACCTTTCCTTTTAGGGATTCTGCAGCCTCCCCAAACAGTGCCCCTAGCTGGGGGCCACGTGTTAGCATATGAACCGCTAGCGGACATATTCCACATTCGTGCTAACAGGCACCTTGCCTGGCATGCCACTCTGGAAAACTTTTCCTACCAGGTTCTTCCCTACGTCCATTTTACATCCCAGTAGCCTTAAGGCTTAAAGGATTTTAAAGGAATCCTTTCCACAAGGGAACTCCTGATGGAGAAGTGCAAGGAACAGCTTTTGGTTGAGTATATGGATACTGTAGGGGTTCATGATTTCCTTCAGCTGACCAAGTTTATGACATGTTCTGTACGTTTCTAGATTAAAGCCTAAGAGCAAAGTGCACAGATTAAGTTGAACCCACAACGGTCTTGCACAAAGACCTATGTAGACGCTTGGATTAAGAGGTCGAATATTGTCTGCTCCCCACTCTCCCTTCCAGGCATTACCCTCCACAGAAAAGTAACGCCACCCCGGGAATTTTATTTTTGTTTGTTTTAAAGTTGAACTATATGCATATTGTAAGATCTTCCTTATTTTTTTTTTCTAGACAGAGTTTCTCTATGTAATCCTGGCTGTCCTGGAATTCACTCTGTAGACCAGGCTGGCCTCGAACTCACAGAGATCCCCTGCTTCTGCCTCCTGAGTGCTGGGATTAAAGGCGTGCGTCACCACCTGGTATTCTTCATTATTTTTAGGATCTGTCTTAGTGATGCTTCATAGACGTTCCCAGGACAGGGGATTCCTAAGCGGGGCAGGGATTGCCATGGTCCCAGGTGCCCTCCTGCCTTGGTGCTATGCCAGTCATCATTGCCGGTGTACTCTGGGAGGCGGCTAAGGTAGTAAAGCGTGTCTAGGAGTCTTTTTAAACCAGTTAATCAGGGGGCTGGAGAGGTGGCTCAGCAGTTCAGAGCCCTTACTGCTCTCGCAGAGGATCCCAGTTTGGTTCAGTTCCCAGCACCCACGCCAGATGAGTTGCTGTGACATCAGCACCAGGCAACCTGGTGCTGCTGGCCTCTGTTGATGCGTCCAGTCTGTTGGCACTTGTATTCCAGTGCACAGACCCACACACAGCCACACACACACCAAAGCAAAAACAAGACAAATCAGCTCATTCAAACGAGGAATTCTGTCACTTTATAACAGCTTTTAAATTGCTTTCAAGAATGTTCAAAACCGTTTGGTCCAGTATAGTTTGAAAGTATTTCTTGGGTCATTGAGACAGAGTATTGATTTGTAGCCCGTGCATGACTGTCTTTTATCTTAGTCTTCTGTGTGTAGTGATTAGCTGTGGGCTGGCTTCCTGCCGCCCTATGCCCCAAAATAATTACACAGAAACTGTATTCTTTTAAACACTGCCTGGCCCATTAATTTCTGCCTCTTACTCACATCTCTTGCTTTAACCCATATCTAATTATCTGTGTAACACCGCGAGTGGTGTCTTACCGGGAAAGATGTAGCATGTCTGACCTGGTGGCTGGCTTCATGGCATCTCTCTGAGGAGAGGCACGGCAGTCTGCCTAACTTAAGAGAGGTGTGGCATCTGACTGAGCCATCTACCTCACTTCCTTCTTCCTGTTCTGTCTACTCCACCCACCTAAGGGCCGGTCTATCAGATGGGCCAGGCAGTTTCTTTATTAATTATCCAATGAAATCATCAGATAGATAGAAGACACACCTACATCATTTCCCCTTTTTCTGTTTAAACAAAAAAGAAAAGCTTTCACTTTAACATAGTAAAATTACATATAACAAAACAGTTATGCAAAAATTACAGTTACAATATTTATATCTACTTTATATTTTATCATAACAAAGGAAAACAACTATAACTATCTATCTATTCTTCAGCTCCATCAAAGACTCCAGAAGAACACAATATTACCTAAGTAAATAAGAAATATGCAATTTCCGTATAACTCTAGAAATGATAGAGACATCTCGCTGCCTGGACAGTCACCCAAAGTTCTTTTGTATTGTTGGGGCATCTATCTTCAGCCTATAGGCCCACAGTATCCAGCAGACTTTCCCATGAAGCAGGAAATTTCAAAGACAGTTCAGTCACTATCTGCTGTGTCCTGCAGAATGTCTCGCAGACTCTTTCATGAATCAGGAACCCAGAGAGATCATCTCACTTATAGGCAAGTTCGGCAGTCCTCTCTCTGAGGGTTCTCTGTGTCCAGTTTATGCAATAGTCCAGGCAAGAACAATTTCTTGCCCAAATGGCTATCAAACTCCATAAGTAGCCTCTTCGATGCCCATCTTCCTCTTGAAGTAGATTGGTGCTGCCAGGAGCAGACATGTCTCATTGTCATGAAAAGTCCTAAGTTATTAAGACATTTAAAATGCAATATTCTGTAGTCTTTGGAAGATAGGAAGTATGCCTATCTAACTGAAATATATCTCTATATATCTAGAAAATCTAACTAACATGACTACAAGCTTAACTATTATCAATGATTATTCATTAACAACCTATATTTCCTAATTATACATTACATTTTTAAATGAACTACACAATCACGATACCTTAATCAAGATCAGACATACATATACATATAACAAAATTGACCTTAAAATCCATACCAATGCAAATTATTCATATCTATATCATATCCCCCTTTAAATGTAAAAGAACATTTATAAACAATATTTGGAAACATGGGCGCAGTTATTTCTCTCCAAACTGCTTCCTGCTGAATGGGGACGCTGTTAATCAGATCTTTCATGGTGTAACCTGTGTGCCAGGTTCATCTCAGTCATCAGTTGGGTGAAGTAATTTTCTGAAGGTGTTCACAGCAACCTTTCAGGAGGCCGTGGTCTGTCATACCATATTGGGATAGAAGCAATCCACAGGGTTTCATTTTCTGTAAAAACAAAAGAAACTTCTTTCCAAAGCATCATGTCCTTAGATCCAAATCCTGAAGTCAAGGTATTTTCAAAATATCTATGTTGAATTAGTTCAGCAGTATTTATAAACAAATATCTTTTAGCAGCTGTTGCTTCTTCCCCAGCATTCAAACAATTCAAAGAGAGAATAATAGCATACAGTATCAAGATTTTCTGTGTATTTTCCATCTTTATGTGGCTTTACTTTAACTTCTGGTTCTTTTATTTTTACTTTTTGAGACAGGTTCTTTTTATATCTTTGTCCTGGGATAACTCTGTAGACCAGGCTGTCCTTGAACTCTCAGAGATCCATTTGCCTCTGCTTCCCAAGTGCTGGGATTAAAGGTGTGCTCTACAACACCTTGAACTCACAGAGATCTGTCTGTCTCTGCCTCCCAGGCATTCGGATTAAAGGTGTGTGCTACCACACCTTGAAGTCACAGAGGTCAATCTACCTCTGCCTCCCAAGTGTTGGGATTAAAGGTGTGTACTACCACAAACTACTCTCTTTCTTTTTTCTTTGTTTTTTAAGAACTTTAACCTTTAGCCTGCATATAATTTTAACACACTGTAAACCATTTAGAGGTTTTCTTTGTCTTTGAATCTTTCTTACTGTATATTTCTCTTTTTCTGACCACACGAGTCTTTAATTTACCAAGCAATATAAGTAGGATTAAAGCCGTGGCTTTGACAGCTAGATCCAGCCCATTCCTTAGCTTTCTACGATTCCAGCCTTGTGGCTGAGGTATGGGCTGTAGCCATGTTTATCACCACAACTCTGTGGCCGTTCAAGGTCCCTGCCAGCAAGCAAGCTGCAACAGTGTTAAACAACAATCAAAAGCTCCATAGTCAGGACTGCCTGCTTGAAAGAGTCAGAGTTTGCCCTGGCAGGACGGCCCAGAAAGCCGGCATTTTAAAACAGCACAACTTTTTTCTTGCTACAGCTGAAAACCAAAAAACATGCATTCAGCTTTTCATCAACACCTTTTAAGTGTTTCGTGGCAGGACTTCTTAAAAGAGCTGCAGGGTTTTGCAGCTAAAGCTGAGTCAGGAAGCCTCTCTTAGATGAGAGTGCTTGCTTGCCAGACCCAAAAAATAGAGCTTTACTCTATTCTGTCCCAAGCTTTCTCAAGCTTTCTGCAGATTCGGTTATCCACGTGGGCGCTATTCTGTAGTGGGGGGAGCTGCGGGCCGGCTTCTCGCCGCCCAGCTCCTGGCCACCCAGCTAGCTTTACCCAAAATAATTACACGGAAGCTGTATTCTTTTAAACACTGCCTCGCCCTTAGTTTCAGCCTCTTCCTCACATCTTGACTAACCCATATCTAATAATCTGTGTAGCACCACAAAGTGGTGCCTTACCAGGTAGATTCTAGCGTGCGTCCATCTTGGGCTGGAGCTTCATCGCATCTGGCATCTCTCTGAGGAGAGGCACGGCAGTCTGCCTAACTTAAGAGAGGCGTGGCATCTGACTGAGCCATCTACCTCACTTCCTTCTTCCTGTTCTGTCTACTCCACCCACCTAAGGGCCGGTCTATCAGATGGGCCAGGCAGTTTCTTTATTAATTATCCAATGAAATCATCAGATAGATAGAAGACACACCTACATCATTCTGTGTGCTGGAGTTACAGGTGTTTGTGGTATCACATATGGCTCTGTTTCCTCTTCCTTCCTTCCTTCCTTTCTTTCTTTCTCTTTTTTCTTTCTTTCTTTTTCTTTGTTTCTCTTTCTTCCTCTTTCTTTCTCTTGTTTCTCTTTCTCTTTGTTTCTCTTTCTTTTTCTTTCTTTGTTTCTCTTTCTCTCTCTCTTTTTCTTTTTTCTTTTTTAGGACAGGGTTTCTCTGTGTAGCCCTGCTGTCCTTGAACTTGCTCTGTAGACCAAGCTGGCCTCCAACTCTCAGAGATCCTCCTGCCTCTGCCTCCCAAGTGCTGGGATTTTGGGCTTGTTGTACCTGGATCTTAATGGACATGTATGAACTGTACTTGTTGCATTATTTTTAGAAATAGAACATCTCAAAATTATCTTTTAAAAGATGTTGCAAAAATAACCATTAACTACTATGCTAACTGATATTTCCCATAAGGGTTTAATAACATAACTTTCTGTACCCATATAGATATCACCAGACTTTAAAACTGTGTATAATAAAAGTTTAAAAATATAATGTGTGTTTTTCATGTGCTTATTGAGCTATATTTTCCACACCCTCTGTGATGCTCTGCAATATGTATTTGATTTTTTCTTCCTGGCTCCTGGAAGCCTTGGAATTTTCAGAGTGATAAATACCTTGTATAGGAGGTGACTGGTGGCTGGCAGCTTCTAGATGGCTTAAGGATAGGGGCTGATCATCTGGAAGGCTAGGAGAACGCTGTTGAATTGTTCCTCTTGGCTTCATCCCAGCCTCCCCTGGGAGGAGAACTGAAGTTCTAACTGAACGCCAATGATCGAGCCAGTAATGCCTGCATGATGAAGGTACTCTCCAAATCCAAAAGCAGTGCAGGGCACATAGTACCTGGACAGACTTCCAGAGAAGTGCTGGAACCTCCTTACCCCCTTTCTCATTCCTCACCCTACACATAACTGTGTACCTCATGATAAACCAATAAGCATGTTTCCCCAAGTCCTGTGAACTCTTTAAGTAAATTAATCAAAGCTGAGTAAGAAGTTGTGGGACCTTATAGTCCACCAATCAGAAGCAAAGTTTAAAAACAAATAACAGCCGGGCATTGGTGGCACATGCCTTTAATCCCAATGCTCGGGAGCCAGAGGCAGGTGGATCTCTGTGAGTTTGAGGTCAGCTTGAACTACAGAGCAAGTTCCAGCACAGGATCCAAAGCTACAGAGAAACCCTGTCTTGTAAAACAAAATAAAAACAAATAAATAAGCCGGGCGGTGGTGGCACACGCCTGTAGTCCCAGCACTCGGGAGGCAGAGGCAGGCGGATCTCTGTGAGTTCGAGGCCAGCCTGGTCTACAAGAGCTAGTTCCAGGACAGGCTCTAGAAACTACAGGGAAACCCTGTCTCGAAAAACCAAAAAAAAAAAAAAAAAAAAAAAAACAAATAAATAAAAAATAACATCGACACAACCTGGGACTCCTGACTGACACCTGAGGTGTGTGTGTGTGTGTGTGTGTGTGTGTGTGTGTGCGCGCGCGCGCGCGCGCTGGAGACAGTCTTGGAGATTGACCTTTGACCTGTGGGATCCCTGTGAGATCTGAGAGTGAACTGATGCTCAGCCCTTGCCCACTGCTGTGTTTGGCTGCCTCTTGGGTGCGAGAAAACCCTATAACCTGATATCTTATGTGTCCTGAGAGGCCACAAAATTATTTGATCTTGTATATTTTGAGATAAAGAACCCAAAACTAGAAAAGGTATTAGTTTTTTAGTCTTTTTTTCCCCTCCCAGTTCAAATGCCTAGCTAGCGCAAATAGCACAGGTTGATTATTGAACCTCGTGTACTGATCTGATGGGGTCCTTTCTCCTAAGTACACTCTCCTCGTGTGTATGTGGATCTACTTCTGGGTTTTGCACTGACCTAATAATAATTTACTTATTTCTGAATTTTAAAAAATGCAGAGTCATTAGTCTGGTTATATTTTCTTCACATATGCCTCCTATTTCTTTATGCCATACAAAAGGAAGTAAAGCATTTTGGGTAGTGGATGTGAAAAAGGCATTTGTTTGTATAAGAGCTATGTGATAGATCCTACGGCTTCTCGTGTACTACAGGTAAAAAGACCCCAGCAGGTATCATTCTGAGCGATATAGACACGTGGACCATGTCTGTCCCTCCCTGGTTTCTGTGTGGGTGCAGTCAGTGTGTGGCTTTAGGCTGGAAAACAGAACTTATGATGCTTTATGAAAATAGTGTTAGTCCTTCAGCCAGCTCCAAACTGAATGGGCAAATTTGAAATCTTTCTTTCTTCCTTCCTTCCTTCCTTCCTTCCTTCCTTCCTTCCTTCCTTCCTTCCTTTCTTCTCCCCCCCCCCCCCTTTGGCTTTTTGAGACAGGGTTTTTCTGTGTAACTTCTCTGGCTGTCCTGGAACTTGCTCTGTAGACCAGAATGGCCTCTAACTCACTGAGGAATTAAAGGTGTGCATCACCACCACACAGCTAATTTCTTACAGTTGTATTTTTAGAGACATACCATTGCACATTGAACTTCATTCTGTTTTAGACAGCCTGGTTACAGAATTGTGGAAACTCAAACTGTGACTCTCATTTCCTGATAACCAACATCCTCCAGAAGAGTGGATGAAGGGATGCACAGATGTCATCCAAGGGTTCAGTGCTGGTGCGTTTCGTGTCTGAGATGCCCAGGGAGATGGTATTGCCACTCAGTAGCTGAGTTTTGTTGGAGAGAAGGAGGAAGTCTCCAACCTTACTATCTGTGGCCTCTGAGTTTGTGAACTCCGAGATAACAGCACCAGAATCCGAGAGCTCCACTTGACCTCACAGGAAATGAGATCAGAACCACAGGGAGGGTGGATGCCTGTCAGTCTGGAATCTGTTGTCTTTGTGTTGATATCTGCTGGTTCCCTAGCAGTAGCTCCAGATGGCTCTTTTTCTCTCTGGGCAGGTTAGCACTCAGGATTGTCAGGCCATCCCAAATGCTTTCGTTC
Organism: Arvicola amphibius; assembly: GCF_903992535.2. Lineage (NCBI taxonomy): Eukaryota > Metazoa > Chordata > Mammalia > Rodentia > Cricetidae > Arvicola > Arvicola amphibius. The sequence continues at coordinate 87,517,329 of NC_052054.1, forward strand.
TCTGATTTTTCTTACAGTTGAGAAATTCTTTCGACAGAGAATAATTTAATCCCTTTACTGGGACACCAGGTGATCGGTGACCAACTGTCTCAGCAGCCAGTCCTTATAAAAGTTTCTCGGGAAGTGGCTTCTGTGGGGCCAAGAAAAAGTGAGGTCTTTCCTGGGAGTAGTTTCTTCTTCTCCTCCTCCTCCTCCTCCTCCTCCTCCTCCTCCTCCTCCTCCTCCTCCTCCTTCTTCATTGTATAATGCAGGTTGGCTTCAAACTTGGTATTCTCCTGCACTGGTCCCTGAGTAGCTGGGATTACATGTGCGTGTCACCATCCCCAGCTAGAGTTTGTATTTCAGTATGTAAGAACAAGCTCCTCCCCTAAACATAATGTGATTTTAAATAAAACAGGTTTTAAAATAGGCAGAGTCATAAAGAATCCCCTCTTTGTCTGTAGATGCTCCTCGGCGTATAATGAGAATACCTCCTTAAGCTCATTATCATAGGCTGAAAATATCAGTGCCACAAATATAGATACCACTGTCCTAGAGAAGACCGTAAGACTATACTGTAGGGTGTAGCAATATCGTCCTTTTCTCAGGGCCCTCGCTTCCTTAATGCCTATGCTTATTTTTTTTTTTTCTGATGCAAGGTTTCATGTAGTGCAGGCTAGTCCTTAATTTAGCACGTAGCTGAGGATGACCTTGAACTTCTAATCCTGCTATCTTTACCTCCCAAGTTCTGGGTAAAAGGTAGAGAATACCTCCATGCCTAGCTTTATGTGGACCTGGGAATTGAACCCAAGGCTTCGTGCGTGTTAGCCAAGTGCTCCACCGCTGAGTTACATCTGTGCCAGCCCCTGAAACGGTTTCGTAGCGAGCTCTAACATTGCTTCATTTAAAAATAAATCAAAGGGAATTTGTTCACTCTGTCTCAACCTACTGAACATCGTAGATGAATGGGTAGCATCCTTACATTTTACGAGGATGCCACCACTGCTCCTTGCTGCTACTGCCCTGACTTGTGAGACGGGATTAGATTCCATATTGCCCGGTCAGAGAAAGACTCAAATCCCAAACCCCAAGTTTCTACCAGATGGATGTGGGGTGTGTGGGCACGCGTGCTTGTGTGTGTGTGTGTGTGTGTGTGTGTGTGTGTGAGTGTGAGTGTGCAGGTATGTACACTGTGAGAGGCCAGCCATCGATGCTGGTGTCTGCCTCTACCTCTCTCCTTCTTATTTTCTGAGCCAGGTTCTCTCACTGAACCTGGAGTACACAGACGTGGCCAGACTACTTGCCTATTGAACTACTGGGTTCCATCTTCCCACCACTGTGCCTGGCAGCTTTTTTTGTGACTGATCCAAATTCAGGTCCTCTCGCTTGTGAGGCAGGCACTCTGCTGACCGAGCCGCTTCCCCATCCTCCAAGACTGCTTTTGAATCATCATCATAGGGGAAACCAGAAGCTAGCATACGAGAAGCCCTCCTGTGTGTAGTGTGTAGCGTGTGAATGCAGAAGATCCCCAATCCCACGGATCGCTGAAGGCCTTGTCCCTTGTCTCCTTTAGCTCCTGTCTCCAGGAGGACCAGCTTGTCTGGTTTCTTCTGAGCTCTCCGAGCTCGCCTGACTCGGGTTCTGGCCTGTCCAGGTTGGTACTGTGTTTCAGGAGATGGGGGGGGGGGATGTGTTTAGGGTGGCGGCAGGAAGGAGGAACCACTAACCGCTCCCCGGAAGGTTTGGCCAGCTGGAGGCTGAAGTGTCACTCACTCTGTCTTCCCTCTGTCCAGAGTGCTTCCTCAGTGGAACAGGACTGTCCCTGTAAACCAATGACATAGTCCAGCCCTGGAGGGACAGTAATGACCAGCTGACGGGCTCCTCCCTTGAGCATGCTCAGTAATGATATCTGGTTTCCCATCAGCCTTGTTAGCAAGGTCGGGTGTTAGCATTTGGTGCTTGGTGGAGCACTGGTCTTGCATCCAAGCCTCTAATGGACACAGCACTGGAGGGGCTAACACCAAGTATTGGCTGGGGTGGTTCCCGCGTCTGAAATGTGCTGCTCACTGCATTTTGGTCAGTAGCAGGAAAGTGCACAGAATGGCAAGCTGCACTGTTTCCGCTCCCCCAGCACTTTCCGTGCTGGACTCCCTAATTCCCCCTCTTAGTGTGATTCGGAATCCCCTCCAGGGCAGGAAGTTCAGAACTTGTAAGTCGGGAGGACTGAGTCTAAAATTGGGAACACACTGGGCTGCCCGACAGTACATTCTATTTTAGGGGATCTTAGGTCCTAAGTCCGTTATTTTCCTAGAATGCTAGGAGGGGAGTCACTGCTGACACCAGGACAGAGCCTTAAGCCCATGGTGGATGACTGTGGTGCAGGGTTGCCACCCAGACTCCCGTTGGCATCCAAGGAGGTAGCCCTCCCTGTCCCCAGACCTGTGTCAGCATTAACAGGCACTCCAGAAACCCAGGCTCACCCTTGAGTTATGATTCTTGCTCTCTGCATGGAGTGCCAACTGTAATCACAAGTCTCACTCTGCTTTTCTGTGTCCCAGAGGTGGATGTGGGCAGCACCCCTGGGACCATGATCTGCTTCCTGCCCCAGTCTTGTTTCTCTGCTCCGTTGGTTGCTTCCTGCACCCTTGGGCACCATCTCGCGCCCTTCTGCAGCCTGCCTCTGTCAGTTTATCTCCAGGCCTGGGCCCATCTGCCTCTTACAGACAGAGGGCCTTGGTGTTGTGCTTTTCAGTGTTTCTCTAGAGAAATAAGGCCATTAAAGTTTGAAGCAGTGTTTATTTGAAAGAATAAGCTAGAAAAGATATTCCAAAACATAGTTTGGAGGGGTTGCGGAGGGTAATAAAGTTGTTATTAAACGTTATATAAACATATAAATGAAGCAAATTTTTACATGGGTTCAGGGTGTAGTGGTAGCGTGTTCATCCAATATGTTCAAGGCCCGTGTTTGAGCCCTATCATCATCATTATCATCATCATCATCGTCGTCATCATCATCATCATCATCAACAACAATAACAACAAAATTCTGTTTCTAGTACTTCTGTTGCAAAAGTTAATTCGGCTGGCATCTGGATTTTGCTGGTATGGGCCTAATTCTTTGTTTTTGTTTTTGCTTTCGAGTCAGGGTTTTTCTGTGATATAGCCCTGGCTGTCCTGGTCACTTTGTAGACCAGGCTAGCTGTGAACTCATAGAGATCCACCTGCCTGTCTCTGCCTCCTGAGTGCTAGGGTTAAAGGTGTGCACCACCACCGCCTGGTCCCAATTCTAACTGAAAAGAGAATTATCTAAAAACAAGGAGGGGAACACGTGTTTGTCAGATGAGAATGGATTGGTATGTTGCCAGGTTAGTGCCCATGCTGAGAAGCACACTGGGGCCCCAGAGAATAATAAGGAATTCGTTCTTAATGTGCTGGCATTGCTCGGGTGTCCCTGCTTTGTTTTACCAGAGCCGGTGAAGGGGAATACGGAGAGGGCTCATTGCTCTTTCAATGGAGGAAGCTTATTTTAGCTGGAAAGGAAGCATTGGTTGTTGTCTCTAATCCTCAACAATCGTGAAGAGAAGGCTTCCTGGCTAGTTTCCCGAGCCACACAGAGAACTGTTCACAGAGTGCCTCAGAAGTGTCTTGGGAGAGGGCTCTCCTTCCTGTGGACTAACCCCATCTTGTCCAGAGTGACCAAGCTGACACAGTACGACATCTGCATTACACACACCATCAAATTGGTATGACAAAGGTGACCGTGTTTGCCTTTTATTTCCCTGGAATACTCACCTCAGAGGGAAGCAGATCTTGCTTCCTTCTGATCCCTTCTGACCAGAACTCTTCTTCTGCATCTGTGATTTGAGTAGATGACCAGAGATTCTGAATGTGCCCTGGAAACAGCCCCTGAGGAGCTGAGATGGAGTTGGGGGGGGGGGGGAAATGCAGTTGTATGGGATAGGCAGTGACCACAGTGGGCCCAGGCTTTATGTGTTGGGCGGACTCCCCTTGATAGCCTGATAGTGTGATGTGATTTTGGCTATGACCATGATTCATATAGGCAGCCCAGTGCTCCAGTTCCCTGATACCTTGCGAGAATCTCTCTTTTGCTTTTGAGGTGTTGGGGATTAAGCCCAGAGCCTTACGTATGTTGGACAAATTCCTTACATTGAGCCATATGCAGCCCTGTGCCACCTCTCCTTACTCAGTGAGTCTTAGTTTTGCCTCTGGTTGCTGTGATAAAAATACCGCTACACATGCACTTAAGGGAGAAAGGGCTAGGTGGATCCCCGTTCCGGCTTACAGTCCTTCACTGTGGCAGAGTCAGTGCAGGAGAAACTTGAAACAACTGGTCACATGACATCCACAGTCAAGAGCAGAGAGCAATAGATGAATGTCGCTTGTTTGTGTCCAACGCACTTTCTCCCAGTTTTATCTCAATCAAAGAACTGGCCCCGTTCACAGCAGGTGGGTCTTCCCGCCTCAGCTATACAGTCGAGGTACCTCCCCCCACCTGCCTAAGAGGCTCGTCCCCTGGGGGACTCCAGACTGACAGGCTGATGATTAGTACCAAACTCATCCCATGTTTTTAATTTTCCTTTGCAGAAGGCTCTTCAGGGGCCACCAACATTGTGAGTGAAGGGTCACACAGTATCTGTGACAGAAGCACTTCTAAAAGTCTTGGCATCATGTCGCGATGTGGCCTTGGCTCCCCTGCCAGCTTCTAACCAGCTAGCTTGCCAGCAATAATGAAGTCAGCCCGCGCAGGCCTCTGTGGTAGAGGCTTCTGTGTGTCTTGCCTCTAGAAGCCCTGTGGCTGAGCCTGCGAGCTGCCCTTTGAGCAGATCTCTCATTGACCAGAAGGCTTGTGTCTGAACACGCTGGGCATGTCTTTATTCTCTCTAAGCCGGTTTCTTTAAAAAGGCAGCCCTTCTGCACTCTTGCCAGTCTTGCTGTAAGGATTCAGCATGGTCTCCCTTTGATTGTAGCATCTGGTTCCCGAGGCTGGAACTGTAGCTTCAGAAGCTCACTGCCCTCGACGCCCACACCCTTCTCGTGCCTTTCTCTCTGGTTAGACTATTCAGGGCAGCGATGGCCGAGGCCTCCCTCTGAGTGACACTCCTGCCACCTTGTGATACAGCTCTGAATCCTCTCTGATGACCGCTACTGATTGGTGGAACTAAAAATTTTTCAGCGAGTGAATTTGTTTTTGTTCAGTCGTAAGCCCTGGGATGACTCCGCACATCGGGATAGTGGCGCTGTCTCGGTTAGGTTTCTACGGCCATGATAAAGACCAGGGCCAAGTGACTTGTGATGGAATAGTGTAGTTGGCTTACATGTCCCAGGTAGAGGTCACTGAAGAAACCTAAGCCGGGAAGCCAAGCAGGAACTTAAGGCAGGAACTGGGGCAGAGGCCATGGAGGAACACTGCTTCCTGGCTTACTTACCCCGCTTTCTTATACAAGCCCGGACCACCTGCCCCAGGGTGATACTAGCCCATGGTGGGCTGGGCCCTCCCACGTCAATCATTAACCAAGAAAATGTCTCACAGACCTGCCAGTATAAAGGAGGCATTTTCCCCACCTGAAACTCCTCCTCCCTTAGCGCCCTTGCTTGTGTTAAGTTGACAAAATCCTAATCAACACGGACATCTTGAGGTTTGGGGGCAAATATTTCTTGGTTGAGTTACTATAGCCTGTGTCCAAAGCTGACTCAGTGAATGCTAGTTAATAATGAGATTGACCAAAGGCCAGTGGGGTTGTAGCTGAGATGGAAATCCTTGAGACTATAGTAGTCATGATTCACTGAGTGTATGTAGTACTCCCATGGTAAATTTACAGCTTTTATCTAACGCTTGAAAATCTTTAAGTGCCAATTAGGTAAAAGATACAGGGCGTATTATTTTTGTCTCAAAATATGTATTATCTGTAGTTTCTTCTTTAAAATAGCCATTTGAATTGATTACATATTTACCTGTAGATGGTTTAGGTCCTGATTTTAAGGCCACATCAACAGACTTACATGTCTAGTAAAGAATGGGTTAATTAGCTTTGAACTGAGTACTAAGGTGACTGTCTCAGCTTTGTGGACAGTGCAGGGGTGAGGTGCCCTGCTACCATGATAAGGGTCAAGCACATAGAGATTCAAATCAAATACCATAAAAAGCAGAGTTCCGTATGTCAGTGCAATGCTGTTGCAATTCTTTCTGTCCATAGGTGAGTCTATTTCAGTTTAAGGCCAGCACCAGTCACGCCTCTGAAGTAGCAAGTGGATAAGCATATAATACCATATGTGGCATATGATAATATATAATATAGTGATATAAATCCCTTTACTTAGGCTGTAGTAGAGGCTGTGTGAATAGAGAAAGGCATCTATAATCCAATAGACAATGTTTTTTTGTGAAATATATTTGCTTTTCCATTGGGCGCTCGGTTTGAGGCAGGTAAATAATGCCACTACTTGCATCACTACTAATGAGCAAATTACTGCCATCTCCACTGTAGCTCTTCCACAGAAATGTTGTCCCGAGGGGAAGCACACGTGTTTATTATTCTGGTCATGGTCTAGCACCAGGTGTTAAAGACAATCATTCACGGCCTGGTAATAGGTTGTCACCAAGGCAGAAAATTACAGGCCAAACCAAATTGTCCTATGCTGATTATACAATCTCAAGTCATTATGGTTGGTGATGTTCGGAGGGGCAGAACCGCTCTGCAATGAAGGAACACGGCAGAGGTCTCTAAATGGGTCAGACGGTTCTAGCAGATACCCTGCCCCCTTCCTGCTTCTTTTAATGAAAAGCTCCTGTGACTGAGTGGTCATAAAAAAGAGTTTTGTCTAAGCGACAGGACAGGATTCCCAAGCGCATGGTCCTGGCAGGCACCCAGCCTGCTAGGATTTAAATGATGCTCACTATTGGCTGTTGTGACAGCCTAGGGGCCTTTCTTGAAAGGAGGCACAGTTGCTTAGGGGGGTGCTAGTGTAACCTGGAAGGTGATAGCCAGAAACACTTCCCTGATCCATTCCTGTTAGGAGATGGCAGCCTACTGAGGAGCTAAATGTGAATGGATGAGATGGTATTGGGAAATACGTATTTGATCTTCGTCTCTGTGTCCTGACGCAACCAGAGTTTAGGGTTCTTGGAAGACTTGTAGTCAGTCTCCAGAATGTTCAGTGCCAGTGAGATGCCTTTCACAGCAAAGACCAAGGCGAGATGAGAAGTTTTTTTTCAGTCCCGCACATAACCTCTGGGGAGAGGGCCTGACTGCTGATTTGGTCACCAGTGGCCAAAGGTTTAATCGGGCATGCCTGTGCCGAGTGCATTGTTGTCTCCCTAAAGGTTCAAAGGGCAAGATTGGAGTTCTCGAAGACGGATGAACTTGTGGAGTTTCCTGGAGGGTGGGGCATTCAGAGAGGGTGTGGTAGCACTGAGTCCTGTCCCCATTCCCTCCCCTTCTGGGTCTTTGCATCTTTATCTTTCTAATATCTATATTGACTAGAAAACATATTTACGTTTTGTTGGCAGGGGAATCAAATTTGAGGGGGTGTCATTGGAACCCCATAGATTTGTAGCTACTTGGTCAGAAGTACATCTAGAACAGAGGGGCACTCTCTGAACCGGGCCCTCAGCCTCAGGGTGTGAGGTGGTCTCTGGGTAGATGACATCAGAATAGAGCTAATTACTGGAAAGCAGCCTGTAGTTACCTGGTGTCTTGAGGAAACCAGCCCGTACTGTGCTTGGTGTCTACGGGGAGAATCATACATGTGTGGCCACAAAAATGGTCTATGCTATGGCAGTATTATATGGTAGTAGGAAAATTAAGGAAGAAAAAAAATAACCTTTCTAATCTACTGAGACAGCATTATTTCCAAGTAGAACATTGGGATGATATTGACCTTTAAAAAATGGATGTAATGCCTGATATAATGACATGCTATGTAAACAAAGGCTATAAATATGAATTTCCCTGCTGTAAGGATTTGTGAGTCAGGCAGGCTTGGTAACTTACAGCACTTAAGAGTCTAAGACGAAGCCGGGCGGTGGTGGCGCACGCCTTTAATACCAGCACTCGGGAGGCAGAGGCAGGCGGATCTCTGTGAGTTTAAGGCCAGCCTGGTCTACAAGAGCTAGGTCCAGGACAGGCTCTAAAAAAGCTGCAGAGAAACCCTGTCTTGAAAAAAACAAACAAACAAAAAAAAAAAAAGAAAAAAAAAAGAAAAAGAGTCTAAGACGAGAAGATTGCTATGAGTTTGAGGCCAGCTTGGGCTACTGAGTAAGACTTTCCTAAAACAACAACAACCCCACAGAAACCAAAACTAACCCAGAATCCATAAGAACGCAGAGTCTGGAGGAATTCATCCTTCATAGGGGAACAGTGTACGGAGCAGAAATAGGTCAGACAGGAAAACACAGCTTGTAAGTTGGGCTCTCCTCCGCAACCTTCTTCTTCCCTTTTTCCTCCTTGGTGTGAGGCCTTGTTACCCAGGCTGACTTCAAATTCCGGGGCTCAAAGGTCTTAGCCTCTCAGGCATCAGGGACTATAGGCTCATGGCTCAAGATGGAGTCTGCTGCTGAGACCACAGGAAGGCAGGTCTCAATAGAGCACCCTTAAGGAACCATCTTCCTCCTTTGTCATTTGGGTAGCTGACTACGGGGTCAACATAGTGCCCATACTCCAGTCTCATTTGTCAGACCTTCACAGGTACCTTTCCCTGGGAGGGAGATGGGGAAAGGTAGCTATCAGTTTGATGACCAAGCACTTTTTTATTTTTTTATTTTATTTTTTTAAGATTTATTTAGTATGTATACAACATTCTGCCTCCATGTATGCCCGCATGCTGGAGGAGGGCGCCAGATCTCATTACAGATGGTTGTGAGCCACCATGTGGTTGCTGGGAATTGAACTCAGGACCTCTGGAAGAGCAGCCAGTGCTCTTAACCACTGAGCCATCTCTCCAGCCTCCCAAGCACTATTTTAGAACTCAAGTTTCTTTCCCTTATAGATGAAGAAGCAGCATGGGATTGCAGACCCCAGGGGCTCTTGTACATGTTTTATAAACTTTCAAGAAGGCTCACTCTAGGCCAACTTTGTGATGCAGGTTTAGAATAGATTGTTACTGTAGACTCTGGGCTCTAAGAGAGAGAAGTAACAGCCTTATGGAAAGCCTTGCCTTTCTGGTTAGACTAGCCTTAAGCCCACAGCTCCTACCTCTACCTCTGTCCTTTCAGACAAGGCTTCTGACAGGGGTAGGGTCCTGAATGCCTCTGTCTGGATAATTTCTCAGCACACAGCAGCCTGTTCCTCCCTCTCTAACCAGAAAGATATCATCTGCTTCCCTGACACTTCTAGAAAAGCAAGTTCTGCTCAGAAACCTGATTGACTTTACCATATTGCCCCAGGATGACGTCACTTTACAGTAAAGATAGCCTCTTGAAATGCAAAGTCAAAGCTTCCTTTAGCAGTGAACTGGGTAATTAGCAGTGACTCACACCTACTGATACCACACTGAAGGAGTGAACTAAGCAGGTGTCCTTGGGAAGTGAAACTGACAGTTGCCCCACAGGGGTCTTCAAGGATAGCAGCTGCCTCCAGTGAGCACTGTGGTACACATGGTCGGTAGCATGTGACCTCCGAGTTGAGAAGCCCAGCCTCTGCTGTGTAGCGTGCTGTTCCTGGTCAGGCCTCTCAGGTGCCAGGCTGAGGCAGGCACTGGCCCCAATGGGAAATCATTCTCAGGAAGTGGGAGAGGCTGATTCTTGGCACTCCTGGGATAGAATGAAGTTGGGAATAGGGTTCCAGAATTGGGCAGCCAAGATAAAACTGTTGTGTGTGGGTGGATCACAAGGCCAGAAGACATGGATCAGAACTGATCAGACCTTATTGCCAGCTCCAGTCCTCCTGTCCAGGGACAGCCTGTCCATGTGAGAGGGGCCCTGGTGGAGGAGGATGCACATTGGACAGGGAAGTCACACTTGACCCCAAGCTTTGATCCCTTCCCTGGATTGCACTCACACATGCATATGCACACGCAGCAACCGTGTGGATTGCTGGCTTTCTGAGCCGTGGATGACTGCTGTCAATCCCAGTTGCCCCGGCATCTACTGCTGCCCCAGCAGTCCCCTCATGGACCGCACGGCCAGCTTGCTGTGATGATGAGGACTTACTTCATTTTTCACATTAGCTCTTTTGTATCTTTCCTGTGTAGAACATATTTGACAGCCATTGCCCACAGGCATCCTGTGTGGCAGGGTGCCTGGAGACCTTAGGAGAAAGAAGCAAGGGATTAAGTTAACACACTCCAAAGCGGACAGTCTGACGGTCGAACTCTGGGGCTAGGGGCTGTTCCCTGTGCATTGTTTAGCCCCATTCGCAGCCTGCATTGCCTATCAGAAAGCACAGTCCAGGCCAGACTTCACTAAAATGGTGGGTTTGATGTGGGATTGTTTTTTTCAAACAGGGTCCTTGGGAGGGCTGGGTAGGTGTCTTCTGGGAACAGCAGGGCCGGGTGGATGCTCTCTGCATGGCGGAAGCGCTGCCTCCTCTGGGTTTCCAGCCATTTCCAGCCTTCCATTCTGTCAGAACAGACAGTCTTGGACACGGACATGGTACTGGGAGGAGGGACACTAGACTCTGATGGAGACTGTAGGGACATTTCCAGGGCCCTTAAGGATATGCTGTGCATTTTTCCATATATATTTTTTGCTTTCTAATATATTTTAATTTATAAATGCTGTAGATGGGAATAGTCCTCATTTAAGAAGCAATCTAAAGCCAGGCGGTGGTGGTGCACGCCTTTAGTCCCAACACTCGGGAGGCAGAGGCAGGTGCGAATTCGAGGCCAGCCTGCTCTGCTAGTTCCAGGACAGCTAGGACTGTAACACAGAGAAACCCTGTTTCAAAAAACTGACAAAAAAATACTGATATGGTGGCACATGCCTTTAATCCCAGCACTCAGGAGGCAAAGGTAGGGGGATCTCTGTGAGTTTGAGGCCAGCCTGGTCTTTATAGTGAGCTCCTGGACAGCCATGACTACATAGGGAGATCCTGTCTAAAGAGGTAATCTGATCAGGCTTGGTACCACAGGCTTGCAATTTCACTTGCTGCAGAGGTTGTAGGCAGTAGAATCCAAGTTAAAGGCTAGCCTGGGCTATGGTGAATCAAGGCCGGCCTGGGCCACTTAGTGAGATCTTGTCTTGCTAATGAGAAGGGCCAGGATGCAGCTCAATTGGTAGAGCACTTGTCTACCAATCCCGAGACCTAGTGTTCAAATCACAATAGCATGGAAACAAAAAACAAAACAAAACAAACAAAACAAAAAACAAAACAAAACAAAACAAACAAACAAAAAAGCAAGCACAAAGTAAGCGAATCACGTGCTGGAATAGAATTCTCCCTGGAGGGATAAGGACTTCAGAATTCAGCCCCTGGACCTACTTATTCCTCAGATGACTCTGCTTGAAATAATTCATTTTCTGAGAAATTTGTGATTTTTCTTCTTACTTTTGAATCTGGTAACTTTCCCTTTTTGGACATTGCCAGCCCGGAAAGGAGGAATGATGTCTAGACACACACAAATAGCTGTAATTTACACAAAAACCAGAAGAACCTTTGCTGAAGAGAGTGAGCAGGGCAGATATTATCTTAAATAACTGAATGTTTAAGGCCTAAAGAATATACAGTCGGAGTGTTTTCCCCCTGGCACCGCGGAACCGCACTCCTTGTGAGGGTGGGTGTATGTCCGGATTTCTCAGCCAAGAAGGCTGGTTCCCAAGGAAGGAGCCTGTGGCGTAACTCCTTATCACAGCTCCTGCTGACACAGACTGGACCGGTTGCCAGCCTCCAGAGCCCGGATGTGCTTCCTGCTCCCAGCTGCTCCAGGGTGTCTGCTCAGCGACTTGCAAAACCAGTTGTGTTACTCATCCCCGACACAAGAGTCAAAGGAGCCTTGGCAGCTGCCTGACACAGCCCACTTGCAGGCCCGATCTGCATCTTTCTCTCCTGTGGTCTTAGGCTTCCGCCACCACGGTGGCACATGACCCATCTTTAATCACTCTGCTTCCCAGTCTTACTCGTGAAATAACTGGCTCTGCATATTTCTTTTCTTGTGCACAGCTTTGGTTTTTCTCCCATTATCTTTTATGCCATATTCATAGGAAATTTAATCTCCCTTCCTTACGTCTGTTTATCTGTGGTTGTATGGGCTATGCACACTGGTGCCATGGTGTGTGTATGGAGGTCAGATGACATCTTGAGGGAGTCGGTTCTCTCCTTCCACCATGTGGGTCCCAGGAATCCAACTCAGGTTTTCAGGCTTGGCCATAAGCATCTTTCCTGGCTGAGCCATCTTGGTAGCCTTTGATAGGAAATTTGAAACAAGCAGAAAAGATTTTACTTACTGTCTCCAGTGGGGAAATTCATTGTGCCAGTACACTGTTCAAGATGTCTGATCTACTCTTGCTCAGATCAGCTTAACATCTATTTAAATTGTCAGAGGCGTAAATCATTATTATTTATATTTAATAAAAAAGTCAGTGGACGATGGCTAAAATGAACTTCTCAACTCTAGGAAAAGTCAATTTTGTGTTTGCAATTTTATTGTATATTCATTTCTATACTCTATAAATTATGCTTTGACTATCTTATCTATATCTATATAATTTTAAAAATTTATTTTTTGGTTTTTCGAGACAGGGTTTCTCTGTGAAACAAACCTGGCTATCCTGGAACTCCCTTTTTTAGACCAGGCTGGCCTCAGACTCACAGAGATCTGCCTGCCTCTGCCTCCTGAGTGCTGGGATTAATGCCATCTGCCACTTTACTCGGCAGGACCACCTGGTTTAATTGATCGTAACATACCAATTTTCACTAATAATGAGGTCAATAAAACCTTAAGCACATCTTATGTTTGTGAAAAAAGTATAAAGGGAGTTGATTTACCTTTGAAAATTATTCTTTTCTTTTTTTTCTTTTTTCTTTTTTTTCTATTTTTAGTATTTAAAAAAAAAATCTTGTTTTTAGCCAGGCTAGGGGGCACATTTTTTTTTTCTTTTTTGGTTTTTCAAGACAGGGTTTCTTTGTGGCTTTGGAGCCTGTCCATCTTGTAGACAGGCTGGCCTCGAACTCACAGAGATCCATCTGCCTCTGCCTCTACCTCCCGAGTGCTGGGATTAAAGGCATGCGCCACCACCGCCCGGCTGTGGCACATGCTTTTAATCCTAGCCGTCAAGAGCCAGAGGCTGGTGGATCTCTGAGTTTGAGGCTGTCCTGTCTACAGATCGAGTTCTAGGATAGCCGGGGCTACACAGAGAAACCGTCTTGAAAAGACTAGGGGGAGGGGAGGGCAGGTGGATGGAGAGAAGAAGGAAATTGCATCAGACCGGTAACAGGTAAGGAGATTGATGTGATGATGAGATACCTCACAGAGAACAGGTCAGGGCAGGTGGTCCATTTCTACGTTCAAGTTCAAACGTTTAAAGAAGTTTATCAGCAGCTTTCTCAGATTCTTCCAGAAGAACAGAGCAATAAGAAACACATCCTAACTCACCTTATGAGGTCAGTCTTACCCTAATACTACAACTAGAGACAAAGATGCAAGAAGACCGCAAACCAGGACCCTTACTGTATAGGGGTGTGTGTGTATGTGTGTGTGTGTGTGTGTGTGTGTGTGTGTGTCTGTGTACTTATGTATGTAGCAAACAAAACCCTACAGATATTAAAAGGATTATACACTAAGGTCAAATGGGATTTAACCAAGGAAGTTTAAGGTTTACTGAAAGCTAAAAAAACGAAACAAACAAAACCTTCCAGAAAGACCTAAGAACATCTAAGTAAGCGGGGCTGTATCCCTGTTCATGAATTAGAAGACTTAATGGGTTCGGACAATGATTCTCCCTAGAGTGGGCCACAGAGGCAGCACTATTACTATCCAAAAAGTCACCCCCTGTTCTGTAGGAGTAGAACTTACACTTTCAGACAAGAGGCTCTGTACGGTCAAATGATGTGGGAAATGAAGACGGCTAGAGGTCTCACACTTCCCAATTTTAAAGCTTATTGCAAATCCACACTAATACCAACCAAATGGTGTTGACATAATAAGTCATTGGCCGGTGGAATAGAGTTGAGATTTCAGAAATAAACCTCTCCTTCTGGTGGACCGATTTTGACAAGGGTACCACAATCATCCTGTGGGGGAAAATAGTCTCTGTAACAATAGTGCTGGGAAAAGTTATTCATGTGTTTTAATTGAACCCTGTATTAGTAAGGGTTCTCTAGGGGAAAAGAAAACACAAAATGAATCTATATATATAGAGAAAGGGGATTTATTAGGTTGGTTTACAGGCTGTGGTCCAGCTAGTTACCAGCGGGAAGACCAATAATCTGGTATTGTTCAGCCCATGAGGTTGGATGTCTCAGCTGGTCTTCAGTATGTGCTGGAATCCTGAAGTGGGCTCTAATGCCAGTGAGTAAATGGTCTTGTCATCCAGAGCCAGTGAAAGCTGGCGGACATGTGAAACGGTGCAGCCTCTGTGGAAAAGCAGTACTTTTATGGTTACTCAAATTAATCAGGTTAACGAGATATACTTCAAATACCTAGAGAAGTCACTAGCAAGAAAAGTACTTGTACATGAATGTCCATAGCAGCCCTGTTCATAATAGTCAAAAGGCAGAAGCAGCCTGCAAGTCTGTTAACAGTGAGTGGATAAACCAATTATTGCAGTACACATACAGAGAAATATTCAGCATACAAAAGAATGCAACAGACTTGGGGCTGGGCCAGCTCAGTGGTACGATGTTTGCCCAGGTACTCCAGCACCAAGGACTGAAATATTAATTATGTACTCTAATGAGGGTAAACCTTGAAAACCTGATGTTAAATGAAAGAAACCAGACAGAAAAGATGACCTTTTGTGTGATTCTATTTAAACGAATATGCATGGAAACGAACATATGTCATTGGTAGGAGCTGTGGGGAGTGAAGAACAATGAGTCTGTTGCTTAACCGATACATTGTATGTAGCACTGCTTAAGAGCTTCCTCAGTGGACAACAAAGAGAATGTACCAAATGCCACCAAGTCAGTCACTTTAAAATGGTGGATTTTAGCGTTGAGCATGGTGGCGCACGCCTTTAATCTCAGCACTCAGGAGACAGAGGCAGGCAGATCTCTGTGAGTTCGAGACCAGCCTGGTCTCAAAGGGAGTTCTAGGACACTCAGGGCTGTTACACAGAGAAACCCTGTCTCGACAAAACAAATCAAGTTATTTTATTAGACAAATTGCAACTCAATAAAAGTGTTTGTAACAGTTTATTTGGAGTATATAGTTTCTAGAAGGAAGGGGGAGCTGAACACCAGTAATCAATACTTACTACTTAAAACCCAGCACATGTAAGGCCTAAAGTCAAAGGCATTTCCACAGAAAGCTGTGACCCAGGAGGTCTGCAGTGGGCTTCTTGAGTAACAGAGCTTCAGCTTTGGTCGGTAAATGGTTACATACCTCACACAGGTGAGAAGCTGTAATTTAAGTTTTTTGTTTTGTTTTTGTTTTTTGAGACAGGACTTCTGTGTATAGCCCTGGCTGTCCTGGAACTCGCTTTGTGGACAAAAACTGGTGTTGAACTCTGAGATCTATCTGTTTTTGCCTCTCCAGTGCTGGGGCTAAAAGGGCGTGCCATCATGCCTGACTTGAGAAATTGTAATTTAAATGGTGGCCATTTTATTTTTAAAATTTTAAGTGTAGATTTTTGAGTTGGCTCAGAGGTTAAGAGTGCTTGCTACACAAACCTGACAATCTTAGCTGGATCCAGAACCCAGGCAAAGGAGGAAGGAGAGAACCAACTCCCCAAAGTTGTCCTTTGACAGGAAGAGGTAGGTACACAGTGTCCGGCATGTCTACAGGTGCACAGCAGCATGTCTACAGGTGCACAGCGGCATGACTACAGGTGCACAGGTGCACAGTGGCATGTCTACAGGTGCACAGTGGCATGTCTACAGGTGCACAACAGCATGTTTACAGGTGCACAGGTGCACAGCGGCATGACTACAGGTGCACAGTGGCATTCTACAGGTGCACAGTGGCATTCTACAGGTGCACAATAGTGTGTCTACAGGTGCACAACAACGTCTACAGGTGTACAACAGTGTGTCTACAGGTGCACAATAGTGTGTCTACAGGTGCACAGTGGCATAGCTACAAGTGCACAGCAGCATATGTACAGGTGACATGTATGCACTTGCACACAAACATTGTATATACAATGATAGTAATAAAAAATAAAAACAGAAATTCTAACTGAAACAGATTAGAAGTTATGTGTCTATCAATGGGACAATGTAATAAGGTTTAATAATTTGTACATTGTGTAATGTTTAAATTGAGTTAACCGTAATCACCTCCATGGACATTTGTCAATTCTTGTGGTGAATGCTTTCAAAATAGTTTCCTATCATTTTTGAAATATACAGTACACTTAGCTATAGTGGTGCACTATACCTGGAACTCCCAGCTCCTATCTTACCATGACTCAGTACCCAGTGACATGTGCCATTGTTTAAGAAGTGATGGTCATGTTACGTTGCAGTAATTTGAAGACTGGGGAACAGAAGTGTGTTAGGGTCAAGTTGTACACACACATAAAGGAACTAAGAGAAGGCTACAGAATTTGTGCGAATTCCTCCATCTAGATGTGTCTGTTAACATTTCAAAACAAAACCCCCACAGGAATGTATCGAGCAGGATCACAGAGTTCACACAGTACCAGATGCAGCAGAGGGTGAGAAGTGAAGGCAGCACTGGGAAGGGTCTGTGGGGTTCTTTGGAGGAGCTGTTTCATGCCTGTGTGCTCGTCATCACACACAGTGTCATTTTATAGATAAACCTGTCACACAAATTTCCCCTCACACATGCTGGAGTTCTTGCCACTGCCCACCAGTGAGCACCTGGAGATCAGCTTTGTCCCTCTAAATGGCTGAGGTTACCCCCTAGTGACTAGCAGTTGTTGAGCCTTTGCCAGTACTTTCTGTTTAACCTCTGCACAATCAATGGGACAAAGGATTACTCTTGCCTTGTTTATACAGGCGGGAGCACCTAAGTACAGAGACTCTCGAGATCTAAATCTTGGGTGTCTGTTCTCTGAGCCCAGGCTCTAACCACACAGAATTCTGCACCCTTGAACAGTGTGTGTGTGTGTGTGTGTGTGTGTGTGTGTGTGTAGGGGGGGTTGACTGTTGAAAAACTTATTTTGTTTTCTATACCAATTTTATCACTCTTTCCTGAAAGGCATGTCTCTGGGACACCCCACATCTTGGCCTTATGGCAGCTCTCTCTGTGCTGCTTCTGTTAAACTTGGTAACAAAATCCTCCTCAAGAGTAGCTCCAGATCTGGATCTATCAAGCTGAAATAGAGTGGCTGTAATTCCGGTATTTATTACTGGACCACTCTGTGCTGTGCTGAGACAAGCCATGTTTATTTCTGTGGGATGCAACAAAGAAACCCATCTCATCCCCTCTGGCTAGTGTCCCTGTCTCCCCTCTCTTCTTTTCTGTCTCTCCCTCCCGCGACTTGTGTGTGTGTGTGTGTGCACACTTGCCTCTGTGTCTTTGTGTCTCTGTACCAGGGGATTGCAGGTGTGGTCCAGGCTCAGCTTCTGTCTTCTCTTCACATGGTTTTATTGTCTCTCTGGAAACTGAGCTCCCAAGTGTAGAATTACTGTAGCCCCAGCTGACAAACAAGCCTCACCTGAGTAGGTTGTGGGGAATCTACTTGGGGAGATGTGAGTGTTGAGGGAGAGATCTTCTGGCCAAGGGTGCTCTGGTTTTGCGAAGGACTGAAAGCGAACGCTGCTAGACGCACACAGCCTCTGTGTTCCAGCTGTGGGTGAGGAGGGGAAATAAATCCCCTGCTTGGGATCCAGCACGAAGAAGCAATGCAACTTAAAACCTCAAGCTCCATGCTTTCTTCCTGTGCTCAGCAGAATGGCAGGGTGTACCCTGGCTGACCCTGGCATTCATGGCCACATGGTTTCCTATTTAGAAACATTAGTGGGAAGGCAAGTTCGTGGAGAGGGACCCTGAACGCTTGGCATTGGCTGCGACTCTCAGAATTCCTCCATGTTTCGGAGAAAGACTGTCAGTCGCATACCCAGAGGGAAGATATCGGGCACGGATTCCTCAGCATGTATTTGTGGGTGACAGACTCATGGAAAGAGTTTCTGTGCTAGTTTGCGGGAGAAGCTCGGCTCATGGAGAAAGAGGCCAGCTTTCCAAAGCCGCTGTTCAGGTGGGGCAATCAGAATAGGGTGGAGCAGAAACATGCTGAGTTCAGGGAAGGACTGGAATAGCTTTCTTGGCACCTGAAGTGGTTCAAACCACCAAGTGAAGAAACAGACTTCCTTTAGTACATCTGACCAAATCATTATCTGTAAGCTGGCTGAGTTGCTTCAATCTAACTGCAATCTTCCTGACGGTTCCGGAGAGATCTGGGAACTGAGTGGGGAGGGGGCAGAGTAAAACCACAAAGCCTCCACTCTAAAACTAGACTGTAGATGTCGTTCCTGGAGCAGGTTCCCATCTTTCTTAGCCCATCCAATTATCTTTCATTTCCCCTCATAATACCAGTCATATTTTTATAAAACTAAAATGTAGACAGGCATGTTTTCTGGTAGATGAGTGGTGTACGTAATTTTGTATAATTTAATTTTATATAACTTAACTTTGTATAACTTATTATGCAGATTAAATTAAGTGCATGTGAAGTTGTGCCTCCAAACCATGACCTTGGCTCCTAGAACAAGATGAATACCCCAGCATGAAGCGCGGTCACGTGATCACTTCTGATGCTTTTGGCAGAAGTGAATGACTGAAGCTGGCAAAGTCTTGACACCAGACTGTAGCAACCTTTGCCAGGCTTCTCCACATGTCAACTTTCTCTAGGTAGGAGAAGTAACATCTAGGGCATAGATCACATTAACAGCCAGACAAGGGATCATCTTGCCAGGAAAAAAAAAATCACCTGCCCATACAGGCTTTCATGTGTGTGCATGTGGTTGATATCAGAGACCCTAAGGTTCATTTCTAAAATTCCAGGGATGTCATGACCAAGGGCTGAGGAGGCATATGTTTGCTTGAGATGGAGAGAGGGATGGTAGGAGGGAGTGGACTCAAGCTCTCTCCATAGGGAGCTGTGCTCCAGATGTGAACGGAGTTTAATTTTGCCTCTTTATCATAGTGGTGTAAATAAAATTATTGCCATCAATTTTTCCTAATGAGCAAAGCACCGCATGGGAGCTCTGGGTACCGAGACTGTTGCGTAATCGTGAGTTATTTTACAGGCTTTGTCTGCTTCAGAAGAAAGAAAGGGGAAGTGTTGTGCTTTGAGTGTGCAGTGTCCCTGGGGTCATGTGTTTGAATGATCAGCCTCTAGCGGGTGCGCTGTGTGGGGAAACTGTGAGCCCTTAGGAGGTGGGGCCTTCTGGGGTTTTACAGCCCACGCTCACTTCCATCTACTCTCTGATTTGCTGATCAGCAGAACCAGGAGCGAGCAGTGCTCACTGTGCGCCTGCGCTCACAGCCACTACGGCTCCTGTTGCCCTGCCTTCAGGACCACAATCAATTGCTCCTTTAAACTGCGAGCCAAATAAAACCTTCCTCCCTAAAGTGGCAAATTTGGTCCACAAGACCTACAACAACGAGGAAAGTAAGCAATACAGATGGCATAGTGAGAGGGGGCAGTAGCAAGCCAGGCTGGTTGCTGTGGGCTCAGCCCCAGGAAGAACCAGGTAGGGACTTTCGTAAGTCGTTGTATTAGGTTTTGGACAGGGCAGGTGGTTCAAAATGACACTGAGACATATTTCTATGGACGAAGGAGTGTATCAGAAGAATTATTAATGTCAAAAATAGACAGGCAGGCAGACAGACAGACAGAGGGGCAGGGGCTCCAAGGAGACTTTGGATCCCAGCACCAGAGACAGACAGAGCAGTGACATCTCTGAAGAGGAGCAGAACCTGTGTGATGGGGGTGTGTGTGTCTTTTTATACATTGAGCAGGAGTGGGGGTGTTCACAGCAAGCGTTTTCCAGTCTCTGGTTCTTGGGCAGAAGGCAGGGAAAGAAGCGGGGAGCAAGACGTGGCACCTCTGCATGAGATATCAGGGCACCAGCAGCCTGCTAGCTCTGACAGCGACAGCGGGATGTGTCACAGCCCCTGTCAGTGTCCGCGGGAAGAGAGTCTGGATCCTGACATCACATTCTTACACATGGCTTGCTGGGCCTCTTTGTCCAAGACTTTGCTGTTCAGCGTTTCCCCCAAAGCCCTTCAGGATCTGGAGTGGAAGTGTCTTTTACGAGGTGTTAATAGGATGACCTGAGGGGCTGAGATGAGGAGGGAGCACCATCTCCTCAGTCCCACACCAGCAATCCAGCTTTCGAGGGGGAAGGGCATGGGGGGGAATGATGAGGGAGCATTTTGGTGGGGGGAGAGCTTCTGCTGTTTCCTCTCAAATGTGTCCTGGTCCTCAAGGCTCCCAACCAAGGACCTGTGGAGGGAGGGGAGGCCTGGTGGCTTGGTGTTGGATGGCCTGCTGAGTCACAGTGGATGGGGATGATATCAAATGAAGGACAGTTTTCTGCTGAAATGCAAAGGCACTTGGTAAAACAACATAGCAGGTCTCAGAGGACTGTGTTAATGCCTACTCAAAGCAGCTCCGAAATGAAATCTGAAAGGCAGGTTCTGAGGTTAGTTTCTCTGCTTTCTGATTGATCTATTGCCCTGGTTTCTCTTCTCAAGATTTACTCTTCGACTGAGTTACTGTTTACGGGGTGGCTCGTCACACACACTTACTTCATTTGTTGATTTTAGGTTTGCCACTAGTGTGAAATCATCCTACATCGATTTTGTTAGGTAAGCAATGCCGTCGTTTTCCTTTCTCATAGTCCAGAGACTTCTGTGAAATATTCAAGATAATGGTTCACAGAGCAGAGTCTCCTAAGTCCTCTGCAGAATTGCCTTCCTCCATTGTATGCCAGCCTTTCCCACTGCCAACTGGCTAACCCTCCTTTCCCTAATTAGAAAAGCAGGTCTCACCCACCTTCCCTGAGGGTGTTGCAGGAGTCCAACCCACAGCCTTCTGGGTGGAGTTGGCACTTTATGTGTGTTTTCCCTTACAGCTGCATTAGTTACACACTGCTGTATAACAAGTGGGCCCTCCACTTACCAGCGCAAACCAACGCAAAACAACATGTCCTTGTTTCCACACAGTTTTTGTGGGTCAGGAATCTGTGAATGAATTATATATGGGCCTCCCCATTCAGGATCTCTTACAAAGCTGCCACCTGGTGTCAGCTGGGACCACAGTCATGCCAAGGTGGACCTGGACGGGGTTTGCTTCCACATTCTGTCTGAGGCCGCTGACAGAATGCAGTCCCCTATAGGTTACGGTAGGCCTGTGCTGGAGTCTCTCTCAGTTCCCTGCCTCTGGGTCCTTGTGCAGCTTGCTTCATAAGGATGAGAACAAGCATTACAGAGAAGGTGAAGGGGTAGAAGGGCGTGTGGGGATGAAGACAGAAGGGACAAGCAACACTGTTGCTGTATTCTGAGGAGTAAGTCTTTAGTCAAGTTATGCACTGCGAGTCCCCAGCACATGGGGACCACTGGGAGTCATTTTGTAAGCTGCCCATTACAACTGTGCTCACTCTTTTGCTATCTTGGCAACTCAGGAGAAATAAAAAGTATTTTGAAAAAAAGTAACAACAGCAACAACAAAAAGCACCGCCAAACTATGTCACAGTAGAAACCCTGAGTTTAGAGCTTGGTATCTCAGTAAAAAAAAAAAAAAATTCTATAAGATCAGGGATTCCCTCTGAGGATGGGAACTTGAGGCGTTTCCCCAGCTCCATTTGCTGGGTGACTTGTCTCATTCAATCAAGAGCTTGTGAAGGAAGGGAAATTTACAAAGGAATGGTTGGTTCCTTTGGCATACAGTCCCCAAAAGGAAAATCTGTGTTATTTTATTTATTTTTAACACGAAATACCTCCAAAGACTCATCTAGATGAACTCAAGTTTCTGTGTAGTTGTGCAGAGTTTGCACATTGTGACAAACTGCTCTCCGAAAATGACCGGATGCAGTGGGGGCTATTCTAAGAAAAACAGGAAGCAAAGGAATAAAACTTCCTCTTCTCCCTCATTCAAAATCGTCCTTGTTCTTCAGTTATCTGGGGAGTAGGGGTGAGACGGTGGGATCCTGGCGCGGTGCCACACAACCGAAGCGTCTGTACTTACGAGGCTGAGGCAGAAGAATCATGACTTAGAGGCCAGCCTGGGCTACATAGAGAGACCCTGTCTCAAAGATAAAAGCAAATAAAGCCCCCTAAGTCTATAAAAATGGATTAAAGTAAGAATATACAGCTGAAAAAATATAATCAATATTTGGAAATTATCTGTGCACCCCTCATCCTGTTAGGTGGATCTGTAGGAAGAACTGGAATGTGAGCCAAAGAGAAATCTCCAAAATGAAATTCAGAAAATGAAAACCAATGAGCAAGATGTGTCCCATGAGTCTTTCCTCCTCCTTTCCTCTCTCTCCCCTTCCTTCCTTCCCCCGCCTTTCTTTGTGTAATAGAAATACCTTGAGATCCAGAATACAAAGTATTTATAAGGTAAGAGTAATATTTAGGGTCCAAGGGCATATCCCAATGATTAGTGCTCAGGGTCTAAGGGCATATCCCAATGGTTAGTGCTGGGGTCCAAGGGCATATCCCAGTGGTTAGTGCTCAGGGTCTAAGGGCCTATCCCAATGGTTAGTGCTGGGGGTCCAAGGGCATATCCCAGTGGTTAGTGCTGGGGTCCAAGGGCATATCCCAGTGGTTAGTGCTCAGGATCCTGGCTTCCATTTCAAGCACCACACATGCACATACACACTTGTATGCATGTGCATACCTGTATACATACACATGCATATGTGGGCACTCTCTGTCTCTCCTCTCTCACACACACAGTGCTTAAGGGATGCTAGATATTCTTTTTTCATATAAACTATTCATATGTGGTCAGCAAATACACACTCGCCTCTTTGTCAATCTAATTATTATACTTATCCCTGCTCCTGTGTGATATTGGCAGTATGGTCCTGGAGTCCAAATTAGCTAGTCCTTTGTTTCCGGGAAAACTCAGCTCCTTTTAAAGACTTGGAAGTTAGGTTTAGTTTGGCGTAAGCTGTCTTTGAGATTAGAGTCAGTTTTCCTACCGGATAATGTTGCAGGCGGATCCAGTTCCCCTGTAGAGTGCTGCAGACCGGTGGCAAGGTGGGAAGCAATAATAATTTGCAGCTTACTTTCAAGTGATTAGCTCACAGATACTCTGCCGGAAGCCAGCCACCTTCACTCCAACTGACCAGCACCCCATCCCTTCCTTGGTTGCTCTGTCACATTTAAGTCTGCTGTGTTAAGTCTCACTGCAGGAACCAGAACTTAGTTTTTCCACCCCCTGCCCTTAGACACTGCTGCCTGCGTAGTGTATCCCTGCATAGATGGATGAATGAGTTTGTGCCACCTGCCCATCATGATCGAAACAGAGGCCCTGTCTCCATACCATGCTGAGTAACTTGACCTGTGCAAAGTGAAACTAGAAAGGGGACAATCAGGGTACTTTAGGTCCCATAAGAAATTTGCACTTGGCTGGGAGACTGATTTAACCTTCAGGAAGGCCTGACAGGGACCGGGAGCATGTGCTTCTGACTTTCCCAACGGCTTGTTGTGTGACCTTAAGGAAGTCACATGAGCTTCCGCTTCTGCAATATCAGAGGATTAGACTAGATAGGCTGTGATGGTCTCAAAATATAGAATGGAAAAACTATACATAGACCAGTTTCCATTAGCATAAGCTCACTAAAAGTACGGTGGCCTTTAAACTGGGGCAGTCAGGACCTTTGCACGTTAGTTCCTCCCTCCTTCTCTCCCTCTCTCCCTCCCTCCCTCCCTCCCTCCCTCCCTCCCTCCCTCCCTCCCTCCCTCCCTCCCTCCCTCCCTCCCTCCCTCCCTTCCTCCCTCCCCCCCTCCCTCCCCCCCATCTCTTTCTTGAGACAGGGTTTATCTGTATGGCCCTGGCTGTGTTGGAACTTACTTTGTAGACCAGGCTGGTCTTGTGTGGCAGTCATGACTCTTTTTCTCCATGATTGCGGGTCACAATCCAGTTGTTTTTGTGGGTCCATCCCAGTCAGGTTCTGGGAGGAGAAGGAAGTCCTTGAGTGGAGGGCACCTTGGGCTCTCCAGCCCACAGGTGAGCGTGTCTTCCTCTTGTGGTCATCAGAGGAACAACAGCTTTCCAAAGGTGGAGCCCCCAAGTCCCAGAGTTCAGGAGTTCCACCTGTCCACCAGTCAGAGAAAAATCTTGGCTCTGTGCTTTACAAAATATCCTATTTTCTAGCCAAATTAAAATGAGTATATTTTGTCGTATTTTGCCTATGAAATGTGTAAGCAGTCAAACTGTGAAAGAAAGACAAGACAAAGTGTACCTGTGACAGGGATCCAGCTGCACTGGAGTGGGCTTGCTACTCTAGCTCACCAGAGAAGATGGCATTTCACGTAGGCAAGGAGTGGACGTAATGACTCTAAGATGGTATTTGGAGGGCTGGCCTTCAGGCAGGCTCTGCTGTGAACTTAGGGCACAGAGTCAGAGCAGAAGCCCCCAAGACTCAGAATGTGTGCTCCCCGAGTGAGCATCACAACCACAACACCCCGAGAGTCAGTCCAGAGAGTACAAAAAGGAAGATCTCAAGCCGGGAGAACTATAGAGAATTCCAAGTGGTAGTTTTAGGGTACAGAGTGTGGTGAGCTTGGGTGTGACCTGAAAACAGGGGAGGGGAGGGACAGGTGGAGAGCCTGCTTTAGAGCCCTGGGTGCTGGGGTTGACATGAGCGGGCACCTCCTCTGGGACCCCTGCAGGCTAGGAACCGTAGCCTACCATCTCCCACCAAGGAGGTCTACAGACCAGGGAGATACTGGTATCTCATACCAGTGGAGTCAGACCTGCTATCTGTCTAGAGAGGGCAGGACTTGGGGGGGGGGGGTGCTTACTGGATGAGTGAAAACTGAGTAAATGAATGGAAGATCCCTGAGAAAGAGTTCTTAAACCATGAACCCTGATGTAGAAGGAGAAAAAAGAAACAGGTACGGGTATAGAGAGGGTGTGGTCCCCATCCCGCCTGTGTTGCAGCTTCCAGGACACAGTGGCTTCCTGGAGGAATGCTTGCGGCATGGGTGTTTGCTGTGCCTTCCTGGGCAGGGCAGGGCAGGGCAGGGCATTGCAGCTGTGGAGTTTCCATTTCCCTGGGGCTGGCATGAAGAAATTCATCTGTAGGAAGGGCTTAAAACAGCTGAAGAGGGCAAATGAGCTGTCCCTGGGAGGGTGGTGAGGGCACCTGGGCCAGAATCCATGGGAACGTGTAGGCCAAAGGCAGCAGGCATTGATTAGACTCTTGAAAAAATTTTTAATTAATTAATATTCTCTCTCTCTCTCTCTCTCTGACTTGTTCCACTCTCCCCTTCCTTGCACGTTTTCAGGTCACACCCAAACTCACCCCACTATATGCCCTAAAACTACCACTTGGAAATGCCCATAGTTCTCCTGGCCCAAGGTCTTCCTTTTTTTGTACTCTCTGGCCTGACTCTCGGGGTGTTGTGGTGTCTCCGCCCCTGCCGAGCACCAGCCATGACAGATGCTACATCCTCTCAGCTGTCATGCTCATCCGGGGATGAGCATTCTGAGTCCCGGGGGCTTCTGCTCTGACTCCATGTTCCAAGTCCACAACTCAGCACAGCAGAACCTGCCCGAAGGCCAGCCCTCCACCTACCGTCTTTAAGTCTATTCCTTGCCTTCTAGAGATGACCCGTGTGAAACACAGTGAGCTAGAGTAGCAAGCCCGTCCATACATCCGAGGACAGCTTGAGGGAGTTCTCCTCTACCGTGTGTGTCCTGGAAATTAAACTCGGTTCCTTAGGCTTGGTGGCATGCACCCTCTCTGAGTCACTTCATATGCCCCTTGATTAAGACTACTTATAAACATGTCAGAGTGTTTTGCCCACATGTATTTTCTGTGCACCGGGAGTGTGTGCAGTGCCTGTGGAGGGCAGAAGAGAGTGTTGAATCCCCTGGAGCTGGAATTCCAGATGGTTGTGAGCTGTTGTGTGGGTGCTTGGAACTGAACCCTAGGTCCTCTACAAGAGCATCATGTGCTATTAACTACCGGGCCATCTCTCCAGCCTCAATCTTGGGGCTTTTAAAATCACACCTTGAAGCTGGGAGGTAGTGGCACACACCTTTTGAGGCCAGCTTGATCTACAGAGAGAGTCCCAGGATAGCCAAAGCTACATAGAGAAACCCTGTCTCAAAAAAAAAAAAAAAAAAAAAACAAAACAAAGCAAAACCATACCTTTAGAAGCTGGGAATGTAACTTGCTTGGTCAGAGCAGTGTGAGATGCACACGAGGCCCTGGGTTTGATCCCTAGAGAGGTATAAGCAAGGCATGGTGGTAGATCACCCCCACAATCCTGGCACTTGAGAGGATTAGGAGAATCAGTTCAAGGTCATCCATCTACATAGGAAATGTAAGGCTGGCTCAGCCTAGAGATGCTGTTTCGTAATAAATGAATAAATAAACAAGGAATGAACAAACGAAGTCACATCTTCCCTTGTATATATATATCCCTTGTATATCTCTAATGTGTCTGGGTTAGCCAGCTTTTCGTTTCTCTGGAAAAATACCTGCGACAAACAGCTCAAAGCAGGGAAGGTTTCTTTTGTCTCATAGCTTCAGAGATTCAGTCCATAGTGCGTGGAAAGCCCTGGGGTTGTTAGCTGTTGTGCACGATACCCTTTAAGGGGGAGATCCTGGTGTCTGTATATGTGGGGCTTCCCCCTCTACCCAGCTGGGTCTTCTGCTTAAGCTTGTGTAGCCTCTTCCGTCCTAATGTGCCTGATGTCTTAAGTCCTGGTTTCCTAAAAGGGTAGCCCTCTCCTTGCTTCCTAGAGTGCCTTCCAGTGACATTTCAGCCTGTCCTCAACTGCCTGCTATTTTCTGAGTCTCGGGCAGGAGCTGACTTGCTGCCTGCTTGCATTTCTCAGGCATGAGCTGTCTCCCAGACACTGCCGGTATCACTGTCTGGGCTTGACCCTTGTGAATTTGGGTCTGTTGTGTCCCCAAACCACTTGGCAAGGTTTTAGAAAGGAAGTAGAGACACTTGCCTGTGCTTGATTTCCATTGTGTAAGGGATCCCTGTCTTGATTAGCTGTAAGAGCTTTTGGTCAAGACTGAGACCTTAGTAGACTTCAGCTTGTGTCCATTCGCCACATTCTACGGCGATGTTGGAGATGTGGAAATTGGAATGTAGAAGTCTTCTGGGGTATTGCCTAGAGAGGCAGATTAACTGACAATGTTTCTACCAACATGGCGGGATGCCACACGTCTCTACACACCCCTCCTCTATTTCCAACTGTGGAATTGTTGGACCCTAGCGTCCAACCACCGAGGAGGAGGAATCACCCCAAGAGACCATCTCTCATATCACAGCTGATGTAAAAACATGAGGATTTCTTAATTCTGTCATGACAGGGTCTTCCAGCAGTCGTGGAGGCTAGAAGACCCTGAATGTCTGGGTACAGGCTATTTTTAAAGGGAAAGAACCACAGAAGGAAGGGGTGTTTGGGAGTTGTTTCTTTAACTATTATGATTGGCTTATTCAAAAGGCTATTACCAATAACTGGCTGGAGAGTGGTTGCTAGATCAGATGAGGTAAGGGGAAACTTCTGAGGGTCACTTTGCCCCTTCCCAGGGACTAAGTCAAAACATCAGTAACTGAGTCAACACCTAAGGGTTATCTTGCCCCTTTTCAGGGAGATGGAAAGTTCCCAACATCTCGGTATGTGCATGCATAGCTGTTATGTCCTTGGTTCCCAGGGGGGCTGGGAAAGTACTGAGAGTTGTCAGAAATGGCTTCAGAATTGTCTTAAAGTTCTACAGAATCATATGTGTTAGGAACATGCTAACTGCTGCATGGATGTGAGATGTGTTCTAGACTTGCTTTTACCATGCCTGTTTTTCTTTCTTGCACTATGGAATGTTCTAGTAGGAAATAGCAGGCGTTCTCTTCTGGTCCTGCAGTTCTATCACCATGCCCTCTTGTTGCGTGTTCATTTCGGGTCAGAGTTGCTGGACATTCATGGTCATAGCTTTCATTCTATCCTAGGACACAGGGGTCCGGGAAATCAAGCATCGTGTGTCGGTTTGTCCAGGACCATTTGACCACAACATCAGCCCCACCATTGGGTAAGTGACAGTGTGTTTTCTTTTTTGACACTACCTTTAGGGCAAATGTTTCCAACTCTACCCATGAGAATTGATCTCAACTCCAGAAATTTAGGGCTATTCTTGTAAAAAAAAATTTCTTGTCAATTTTCTTCCTCTTGAAAGACAAGACTATATTTTCTTGACTATCAAGACCATGGCTCTCAAGAACGGGTTGCCTTATCTCTGGATGGGACATGGTGTGCATTGACAGCTCCTGGTGTGTGCCTGGATTGCCTGGCTTTAATCCCCAGAAAAGCTGATCACTGTTGATTGAGGAAATCCAAAGTTTATGTGGAAAGAATTATTTTTTCGTTTCTGGAACGATCTAATGCTGAGCAACCTCCCTACCCCCAATAGCTTAAGTTTGCAGTGACAACATTGTTTTCTGATGGTTGGGATGCCTTATGGGAGCTGCGTGCCTTATGGGAGCTGCTCTACTTTCCTGCCTACTTTGCTCTTCACTGTCTTCCCGCGTCAGGAAGACTCAGCTCTCCTGTGTGTCTAAGAACGTCTAAAGCTTTTTCTGACATCGTTAACTTGCACTCATAATTGTCTCTTTGGGAACTTTGAGAAGGTGTTTCTAAGTTCCAGCCTCAGAGAAGAATATGACTATCGGGAACACTTCCTAAGTAAAATGTGGGTTTATTGGAGGATGATGGAAATGGAATTCCTAAGTTCCAAAAGCTTGATAGATTAGCTACCCCAAAGCGTGTTAACTCAGTGAGCCAGAATTCTGGCTTGAGGGCTCATTTTGTTTAGCCTTTATGGAGCTTTCAAAATTTTAAGCCAATATATGTTACTGTCCTTTCTGTAGAAAAAAAAAAAGCTGAAAAGACAATTTAAAGGAGGAGACGCTATGTTGGCTTACGGTTGCACAGGGTTCCGTCCATGGCTGCTTGCCTTCAGATGAACACAACACCATAGCAGCAGAAGCGTAGAGTGGAGGTGAGCTGTATTCAGGTTGTGGTGTCCAAGAAGCAGAAAGAGCGCATATAGGAAGAGGCTAGGGCAAGATACAGTATCTAAGGACTTGCCCTTAGTGACCAACTTCCTCTACCTAGACCGCACTTCCTACTTTTCATTAATGCTATTATATTATTAGCTCTTCAAAGGACTTATCTACCCATCAAGTCAGAGTCTTTATGATCTAACAGTTCCCGGAAATGCCCCCACAGACACACCCAGATGTATTTCACTATTCCATTAGGTGTCTCTTCACCACGGCCAATTTTGAAGACTTTGTACTTCTGACTTTTCTTGAGTGATTCATGGATATGGAGTGGTGGGGTACAACTGCCTGCCTGGCCACCCAGAGCCGGGCGCATAGTACGGGGATTTCCTAGACTTATTGTTACTGTTATTTTTGTCGGCATAGTTGTCTTGCCTTATCTGCTGGATTGTGTTACCTGCCTGATCCTGTGGACCATTCAGTTCATGTCCTTGACCCAAGGGTTAATTGTGATGGCTTCCATGGGTCAGAGCACATAGGAGGTCACAGAGATACAGACCTGACTCAGACGGAGGCAGGCAGAACTGGAGGTGTGGCTTCAGCACAGCAGTGCTTGTATGGCGTGGGTTTGATCCCAGCGCCACCAATACCAACCGGACAGACAGATGACAACCCGAGACACTCTGTTCTCACAGCCTGCCCTGTTCTTACTGCTGGAATCACATTTGCAAGAGGACATAGTTTCTGCATGAGGTGCATAAGCCCACGTCACCTCAGTGACTCAGGCTGGTAGTCACGCAGATAGTGAAAAATGGTGATTCAAAGCAGCTACACCACAGGCTCTGTACAGGCATGCAAGCTGCATCCCTGGAGCTTCCCGCACAGCCTGCACCCATGCAGTTGTTGACTTGTGAATCTTGTTTTATTATATTATAGAAGAGTGTTTATTGTGGGAGGGTGATGTGTGCATGCATGCCACAGACTACATGTGGAAGTCAGCACAACTTGAGGGAGTTGGTTCTCTCCTTCCATCCTGTAAGTCTGGGGCTCAAACTCAGGTTTTCAGGCTTGGTGGCACACACCTGTACTCTGCCTGACCCATCTTTCCCAGCCTGCCCCGAGAATCTTGTAAGCTTTAGGAGCATGCTGGATCTTCTGAGTTTTGTTTGCTTCTGCGTTTCCCTTCCTTTCTGAGTCTTATGAACCTCCCTTCTCCGTCTAGGGGGATTGTTTGAAATTGGGTGATCTATATGAGCAGGAGAATAATGAGAATAAAGAGGAGATGCCATTTTCTAATGTAATGGAAAATTTGAAAGATGGAAAATGGTTGGGGAGAAAACCATCCCGTAATTATGCATGTGTACGTTGGTGTAACCTGAGCTTGGTACATGCATCCAAAGTGGAGCATGCTTTTTAGTAATTGCATCTAAAGCTGCATATGGCGGTACACAACTGTGATCCAAGCATTCAAGAGGTTAAAGCAGGAGGATCATGAATTTAAGCCCAGCCTTGGCCATGTAGGAAGTTCAGAGCTGTCCTGGATTATATAGTAAGACTGTGTCTCAAACAAAAATAAATAAAGATAAAAATCAAAAGAAATAAGACTAAGGAGTCAGGGAAGCATAGCTCAGTGGTAGAGCAGGTGGTTAGTGATTACAGTTGAAACCCCATCTTCAACCCAGCAATCACCCCACAAATAAATAAATAAGTAAATGAAAAGAAAATAGAAAAGAATTAAGTCTATGGAAACAGTTATACAAGGACACAGTATATGCCATGGAACGCTGAAAAAGACTCATAACATGGTGTGTAATATTGTCATTTTAGACAGTGAGATTGATTGTTGTTCATCGAAATGGAAAGGTTCATAGAGTATAAAGTGGGAAGCCTAGCACTAGATAGAGCATTGTCCATTTTCCAACTAAGAGTTTGTATGAAAACAGTTGAGTTATTAGCAGCAGCCATGGCTAGGTGCTGAACTGGGAAGCTGATATTTATTTCCTTCTTAATTTTCATTTCTTAAATTTCCTTTTTTTTTTTTTTTTTTTTTTGTTTTTCGAGACAGGGTTTCTCTGTAGCTTTGGAGCCTGTCCTGGAACTAGCGCTTGTAGACCAGGCTGGCCTCGAACTCACAGAGATCAGCCCGCCTCTGCCTCCCAAGTGCTGGGATTAAAGGCGTGCGCCACCACCGCCCGGCCTTTTTTTTTTTTTTTTTTTTTAGCATGTGTGAGGTATACACATTGCTTAATGGAAAAGGATTAGGATCCCCCTTTAAATCTATTTGGTCTTGTCGGTAGTCTGGAAGGTCTTGTTTAAGTCCTCTAAAGGGAAATGATTGTGTCACACAGGACCCTAGACTTTCCCTTCACTTCACGGCTTGGTCACTAAGTGTCACATGTTAACCTCTGGTGTGAACGTGTATTTTGGTGGTGGGTGTGGAATTGCAGGGACTCAATGAGGTTTCTGCATTCAGCCTCTTAGGAGAACCGGAGGCAGAAGAAATAGTGCTCTGATGAGCCCTGAGCACACTGTGGAACTCCGTGCTGGACCACGCTACGCCATAGACTGGGCCAGATGCCCTGCTCTGCAACCTCCCAAACTGTAGACCGTGTCACCCAAGAAGAAGAAAAGCACTGTTGTGATACCTCAGGAATTACCTTGATTCAGTGACGGAACCTCACATGTAGCCCAATTCCCCATGTGACTAATTGTCATTGGTTTTAATTTCCATTTTTGCAGTACTGAGAATTGAGCATAAGGCATCGTTCTTGCCAGAGAATAGTCATGCTAAGTATTATACTCGTGAGCCGCAATCCCAACTCCTCCAAATGTGCTTAAAATGTCTTCAAAGCTCGTTCCCAGAATCCAGGGTACAGTCAAGGCTCCTATTCAGCTGTTATCTCTTTTTCTTTAGTTTAGGTTCTGGAAAAATCTTCTGGCCCTTTATTTATTTATTTTTAATGATATTTAAAGCACCCACAGTAGCTGACTTATGGAATGACCCTCATCCTACACTTACCTGCTTGCTACCTTACAGTGACATCCAGACTAAACTTCCATCTTAGGGTTTCTATGGCTGTGAAGAGACATCATGACCCACGGCCACTCTTATAAAGGAAAATGTCTAATAAAGTGGCTTAGTTTCAGAGGTTCAGTCCATTATCACCATGGCGGAACATGGCAGTATGCAGGCAGACACGGTACTGGAGAAAGAGCTGAGAGTTCTGCATCTTGATCCAAGGCAACAGGAAGTGAACTAAGTATCACATTGAGCTTTAGTATAGGAGGCCTCAAAGCCACACCTGCACAGTGACACACTTCCTCTAACAAGGCCACACCTCCCAATAGAGCCACTCCCTATGGCCCTATGGGGACCAATTCCATTCAAACTACCGCAGCATCTTAAGCAGAATGCACACAGGTGGATGTGGGTGTATCTTAGCCATCCCAGCAGCTTCTCATAACTTGCCAGGGTACTGGCACTGCTTGCAGTTTTTTAATGAATGGGAAACTTTAGTGCATAAAGAAAGGATATTCAATATTCTGTGTATTTGATTTTTTACACCTCTTATGAGCACAAGGAAAATGCTTGTTCAGAGGAAAGAGGTAAAAAAAGAATGGCAAGTGTTTGACGATTTACTGGCACCATAAAGTACCTCATTTTCAGTGGCACCATAAAGTACTTCGTTTTCCGTGGAAGCGCGCATATGCTTGTGGTATTTATCCCTGTGCTGAACAGTTTCGTGTCAACAGTCTTCTCAGAGGAGGGAGCTTCAATTGAGGAAATGCCTCCATAAAATTGGACTGTAGGCAAGCCTGTATGGCATTTTCTTAATGAGTGGTGGCAGCAGGCCCAGCCCATTGTGGGGGGTACCATTCCTGGGCTGGTGGTCCTGGGTTCTCTAAGAAAGCAGACTGAATAAGCCATGGGGAACAAGCCAGTAAGCATCGCCCTTCCAAGACCTCTGCTTCAGTTCCTGCCTCCAGGCTCCTGTCCTGTTCGAGTTCCTATCCTGACTTGCTTCAACAATAAACTGTGATATGGAAGTTTAATCCAAATAAACCCATTTTTCCCCAAGTTTCTTTAGTCATGGTGTTTTATTTTTTATTTTTTAAAATTTATTTATTTATTATGTATATAGCATTCTGCCTGCATGTATGCCTGCACACCAGAAGAGGGCACCAGATTTCATCACAGATGGTTGTGAGCCATCATGTGGTTTCTGGGAATTGAACTCAGGACCTCTGGAAGAGCAGCCAGTGCTCTTAACCTCTGAGCCATCTCTCCAGCCCCCAGTCATGGTGTTTTATCATAGCAATAGAAACTTTAGCTAAGATAATCCCTACGTTTATTCAGACAGGTTGAGATTTGGCTATATTTTTCTGTACTTGCTGCTAGTATTGAGTTCATGTCAGTGCAGGGAATATGTTAAGAAAACTTTCTGATTATGCTGTTTTGATGCCAAAGTTTTAAATCATAAAATAAGACCATTTTTCCTTACATTTGTTATAGGAATATGAATTTATTATCTAAGGTTAGATATTTAATATTTCTCTGATATCAAGAGAATGTTATTCTAGGACAGTTGAACCTGTTTCTGCAGGCATTTTCTTTTAAAGATTTTATGTTTATTTTATGGGTATGTGTATTTTATCTGCATATGTGTATGCACACCATATGTGTACAGTATCTGAGGAATCCAGAAGAAGCTATTGGATCCCCTAGCACTGGGATTACAGGTGGCTGTGAGCTGCCGTGTAAGTTCTGGTTAGATTCTCTGCAAGAGCAGCCAATGCTCTTGACCACTGAGCCATTCCTCCAGCCCACACTTTCTTTTTGTTTTGAAAGTCCAGCTGGATTATATAAAATGCAGACTGTCTTATTTACAGTGGTACAACTCTCAGTACTACTTCTTAGGGGACTAGAGTTCTTGGGGTCTTCTTGAGGCTTAATATCAACATGGGGTCATGAGTTTCTGTGGAGATTTGATAATGCAGGGGGTTGACTCTCTTTTCAGGGCATCTTTTATGACCAAAACTGTGCCTTGTGGAAATGAACTTCACAAATTCCTCATTTGGGACACTGCCGGCCAGGAGCGGGTGAGTACACACTTGTTTCTGACTTCCTAGGGACAAATTGGAGATAGCATCTGCATTTTGACTGGTTGTGGTCTTTTGTATTGACCCCCATCTGTTATAAAGAGAAGTCTCCTTGATGAGAGGGGAGGGCTATACTTATCCTTATCTGTGTGTAGAAGATGAAATATTAAGACTGTAGTCAGGTATTATGCTTGTTTATTACTGTGGTAGTTGCGGGTTGACCTGGACCAGTAGGTTATACTTCAGTGACAGGGTCCCAAGTGGGAGGTGGCCAGGAAATGAGACGATAAAGAAGAATATAGAAAAGTTTGGCATCAGGACATCTTGCATAAGCTATGTCTTTTGCCAAGCAAGCTCGTTCATCAGTATAGCATCTTATATACTGTTTTTAGGGGTAAGAAATGGGGTGAAATCAGCAGGCAGCTTATCAGACAATGTCACACAAGGGGAACAAAGGATATCTAAGAGAATTACAGTCTGAGCACACAGAGGCCTTGGGACTGATAACCACAGCCCCATACTGTGGGCAGAGTTGGGTTCTCAGGATCTGAAGCCAAAGCTCCCTCAAGCCTCTGGCCCCAAGCCATTACCATCTCTGCCAAGTGTATTCCTGGTTTTAAGAAGGAGCTGTGTTCCTTCTTTAACATCAGAATCTCAGGGAAAGCCTGGATCAGCCCCAGCCCTGAACAGAAGCTTCTGCTCCAAGATCCATGATTTCTCTAGCCCTGGGTAGTTGAAAGGACAAGACTTGGTTTCTCTTTTCTTGAATGGATCTTAAATCCAATCAGACAGCTGTTGGATACTGACAAGGTGTGTCCACCCCTACTGCACCCATAGAGTTATCATTCCATGCTGGCTGTTGTTGTGGTTCCTAGGCAGCTTAGTCAGGTGGGCTTGTTGGTGGCTTCCCTTCTTTGGAAGCTTACCTAGCATCTTTTGGTATCATGAAAGCTGGTCCTCAGGGAGGAGGCGTTCAGATCAGTTTCAGCTCAGGAGCCTCTGGTCCCTGTTTCTGAAGTGCATGATGTCTTCAGCAAGAGGGACTTCATTTTCACCTTTGGGGTACAGTCAAAGGCAAAAGCAATAGCCTGTAATATGTTGGGAGTCTCATAAACAACCCTGACTGATGACCCAAAAAAGGGCTTCTCGTACCTGGTTTTGGTAGAGAGTCCTTGACTCTTGGAGGGGGAGCATTGTCAGCTCAGAAAAATTTCATTATACTATTATGCTTATTTATGTACCAATTTAAATGCTCTATAGATATTTTTAGGTAAATAGTTAACAATATGATTCCTTATAACTTTTCCAGTCATATTTACAGTTTCCTCACCCCTCCATAGTTAGGCACACACCCCCGCCTTTCCCATTAACCCTTTCACGTCACAGTACCCTGCTGTTCCTTTCTCTGTTGCTTCTCCAACTCCAATCTCCATCCTGTTAAGGGACTGTTTTAATTGTGTCCCAGAGGTTTTTTTTTTGACAGGGTTTTGCTGTAGTTTTAGATCCTGTCCTGAAACTAGCTCTATAGACCAGGCTGGCCTCAAACTCACAGAGATCCACCTGCCTCTGCCTCCTGAGTGCTGGGATTAAAGGCGTGCGCCACCACCGCCCAGCATGTCCCAGGGGTTTTACTGTGTGCTGTTTTCATTTTACTTTCATTCCAGGAATAGTTTTTATTTCTTCGTTGGCCCAGTCACGTATTGCTTGTCGACAACAGATTTTGGTTTTTGATTCATTCAGTCAGTCTGTGTGGTGTTTTGAATGAGAACAGCTCCTATCGACTCATGTATTTGAATGTTTGATTCCCAGTTGGTGGAACTGTGTAGGAAGGATTAGGAGGTGTGGCCTTGTTGGAGGAGTTTGTGTCACTGGGGGTGGGCTTTGAAGTTTCAAAAGCCCATGCTAGGCCAGTTTTGTCCTGTTTGGGCCTCTACCTACAGATTGGAATGTAAGTTCCCAGCTTTTTCTTCAGTGCCCTGCTTACCTTCCTGCCTCCATGCTTCTTGTCATGATGGTCGTGGACTAACCCTCTGGAAGTGTAAGCAAGCCCCCCGTTCAGTGCTTCCATTGTGGGTCGCCTTGATCACCATGTCTTTTCACAGCAAGAGAGCAATAACTAAGACAGCCTATTTCTTTTGATTAGAGAACTGAAGCCATTAATACTTGATGTTCTGATTGAAGTGCACATGTTAGTTAAAGTGGTTGTGCTGTTGATTTGGGGTAGTTTGTGTTCTCAGTGGTGGTAGTTATGACTTCACGTTTCTTTCCACAGTCTCTTGGGTTTCTTTCTTTCTTTCTTCAGCCTGAAATACTGCTTCCTGTATATGTTTTAGGTTTGGTTTGTGAGATATAAACCCTTTCTAGGCTATTTATATCCTGGGAAGTTTTTCTTTTTCCTTCAACTCTGGTGATAGTTTTCTGGGTGTGTTAGTCTTAGGTTGGCTGTAATAGTCTTTTAGAACCTGGAACGCATTGCTCCAGGCTTGTGTGCCTCTCATAATGTCTACTGAGAGACCAGCTGTTTTTCTTATGGATTTTCCATTATGTGCGACTTGTGTTTCTCTTCTTGCAGTTTTTCACACACTCTTTTTTTGTTCTCTATACTTGGACCATGGATATTTTCTTTCTGGTCTTGTCTCTTTGGTGTTTTACATCTGTGTGAGTATATCTTTCCTTTGTTTTGTGAAGATATGTATTCTATGATTTGAAGGTTTGGTATGTACATGATGCCCCGTATTTCCCGTATGCCCTCTTCCTGTGTTCTAATTTTTATTTGGTTCAGATATTCTACTTTTATTCTGCTTGTAGAGCTTCCCTTTGAGTTTTCTAGTTGAGTTAATGGCTTTCTCAATTTCATTTTCATTTCAGCTTAAGTCCCTCTTCGGTGTTTCTGCCCCTTCAATAAATTCTGTTCTCAAGTCCTGAAGTGTCTTCATTTCCATTTGCCTTGTTTGTGTTTTCTTGGGCATCACTCAGGCATTTAGTCTCCTTAAGTTCTAATTTTGTTGAGCTGTCTCTTAGTGTCATCTTTAAACTCTTTGAATTCTTCGATGATGTTTATGATTGTTCTTTCTAATTCTGTCTTCTAGGTTACATCTAAGTAATTCTCACTGGCAGATATTTCTGTAGGACTGTTAGGTTGTAGGGGAGATACTGACTTGATCTTTCATGTTGCTTGTAGTTTTTTGTTTGTTTTTGATGAGATCTGGGCATGTGGACTTCTTTTGTGAATTCTCTGTCTGGTGTGGACAGAGCAGGTTAGCACAGAGGATGTGTAGGCTGATTGGATATGGAGGTTAGAAAGGGCTTAAGTGGAATTAAACCAGGTGGGGATTGGGTTAGTGTGGGATGAGCATCTTGGTCCAAACCTAGAGTGTAGGGTAGATATGTCTGAGTGGAGAGGTTGGATATGGTGTGGTGGGGGCCTGGTTTAGAGACTGGTTGTGGTGCAAACAGATGTGTCCAGACTAAGCTAGGGCACTGGCTCTGGGACCTGGGCTGGATCTGGAGTGTTCAGAGGGTCAGGCAGACTCACTTCACTAGACCTCAGAGAAATGTACAGGATCTGGCTGGGTGGAGAGATAGAATGTTCATCCTGCTTTCTCATACATACAACCCAGAACCACCTTCAGGGGCAGCACTACCCACTGTGGGCTGGGATCTCTCACATCAATCATTAATCAAGAAAATGCCCCCACAACCCAACCTGTTGGGCATTTTCCCAGTTGAGGTTCCCTTTCCCCAAATGACTCTCACATGTTGACCAGAAATTATTTTATGTTGATCAACTTCTATTTTAATGATTTAATGATCTTGTCTGTCTCCAAAAAGGTTTCAGTTTCTTGTCTTTCTTTCAATGGAAGAATAATCCTTAATTTTTATTATCTGATTCTTAAAAATACAGTGCTTATGTAATATTCATTTTATAGAAGTCGTCCCTTTAAAATTGAAGTTCCAAGCAGGGTTGTGATGGCATACACCTTTAACCCTAGCCCTTGAGAGACAGAGACAGACTCTGTGAATTTAAGGCTAGCTAGGTCTATAGAGTGTAGATGGAAGTTTCTGTCCTGCCTGGTCCTGCAGCTGTTCAGTCTGAAAGAAACACACAGAGGCTTATATTAATTATAGACTATCTGGCCTGTTAGCTCAGGATTATATTAACTAGCCCTTACAACTTAAATTAACCCATAATTCTTATCTGCGTTTAGCCATGTGGCTTGGTACCTTTTATCAGTGAGGCATTCTCATCTTGCTTTCTCTGTGTCTGGGTGGCTACTGCAGTCTGAGCCTTTCCTCTTTCCAGAATTCTCATCTGGTCACCCGGCCTATACTTCCTGCCCAATCAGCATTTTATTAAACCAAATATGAGTGGCAAATCCTCTCATTCTCCCACAGCAACAGAGTGAATTCTAAGACGGTCAGAGCTACATGAGGAAACCCTGACTGGTAAAACAAATAAACAAATTGAAGTTCCAGTAATTTCAGGTTAAAGCCTTTTAAAGAATATTTCAAGAATTGGGTAATTTCCTGGCCTACAAATGCTAATCTCATTAAAATGCCTTTTTTTTTTTTGCAAGTTG
The DNA here is from genome assembly GCF_903992535.2 of Arvicola amphibius. Classification (NCBI taxonomy): domain Eukaryota; kingdom Metazoa; phylum Chordata; class Mammalia; order Rodentia; family Cricetidae; genus Arvicola; species Arvicola amphibius. Next base: position 87,556,274 of record NC_052054.1, read on the forward strand.
AAAGCACAAACTTTTTTTTTCTCATTTTTTTAAGACAGGGTCTCACTGTGTAACCCTGACTGTCCTGGGACTCTCTCTCTATAGCCCAGGTTGGCCTCGAACTCACAGAGATCTGCCTGCCTCTGCCTCCCAAGTAGTGGGATTTAAGGCGAGAGTCACCACCACCCAGGAAGAGTACATACTTTTATAAAGTGTAGGCCTGGGGACCTTCTCTAAGCTGCCAGTCAGCTGTGCCTGCCGTTCCCCAAATCCAGCTAACATATTCACAGAGAAATGTGTGCTTGGAGGCTGGCTCGTGTCTTTACTTGCCTGGATCTCTATGCAGTTGATTGGCTATCTTTTCTTGCTTGTTTGTTTTGTCTCTGGGTTGTCATAGAAACCTGCCTGAGTTTTGCCCCCTTGCTTTGGTCATGAAGCCGGTGCTTTTATGAAGGATGATCAGTCAATTTCACAGGAAACCAACTTAGCATGAGCAAGCAACAGCATGGCGTCTATGTTCCTTGTGACTTGCTGTGTGCAGGCACTGCCCTGAATGCCCTGTATGTAGCATCCTCTCCCCTGCGCTGTGAGGTACCTGGGCCTACCCTCATTGACCAGCGAGGTCATCAAACCACAGAGAGGTTGATTATGTCACTAGCAGCCATATGGCTAATGAGGCACAGAGCTGAATCTGATTGAACAATCTAGGTCCTGGGTTTCCTTTTTGTTTATTTTTAATAGAAACCATACAGTTGAAAACACAGACATCCACCCAGTTATTTCTACCGTTGGCACAGCCTGCTATTCTTCAGAGCAATTGATGACTTTCTCAGGGAGGTCGTGGCTTCAGGATCAGCTGTTTCCATCAGACTGTACTGTGCCAACCAGGAGAGACTCTGAGCAGTCTGCGCAGAGCATTGATGTTTCCGGGGCCTGCTCTAGTGAGCAGATTGCTTTCGATTAATTTGGTACTCCATCCCGCTGACTGTGGCAGGTTCCCCAGTGTCTGTGTTGAAGGAAAACAGCATCAGGAAAATTTCAGTTAGTATTTCTAATCATCTTAATTTCTAATCGTCTTAGTTTATATTCCTAACACTTGGCTGCTATGGGTTGTGGACACTGCTGATTATAGTAACGTGTGTGTGTATGTGTATATATATTTATGTAGATTATTACAGTTCTGAGTATGGAACGGAGCCACCTCCAGCCTTACTGTCGTAATTCTTAGGAACACTGCGAAGCAGTGATACTCATCTTTATGCTATGGGGAGATGGTTTCCATTTCGACTAACGATTTCAGGTGTGGGTGATAGCTACAGACCCATGCAGGCATCAGTCTCGCTTCCCCTCAGTGGCCTGACTTGGTTATTCTTGGGCTGGCCTGGTCTGCTGTCCTTTGACGGAGTCTCAAGTCTGCCTAGCTTTTCAGTTGTCGCTGCAGCTTGCTGCCAGCTTTACTTGTGGTTGTAATGACATTGCCTTATGGAAGAGCTAAAAATAAATTCTTGACGACTGCCTGTGCCTATTGCTATTTGTTCTGTTTCATTAATTATTGGAGTCCAGGGGATTTTATTACACACACACACACACACACACACACACACACACACACACGCACGCACACACACAGACAACACACACACACACACACACACACACAGGCAGACACACACACACTTTTGTGTCTTTGTAGAAATCTCCCACCACCATCCTCTTAGAATTTTAAACAAGCAACCTTGTTGTCTTTGGTGCAACACTGTAGCAATATAATGACGAAGGTTTCAGTGTTGGCAGAGGGTGGGCACTCTGCTGTGTTAGTTAATCACCGTTTGCTCACCTGTGAGGGAAGTGTGCCAGCTTCAGCCTGGCATGCACAGCATGCTAGCAAATGCCCTACTTGCTGTCCAGCACCAGTTCTCTTATATTTGTGGCACAAATTTATGTACTCTGAAAGTAATTTTCTCTGTGAACACAGACTTTCCTGATTGAAAAGCATGTTGGGCCTTGATGTGTATGTAACCTGCATCTTGCTTTCTTCATGTCGCTTGGAATCTACAAGAGCAACAAGTGTTCTTAACCACTGAGCCATCCTTCTAGCCCCTTATTTTTTCTTTTAATTACCAAACATTGAAAATAAAAGAAACAAAGAGAAAACACAAATTTAGTAACTATAAGGAAGCCAGGGCTGGTGTCACAGGTTTGTAATCCCAGTTTCTCAGGAGGTTGAGGCAAGAGGTTAAGAACTTTCAGCCGGGCAGTGGTGGTGCACACCTTTAATCCCAGCACTAGGGAGGCAGAAACAGGTGGATCTCTGTGAGTTTGAGGCCAGCCTGTTCTACGTAGTGAGTTCCAGGACAGCCAGGGTCCCACAGAGAAACCATGTCTTGAAAAACCAACCAAACAAACAAACAAATAAAAAATTTCAGTCTTACAGAGTTAGGGTGAGTTCAAGAACCGCTGGGCAATTTAAGAAGGCCCATTTTCAAAAATAAGACATGAGCCTGGTGCACAGCCTGTGCCTGCAGTCCCAGCATCTGAGAGAGGTGCAGTCCCAGCATCTGAGAGAGAGAGGTGCAGTCCCAGCATCTGAGAGAGGCACAGTCCCAGTATCTGAGAGAGAGAGGTGCAGTCCCAGCATCTGAGAGAGGCGCAGTCCCAGTATCTGAGAGAGGTGCAGTCCCAGCATCTGAGAGTGGCACAGTCCCAGCATCTGAGAGAGGTACAGTCCCAGCATCTGAGAGCGGCTCAGGCAGAAGTGTCACCATGAGCTTCATGTCAGACTGAGCTGCAGAGTGAGACTGTATCTCAAAAGAACAAAACAAAGTAAAAAGTTGGGGAAGTTGGGACTGGTTTAGAGCATTTGCTGCTTTTATGGAGGACCCGGGTTCGGTTCCCAGCACCCACGTTAGACAACTCACAACCACCTGTAACTCCAGCTCCAAGGTATCTGACTCCTTCATTTGGCCTCTTTGGGTACATGGGTTTTGAGGAGCCTACCTAAGAAGACCACTCAGACAGTTTCTAGCCAATTGAAAGTCTTCATTCCAGCCAGCTGGGACTACACTCAGGTACTAGGGTACAAGTGTAGCCCTGAGTGTTTAATAAGCAGGGTTCTCAACTTGTGGGCTGTGATCCCTTTATGGCTATTGGAAATATCAGATATTTATATTATAATTCATAACAGTAGCAACATTACAGTTATGAAGTAGCAGTGAAAATAATTTTATGCTTGGGGATCACCACAGCATGAGGAACTGTATTAAAGGGTCATAGCATTAGAAAAGTTGAGAACCACTGCTCTAGAGCAAGGAAGGGGATTTTCAAGGCAAAAACCACATCCTGGTATCTTGCTCAGCAGCTGGAAGGGGCAGTGGGGGGGGCAAGTTTTGCACAAGCAGCAGTTTAATGGAAGCCAAGATAAATTATCTGGGGCATCTTACCCAACCCACCCCAAGACAGGGTTTCTCTGTATAGCCCTGGCTGTCATGGAAGTCACTCTATAGACCAAACTTGTCTCGAACTCAGAAATCCACCTGCACTTGCCTCTCAAGTGCCGAGATTAAGGGCACGTGCCGCCACCACCTGGCAACTGGGGCATCTTGACCTTGGTTTCTTAGAATAGAGTTGGGAAATTTTCCACAGGGTTTATCATCAAGAAGATCACATTCTAGTCAAACCTAAAATGACCACGGCGAGAATGCAAGATGGGGGCACCTCTGTACATGTGTCTTGTCCTGTCACACCTGTGCTAACGTGCACATACCCACACTCAGACATATATACGTAAAATACAACTTAAAAATCTAAGCCCAAACTTTATACTTACAGAAAAGTTGCAAAAGTAACCCAACAATTCACTAGGTTGGGGTGGCCACAACTAGCCAGGAAAGGCAATTGAGAGGCACAGGGGAGCTATCAAAGGCCAAGCTAGAATGAGAAGATCACCTCAGCCTGAACTGCAGTCTCCAAGGTGTGTGATGACCAGAGGAAAGCTTGTGTGATGAGACAGTGGGTATTTGATAGTCTTTAGTAAGAGGAACTGTAAGTAGAGCATGGATTCCAGAAAACGCAGTCATGAAGAGACACGGTTGGTGGTTTAGTCTTCTACGGGTCTCTGTTGGGTTCTCAGCCAGTTTGTTGGAGGGCCAACTTCACACTGCTTTATTAAGACATCTCTCTGTAGAATTTCTTCATGAACGGTCTAGAAAGTTCTGCCCAGAAGGTTCATATATGTATATTATACAAATATCTAGACACACAAACACACACAGACACAGACAGACACACACATACACACACACATCTGAAGCTATAAAAATAACATTGTTCAGAGATACTCACTGCTTCCTTTTGTCAGAGATGGGGCTTTTCCTGTGTTGGGATCTGCCACACCCATGCATGGTCTCTAGGGACTGGACAGGACTGGGGAGATAAGTAAAGGAAGAAGAGACAGACCAAACAGACAGACCCACAGAAAACCTGGGATTGGGTGGACTGGGCACTCCAGAAGCTCAGCACATATATTATATAGAGTTGAACAGGGAGGTGGGGTTATTGCCTATAGCTGGACAAGGAGACAGGATTATTACATGCAAACAAACAAGGAAGGGAGGGATCATGATATAGATACAGCTCCAGGAGGCATGTTGAGCTAGTCTTGGTAGGAATAGTCTCTGTAGGGGAGCTGTCTTCAGGCCTTAATGTCTTCCAGAAGAAGTGCCGATGGTGGACATTCTCTGTAGACTGTTACATTCGCCCAGGGGACAGAAGGGAAAGCTTTGACATTTCCCTCTGAACCTTGCCCTGGGGAGAAAGCTTTGGCATTCCTCCATTGGACTAAGGCCACGGGGCCCTTGACATGTCAGCAGCACACATTCACTTAGGACTTCACTCAGGCCTTTTCTGCTGATGTGGGAAGTCCTTCTGTGTATGTGTTGCTTTTATTGGTTGATGAATAAAACTGTTTCGGCCAATGGCTTAGCAGAACAAAGCCAGGTGGGAAATCAGGACAGATAAAGAGAGTAGGCAGAGTCAGGGAGACGCCATGTAGCTGCCCAAGGAGAAAGACACCAGAACAGAACCTTACCTGGTAAACCACAGCCTTGTGGCAATACACAGATTAATAGATATGGGTTCATTCAATATGTAAGAGCTTGGTAGAAATATGCCCAAGCTATTGGCCAAATAACGTAATCAACACAGTTTCTGTGTGATTTTCTGGGTCTGCGTGGTCAGGAAACAAAAAAAAAACAGTCTCCGTTTACAGGGTAGGGAGCAGTGAAGGGAGCCATGGCCGTGGAAGTCTCCTTTGCCTTTCCTCTCTCACAGCCACCCCCCACCCCTTTACTCACTCTCGGCTTCCTCAAAGCTGAAGTCTTTCCCTTTTGTATCCTTCTCTGATTGCCTTAGGAGCAGCAGAACCCAGCTTTCATCTGTTGTGGGAAGCCACCCTGGTGACTTCCATGGTTTGGAGCTATAGTAACAGAGGACGCTTGTGTCTGCATTTGCTCCTTCGTCCCTTGTTGGCACGCAGAGTAATACTCATCTCCCTTCTTTTTCCAGAACTCAGCTTCACCAGGATCTAGCTCACATACAGCACACGTCATCTGATTAGAATGTGGAGTTCAGGGGGTCTGCAGCACTCAGAATTGCGTGACTGTTACTGCAGTCAGTTTTTTTTTCTTAGAACATTTTCATCTTAATGGAAAGAAACTATCCACATATTTGTCTTAGTTAGGGTTTCATCGCTGCGATGACACACCATGACCAAAAAGCAAGTTGGGGAGGGAAGGGTTTATTTGACTTACATTTCAGCCCTGCTGTTCACATTGAAGGAAGTCAGGACAGGAACTCACACAGGGTAGGACCCTGGAGGCCACGGACAGGTGTTGTTTACTGGCTTGCTCCCCTTGGGTTGCTTAGCCTGCTTTCTTATAGAACCTGCGACCAAGAGCACTTAGTAGACAAAGACAGGCAGATTCCTGTGATTCAAGGCCAGTCTAGGCTGTTCCAGGGCAGCTAAGCCAAACACCAGCATTCATCTCTTCTTGCGTCTGACTGTCGTGTGGCCAGCTGTCTTAGTGCCTGTCACCATTCTTTCTCCACCATGGTGGAGTCCATCCCCAAACTGTGAGTGAATTGCCAGGTATTACGATAGCAAGGTAGTATAGATCCCATGTTTAAGCATAAAGTCTATGTGCGCTTCACACCCATCTCTTACGTATAGTCTGAAGGCAATACTGCAAAGTATTTTGTTTTTACTGGACTTCCACCTTGGGGCACCCATTTGGCACGCCGTCTTCAAATGCTGGAATATTTTGATTCAGAGACTTTACTGTGGACTGTACCTGTCCATTGGCTGGTAGACATTTGGGGTATTTCCACTCTGGGCTATTATGGGGGAATGGTGCTGTGAACGTTTATGGATAAGTTCTCTGTGACTGTGTGCTACTTGAGCATCGTGGGTAAATAGCAAAGAGTCGACTCTGTGGGGTATGTGGTAGCTTTGGTTAGCATTCAGAAAAGCAACCAAGCTGTTTTTCCAGTGGCTATGCCGTTTTTGCTTCCCACCAGCAATGCACAAGGTCATCGGTACTTCTCATTGTCAGCAGCCAGTGTCACCAAGATGCACACTCATGTTTTCTTCCAAGAATTTTATAATTTTAGTACTTGCTTGTGCTTCTCCGCTCCATTTGGAGTGACCTTTTGTGCATCTTGTGTGGAAGGAATCCAGCCTCACTGGACACGTCTGGCTATTCAGTTGTCCCCATGGGACTTATTGGAAAGACTAGAGTTTGCCCAGTCAACTGCCTGGCACCTTCCTTGAAAAGCACTGAGCTTCAATGTGAGACTTTCATTCTGGGCTTGAGTTTACTTCCTGTGACCTAGATGCTCACCCTACACCAGTACCACACTTCTCTCAGGACTGTATCTTTGTACTAGGATTTGAAAAGAAGTATGAGTTCTCCGATTTTCTTCTTTTCTGAGCTCGTTTAAGCTAATCTGAGCCCACTGCATTTCCGCTTAAAGTCAGCCTTCACGAAATCTGCTTTCGTAAAGAATCTGGCCAGGTTTTTAAAGCTTAGTTTTTAGAAATTTTATCTTATTTATCCTTTGTTCTTGTATGTGTGGTGAGTATATATGTGTTTAACTCAGGCAGGCACCTTTACCCACTGAACCATTTTGCTGGCCCATTAAATTTTTTCTTTTAGTGTATAAAATAATGGAATATATATACATATACATACACACGCACATATATATATATCCTTGTAATTTGCTTATGTTCATTCAACCATTACCCTCTTTTTAAAAATATTTTTTAATTATTTTATTTTACTTATTTATTACGCATACAATATTCTGTCTGTGTGGATGCCTGCAGGCCAGAAGAGGGCACCAGACCCCATTACAGATGGTTGTGAGCCACCATGTGGTTGCTGGGAATTGAACCCAGGACCTTTGGAAGAGCAGGCAGTGCTCTTAACCTCTGAGCCATCTCTCCAGCCCCCCATTACCCTCTTTTGACCTGTCCTTGTGTCCTGCTGCTATCCTCCCACAAATTGTTCCCTCTCTGCTTTCATTTCATATATATAAAATTATATATTCATTCTGTATATGGAAGAAAACATTGAATATTTGTCATTCTCCCCCCTCCCCCACTATTCTCTCTTGATCCCCTGTCTCCATTTTTCTCCTCCTTAGATCATCTCTAGGGGATTTTTCTTCTCTTTCACGCTGCCCCTTTTACTTTTATCTGTCTGTCTGTCTGTCTGTCTGTCTGTCCGTCCGTCCGTCCGTCCATCCATCCATCCATCTATCTATCTATCTATCTATCTATCTATCTATCTATCTATCTATCTATCTATCTGTCATCATCATCATCTGTCTATTATCTATCTCTACCTCCACACATACATATATACGTGCATATATACATATACATTACTTTGAAAGATTTTACATATAGAGAAACATGGTATTTGCCTGAGTCTGGATTATTTCATTTAACATGATAGTCTCTTTTGTTGAAGATGATGTCATTTCATTCTTCTTTATGGCTGAACAAGATTCGTGTGTGTGTGTGTGTGTGTGTGTGTGTGTGTATCACAGTTTTTATCCATTCATTTGCTGCTAGACATCTAGGCTGGTTCAATATCTTGGCTGTTGTGAATGGTGTTACAGAGCAGGTATGTGTTAGTATTCCAGGATAGGCCAACTTGCATTTCTTTGGTTATGTACCCAGGAATTCCATGTGGCTAAGTCATCTGACAGCTATCGTCTTTGCATTTGGAAGATCATCCACACTGACCTCAGTAGTGGCTGCGGCCGTTTCCCCGACCAGTAGTGTGCAAGGATCCTCCACGTGCTCACCAGCATTGGTTATGGCTTTTCTCTGTGATTAACAGGGAGGTGGGATCTCCGGGGAGTTTTGGTTTGCCGTTCTCAAATGACTAAATGTTTACTTCTTGACTGTTTATTCTTTTGAGAAATGTCTATTCAATTTATTAGCCCATTTTAAATTTATTTTATATTATTATTGTATGTGTATGTGAATGTGTGTGTGCTACACTTTGTATGTTGAAGTCAGAAAAGAACTCTATGGTCGGTTCTCTCCTTCCATGTGTATGTGGTTCCAGGGATCAAACTCAGGTCCTCAAGCTTGTACGACAAGCACTTTTACAGGCTGGGTCATCTCATTAGTCCAGTTGGTCCATTTTATCATTTATATGATTTTTATGTTTAGCTTTGAGTTATTAATGTATTCTACATAGTAATCTTCTGCCCGTTTTAAGCTCTTCCCCTTGTTTTGTTTTTTTTGAGACAAGTTGTTTTTTGAGCCCTGGCTATTCTGGAACTCACTCTGTAGACCAGGCTGGTCTTGAATTCACTGAGATCTACCTGCCTCTGCTTCCTGGGTGCTGGGATTAAAGGTGTATACTGCCACACCCAGCCCCCAAAATATTTGATCTTTCAGTCAGGTCTTTTATCCATTTTTAATTGATTTTTTTTGAGAGACTGAGACGTAGTTTAAGTCTTGTCCAGGTACAGATGCAGTCTGAAATTGTATACCCCGACATTTGATGCATATACATTTACAGTCCTTCTTAATATATAGTAGCCTTATTGATCTTTTCTTAATAATTTTGGTTTGGAGTTTATTTGGTCAGACATAAGATTATGTCTACTCTTGCTTGTTATGAGCTCCCACCTACTTAATACATTGACTTCCATCTTTTTATTTATATTCTGAATGTGTCTTTGATAGTGAAATATGTTTCTTGTAAATGGCAAACAGTTGGGTTAAAAAAATTCAGTTTGTTAGCTGGTATCTTTTACTTGGTGAGTTCTTACAATTAGGATTGTTATTGAAGGGGCATATTAGTTGGGGTTCTCTAGAGCAATGGAGCTGACAGAATATGTGTGTGTGTTGAACATATATGTATATGTGTTATGAATATATAATTGTGGCAGCTATTCTTGGTTGTCAGAGTGACTGTATTTGGAATGAACTATAATCCAGAACACTTGTGTTCTGGATCTTGAGGCAGGAAGACAATAGGCCTTTGCTCCAGATCATGAAACTGGATGATATACATCTTTAGTCCAGTTCTTGAGGCGGGAGGGAACACCTTTAATCTGGGCCACCCCTTCTGCTGGAAGCCTATATAAGAACATGGAAGAAGGAAGGGTTTACTCAGCTGCTTGTCTTTACCTTGTCAGCTCATCCATCCCTTCACTGGCATTGGAGCCTGCTTCTTTGGGATTTTAGCATATACAGAAGACTGAGACACCCAGCCTCATGGGACTGAGCCACGACTAGATTCTTGGACTTTCTATTCAGTTAGTGATTGTGGACTCAGCCTATAAATCATTCCAATAAATTCCCATATATCTATATATCTATATCTACACACATATTCATTCTACAAATTCTATTACTCTAGAAAACCCTGACTAATACAATATGCACGCACATACACACACACAGAGTTTATTAGAATGGCTTACAGGTTGTTGTCCAGCTAATCCAACAATGACTGTCAACTTGGATCAATGGAAGGTCCAAGAATCCAGTAGTTAAGTCTGCAAGATTGGATGTCTCAGTTGGTCTTAAGAATATGCCAGAATCCTAAAGAAGTAGGCTCTTATATCATATAGTAATGAACTTGCCTGTGAGAACAACGGCAAGCAGGCAAAGAGAGCAAGCAAAAAGCTTCCTCCTTTCATGTCCTTACATAGGCTGCCAGCAGAAGGTGTGGTTAGTATTAAAGGTGGATTTTCTCCACCTCAAAAGATCTGGATTAAAGATGGAGCTTCCCACTTTAAATGATTTAATTAAGAAAAATCCCTCACAGATGTACCCAGCCACTTGGGCTTTTGTTAAGTCCAGACGTAGTCAAGTCGATAACCAGGAATAGCCACCAGGTTGCTGATTCTTTTAATTTTGTTATTTCCCAGCTGGTCTGAGTATCATTTGTTACTTTCTTTCTCTCCAATGCATATTAGAAGTGCACTGGTTTTCTGAGTCAACACAATTGAGTCTTTCTTGGCTTGCCTTTGTTCATCTACTTCTCTCTCCCATGTAATCCGTCTTTGCTGCACGCTGGCTTGCTGGTTGTCAGTTGCTCTAGTTTGTGCTTGCCTGGAACAGTCTCCGTCAATGATTTTCACAGATAACTTCGGAGGGTAGAGTACTCATGGCTGGCTGTTGTTCACTGTTCTGCCTTTTTGGCTTTTAGCATCGCTGCTGAAGGTCATCGTTCTGATGGACCAGCTTTTGTTTGTGACTTCGTTTATTTTATTTTAATCTTGCAGCTTTTAATATTGCTCCTTTCCCCTGCCTTTTAACTATAAAGTGCTATAGAAGGTTCTTCTCTGCTCATGTCTGCTTGAAGTTCTAAATAGTTCTTGTTCTTGGATAAGATTCTTTCCCCAGGTTTGAGTAATTCTGCTAGGACTTCATGATTGTGTTTTCTACACTTTTATTTTATTATTATGACTTAACTGTAACTTCTTCTCTTTTTGAAGCAAATTTAGAAAAGGTTTTATTTTATTGTTAGTATGGTGCTAAGAGGGGATAGAGAAACAGGCAAGAGAAAGTCAGCGTGTAATACTGAATGGATGTGGGTCTCTCCTGTCCCCCATTGGCATCTGAGTGCTGTATTTTTTCACGCTTGTCTTCTGTGATACTCCCTCTTGTGTTTGATCTAGTGTACTGGTGATGTTTTTTGATTGACTTTCTCATTCCTAATATTTCCTGGTGGTAATTTGTGTGTGGTGTGTGTGTGTGTGCTTTGTTTTTGTTCTGGTAATTTCTCATCTGAGTTTCTGATTTTCTTGCCTGTGTTTGTGAATTTTTATCCAGATCTTGAATTGATTTTCTAATTCATCTATCTCATGTGCCCTTGTTGAAGTCATTGGTCAGTTTTAACAAGTTGAGTTTTGAATTCTTTGACATTTCATCCATTTCAGGATTTTTATATGTGGTGGTACAGAATTGTTAGGATCTTTAGAGGCATTGTCTTAACTTGGCTTTTTGTTTGTTTGTTCCTTGTTTTTGTGGTTTTATGTTGCAATTTGTGTAGCTGTAGCTGTGACTATTCCCTCCAGTTTTAGTTTGGGATCAGCTTAGGGAGACCATCTGCCCGAGGACGAGAGTCCAGTACGCTAAGAGAGGAAGCAAACTGCTGTCAAAATGACACAGACGACGCAGGATGGGGAGCGAATTCCGATGAAGCCGAGAGCTGGCTCAGCTACTGCGTGAGAGAGGGCAGAAGCAGCACAGGTGTATATTTACGCTAGAGCCTTGACTGCACCGCCGGAGGCGTCTCCGCGTTAGGTGGCGTTTCTTTCTCTGTGTACCAGGAGCCTTTGCTGGCCACACGCAGCTTTGCAGTCTGTGGGTGGGGCAGGACCTGTCAGGCTTCAGTTGGTACACCTAGGCTGGTTACCGGTCAGGCTTAGGGCTGACACTCTCTGCAGTTATCCTGAAGAAAGAATTTGCCCAGCAACCCAGGCCAGGGCTGCTGACAACATGCCCTTACTGCGTCAGCTGAATTGCTCAAGATTCCTGCATCTGGCCCTCCTCTCCACAGAGATCTTCCATGGCTACCTGCTAACCAGGCTTTGAGGCAGGTTGCCAGTCTCCCTACTCGATGGCGGTTCTCCTCTCTTCAGGCTTCAAGATTACCTCAGTCCGAAACACAGGTTTCCTTCCATACGTCTCGGGCTACATGTAACCCTCATAGGCACAAAGAGGCAAAAAGGTCTCATTGAGTCTGCTTACTGTTGCTATGATAGTCATCATGGCTTAGGGGGAGGAAAGGGTTTATGTGGCCTTCAGTTTCCAGGTCACAGTTCATAGCTGAAAAGGTCAGGGTAGAAACTCAAGCAGGAAGGAAGCAAAGCCATGCTTCCTGGCCCACTATCTGTTTCCTAGGTGACTCTAGGTTGTGTCAAGTTGGCAGTGTGACTAAGTCACATAGACCTCCTCTCAAATTCTGACCTGTTACACGACAGTTACTGTCTGAGCAGATTCTCAGCTGGACCCGGGACTTACAAGAAGTGTAGCTTGTCTGTTTAAAGGATTGACTTCCATGTGCCAGAAATACAAGACAATGCTAGATACTTGTTTCAAAGGCTTTGGTAGAGCCATGTGCAGTGGTGCATGCCTTTGTTCCCAGCATTTGGGAGGCAGAAGCAGGCTGATCTCAGTGAGTCGAGGCCAGCCTGGGCTACAGAGGGAGATACAAGATGGCCAAGGCTACACAGTGAGACCCTGCCTTAAAAAACAAACAAACGAAAAACAAAAAAGAAAAAGAAGGCTTTGATAGGAGAATGGAGGTGAGGAGTAGGTTCTGACACCTGTGTATGTACCTGTGACACCCGTTGTTGCACCTGTGACACTGTGTATGCACCTGTGACACCCATGGTGTGTACCTGTGTCACCCCATGTCTGTGCATCTGTGGACACCTGTGTGTGCACCTGTGACACCTGTGTGTGCACCTATGATACCGTGTATGCACCTATGACAACTGTGTGTATACCTGTGACACTCGTGTGCATCTGTGACACCTGTGTGTGCATCTGCGATACCTGTATGTGCATCTGTGTGATTGGAAGCTCTTTGAAGACCTCCACCTCTCTTCTTTACCATGGGCAATTTAGGCCCATGTTGGGCTGTTGTTCCACTCTACAAGGGCATTTCCTGAATTTGGGTTCCATCCTCAGGGCAGAAAGGAGAGAACAGAAGGGAAAGGCACAGCCTACTTTCTGGGACACTAGTGGCCAACATTGAGCACTCTCTAAATGCACAGAGTTCCAGCTGCATCTGATGACACAGGAGCGTAATGAATGGTGATGAGGGAACCAGAATTTTAGAGCAACCCCCACAGGGTAGGCTCAGCTACTTCTCTTAATATGGCCTCAGGAAAAAAAAAAAAACAACAGACAGTGGAGAAACCAAATCAGACAAACAACAACAACAACAACACATACCACAAATAAACAACAGCAACAACAACAACAAAAAACACCCAAAAACCAAAAAAGCAGAGAAATGGTGGGAATGGTGGTACATAGCTGTGATTCTAGCACCCAGGAGACTGAGGCAGGATTGCCACAAGGCTGAGGCCAGCCTGGTCTGCATAGTGAGACCTTGTCCTAGAAAACCAAGCAAGGAAGTAAAGGGGGAGGGAGCAAAGGAGGGAGGACGGAACGGCAGAAAGCGAAGATTAAATCAGTGTGGCCCTGTTATGAAGAGCAGACAGAAGAGTGCAGTGCGGGCTTGGAGCTAGAAGAACTGGGGCAGGAGGCGTAGGCAATGAGGCAGCTCTGGTCAAGGTGTGGCCTTGCCAATCCTTGACTCAGCTCTTGTTCTGCAGGAGGCTCAGGAGTTTTTCCCAAGTAGTTTCTTCAAGGTGACTACTTGGGCCTGAGGCTGATCTGCCCTTAAGGCTACTGCAAGGTTCAAACAGTGCTGCCTTTGTGCCCTCAGCCTTGAAGATGACTCTAGTGTGTCGGGCAGGCAGTCAGATGCTCCTTTAGGATGCCTGACTCCTCCTGTGAACAAGGACTCCTGAGAAGGCGCTGTGTCTGTGGAGACTGACTGCTTAGAAGTCCAACTCTGTGGAGAGGTCGGAATGTTGCGGGTCCAGGGGCGACTTACCTTCCCTTGAGGTAGTTCTAGTCCTCTGGAACAGCCATTCCCTGTTCATCTCTATGTCTGAACAAATAGACAAAAATCCTGTGACCAAAAGATAAAAATCTTTTGGAATTTATTAGCTTAGCTGACCACTACCTTCTACCAAGCCCAAAGCTGAGGTAATATCTTGGGCCCTAGATAAAGCTCTAATCTTGCTGTACCTCACTCTCTGATGTATCCCAATGTATTTTAAACTTGCCTTATGACTTTCTTAGTTCTGTAAAACTATAAAGTCTAAACAAAACTGCTTCCGTACTGGGACATGAAATTTGGAGTAACCTCAGTCTGTGCTCCCTAGGCCAGGGTCATTCCAGAATAAACTCAGATTCCTTTTAAGACGAGAGCCATGGTGTTTGTATCAGTGCCACACAGAGTCAAACAGGAGTTTTATCTGAAGTAAAGGAGACAGGCACAGACGGAGGAGGCAGGCACAGGAGGAGGCAGGCATAGACGGAGGAGGCAGGCACAGACGGAGGAGACAGGCACAGGAGGAGGCAGGCATAGACGGAGGAGACAGGCACAGGAGGAGGAGGCAGGCACAGGAGGAGGCAGGCACAGGAGGAGGAGGCAGGCACAGACGGAGGAGGCAGGCACAGGAGGAGACAGGCACAGGAGGAGGCAGGCACAGGAGGAGGCAGGCACAGGAGGAGGCAGGCACAGGAGGAGGCAGGCACAGGAGGAGGCAGGCACAGGAGGAGGCAGGCACAGGAGGAGGCAGGCACAGGAGGAGGCAGGCACAGGAGGAGGCAGGCACAGACGGAGGAGGCAGGCACAGGAGGAGGAGACAGGCACAGGAGGAGGCAGGCACAGGAGGAGACAGGCACAGGAGGAGGCAGGCACAGGAGGAGACAGGCACAGGAGGAGGCAGGCACAGGAGGAGGCAGGCACAGGAGGAGGCAGGCACAGGAGGAGGCAGGCACAGACGGAGGCAGAGTGCCTGGCCTCACTCTTCTTTTTGTTTCCTCATGGGCCTAGTGTGGAGTCAGTCTGTTTCTCTGGTTTTGTTAAAAGATAACGTGACTGTTATCACTGGCTATTATTTTGGACTTTTAGGAATTTCCTGTGCTTTCAAACTCCCTGGAATCTGAATTGAGGCTCATGACTTTGGGAAACTGTGTGGGGGCGGGAGAGTACATTTTTACATCAGAACAAATTTTTAAACATGTATCATTATTCCAGTACTTGTAGGATTCCAGTTTTTTGTACCATCTTGTTGTTGTTGTTATTATTATTTAATTCTGGGAATTGAACCTGGGGCCAGATGCAGCTAAGAGCAAGCACTCTACCACCATACTAGCTATACTGATTCAAAAAAATTGCTAGTCTTAAAAATAAATAAATAAATAAATAAATAAATAAATAAATAAAATGCTAGTCTTGGAGCTGGAGAGACGGCTCAGCAGATCAGAGCACTGGCTTCTTCTCCAGAGAATCTGGGTTTAGCTCCCAGCACCCATATGACAGCTCACAATCATTTATAACTCTAGTTCCAGGGATCTGACACCTCTTCTGAGTTCTGCAAGGGCCAGGCACACTGCTGGCGCACATTCATGCAGGCAAAACATTCCTACACATAAAATAAGATAATCTAAAAACAAGATCAACAGCAAGAATGGACATCTTGCCCATCCTGGTGGTGTACGCCTTTAATTCCAGGAGGCAAGGGAATATGTAGTGAGTTCCAGGTCAGCCAGTTACACTGGCTCTAGAACATTCGTCTGTGCCCCTTTTAGTGGGAGGGTTCTTTGCTCCATATTGAATCATTTTCTATTGAAGAGGGTTTTTAGGTTGTGCCTGCAGAAAGGAGACAGAGGAAGCTTTTGTTTCTTTCTGTTTCTTGCTTGCTTTCTTGTTTTATGTTTTGTTTTTCTGAGACAGGCTATGTAGTCCAGGCTGTCCTGTAACTCACTGTGTAAACCAGGCTGCTCTTGACCTCCCAGAACTCTTCCTGCCTCTACCTCCTGAGTTCTCGGATTAAAGACATGCTCTCCAACTCCCAGAATAAGGAAGTACTTTTGACTTTATTAAAAAGGAAAAGAAGCCAGGGCAGTGGTGGCGCACACCTTTAATCCCAGCACTCGGGAGGCAGAGGCAGACGGATCTCTGTGAGTTCAAGGCCAACCTGTTCTACAAGAGCTAGTTGCAGGACAGGCTCCATAGCTACAGAGAAACCCTGTCTCAAAAAACAAAACAAACAAACAAACAAAAACAAAAAAGGAAAATAAAGAAGACTTTTCTTGCTGTTGCATAAGTCATGTATCATGTTAAAAACAGCTTTTTATTAGCTCAGAAATATTAATACAGGGCCTTTGCATTAGGCGGCATTATGTAGTGCTAACCACTGTTAATAGTTCTGTCCATGGCCTCCAGCCCCTCTTCTGTCCACTTTTCCATTCTGTCAGGTGTCAGGATGTGTGAACAGGCATATTAACTAGGCTCTTTCCTTTCAGTGAAGAGAGGAAGTCTGTGTGGACACGGGACAGAGAGATCCTTCATTGCTGTCTTTCCATTCAACTTCTGCCAGCTGGGAATGCTGGGAACGGCAGGCATTTTCTTCTGCCACCTGCCTTTGTTGCAATCCTCCCGGGCCTTAGGCGCCTTTTGGCTTCTGCCCTTGACTCCCCTGGCCTTGACTGTGGCTGCCCGGCATTCCTGGGGAGGGCTGGAGCTCTTAATTGGGTGTTGGCACCTAAGGCTGATCTGCAGACTGGCCACAGACTGGCATTGTCCCCGGCTGCCTCTGACTCTCCAGGGAGAGATGGTACTCTGAAAGTCATTCTGCAGAGTCCATCCTGCAAGACCCAGGACCTGAAACCGGGGTGTCTGGCCCCGGTAATTCTCACCTGGGGAGCAGGACGGAGCTAGGAATGTGCGTGTCTGGAGACTTTGTCTTTTCCTCTACTGCTTCCCTCTGCTCTGCTGTTTTACTATTTGTGATGTCACCACATGCGATTAAAGAATTTTCCTCAAGAATTTCCTGGTATAATACATTTACTGTATTATAGAGGTGGGAATAGCGAGGGGAGAGAGGAGAGAGAGGAGTGTATGTGTGTGAGTGTGTGCATGTGTGTATGTGTGTGTGTGCACGTGTGTGAGAGAGTGTGAGTGTGTACATGCGTGTGTGAGTGTGTGCGCGTGTGTGTGCGCACATGTGTATATGTATGTTTTGTGTAAGTACAGTCTATATAGAGACTCCAAAATGCCCGTTTTGACTTTGAGTCAACAGTTCTGCCCCTTACAGGGATAATCAGAGATGATGCCCAGAGTCTACCGTGAGTGTCAGAGTTAGAGAAACTTCCAGCTGCCATTTTTGTTTTTTTGTTTTTGTTTTTGAAGACAAAGTTTCTCTGTATACTTTGAAGCCTGTCCTAGACCAGGCTGGCCTTGAACTCACAGAGATCTGCCTGCCTCTGCCTCCCAAGTGCTGGGATTAAGGCGTGTGCCACCACTGCCCATCTTAAAACATTTTCATTTCTTTTACGTTTTATTTATTTATTTATTTATTTATTTTGTCTACAGTGTTCTTCCTGCATGTATGTCTGCAGGCCAGAAGAGGCACCCGATCTGGTTGTAAGCCACCATGTGGTTGCTGGGAATTGAACTCAGGACCCCTGGAAGAGCAGCCAGTGCTCTTAACCTCTGAGCCATCGCTCCAGTTGTCATTTCTAAGCCCATCCTTTCCCCCATTCCCATTTTATAAAATACAAAAGCCGAGATCCGGCCAGGCCAGGCCTCAGGACTTTCAGAGCCTTGCCCTCCTCACATTGTTCTGAGGTCCGTTGTGGAAAACTAGGTTCATATTAGTTAACTAATATTGTACATAAAAATGTTTAAAAAAATAGGAATTGTTGAGTTAAAACCAAAATAAACAGATTTCCCTCCTCTAGAATTATTTCCAACCATTGGTGTGCTGATAATACCTTGTTGGCCTCTGGGCAAACAGTTTCTGTTGGGTTCCTCAGACTTATTTGATCAGGAAACCTTTCTCCCCAACTGGCACCATGGGGGCTATTTGTTCTTCACAAGACCTTCAGAAAACGCCCATGGGCTATCGAACCTCTTGTACCATTTGGGTTTAGTTATTGTCCAGTATCTTGTAGGACTAAACCAATTCTATGTTCCCATTCCCTCATGAGAAGAACTTGAGACTGTTTGTGAATCTTTAGTGTAACTAGAATAAATTCTGGTGGTTTTGTGACGGTCGCTATTATTACCTTAAGAGGCGAGATCATATCAAAGAGACTGGAATCTTGTCAGACTTTCGAAACCCAGTGTCCAGTTGCCTTCCAAGAAGATCTTACCCGGCCCCCGTAGCTTGAATATTGAAGGTGCCTGCACTGAATGTTTCCTCCTCTGGGTGGTGCTGTTGGAAGGTGGGAGACCTGTGAGGTGGGGCCTTGTGAGAGGTCTTTATGTCACTGGGGTCCTGTTCCTGAAGGGAGTTTGTGGGATCCAGGTGACTTCCTCTCTCTCCATTGTTCTATGGCCCCTCCTGAAGTGAGTGGTCTTGCTCCTTCTGTCATTTGCCTCCTAACTACAAGCTGAAGTGAAGGGCCATTAGGACTGGAACCCCCAAACTCTGAGGCAAAAGGAGCCTCTCCACAAAGTTCAAAGTGCGTGACGGTCATCCCTTTCTCTCTTACGATGTAGACAACCACACACACACAAAAAAGAAAAACAAAAAACCGATCAGGGCTGTCGGGATAGCTCAATAGTTAAAAATGGATGTTGCTTTTCCAGAGCCACTGAATTTGGTTCCCAGCACTCATGTTGGACAGCTCACCACTGCCTCTGTAACTCCAGCTCCAGGGGGGATCCAACTGCATATACCTGTGTGTGCAAACACCCACACCCACACCCACCCACCCACCCACCCACACACACACACACACACGTAATAAAAATATAATCTTAAAAAAGTCACATGCCCAAAGAACCCAGATAACCATCAAGAGGCAAATTGGCTTTCCAGAATTGTCTGTGCTGCTCCTAAGTGATTAAATGCTACCTGGGAGTTACCTAAACACTGAAATTGAAGCCTGTATCTTGTTGGGTAGCTGGCGAAGGCTTGAAATTGGCATTGGTTGTGTTGACTTTAAAATAGACTT
Organism: Arvicola amphibius; assembly: GCF_903992535.2. Taxonomy (NCBI): domain Eukaryota; kingdom Metazoa; phylum Chordata; class Mammalia; order Rodentia; family Cricetidae; genus Arvicola; species Arvicola amphibius. Next base: position 87,575,568 of record NC_052054.1, read on the forward strand.
CCAAGATGAGGTTCTAATAAGAAAGCTTTTACCAGCCTCCTGCAACTGTGACCTTTCTTTCTGGAAGAATCTTTGCGTCATCCCATCGATATTAATTCTGACCTCTTAGAAAGGAAATTATACAACAGCAACCGGTGGCTGACCGTATGCGTTCACTTGCGCTCGACTTGTGTGGGATAAAAGGTAAATATTGTAGGCCAGAAATGATTTATCTCTTTGTCCTTCACAATATTACCGTTTGGTCAATGCATTATTGAGTTTCAGGGTGAGACACTAGCTTTGAATTTATTTAAACCCCTAGGTCTCCAGCAATAAAGTCCTTTAAGTGGCTTCACCAAAAGATTTATTTCAGAGTGGTTCCTTTGTGCGGAAGGAATAGCGCATTGCATACTGAGGGCTTTCAATAATTCATGACACCCGCATGCCATTGGCAGCTTTTGGCAGCAGAGCCCGCAGGGAAATCTGTGTCATGCGTCTGCCTTCTGGGAAGTGAGGCTTGCACTAACTCTAGCAGAGGCTGTTTTGAAAACAAGAGGGGAGGGAGCCATTAAGCATGACTGGCGGAGAGGCCACATTTTATGCAGCCTCTACCTTTAGCAAAGCCGGGTGTTTACAGATAGTGCTTTTTTCCTCCCATGAACAGAAATTCTGACTGGTTTTGATCCACCAGGAGTGCATTGCCAAGGGTGGGCCGAACGTGAATCCTTGGAGCTTAGCACTTACAACAGACACGGGGGAGGTCTGTGGATGTGGAAAAGATGTGTGGCATCTTTTGTTGAGAGACCTGGAGTGGTGTTTGTGGGCAGAGGAGAGTGGCAGGGTCTCTGCCTCCATTCAGCTGAAAGCTTGGCTCTCCCTGAACGCCGTACTTCGGTCTCCTTCTTAAAGCCACCAAACTCCAGGGTGGTTTTCCTTCAGAGGGGAGACCTGTGTGCAACACTGGAAGGAAAACCCTGTCCCCTCTCCTGATCCGAGCATGCCAATGAGAAGTGCCATGTGGGACACAGAAGGAACGAGGGCAGTTTGTTGTCTTCCAGGAGAACTACAGGACTCATCTTCCCATTTCTCCCCCTCTCTTTTTCATGCCCCAGTAAAAATAGCTGGCTTTTAATTAATTTTTTGAAATACTTTATTTATTTTGTGTGTGGCTAGGCTTTGGGGAGGACATGTGGCCATGCCACACCACACAGATAGAAGTCAGGGGGCAACTTGTATGGTTCAGGTCTCTCTAACTATGTAGGTTCCTGGGATTAAACTCAGGTCTTCCACCTTGGCTAAGCTCTCCCTCTGGCCCTGATTTATTTAAACCTAAAGCTAGTTTACTTAAAGTTATTGTGAAATTTATATTAGAGAGCCTTTTAATGTACATATGACTAGAAGTTCTACTGCTGACATCTTGAGAATGACCGTGTGATACCGGCATTTGGACATTCGCTGCCGTCCACTTTCTCACATTGGATTATATCATCTTTGCTGCCTTCACACATTTCCAACTTCATACTTGTCAAAAGAGCTTTTTTTCCTTTAAACAAAAATTCTCCTCTTCATTTCAGCAGCTGTGGAACATTCCATTGTAAACGCATGTCTTGTCAGCCTCAGCTGCTACAACAAAATGCTCCTGAGTGGACGGTGTAAATAGACCTTCCGTTATCCTGGCTCTGGACGTAGCTCCATTGACATCCTTACTGTCTTGTGAAGGCTCCTTTCCTGGCACACAGACAACCTCCTTTGTCTGTACCCCCACATACTGTGTGTGGAGGGCTCTAAGCCCATCGTGGAATCCACTTCATGACCTCTTCTGACTCCAATGACTTCCCACCCGACCTCCCACGACCTTCCCTCCTAAAGGCCATCACGTTGACAAGAGGTCAACGTTTGAGTTGTGCTGGGCACACAGCCCTTTATCTAGAATATTGCACAGGGCAGCGATGAACCTTCACATTCTCCTTTGATTTTCCCCTCCATCATGACATAGGGAAATGGCTTTTCTGTGCATGGTGGTCACTCTGGAATATATTTCCTATAAGTAGACTTCTGGGCTGAAGGGCGCGCAGCTCAGCTTCTGGTATATCATTCCTAGTGACCCTGTGGGACTAAATACCATCCCCATGTAGTAGATGAGAGTGTCTCCCTCCCCAGGCCCACTCCAACACACAATTTAAGGCCTTTTAATGCTTATTAAATTAATAAATACCTAATCATTTTTAGTTCATTCTTTTTGTTAATTGAATAAGTTTAACTATTTATTGGTAACTTGAAGTGGTTACTTATATAACCATCTTTTCCATTTCCCTGTTGAGCTTTCTTTCATTTACTGGTCCTTTCCAAGACTTTTTTTTTAAATTAAAAAATACAAATTAAAACCAGGTCCTCCTGAAAATACGCATATAATGTATACATTTAGAGAATAATTATCCATCTTATTTGAGGATGAACGACTCCAGGAGGCAGTGATACTTAGGTTTCTGGTTTGGGGGATGAAGCCCATCTAATATGTCACCATTAGCGACCTTGGTAGGCAATAAAGCTTTGCCCGCTAGCACTGGCAGCCAGCCGAGGCTCGGGGCACGTGGCCTGCTCCTCCTCTGTGGTTCTGAAAAGGCCTAGTGCTGTTTCATTTCATTTTCTCTCCCCTTGAAGTTATTTCTTCCTTGCCACTTTATGAGATTGTCCTAGGTCAGCAGAGAAAAGAAAATTCAGAGAATTCAACATTGAAAATAAATTCTGTGCCTGGCTTTTGGTCAAGAGGCCAATTCATGGTCTATGAACCACAAGTGTATGTATAGTTGGGGAGCAGAGTTTATTTAATATACATTCTAGAGAAGTCGGAGGGGTGGTGGTTTGGAGCTCCTTCAGGGATGACAGAGCTTAAAATTTAACGCGTGGTGTGGGATTGTTTAAAGTCTGTTTGTTCTCTGTGGCCTAACCTGCTGACTGCTTCCGGACAGTTTCACTCGCTGGCTCCCATGTACTACCGAGGATCGGCTGCAGCTGTCATAGTGTATGACATCACCAAACAGGTAAGAATGTCTTTCAGCTCCAGATGCCACGTGTGGGGACTGTCCCAATGACACCAAAGCAGCCTGGCGCGTTGAGTCTTGCCAGCAGCTGACAGTGTGGGAGGCAAGGACAGCGAAAGCTGGGTGTCCGCCATGCTTCCCCCACAAAGCAGCCTTGAATTATTTTCTCAATTATGAAAACAATAAATGTTCATTTTAAAACTGACCCCCCTTTTTAGATCTGTTTATTTTACTTTTTGTGTGTGAGTATTTTGCCTGGATAAATATCTGTGAAGTGAACTACGTGTGTGCCTGGTTCCCACAGAGGTCAGAAGAGGGCATTGGATCCTTCAGAACTGGAGTTACAGATGGTTGTGAGTTGCCATGTGGGTGCTGGGAACCCAACCCCAGTCCTCTGGAAGAGCAACAAATGTTTTTTTAACTGCTGTGTCATCTCTCCACTCCCTAAAACTGAGCTTCCATAAACACAAGGCCATGTCTATTAGCACTTTCCTTGAAAACATTTTAAGTTCTGGATGTTTTACCATTATAGGTTATTTCCTGTTCCTGGTTCAGTTGCACTGTTCAAATATCAGAGACAATATTTATGTATACAAAAGTGCTTGTAGGCAGTCATTCCCCACTTATCTGTAGTTTGATTTTCTGTAGTCTTGGTTATCCGAGGCCAACTGCCACCTAAAACTATTAAATGTAAAATTCCAGAAACAAGTCACGTTTTAAATAATGTATTATGTTATTATGATTATTCTAGTTAGTTACTGTTAATATCTCATTGTGCTTAATTGTTTTCTTAAACTGCACCATGGGTGCTCATGGGACAGAGACACATTGTTTCCAGGATTGGTTCTAAGCCACAGTTTCAGACATCCACTGAGGACCATGGAGTGTATCTCCTGCAGAAGATTTTAGCAGGAGTGTATTTGAGTGCTTTGACTTAGTGGCATTCCTTCTGCCCTCCTTCCCCAGTCCCTCTGGAATGCTGACCACTCTCTGATTCATGGCTGTTATATTCCATGAATGCTCACCACTTCCACCCAAATATGCTGTAACTTTGGCCTCAGCCCTGGAGCCAGACCTAAACAGATGCATTTCTCTCTTGAAGCAAGCATCAGTATCCACTTGATCCCGATATCCTGGTTCCCACAGTGTCAAGGCTGTCATCTCTGATCAATGGTACTTGCTGAAAAAACTTAAGAATGTGATTTTTAACTTCTTCAAGTTTTAACTTTGAAGAGGCATCTGTTATAGGCTGAGGAGAAGTCAGCTAGTGTTAACTAAGTGTCCCTTACAAACTTTTTTTCCCCACTGAATTACATAGGGTTCATGTGTCTACTTGTTTGAAATGTGTTGACCGGTCTTTTCAGTGACTCATCTTGTTTTTGGTTAGGATTCATTTCATACCTTGAAAAAATGGGTTAAGGAGCTGAAAGAGCACGGCCCAGAAAACATTGTGATGGCAATTGCTGGGAACAAATGTGACCTCTCAGATATCAGGTAAGACGTATTTCGTGTGTGTGTGTGTGTGTGTGTGTGTGTGTGTGTGTGTGCACGTGCGTGCGCATGTTCATTTCGCATCTCCTATCCCAAACACCTCTGACTGAAATGGAGTTATATCTTTACTTACGCTTATGCTCTCTGTGTAATGATTTAACTGACGGCCCCTTACCTGTGGTAATTAGCGTGATATGATTCAGAGTAGAATTATAGGAAAATGACAGAAACTCGATGGCCCTATAATAGTGAATGTTAACTGTGTAGCTGTGCATCGCATAGCTGTATCAATGCCTTTATTTATTGTTGGACTAGGCTGTTTTGTTACCTTTTTCTTTTTGTTATCATTACAACTAATACAGTTTTAGTAACACTTTTACATACAAATGGCCATGAGAAGTCTTGATATTTTCATGTTTGTCTTAGATTTTAACCTAAGGATGTAGTCCAGTCTATATAATGCTAATTTTTTTTTTTTTTGTTTTTCGAGACAGGGTTTCCCTGTAGTTTCTAGAGCCTGTCCTGGAACTAGCTCTTGTAGACCAGGCTGGCCTCGAACTCACAGAGATCCGCCTGCCTCTGCCTCCTGAGTGCTGGGATTAAAGGCGTGCCCCACCACCGCCCGGCTTAATGCTAATATTTTGATTTAATATCTGAATATGATACGTTTTAGAGCAGCACCCCAAGTGGCAGTGGCTTATCAAACTTCTTTTTTGTTTTTTTTTTAATTTTTTTAACATTTACTTATTTATTATGTATACAATATTCTGTCTGTATGCTTGACGGCCAGAAGAGGGCACCAGACCTCATTATAGATGGTTGTAAGCCACCATGTGGTTGCTGGGAATTGAACTCAGGACCTTTGGAAGAGCAGGCAATGCTCTTAACCACTGAGCCATCGCTCCAGCCCCCTTATCAAACTTCTTGACCTTATGTCTTAGTCCTTTTTCTGATTGTTATATCATAATGCCCAAGGCTGGGTTTTTATAAAGAAAAGAAGTTCATTGTGCTTTGCCTAGAGTTTCAGTAACGGAATGCTGTTGGCTATATTATATACAACATGATAGAGAGTTGGGCGTGGAATGGAGGCCATATGCAGAATTGATCACTTGGTGGGCAGGGGCCCAATGAGATCCAAGGACTAATTTCTGTCTTTTACAGCAACCCATCACAAGTAGGGAAAACTACACTGATCCCTTCTGAGGGTTGTCCCCCACCATGACCTAACCACCACCCATTCTTCCAGCATGCTGCTAGCTCATGAGCTTTGAGGAACACACCGCAAACTGCTTATCATGCTGTAGCGAGTAGAGAGTGCATTAGAGAATGATGACTAGCCTGTTAATCCAGGCTGCTCAGCTGGTCGTTTATGAAATGAATGCTACCTCAGAAGGTTATGTATTAGTCGTCCTTCCTCATGACAGGGCTATTCCAAGACTAGAGTGGATATCCGAAACCATAGTCTACACCATACCCCATGTATGTTTTGACTTCTTTCTATATATAAAAGTCTATGATTAAATTTATTTTATACATCAAGCATAGTAGTAAATGATTTAGAACAGCAACTAATAGGATAGTTTGTAATAATAAATATAGTAAAAGCTACGTAAAATGTAATGAATTATTTATTTCTGGAAATTTCCATTTGATATATTTGGACTCAATTGATTGTGGGTAACTAAAGCCCTGGGAAGCAAAAACACTGATGGGGGAATATACTCTTGCAAACTTGTTTTGCCTCTATTCGCTTGGCTCTGAATTCTCAAGAATTCCCATCGTGGGTTTTCATAAAGACAGCTACATCATGCTTCTAGTTTTGACATCTTAATAGAATTAAACCAAAATTAAACAAGCATTGAAATGGATCTTGCAAAAGACCTTAAAGTGGCATTTGGTAAATTACTCTGTTTCTTTGTGTTTGCAAACACGTTGTCTCACCTTGCATCAGGTAGGTTTATAATACCCGTGAACGCCACTTAATCGCTTATTTTTCTGGGGGTTGGACAAGTCTTTAAACTCTCCAGACTTCGTTCAAATATACTTCCTCTTTATTGTAATCCTGAAGCAGCTGTTTTGGCTGGTGTTTCCTGCTTTGGGTGGTCAGTGGACAGAGTCAACTTTGGTGAAAGAGGCGGGTTCATCTGACACCTCATTGTGGTCATTGATCGAGAAAAGTCCACCTCTTTCTCTTTTGGGGGGATACAAACGTGCATGCATGTGTGCGTGTGTGCTCATGTACAATGTTGGACTGTAATTTAAGAAGACATTGATTTTTAGTTGAATGGGTTAGGATTGTTTGCTATGTGGAGCCGAGACCGAGCATGTTAATTTTGGGGAAAAGGGAGGTGAGAAGATGTTGGTAATTTCCACATGATCCAAACAGGCCTTCTCCTAGCTCTGGGGTTCAGTAGGTTCCAGCTGAGCTGTGGAGAAACACTGATCTGGCATTCTCTGTATTTCAGCTCCCCACATCTGACAAGGACCTTGTGGCCCATTGAAGGGATGTGGCCAATACAAGACGGGGAGGGTGGGGGCTCTTGATGAGGGACAGCTTCAGGTTAGCACAGACTGTCTCTCATTCCCAGGGTGGACTCACTGGTGTTCTCTCCAGACTCCTGCTGTGTGAACCATAGGGTACACATCCAGCTAAGACAACCTGGCTAACAACCCGCCCCTCTCACCCCTGACTGTAAGAGCACTCAAAACCACTCTATCCCCAAAGGATGCCGATCCACCATCGCCCACCTACCGTCTCCAGCGACACCATCAAGACCTCCAATGCTGGCAACTTGCCAGCCTTTCTGCTTAACTTCCTTTGTGTTGTTAGTTTGGCCTCAGTGAGACCAGAATCAAGCTCATTAAGATCCCACAGGTGTTCAAAGCCTGGCATTATGTCTTTTTTTTTTTTTTCTGTATACACAGTCATTCGAGAGGGTACTTGTTTTGATTATGCAACAAAGGAAATGACCTATTTTTGTAGTTCTTGTTCAAACTTTTGAATAGAGAGAAAGGTTATTTTATTTTTAATCTATAAAATTAATAAATTAATATCTATCTATCAATCATCTATTTTAGTGCGTGACTGCCATGGCATGCTTGGAGGGGTCAGAGACAACTTGTGGGGGTTGGTTCTTCTAGCACGTGGGTCCTGTGGATTGAGCTCAGGTCGTCAGGCGTGGCAGTGAGCACCTCCACTCACTGAGCCACCAGTTTTGGATGAGTTTCTTGAGGTTTGTTTTACGGCTTAGCCGTGCTAAATCCTAGACAATGTTCTGTGGAAGCCTCAGGCCAGTAAGAGGCTCCCCCTTGCCCCCACCCCCGTTTGTGTCTGTGGTGTGTAAGTGCCTATGGAGGTCAGAAGCTGAGGTCAGATTTCTTCTTTGACCTTCTACCCTGAAGCAGGGTGTGTGCTTAACCCAGCACACCAGTTTAGCTAGTATAGCTAGATAGCTTGCCCTGGAGATGACTCTCCACAGATGGGCTGCCATGGCATGACATTTGTATGTATGCTGGGCATCCATATTTAATTCTTTACACTTGGCATTACCAACGCTTCCTCACCCAGGTATCTCCAGTCCTCCCATCCAGTTTTTACAAAACACCTTTTATTTCCATTTTATTTTATTTTATTTCTTCAGTGGAAGCAGAGAACACGAACATGAATTTAGAACACGAACATGTTAGGCTGGTGCCCTACCCCTGAATGGTTAAATAAACCATGGGCCTCACTAAGCTGACCACACTGCCTTGCACTGATGCTCTCCTGGCTCGCCTTCCTGAATAGCTGAGATTATAGGTCTGTGTCTCCAGGTTTGGCTTGCACACCTGTTTTTATATTTGCCTTTTCCCTTTGAAGAAAGAAAGAGGGAGGGAGGAGAGAGAGAGAGAGAGAGAGAGAGAGAGAGAGAGAGAGAGAGAACACCAGCCTTCTGAAAATCACACTGCGTTAGCCAGAATTAAATTTTTAAAACTGTTCTAATTTTTAGGAATTGCATCTTTTTGTGATAGTTGATACTAGTGTTCCATTTATGAACATGATATAAAATTTCTAGAAAAATTTTAATGTCGGCTTATGTTTATGACATTATCTACAGGGAAATATTTAAAGAGCACGTTGGGAAGACCTTAAGTCTAATAAACAGACTTAGCAAGGTTGCTGGTTACAAGACACAGATAACTCAGTTACATTTCTGCTTATTAATAGTGCGTATGTAGAAACTGAAATTAAAAACACAGTATCTTTTATTCTTGCTCTGGGAAAAAAATGAAATATTAGCAACGTACAGGATCTGTGTGCTGAAAATTATAAAATGCTCTTGAAAAATCAAGTAAGACTTGAAAAACGGCCGAGACGTAGCTGTGTTTATCCATGGGTAGTCGCGGTGTACTAAAGGTTTCTGTTTTCTCCAAAGTGATGTCTAGGTTTAAATGAAATTCCCGGGGATATCCCACCAAGGATTTTTGGTAAACATAAACAAACACATTCTGGGGCAAGGCAATGACGCTGAGGGTAAGAGCGCTTCTTGTACAAGCTTGAGGACCTGAACCTGGGTCCCCAGCCCCCTATGAGAAGCTGCCAGTGGCCCCTTGCCCCTGAACCTGCAGTGCCTGAGTGATGGATAATCTTGTCGACCTTGTTGGGTGGAGGAGTGTCCAGGCAGCTGTAAGGCATGCTTCTGAATGTGTCTGTGAGTGTTTCCAAGGGACTGAAAATGGGGAAAAGAATATGAAGTTGGGGAACAAAAATATAAAGAGACGTTCAAGATCATTATTGATCTGTCAAAATGGCTAAGTGGAAAACAGAGCCAATGCCTGGTGGTGTTGCAGGGGGGAGGGGGGTGGGACAAGATGGCTCAACAAGTAAAGGCACCGGCTGTGCAAGCCTGACTGCCCGGGTTGGGTCCCAGGAACCCATGGCAGAAGGAGATAACCAACTCCCAAAAGTTGTCCTCTGACCTCCACAGACACTCCGTGCCGTTTGTGCACCTGCGCTCGGGCACTGTCATACGCACACAAATAATACTAGTAATGAAATGTTAGTGGGAATATAGCCTGGCAGGTGTATGATGCTGACCTGGTACGGGCGGAAAGTACTGCTAGTGAGCAGAGCCCGTTGTCTGTGAAGCAGTTCAACAGTCTCGTGCAAAACCAGACCTGCAACCCAAGCAACCCCACTCTTGGGCATCTATGGTGGAGAGATGACACTTAGGTTCACAAGAAACCTACTCATGAATATTCATAGATGTTTCGGGTACCATCTCCAAACCATAATGAGCCTAGATGTCTTTGAGACAGTGACTGGCTAAACAGATTGTAATGAACTCACTCCGTGGACTGCTGTATACACACACACACACACACACACACACACACACACACACACCAGACTGCAAAGTTGAATGAATCTTTGGGAGCCTTGCGCAGCGTGAATAAGACTATGTGAGTGAGATTTTCATTATTGTAACAAATACCTGGCGTAACTCAGCGTACAGAGAGAAAAGGCTGCTTTTTAACTGACAACTTTGGGGATTTTGGTCTGTGATTGGTTGGCCCCTTTTCTTTGGGCCTCTGCAGGTGCTTTATTGTGGCAAACCAATAGGCTTACCTTACCATTGGGAATGAAACAGACCCCAGCTTCACAATGCTCTTCAAAGGCAGGTGAGTAATGACCTCACTGTGAGGCTGCCACCTCCTCCAGGATCAGTAATGAGGGGTTACTTAGAGGAGCATGAAAGCCCACACAGGCAAGGATGGTGAGTCATGAAAGCTGGAACCCAGGAGCATACTGTGTGACTCGTGGGAGGCTTAGGTCAAGTAATTCAGTCCAAGCGGCTTGGCTGCTTTGAGTCCTCAGAAGCCCTCACTGGTTAGATAACCCTGGGAGAAGGACAGGCCCTGTGCATTTGGTTAGTTTCAAGGCCTTTCTGAGATATATGAGCTGTTTACTTTGTAAGTCTCAAAAGAGCCTCTTTCAAGGTGAAATGTCTCAGTTTGCAGGAAATGGGTTCTAGCTATACAAGCAGGAGACTGTAAATAGCCCTGGGAAAACCAATTAGGAACATGTCAGTGTTAAATCTGATTTGCAATATTATGGGATAGTCTGCAAAATGTGACCAAATTTTCTTGGGGCATTGTGTTTTTGAGACAGGGTCTTGTGACGCCTAGGATGGCCTTAAACTCACTATGCAGATGAGGATGACTTTGAATTCATCTTCCTGCCTCTGTCTCCTGAATGCTGAGATTATAGATGTGCATTTGACTCTTGGTATTATTTCTTCCGCTTGCTTCCCCCCCCCCCCTTCACTTTCTTTACTTTGTATGGCAGGAGGCAACAATGTATGCATGGAGGTCAGAAGGCAGTCTGAGGGAGCTGGTTTTCTCTTTCCACCCTGTCAGCTCTGCAGATGGAGCTCAGATCATTGGGTTGGGCAGCAAGCACCCTTGCCCACTGCGCCACCTTGCTGCCCACCCTCTTCCTCTTGTCAGAATTTCACTATGAAGTTCAGGATGGCCTTGAACTTGTAATGCTTTTGCCTCAGTCTACTTGACTACTAGGAATAGAGAAGATTCCACTACGACGGCCTTCTTAAGGTGGTGATGTGAGCGGGGCAGTGGTGGCACATGCCTTTAATTCCAGCATTTGGGAAGCAGAGGCAGGCAGACCTCTTTGAGTTTGAGGCCAGCTTGGTCTACAGAGCAAGTTCTAGGATAGCCAAGGCTGAGAAACCCTGTCTTGAAAAACAAACAAAACAAAGATGGCGGTGATGTACATGGAGAGTAGACATCAGGATTGTCTTCTTCAGTGGTTCTCTAACTTAATTTTTGACACAAGATCTCTCACCAAGTTGGCTGGACTCAGACCTTCCTCTCTGTGCCTTAGAGGTGCACGCTGCTGCACCCATCTTTTTTTTTGAAACATAAGTGTGGGGATCCAAGCTCAGGCCCCTGTGCTTGTACAGCAGCGTCTTTACGGACTGAGCCATCTCTCACTCCTCTCGGGTGTTATTTCTTATAACTGCGTGGGAATCTATAATTATGTCAATAAAAATTCAGTAAATAAAATTTTGATTTAGATGGGAAAAGATTAGTGGTAAATGTATTTGCATATGATGCATACATCATTTATATTTACAACAGGACTTCTGAAGAGAGTTTGGCTGATGTTTTGCCAGCATCCTGAGTGAAATGATTAACTGGACTGTCCCACCACACACAGGGCACAGAAGAAATACGGGATAATGCTGTTAAAAGCTGGCACTTAGGGGCTGGCCTTTGCTAGAGCATTTGCCTAGCTTATTTGGGGCCCAGAGTTTGATCCTCAGATACACGTACACACACATACACGCATATGCACGCACACACATGCATGCACACAAGCAGGAATGCACCACCACTACCAAGAATAAGAACTCTAAAAGAAGACAGGGGAAGCCTGATGCATTGGTCTTTGTCCAGAGTTCGTGTGTCTCCCTGAGACAGAAATAGTCTGGCAGGCGACAGGTCTGTGAACCTACTGGGCATCTGCCTGTGGGGAGCTCTCTGTGGCAGGAGAATCAAGCAGTTGGTCAGCCAATCTGGCTGCTCCAGATTCTGCCTGCTGGCATGACACTAATAGGGAGCGAGCCAAATTTCCAGGTCCCAGACCTTATTCCAAGCCTGACCTCATTTCACTCCAATCCCAAAGTGATTTGCTCTTCCATAATTCCCAGAAAACTGGATATTTCCATCCATCGAGGGGTTACACAAGGACAGTTTCTCTCTCTCTGTGTGCGTGTATCTGTCTCTCTGTCTCTGTCACTCTCTCTCTGTATGTGTGTATAAATGATCGAATGATCTCAACTAACAGACATTGGTGGCGTAGCATGTTGGCCCTTAAGAAGAGCTGTGCACAGCATCTTTGGAGAGTGCGCTGGGCTGGCAGCGGATTCTGCCTTTCAAATCCAGCAGAGCCCGAGGAAGGCATCTAGAGCAGAGGGCTCGGCCGGAGACACCTGTCCCTCAGTCGGCGTGCTTCGTGGGCATGTGTGCCCAGAAGATAGTAGAGGTTCAGTAGCCCTCATCCAGAATGCCTAGGGATCAGGGTACCTTGGAGTTCAAATTTTACAATTATTTTCATATGCATACGGAGCTGTCTTATACGTGGTTCTAAATTACATGGGATGTAGAAAAAGACAAGATCTCCTGAGTAAATTGGGAGCATGAGGACCATGGGAAAGGATAGAAAGGGAGAGGGGAAGAAGGGAGGGGAGTGGAGAAAAATATATAATTCAATAAAAAATAATAAAAATAATAAAAAAATTAATTAAAAAAGAAGAGACCACAAATCTGAGTGAGAACAGGAAGGGGTATATGGTAAAGTTTTGTGGAAGAAAATGGGAGGGAGAAATATAATTCAATTAAAAAAAATAAAGAGCTGTCTTAGGAATAGAACCTATATCTAAATGTATATACCTTACAAACACAGCCAAAGAGTAATTTTATACAGCATTGTAAATGGTTTTGTGTGTGTGTGTGCATAAAGTTTTGTGGTATTGAATTTTTTGACTGTCATGTTGGTTCTCAAAAGAGCCCCCAACTTCTTGGGTTTTGGATCCTTGGGTTAGGATTGTTCAGCCTGTCTTACAGGCCTGTCCTGCTCCTCAGGGTAAAAGGTCCAAGTCATTCTGATCTTACCTGATCTTACTGGTAGTTTTTCTCAACTTGCCTGGAAAAACCCTAAACAAAGACTTCCCTCTCTGGAGGGATGGAAAGATAGTCAAAGGACCAGAACCACAGTAAAAGGTCAGTGCTCTCTCTGGCTCTGGCATTGGGGTTGCACTCACAAACCCATAGCGGGTGGCAGAAAACTGAGCCAATAAACAGTCAGCCATGGATGGGGGAGAGACACATGGGTTCAGCCCACCCTCCACCCTCCACCCCTGCCCCGAGGGTAATGGCAGCAGAAGACAGATAGAGGAAAGGAATTATTGTCTTCTGTGAAGCAGCTGCTGCTGCTGAGTTTGCTCACAATCCATTGCTGACTTATATCCGGTCCGGTATGAACAGCAAGTCCATGTAAACCCAGGGAGTTACAAAGAAAAAAATGATGTAAAAGTGGAATAGGGCCTGGGGAGGGGGAAGGGGATGGTTGGCAGGGTTGGGGGACGACAATGGAAGGCAGGGTGGAGCAACGCGTGTGATTGGAATTCATCCTATACACGTATGAAATTGCCAGAGAATGGGGCTGGAGAAACGGCTCAGTGGTTAAGAGCACTGCCTGTTCTTCCTAAAGGTCCTGAGTTCAATTCCCAGCAACCACATGGTGGCTCACAACCATCTGTAATGAGCATACATATGCAGACATACACACAGGCAGAATATTGTATATATAATAAATAAATATTAAAAAAAAGAAATTGCCAGAGAATAAAGTGAGATGATGGGGACCCCGATGACGAAGCTAGGACAGGCAGAGGCTCTCAGCCTGAGGCATGCAGTCTGCCCGGCTGTGGGAAGATGCTCCCGGGATCTCTCACCGGGTATCACTTCCTTCTTTCCCGTTCCCGCCTTGACTGCCAGCGTTGACCTTGGATAAGAGCTCTGGCCCCGATCCCAGAAGCCTGACTGCTTCCTTCCCCACAACACCCAAGCATCTGCTGATGCAAAGGATTGCAAAATTGGGGACATTTAAAGGACTTGCCAATATTGAAAGAAAATAAGAACCTTAAGTGCCCTAGACATGGGATGACTGGGGTGGCAGCTGCTTGCGGAGCCGTAACAGTCTAAATGTGGAGAGGAAACTGATCAAGACTGCGGGGAGGCTGCCACGTGTGCAGAGCAGGTCGCATTTGGCCCACCTCATTCCAGGCATCCCTAGCTCCCTGCATGCAGATGGGCTTGGGTTCTCGATAGAAAAGGAATCTTCCTTTCATTGAGTCAGGGGAGCCCAGAAGGATGCTGCACGGCCTTCTAGACCTGGCGAAGAACTGAGACAATGGAATTTTAGAAATGCCATGAACATAGGAATCCATAGGGAACTTTTAGGAAATGTGAGTCTGAGAGCCGGTTGCTGAGATTATGTATCAGTTGGAAAAGAAAGTTGGGGGGGTGGGGGTAATGGTTGAAGCAATAAGCACTTGCCTTGCAAACATGAAGACTAGAATCCCAGAATCCATGCAGAAATGCCAGGTGTGGGACGTGCATTTGCAGTCTCAGGGCTGGCAAGGTGGGTACATCAGATGCCTGGAGATCATGGACAATTAGCCTCACTAGGGGCCTTCTGAACTGTAAAAGTTCTCAAATGAGATGGTTGGCCTTCTTGAGGCTGACAGATGAAGTTGTCTTGTGACCTACACCACACCAAGGTGAACAGAGTTCTTACCACACAAGCATGAGGACCTGAGTTCAGATCCCCAGCAACCTCAGAAAAGCCAGGCATGGCTACATGCGCCGGTCACTCTGGCAGTGGCAGTGGCGGCCATAGTGGTGAGGGCATGGCTGCATGTGCCTGTTATTCTGGTGACGATGGCAGTAGTGGTGGTGATGGCGGTATGTGCAGGCAGGTACACTTCAGGTCCAGTGAGAAGCCCTGTCTCAACATGTAAGGTGTACAGTTATAGGAGGAAGGCACCCATTGCCTATCTGTGGCCTCTACACGCTTATTGCACACATACACATGTATAGTCTCCACCCCCAACACACGCAAAGAGATAGAGATACAGAGATTTTCCAAATGTTTCCAAGGGACCCTGGGAAAACCCCGCCCCGAGTGACCAGGGTTTACAGTTAGAAGATAATAGGGAGGCCTAGAGCCCATCCTGGTCTGTCCTGGTCTCTGACTACAGGCCACACCCATCAGGCCTCTTGTTCCATCCAGGTCCTGTGGAAAAGAGAGGTACATACTTTTTGAGATCCCATTTATCATTCCCACCACTAGGGCCTCCCACAGAAGCAGCTCCAGCCGCTCTCTGCCCCTCCTCTTACAGATTTCATATGGATGATTGTTAGGAGAAAAATGTGGGATTAGATGGATTTGTCCATACCTGGTTAAGATGAAGCCACCTCCTGGAATGAGGGCTCCCTTACATCCACCCTGTACTTGATTGCCTTTGACTACTTAGGGATGAGGTGCCCTGGCGGTGGTATGTGCATGAGACAAGCTGCAGGTATTTTAGGAATCTTCTGCTTCAGAGGGCAGCGGGGCCAGTATCTTCAATGTCGTGGGTAGAGAGACCTGTGTTGCCTGCTCCTGCCCTTGGTCTGTAAGCCAGAATTGCTCCCTGTATTTCCTTTACAAGCCAGCCTTGACCCACAGCTTGGGTCAAGCTTCCCCTTCCCCTCACAGCAGATTCCTCATTTGACCTTGTTTTTCTGATTGGGAACTTTTGACTGTACAAATCCCTTTGGATGATTCCAGAAAGCCTTTCTCAGTCTCTTGGATGCTAGCTCTGCCTAATGGGTTCTGTGTAGTGTGAGTCACTTTCTGAGCTCCAAGGTCGCCTCTTGGTGTCCCACGTCCTTCCAGCATCATTAGGGTTGGGGAGGGGGAGGAGGAGAGCCAACGGAAGGACTGGTACAAGGCCATCAGACCAGGGTTATTTTATCTTACAAGGGGTATCAGTGGGAAGTTACCCAACAACAGCGACGGGGAGAACAAGGGCTTGGGAAAGAAAAGGGCCTACCTTCTCAGATGGTGAGTCATGAGTTTGAGGGGACCTTGTTGTCACTGACCTCTGACCAGGATTCCCCTTCTCTCCCCATCCATGGAGCCAGCAGAGCCCTAGGGATGATGGCAGACATGTTTTGTCTTCTGTGGCATGATTGTCTCTAAGCTTTCCAGTGATGCACTGGCCTCAGAGAGGAGCACCGAGAGAGGAGGAGCACTGAGAGAGGAGCATTGAGAGAGGAGGAGCACCGAGAAAGGAGGAGTACTGAGAGAGGAGGAGCACCCAGAAAGAGGAGGAGCACTGAGAGAGAAGGACCACCGAGAGAGGAGGAGCACTCAGAAAGAGGAGGAGCTCCGAGAGATGAGGAACACTGAGAGAGATTGCAGGAGCTGCTGCAATGAGTCAGGATCTGTTCTTGGAGAGGAGGTTGTTCATGAAGAAGAGGCATCTGGGAGCAGAGTAAAAATAGGACCTCTAGGTAGGAAGAAAGAAATTGGTTTGCTTAGTTCTCTGTCATCCAGTTACTAAATAGGCTTTGTGTGTGGCAAAGCCCTGTGGGAACTATGAGAAAGGACAAGAGGTGTGTCTTTGGGGAGCATTTACCCCGCCTCATCCTTTCTCTCACAGCCATACCAAGCAGTACAAGGACATAGTCCAGAGCAGACAAGAATTTGGGAAAGGCCGGGATGATGTCCACAGACAGGGCTGTGGGATGGTGGACCCTAGGAGGCTTCTGATGGGTGACTCCTGTCAGAGGCAGGGTAAGGAAGGATAACCTGGGTAAGAGGCAGTTCTGGGAGCAGAAGATTTCCTACCAGAGCCAGAGATGGGGGTGAGCAGGGCTTGCATGATAGGTGAGAGGTCGTGACGAATATCCACTTGAGCATGGCACCACGCTGGGAGGGTGGGAAAGACAGAAGGTGTCTGGATGCTTTGCTGAGCGGCCAAACCTTTGATGTTGAGCCAGCGTGGCTCCTACCTCCTGCTCTTCAGACAGTAGCCGTTGCCTAGAAGCCAGGATGCTGTCCTCTCCTGACCAGCACTGGCCTCAGGCTCCTCCTTATCGCTGTGCTAGGGTAGACACTGACAGTTCAAGATAGAAAACCAGTTTGCCAGCCTTGAGGTGTGCTGAGAGAGGAGTGTTGGGTTTCCCAGGAAGCTTCCCGTGTAGCCGAGAGCTACAAAAGAGGACCTCCTGTGTCCCCAGAACATCCCACAGACCCCACCAACTAGGGCAGCAAACCACCCAAAGCTCAGTCATTTAACATTTGTAATAAAGTTGACATTTCTAGATAAAAATATGCTTGGAACAGGTTTGCATTAGCACCATGCCCTCAGCTCTCTTTGCAGTATGCTGAATGTCTGAGGGTTTCTATTGCCGTGAAGAGAACCATGACGATGGCAACACTTAGAAAGGACAACGTTTAATTTGGGTGGCTTACTTATGAGTCCATTATTATCATGATGGTTCATGGTGGTGTGCAGGCTGACATGGTGCTGAAGAAAAAGCAGCTCCATGTTGATAATGCAGGCAACAGGAAGTAGACCGAACACTCCGAGTAGCTTGAGCAAAGCTCAAAGCCCACCCCGACAGGGACACACTTCCTCCAACAAGGTCACGCCTCCTAATAGTGCCACTCCCTTTGGGGGGACCATTTCCTTTCAACCACCCACTAAGTAAACAGTTTTCTAAAATAAAAGTTTTACAGACATATATTTATATTTGAAAAGGAATATTTTAATAAAAATTAAAGTGCTGTGCTTGATTTCTTACATACAACTCTAAAAGCTACCCTAGTTTTAAATGGATCAAAAAATATGAACAGAAGTTTTTTTTTTTTTAAAGTCATTAGTGTGAGATTTCTCCATGTTCTTTATGTAGGCATTTTGTGCTATGAACTTTCCTCTTAACGCTGCTTTCATTGCGTCCCATAGGTTTGGATATGTTGTGCTTTCATTTTCATTGAATTCTAGGAAGTCTTTAATTTCTTTATTTCTTCCTTGACCCAGTGATGATTCATTTGAGCGTGGTTCAATTTCCATGAGTTTGTAGACTTTCTGCAATTAGTGGTGTTGTTGAAATCTAACCAGAGTTTCTTTTTAATAAGCAGACCAAATAACAGAGATTGAAATCCTAGATAACAAAAATCCAAAATATTCTAAATGCCAAAACCCAACAATAACAAACACCAGAAAGTCCAGGGATGTGTCAGGCTTTCATAGCCACGGCATCTGTGTATGGGAGGTGATGAGACACAGTAGCTTATGCTGTGGTAGAGTATGCTCTGTGCTCAAGATCCCGTGGACCAGCCTCTGCTGATGCTGGTACCAAAACAGAAGGCAAGAGCTGAACGTGAAGGCCCACGAGCCCAGGGAACACATCTGGAATCTCTTTCTTCAGTTTTAAAGCCTTTAGCCGAATCTCTAAAACACTGGTGGGTGTTTAAAAAAATGACTTGGTTTAAAAAAAAAAAAAAAAGAAAGAAAGAAACAGAGAGCACTTCCTGCCCAGCCCTAGTAGCTGCCCTCCACACAGGAGCGCTCGGTGTCCTAACTTTAGAATCATGCTTTGTTTTCGTTATGTTCTCAACATCCGTGTTTGTATTTCTCAGCAACTGATTGTTTAGACTTACCCACTTCGAGTTTTATGTGAATGGAATAATTAATGTTTTATTGTGCAATGATTTGTTTCCTGTTCCAAACCAGCTGGTGAGAGTCACCCAGTGAATGCTCACTGTCGTCTGGTGTCTGAAGGTGGGTCTGTTTTGTGTCCACCCATCTTACTGCCAGTGGGCATCTGGGTCGTTCCTGGCGTGGGTTGTCTTGAACACTGGTTGGGTAGCCTCATCCATATCTCAGTGCCATGCTTGAGCATGCCTCTCGACTGTAGAGTGTAGCGGTTTAATTGCTGGCTCTTAGGGTGTCTTAGGTTTTACGAGTTAGTACTAGTGTTTTCCAGGGTCGGCACCAGCAGTGTGCGAGACTGCTTGGCTTTCATCCTGGCCGAGTCTTGTAAGACTTCAAGGTCAGGGTATCTGAGAGTAACTTCAGCTCACGTTTCCTTTGTTACCAGTAGAGTGGGTGACTTTGCGTGTATCTGCAGGCCATTCAAGTCTGCCTTTGTGTGAAATGTCTCTTCAAATCGTTTACAGGATCTCAATTGGGTGGTTAATTTAAATCTTATTTATTAATATATTTTTTAAAATACGTGTTATTAATGTTATTCCTTTGTTTTTAGTATGTGTTTAAATTATCTTCCCCAAGGGGCCAGGAGAGGTGGCTCAGCTGGGAAAGGGCATGAGGTACAGGTATGGGGACCTGAGTTCAGATGCCTATCACGCAGGTTAAAAAAAAGAGCTACTAGGTATGCTTGCAACCAGTCTGTAACACTTGTGCTGGAGGTTGGAGAAGGAGATGGGGAAAACCCAGACAGACCTGCCAATGGGTGTGCGCTCGGTTCAGTGAAAGACCTCGTATCAGACAATAAGTTGGCACACGATGGAGGAAGACGGCTGACATCAACCCCTGGTCTCCACATGACTTCGTGTGCGCACACACACACACACACACACACACACACACACACTACACATGTGCACAGTCTCCTTCAGGCCTAAGTTCTGTCCTTCCTGTTTTCCATGTACCTTGTCTCTTCATCACCCCCTCCTTACAATTTATGGAAGATGCTTTATCAACATTTCCCCATGATAGTTTGTTCTTTGGAGGTTTCTTATTAGAAATCTTCCCATAACCCCAAGCTTGGTGATTGATCCTCCGTGTTAACTACCCTTCACAGACTTCCAAATTTGTGATTGTTTTTATGTCACGAGCTGTTGTTTGCTTATTTGTACTGTGTGTTTCCCCCTCTTGTAGCTAGCTGGCTGGCTCACCACTATCGGCTGTAGAGCCCTTTCTTTCCCCCACTGACCTGCAGGCAGCCCTGTTTCAGGCTGATACCACGTGTAGTGTATATATAGATCTGTTTCTAGGTCGATATTCCGTTCTGCGGCTCACTTGTCCATTCTTTCGCCAGCACCACCTGACCTAATTCATGCGACTTCAGCCTTGGGAAGTGATGTGCTCTGTAACATTTAACCAGTATGTTTTGGCCCCAGAGAAGGTGTAACAGTATGGGTAAGGATGCGTAATGGTCTGTTGGACTAGGTTTCTTTTATACTCTGTTAGAAAAACAAATTTCTAGTTTGTTTTGCTCAAACTATTCCAGTATTGGCCACCAGGAGTCCTTCCCTGTTAACCCTTGTGTCCTTGTGTCCTTGTGCTTTACTGCTAGCACCGTAGCAAGTAGGCTTGTCTTACACGTGCTTTTCTCCGAGAACCTCTGGTTTCTTTCATTAGAAAATGGTATTAAAGCCCACAGTCTGGTTGTCAGGTGTGCTCAGTGCTGGGGGGGGGGGTGTCCTTGGTTTTCAGCGCTTCCAATGAACAGAGCTAGAAAACACATCAATACCTGCTAACTGAGGTATCTCACCTCTGAGATAAAGAACTCTTTGTTGATGCCTCTGACCCTGGTTTAGAACACAGGCTTCCTTCTAGCCTTGGATGTCTCTGGAAAGAATGTTTCAAAACGGTTGTCTTATTGAGCAGAATCTATTCCTTTTGTTTCTAAAGATTTTCTTAGAATATAAAGTTACTTTGTTTTTCTCTCTCTCTCTGCCCAGGAGTTTCAGAATTTATAATGCAACTTTTCTTAGGAGCTAAAAAATCCCCAACGTTATTTTTTTTTAAAAAAAAAAAAGATTTATTTTATGTGTGTAGGTGTTTTACTTGTGTATATATGTGTGCAGCATATGTGTGCCTTATGCCCGTGGAGGTCAGAAGAGGGTATAGGATTCCCTGAAATTAAAGTTAATGATGGCTGTGAGCCACCATATGGGTCCTGGGAACCGAACCTAGGTACTTTTGCAAGAACAATAAGTGTTCTTAGTCACTGAGCTGTCTCTCCTTGATAAATTCTTGATGGCACATATTGTTTTACTTGTATTGCTCTTGTCTACTGTTCATCTGGTCAGTAAGCTAACAGCAAGTTATTGATGTGTGTGTCTGTCTGTGTGTGTGTGTGTGTGTGTGTGTGTGTGTGTGCAGATATTTCCGTCTTCCTGCCCATCTGGGTCTCTCACTGAATCCAGAACTCATCACATTGGCAGTATTGGCTGGCTAGCAAATCCTAGTAATGTGCTTGTCTCTTCGTGTCCACCCTCTAGAGTTGGGGTTTCCAGTGCAACCCCACTGTGCTTTTATAGAAGCAATGGGGGTATGAACCCGAGTGCTCATACACAGCAGGCACGAGCACTATAGACACTGAGCCGTCTTCCCAGCCCTCGAAAGCAAACGCATCGCCCTCACCTCCAACCTGCACTGGCTGCTGACTGTACACTAGATATGATTATCCGTGGGTGCGCTAACCTTCAGCATCCTACGTACGCAAGAGGCTCCGTGGGATGAGATGAAACACAGCCCAGAGAAGGAGCTTGTCCTGAAGGAGTATGCCCTGAGCTGGCATACATAATATATGACATGGCTTTAACCCCATCTCCTGTCCCAGAGTCTGTGTCCCTGACCCTGATATGTTATGTCACATATCCTAAGATGTGACATGACAAACCAGATCCGGGATGGGGAATGATCTCCAAGGTACTGAGAGGGAGCACTGGTTTGGAAAACTCGGGATTCTAGAACTCACAGTTCTTCCTGGTGGTTCTTCAGCCTCTTCAGGACCAGTCTGAAATGGTTTGAACAGGGGTCTTCAGAGGCAAAGGAAGGACCAAGTCCTATAAGAGAACGCATGTTTTCTCTACAGTCCTCATTCTATTCCAAATTCTAATATCCTTCATGAGAAACAACCCATTTAAGTCTGCAGCCAAGAACCTGACACTGCCTGCTTGAATTCGACACCAGGGATTTGGCCCCAGGTGAATAGCTGTTCCTGCCAACATTGTTAAAGAGGCCAGACCTCATGGGAACACAAGCTCTTCCCAGGGTGCCTATGTCAAGTGCTGTAGCCGAAAGGGTTTACTTGGATCACTGTAGCAGGTCATTGTCCAATTAGATGCTTACCCCGAAGGTGGCAATTATTCTCCCTTTCTCAAAAGAAGGCGATTTGGTTTTAGTTCCTCCCTCAAGTAAATGGATCTGAGCATCCATAAGAGCTGAGGATTTTGCTGCTCTCAGCGTTGTCAGAATGGCTGTGTCTCTGTGTCAAACGGACTTTTCTGGTTTTGGGACAGCATACACACCGATAAGAATATAACAGACTCTGATTATTCATCTCAGTGGGGAAGTATGAGAATCCGCTTTAGCGCCAATGCAGTCTCTGCAGACCCCCCCCACTCCTCGCACACCCTTCCTCCGCTTGATCTGATGGAATGTTGTGAATGTTTCCTGGTGCTTTTGGCTGGAACACCTTAAACGTGGGATGGTTTTGATGAAAATAGCCCCACTAGGCATTTAACAGCCGTCTCCTGTTCGCCGTCGCTGTGTTATTGGGGGCAGCCTGGCTCCTCTTTTTATTTTACATTTATTCATCTTGTGCGCATGTGAATATATGTGTACACACATGTCCGTAAATACCCCAGCATGCATGTGGAGATGCCTGTTTTCTCCTTCTACTATGTGGGTCCCAGGGATTGAACTCAAGGTGTTCAGCTTGGTGGCAGGCAGGTTAACCTGCTGGCACATCTCTGGGTCCTTGATTGGTCCTTTAAGCTTAATATTGGAAAAAAATGGTTGAGAAAATAAAAATATATATATAGCACCTAGTGCTTAAATGAGATGCTAAAGGCTATATAGTCTAAGAGTGTAGCAGAAGATAAAATGCTTAGTTCTTGCGAATACGGAGGTTAAGAAACCTAATGGACCTGCTGGAAACCTCTAGACCAGTTTGAAGCAGAGTTCTTGCCTGTTGCTCATTCCTTTTACTCTGCCACAGAACGGTGTCTGGGTTTGGGCTGTTCTGTTACAGCTTTCACGTGTTCGTCTCGATACCCGTTTCCAAACTCTTGGTTTCATAGCGTCACGTTGTAAATAGTCTAAAACGCATCAGAGCCCACCCCCTTCCAGGATTACTCTCCAGCTTTCAAATACATAAGAAGTTGCTGGGAAGCACGCTTCTGGGCTGAGTTCTGAGGCTCTCCCAGAAGACACCGCGCTCTTGATGTCTAAGAAGGTCAAAAATACTCGATGGTGTGGGTAATGGAGCTTGAAGGGCTCGTGGCTGTCTGGAGAGGGCCCTGAGTTCTCCTCCCACGTCCTTAGCATGAAGACACTTGGCTCTGTGACTTAAGGTGCTCACTTCTCTGAGCAAACGATGACTTTTCTACGCCCGCTCCAAAGCGCCCGCCCAAGCACGCCTCGGAAGACGCAGTCGGCTCTCTCGCTCTCTCTCTGTGGACTGTTTTTCCTGCCGCGGCTTTGCAGCCGGCAGCGCTTACACATCGCGCTCTCTCTTTACACTCGCATGCTGCCTGCTCCGAAGAGTTCCATCAGGTCCATCTGCGGGATGAGCAAACAATGTAATGTCCGTTCTCAGGGGATTTTTTTTTTCAGTGTTAGAAGGATTAGGAAAGCCAAGATTATTTCCTGATAGCTATTAGAATAGGCAATCTATTCTTGTACCTACATATAAATAATAACCCGTGAGAAAATAAGAGTAGAAACTGTACTCGTCATTGTCATAATACTTAAAGTACCTACTATCACTCCTTTATGTATATGTAATATTTTAAATTTTGAATTTTTTTTGAGATAGGGTTTCTCTGTAGCTTTGGAGCCTGTCCTAGAACTAGCTCTTGTAGACCAGGCTGGCCTCAAACTCACAGAAATCCACCTGCCTCTGCCTCCCAATTGCTGGGATTAAAGGCGTGTGCCACCACCGCCCGACAAATTTTGAAAATTTAAAACTTAGGAATGAATTCATGCAAGAAACGAGCAAGCCGCAACAGATAAAACTTTACACCACCACTGCAGGACATATAAGAAGACTTCCATGAAGATAATGTCTACTTTTGTCCTTGGGTAGGAGGACTCAGTCTTGTAAAGATGTCGGTTTGCTCCAAGTGAAACCATGAATCCACCAAAGTATCAGATCAGTTACCTACAGAAGAGCCACTTTGGAGGATGGTCCAAAAACTCATCTAGAAGCAGCAGACAGATAAAGAGTTCTGTTTGGGTATCTGGGATAGAAGTCACCAAATCCCAGCAGACACTGAGGTGTACTAAACACAGGGGCAGAGCCATGGGGTAGCACAGAAAAGACTAGTGACCAGCAGAGAGCCAGGGGCCCAGATGAAATATGCAAGGAAAGCTGATTTACTCACACAGCTGATACTGAAAAATGGTGCAGAAAAGGAGTCATTCAATAAATACTGTTGGTACCTAGCAAGCTGTGGGAAATGAAAAAAGATAAAAGAAAGTAGAACAAATATTTCAATATTAAATAACAAACCATACAAGTTGAAATGGGGCTGGAGAAATGGCTCAGTGGTTCAAAGCACTGATTGCTCTTCCACAAGACAGAAGGCTTGTTTCCTTAATATTTGACAGAAGGCTAAGTTTCCTAATATGTGAAGAACATTTACCAATCAATAATAAGAAAAAAAAGACAACACCAGTAACCAACTAGGAAGGGAAGATGTATAAGAATATCGCAGGAAAAAAAAGTCTTGGCTTATGAAAAGTTACTTGCCACCCATGAATAAAATAATTGCTCAGAATTAGTGTAAGGTTTCTTAAAGAAAACCATACAAAATGTGACTTTTGATTTGTGGGGCCATTTACTGAAATGAATGTTCTTAGCGGATGGCTAACCCACTGCTGTGTCACCTACTTGCCAGTCCCCTACTGGTCAGGACGAGGAGCCTTCCTGGCCTTTGAATTCTATCTTCTGAAAATTCTGCAAGAAGGTGGCATCGTGTTGTCGCAGTTGCTGAGACAGCCTCATGGGTGTTTATTCGAGAGACGCTGATGTAACGGTGCAAGCATTTCGTAGCACAGGGCACTGCACTGTAAGGTCTGGTGGAATGAACGAGTGCAGGGCTAAGGCTTCAGGGATAAGCAAGCGGTTACCCTTGCTCCTTGAGCAAAGCTTGATGCCTGGGCCTGCTCACCTGCTCATCTGGGTACTTGAACTTTGCTGCCAGCAAGCACTTCTGTCCTAAAACCTGTAGCTGGAATGCTGCTCTTCCTAAAGGCTCCGTTCACTCAGTCCCCACAGACTCCTCAGAAACAGGATGCATTGTCCTGGCTGAGACCCACTGAACAGACCCCTCCTCACTGACCCCCTGGTGTTGGGGGAGGAGGCCCCTGGGTACTTGAATATTCCTGAAACTGAAGTGAGTCAGTTGCCACGTTACTGGGTAACACCCTTGCACAACCAAACAAAGACCCCCTAATGGGCAGCGCGGGGAGGGGGGGGGGCGGTTGAAATTCTAGAGCGGTGAGAACACCGTGTTCCTGATCTCTGTCCCCTGCAGAGAAGCCTCCCAGAACAGGTGACCAACTCAGGGCTTTCTGCCTGAGTCCAAGGACACAGAACTGGCTGCTGTCCAGAACTTGATAACACCCGGGCTGGTAAGTCCAGAGCTGGGCCCTCAAGGAGCCTCCCTTTTGGTATTACCTTCACCCCAGAAACCTCTTCCCAGTCCACTTGGAAGGGCGGGCGGATTTGTACCTTCCTGAGTTTCTAGGTGGCCTCAGCAATGACCACACTTCCTGTTAGGTCCACATGGCCCCTCCTGACTTTCTCCTCTTACTGGGGATGGAAGTTGAAGGGATTTGCTGTCTGGCATTAAGAGCTGTTCACTGACCACATCTGAAATATCACCTGCAGTGAGCGTACCCGTGCTAGAACAAAACCATGATTCTGGCTGGCTGGTGTGCCACTACAGCCAAAATCACCCGAGAATTTCTTAAAAGGCAAAGCGATTTTGTTTCCTTTTAAAATAATCTCTTATAGCTCTGATTTCTACGTTCCCTAGGCGTTTTCGTTTATTTGCTTTGGGTCTTCTGTTGTTGTTTGTTTGAGACTGGGACTGGCTTAGCTGAGGCTGGACCCTTCCATTCAAATTCAAACTTTCTGGCTTTGTTTTGTTTTTAAATCTTTCCCCCAGGCATGACGGTACACACTGGTAATGGCAGAAGGAGGTGTCAGGCAGAAAGACTGACATTAATTAAAAGCCAGCCTAGTCTGGCCTACGTATTCAGTTCCAGGCTTGCCTGGGCTACATATCCGGAGCCTTATCTCAGTAACTAAAGGGGGAAAATAAGTGTCATTAATCTTTCTAGTTTAAGCATTTCAGGCTCCCACTTAAAGTCTCATGAGAAGATACTCTGGTTATAGTTACTCTGAGGAATACTCCTCTCGTCCAGATCTGGTCACTCAGGGACAAGAAAGAATCATGCCAGAACCTTTGCCGTCCGAAATGGGCTGGGTCCTGCCACACCCTTACCCACTGTTGGGGAAGAATTGAGAGCTGAGTGGAGGTGGATCCTTGTTCTCCCCAGCTCAGGAGCTCACTGTGCTCGGCGGTGGATATGACAGACTCCTGATATATTCTGATGACGAGTGACAGGAGAGTCCGTCCTAGAATTCAGGTCTGATAGCTAGGTAGTTACCAAATAAAGAGGCGAGGATTGAGGAATGTTGGAAGCCAGCTGTTCCAGATGTGTCATTCTGGATCCACAGCCTCCCCAGCCTCTGCATTTTCTCCTTCTCCAGCCCTGCCTCCTTCCCACAGGTCCGTGAAGCATGGAACCTGGTCCTTAGTCTGAAGTCCAGACTTCATCCTCCAGCTGGCTCGCCCCAGCTGTTTTTTTGTTTTTGTTTTTGTTTTTCGAGACAGGGTTTCTCTGCAGCTTTAGAGCCTGACCTGGAGCTAGCTCTTGTAGACCAGGCTGGTCTCGAACTCAGAGATCCGCCTGCCTCTGCCTCCCGAGTGCTGGGATTAAAGGCGTGCGCCACCACCGCCCGGCACGCCCCAGCTGTTTTAAAAGCTGTGGACTTAAATAGTCTCACCAGAACCCCTTGGGAATGCCGACATTGAAGGGACATACAGAATATGATCTACTTGGAAAGAGGATGAAGGAGGGGATCCTATCGATACTTTCCGGCTTGTAACTTCTCGGTGATTCTGTATGTAGCATGGACTAGAAATTCTAAAGGTAGCGTTGCCATCAAAGTCAACTGCCTGTTTGTAACTTGACTGTGTCGAGCTAGCTTCAGTTTAGCTGCTTCAATGCCCATCACAATGGCCAACATATAGCAGATACTCAGTATTTGTTGAAGAGTTGTCGAAACACTAGACATCAGGGCTGGGTGACTCAGCGGTTAATAGCACTTGCTGCTCTTTTGGAGGACCCAGGTTCATTTCCCAGTACTCACATGGCAGCTCACAACCATCTTTCATTCCAGTTCCAGGGGATACATAGATCTCTTCTGGCCCTTTGGGCACCAGACAAGTCTGAGGTGCACAGACATACACGCAGGCAAAACACCCATATGCGCGCGTGCACACACACACACACACTCACACACACACACACACACACACACACACACACACACACTGGATATTATAACCCTTCACAGTCATAATTACAGAAGGCTGGTCGCAGCAACTTTTCAGCGTGTGCCGTGGTTACCCCTGAAACAGAGGTGAGGAGTCCCCGTATATGCACCACTGCACAGGACTCAGTATGCTCTCACCTTGCCAAGGATCTTCTCCCAGGCTGTTCATGACACTCTTCTGACAGCAGCTAGTACCTTGCAGTTCTGTTCCGTTCTGACAGAGACCAGGATTGGTGAGAAGTCCACCCACTGAGAGGCTCAGGACCACATTAAGCCCTAGTTCCTACTCCAGCTGTGAGTCTCCGGTACCCCCAAATTACCTACTGTTTCGCCCCAGCAGACTGTAAATTACAGGGCTCCCATGACCTCCCTCATGGTACCTGCTAGAAAGAACACAGGAAAACACTTACTCAGAATTATAGCTCAGTTATGAAGGCTGCAAACTCTGAACAGCCAAATGGAGAGACGCATAGGTCTTGTTCTGAGGGTCAGGGAGGAGCTTGTGGCACTATTTGGGGGTTCCACTCTGGCAGTAGCTCCCCAGGCCTCCTGTTCATGAGGTTGGGTTTGCCCTTGTTTGTTGCAGACTTCACCACTGAGTCATGACTGGTTAAATCCACAGTTCAGGTTGGGGGTGTGGCTAGAAGTCTGTCTCTAACTTCAGAGTGGTTTCTTGGGGAACCAGCCTAATTCTGCAGCTATCTATAGTCCCCACACTATCAAATTCTGTGTGGCCAGCTGGAGCGCTTCATAAATAAGAGACAGTCTTATCACTCCGATACTTGCCAATTTGGGAACCTCTGTGTTGGGAACTCCAGGCAAAAAACACAAGTGTACTTTTAATTTTTTATACTAAAAGGTAATTTATTTGTGTGTGTGTGTGTGTGTGTGTGTGTGTGTGTGTGTGGTGTGCTCATACAAATATCATGATGCTTCCATAGAAGGAATTGACTCTCCCCCTCTTCTGTGTAGATCTGGGAAGTGAACTCGGGCTTGGTGGCAAGCACCTACCTTTCCCCAGTTAGACATCTTGTCAGCCTATACTTTTTATTAAGCACGGTAAAGAACACATTCTGGCAGGCTCAAGAGTGAGTGATCCTTCTTTGTTTATTCTGGCGGGACGTCCTCTGGCCTACAAATACTCACCTGCATTGTGGAAGGGAAAAAAAAAAAAAAAAACAACTCCCCAAAGTTGTTCTCACCTCCACAGGGGTGCCATGCCATACATACATCATTCATATATAAATAAAACAAAAAAAAACCTACATGCCAGGGGGTGTAGTTAGTGGTGAAGCCTAGCATTTATGAGACCCTGGGTTTTATCCCCAGCAACATGGACCAGCACGTCCCCACATACACCAGCAAATCTAGTTTTAATAGATCTTAATTTGATTTCCTTTTTAAATTCTTGGATCAGGCAGCAATCCCATTCTCAAAGGTCCAGCCAATGTTATACTTAGAGCCAGAGAAAAGGAAATGAGATATAAAAGTGAAAGTGGGGTAGACGGACAGCTGATTGGCTACTTCTCATATCGGTCTTAGTCGAACACGGCTCAGCGGCGACTGGCTGAGACTCTGATGCTTCTTATCGCTGCAGGTTGCTTGCGAGGCAAACTAGGTTACAGTTCAGTGTCTATGGACAAACTTCAGATGTATGAACACACGAAGACGACTGTGAAGCGTGCACAATTTATTTTGACCAGAGCATGGAGTGCACCCCTCCCTCCATACCATCTTGACTCCTGTGTTTGATAGTCTGAGATAGCTCGAGTGAGGCACGTATTCTTTGCCTGTGATAGTGATGGGAAGAACAGTACGCAGTTGGGTGGTGTGTGTTTGCATGGTTAGGGGACTTGTGCAAGGGACCAGGATGCCATCCCTCCCCCTGCATTTCTCATCAGTAGTGACAGCCTGGACCGGTTATTTATTTAAGGAAACCCATTCCAAGCATGGAAGGAGTTTGAAGTTGCCTTTGCTTTCTCTCCATTTGAGGCCCAGAAGAACTGACTGTACTCAGCTTACCATTGTCCTATTTCGGATTATGTCACGCACAGTGACTGCCTTGTCTTTACCTTAATCCTGGCAGAAACCGTACTGCCTTGTGCCACAGTCGGACAATAACAAGGCTGAGGAGGCAATGCTACTGTGCGCAATCTCTCCAGTGGGTTCTCTGAAGCTTGTGTGATTGCCATCTGCCCCAACTCATGCACAGAGAGACAGGAGCAAGTAGCAGAGTTAACCGCTTCTCCTTCAGGCAAAGGTGCCCTGTCCTCTGTATATGGTTTAATAAAGACTTCAGGATGAAATTTAGAAATAGGCTGACATGCTAAACCAAACACCCTCAGGAATCTTCCACATGCAAAGGACTTGCCAACAAAAACTCCAGAGTAATCACTGCCGGAGGCCAGAAGCTCCTCAGGTAGGGACAGCAAAGAGGATCCTCCAGCGACTCTAGTAAGGAAGACCTAGGAAGTGACCACTCCCAAGGATAGACCCAGGAAGTGTCTTCTGTCTGACTTAGTCTTGGGACAACTGCTTTTAGTGTGGCAGGTTCTAATTGGACCCTTCTACAGCTAGGACCTGGGAAGTTTTCCTGTCTTATGTTTGGGCCTTGTCCTGGTTGTTGTTGGCGGTGTTTTTTTTTTTTGTTTGTTTGTTTGTTTGCTTTTGTCCACTTGACAGAAGCTAGAGGAAGTTCAGCATGGAGAACATGCCTGTTTCTGATTGGTCTGTAAGCAAGTCTATCTAGGGGATTTTCTTGATTGATGATTGACATGTGAGGGCCCAGCCCACTGAGAGGTATAAGATAGCCCGGAGGAGCAGGCTCGTCAGCAGCACCCCTCCATGGCCTCAGCCAGGAGGAGCAGGCTCGTCAGCAGCACCCCTCCATGGCCTCAGTCAGGAGGAGCAGGCTCGTCAGCAGCACCCCTCCATGGCCTCAGCCAGGAGGAGCAGGCTCGTCAGCAGCACCCCTCCATGGTCTCAGCCAGGAGGAGCAGGCTCGTCAGCAGCACCCCTCCATGGCCTCGGCCTCAGCTCTTGCCTGACTTCCCTCATGGGTAGACTAGGACTGGGATATGGAAGCCATGCAAGCCCTTTCCTCCCTCCCCCAAGTTGCTCTAGTCATGGTGATAGAAGCAAACTTAGACAGACTTCATAAGGAATATGAGTCCCGATATACACATTCCCGGACAACTTCTCATACGTGCTGTGTGAAGGAGGGGAGAAGAGGGAAGGAAATGAATTCTGTGTCTTCACCTTCATTCCCAGGGTCCGCTTCCTGCCTCCTCTCACCTCTTGTCTACTGTCGTTTTATTCCAATGCATTATCTCTTGCTTCCAGCAGTAGAAGAGCTTCCAGATTCTTCTTTTTAAGCCCCTAGTCCCTAGCCCATTTTCTGTTTTTTTTTTTTTTTTTTCGAGACAGGGTTTCTAGAGTCTGCCCCGGAACTAGCTCTTGTAGACCAGGCTGGCCTCGAACTCAGAGATCCGCCTGCCTCTGCCTCCCGAGTGCTGGGATTAAAGGCGTGCGCCACCACTGCCCGGCCCTAGCCCATTTTCTGCGTTGTGTTTTCCATAATTGTAGAGGTATCCCTATCTCTTCCTGTCCTTGAGAAGCCACTGGACACAAAGCAGGCATGCTGTGCCTTCCTCCCTCCCTGCCCCAGTTCCGCTGGACTCCCTTTGTCTCAGCACCAGTCATTCTGACCTCCTTTTGTCCATGCCGACTCTGCCATTCATGTGTGAGCACCAAGTCACCCAGGCAGTATTGGATATGGAATCTGTCCTTAAGAATAGCAGGAAATGTGTGCACACTCCCTTTTCTGGGCCTTCATGATCACACTTAAGATGGTCATCTCCAAGAAGAGTTCCCTGATTCCCATCTCTACATGGATCGTTTGTTCCACCCCCTCTGCTCCTCAAGTGTAGTGTTGCAGTGTGAATTCAAATGTCCGTGGATGAGCTTTGTCTCCGGTCTAACATGCAGATCCTTAAAGCAAGTCTGCCCTAGCCCCCAGAGGAGGGCCTGGATTCAACAGCCACTCAATACACATTCACTAAGTAAGCGCACAGAGTTTGGAGACTAAGAACTGTCGTCTTTATTTTTGGAGCCACCACAGTATCTTCACACTGAAAACAGATCAGTTACTTCCTTTTTAGATTGCTGTGCCCTGAAGCTCTGGTAAGAAATGTCTTTGAAAGGTTAAGGTTCGGACATGCCATGGTGCGTCAGGGTCACAAGATTTTCCTTGCCGACCATCAGATCATGTCAGATTTTCTGTTTGTGCTCTCTCTTGGTGTCCTCTGGGGTTAGTTCTTGGAGCTCATCAGGCTCCAGAGTCCACAGGTGCTCCAGCCCCTTAGTAGCCACCTCCCCTCCCTGGCCTGTTAAACCATCTCCAGAGTATTTATATGAGTGTGATGTAAATGCTATATGTGTTCATTACTCTCCTATCGCTCTCATAAAGCATCTGACCAAAGGCAACTTGTAAAAGGAAGTGTTTAATTGGGCTTGTAGTTCCAGAGGGTCAGAGTCCATGACGGTGCCAGAGTAGCTTAGAGCTTACCTCTTGGTCTGCAAACAGAAAGCAAGAGCGGTCACTGAGAATGTTGCCTTTTGAAACCCCAAAGCCTGCCCCCAGTGACACACCTCCTCTGACAAGGTCACACACCTCCTAATCCTTTCCAAAGAGTCCCACCAACTGGGGACCGAGCATTCAAACATAGGAGCCTTTAGGAGCCATCCTCACTCATTTTCACGGCGCCAATAGCTTGTTATACAGCATCATTTAGGAAGTCGTTTGGTGTGTTGTTTTTAGCCGCCATTACTTGAGTACATGGATGTTGAACCTTCAGATGTGTCAAAACTGTCATATGTGACATATGTCAAAAGCTTAAACCCTAGTGCACACACAGTATATTGTTGTTCATGTTGAGTCATGTTATAGAAAAGAAAGGTTGAAACTAGCCCGCCATAGTCTGTAAACAAAATACCACTGGCTGGATGATTTGTACAAGATAGACAGACTCACAAATCTGGAGCCTGGGAATTTCAGTATCAAGGCACATTTCAGTATCATTGGCAAGTCTGGTGGTTTCGATTCCAAGAAAGTGTTTGCACCGTGTTGGCCCATGGGAAGGAGAACTCCGATCTTCACAGGTGGAAGGGCAAAGAGGCAGAAGTGGGGTTGAACTCACTCTTTCATAAATCATTGATCCCAACCCTCTAGCTTAATCCTCTTAGAGGTCTCACCCCTCGATACTTTCATAATGGCCATAAAATTTCAATGTGAGGAACAGACATTCAAACTTCTGGAATATCCATAGCCAATACTTAAAACCATTTTCTCTCCAGTCTAGGAATTCACTCCTGTGGATAGCACTGTTTTATAGATGTGTGTCTTGTCCGTGGTTGCCAGAGACCAACTCTTCCTCCTCTTCCCTCTCCCTTTTGAGAAGGGCTCTCTCTGTATCCCTGGCTGTCCTGGAACTCACTATGTAGACCTAAACTCACAGACATCCACCTACTGGAATTAAAAGCAGGGGCCACCATGCCTGGTCGAGACTGGCTTCTAAGGTGCCCCCCTGATGAATGATGAAGTTTCTATCCTGTAGGAAAGCCAAGGTGCTGTTTCCACGAGTGCTGTTTCTTTGCTTTCTTGAGTACTCGTGGTTCACAAGCAAGCATTCGTTTCTTAACAGGCTTGACCTCTTTTGCAGGGAGGTGCCCCTGAAGGATGCTCAGGAATATGCTGAGTCCATAGGGGCCATCGTGGTGGAAACAAGTGCGAAGAACGCCATTAATATTGAGGAGCTCTTTCAAGGAATCAGTAAGTGTCACGTTTGTATTTTTAGCCTAATTTAGCTTGCATGGCTCTGCTTTGGGAGTCAAACATGAACCTTTGAATTTGTTGGCTGCTGTCAACAACAAGCCCTGAAAAGTTTGATTGAAACTCACCCTAGGAGCCCCATGACTACGAGCATATTTACACTCACCTCTTTAGTGTCTTTTATTTCTTTTTAGGGAGTGTGACGGTTGGCTTTAATTTATCTTTTTAAAAATGTATTTTTAATTGAAATCGAATTATGTCACTCCCTTCCTCCTCTTCCTCCCTCCAGCTTCTCTGAGGTACTCTTCCTTCCACTCCCTCCTGCATTCCCCACCATTCTCAAGTTCATAGCCTCTTTTTCTTTATTATTGTTCCATACGATATGTATACGTACATATATGTATGCTCAGGCATGTACATACAACCCGCTGAGTCCATTTTTGTTGGTGGTGTGTATATGGTTTCAAGGCTGACCACTCATCATTGGACAGTCAGTAGGTGAGCTCATCCCTGGGGTAGGCGATTCTCCTTCTCCCAGGGGCATTAACTGTAGTTCCTCCTTTAGGGGTGTTTCCCCATTTCCATTGATACTGCCATTGTTCCAGGCTGGTTTATACAGCCATTTTAAAGAGAAACTGCTTCGTCTCAGATTTCTAAAGGTCTCTAATTCTAATTCTGTGCCTTGTTCTCTTCCTCTTGTTTGGGGGATGAAAATGACAATCATGGCAAGAACAGAATATATGCTTGTTATTACATTTGTAATTACACTTACAACAAAAAATTATATGCTGTGGTGTTTATTTAGTATTTTGATGGCAAAGATAAAGTAGACAATGGTGTGGTGGAAGTCCTTCCATTAAATCAAATGGCTACGCAAACAAAGTAAGGGATCCCTTTCGTGATTTATTGTGTCAAATAATTGTTCACAAAACATGTCTCCCTCTCATGTGACCTGAAGCTGGGAACTGGGCAGGGAGCTCCTCTGCGAAGACTGTGTTACTTTCTTTACTTTTGCTCATGACAAGTGACAGTTCTGGGTCAGCCAGCTCTGGGTCATGCTGTCCCTCTCTGTCATTGTGGAGTTTTCCCTTGAACTGCTGTCTACCCTCAGCTGTTTTACCTAGTATGGCTACGCTGACACATCTGTCTGCAGCTGTGAGGGTTCAAGCATAACAGATTTCTCCGTCACAAACTCTGGCCGTGACACGTGTTCAGGCTTCCACCAGAGAAATGCCTGCTGACCCACAGGTCCAGGACTGTTCAAAGCCCCATAAGTTCATCAATGTTATCAGAGGATGGGAGAAGTCTCCATATGCAGTGAGATGTTACCATTGCAAGGCCTGGGAACTCTCTGTAGGAGGATCAGAATGCTTATCAGTTATCAGCTGTCCTCAGATGCCCGACTCTGGGCAGTTCCTACACACTAGCTTTCTCCTGCACTTGAGGCGGCTTTTGTTAAACTCAAGGCCAGTGGCTTCCAGGACAGAGCTGATTTCCATTCCCCTGGTTCCAGTCCATGACTCTGGATACTGAGAACAAACAACAGAGAACCTTTGGTTTGTTTGTGTTGGCCTAAAGGACTCCTAGGCAGTGGAGAACTCTAACCTGGATTACGTCCACTGTGTCATAGTGTGCAAAAGAAATGTGCAAAAGGATGATGCTCCTCAACAGCCCTGGGCCCTGTCACCACAATGTCTCTGCTGTCTTTCCTTCCCTCCCCCTCCGGATGCTATTTATACTTGCTATGGAGAAACCTCGAGCTCATTGGGCTGAATGGCTAATCTCTAGCTTGCTGGAGCTGTGTTGGTGTTGGGCGCCTCATGTTCTCATGGCTCAGCTTCTTCTTGTGATGGGGCTGTAGGAGCACATGCTCTCCGTACCTGTGTGC
The DNA here is from genome assembly GCF_903992535.2 of Arvicola amphibius. Taxonomy (NCBI): domain Eukaryota; kingdom Metazoa; phylum Chordata; class Mammalia; order Rodentia; family Cricetidae; genus Arvicola; species Arvicola amphibius. Next base: position 87,611,026 of record NC_052054.1, read on the forward strand.
CTCTGAGAGACCGGGAGAAGTTTGATTAGAACTTCCTACATTGGGCCCTTTAGTGCCCTAGAGTGATCTGATTCTTTGCCAGTGGTGTTAGGCTTTTCTGGTATGCTCACTTACTAGACATTTTCTTTTTAGAAGTTTTTTGTTTGCTTTATATTTGTTTTGACATAGGGTTTCACTGTGTAGCCCAGGTTGGCCTTGAACTTGTAGCAATGCTCCTCCCTCAACCTCCTAAGCACTGGGATTGCAATTGAGAGCCAACCCAACCAGCTGTAGGCAGTTTTACTGAGCTACTCCATTACCCCAATGCCTCCGATTCCAGCTCTTTGTGTTCTGTAGAGCCAGGCTGCCTGTGTGGTCTTCAGCCAAGGCAAGGCAGGCAACAGACAGGAAGTTCTTTTTTTATCATGTGAATCAAATTTACCTCACAATTTCTACATGGGGGTACTCTCTGAGCTTGATAAAAGTCATTATTAAAATAAAAAAGTCAAATCAAAACCTCAGAAGAGAATGAAAAGCCTTGAGATGTAGTATTAACGTCTCACAAAGATTTCTTTGTATAACTCAGCCACGATAAATCCCTTTTCATTCCAGGGGTCTTCATGGTTCTCAGTGATGTGGGTTTTGAATAATTAGTTCCTCATATTCTAGTGGTCTGCTTCATTTAGATAAACAGTCTTTTGCTTAAACATGGAGTAATTTCAGCTTCAAAGCAAGTCGTACATAAGCCCGTGTCTCCTCTTCTTCCATGTCAAATAAGCAGATGTTTGCATCTGTGTATTATACTCTCGTTGTAGACACTTGGCAGAATGTCCAGTCATATCTACGTCCATTATCTGCCGCCCCTCATCTCTCATCTGTATGCCAATCCCACTTGCATCTGCTGTGTGTAGCTATGCATCAGTGTCTGTCCAGCCATACTTCTAGCTGTCACCATCCACCTGTCTGTCTATTTAACATCTCTTTCCATTTGTCCTAACTATCTATCTCTGTCTACCCCTGTCCTTGTGTATCTGTCTCGATCGATTCATCTGTTAGTCTGTCTATTATCTCTACCCACTTACTTTTACCTCAGCCTCTTCCAACCCCATTTCTGTGAGCTCGGATGCCTTCCTTTTGCTACTCTTTCAGGTGAATTGCCTCAAAATGGGGTTTTAAAGCCACATTACAGGTTAATTTAAAACAGAATTTCAACGACACCCATGCGTACTGCAGCAGACATTTCTTGTGTTCCCTTTTCACGGTTCCTACTTATATTACGGGTGCTCCTACCCCAGCTTAAAATAGCCCTGGAGACTGCTGACACCTATGCTCTCTGAGCGATGTTGCGGAGACAAACATGCCCGGGAGAAAAGATGCAATAGAAACCAGGAACAGCCGCGAGAATAACAGCCTCTTTCAAAGGTGTGCTTAAACAAAATCGCTTCACACCGATGTGGAGTGGATGAAGAGACAAATGCTCTTCTTTTGTATTCCCATGGTGTTCATAAACCAGAAATGAGACAACTGTGTTTTGTGAGCATACGCCAATACATTTTCTAACTGCAAACTTTGCTTGCCAAAATGTTCTGTCCTTGAAGACTACAGCTGCCCTGGAAAGGGACCTTGCCGCTGCTCCGGCCTGGTTGGTCCATCTGTTCTGTGATGCCACATCCCCTGGCGTCTGTTCTTCCAGGAGCCCCTCCTCTAGGGCCCATCTTCAGACCTACTTGATGCTTTTGTGTAGGGCTCCTTCTCTATCTTCAGACCAACCTGGCCCTGCTTTACCCAGGGGCTGTTCATTTTTTTTTCTTGGCTAAGAAAATAATTGTACACTTGATTTTTAAAATTTGGTATAAAAAAACCACAAAGATTATTCTGTTGCTGCTCAGCTTTTTGCAGTGTTAAAACCCCACAATAACAGAGGTGGATGCCTTCTGGGGGCCCTGCACGATGTTCTCTCTAGATGTGGGAGGGAACCCAGGGTCGAGGAGCTGGGACTTTGGCTCCCCTTCTTATCAGTCTCTGACCCTGGGCCACAGAGGAGGCCCTTTCTTCTCCTTCCAGCTCCATCCGATTCTCCCTCCAGGAACCTTTCATCCGTTCTAGTTCTCCCTAGCCTTGCAGTGAGCTTATTCGCGGTCTCTTTCGTAGTCTTGACATGTGTGTTCCGTCTCCGCGTGATTCTCCAAATGTCTGTGTCAGTGTGTAAAGTCTCCAGCAGCAGTTTTCTTTCCGCGTTCCTCATGGAGCTGACACAAGTCAACAATACAGAGCTAAACTCAAACTATGAGTCCTCATCTCAGAATGCTGTAGAAAGTAACATTTTCGTGGACTCACCAGATCAAGAGAAATGTAATTACTTTTCTGCGGTGACTTAAGTGTGAACAACACCAACGAGTTGGACAAGTCTAGGATCTCCTGTTTCATTTATTCAGAAAATACTCAGGGTACGCTTTCATGAACTTGCAGTCCTGCCAGACCTCGTGGTGAGCAACAGACACTGCTGGCAGTGCTATGAAAGCAAGGGCAAGGATGGTAAGAGCGGCAGGAAGAAGAACGCCTCCCTAAGGACACGGTTAATCTGAAGCTGAAAAGGGAGGACCCAATAGATGCCCTGAAGAAGATTAACCTGGGGCAGCTGTAGTTAAGTCCCAGAAATAGAAACGGATGTGTGGGATCTGCTGGGGGCAGCAGTGGGAGATGGGAGCTGGAGACGGGCCTTGCAATGAAGAAAGGATGTGATATTCCCAATGCAATGGAAAGTCCCATTGCACTCATGTTTTAAGCAAGTTAGCATTAGCAAACACCTTCCTCCTTGGGAGAAGGAACGTCTAGGCAATGCTTAATCAGTTGGGATGATCAATGAATTTAGGACAGAGGAGACAGGAGCTCAGTGGAGGTGTCAGCCGCCGAGGGAAACTGCTCAATGCTGCTGGCTCTAGCAGCCTGAGGAGACTCTCCTCTTCTTAAATGAAGTTATGATCTTCACTTAGACTTGGGAAAATAATTTTAGAAGGGGGCAATGTGGTGGATTGAATGAGCCGTATCCCCCACAGGCTCGTATGTCTGAGCATTTGACCCCCAGTTGGTGGCGCTGTTGGGGAGGTTACGCCCAGGGTGGGAGGTGGAGCTGCGCTGGAGGAAGTGTATCACTGGAGGCTGGCTTTAAGAATGTGTGGATTCACCCCTACTTCATCTTTGCTCTCTCTGCTTTGTGTTTGTGTCTGGAGGTGTGATCTCTTGGCTTCTTGCTCCAGCCTCCTGCTGCCACACCTCCCCCACCACTCTGGACTCTCTCCCTCTGGAACCAGGAGCCCAAATAAACCCCTTCTTCCATTAGGCGCTTTTTTGTCATGGCGCTATAATTTTTTTTCTCCTGAAAAATACCCTGGAGATTTTGAGGGCATTGGACTTTGGCTTCTTTGTTTTGGGGTATTTCTTGTTAGTATAAGAACAAATGAGAAATGCTTTGGTTTTGAATGTGTCACCAGGATTTCTCTCTGACCTCCCTTAGACTCTCTGGTCCCCTGTGAACTCAGTGGAAAGCACTCAGGTGAGCTACAGAGCATAGTGTAGAAGATGGGCAGCCTTTATTAGATGGTGGTGTGGGGCATTTTGAACAGACAAGAATGACCAAAGAGTCTATTTTGTCAACCTGTATTTAGGCAGGCTTTTTACCATTTCTTTTTTCTCTTTGTTTCTTTTTCCTTCCTTCCTTCCTTCCTTCCTTCCTTCCTTCCTTCCTTCCTTCCTTCTTCCTTCCTTCCTTTCTCTTTCTGAGACAGGGTTTCTATATGTAGAACCCACAGAGACCCTCCCGCCTCTACCGCCCAAGTGCTGGGATTAAAAGCATGCACCTTTTGACCATTTCTAATCCTCTAGAACAGACAGCTTCCCCTGATGGGGCATTTTCCTGTCAATCCAGGTGATTGATGGATCCATTTGAATTAACTCTTAGGAGAGAGGACCGTGGTGTGTCCTTGCTCTTTACCAGGAACCTCCAGCTATTTGTTAATCTCAGAAGGCGTTCAGAAGGGCACGTCCCCATCCAGGGCCACATGCTATGACTCAGATCCTATCCCTTTGACCGGCAAACAGAGTCCGGCAGTTTCAGTTCCTGGGTTTTCTGATCTGGGGACTTTAAGGTTGGGGGAGGGGGTCCATCCTCAATGTCCTTTCAAGCCTGCTGATATCTAACGAGCCACCCGTGTGCTTGTTCTTTTTTTTTTTTTTTTTTTTTTTTCGAGACAGGGTTTCTCTGAAGCTTTTTTAGAGCCTGTCCTGGAACTAACCACAGTTAGGCCTCTGATGGTGGTGTCTGTAGTGAACACACACAGACTCTTGTCATTAGTCCCTAAGCAACCCGGTGTCACAACTATTTATAGAGCATTGACCACGGTTGGGATAAGTAATCCAGAGATGAGGGGGATGTGTGCTCACACACAAGTGCTACATTAGTTCAGACAGGGACTCGAGCATCTGTGGATTTGTCCCAGAGGATCCTACAGCTAAACCCCATAGACACGAGGGTCAACGATACTGTGTTTTGTATAGCTGAGAATCCCTTAGAACTGCTTGGGGTGAGAGTTTCCCATATCAGTGTCTTCTTTGCTGAATTAACTTTTTTGATGATAAAGAAGGGACTGTCCTTGGCTTTATCTTCACCGACAGCTTGCTGTGCTGTTACAAAATTTTCAAAGGTTTTGTTTTTCTTCCAAATTTCTTTAACATACTCTAAACGAAGAGACTACCACAGAATTACAAAACTCAGTGGCCATACAATAGCCGGCATGCCGTGTAACAATGATTGCAGAACAAGATCCGTTCCTATCTTTCCTGCTTTCTAATCCCCCAGCCGGGGCTGCTTTCATCTTAAATTGATTGTGCTTTAAGAACAAGCTCTTGTAGACCAGGCTGGCCTCGAACTCACAGAGATCCGCCTGCCTCTGCCTCCCGAGTGCTGGGATTAAAGGCGTGCGCCACCACCGCCCAGCAATACTCCATAATCTTATCTGACTTTTCTGATACTTCTCCTGCAGTGCCAACCGCCACACATCAATGTGTTACATGTGATGATTTTGCTATTTAGCTCTAAGTACTCTAGAAGTCTTGCTAGTATTTAATTTTTGATCTACATATGATTTATAATGTTTATTTCCTTATACATGGAGGGCTAATTTATTTTTTTGGACTATTTCTAATTTAGTTGTATTTTGATGTCAAGGAATCTAATTACTCTGTAGAGTCCCTACTCTGCAGTTGTTAAAGCCTTCGCTGTGGAATAAAATGTGGTCAACGTTTTAGAAACTGTACTTGGAGAGAATGTACACCCTCTAATGGTGTGGTTTGGATGGACCGTGCAACCAACCACGAATCATAGCCTGAGAAACGGACAGATACAGGGACCAACTATAGTGGTGCTTCCCGTGTGTGGGGCTCTTGTTCCTTGCCTGGAATGGCTAAAATGTGCGGTAACTCACCGGTGTTCCGTTCTCCATGAGGTGGGCACTGTGCCATCCCTCCGTTACTATGAGGACTCCATCTTGTGACTGGCTGTGTCTCACAGCCAGAGAGTAGGAGGCCGGTACATGGAGTCACATGTTCCCAGCTTTAAGTCTGGCTGTCCCTGGCTCCTGACTTTGTACAGCAGTTTTCTTGTGATATTATCCACACTAGGAGAAAACAGGAAATGACTAAACTGCCCTGAAGTTGAGAAATAGTTTGTTTTTTTTTTTTTTTACCTCCCAAATCATGGTACGCTAATATAAACCAGTGCTTTAAAATGATGATGCGACTCTTGTTCCTGACCTAAAAAGACATATCGCGAAATAAACACCAGAGAGTACTGCATATACAACTCTGATTTCATAAAGTCAAACTGTATAACATATCATAATAGATAATGCATTCTTTCAAGACTCTTTCTTGTAAGGTTGCCTGTTAAATTGCTAACCATGGCTACTTTGTAACAGTGCAATCTGGGGCAACTTTGGGAAATGACTTTCTTATAGAAAATGTCAAGCTTACAGAAGACCAGTCAACTGAGTCATCATGAACACATAAACAACCAACACGCCCTGTCTCTACTCTCCCCACCCTATACTGCTTTAAAGGGAGTCTCAGACATTACTCTCATCTGTAAATATTTTGAATTTAATTATTGTTAGGTAAGTAGGCCAATTCAGTAGTTGTCAGGCTGAGGGAGTGTTCTAGTTAGGTTTCTATTGCTGTGATCAACACCATGACCTACAACGGACAGGAGAGGAAAGGGTTGATTTAACCTCACAGCTCTACAGTCTGTCATGAAGGGAAGTCTGGACAGGAGCTTAAGGGAGGAGACTGAAGGCAAAAATGGATGCAGAGGCCTGGAGGAATGCTGCTGATTGGCTTGCTCCTCCTGGCTGGCTTGGTTTTCTTTCTTAGACATCTCAAGGCCACCTGATCAGGGATAGCACTCTCCACAGTAGGCGGGGCTCTTGCATATCAATCATGAATCACTAAACGCTCATGGGCTTGCCTACAGGCCAATCTTATGGGGCATCTTCTCAGTTGAGAGTCCTTCTTCCTAGACTGTTTTAGCTTGGGTCAAGTTGACAAAAACCAGGACAGGGAGGGAATAGGCATGGGGGATTTTTGGGCAGTGAGACTATTTGATGCTGAGAGGCACATCATTGAACATTTATCAAAACCCACAGGATGTATGACAAAGGGAACCCTATGCAAAAACTGTGGGCTGTAGTTAGCAATAGTGGGTTAATATTAGCTCATCAGTTGGAACTGGCATTTTATACTAAGGCAAGACATTAAGAACAGGAGACGGGAGAAGAAGACAGATATGCAAGAGCTAAACGTCTCAATTTTCTCTGTAAACCAAAAAATGGTTTTAGAAAAAGTATCAGTTTGGGGAAGGAAAGGGGAAGGGGGCTTTTCATTTTTTCATGGCACAAGTCTTCCTATTGAAGTCCCTTCCATTGGACTCTGACGATCGCGGCTGAAGCCCTTAGGTTGGTAGCCAATGGGAACAGGCCCTTTCCTCCCTCTTATTTTGTAGAATGGCTTTGACTCCCTATATACATTTTTAAAATGTTTCTTTTTTTCAAGCTAGGATGTATTAGATATTATTAGGACATATTTGAACACAGTGTGTTTTTGTGGCTAATGTTTATTTTGTAGCCATGCTAGGCAAGCCCTTTACCCTTGAGCTACGTCCTTGCCTTGCTCCCTAGATTTACCTTAACTTCCAGGTTTGGGGATCTCTCTTTTAACATTCTAATTCCTGTTCCGTTGTCAGGTCTTTACCTGGGGTTTCCTCACGGTTCCCTCTGCCTCTTTCCTTCCCTCTTCTTCACGGCTCTTAGTGTAGCTCTCAGAATCCTGGACCTGAGCTCTCTGAGGTTTTCCTCGCCAAGTGCAGCATCTGCCTTCTCGTCCCTTCTGCTCCTTCGTAGAATTCAAACTCATGCCTCACCTCAGACTCTTTATCCTAATGGTCAAAATTTCCCTTTTATTATTTATTTATTTAGCATCCTGACTGCAGTTTCTTGTCCCTCCTTTCCTCTTAGTCCTTTCTCCCTGCACCTCTTCTCTGCCCCTGCTCCATCCACTTCTCCTTTCTATTTAGAAAAGGGCAGGCCTCCCATGAGTATCCCCAAAACATGATGTAGCAAGTTGGTGGGGGCGTGAGTGGTGCACGCCTTTGACCCCAGCTTTCCGAAGAGGCAGATGGATCTCTGAGTTTGTGGTTAGACTGAGCTACATAGTGAGTTCCAGCACAGTCAGGGCTGCAAAGAGAGACCCTGTCTCAAAATTGAAACTGAAATTGAAAATGTTTTATGGTATCATCTCTGTTATAGTAAGCAGAGGACAATTGCTAGGAGTGACCCCTGGTCACATGTGAGCCACAGCGGTGTTCCAGAAAGACCACCTCTCCCAAAGCAGAAGCTTCCAGGCTATTCTCAAGACTTAAGTCCTGCCGAGCCCTAGCAAGCCTGATCAAACCACCATTCTGGATGATTCAGAGAATCAAGATCAGCGACAGTTACATAGCAACTTCTAGACACACTTGACACGGAAGGAAAGAGACCCGAGCCATCAGAGGATGGAGTTAAAGGAGGGGCTGACGGCAGGACTGCAGCATAGAAGCTGGAGCGTGCAGAAGTAGGGCTTATCAGTAGGAGCAGCTGTAGGGAACACACTGCTCCATTCTTTGTGTGCCTTAGCGCAGCTGCCCTAGCCGAGCTGGCCTAAACTCAGAGGCTTGGAATTCATTTCCACATTTTGCATTCCAAAGGAAGTGTTTGTAAAACATGTTTTTCTCCTGGACTGTTGATTTTCAGGAAAACTAGGAGGAAAAAAAGTCTTTTTAACTCCTTCCCAAGGGAATCTTACACAATCCAAACTGTGTTAGAATAAACACACTGGCCTAGGGTTCATGTTCAAGAACAGCTTGTTGGGGAGGTTGCACCCTCGGAGGACACTCTACAGGAGGAGAAACTTTCACAGGACAGTCTAGGCCTGTGTAGATGTCATCTGTGTGTTTTAGCTCACTTGCGTGTCCAGGTAAACAAATCCCGTGTTCCAGGGAGTCTCCTTGGTGCAGGGAGTCTCCTTGGTGCAGAATGCCGTGGCCACTTTCCAGACCCATTCTTTTGTTTGGTAACATTTACCTATCAAGAGCACAACACAGGAGCTGGCACTGTGGTGTTTCCACAGTGGTGTTTGCTTAGCTCTCGAAGGGTGCTTGGCTCATTGCTAGGATTCAGTTCTCTGTCTCACTTTAAAGTGGGTGCACCTCAACTCCACACTGTTTGAAGTTGGAACTATGCAATGCTCCCAAGCAGAGTGGTCTCCAAATCAATAGGATTCCCTTCTGACTGAACCTCAAGACTCAACCATGGCTCCTGGCCATGGACCCTAGGCATTTCTTCCCATGCAAAGACCACTGAGCCCTGGCTGGAGCCTGCTGTTGCAGGGAATCCCCACGGTTTTCCGGCGTCCCATGCCTGTCAGTAACTGCCGTATATAGTGTGTAGGAGTTTTCAAGTTTACTGTTTCACATGTTTTTCATAGTAGAGGGGAAAATTGCTCACAGATTTTATATAACCGGTCCAGGCTCATTTAACTGATTCACAAATCTCAAAATGCTTTCTACCCAAAGATAAAAATGAAGTCTGAAGAAACTGACTTTGCCTTTGAGAAACATAGCCACTCTCCTTTATCCATGGTGTCAGTAGCAGCCATAGCCTGAAAGCACTTCTAGACGGAAATCCCAGAGAAGAAATTCACGGTTTGATTTCCAATACAACCTGTTATAATCGTTCCAATTTATGACTTGTTGCTTTACAAATCTCTTAATGTATCTAATTCACAGGTGACGCCTATCCTCAGTGTCCGTGGTTAGGAGAGTGGGGAGCTAAGTGCTAGGTGTTCTCTACAGTTTCAGCTCACCGCTGGGGGCCTGGTCTGGAAGCCTAACTTCTGTGGATTAAGGAGGTGTGGCAACAGGAGTAGTATAGTCAACAATCACAACAATTTAAAAAGGCTGAAAACCCTTCCCCACCCAGACTACAAGCAGCCAGAGGGAGAAAAGCCCAGGCCTGTCTGAAGGGTTCCCAGCCTAGTGGCCCAGTGCTTTTCCACCTACGCGTTCTCCCAGCTCGCTATCTCATTCCCAGAAGTCTCTGTATCTTTCTTAACAAACTCCCCGCTTCTGTGACTGACTGTGTGTCCTTGGTGCAGTTCTTTGTCCTTGCACACAGGCACCCAGGAACTTCAGTGGGTGCCTTCGGGACTTGGCTCTGGGCTCTAACAGGAGGACCATTGTATCTAATTCTCCCAAGGCTCCAGATATTATGAATGACCGAAGAATCTGGCAGCTCTAAGCAGCCACGTTTGGCAATTGGTTTGAAAGCGTTGCCAACGGTTTTGAGCACAGGCAAGGAGGCTGTTTGCACACACAGCGTCAGCGCCTGCTGTCTACTAGGGAAAAGGTGAGAGCAGGAAAGGTGGAGGAAGGATGGCGGTGTGGAAAGACAGACACCCGTCGCTCCTGGCGTGCTCACAGTGCGCACTCTGTTTCTAGGTTTCTGCTCTTCCTATATTACTTTAATAAGCATCACACGTATATGCTTTATCTCTATTGGAGGCCCTTCACGTAGAGGGCATGGCGGAGGCCTGTGGAGGGGCCTGACAGGCAAGTGCAGTGTAGCTGCTGTTGGTGTTCACAGGAGACAGCAGGAAAGTGTCTGTGGGACATGGTTGTCGTTGTCACAAACACTAATTTGTTGTTTTTGTTGTTGGCTTGTCAAGACAGGGTTCCTCTGGGTAGCTTTGGCTGTCCTGGAACTCACTCGCTCTGTAGACCGAGGGCCTTGAACGCAACAGAGATTTGTCTGCCTCTGCCTCCCTAAGTGCTGGGACTAAAGGCGTGCCCCACCATTGCCTGGCTCACATGCTAGCATTTTATTTAATGCCCCGTATTCAACAGTAAATAGTTCCTATCTTTTAAGTCAACCGATTTGTATTAGTCAGTCTTATCCAAAAAATTCAGATGCAAAAGCTTAAAATACTTATGAAACAGTATTTATTTAAGTAACGGTGTAGCTTGACACCATTGGGCCTCTGAACACATGACTGGCTTGAGGAACAGGCAGTATTTTATTGGCAGGATCCTTAGAGCAGGTGCTTTCTTTTTTATTTACTACTTTAGGTTGACTAAGTAGTAAATAAAAAGGGCATTTTTTTTTAAAAAAATTATTTTTAGTTTGCTTTCGATCGTGACTGGGAGTGGGGACATGTCTCGAAGAGGGAGGTGCAATACTGAAGATCCTATTGTTTCTGCTGAACTCTTTGAGAATGGCCTACAAAAGTTTTGTGTAGCCCATTGGCCGTGCAAGATAGCAGACACGGCCGTAGATGTCGAGAATTCTACTTCTGTCTGTATTACATGGGCATTTCTGCTGTTAACCTTGAGTCGGATGCCAGAGGGTTTATGTCTGTGCTTGAATTTTATTGAACATCTACATCACTCTGTCTGCACAACGCGCTCTGAAAATAAAGCCTATGAAATCACACCTCACCTCTTATGCTAAGGGCCTTCTGCCTTTGGGTCTTCTGGCTCTGCACTTGGTCTAAACAGGGAGCATGTGTTTGCCATAAAAACAAAGGCAAAAGCAAGAATCTTTTTTTCTTTGGAAACAATTTCCCCTTCAACCACTTGTGCGTTTGTGTGTTTGAATCTTCCATTTCAGAGCTAGTGGTCCTTTTTTTTTCCCACAAGGAATAGAAAAGTAGGAGAGAGAGAGAGAAAGAAAAAGAGACAGTGGGAAGAACACAGTGCTGAGGATCCCCGGAAAATACATGTGTGGGTTATAGTAAGAACCACCGTTTGGTTTTGACATAGCCTGCCTTCAGCAAAGTCACAGAACGTGGTGATGACAGCGGATTTTATAAGACTTGCCCGGAAGGATCAAAGCGGCGACGCGGCCTGTGCAGACTGTTTCTAGATTTCCCTATGTGTTAGAAAAGCAGCTCTGCCAAGGTGAAGTTCATTCACATGCTTGGTGTTCCACCTGTGTCACGTACACAAGCTGGTGGTGTTTAGTACAACCACAGAGACCATCAGCACAGTCCATTCAAAAGAACCCAGCAGGTTTGCTGTTGTTATTCCCTTTTCCTTTGTTTTTTTTTTTTTGTTGTTTTTTTTTTTTTTTTTTTGTTACTTTGTGTTTATTTACAAAAGTTAAAATTCAAATAAGGTTGGTTGTTTATGACACTAAAGTAGTGCCTCCTGGGCAATGTGTCTCTGGGGCCTTCTGGCTAATGAGCCAAGCGCCCTTGCGGTTGCCCTCCTGGTGGTGGGCTGGTGAGCCGTGAGCCGGTCGGTATATGAAGACTGCAGTTCGCAGCCCATTTCTCTTTGTGGGAGGCAGAGAGGACAGGTGATGCTCCTGTTACTGTTGAAGTCCAGGCCTCAAAGCAGGGCGGGCTCCACAGGAAGGATGAGGGCCCTGAGTGGTTGAGGGAACCGGTTGATTTTCAGAGCAGGTGAATTCCTTCTCCTGTTCCTGGGATGTTTGCCTATCCCCGAAACTGCTGGTAATTTCCTTCACCTTTTAAACGTGAATGTGACGTCATGTGGAAGAACTGGAAAGAAAAGAAGGGGAGAAGAGAGGAGTGGGGGAGGGCGGAAGGAAGACTGGAAGGAGGGAGGAAAAAGAGAGCAGGAAGGAAAAGAGGAAAGAGGTAGCCCCTCCCCCCAAGTGCTGCTAGTTTCTTCAACTGAACAGGACCACCTTTTAAAATAAGAGAACTTCAATTTTGGCTTCCTTTTTGTCTGCAGGCCGCCAGATCCCACCCTTGGATCCCCATGAAAATGGAAACAGCGGAGGGATCAAGCTTGGGACCCAGGCCTTGCAAACCAGCCGGCGGTGCTGCTGACCCAAGGGCCGTAGCCCATGGAGCACAAAGGAAGAAGCCAGAGCCCTCTCCAGTGTCCAGTGCGCACAGAAGGACCCTGCCCTCAGGACTAACTGCCTGTGGGAGAGCGAGCAGCATTGCATGCTGGGAGACCTGCAGGAAGCTGAGCAGGGAAGTTCCCTGAGAAGAGATTATATACAACTCTGGAAAACTCACCATACTGCCGCAACATGGCCTTTGGTTTCGAAAATGCACACAGCGGGGGTTTACTTACTAGGTCATAGGTATAGTTGCCATTTTTGTTAAAGAAATACTAGAAATCTTTAGATTTGTTCACAAACCTTGCCGTGCTGTTCTCCTCTGACTTCCCATGTCACCTGGTCAGAGTCCAGGGACTTCTCCAGGCCAGGGCCTTCTCTGGTCAGTCCACCAAAAGGCAAAGGCGATACAGAAGGTTCACTTTTAGCTGGCTTTGGGAGCCAAGCCTTTATTAGTTTTCTGAGGGAAATCAGAAGCATAGCTGGACCATCATTTAAATTGAGAACTGATCTTCCGCAAAAGAGACAAAAGTAATAGAAACTACTATCCGTGTAATTGTACTTTTCATGTAATTGATGAACATTCTTCTAAGGTATAGTCATACATAAAACAACCGAATCAGACCAGAATGTGACATACGATTTTGGGGATGCGGGGCCTGGTTTAAAAGAGTTAAGTAGTTGGTATGTAAGCAGTGGTAGGTGGAGGATATAAATAGCATCCAGGGTACCACCCAGCCTGCATCCTCTCCATTGCAATGAGCTTCTCCTCCTGGAGATGATTAATTCATGGAGCATTGTTTTACTAGGAGACTATGCCATGGTGTCACGTCTAAGGGAAAAAGCTAATCAGAGGATGTTGAGTCTAAACTGTAGGGCAAACTTCTATTAATAGCAGCTAATCGTGGGTTATAGCAAACCGGCCAGAGGAATGTTACCACCTTAAAATTCTGGACCCCCCAAAAGTATAAAATCAGAAGAAGTACTTTAAACTTTGCCAGCTTGGAGAGAAAGGCCGTCAAGCAGACAGAGCCAGGTTCCAGTCACAGGCTGTGTTATCAACTCCAGGATGTGGACTTCCATGTGTGTTCCTCCTGCGTCTCCCAACTTGGGAACTAATTGAATTATAGAATATGGAGGGTAGAAAACGCCTTGTCTTGATTCAAGAGTGTCCCGCAGTGCCCCATGACAGGTATCTCAAGCACTGTTAGCAGATGACTCCTGTATGCCATGACAGGGCCTTCTCAAGGACCGTCAGTGCCTGTCCCGTGTTGCCAACATCACTGCCTGACAGGAGTCTATGTGCTGACAAAGACATTACTCCAATCGCTGCAGGTGAAACAAACAAACAAGCAAAAAATAGAATTGGAACTGAAACAGCCTCTCTCCATGTAGATCAAGCTCATGTTCAAACCTTCCCCTGTGTTAGGGAATCTTTTCCTGGGAGCTTGCATTTGTCTCGTTGATTGTCTAGATTTCCAAGCCAAGATGGTCCTGTTCCCAGAAGAGAATGTCATGACTTAGGAGTGGCTTTGCAGTCTGTCTGGGCTTCCCCTTGACTGGGAGCCACCCTAGGTACACTGGAGAAGCACATAAGAGAATGAAACCTCGTTCTTCCCAAGCTGCAGAGCCACTGATGTCAAAGCCAGGCAGACGCTAAGTATACCTACCTATGTGTCACCACCACCAACAAAACGAGCATGTGGCACTTGGGCACACAAACATTCCTAACCATCTTGGTCCTTCTCTGCAGGTAGATGCTGTGGCCTTTGGTGCCTTTCTCCCCTTGGCCTGGGATTCCTTTTGGGTTGTTTTAACAGATAACCTTTAATCATAGAAACATATGCAAAGACCTACAATTGTTCCAGACACAGGATCTATCTAGTATCCTTATCATTGTTCCTGAAATTTCCTTCCCAACCCTCATTTTCTTTACTCTCCCATGTGGCAGGTTTGTATATGTGTAAATATGGTGGATGTTGGCTACACCTACATGTAATCCATTTCAGAGTGGCTGGGTTGGCTCATGACCTATGTCTGTAAGTGAGGGACACTTTCTCCATAGAAACCCCTAAGGACAGCGGTAGAGTCATGCAAATGTTTTACATAGGTACAGAATCGACTTGCCATTTTTTAGTTAAAAAATGGTACATTAGGGTACTGAATATGATGTTGCCTTGCAGACTAACCTGCATCCTAGCCAATAGTAAGGGCTGTGCCTAGTGGGAATCCCGTTCTTTCCCGAGGGAGGGTTGGAGGATGGAAACGTTTCCTCTGCCGCTAAGGACCATGGTCTGTATAGGCATTTCTCCTTGCCGCTCTGCGGTGGCGTTCAGGGCAGGGAGTAAGAAGCCAGTGTCGGCCAAGAGTTCTGGCTGTGTTCAGACCTGATCATGCCTTTCACCGTCGTTGGGACACCCAGTGACCCGGCAGTCACGCCGTCACACGGACTGTCACCCTTCCTGGTGTTTTGGTGAAGGGTTTTCACTTGGGCTGGACCCAGGTTTTACATGTAGACGATCCCTCCCCAGACACCTAGGACCTTTGTGTTGTGTCCTCTGTTCTGTGGTAAAGCTTTTCCCCCTGTGCTCATTTGTATCATTGCTTTTGGTTTTAACCCATTGGTATGATTCGTACTAATAAATATTTTAAGTTTTACTGAGTATCTTTTTCTTATTGTAACCAGTGAAATGATTATCAAAAAGTCAACTCAGAATAAAAAGAAACACTTAAGCCTGTGAAGACCTGGGGAAGAGTATTTACTGAAGCCCTGCTGGCAATAGCTGATTATCATCCACGAAGGAAACATAAATAAGGCATGGTCACATGACGAAGGCTGCGGGCTAGGATGAATGCATTAGCTATAATGTATCACCGTGGATCCTTGAGGAGAGTGTGGAGTGCAAGGCTTCACTGCCCTGAGCAAGCCACTCACCGGAGTCTGTGGAATAGTCCTGGGTAGGTGTACACTGCAGAGTTTAGGAAATGGAACCGTGACCCTGGATGCATGAATGAAGACAACTGGGTTTGTCTTAGTTAGGGTTTCTCAGGCTGCAAATAGACACCATGACCAAGGCAACTCTTATAAAGGAAAACATGTAATTGGGGCTGGCTTACCGTTCAGAGGTTTAGTCTGTTATCATCATGACAGGAAGCAAGGCAGCAGGCAGGCAGGCAGGTAGGCAGGCAGGCAGGCAGGCAGGCAGGGAGCTGGAGAGGTAGCTAGAGTTTTATGTCCCGATCTGCAAGCAGCAGGAAGAGGCCGGGTGTCACACTGTGTGTAGCTTGAGCAAAACCCGCCCCCACAATGGCATACTTCCACCAACAAGGCCACACCTATTCCAACAAGGCCACACCTATTCCAACAAGGCCACACCTATTCCAACAAGGGTCAACATGAAGTTTCTCAGTCTCTAAGTTACACTGGCTTCCAAGACAGGGGATGAGAACAAAAGGCTATGACGGCTAAGAAGTCAGGAGAAGAGAACCATGCTCAGCACCAGCCGAAGACTGAAGCTTTTCTTCGCCGTCCTAACTCAGTATTTGCTTCACATCATTTTGATGTTGACCCTCTGAATCCAGCTGCCCACTCTGTGATTTGTGGGTGGTGGAATCCCTAGCAGATTGAGTTCCCAGAGTTTCCTGTTGGGTGAAGTCCATGTGTCATCTTACTTCTGGGACCCAGATAGTGTCACAATGGAAAAACTGTCCCCAAGCTTGCTATAGGCCCACTTAACACCAAAACTAGACCCGAACTGATGGAACACTTCATAATCCTTGTTTCTCCAAAAGTTCCGCCATTTATCCACAGACACAATGCTGTGTTTGACGACAGGACTCACCCTCATATTAGTTTTGTGAAATTCAAACAAAACTCTAGATCCCGGAAACATCCACCCCCCACAAGACCTAATGTACTCTCAGCTGTGGACCCCCTCAGGATGGTACCCCAGAAACTAAGGGAACAAATGCCTGTGTTGAGGCCAACACCTAGGGTTTCCAGAAAAGCCCAAAGGCTGCTTTCTCCCATGGAAAACCTCATGCCCCTCATGGTGCCACCTGCCTGGGATCACAGGGTGTCACCCCACAGAGAGAAGTGCTAGTGGCCATGGAACCAGGCAGGAATATAAAACCGATAATCTTCCAGTGAGCAAAGAAGCCGCTGTTTCCTGACTTTCTTGAGATTGATGTTATCTGCATTCTACACTGGAGGGGAATGAGGCTCAAAGCAAGATTGCCCAAGACCATAGACCGGAAAATGGGCTAGAGGTCAAATCTTAGCTGCCAATTGTTTCTTCCTTTCTTTACTCTCTTTCTTCTAGGGGAAGAAAAGAAGGGACTGCAGAAAATGAAATCCATTCTCATTGACAAGTTTCCAGGAGCTACTTTCACATGCTATCTCAATTTGTTCACACACACACACACACACACACACACACACACACACACACCTGAGAAAAGTGCACAGTTCTAACGTGTAAGACATTTTCTTTTCTTTCTCTGCTGGGGATTGAACCCAGGGCCTTGCACAGTCTAAGAAGTCCCCTGCTCAGCTACATCCTCAGCCCTGTCGACCTCATTTGTAAGAAAAGATAGATCCTGGAGAGCATGAGCGACATTCTCAGCTTCACACGGGGAGAAAGTAGGGCGAGCCATATCTATGCTAAGACCTATCCTATTTTGAAACCCGTTCTCACATCTCACGAGGACACCCTTCGCCCGGGGAGCTAAGGGTTAATCTGTTCCGGCTGGAAGAGCAGAATTGCCCTATTAAAAGGGACTGGCTGGTTTGACTCACCAGCAGCTAATCTCAAATTGCTGGTCTGATTCTTCCAGAAGGTGACTGTGTTTCCCTTGACCTTGATTTTAATGCAGAAGCCATTGCTCAGCCCTCAGTGAAGGTCTTCTATGCCTTGGAAGTAACTCACGCACCTGGGGTCAGCAATCTAGACTTTGCAGGATATAAGGCCCTGAGCTGCTGAAAACCCGGTGCTCAAACTGGTTTCTGCCCGTGAGCCTGGATGACCTTTCTTTGTTTCAGCTCATGTTCTCCCTGGATTTACAAATACCCAGTCTTTCTAGCTGCTTGAAAACCCCTAACTTGTTTCCAAGGCCCAACCCAGAGGTTTCATACTTCATCTGACACTTCCTTCATACTGCTCTCCACTCCTGTTAACGTACATGTGTGCTTATATTATGCCCGCATCATGGGACCTCCAAACAAGACCACCACAGAGCTGGTATCCGATGCAAACACACTGGGGTTTATTGATTACAAGTTAACTAACTTGGGTTGTAATCTGTCACAGGACACAGCAAGTGGGGGAAGACGGCCCTGAGGCTTTAGGGTAAAGGGATTATCAAGGGAAAAACTGCAAGGCAGGGTGGCACAAGCCTTGGCCTTCCAGGATTGGGTAAAAGGATACAGCTTTGGAATTTGTTGGTTGGGGTATAGAGGAATTTCAAAACAGCGCTTAATCAGATACCTCCAAGTACGTTTGAAGCAAGCAGATGTAAAGAGATGTTGTTTGGACACCCTAGTGGGTCACTCTGACCAGGGCTGGCGCATTTTCTTGGGAACGTCTATGACTTTGCTGGGCTGCATTCACCCCTCTAGTTAGGTCCTGTCTAAAATGGAATTCTTTCTCAAAATGGAGTTCGTTTTGCTCCTTCACTTGTATCTTTGCTCATTTTGATTAGCTGTCTCCTCTGCCCCCTCTTCCTTTTTTTACTCACAAAGTTATGAAAAATGAATCTTGGTCCTTTAGCCACTTGGTTTCCTCATTCTGAACTGTCAAAGACTTTTAGAAACTTACCTAATGTTGGCTTCTCCAGCCTCACTCTCTCCACTTCCCTCCTGGATGCTCCCTGTTTCTGGGCTTCTGTGTCTTGGGCTCCACGGCTTCCTCTAATCCACTGCCCCTTTCATTGTTTTTTGTTGGATTAG
The DNA here is from genome assembly GCF_903992535.2 of Arvicola amphibius. Lineage (NCBI taxonomy): Eukaryota > Metazoa > Chordata > Mammalia > Rodentia > Cricetidae > Arvicola > Arvicola amphibius. Next base: position 87,629,407 of record NC_052054.1, read on the forward strand.
GCATTCTTCCTGCTTAAATCTTCCTGTTTACAGTTATCTTCTGTAAACCTCCCCTGATAGTTAATCTTGAGTCAACTTGATTGCATTGAGACATCTTGGAGGCTAGTAAGGCGCACCTCTGGCTGTGTTTGTGGATGTCCAGTCTCTCACCTAACCAGGCATTTGGTCCACTGATGGGTTCAGACTTTGAACAGGATTAGGTGGAAGCTGGAAGGTCTGGTCTGCTTAGAACAACCAGGTCACGGGAAGAGTGTCTTTGAAGGACAAATCTAATAGGGCTCAAACCTGGGACGAATGGCTAACTGAGGATGTCTATTTAACATATCAAAGTGGGCCTGGCCCCAGGTTCTCCTGACACCCCTCAGTGTGATGTGCTGGCTAGTCTTATGTCAACTTGACCCAAACTAGAGTTATCTGAAAGGAGGGAACCTCTACTGAGGAAATGTCTCCATAAGATCTGGATGTAGGATGTTTTCTTAATTAGTCATTGATGGGGGAAGGCCCAGCCTATGGCCTCTGCATCAGCCCCTGCCTCCGGGTTCCTGCCCTGTTTGAGTTCCTATTCTGATTTCCTTCAATGATGAACAGCAATAGGCCAAATAAATCCTTTCCTCCAAGGCTTGTTTTTTTTTTTTTTTTTTTTTTTTTTTTTTTTTTTTTTTTTTGGTCATAGTGTGTTGTCACAGCAATAGGAACCTCACTAAGACAAGTTGGAACCAGGATGGGGTATTGCTATGACAGACATGACCATGTTTTGGGGAGAATTGTAGAAGGACTTTGGACCTTCGGACAAGAAAAACCACTGAGTATTGAGAGCACAATAGGATGTTCTGTGGGAGCTAATAAGATAATGAGCAGATAAGCATCTGAGAGCAAAACAGAGGACGCTGGCCTGGCTTGTGACATTTCAGAGGGAAGTTTAAAGACTCTATCAGGGCCATTTGCTATTTTGACTTAAGATTCTGTCATTCTGGTCAGCTGAGGCTGAAGAATCAGCTGTTGTTAACAAGATATAGAAGTACTAAAGCAAAGCCTTTGCAATCCTGGGCTACTGGATTCTAGTCTACTAGAGCAGAGAATCTGGTGGTGCTTAAGAAGAGACCAGCATTGTTGGGTTGAAATCTTTTGGGAAGTGTTTCTTCAGAGTCAGCACACAGAAGCTGTGCTCCAGAGGCGGCCAAAGTTGTACCTCGTGCTGGCAGGGAACTTGGTAGTATAAAAGTCACCAGGGTGGCACTGGTTTTGATGACATGAAGGGGTCATGGTGAGCAGCTGAGGCTTGGCACTGGGAGAGGCCATTGGTGAAGGTACAGCCTCAGTGGCAGCTGAAGGGCCAGATCGAAGCAGTCATTCAGTGATGTAGGATTCCCCTATGTATGCTGTGAATACCATTGGTGAATAAAGAAACTGCTTTGAGCCTATAGCAGAGCAGGGCAGAACAGAGGTAGGTGGGGAAAACTAAACTGAATGCTGGGAGGAAGAAGGCAGCAGAGTTGGAGAGAAGTCATGTAGTCCCTCTGGAGCCCGACCGAACTTTTCCCGGTAAGCCACTGCCACGTGGTGATACAGATTAATAGAAATGGGTTAAATTAATATGTAAGAGCCAATAAGAAGCTAGATCTAATGGGCCAAGCAGTGATTTGAATAATATAGTTTCTGTGTGATTATTTTGGGGCTGAGCAGCCAGAAACCAACAAGTGGCCTCCCTACAACAATTCAGAGAAGTTGAGGCTTGACACCATGAAGAGCCTATGAGAGGCCGTTGGTGAAGGTGTACCCCAATTGTAGCAGAAGACCCCAGCCTTTTGGAAATGCCAGCGTCCTGGGATGACTACCAAGAATAGCGGCAGCAGTGGAGTGGAGCCAGCCAGAGCCTAGAAGACAAGCTGTGTGTGCTGCAGAGGGCAGAGCTGGAGAAGTGACGCAAGCCCCTTGGGAGCCCAGAAGATCGTTTACTGGAGCCCAGGTAATTGGACATTGAGTTATTTACACCGTTGGAGTTTGGTTTTGCTTGGTTCGGATTGTGACTGTGCCCTGGTTCTTTTCTCTTGAAGGTATTTCATTTAATTTTGAGGTTTTTTTGTTTGTTTGTTTGTTTGTTTGTTTTGGTTTTTTGAGAGAGGGTTTTTCTGTAGCTTTGGAGCCTGTCCTGAAACTAGCTCTTGTAGACCAGGCTAGCCTTGAACCCAAAGAGATTTTCCTGCCTCTGCCTCTTGAATGCTGGGATTAAAGGCATGCGCCACCTCTGCCAAGCTTTTTACAGGAGCCTGCAGCTGAAAGACTTTGAGCTTTTAAAAGTGATTTTGGCTTTTTAGAGAGGTTGGATATTTTTAAAGAGACTGAAATTTTAATTTGTTTGAATTTGCAAAGATTGTGGGAACTTATAAAGTAAGTTTTGTTTTTAATGTTAGCTCTTGGGGACCAATAAGAAAGGGAGGCTTGTGACTTAATAGTGATGTGATTGTGTGTCAGGTCGACAAGGAGTCAGTTATGTTGGCTAGTCTTATGTCAGCTTGACATAGACTAGAGGCACCAGAGAGGAGGGAATCTCAGTTGAGAAAATGCCTTTGTGAGATCCAGCTGTATACCATTTTCTTAATTAGTGATTGATGGGGGAGGGCCCAGCCCACGGTGAGTGGAGTCATCCCTTCGCTGGTGGTCCTGGGTACTATAAGAAAGCAGGCCGAGCAAGGCATAGGGAGCAAGCCAATAAGCAGCATCCCTCCATGGCCTCTGCATGAGCTCCAGCCTCCGGGTTCCTGCCCTGCTTGAGTTCCTGTCCTGACTTCCTTCAGGGATGGACAGTGACGAGGAGGTGTGAGCAAAATCAACCCTTTCCTCCCCAAGTTGCTTTTTGGTCATGGTGTTTTGCAGCAGCAGCAGAACCCTAATTCAAACAGGGTATGACTGGCATGCTCCACCCCCTACCCTAAACCTCTGGGCTGGGCTGCCCTTCCCCCAGCAGCTTTTCCCTAGAGAATCCAGTCATTTTGGCTATGTGCTACTTTTTACCTTTTTACCCTTTTGGCCTCTTGGTTTCCTGGTTCTCTCCCCCCCCCCCCCCGCCCCCGTCTCCTCACATGGCCAACTCGAAGTCACGTTCACTCTTGGACTCGCCCAGACGTCTCTGCCTCTGGCTATGTTCTCCCTCATATCTATCTATAATAAACTCTCTCCTCCACCATCCCTAGGAGCAATCATATCCTTTTGTATTTCTTTCTTTCTTTTTTTTTCTCATCTGGTGTTGAAACTCAGGCTGTTGTCCTTCTCAGCTTTGGTCTTTGCTACCTTGGGCTGAGCAGCTCTGCCCCATCTTCCTTCTGCCTCTGAGGGGTTGAAATGGCTGAGTCTAGAGAAGTCTTTCCTTCCTTACGTTGTGCTGTAGGTTTTCATCAGAGCAAGGAAAAGTCTCTTCTCTCTCTCTTTCTCACACACACACACACTCTCTCAGACGCTCTCACACACTCAGGAGAACCCTCTCACATGTGCTTATTCTTACCTGCAAGCTCACATGCACACTCATCTGCACACTCACACATACACATTCTTTCAAACATTTCACATGCTCTTCTCTCCCACACTATTCTCTCAGACATTTTTATACACCCCACAACACTCTTCTCACACACACTTCTCTCCCACACTATTCTCTTACATATTTTATACACTCCACACACCCTCACACTCTTAACACTCTCACACACTGTCACACACAACTCTCAGACTCTGTCGTATACAACCTCTTACACACACTCTCTCTCTCTCACACATTCACACACTCTTACACACTCACTCTTACTCCTTTCCTCATACATTCTCTTGCACACTCTCTGATATGCACAGACACTCTCACACACTCACGAGAATGTTCTCACACTTGCATGCTCTCACCCACAACTCTCTCACATATACTCTCTTACACGCATACATTCTCTTACACACACACACTCACACACTCATACACTCACACTCACACACACACACACACACACACACACACACACACTGTTGACAGAGGTTTCTGTCCCTCCCTGTCCTGCAGTCATTCAGTCCCAAAGAAATACACTGAGGTCCACATTAATTATAAAATGTTTGGCCTATTAGCTCAGGTTTCTTATTTAACTAACACATCTTAATCCATAATTCTTGTCTGTGTTATCCATGTGGCTTGGAACCTTTTATCAGCGAGGTATTCTCATCTGGCTTCCTCTGGCTGGCTGGTGACTGCAGATTGAGCCTTTTCTCTCCCCAGAATTCTCCTGTTCTAGTCACTCTACCTATTCTTCCTGCCTGGTTACTGGCCAATCAGCATTTTATTAAAGCAATACAAGTGACAAATCTTTACAGTGTACAAGATCATTATCCCACAGCAACACTCTCATCTGCACACATGCTCTTCTGCACACTCACATACACACTCATACATACACACTTTCTCACACACTCTTCATACACATTCTCATTTATTCACATATAATCTCAAACTCTTACACACAATCTCTCTCACACAATCTCTCACATACACACTCTCTCACACACTCATACACATTCACATACTCATACACACATTCACACACACACTCCTGAGATTGCTCAATACACCACTTTTCTTGGCACTATTATTCAATTGTAGAGTTTCAAGGATTACTTTTAGGTGTTTGACTTCTAAATTGTGGTCTGACCTAGTTTCATGCCAGAGATGAGATTTCCCACCTCTTGATGGGGGTGCCCATGGGTGTCCCGCTTCAGGTACCCTCCTCAGGTGCACAAACCCCAGTCCACTCCATTGCTGAGGACTTCATTCAGCAGCTCCAGCTTCATAGGTTCTTAATATGTTGTATGCAGCTACTGTGAACAGATTTCCCCAGAATTTAACTTTAGCCCTCAGGCCTTTCTGTGGGTCGATATCCCCCCCCCCCCAGTAGTGTCCTGGAGAACCCATTGTTCAAAAACCCAGGTCTTTGGAAAGACACGGCTCACTCAGACAATACACACCCCTCTGCAAGTAAAATGCAGTTCTAACTCCACAACCCTTGTCCCAGCCTCTATCTCTGGCTGTGACCCCTGGCCCTGCCCCCTCCACACTGGTTTGCTTTCCTCTCCATTGTAAAGCCCATCCCTTGAGACTGGAAACCAGTTTACAGCAGCTCAGAGAGACTGGAAAGGAACAGTGGTGATGGCTAAGCTGCACACACACAGGAAATTTCTGAGGACCAAAGCTTAATTCTCCATTTTATTTTTTTCTCTGCTGGATATTCTTTTTCTGCCTTACATTTTTCCTATATCCCTTTTATACCATCTAAGACAAAGATTTCTATGCAAGAAAAGACTACATCATAACCACAAGTTAAATATTTTCCAAAAACAAATTAAAGTCTTTACATAAGAAGAAATCATATTAAGATCATAAGTTATGGCTGGACAATGATGGGGCATGTTTTTAATCCTAACACTTGGGAGGCAGAGGCAGGCGGATCTCTTGTGAGTTTGAGGCCAGCCTGACCTACAGAGTGATTTCCAGGATAGCCAGAGCTGTTACACAAAGAAATCCTGTCTTGAAAGAAAAAAAAAAAATAAAAACAAAACAAAGAAAACCACATTGCATGTTTTTCCAAGAAGCCCACAATTGTTCAAATATTTTTGTATTAATTTTCCCACCATAACATCTTCACCCCAAAGCAAAGACTCTTTTATTCCTTATTGACAAAGTTTTAAACAAGCTAAGTCCATCTCAGTGAGTTCCTTTTGTACCGGCAGGCAGCCGTTTCCAGTGTCAAGTGTGATACAATTTCTAGTCTTAATTCTACTCTAACAAAACTTTAAACAAGTGCTCAGCTAACCACCTATTTTTATTTACACACAATACGGTCATTTAATTTCTTTTTACAACTTTGTTTTCTCAAGGTGCATACCAGGGCCTGTGATTAATTCTGTAAGTTACGTGACCAAGGAGGCAGGCCTAACCCTGGATGTGGGGACGTAATTGTTTTCTTTGATCATTAGCCTGTTTGCCCACAGGCAGAGCTCATGGGTCTCTTAATCATGAAACGTCTGTGTTCTTATTGTTTAATCCTCTGCAAATCTCACACCGAACAAAGGGGAAGGTAACTTTTAGCCTATATTTGCCCTTTTCGTATCTCTTATTGGAATGATTGGCAGACTAACCTAAATCACGTGCCTAGTCATTTTCAGTAACTGTCCTAACCACGTGTATCTTTTAGTCCGACTCGGAAAGTCCAGTTAAATCATAGATCTAACTAATCATCATTGCTCTTATAAAAATCACCTTTGTTACAATCTGCAAGTAAATTGCCCAGTGAAGAGTGATATTTTCTCAAGAAACAATCACACTATACCAGACACAGTGGGGATCCCTTCATAGTAACCACACCAGGCCAGATACAGCAGGAACACAACAGCAGCAAGTGAGAGGGTGCAGCCCAAGCAAGGGGCCTTCTGCAGGCACTCCTCCCGGGGTTTTGCCACTCCAGGATGCACCCAGACTAGCTTTGCTATCCCCTGGGCCACGTTCCCTAAGCTCCACTGCTGTCTGCAGCTCCCCTGCCATGCCCACGGCAATCCCTATCTTTCCCAGCTTCTCTCCACCCTTCTAATCATTATAGATTTGATAGCAGGTTAGCATCTAAGTTAAGTCCAAATGGTGCTATCAAAGATAGTGATATTGTACACTTAACGCAATGAGTCTAGCCCTAAAATGATAGTTTTATTCTCCCCCCTATTCTGAAGTTAATTACCTTGAAGGGTCAAAAGAAAAAAGAGAGGAAGTCACAGTACGTGGGCATTTTGAGCCTATTGTACAGTTGTCACTGCCCGTCTGTGGTAAGGCACCCTTTGCCAGAGACTAGAGCCACCAAGACTCGTCTTCACACCCCACCCCCACCCCCAAGCAGCTTCTTTTTGGGCAGGAGAGGAAAGACAGGTCACATGTTTCCCATTTCTTCCAGTGTGGTTGGATGGGAGGGCTGAAGGACTGAGAACCATGTCCTGGTCGGTGACATCTTAAACTTTTTTGATTTAGACATTTGCTTTCCAGTGTTCTGTTTCTGCCCCGTCTGTGAACGCTTTGTGAAAGTCTTGTGGGAAGAGTTCCCTTCATCTCTCTCCTTTTCTTTTTTGTACATTTATTTTTATTTTGTGTGCAGTGGTATTTTGCCTACATATATGCCTGTGTGAAGGTGTCAGATCCCCTGGAACTGGAATTACAGACAGGTGTGAGCTGTCATGTGGGTGCTGGGAATTGAACCTGGGTCCTCTGGGAGAGCAGGCAGTGCTCTTAACCACTGAGCCATCTCTCCAGTACCCCATCTCTCCTTTACTTTATTCATCATTTGTATTAGTCAGGATTCTCTGAGTAATATATAAATATAATATATAAAAATATAATATATGAAAATATATATTTATTAGAATGGCTTACGGGCTATAGTCTTACAATGGCTGTCTCCAGATGAAAAGGCCAAGGATTCTGTGGTTGTTTAATCCATGAAGCTAGGTGTCTCAGCTGGTCTTCAGTCTAAGCTGGAGTCCCAGTGTAGATTCTAATAGCAGTGGAGTAATGCCTCCACAGCAGAACAGGCGAAGAGGCCATCAAGAGTAAGCACAAGCAGACAAAAAGTAAAGTGCTTCCTTCTGTGTCCTCTTATTTGGGCTGCCACCCGGAAAGTGTGGCCCAGATTTAGGGCTGGGCTTCTTACCTCAAATGATCAAATTAGAAAATCCCTCATAGGTGTGGCCAGAAGTTTAGGTTTTAGTCCCCTCCATACCCGTAGTCAAGTTGACAGTCATGATTAGCTATCACAAAGGTCAAGGTGAAGCTGGTGACTTCTAGATAGGAAACTATAGTTACAGTTAGCTTTAGAAGTAGAGATTGGTGAATGCTGGCATTAGCTTGCCTTCTCCTTCTAATTCAGCCCGAAGCCCAGCCTGTAGGAAGGTGAGCATGCCTGGAATAGACCTTAGCGCCACTGACTCCATGATGGGAATACCATTTGGGTCATAAAACTCAAATGTAGACAGTATTACCTGCCAAAGTGAGAACAAAGTCCTAATCCTTCAAAGTCCACCATTCTGGGAAAGTCTCTAATGTACTAATTATGCCTGTGGCTTCTTTAGCTCTGCTTTCGGCTGACTGTTCTTGTTGACGGAAGTCTGTCAACCCAGGACATGGCTTTTGTGCTTAAGCTCACCCTGAGAAAGATGCGGGCTTGTACTGGGATCCTGAACAGCCATGTAATTAGCCCAATTAGCTGGGCTGGCTAATTAAGACTTTCTATTGGCTTAAACCCCTGCCTCAGTAGTCTTCTCGGGTGAACTCCCCAGAACACTTCCCATCTAAATGACGCTAATCTAGATAAGCCCTCACACACGTACGAACAGTCTTGTCTCCTAGGCCATTCCAGATCCTGCCGTGTTGACCATAAGTCCTGATGGTCATAAACACCTTGTAAGCAGAGGGCACGAACATCTGCAAAGGTGAGTTCGTGTCAAAGGGAAGCAGGAGCCACTTGAAAATTTTCTCGAACGATAACGCTGAGACAAGCTGCACAGTGAAATAAATAACACAGTACCAGATTACAAAACAGAGTGTAAATCGAACATCAATGAATCAACTCTGTTATAAACAAATGACTGGATAAAGAGGTAGAGAACAAACCCCCAAAGAGAAGAATTCTAAGCGATTTATAATAGGATATTCCTCTTGAGTATGGCTCTGAGTAGTGACCTCCCTCCCTCCCTCCTTCCTCTCCTCCCTTCTTTCCTTCTTTCCTTCTCTCCTTCCCTGCTTTCCTGTGTAATAAGGTAAGGGAGAGAAAGAAAGTAACCATTCAACAGAGATACTGAACAATAACCCCTCAGCCATGTGCTCAAGTTCAAAAGCATTAGAGATCAGTCTTGTTGGCAGTGTGCTCTCTAGGTATATTTAATTTAAAATAAAAGGATGAAGACAGTCCTTTATCTCTGGTATTCCTCCCTAAGATCCTGGTCTGAACCTGAAAAATACATCAGACAAACCCCAACTGAAAAGTGACTTTCTAATTCTTTTCAAGCCAAGTCTTAAGGAGATTGGAAAGAAAAGCCCATAGTATAATGAATACTAGGTTCTCTGTGCAGGCACCCACGAGGAATACTGGAAGGGCAGGAGATGGTCAAGTGAGGGAAAGCGGCCAAGAAGCATAGAGGTTGGTTCCTGGGCCTCCTGCTGTGAAAAACCCCTGAGACACTTCTCAAGCAAAAAGGGTTATAAAACCCTCTTTTGAAAATTTTTGTTAGAGGAGCTCAGAGTTCAAAAGCTCACAGAGGCAACTACGGTAGTAGCTCATGCCTTCAATCCCAGCACTTGGGAGGCAGAGGCAGGTGGATCTCTGTGAGTTCAAGGCCAACCTGGTCTAAAGAGCAAGTTCCAGGTACACGAAGAAATCCTGTCTCTAAAAACAAAACAAAACAAACAGAAAAAGAAAAAAGAAAGAAAAGAAAAGAAAAAAAGCTCCCAAAGTACACAAGTTAGGTTCCCAGCCACCTCCATCATGAAGCTCACAAGCACCTATCTGCCCAGCTCCAGGGGATCAGAGATCCTCTTCTGGACTCTGTGGGCACCCCCCCCCCCACACACACACGCACATCCCCCAGCACCTAACTAAAAACAAAATCACTCTTAAGACAGAAAGAACGTTCTCATTAGATTCTATCTATAATCAGGCTAGCAAAATGGCTTAGTGAGTGAAGGAGCTCACTGCCAAGCCTGAGGCCCTGGGTTTGATCCCTGAAACCCACATGATGGAAGGAGCAAACTGGCTCTTGAAAGTCGTCCTCTGACTTCCACCAATAGGCTGTGGCACATGTGTGTTCACAGCACACACATAGTAATATTTAAAGGAAAGGATATCTATATGTATATAAACAAAGGCAGTATGAGCTGTAAAGTAATAGCAATAAGTTCTGAAGATGGGCATTGAGAAATTTGTGTCTGAAATAGTCCCCACCAGGCTCATGTTTAAAAGTCTGGTCCCCAGTTGATGGCAGACGTTGGCAAAATATGGAACTTTGGGAGGTGAGGTCAGGCTGCTACAGTGGGGTGTGTGGTTATGGCCCAGTTCTGTTCTCTGCTCACATGAAAAAGCCTCTGCTGTGAGCTCCCTCTGCCACTCAGCTCCCGTGCCTTTCCTGCCACGATGACTGAACACTCTCTGGAACTGTGAGCCGACATCCACCTCGACCCCAAGGCTCTTCCTGACGGGCGTTTTGTCAGAGCAGTGGGAAACACAACCAATACAGACAAATGGGTCGGTTTTATTTTCTTCCCACATATCAGCTTTCTAGTTCTCGTGCCAGGAATCTGTACTGTTTTGCAAATCAAACACAATTTATGCCAGTGTAGCGTTTGTGAGACCAGTCCACAGAACTCTTTTTGTAGAAGCAGAAGTGAATTCCCAGTGCTAATCCAGGCTTCCTTCTAGTGAGCTGCTCAACGCGGCAGGGTCATGGCCCTTTGCAGTTGGGGCTCTAGGTGCATCTTAGATTCTTGCAGTGATGAACCTGCTTGAGAAGGAGGCCACGCTTCACACCTGGCTCTGCCGGTTCCCACAGGAGCCCAGTAGGAAGGAATGTAGGGGCAGAAGCCAGTATTTACCTCTAACACTGAGCTGAGAAGAGGTCTGGAGGCTCACTCTGGAATTGCATCTCTAGCAGAAAGTTCTTGAAGCCAGCCTTGGTGGTGGTCGTGGTGTCCTCCTACCTCCCTGCCCTCCTGGAGCCTTGGAGGCTGCAGCCCCATGGGCAGGTCTGGTCTGCAGTACTGAGCACTGTTTGGAGACCAGGTGAGATCTTTTCCAGGTCTAAACCATCTTTTGCCTAAACTAACTGGTCGTTTGTTTCCTCAGACACACCCTGACTCACATAAGGGTTCCCGACGCGACAGGGAGACAGGCCTGTGCTGAGGGAAAGCTTACGTTATGACGAGCGGAATGGAAATTCTTCTGGGCTAGCAATAGTTCGAGTGTCTTGAAATCCATGAACTGCATAAGCAAGAGAGAAACAACCAGCACAGCTCTGCCAAGCACACGACCAAGATCTCGAAGACAGCAGCAGCAGGCACGTACAGACTTCCTATCTCTCGCTAAGATAGGCGGGTGCAATGCAGCTTCAAATGTTTTCTAAAATGGATCCAATTTTCCGTCTGGACCTTGCCTCAGTGGGATGAAGTGGGGGCTTGGGAGGAGCAGGCTTGTTGAATTAAACGTGCCTGTTAGTAGAATATCCGCACTCTGGGCTCTCTTCACTGGAGCATCAGCCCTGTGTTTCAAGTCCCTCTCCTTTCCATGACTGTGCAGACCTTTTGTGGATCCACTGTGCCAGGCACCCCGACCTCTTGCTGGTCTCCCATGTGAAGTGGCTCTTCCTGGCCCTGGGCTGCCATGCACAGGCAGTCCCTCACTGTAGCGGGAGACACTGTCTTCCTGATACAGTGATTCTTGCCTCCTTCGACCACAACTCCTCTCACAGCAGCGTGGCCTCTTTGCTGTCTCTAGGTCCCCATGGTCCACCGCTCTAACGGTTCCCAGTCCCACTCAGGTGTGTGCAGGACTGCCAGATCCTTGGCGTCTCCTCGACACGCTAGAGGGGCAAGAGCCTGCCCTACTGTCTTGGGCATGCGCTCACTCTCTGTTGGTGACCCACGTTGTGATGGCATAAGTACTGTGTAGGCTGTGGAATCCACGTGGATGTGGCTCTTTCTGCCCCCATCCCCGATAGAGCATGAGAGCATTATTTTCAGCTTTCCTCTGATCAGATGTAACTGACACCTATGCTGATGCTTCAAGCTGGAGGGGGGAGGCTGGGATACACATCTATCGTCTGTCTTCCACACTTAGAGCATGGAAGGGGAGATGATCTCACTTCTTCCTCTCCACTAGGAAGGCTACATCCTAATATCATAATCCACTCCCTGTGGCCGTGTAGAGCCCACACCCAAGGAATGAAGTTTATATCACAATGAGCAAGGCTCAAGAATATCCCTTTCTAAGACAGCAGCGGCCGTCTAAGTGCTGAGAATAAGTTAACTTTCTCCCCACCAGGCTCATGGATCGTCCGTCGTTGAAGAGGAAGCAGAAAGAATGAAAGAGGCAGGAGATGGGAGGAGCATCGGGCAATGCTGTCTTCTGGACATGACATGGCTGTTGCCCTGGCAAACTCACCGTGGTCGGTAGTGGTCACCTACACAAGATCGGTGTTCCAACAGACAGGTGCTAACTGGACTCAGTAGGCTGCAAAAGAGAAGACATGAAGTGAATAAGGAAATGTATTGAAAATGCCTGGGGAGATGGGGAAGTGGGATATGGGAGGTGGATATGATCAAGGCACATTGCTGAAATTGTCAAAGAGCAGGTAAAATATATCCCATTAGAAGGGATTTTATTGATGCCATCATTACTTTCTTCCTTCATAGAATATGTTTGAGAGATAATTAAACCACTACTAGTAGATGTTTCAAAGCTTCTACAGACAACACGGGCACCCACTGTTTAGACAACCTTCTTCTTAAGTTTGACTTCTTATACTGTGGTGAAGGAAACATGAAAATTTGTCATAAAAAAACCTGTCAAGAGTGCAAAACTCGAGCTCAGTGGTTAAGAGCACGGGGCGCTCTTCCAGAGGACCCAGGCTTGATTCTCAGTACCCAGATGGCAGCTCACAACTGTCTTGTAACTACCGTTTTAGGGGACTGGTGCCCGCTTCTCTTCTCTGTGGTCACCAGGCATGGAAATGGTGCACAGACATATATGCAGGCAAACCCCCCCCATATACACCAGATTAAATTTAGAACTTTTTCTTAAACGCAGAACTTCATTCTCACACACATTCTTGGAGACTAAATACGGAAAACAAGCAGATAACCTCAGAATTCTTCCTACAAGGTGTGTGTGTGTGTGTGTGTGTATGTGTGCGTGTGTGTGCATGTGTGTGCGTGCGTGCATATGTGTGTGTGTGTGTGTTGCTAAAGATGGAAGATGTCTCATGCATGCAAAGCTGAGCTCCACTCCCAGTTATGCATGGTGAGCTGCACATGGCTGCTGCAGCTGTGACTAGCCACAAGGAAGCTGCTCTTCGGGTGAAAAGTAGGAGGATGGTGGAATTTAGTAGGGCTCATGGGGACAGGAAGAGGCTGTCTGGCAGGAGATGCATATTTGCTATCACATGGTACTCCTCGGAGGAGATACGTAGGAGATAGTTACCGTGAGTACAGTAGTTTGTTCCTGAGTTGGAACCTTGGTTCCAGTGTAGGAAGGTTGAGAGGTGGTCTAGAGGTCTTTGTGGGTTCTTCCTTCAGGAGGGATTAAAGTGGTTCTCATGATCCTAAGTTAGTTCTTGTGAGGAGATTGCTAGCTAGTTTTATGTCAACTTGATAAAAGCTGGAGTCATCGCAGACTGGGAATCCCCAGTTGAGAAGCTGCCTGTATGAAATCGGGCTGTGGACAAGCAGGTAGGGCATTTTTTTAATCAGTAATTGATGTGGGAGGCCCCAGACTGTGTTGGGTGACCTTACCCCTGGGATAGTGGTCCTGGCTTCTATAAGAAAGAAGGTTGAGCAAGCCAGTAAGCATCACCCCTCCATGGCCTCTGCATCAGCTCCTGCCTTCAGGTTTCTGTCTGGTTTGAGTCCCTGCCTTGGCTCCCCTCAGTGGACTCTGACTCGGGATATGGAAGCCAAATAAGCCCTTCCCTCCTCGAGTTGCCTTTGGTCATGTCGTTTCTGATAACTGCAGTGGTTACCCTACCTAAGACAGAGAGCAAGCATAGTTCTCCACGCGTTGGCTTCCTGTGTTAACATGTGATCTTCTTGCTTGTGTTTTCCTCATCGTTGGGACCTCTCATCCACCTGCCAAGAAGCCTTCATTAGAGCCAAATGGATGCTGGTGCCATTCCCTTAACCCTCTGGAACCATGAGCTAAATAAACCTCATGTCTTTGTGAAGCCCATACCTTCCGTGGTTTTGTTATAGGATTAGAAAAAGCAGCTAACATAGTTAATAAAGTCATAAAGAGAAATCTGGTGCTAGAGAATCCTGGGGGGAAAATTATAAGAAAGTTGGGTTTATAAACTCCAGGTGTAGACAGACTATACGGCAAAGAGTAGAGTCCGGAATACTATTTGAGTGTAGGTTTTGAACCCTGATGTACCTTGGCCATATAACTTCTCTAAGGCTCAGTTCTGCCCCCTGTGCGGTGCTGATCACAATGGCTCTTACCTCAGTAGCTGGTTGCACTTGAGGAAATAATGCCTGTTTATGGACTTGCAGCCTCACCCAGCATGACAGCCAGCACCAGCACAGAGGCCACCATGACACTATCACATGCCACTGTTGGTGTACTGGCTGGGAACATCCGTTGTGGAGTGCTGCTTGAGTTTTAAGTTGTTAGCACATACATTTTGTTCTTAGTTTGGCTACAGAAGAAGAATCTAAGAAAGACTTCCCCCTCCCGCCCTTGCAAAAGAATGGACCAAGACAAGGAGTTGGACAAGAGCAGTGTTCAAGCAAGAACCCCTGGAGGGTCATCCGCGAAATTAGACAATCCAGGAAGAACGAGCGGGAATGACACCAATGGTAAGAAGGGAAGGAAGAGGGTTGCCTTAGGGGGTCTATGGTTTGGGGAGCAGGAGGCTGGGTTAAACCGAGAAAGGAAAGTAGACGGTAAAGCAAGGAGTGCACAGAAGAGACCCATGTAACCCCCACTGATGCCTGGCTCTCTGATGAATGAAGTTACTCAGATTTGCGTATTAGTCATCAGGTTCATTCACGATCTCTAAGAATAAGTCTCCCTTGGTATAGATAGTCAGTCTTTTCTTTCTTCTACTGCATTTCTACTTTATTTATTTTTTGTTTAGAAAATCCATTACAGGTTCTATCCCAAAATGAGGCTCTTCTGGTCCCAGGGTTCTTGGACACAGCCCGGGCCAGAGAGAAGGCCATTGTTCCCAAGGTCAGCGACACACTCCATGTGTTCACAGAGGAGTCTGAGATCTCACAGCAGGTTAGTGATAACACCAAGTTCTCAGAAAGTGCCATCCATCCTAAACACGGAGTTAGCCCCAAGCCCTCAGCAAAAACCACCCATCTGAAAGAGGGCGACACCTCGAAGCCCTCAGCCAAAGCTAATAATCCAAAACAGAAAAATGTTTCTCAGACTTCAGGCCACCCCATGCAGACCAAGCAGAGCAACATGACTAAATCCTTGGCAAAAACCACCCATCCTAAACAGGGGACCACCCTCAAGCCTGAAGCAAGCAGCAGTCATCACAAGGAGGCCAATATACCCAAGTCATCAGAGGACAATGCCCAATCCAAGGAAGGTAACATCCCCAAGTCCTCACAGGACACCATCCTATCCAAAGATGCTAAAATCCACAAGTCCTTAAAAGACAGCATCTCACCCAAGGAGAGAGACATCCCCAAATCCTCACAGGACAAAATCCTGTTCAAGGAGAAAGACATCCCCAAATCCTCACAGGACAGCATTCTGTTCAAGGAGAGAGACATCCCCAAATCCTCACAGGACACCATCCCCTTCAAGGAGAGAGACATCTCCAAATCCTCACAGGATACCATCCTGTTTAAGGAGAGAGACATCCCCAAATCCTTACAGGACACTATCCTATCCAAAGATGTTAAAATCCACAAGCCTTTAAAAGACAGCATCTCACCCACGGAGAGAGACACCCCCAAATCCTTACAGGAAAGCATCCTGGTCAAGGCGAGTGACACCCTCGGGTCCTCACAGGACACTGTCCAGTTTAAGGAGAGAGAAATCACCAAGTCCCCAGAAGACACCATCACATCCCAGGAAGTCTTCATTAACAAGTCCTTAGAAGACACAGCGATACCCGATGAAAGCAACATCTCATACTCGGAAACGCAAATAGAGCTTCCGGAGGAAGACATGGTGAGAATGATCATTGGCAAGGAGGAGTTTGAGGGGGTTCTTAAAGAGGCCGGGGAGAAGCTGGTGGCAGTGGACTTCTCAGCCTCTTGGTGTGGGCCTTGCCGAGCCATCAGGCCGTATTTCCATTCCCTGTCTTTGAAACATGAGGATGTGGTGTTCCTGGAAGTAGATGCCGATGACTGCGTAGAACTGGTACAAGACCGTGATGTCTTCATCCTCCCAACTTTCCAGTTTTACAAAAAAGAAGAAAAGGTGGCTGAATTTTCTGGCGCCCTCAGGGAAAAACTGGAAGCAAACATTGAAGAATTAAAGTAATCAGATATCCTGAGCGCATCACAAATGAGTTAATAGCTGATTTCTTTTTAACTTGCAAAGAACGATCAGATAAGACAAATGTGTTCTCCCAAAAGGCTCTGCTTGAATGTCAGAAACATGGAGGCCACCTTTTTGATTGGAAAGAATCAAAGCAAGGAGTGGCCATGTTTGTGGGGTTTTTTGTTTGTTTGTTTTGTTTTTTGTTTTGTTTGTTTTGTTTTGTTTTGGTAAAAAGGGTGAAATTAGAGATTCCTTGGGTGGAATCAGAAATTCCTGCTATCTTACTTTGCAATCTTTTTTTTTAAATTCATATTTGAAAGTCTTGCTCTTTGGGTATTTGCTGCAACCCTGGAAATGCAATAGAATTACACACCTGAAGTGCAGTGGAAAGTTCTTGTCCCATGTATTTTCTGGTGCTCACATGTCTTTATGGATTTTGATAAGAAACTTCTGGAAACACAGGGTTGGAGTGAGTCACGTCTTTGCTATTCTTTTGTATTAGGAAGGCTACAGAGATCCACACACCAAGGCTGTTTCCGGTTTGTAGAGATCATTTTCCTAATCTTTGTTCACAAAATTCAAGAACTCTAAACCAGGCTCTTGAGAGGCTTAAGCCTGAGCAATCACTGATGCCATTATGACATCACTGCTTTGGTGGAAAAGGACTTGCATTGTCTCCTGGTAACTGGGTTCCTGATTCCTGTTTTCAGGTGTCACAAAGACCAAAGACCCAGGTCTGGACTGGGTGGTAACGTGGTTCAGAGCTCTTGTTATCTTTTAAGCAGTCTGTGAGGGTTTAGTTGATATACAGAGCTGGCCCAACCTAACGAGACTAGATGGGTTTGGCCAGCTCCACTCACGTGTGACACCCATAACATTCCAGAAGTTACTTTGTGTCCCTTTGCTCTAATTATTGTTGTTGCTGATGTTATTGTTGTAACAAGAACCCTTGCCAGGAGGTCTACCCTCAGTGAATTCTAAGTGGCCAATGCTGTAGTCCTAGCTTGAGGTGCTGGATTGTATAGCAGAGTTCTAGACTTTAAGCTCTTATAAACGAGTCTTTGCACTGTTGAACAACTCCTATTTCCTCCTGTGCCACTCTGGCAACCACCATCCTGTTTTCTTTTGATTCAAAGTATTTCTAAAATATGAAGTATTAGCAAACATTTTTTTAAAAAATTAAAAACATTTAAAAAATCATTCCTTTTTAAAACCGTGACAATCCAAAGGACTGAGGCCAGTTTTAGGGGCTGATTGTAGATCTCCTCATAGTGGAAGGACATGCACCTCCGGCCCTCGCCCCAGACCCTTGTGTTGCAAGCTCCCTGGTAAGTCAGAGTAGGACGGCCCCTACCACCTCCCACTGGGCACCACTGACCCTCCTTAGAGACACCTGTCACATGCTCCTTTGCAACAGTGACAGCCATGTGACAGCAGCAAAGAAAATGCCCTATACACCTGGCCTTCTTTCCCAAAGTGATTCAGAATGACCTACAAAAAGTATTAGTGGTGAGATGCAGACCAAGGAAGAGGAAGTAGAACCATGAAGGAAGTAGAACCAGAATACTGTGTCAGTTCTGAGGGGATAGATAATGGCTCTGGTTGAGCAGCAAGTCTCTTTCTAAGAATTTCTTCAGCAGTGGGAGAGAAATGGGAAAGTCAATCCCCAGATGCCATTAAACAGGTAATAAACAGGCTTTGTGTGGTGTGGCAGTAAAAAGTCTACAAAGTTACTGTGTTATCACAGAAAATACCCTCGATAAGCAAGTCTGACCATAGACTGCACAGGTGGTTTAAGAATATCTTAATGAAAATCAAAATAAGAAGGCGAGTTCTATAGGACCAGGATGCTGCAAAGTCGTAGTGCAGTTTCCTAATGGTCTGATGATCTGGTTTGAACCAAGAATAAAAGCTATGCTTCTGATTGATGCCTGTCAGATTTCCCACGTTTAGTGCCATCGATGATAATCGAATAGCAGCCTATCAAAGTCACGTGCTTTTCCAGAGAGCCACAATCTGTGTTTGCTGGGAAACAACGCGGCAGGAACCTAAACCAAACAAGTGAAGAAATAGTTGTTAACCTCTAATGGAGGCATTTATCATGAGGATTCCACATAATCATATTGGCTATACATGATAACAACCTAACTACAGCCTTATAAGATAATGGAAGGTCAGTCTTGGCAACGCACACCTTTAATCCCACTCAGAGGAAGAGGCAGGTGGACCTGTGAATTTGAGGCTAGCCTTGCCTACATAGTGAGTTCCAGGCTAGCCAGCTCTACATAGTGAGACTGTGACTGTGCTTCAAAAAAATGCAATAAAATTCAAAGAAAGGAAAGGAGGAAGGAAGAAAGGAAGGAAGGAGGAAAAGAAGAGAGAGAGGGAGGGAGGGAGGCAGGAAGAGAGGGAGGAAAGAAGGAAGAAAGGAAGGAAGGAAGAAAGGAAGGAAGGAAGGAAGGAAGAAAGGAAAGGAAGGAGGGAGGGAGAGGAGGAGGGAGGGGAAGGAGTTCCTGTTAGGATCAATAAGAAAATTCCACAAAGTGGCACTGCTTAGAATAATATTCCTGAATCAATAGCTTTCATGTGATTTAATAATTAAAATCCGTATGGAAATGGGCATCATTCACAATAGTAACAGTTTAAGATGCCTAGATCTGGTCCTTGAGAGGTATTTAATAAATAGGTTTGAGTAAAGTGACATTGCTTTTCTCATTAGAGAGACGTAATAGACAAGGTGATTTTTAACTGATGACTCAATGGTATGTTTGGGAGAACATAACAAACTACTTTAAAATTCACTGAGTGGAATGGACAAAGGGGAGTCTCAAATGCAAGGGCAGAAGGAAGACTTATCTTGTTGGGTAGCTAAATATATAATTGGTACAGCAATTACAAGACAATGACATGAATGGTGGGGGAAAATAACATTGAAAGAGAACAACCAATAGATCCTGGCATGTAGTAACCTAGAAAATGAAGCGTTTCTACTTAATGGACTGTTGAGTGGATTTCTCCCCCTCCCCCAGAATATTGTATAGTAAAAGTTTATTATTTGAAGGGGGAAATTAGTCTATATCCCACTAGCATACCATCAGAATAAATATAGGTCAGATTAAGGATTATGACTAAATTATGGAATCATAAAAACGGGAGAAATCCCTGTGAACCATCTGACTTGTGGTGGCACAAGTGGCTTTTTAACCACAGAGGTCAGAAAAGAAATGAGTTTGAACATACACAACCTAATTTCTCCATGATAAAATAGCAAAAAATTAACTGAAAGCAAAAAAATCATAAGGAACATTTGCCAAATGAGCAGACAATAGCACTACTCCTACAAACTAGATGGATAGTCTCTTCTAAAAACAAGCAAAATGTACTCAGCTAGTTCCAGCGAATGCAAGGACAAGTTCTAACACATGTGAGAATTTTCCATTAGCAGGGAATGCACAGCGTTCTATAAACAAGATGTTGAAAGCAGGGAAACAGTCAACTCATGTGCTGCTAGAGTCGCGATCGCGACAAGCCGTCTGATCACAGATACAGTTAAGCTCAGATAAGGTCACAAACTTTGGCTCATGTGTCTGCCTAGACAAGTAGGTGGCCTAGAACGCCAGATACTAGTTCCTCACATTTTTAGAGCCTAGAAGTATGACATCAAAGTGTCCAAAGACTCCGTTTCTGAAGTGACCTCCGCTACTGTCTTAGTGTCACATGGTCATCCCCTTTGCAACCATGCATTGCTGGTCTCCTTAGGTGTAGCAACTGTAGCAACTCCACTCAGACGAGGACGGAGATTAGGATCCACCCTAACAGTCTCATTTGATCTTAATTGCCTCTTTAAAGATCCTGTCCCACTGAAGCCATATCCTGACACACAGAAAGTAGAGACTTCAAAAGATGAATTTGGGGAAAACACAGTTCAGCCAATAACTGTATTAGATGAGGCTCAGGTTGGGCCTAAAGATTCTTCTGGGCTGCATGTCTTAGAAATGTAAGGTGTAATTGGAGTATTTGGTATTTTGCTGTCTAGTTTCTTGAGTTCTTTATATAGCTTGGAGATCAGTCCTTTGTCAGATGTGGAGCTGGTGAAGATCTTTTCCCATTCCGTAGGCTGTTGTCTTGTTTTATTGACCACGTCCTTTGCCTTACAGAAACTTCTGAGTTTCAGGAGGTCCCATTTATTGATTGTTGTTCTCAGAGTCTGTACTATTGGTGTTATATTTAGGAAGTGGTCTCCTGTGCCAGTGCATTCAAGGTTACTTCCCACTTTCTCTTCTATCAGGTTTATTGTAATCGGATTTATGTTGAGGTCTTTGATCCATTTGGACTAGAGTTTTGGGCATGGGGATAGAGATGGATCTATTTGTATTCTTCTACACATCGACATCCAGTTATGCCAGCACCATTTGTTGAAGAGTCTGTCTTTTTCCAGTGTACCATTTTTACTTTTTTTTGTCCAAAATCAGGTCTTCATAGGAGTGTGGATTAATGTCAGGGACTTCAACTTGATTCCATTGATCCTCGTGTCTGTTTTTATGCCAATACCAAGCTGTTTTTGTTACTACAGTTCTATAGTAAAGCTTGATGTCAGGAATGCTGATGCCTACAGAGGTTCCTTTATTGTGCAGGATTGCTTTAGCTATCCTGGGTTTTTCATTTTTCCATATGAAGTTGAGTACAGAGACAGCTGACCTGAGCTAATGGGAGCTCACTGACTCCGGACTGACAGCTGGGGAACCTGTATAGGACCAAACGAGGCCCTCTGAATGTGGGTGACAGTTGTGTGACTTGGGTAGTTTGTGGGGCCACTGGCAATGGGACTAAGATTTATCCCTAATGCATGAACTGACTTTTTGAAGCCCATTCCCTATGAAGGGATACCTTGTTCAGTCTAGATATGGGACAGGGTGTGTGTGGGAGGGGACTTGGTCCGGCCTCAAGTGATGTGATAGACTTTGTTGACTCCCCAAGGGAAACCTTACCCTTTCTGAGGAGTGGAGGGGGCAGTAGGTGGGGAGAAGCTAGGGGGAGGGGAAGGAGGGGAAACTGTAGTTGATATGTAAAATGGTAAAAAAAAAAAAATTTTATATAAAAAAATCTTTAAAAAGAAATGTAAGGTGTAGATCTCCCACCTCCCTGCCCCTATCTACACTTCAGCTCCACCACTCATGCTGATGGTGTTTGCTTCAGATGGGGGGTACCACCTAAGAAACTCACCTCAGGCCATCAAGGAATCAACCCCACAAGTCAAGATGGGGCTTGTTCAAAGGTCAGCTAGAAGGTCTCTAGCTTCCCAAGATCTTGAAGCATAGGCAAGATACTCAAAGGCCTTGGATGATGCCGAATTGACTGGGACATTTCACCATCCTTTCTTCCACTCAAGAGAAGCATGGGAGTTCCTGGGTTAGACACTAGGCTTAGTATCCTAGAGTGTAGGGCATCTCTTCCGGTTTGCTTGATGGGCATGCAGGTCTGTTGAATTCTTTCCCGCCCTTCCCATGAAAGGATGAACACACAAAAGGCGGCTTAGGAATTGCATTCAATCAGGACTCACAAATGTGTGGTTATGAAAACCACACAGGTGTTGGTCTCTGGACTCAAAAATTCCATTTCAGTAGTGGTGGGCTGGGACAAAGACTCTCTTCCCAGCCAGGTGTTGGCAGTGCAGCCTTTAGTTACAGCAATTGGGAGGCAGAGGCAGATCTCTGAGTTCAAGGCCAGCCTGGTCTACAAGAATGGGTTCCAGGACAGCCATGGCTACTCAGAGAAACCTTGTTTCAAACAAACAAAAAAATCTTTTCCCATTGTCTAGAGGAAAATCACCCTACAATGTAGCCCTCTGCAAGGCCCTTCCCTGTGTACCCTCAGATTCCTACCCACATCTCCTGCCCTAGGGGAACCCGTCTCTGGAACAAGACCACTTTTATGTAACCTCCCTCACCTTTCCAGAAACTCATAACCCTATCTAGTGCTGCATTTTGGGTTTGGGGTATCCTCTAAAGGCCCATCTGGTGAGGCGTTGGTCCCCAGCTTCCTGCTGTTGGGAGGAGGCGGAACCTTTAGGATGTGGGGACTCGCGGAGGAATTTAGGTTGTTGGGGGATGTGGCACTGTAGGGAGTAGAGGGACCCTGCTTTGTTGTCATCTCCCTCTTTCCACTTCCTGGTTGCCATGAACGGAGCAGAAGACTCTGCCGTAAGTTCCTGCATCACCCACGGTCCCAAAAGCAGTGCGACAAGTGACCTATGGACCAAATCTTCTGAATTTGTGAGCCAAAATAAACCTTCCTTTTTATATATTAAGATTTATTTTATTGTATGAGTGTTTTGGCTGCATGTATGTGTGCGTACCATGCCAGTGTCTGGTGCCCATGGAGTTCAGAACAGGGTATCCTATCTCCTGGAACTTGAGTGAAGGATGGTTGTGAGCCACCACATGGGTGCTGGAACCAAACCTGGGTCCTCTGCAAGAGCAGCAGGATTCGTAGCCTCAAGCCGTCTCTCCAGCTCCCAAACTTTGCTCTGTAAGGTGATTGTCTCAGGTATTCTCACAACTGAAGTTGACTAACAGCTGGATGGAACTGGTCACTTTCTCAGTGGCATTTTCTTCATTCTCAGCTCCTCAGCTTAGAATTTCACTATGAGGAAGTAAGGATACATGGCATTCGAGAGTCTCTTTTGCCCGAGTTCCATACAAAAGGCTAGGGTGTGGCTGGCTCCAGTGCCTACCCGATTCCTTCATTAGCGTGAGCTAGAGTTTGGTGCCTGGAGCAACAGAGTTTCTTCCCAGTGACTGGGCTGCCCAACCGATGCCAAGCTCTCTCCCTCAGGAGCTGATGCCAAGCAAGGGGTACCACTCATCACGCATAGAAACCACAGTCAGGGCTCTTCTCTGCAAGAAGAGAGATTTACTGAAAGTCTACTGGGCTAGAAAGAAGGCTCAGTGGGTAAAGCGTGTGACATACAAACCTGACAGCCTGAGTTTGATCCCTGGAATCTATAGTGGAAGATGAGAACTTGGAATTTTAGAAGCTGACCAACAAATGTAAGTATGGCACACATGCGTGCATGCACACACACACACACACACACACACACACACACACACCGACACATTCTCTGTCTCTGTCTGTCTCTCTCTCTCATACACCAATTTTTTTTTTAAAGTGGGGGCATCCTCAAGTCTCCTTGGTAGGCTAGGGTGTGTTTGTTTTTGTCTGACTTTCAGGAATTGATGGGTCTGATAATGCTATGGGGTTGGATTCAGTACAATTTCATGCCTTGTTTTTCATTTTAATTTTTAGGCATGGTTTCACTACATAGTCCAGGCCGAGCATCAGACTTGCTGGGGAGCCCAGACTGCTCTTGTCTCAAGCTTGAGGTCTTCCTGCCTCATTGACCTGGTGCTGCCACTGCGAGCCTGCGCGGCTCCAGCAGCAAACACTGCTCTCGGCTGCCACCCTTGCAGCTATGGCTTCCCGACCTGAACCCGAGCTCTGTTCATCTTGGGCCCACTCTACCTTGCTTGGGTAGTTAAGTTTTTCAGACGCCTGTCCTGTAAAACGTCTTATGTAGTGGCTAAAAATCCAGAGGCGTCTTTAAAATGCTTGGCAGCCAGCCGGTGAAAAGAACTCACTTGGATCAAGTGTTTTAGAGGGAGAGAGAGAGGAGCGGGTTATGGAGACAAAGGAAAAGGAGACGGGATCAGTGTCAGTGGGAGCAGGCCGGTTGCTGTGGGCAAGTGATGATCAGAGCAAAGACGCTGTCCCTGTGGAGTCGTTCAGACTGGAGCTACATCCTTTTGACGGGAGCTTTTGTCTTGTTCCCTTTGATGCCAACACTCTCGGGAACGGCTCTGGGTCTATGAGAGAGGCTTTGATTTCTGGAGACACAAGCTCATGGATGTCTGCAGGAGATTGTGGCCTGTCAGGGGCTCCCTGATTTCCAATCAGTAGCATTCTCCCTTTATCCCAGCAGGTTATGGGGATAAAACTCTTGGGCTCATTGCTCAGGCACATTTACATAGAATTCTAGCAGGCAGTTCTCTCCAGAGCAGGCCTGGTTACCTGCCACATGGATCTGGCCAGAGTTCTGAAGCTGGTACAGGGGCCTTCCTCTGTAGGTGGGGTGATGTGGAAGCTTGTCTATATAGGGGCCTCCTCTGTGTATGGGGTGATGTGGACACTTGTCTATACAGGGGCCTCCTCTGTAGATGGGGTGATGTGGACACTTGTCTATACAGGGGCCTCCTCTGTGGACGGGGTACTGTGGAAGAGGAGTTCACGCTCTACAGATTCACCAAGACAAAGCTGTGTCTGTTGGTACAGGCTGTAGTTCCAACACTGGAGTGGTTGAGTCAAGATCTTTAGCCCTAAACCTGGGTTAGAGGGCTGCATAATGGGATCAAAATCAGCCTGGGATATATAATGAAGTCCTGACTCAAAAAGAAAAAGACAAAAAGAAAAAAAAAGCAGGTGAAAATGATTCAAACAGAACGATTCCCTGTTTGATTAGAGATGAACAGAAGGCTGGGATGCAGGCTATCTCTGGGGAGAAGTATCTTTCTGCTTACTTATATAAGAAAATTATATGTAATAAGCAACAACGGAGGGCCCTACCACTCCCTGTTTAGATATGTCTAAGGACAACAAGCAACTCTTAGAAACGATCAAACTTGTGGGGGCTAGAACAAAGACATGAGCACCCTTGGCTCAAGGTCAAGTGTGTTCTTGTTGACTTTTACCGGAGGGTCTGTGCTCCAGCTCATATTATGATCTAGGAACAGAGAGGAAGTCAGCAGACACTCTGTCTGGAGAGTAGCTGGGTGAGGAACCATGGGCACTCTGAGATAGGTGGTGTCCTCAGTGCTTTGGTTGCTGGTGACAAAAACTGTATTCATTAACTTTTCTGGGTGCTGTGAAAAAAAAATGCTTGACAGAAACCCACCAATGAAGTGAAGATGTGCTTCTGTCTCATGGCTTCAGGGGATATAGCCCAGAAAAGTGGGAAAGCCATGGTGGCAGGAGAAGGTCGGCCCATAGCAGGAGGAGGGAGAACCAGCGGGTTGTGTTGCAGCAGCTGACCAGGAATAGACGGCCATGTGGTGGAAACTGAAGCAGGTATGGTATCTCAAGGTCCACGCCTAGAGCCTCGCTTCCTCTAGCTAGGCGCTCTCACAGGGATTCCACCATCTCCTGAACAGCGCCCCCAGCTGAGGACTAGATGTTCTAACAGTGTGTGTGCGCGCGCGCGCGTGTGTGTGTGTGTGTGTGTGTGTGTATGTGTGTGTGTGAGTGAGTGTGTGTGTGTATGTGTGAGAGAGAGAGAGACAGACAGACAGACAGACAAAGAGATACTGTGTGTGTGTGTGAGTGTGTATGTGTGTGTGTGTTGGGGGCAGACAGAGAGAGATAGTGTGTGTGTGTGTGTATGTGTGAGTGTGGGGGGCAGACAGACAGAGATAGTGTGTGTGTGTGTGTGTGTGAGAGAGAGAGAGAGAGAGAGAGACAGACAGACAGACAGACAGACAGAGAGATTTTGTGTGTGTGTGTGTGTGTGTGTGTATGTGGTAGTGAGACTGTGGTATATGAGTATGAATGTGTGTGGTGTATGAGAGAAAAGAGAGTGAGTGTGTGTGTGTGTGAGTGTGTAAGTGTGAGAGAGTGAGAGTTTGTATGAGTGCGGGGTGGGGGGGCTGGCAATTTCAGTCAAACCTTAACACAAAACCACCTTAGAAGTGGTTCAGCAAATTCAGAGAGTTTACCAAATCTTGAAATTGAAAATTCTTTTTAAAAAGTTTCATTACATTTGATCTCTTTTGTGCACATGCGTGTGCATATAAGGGTGTGTGTGCCACGGTGGACGTGGGGAGATCAGAGGACAACTTGTAAGAGTCGGTTTTTTCTCCACCACTTGGGTCCCCGGGATGAAGCTCAGGCTGTCCGTCAGACTCGACAAGCGGGAGCCACTCAGCCATCTCCCCGATCCCCAAACTGTAAATCCTAAGGGAACCAACTGTCACAGATCGATGCAGATATTCAAAGATCACCATCAGGACAGGGAGGTTTTCCACATCTCAGGTCTGCCATTTGTCTTGATTTTATCATTGGCTGCTTTGTGGTTCGTGTTCACAGATACAAAGTGAACCTTGTTTGCTAATTACCTCAACAGAACTCCCAGTCCTTCTATTGGCTGGCTCATGTGCTGGTCCCTGAACTATTTGGAGGAGCTGAGTCCCCCTGCTTTGTCAGGCTTACATATTTATACATGACTGTACTCTGGCCATCAAGCCAGAGAAGTGGATAGGGGCTACTTTGGGGGGTGGTCGGGAAGTGGGAAGAAGGAAGAACTGCTATGAACGCGAGCATATTGATTTCAGGAAATGGTATTTGAACACTACTGCATTAGAGACGGAGCCCCCATTAAGAATATACCAGATTCATCCTTATTCCTGCTTACAAATCCGCAGCCCATTAAGAGCTGTTTATCTGTCAAATCCCTCTGCAGTGTACCTCCTCATTTCACTTGGATTCGCTCTGACTTCTTTGAGTCTGTAACTAGATAGCCTTAAAACTAAATAGTATCCACCTTATTCAAATGACAAGTTATGATACTAAGTAACTTACACTAGAATTGGCATGGTGGGTATGAATCAAAAGAGAACATGAAACATTTCATTAGTCTTGTCTTATGCTGCTCTCCTAGAACACCTGACACTGAAATGACCTCATCTATTCAGCCTCTGGTGCCTGACATCGAGGCCAAGAAACAGAAGGGGAAACAGTGTGCTCTCGTGAGAACCGGTCACTCCATGAAACTAGCATTGATCCCTTCCAAATACGGCATACCTATGACCATATCGTCCACGAGCCCCACATCATAAGGCTTTTACCATCTCAGTCACCATGCCGGAGACTGAGTCGAACAAACCCACTTAAACCATATTTAAATCCCGGCAAACACTGGCCCAGAAAAGATGACTAGAAAAAAAAAAAAACAAAAGCCGTGAGTGGCTAAGACAGGCTGGGGTCTGTTCTTCTAAACCGTGTTTTTGAAGCTTGTTCTCTACATCTGGACAATTTAGTAGTGGCATTTTGTTTTCTTTCAATGTTTTTTAATCTATTTTTGTATTTTTAAAGCAGTTCTTATTTTACATATCAATCCTAGTTCCCTCTCCCTCCCATCTTCCTGCTCCTCCCACCTTCTCCCCAGCCTACCACCCATCAACTGCTCAGAGAGGGTGAGGCTTTTCATGGGGAGTCAACACAGTCTGTCACATCACTTGAGGCAGGACCAAGGCCCTCCCCCCATATCTAGGCTGAGCAAGGTATCCCTCGTTAGGGAATGGGCTCCAAAAGGCCAGTTCATGCACTAGAGTTGATGCACAGTTCATGAACTAGAGGGCCTAGTTCAGTCTTATCCAGGTTCCCCAGCTGTCAGTCTGGAGTCAGTGAGCTCCCACTTGCTCCGGTCAGCTGTTTCTGTGGATTTCCCCACCATGGTCTTGGCCCCTTTGTTCATAATATCACTCTTCCCTCTCTATTACTGAACTCCAGGAGTTTGGCCCAGTGCTTAGCTGTGGATCTCTGCATCTGCTTCCATCAGTTTCTGGATGAAGGTTTTATGATGACAATTAAGGTAGTCATCAATCTGAATCAGAGAATCAACACCCTTCACAATAGCACAAATAGCATAAAATATCTCAGAGTAACTCTAACCAAACAAGAGGAAGACTTGTATGACAAGAACATTAAATCTTTGAAGAAAGATATTGAAGAAGACACCAGAAAGTGGAAAGATATCCCATGCTCTTGGGTAGGCAGAATTAACATTGTAAAAATGGCAATCTTACCAAAACAATCTACAGATTCAATGCAATGCTCATCAAAATCCCATCAAAATTTTCAAAGACCGCAAAAAAAAAAAATGGTACTCAGCTTCATATGGAAAAGCAAAAAATCCAGGATAGCCAAAACAATTCTGTACAATAAAAGAATTTCTGGAGGCATCACAATGCCTGACTTCAAACCCTACTACAGAGCTACAGTTCTGAAAACAGCCTGGTATTGGCATAAGAACAGACAGGCGGACCAATGGAACTGAATAGAAAACCCAGATATCAATCCACACATCTTTGAACACCTGATCTTTGATAAAGAAGCAAAAAGTATCAAATGGAAAAAAGAAAGCATATTTAACAAGTGGTGCTGGCATAACTGGATATCAACATGTAGAAGAATGAAAATAAACCCATATCTATCACCATGCACAAAACTCAAGTCCAAATGGATCAAAGACCTTAACATAAAGCCAGCCACACTGAACCTTATAGAAGAGAAAGTGGGAAGTACACTTGAACACATTGGCACAGGGAACCACTTCCTAAATAGAACCCCAGCAGCACAGACACTGAGAGAAACAATTAATAAATGAGATCTCCTGAAACTGAAAAGCTTCTGTAAAGCAAAGGACACGGTCAACAAGACAAAACAACAGCCTACAGAATGGAAAAAGATCTTCACTAACCCCACATCAGACAAAGGTCTGCTCTCCAAAATATACAAAGAACTCAAGAAATTGGTCACCAAAAGATCACATAATCCAATAAAAAAAGGAGTACAGACCTAAACAGAGAACTCTCAACAGAGAAATCTAAAATGGCTGAAAGACACTTAAAGAAATGTTCAACATTCTTAGTCATCAGAAAAATGGAAATCAAAAAAACTCTGAGATTCTATCTTACACCAAGATCAAAAACACTGATGACAACTTATGCTGGAGAAGAAGATTTCCTTCTAGTACTTTCTGCATGGCTGGATTTGTGGATAGGTGTTGTTTAAATCTGGTTTTGTTATTGAAATCTTATTTTCTCTGTTTATAGTGTTTGAAAATTTTGCTGGGTAGAGTAATCTGGGCTGGCATCTGTGGTCTCTTAGTATCTGCAGAACATCTATCCAGAACCTTCTAGCTTTCAGAGTTTCCATTGAGAAGTCAGGTGCAATTCTGTTAGGTCTGCCTTTATATGTTACTTGGCCTTTTACTTTGCTGCTCTCAATATTTTTTCTTTATTCTCTATGTTTTGATTATTATGTGGTGAGGGAACTTTTTTTGGTTCAGTCTCTTTGGTGTTCTGTAAGCTTCTTATACTTTCAGAGGCATGTCCTTTAGGTTGACAAAGTTTTCTTCTATGATTTTGTTGAATATATTTTCTGTGCCTTTGAGTTGGAGTTCTTCTTCTACCCTTATTATTCTTAGGGTTGTGTGTGTGTGTGTGTGTGTGTGTGACCCAGAGTTCCTGAATATTTTGTGTTAAGGGTTTGTTGGATTTAACATCTTCTTCAAAATTAATCCATTTCTTCTATTGTATCTTCAACAACAAAGATTCTCTCTTCCATCACTTATATCCTGTTGGTTAAGTTTACCTCTGTAGTTCCTGATCATTTTCCCATATTTTCCATTTCTAGAATTTCATCTATTTGTGTTTTCTTTACCTCCTCTATTTCAGTTTCAAGTCTTGAACAATTTTCTTCACCTATTTGATTGCTTTTTTTCTTGCCTTTCTTTTCTTTGTTGATTTCTTCGAATTTTTTGTTTGTTTTTCCTCCCACTTCTTTAAGGGAATTTTTCTTTTTCTCCTTAAGAGTCTCCTTAATCTTCATAAAGGTATTTTTAAGATCATTTTCTTCTGCCTTGTCTGCATTGGGATGTTCACATCTTGCTGATATAGAGCCATTAGTTTCTGGTTGATGTGGGATGTCCTTCTGTTTTTGTGTTGCTTTTATTGGTTAATGAAAAAAGGTGTTTTGGCCAATGGCTTAGCAGAGAGTAAATCCAGGTGGGAAATCTGAACAGAGATAGAGAGAGAAAGTAGGCAAAGTTGAAAAAGATGCCATGTAGACACCAAAGGAGTAACATGCTGCACAAGTAAGCCACGGCTTCGTGGCAATGCTCAGATTAATAGAAATGGGTTAATAGTTAGAGTTAGTCAATAAAAAGCCTAAGACATTGGCCAGACAATTGTAACTAATAATAAGCCTCAGTCAGAGTGGTTATCTCATAAGTGACTTTGGAAACAGGCAGGGGGAAAAATGGTCCAGTGGTGTTAGGGGCCACATTTTTTGGGGTAACTTCTGCTGCAATCCTAGCCACGGAGGGCTCATACATCCCAGGGTAGAATCATGGGGATTAGAAAATGTTAGGTAGAAGCACGGGGATTAGAAAATGTTAAGTAGGAGGAACAGAAATAAGAAAGAATCACAAAGACATAGGATAGTAATAGGAGGGCAACTCAGTGAATACTGAATGCTGAATTCACCCGTTGTTTAGGCAGTGAACCCGTCCTAGACCAAGTATCCTGAAGGCAGCCACTCCCTAGATCATACCTCCTATTTCAAAAGAAGGAGCAGAAATATGCTTGAATTTCCCGACTTTTGGTAGGGGGGTCTACCTGTATGGGCCATCTTAATGTCAAAAACACCAAGTAACCACATCCTAAGTCAGGGTGTATAGCCACACTTGATGTCAACAACTTTGTACAAGCTAAAACTCTCTGACCTTCAGACAAGGTGTAAATAGACTCACATGTTTGGGCCTCCACACAGTGCGACCAGTGGGATGAAAAATACTTCTAGCTAAGTCTGATGCCTAACATGGGGCTCAAACCCACAACCTTGAGATTGAGTCTTATGCTCTACTAGCTGAGATAGCTGTGCTCTTTATGTTGTTGAATGTGTTCTTACACTGCTGTCTGCCCGTCTCTTCCTCCGACTGGTGCACTTGGGGCCTGTGGCTTAGATGGTTGCTCTTCCTCCAGATGCAGGCAGGTCTGTTCATTCTCTTTCACCGGTTAACGCCAGTCTTTGTGAGGTAGAAATGGTTATCTCAAATAAATTTAACGCAACCCAAACTCGGAGATTATGGAACATTGTTGCTTAGAATTCTGTTGTTATTTTTAGCAGATAATTTTAGGCTCCCCAGACTTTATAAGGGAACTATGAAAGACTACATTCTGTGTTTATATAAAGTAACGAAGAGCTGGCAAGATGATTCGGTGGGTAAAGGTCCTTGCTGCCCAGACTGGCAACCTTAATTCAATTTCTAGGTCCCACCAGTAGAAGGGAGGACCCTAGTCCCACAAGGTTTTCTTTGACTTCTACATGTACACACACACACACACACACACACACACAGAGAGAGAGAGAGAGAGAGAGAGCGGGAGAGAGAGAGAGAGAGAGAGAGAGAGAGAGAGAGAGAGAGAGATGATAAATGCTGGGTTCAGGTACCATGGAGTCAGTAATGAAACTTTACTTTAAAATGTAATAAAATTGGGATTTTCAAATTCCAGAATGGAGAAAGAAGTGGGTTGTTCAAAAATCCAAGCTCTGATGATAGAAAATGGTAAACGCAAAGACATGACATTTGGTTATGGCAGTCAGGGATTGAGATAGAGAAACCTAATTATGAAAACTAACAGAAAATGGCACACTACTTCTGTTGGCTAGACATGCACATTATTTTTAACACACTCCTTGAAGGTGTCCTTCCAGTTAAAAATAATTGTAAGTAAAAGTGAACTATGTTACTGAGAACACAGGAAGAGCAGGGACGTTCCTGTGTTTGTCTCTGCCCAGCCTCGTTCCTCACAACTTCATCTCTTGAGAAAAATGTGCTGCACACACACACACACACACACACACACACACACACACACACACACACACACCCCTACCTCGCGGCCCTTGCCTCTGAAAGCCCACAGCACTGTGGTGTCTGAAGAGCTAAGCTAAATGTGAGGCTAATGACGCCTCAATCAATATCTTCCACTGACTTTAGATGGAGGAGGAAGTCACTGGCCAGCTAATGGTTCTTGGCTTAGAAGGTGCAGGTGGAGCTAGGATCCTTCCTATAGACTGGTGTAAAAGGACTTCTCTTAAATCATCACAGCGGTCAGACTGTGAGGTGTGGCCTTGCCATTAGAAGAGCTGAGAAACAGGAATTCGCGTAGCTTTTTTGTATAGTAATTCATCTCCAATGGGTTTGAGGGCTGCTCCCAGACTGAAATCACTGTGTGAGAAAAATCCTTCTTTCTCCCCTTCCTTCTAATTCTTTTCCCTCCCCTCCTTTTTCCTTTGTTTTTGTCTCTTCTTCTCTCATTCTGTTCCCTTTCCCTGTCTCCCAAGGACTTGCTATACAGCCCAGGCTGGCCTAAATTCATGGTCCTCCTACCTCAGCCTCCCAAGTCTTAAGGATTACAGGCATATAACATGTTTAGCTTGGTGGAAGTGTTTGGGAAGGATTAGGAGATGTAGCCTTGTGGGAGGAGGTTTGGTTCCTGGGAGCAGGCTTTGAGGTTTCAACAGCTCACTGAATTCTCAGTTAGCTCTCTCTGTCTGGCGCTTGTGGATCAAGATGTAAGCTCTCAGCTACATGCCTGCCTGCCTTCTGCCATGCTCCCTGCCATGATTGTCACAGACTCTAACCCTCTGGAATTATGCCCCCCAAATGAAATGCATTCTTTTGTAAGTTGCCTTCGTCATGGTGTTTTATCACAGCAATCAAAAAGGAGCTAAGACAATGCCCCTACCCATCTCTCCCTGGAATTCCAGGTTTTTCCACGCTTCCAAAGAACTTTCAGATTCCTAATGGATGATGGTCGGAATTTCTTGGATATCTATGGAGGGCATCTTTTCAACTATAGAGTGACCCCATCTTTATTGGTCTTGGAGACTTAAAGGATGGGTATAGGATTTGAACGTTTACTTTTCTGTACAATAAACAATGCCCACATGGTTTCATATTCCTATTTTTTTTTTTGTAAAGATTAAGATTTCATCCAGGCATGGTGACACAGACCTTTAGTCTCAGTTCTCAAAACACAGACTGGTGGATTTCTGTGAATTTGAGTGGTGGTTTATACAAGTTCCAGGCCAACTGGGACTACACAAGGTCTTGAAAAGAAAAAAGAAAAAAAAATTTTAGTATGCTGATGAAATTATAGTCTAGACTTAATCAATAGCACTACACCAGCAAATTCCTTTGCAAGTAACTCTTTGACAGATTGTGCCTTTGAGTCCCCAGTGGTAATGATCTACTTTTTAGTGTGTGGTTTTCCTCAGTTATCAGTGTGTCCAAATCCCCTGACACAGAGTTTCTCCTTCAAAGTCATCTATTGCAGACCGTAGTTCCTCAACGTGGCAGGATTGGGGGATGGGGCCAAATGGGAGAGGTGTTTGGTCATGGGGCAGAACACCACCGATGAGTTAATCGCTCTCTCTGGAGAACAGATCATCCATAGTGGACGGTCAGCCTTGCCCACTGTCTTCTGCACGCCTACCCCTTCCTCTTTCTGCATGCCTGGCCTTAACCCAGAGCCTTGCCAAGTTTGTTCCTTCAAAGCAAACAAACTCTCTAAAGTTACCCAGTCTCAGATAATGTGCTATAACAACAGAAGATTGTAACCCCCCTTGGCGTGTCAGCTATTCAGGGTCCTCTGAAGGGGCGCTACCTGGAAGAACATGGCTGAAGAGAGGAAGGAGACCAAGCAAGATTCTATTGTCAAGGTCTCGTTTATTAGGGTGAAGGTTACAGCTTATATAGCCCTTGAATGGGGTGGAGGTAGGGGTAGGCAGGGACTTTACCGGGGGTAGCGGAAGGTCATCAGTCAGTACCCCTGGTGTGTAAGCTAAAACATGTGATTCCATTAACATTTTCCAAGATAGTTGGGATGTGGGGCGGGTTCTCCGCAAACATCTTAGGGCAATGACCTCTGCTATCCTTTAGGACAATGGTCCCTGACAGAAGATGAACGTTAAAAGAGAAATAAACAAACAAAATGACATGTATGCATATGAACTAATAATTGCAAAATAAACAATACAGTTACTGAGTGCTGACAAATTG
The DNA here is from genome assembly GCF_903992535.2 of Arvicola amphibius. Lineage (NCBI taxonomy): Eukaryota > Metazoa > Chordata > Mammalia > Rodentia > Cricetidae > Arvicola > Arvicola amphibius. The sequence continues at coordinate 87,663,580 of NC_052054.1, forward strand.
GCAAGTATTAGGATCAGGTATTTAGAAATACTGTCTTGTTTGATTTCTCACAGCTTTGTAGGGCAAGAATTTTATTAGCTTCACTTAAAATATTTTTATTTGACTGGTCATGGTGACACACACCTTAATCCTAGCACTAGGAAGGTAGAAGCCCGTGGATCCCTGTGAGTTTGAGGGCAGCCTGGTCTACAGAGTGAATTCCAGGACATCCAAAGGTATGTAATAGAGAGATCCTGTCTCAAAAAAACAAACGTTTATTCACGTGCATAAGTGTTTTGCCTGTATATCTGTGTATCGTGCCTAGTCTTGTGCCTAAGGAGGCCGGCAGCTGCTGAGCTGTGGCTCCAGTCCCTTACTGGCCCTATCTTAACAGTAGAGTTGAACTTAGCCCTGGACCCTTGACCCATAGCTATTGCTTAAGACCATTCATTGTACATGAGGTAAGAAGAGCTACTGAAGACAGAAAGAGACATCAAAGACACCATTACATAATTAAATGATTAACCATTTGTGCTAAACGGCTATAGCAAACATTTTCATATTTTTTTTATTGTGGATATGTCTTTAGCCATTATACACACAGTCCAGTCATGTTAAGAACATCCACACCCTTGTACCATGGCTCCTGGGAAGCACACCCTGTTCCCACCGGTGTGACCACGTCAGGTACCTCATGTGGGTGTAGTCACGTGCCTTTTCGTCTTATTTCATTTCGCACGCACGGCGTTCTCAAGGCTCACCTTTGTTGTAAGATATGTTAGAATTCCTTTTTTTGTTTTTAAGACAGTGTCTGACCACATAGCTCTGACTAGCCTGGAATGCTCTGTATAGCCTAGGCTGGCCTTGAATTCGTAGAAATCCACCTGCCTCTGGCTGAGTGTTGTATTACAGGTGCGCACCAGCATGTTCTGCCTGTTGTTTTTTTCAGACAAGGGCACACTTTGTATCCTAGGCTGACCCGGAACTTGTCATGTATTTCAGACCCTCAGAGCTGGAGTCTCATATTTGTGAGCCTACTGATTTGGGGATTGGGAACTGAACTGTTCCTCTGAAAGAGTAGCAAGCTCTTTAACTGGGGGAGCCATCTCTCTAGTTCCCCTTCTCTCTGTTTGTTTTTAATTATTTGTAATTCTATGCAGTTGTGTATGGATGTGCCTCTGTTTGTCTCTGTGCTTGGGTGTGCAGGTGCTCAGATAGTCAGGGCCATCAGATTTCCCTGGAGATAGAGTTATAGGCACTTGTGAGCCTCCTGATGCTAGGAACTCCAGCCCCTTCCTTTTTAAGACTTAATAATATTTGACTGCAGGCAAATACTGTCTTCTTCTTCTGTCACCGTGACCAAACAGCTGATAAACTCAATTTGAAGAAGGAATTATGTTTAGACTTATGGTTTAGGTGATTCAGTCCATCATGACTGGGAAGGCTTTTCAGTGGGAGTGGAGGAAGCCGGCCACACTGTCTGCAGCCACAGAAGAGAGAGATGGCAGTGGGTGCACGGCTTACTTTCTCTTTTCCCCTTTAAAAACTCCAGCCTGGGGCTGGGCAGCGGTGCCGCATGCCTTTAATCCCAGCACTCGGGAGGCAGAGGCAGGCAGATCTCTGTGAGTTCGAGGCCAGCCTGGTCTACAAGAGCTAGTTCCAAGACAGGCTGGGGGAAAAAAACCAAAAATTCCAGCCTGCCTCTGCCCCTGCCCCCAGCCTAGGGGTTTAAGGCCACAAAAGGGTGAGACTTGCTTCTTCAGTTAATCCTTTCTGGGAACACATAGCAATGTGTCTCCTAATTGATTCTAAAGCCAGTCAGGTTTATAATAAACATTAGCCATAACGATTCCACATACCTAGTTCTGCTACTTTTTCACTTGAGGGTGAGCACTTGGGTTGTTTCCAAACTTTGGATATTGGGAACAATCCTGTTATGAACACAATGATCTTATTAACAAGCCCCTTCCCCCAGAAAAAGAACTTACTTGCTCTAGTAGGAAAACTGTCTTTAAAAACCATGCTTCTGTATGTATAACAGTATATACCCTGGCATTAAAAAAATGCCATGGTCTCACAGTGGTCAGACACTTCAAAGGCTTTCTCAAATATCCTAGACTTTGTTTTCCTTTCTTCCATACTTTCTTTTCACTTTCTTCTGCTTTTGTGCATGTTTCATTTAGACTTTTTACATATTCCAGACTGAAAGCAGGACTCTAAATAGTTCATCAGCCATGTTTTGACTAAGTAGTAAATAAAGTCTTTAAATTTTCAGAAAAATCTAGGAGTTAATGTCTGTTTAAAAGACATTTGAATTAAAAAAATGGGAATTTGGCTGTAGATATAAAACCTATGTCTCAAGAACATATATAATACCAAATCATTTTGGTTAATGTTTGGTAAAATAAGGTTGTCTTAACAGACTGTATCATCTCATAGAGAGCAAATATGAGTTGCATTGTTGCTACTTTATAAATGAAGGCATGGAGTTAACTGTATAATCACACAGGGCAGCAGAAAGTGATAGGGGCCTAGATACTTCTTGAACTACTGTACAAGAAGGCTGTGCGCAGCCAGGCAAGGTATGAAGGAAGACTTTCCATGTTCACTGATGTTTTCTGTCTTGTTGAATTTCCGAACAGAGCAAACTGCAGTTGTGGTGGGAAACAATCGTCAGCTCAAATAGTGACAGGGGCTCTTACCTTTGCAGCCTATGGGGAAGTTTTGAGATGAGCAAGAAGAACAGGGTGCAAGCAAGGTCTAATGGATGGAGTCACAGAAATTTAGTAAATCATAAGTTTTTAGAGGGCAGACAGACTATTCAAGGTTGCTCATGTATGTCATTGGAACTTGGTGTGCTGTTAATCCTTCTGCACACTGTGAATATGTATTACTCTCATTGGTTAATAAAAAAGCTAACAGGCCTGTATCCAGGCAGGAAGAATGGGTGGGACAGCCAGATACAGAGGACTCTGGGAAGAAGAAGAAGGGTGGAGTCAAAGGAGTTGCCAGCCAGATACAGAAGGAGAAGGAGATGAACGTGCCATGCTAATAAAGGTATCTTTACGAGACAGAAGGTAAATAAGGAATAAGGGTTAACTCAAAAGGTAAGAGCTAGTTAGTAATAAGCCTGAGTTATTGGCCAAACACTTATAAGTACTATTAGTCTCAATGTGTTTATTGGGAGTTGCTGGTGGGACAGAAACGTCACCCTTCTGTTGAGGAAAGAAGATATGGACTCATGTCTATTCTTTGCCAGATGTATGCATTGGTGGGACCCTTTGGATAACCCAGAGTGTCATCTGCATTGAAGGAGTCTTTGATCCAGTGATCCTACCACCCTCTGCCTTCCTGTGGAAATTAAGATATCCTGTGCTACAGATATGTGCTTAAGGTTCTTCTCTGAAATGTTATTTGTTGCTTTAGAAAAAGAAAACACTTTAATCTACACATGCATCAATAAAGCACAGCAATCTAGTCTATGCATTCACATGGTAAAAGATAAGGACTCATACCAATGGACCATTCAGGTAATGCTAAGATACTGCTGGCTCAATAAAACAATTATATAGCAAGGTATTAGAATTATTTTCTTTTTAATTACCTTATTTTATGTGAATGTGTATTTTGTCTTCAAGTATGTCTGGGCACTGTATCTGTGCCTATTGCCTGGTGTCTGCTGAGGCCAGAAGACAAAGCTGAACCTCCTGGGAACTGGGGTTAAAGATGGTTGTGAGCTACCATGTGGGTGATGGGAACCAAACCTAGATTGCCTGCAAGAACAGCCAGTGCTCCTAACTACCGAGCCACCTCTCCAGCTCCAGAATTCTTACAATGCTACCAGTGATTACAGCAAGGTGAATATTTGTAGGAAGTTGAGGAATGACAAGGAATCTGGCAGGTGATCTTGCCTACCATGGTATAGTGAAAGATGTGGTGAATTCTTATTTTATGTCATTGAATTATGTAATTTCTTGCATAGGCCACACCACTGCTTCTAAAGTTGGAAAGATAAAGAAAATACATATTCTTCAAATTTGTTTTTACACATAAAGATTATTATCTAGTTTTAGCTACTTCTCCTGGTCACCCAAAAGTCTTCAGGGTAATTTTTCCCAGCTCTTTTCCAGCTTAGACTATTTCATGGCAATACATCCTTCAGTTTGCCTTTTCTGGGAATCTGTGTTTCCTACTGAAGTCTTAGAAACACACCACAGTAAGTGCCTAGGCGTAAATCTACAATCGATCGCACAGTTGTGTAATCCCTGTGATTCTTCTGACCTTGACCCAGGTTGTTTTCATACCCAAATCCATCTATTAACAAATGCACCTTCTCATTTTTACCCTCACACTACTGGCCACTCTGCAAACTAATGTCTCCCAGTCCTGTGCATCGTGACCTATTCTCTGCACCCTTCAGGTATTATAACCAGGGAGTAACATAATGATGGGTATTTGGTACTTCTAAAGTCTTTTGGGAGAGCTGGAGAAGCAGGATCAAAACTAGGCTTTCTGGGACAAGACTAAGCTAACCCCACTGGGCACCTGTGTTATGGCTCAGGAACCAACGATGTTATGACACACACACCTTTGATCCAGAGATCAGGAAGAAATTTTCATTATTTCTTGTGGTCATAGCTCTTACTTGACCTTGCAATAATTAGCTGCCTCTTGATATTCAGAAACTTGCCAATGTATTGTAAGCCTTTGTCTTCTTGCTCCGTCAGGAAAATATCTGGGAGAGACAGAGTAATGGTCTCTGAATGTGTCTCACTGGTCGAACACTGTGATGGTTTGAATGAGGTATCCCTGGATAATCTTGGGCATTTTGAATACTTAGTCCCTAGCTGGTGTTATTTGCAGAGGCTTGGGACACTTGGCCTTACTGAAGAGAGTATGCCACTGCAGGGCGTTGTGCCATGTTGAGCTAGCTCTCTCTGCTTCCTGTTTGCAGTTCAAGAAGGATCCAGACACCACATCTCTGCCATCATGGATTCTTATTCCCCTGGAACCATAAGCCCAAATACACTCTTTTATAAACTGCCTTTGGTCATGATGGTTTAATTGCAGCAACAGAAACCATAACCAATACAGGCACATGTGATCATCAGAGTCTTAGCTGCATGAAGTTGGCCCCTGACATTCAGAAAAGAATCACCAAAGGTTTTGAGAATGGCAAAACTGGGCCCCCCCAGATGGATATGTCTTCATAGTTCTCCTCTCTGGCCAACCCTTCCCTACTGACAAACACCTTCTACCTAATGAGATACTGAAAATATACGTTCCCCGAGAATCCATGTGACAGTCTTCAGTGATTTCATTCACGCCCATCATCTCGATTACCATGCATTGCTTCTGACTGTGATCTGGTTTCCAGTGCAGATCTGCCTGCCAACATCCATCATTTACTCAATGTTTCCCATGAATGTCTCTGAAGCATCTTTGCCACAGTTCTAGCCTCTTGATTGTTCCGTCCCTGTATCCCAGCCCTCAATCTCTTCCCATGAACAGCATCACTCACCCGTGAAAGTCAGAAGTTGAGGTAGCCTTCACTGCCCCAGTTCCCCCTTCCCACCTTACTGATTACCACCCTAATCGGTAACAGATCGGTTATTGATCCTACGTGGAGGAGATGGTGTTTTCCTGTCATCTCATCAGTTCCTAACCCTGGCTCATGCTGCCACCCCCTGCCACAGCTTCCACTTGTCAGCTGAACTGCAGCAGGTCCTCAACTGGTTCTCCCACTTCTACACTCATTTTAAGCCAGTCTTCGCAGCGCAACAAAAGAAGTTTTAACAGGCTGCCTCCCGAGACTCCACTGTTGGGTGGGAGACATGGCTCAGCGATGAAGACAGCTCGTGCAGAGGACCCCGAGTTTGGTTCCCTGGGTCACGAGGCTGTAACTACAGCTCCAGCGGATCTGATCCACATTTTGGCCTCCATGGGTACTTATACTTGCATAGGTATACACACATAATTTTGAGGAAAGACTGTTTTTAAACCCTTTGGTGATTTTTGTGTTTTTGGTGATTTGGTGATTTTGGTGATTTGGAAAATGAGAAATTTTCCAGTGATAAAGAGCAAATCATTAGCATGCTTTAAAAACAGTCTACATGACCCTAGAAAAATATTCTCAGTGTGACCGGATTTAGAAACCAACCAGGAGACACACCTGTGGTCAGTCACTCTCAGCTCTCCAACTTGCCTGCCATGGTGGATTGGTCTTCCAACAGTGACCCAAAACACATGCTCTCTTCCTTAAGCTGCTTTTATCAGGTGTCCTATCACACAACAGAAAAGTAAAGGACACATCTGGCCTTTTTTATTCCTCTCTCATTTGTGCTTCAAGGTTTATGCACTGTGATAACATCAGTCTTCCTTATTGATTTAGAACGAGCCTGGCTTACATCCTCCAGTCTTCACACATGGCCTTCAGAACACACCTCATTGCTCTGACAAGAGATTTTCCTCTAGACCCTCAAATCAGTTACCACTGGCCACTCTCACGCTACTCTAGACTTCTCATTTTTTGTTTACTCTGCAATTGAAATAAAATAATTATTTCACCTTTGTCTCTGTGGGTTGAGTGTAAGCCTGCTGTTGTAGAAACTGTATCTCAGCATTAGTCACCCAGCATCTTCCACAATACTAGGCACACAGAAGTATTTTAAAACTCAACACTAATAATGTAACAGTCCTGGCACTGTTCCAAACTCTTGTGCTATAACCCATTTAGTTATTGTGCCAGATCTGGAATGTAAACCTTCATGTCTCACTTTGTAGATGTCAAATAGGAAAAGAAAGATGTAGTGAGTTGCTAAGATCACATAGTGGGAAACCGGGACTCGAACACAACAGTTCAGATCTGATGTTTGTACTGTAGCATGAATCCTAATTGTCTTAATAAATAAAACCTGGAGTCAGATATTGGGATGAAAGCTGAAGGATCAGGGAAGCAGTGCAGTCAGCCACTAGAGAGACCTTTTACCTATACCAATGCTCAGACCAAAGGGACGATCATGTCCTCAGACTACATCCGCAGACTACATCCACAGACTGGAACTGTCCTCCACCAAGCCTCAGACTGATCTGAAGCTCCGGTCTCCTTCTGCCTTATACTTGTTTCTCTGTCCAAGCAATCACTCCTATCTCCACCTCCCTAGTGCTGGTATTTAAAGGCACGTGATCCCCAAGTGTTGGAATCGTCCTTGTGTGAGCTCTGTTCCCTTTTAGAAAGATTCCATCTTCTGTAGCCCAGGGTGGCCTTGAACTAACAGAGATTCCCTCTGCCTCAGTCTTCCAAGTCCTGGGATTAAAGGTGTGTGCCACCACTCCCTGGTCCTCTAGTGGTTTTAGCCTGACACTCTGATCTTTTGGGCAAGCTTTGGTTAAAATACAGACGAAATATCACTACATTGTACTTTTACTGGTTGTATTTATTAGTCTTAATGTTTATTAACAGCACTCTTCCAAATGCTCACATGATTCCAGTTATTCAGGGAATTGGCTCATATACAAACTCATGGCTATAGAGCACTTTTATACTGAAGGTTAAGTTTTCTGTTGAGAAGGAATACTTTTGACGTACTGTCTGAGACATGATCTTGTAGTGTAGTCCAGGCTAGCCTCAAACTTGCATTCTCTAGCCTTCTCAATTGCTGATACTTACACGCGTGCGCCAACATATCCAGATAAGATAGGTGTCACTTGTACGACCTTGAAAAAATACTGTCAAGCCCATGGGGATAATTGATCTAAAAGGTGAATACTTTTAGTATTCAAACCAGTTGAAATAACCGAATAACTGAAATAACAGTTTTCATATCTCTGAGGCTCATAAAAATTAGAGAACTGTGTTCAAGAATATGTATATGTTTACAGACATAGATTTAAGGATACTAGAGAACGACCTTTCTGTGTTGTCTCAATCAATCTAAGAAGAGAAGAAGCATTAGGTCCCACGTTTTACCCTTCTGTTAAACAATAGAAGTTGATTAGTCTACATTGTTGCCTGGGCTTACTGTGGGGTGTCATTTATGGTGGCTTCGGGAAGAGTAAAAATACACAGAATCTGTGGCTGGAGAGATGACTCAGCAGTGAGAGTACACCCACACTGGGCAGCTCACAACTGCCTGCAAGTCCAATGATAAGAATTAAACACCCTCTTCTGACCTCCATAGGGACCAGGTTATGCGCATGAAGCACACAATACATGCAGGCACTCACATGTACACATACAATCAAACAAATCACTTAAAAATACACAGAATGTACACGGGGCAGTGTTTCTCCTTCCCTGGGTTAGCTTCAATACTGACGTGAATGTTGTCACCTGTTTTCATTTCCATAGCTTGACAACACAAGTCACAGTTGCCAACTGTTATAAAGTTGGATAGTGTGTGCTGATGTTTTTTAGAGCTCTTGTACTACAAGAAAGACACTAATAAATGTCCAAAGCACAGATTGCTTAAAACAAAGCGTGCTCGTTTATGAGAGGCAGGTGATTCAGGAGCAGCATTAATGTCCTAATAGTAATAGAAGACTAATCATAGCATGTTGCAGTGTGTCCTAGAAGATTAGCTATTTAAATTCTTATAGTTGCTCCTCCTCCTCTCCTCTTTTTGAGATGTGGCCTCACCATGCAGAGGTGGATGGCCTGGAGCATCATTATGTAGACTAGGCTGGTTGAGAAATAAAGCCCCACATGCATGCCTATCCCTTCTGAGGGTTGGAATTAAAGGCATGCAACCACCATGCCTGGCCTGGCTTGGTGCTTAGTTCTTAAGAGTATATGTACATGACTTGCTAGTGGGGTTTTTTTTTTAAAGTAACACACCAAGAAGCATTTGATTCCAGTGGTAAATGACTTACACAGGCAAGAAGTTTCTGTAATTCACCCAATGTGGGTGACCACATTAAACCACCGTGAATGGACAATCACAGTCCATTGCAGACGACTTCCTCTGCATGAGATTCTGCTGTCGGCACACTGAGGATTCCTATGCTTTCTAATGAGAGGCGTCTAAGCAGCTGTGAAGTGGTCATTTAGCCAAGGCTAGCATGTCCATACAAGAGTTCTTCGGCAATCACAATACTGGGAGTTTATCAGGACTCTTAGGTCTTTAGTTCGGAATGAAATGGATGTGCAACACCATCCTATGGACTGGTTATCAACCACAATTCTTTTTAAAACTAAACTAAACTCACAAGCTCTCTTTTCAAATTGTGTTTTGTGTGTGTATATATATTACATACATATATACACATATATACATATAACTGAAATATATTCTTTTATATAAATTGACATTTCAAAAGGCCTTTGTGGGTTAAAAAGGAATTCAAAGGAAAAGCAAATTGGAATTTGCTTTTCAAACAATCTAAGCACCTCCATCTTACTCACACTCTTCATGACAGAAGATTTGCCTGACGTTGGCATTGTCTTTTTTTTTTTTTTTTTTTTTTTTCCTCATGGTTTATTTTTTTTTTTATATTTAAAATTTCCATCTCCTTCCCTCCTCCTCACCACCTCCCTCCCCCATCCTTCTCCCCTTTCTCTCCCCTCCTTCTCCCCCTTCCCTCCCCTCCCCTCCACCCATACCTCCCCTCCCTCCCTCTCAAGGCCAAGGAGCCATTAGGGTCCCCCACTCTATGCTAAGACCAAGGTCCTCCCAACTCCCCCCAGGTCCAGGAAGGTGATCGACCAAGCTGAGAAGGCTCCCACAGAGCCCGTCCATGAAGAACAATCAGAGCCCAGAGCCATTGTCCTTTGCTTCTCAGTCAGCCCCCGCTGAGCTCCCCAAGGTCCCGATGAGGAGCAGAAGGAGCGAGAACATGAGGGGAGAAAGTCAGGAACGAGAGGGGTGCGTTCACTCATGGAGACGGTGGGACAGAACTAATGGGAGATCACCAACTCCAGTTGGAATGGGACTGATGGATCATGCGACCAAACCCGTCTCTCTGAGTGTGGCCAACAGCGGGGGCTGACTGGCATTGTCTTTGTGAACGCTTCTGAGGTGGGGCAGCGGCACGGACTCTGTGTAGGCCCCTCAGCTTCTTAAACTGTGGGTTCTGTGTCCTCGTGAGGTCATGTAACTGACTGTGGGGTTGGGAAAGGCTTCACAACTGCATGTTTCTGAGCGTACAACAACAATCAGAACCAAACGTCAAAGGAGTGGTGAACCCGGAGGCTTTCTGGCGGTGCTCACCCGCGTCATATTATCACTGCAGCCTTGGTTCTGAACAATGGGACCTGTGTTCTGTGCATGCCATCTTGTAGGTCTAATGATTGCCGCCTGAAACACCGAGGCTCAGATTGGAGATGACTGTGCTAAGGACTGCAATGTTCTGTTTTTTTTTTTTTTTAACTGTAGTTTTCTAGCCTTAAAAAAAAGACATTTATTGTTCTTAATTATGTAACCTTGTGTGTGTCTGTGCACATGAGTGCAAGTGCCCCAGAGGTCAGAGGCATGGCTGCCCCTGGAGTTGGCAGTTTCGGGCATCGATGGGCAGCTTGCCCTGGAGGCTGGGCATCAAACTTAAGTCTTCTGTAAGAGCAGCATGTGCTTTTAACTGCTGAGGCCGTCCCTTCTTGCCCCCAGTCTTCTACTCCTCTAAAGACATAATGCCTTAAGGAAAAAAGACTTAATATTTTCCTATTATTGTTTTCTTAGAACCTGTCAAACTTACTCATCTTTGGGTTGTATTATGTTAGAATATTTGGTTTTAAAAATTGGAGTTTGGGTTACTGACTTGAATTTCACTGAAAAAAAAAAAAAAGTCCTAAATAAATTTGCTGGGGATTAGGGTAGAATTTCCAACTATTTCTGAAATGTTTCCAAACCTATTTTTGACATTTTGCACTAGGTATTTATATGAAATGATTCTCGGCATTGGTAATTATAAATCAAAATAGCAGTCAACTCCAAAAAAAAAGTTGAAAAACGTTGAGTCCAGAAGTATCAAATATTCAGCCAAGAATAATTTTATTTAAAATACGAACAATCGAAGCTATCTCATGGGTATACAACTTGCTTTTTGTCTTAAATGAATAAACTTTTTGGTCTGCTTTTTAAATTTATTTTCAAAATTCATTTTTAGGTTAGTATATAAAATAAGGCGTATCATTACAAAAACAAACTTCTCTACGATCTATTATCAGTGTTTGCTTTGTACCATTATAATATATCCTATACACCCCAGAGTGGCATAAAATTTTCTCAGGTGAAAAGGACGGCGAGTTGAATGAAAGTTTAAGTAGCTGTTGTATATAGACGGTCCCATTTTCAACACTTGCTTCCTGGGGAGTTCTAGGGTGCTTCTTCGTGGCAACAGCATCAATATGTCCTTTGTTTGGCCTGGAGCTTCCTAGAGATTTAAATTCAAGCAGCACCATAAAGACACAATAAGGTTATTTCCTACAGCACATCCATTTGTTTTGTTTGCTTTTCCTGTCCCTGGATACCCTGGCAATGGGCTGAGGATCTGTCAGCAACTTCGCTGCCTGGCATTTTTCCTCGTTTGGTACAGGCTCTCCTAAGTGATGCAGATAATAAAATGCGTTCCTAGCAGGAGAACGTGCAGACCTTATTTGCCTTGGGTTTGAAATCAGTCGTGGACCCCAGCACGTGAATTCCACGCTGTAGGACCGGACATTCGTTGCTAGCCTGATTACATGTGCCTGGCACACGTTTCCCCCTGGAACCCGTTCGCTTTTGAGCAAGGGTGGGTTTCCTAGTCTGTTTTTTGCTGGGTGGAGAGAGATTAGGGAGGGAGGCAGCCTTTAGAACACCAGGGGAGAAACAGAGCGCGCCACCGCAGAGGGCGAAGGAATCCCGAGCCGACCAGACGGACACGCCCAGCCGCTCTCCCATAGGGCAGCCTCTATTTCTGGGACCCGGGCCTCCAAGGCAGCCGGAAAAAAAAAAAAAAGAAAAAAAAAAAAGAAAAAAACCCTTTTCTTTTCCAGGGCAGACGACGGACGCCCTCAGCCAGCCAAAAGCCGTGTCAGCGGCCCCACCCACTCGCCTCCAACCGACGCGGTCTCCTTCCCGGCTCCCGGCAGCCCCCGCGGAGGCCCCGCCCGCACGGAGCATGCTGGGAGTCGAGGTACCCGGCGCTTCTTGACCCGCTTCCGTTCGGAATTCCACTTTGGAACGCCGTGAGGCAGCATCGCGGCAGGCGCTCCAGCTCTGCACCCGCAGCTCCGGGAGGACCCAGCGCTGCGCACCGCGTCTCCCGCAGAGAGCCCCGCTCACGCACCTCTCTGCCCCCCACCCCCATTCCTGCCTCGTTTCTGAGCGATTGACAGCGGCGCGGCACCGGGAGCCGCAGCCCGGCCGGCTGGTGCGCAGGCGCACTAGCTCAGCGTTTTAGCCCGGTTAGGTCCCGGAGGGCGGGGCCGGCACGAGGGCTCCGGGCCGCGGAGACGCGCACGTCGGCACGTCGGACCGGTCACGTGGGGAGCCGAGGATTCGCAGTGCGCGTGGCCGCGGCGGCTGGTGGGGGGTTGAGTCAGTTGTGACACCCGGAGCTGCTGACCGACAGGAGGCCCCCGGAGCCCGTGGCGGAGCAAGCAGGCGCCGAGCTTCGGGACTCGTGAGCCTGGCCCCGTCCTAGAGCTCCGCCGAAGCCGGCGCCGCCACCGTCGTCCTCCCTCCCCACGCCCCCGCCAGCGAACCGCCGCCGCGGGCGCGCCCCCGCTCCTGCGCTGTCTCCGATGGCGTCCGCCTCCGGGGCCATTGGCGAAGCACGAGCAGAATCCTGGTCCTCGACCCGCCCTCAGACCTCAAATTCAAAGGTAAGCCTCCTAGGAAGCGCCCGAGCCGGGAATGGGGCGGGAGGGCGGGCGGCGGCAAGGCCGGGACGGGCCCGCGCTACCACTCCACCCCCACGCCCGCAGCCTAGCGTCGGGACCGCGGCCCCCAATGCGGTCCCTCGGCCGCCGCCTCGCCGGCCGCCGCCCCGCCCGGCCGCCCGGGCGCAGCCGAGGGGAGGGGAAGGAGCCAGCCGGGCGCCGCGGAGGGGCTCAACCCGGCGCCGCCGCCATCTTGCGGCCCGCGGGGGCGCCGCGGGAGCCCGCCCGCACCTTGCTCGCCCGCCCGCTGGCCCGCACGGCGTCCTTGCCCCGGGACGGCCGCGGCGTGCTCGGGACCCTGCGGGCGGCGGCTGGGAGCCGGGGCCGGCGGTGGCCGCGGGCAGGCGCGGCCCCAGGGGCGAGGCGCGCAGGGCCGGGTGGGGGCGGGTCACGGGCCTCGCCCGTAGTCTCCCCTGTCAGGTACGGGGCTCCGGAGAGCCGGGAGGCCCGGCGGTGGCTGGCTGGGACTGACCCCGAGTGTTGGCAGGGCCCCAGCGCGCGGCAGAAAGCCGTGCGTCAGCTGGGGGAGTGGAAGGTTGTAGGTTGGTGGTAGTGGGTCCCCTGTGTCACTTGGGCTCGTCCCTGGGTACGGAGGACCTGCTGTCTGCTCGTAGCCCTGGGGGATCACAGCCTTTTTTGCTGAGGAATTAATTCTCAGTGTTTGTGGCTCTCTTAACGTTTACGGCTTCCCAGCATACCTTGAGAAAGCTGATAAGGTGCCACACCGCTCTGGAACTGTTGAATTTGGAGCACGGGCTGTGCTAGGGAGGATCGCTGGCTTGGCGAGCCTTGCTCAGATCCAGGGCTCTTTGCCGTCTCCGTGTGTAGGGTATAGGGTACGCTTGGCAAGAAAAGTTTGAAGCAGAACAACTTGATCAATTTCTAAGGAATTCTGATAGATGTGGAGCTAAAAAGACCTGCTCCTCTGTTTTTTTAAAATGAGACCCCCTTTGAAAGATATACCTTGGGCTTTTAGGAACTGTGATGAGAACAGTTTCCCTTTACTTGAATAACAATTCCAGTATTAAAAGAAAAAGTAAATCCATGATTGTGTAAGATTGAGTACGAATGAAAATTGCTGGCTGAATTTCCCTGCGGGAACAATTAAAAATAGTTTCAAGTATTTTTCAAAAAATTGTCTTTTAAATAGTTGTTAGGACTTAAAAGCATTTGGGTATTTTGCTAGTAGTGCTACTCCTCAGGTGTTCAGTGTTATTTACAAGGTTCCCTGAATGGAAACATGTAAGGATTCCTTGATGAGACAAGAGGCGTCATTTTTTTTTTTCTTTAAAGGCAGCTCTAAGATCTTTGAAACTATGGTTTGGTGAACTACTCTTAGAATCCCGGCGTTTTGGAAGCCAAGTCCAGGCCAGGCCCATGGAAAGTTTGAAACAAGCCTGGGCTACATGGGGAGACACTAGATGTGTCTCGGAACCTCAGATATTTTGCTGCAGCAAATTTCTGTGTTTTCCTGGTTTTTTGGAGGGGGATTAGGTGGGGATGTGCAGAAAAGCCCTTCAAGTATTTGTAACTGAAGTAGCCATCGTTAGTGTGAGAGCGATTTAATATAATCTTTTATAATACTCGGTGTAGTTTGCTTTTTTCCCCTTTGACAGTTTTAAGAGGAAATTACTGGCATAGCCTGTGTGAAAAGCTTCTTGTGAGACAGGTTTTAAAAAATCAGAAGAAATATGCATTGTGCTGTATCCACGCATATCATTTATTTTTGATGTTAAATAATTACAAGCTGTGTTTATACAACAGGTTCTTGTGTTATCAAAATAGTGATCCCAAGTCTAGTGCTGGAGACCAAAAAGGCACCACAAAACGGCATCGTGGAGACATTATAGTCTGAGGAAAAGCTGTTTCTTCTCTGTAGGAAGCTTTAAGGGAAAAAGTTCTTTTGCAGCAACTGGGGAAAGTTATGCAAAGGGAAGTGGTAGATACCGAGGTGAGAACACCGGATACATACACTTAAATGCCCAGTTGTTCAAAGACTTGTGTAAAGGTGGGGTGAAAGGGAGATGCTAGAACAGGATAGGATTGAAGTAGGAGTTTGACATTTGGGGTTTGATGCTTTCTTTCCTTAATGCTACTTTGTTAGTCACAGATAATTTGGTACAATGGAAACTGCTGTCTTTAAATGCATAGCTCTACAATAAGTAGGTTGATTAAGAAGAATCCGCAGTGTATGGTCTTTTGGTTGACCATACAAAATTATTTAATTGATTTTTTTTTAAAACTAGTTTTCTTTTTAAGTGTAGGTTGTTATACTTTTTTCTTGAAAAATTCTTTAATATTTGCTTAGGTTTATTTGAATTATTTGGATTAAACATTTATGTTCAGGAGTGACTCATTCAAACCCTTTGAGATTGATGGTTTTCCTTTAACATGAATAATGACTTGATATGACTTACTTTGCACAATTTTGGAAACGTGGATGTAGTTTTGTGTATCTCCATTTTTTAGTTAAAAATTTTAGCAATATGCAGAAATCTTTTTACTGGCGTTAGAGTGAATTCTAAAGCATACATTTTGATGTTTTGTTCCTAAAAAGATACTTAGGGTTCTAACCTACCAGCATCTGACCAGGAGTTTTAGATCTGAGATTAGGTAGTTCATGGAAAAAACTTTTGTCCTTCAATTTAATATATTACAAAATTTGTTTATAGTTTTGTGCAGCATTTTATTTTTCATAGCTGTATTTTTCTAGCAAGTATTGAAGGGAAGTTTGGAGAAGAAGTTTTGCAAATGCTAAAATAATTCTGAGTGTATTCTTCCTAATAGTCAGGGCAAAGGAAAAACAGACTAAAATCATTGTGTTGAAGGTAGTTTTGTGGTAGTAGAACCTGATGAACAGAGAGACCTGTGGTGTCACTGTCACCTAGCAGGTTCCCCTATCTGAGACAGGGTTTCTTTGATCTAGCTCAGGCCAGACTTTGGAACTCCCAGTTTAACCAAGAATCTTGAATTTTTAAAAATTCTTTTGAATCTTTTTTTCTAAAGATGTTATTTTTATTTTCTTTTGAGTTTTTTTTGTTTCCTGCATGTACATAAGTGCACTTGCTTGGTTTGCTGGGTTGCCCTGCCGAAGGTCAGAAGACAGCGGCATATCTTTTGGAACTGGAGTACCATGGTCATTGCTGCCATGTGGGTTCTCTGGGAATTGAACCTGAATAATCAGGAAAGCAGGCAGTGTTCTCACCATTGAGCCATCCCTCCAACCACTTCTTAAGATTTAAAAACAACAATATAACATTTACTCTGACAAACTTTACACACAAAATTGTGTCTTGATCATTTCTGTGTTCTATTCCACCTAACCTCCCCTCATATTTTTCCCTCCCCACCTTCATGTTCCTTTTTAAAAATTATTTTATTATTTTTTGTATTGATAAGTGTATGTCTTCAGTGGTTATGTACACATGAATGCAGGGCCCCTTGGAAGCTGGGGGTGTAGGATTCCCTGAAAACTGGGATTACAGGTGGTTGTGGTGAGCCTGCCTGGTGTGTGTGCTGGGAACAGAACTGAGATCCTTTAGCAGCAAGTGCTCTTTAGCTGCTCAGCCATCTCCCTAGGCTATCACTACCTTAAAAGATAGTCTACGGAATCAGTTTAGTGCTATCCCATGTGTAATGGTGTGAGGCTGTCCCTGGGAGCTTATTGGTTGTCACATCTCTTCCCCTAAAAAAACCAAACAAAAAACAAAAACTTGACTCTCTCAATAATAGTCAACTAGCTGGGCAGTGGTAGCACACACCTTTAATCTCAAGGAGGCAGAGGCAGGTGGATCTCCATGAATTCGAGGCCAGCCTGGTCTACAAGAGCTAGTTCCAGGACAAGCTCCAAAGCTACACAGAGAAACCCTGTCTCGAAAAACAAAAACAACAACAAAAAATCAGCTGACTTGATCATGTGCAGTTTTGTGTAGGTAACCTCAGCTGCTGTGAATTTAGAGGTGCAAATGTCCTTGCCATGTCCCCAGAAGACAGTATCTCATAGCACTCTTTTCTGTCCCCTGCCTCTTGCGTTCTTACATTCTTTTCACTTCCTCTTTGATATTCTCTAATCCTTGAGGGGAGTGTAGCCCATTTAGGACTGAGCACTCCCTGTCAGTATTCTTAGCACTTGGCAGATTCTGAGTCCTTATTGTTCATGACAAAAAGAGGCTTCTCTGATAAAGGTTGAGATCGGTAATTATCTATGGGTATAAAGATGAATGTTTAGAAGATAGGTCAACAACATGAGTGTATAGTAAGTCAACAGTAGTAGGTTCTACGTAGGGCCCAGGATCTCCCCAGCAGTAGACTTTTGACCAGACTTACAGTATCCGTCTTTCCTGTGGATCAGGTTTCTAATACAATTAGGAACCGATTGGTTACCCCCATATTAGTCATGCCACTATTGCACCAGTGGGCATATCTTGCTTGGCATACAGGGTCCAATGCTGGGTAATTCTGTTGATATCTTTTCTTCCCAATTGACCTACATAATTTTACCTCTGTTGATGCTATTTCTTTCTTTCATGTATTTCTGCTTGTGAACTTGTTATTTTTGGAATTAATTCAGTCATAAATTTGTCAGGAGTAGGTGTTGGAGCTACAATTGTAAACAGTCCTTATTTTTTGAGGGGGGCAATTCTAACGGGTAAGATCCCAGTTTTTAGATGAATGAAATGTAGGGGAAGCCTTTGACAATGGGAACTGAGATTCCAAGTGCAAGTAGAAGTTCCCTAGGGCAGCTTTTTTATTAGAAATGAGATGACCATTGCTGTTAGAAATAATGAAAGGTCAAAATAGGTGTGTGCACTGAGAGAGAACGTGTGGTTTCATAGATGGAGTGCATAAAATGGAAGGATGGTGGTACTGCTCACTGAGCTAGGAACATTGACTCTGGATGTGGGCTGATAACATTTTCTTTAGGGTATATGGGAGAAGGGTAGGAGGAAGACATGCTTTACTGGTGTGATGTGTATGTTTAAAACTAATGAGGAGGTGTGCCAAGTGGGCGTTGGTTCTGTAAGTGTATGTAGATGTGGATTAATTGAACTTTTGGGGGATAATTTTACCGTAATTGCAATTCTGTTAAAAATCTTGGCTCCTTTGCAATTGCATTTTTCACCTGCCTGGTGCACATACTTGTGCTTTGAACATTCATAGTTCTAAATAATGAGGGCTAGGGTGTTTGAAAGAGTTGACTATGATGTCGATTTTTTACTTTTGGTAGGAGTAGGATTTTGGGGGCTTTTGAAGATTTGTGACTACATGTAGTATCAAAGTCATTTAGCCTTGCTTGTTAGCATGGTGGCATAGTTTTATAATCCTGGCACTTTTAAGGTGGAAGGAAGTAAGAGAATCTGGAGTTGGAATTGGTCTGGGCTATACATGAAACACAGTTCAGAAAAAAAGAGGTGGCAGGCAAGGAAGGTTACTCAGTAAGTGCTTGCCTTGCAAGCATGGAAGCCTGGGCTTGGATTCCCAGCACCCAGGTAAAGGAGTTGTGTGGCTTTGCTTCTAAGCCCTAGCATTGAAAAGACAGGAGGATCTCTGGGGGTTTGCGGCCAGTCATCCAGCTGAGTTGGTAAGGTCCAGGTCAATGAGGAGACTGTCTCAGAGGAAGTGGGTGGTGTTCCTAATGACACCTAAGTTTTTATCTTTTGCCTCCACATGCGTGATACATGTGTACCTGAACACAATAAAAATATAAAAAAGTCACTTAAAAGTTAATCAAGTAGAAAAAAACACAGGAGCCCCCCCCATCCCCCTATTTTGTAAGTTTGCTGTCTGTGCTTTGTAATCAACTGTGGTCCCAAAATAGGGAATTTTTTAGATATAAATATTTTATAAGGTTAAGTTTGTGTCCTTCTGAGTTGGAGGTAAATATCTAGCTTTGTCGTGTTTCCTTCTTGCCTAAGGAACCTATCTGTTGGACCAGTTATTTCCATACTGCAAATCTGCCCACCACACACTTACTTAGACATTTTCTTGCCAGATTGTTGGTATCACAACATTTGTTTTCAAGTTACCCTTACTTATTTTTACTTATAAATGGGCTTTAAAATATCAACATGGTACTGACAATTTTTTAGTATGCCTGGATATGCCCCAAGAGAAGCCAGTGTTCCTTAAGTGCAAAATTCTAAGCTTACTAGGAAGGAAAGAAAGAAATTCTAGCCAGGCGGGTAGTGGTGTACACCTTTAATCCCAGCACTCAGGAGGCAGAGGCAAACAGATCTCTGTGAGTTCGAGGTTAGCCTGGTCTACAAGAGCTAGTTCCAGGACAGGCTCCAAAGCTACAGTCTTTAAAAAAAGAAAGAAGGAAAGAAATTCTCTGCTGATGTTGCAAAAATCTACAATAAGAATTGTGAAGAAGGAAAAGGAATTGTTCTCTGTTTTGCTGTTGTACCTCAAATGGCGAAAGTTTGTGGTAATGATGTGTGATACATACAGGCTTAGTTAAAATGAAAAATGCATTAAATTATACAACTTGACAACTGGTTTTGATTTTAGGCATCTGTTGGGGGAGGGGTGTTTGGGACATATCCTTCATGGGTAAGAAGGGATATGTATATAAAACATTGGGAAAATCTGCCTGGTGGTGGTGGCGGCTCACTCTTTAATACCAGCACTTGTGAGGGACGCAGAGGTAGGCAGATCTCTGTGAGTTCAAGGCCAGCCTAGTTCCAGGACAGCTGGGACTGGTACACAGAGAAACTCTTGTCTTGAAAAAGAAAAAAAAATGGGAAAACTTAAAAATTTGATACTTTCTAAATTGTCAGCATTGATAATTGGTAATACTGCTTTAGTATATCAAATCCTTTTCCCCCAAAATTTTGTCAATGTATACAAGGCATTAGTTTTTTATCATTGCTGTGACAAAATACGGGGCAGGCAACCTGGGACGAAAGGCTTATTTCATTCAGCTTAACAGTTGGAGATGCAGTCCATCATAGTAAGGAATTGGTGACAGAAGCTTGAGGTCCCATTGCCCCCCCCCCCCCAGTCAGGAAGCAGAGCGATGATGAGTGCTTACCTGTGGTTCTTTGTGTTTATTTAGTCTAGAACTTGAACTTATGGAGTGGTGTCAGTCACAGTTCATGTGGGTTTCCTACCTCAGTTAGCCTAACCTAGGTCACTTCTTAGTGGTGTGCACAGAGGCTTCTCTCTGATGACTTTAGGTCCGGTTAAGTTGACAATATTATTCATCATAGGTATATAACATGATGTTATGTGATGTATGTAGGTAATAAATGGCTGCATGACTGAAACAAATTGGCTTGTTCCCCTACCCCTCTTTTCTTGCGTCCTTCACCCCCCTCCAAATTAGTTAAAAGTTTTGTCATATATCAGGAATCCAGACTTAGCACAGTTGAATATCTTGTGCATTATTAGGTCTCTGGACTTGTTTATCCTTCATGTCTGCTACTTTGTGTCCTTTGACCTCTTTCTCTCCGTCATCCCTCCTTTACCTTTTCAAATTTCTGTTAGAAACTTTAGGACGGAGTTTTTATGTAATGCTGGTGTGCCTGCCTCTGCCTTGTAAGTACTAGTATCAAAGGTGTGTGGCCATTATGCCTGGCTTAAAAAGGCTTTCTTAACCATGCAGAAATGGTCTGTGAGAGACCCTGCTGGCCAGACATCCTTTTTACTTTTTTTATTGGCCACCTCCTGATCACTTTTCTTTGTTGACTTTGTGTCTTTTGAAGGACTGTCCTGTTGAATGCTTATTTGCTCTTCTGTGATGGAGGACTTGGCTTTCTTAGAATTATAAAATGTTGTTTTAAACCTGAAAAGACTATTACTTGCAAATGCCAGTTTACTTTCTGAGTTTACTGTAACTGCATCACTCAAAATTTTAAACTTAGGAAAGTTTTCAAGCATTACTACATTGTATGCTGTTTTTAAAAATGTGGCTTAATAATTAAGCATATCATTAATATCTTGATTAACTTATTTGCATATTTTGTTTCCTTTTTGGGGAATGTGTACTGGAATTAAATCCCAGGCTTTATGCATACGAGGCAAGCATTCTGCCACTGAGATATTCTTTAGTACTTGCCCAAGTACCTTTAAAACAAATATTCTATAACCTACATTTTGTTTCTTGTTACTTGAGAGATTGTATTTCTAACAACAAAAGGGAACATTTTCTTTGCTTATCATGATACTCTTACTTAAAACCCAACAATAAATCTTTGATAGTGTATAATAGTCAATCTGAAAATTTCCCAATTGTGCTGTTTTTAGTTGTTTCTTTAAATATGTATGTGCATTGCATTGGGTTGCTGTGTGCTATGTATTTGTTTTAATCTTAAGTAATGTTTTCCTCTGTCTTTTCTGTTCCTTAAACCTACCATTGATTTGTTGAAAAGACCTTGTCTTATTCTGTTGTTGACAGAATGTTTCCTATCTAGATGTCTTAATGTATTTTCTATAAGTTTTGTATTTGATTAAAGGCTTGATTAGCCATGGATTTCAGTATCTATGGCAAAAATGTGTTGTAGATTGTATCATGTCACATGTGTTCTGCTTGTAGTGATAAACTGGTGACAGTCTGATCCTTTCATTGAAAAGGTACATATGATCCATTTATTGTAACGTATAGAAATAAGAATGTTAATATTTCATTCATATTGGATTAGTGTTGTCTTGTTTTTTTATATTTTTATTTGTTTTCTGAGATTGCTGCAGTGAATATTTAGTGGTTATAATGAAAATAACTTAAATGATTATTCAATTTGGATACCTTTGGGAGAGTAAAGATTTTCATTTGTTCCATATAGATTTTTCTTTCTCTCATTTATAGCTTAATTATTTCTACAGTTTTACAGGAAATGTGTATAAAGATGTGGTGTAACATCTGTGAAAGTTAAACTCAAAGGGGAATGACTTGTCAAGATTGATAACAAAACAAAACAAAGAAATATAAAGGAATGACTATGCTTAATGAGCTATCACCAAAGATTGCCAGATCCGCAACCTTACACAAAGGCCACAGTAACCCTTCTGCAGAAAGTAACTTCTGTAAGGGTGCTTATTCAATGTCTAGCTGCCATAGACACTTTAGACTATTACCATTTGTATATTGGTCCTTATTGGCTAGTATTGCTTCAAAGCGATACAAATCACCTATAATTTTAAAACTTCCCTTACTGAGAAAGCTTGACTACAGACTACTCAGACTACTGCTACACGCTGTAATGTTAGGAGTGTTTCCATTGCAATTATGCTTCCAAAAAGTTCATTGATCTTGAGAGAATCTCTTTGGTTTAGGTTGACGCATGAAGCACTGCTTTACAGTTGTATTTAAAAAAAAAATCTGATCAGGGTTGGCAGGATGGCTCTGTGGGGTAAAGACACTTGTCCCTGTGCCTGACAATCTTGAATTTGATCCCAGGACCCACAGAGGAAGGAAAGAACATGCTTTCTCAAATTGTCCTCTGACCCCTACCTTTGCACTGTGGCACCAGTACACATGTATCACACACACACAACTTTAATAAAACTAATTCTGTAACAAATTTGCAAATGATAAATTTGCTGTATTCAATAATATTGTCATCAGTTGCTGACTTATTGTGAGATTTTTTTTTTCAAGACAGTGTTTCTCCGTAGCTTTGGAGGCTGTCCTAGAACTAGCTTTTGTAGACCAGGCTGGCCTTAGACTCACAGAGATCTGCCTGCCTCTGCCTCCCGAGTGCTGGGATTAAAGGTGTGCGCCACCACCACCTGGCTTCTGTGAGAATTTTATTAGATGTATTTGGTGATGCTCATTTTTCTGAGAATTGCTCTTGCACATAGGATTAAACAAGTAAGTTTAAGGTCCTTCCTCCTCAGATAGTGTGGATTGGTTCAGTGGGTCACTGGTTCAACTGTTTTAGGATTTTTAAAAAAAATAGCTAGCTGGGCAGTAGTGGCACATGTTTTTAATTTCAGCACTCATGAGGCAGAGGCAGGCGAATCTCTTAGTTCAGGGCCAGCCTGGGTTTAACAAATCAAGTTCCAGGACAGCCAACGCTACACACACAGAAGACATCCTGTCTCAAAAAAAAAAAAAAAAAAACCAAAAATACATTACTGCCAAGAACAGAATCACACCTGAAAAGACAGTTGACACTATGTCCACAAATTCTTACACCTTGAGATTCAAGCAAACCGTTAAAGAAAGGTATTTTTTTTTTAAATTAAGTCTGTATTGAATATGTGTAGACTTCTTTTGTTATTATTGCTAACTTATAACAACAATGGCATAGTATTAACTTGCATTTGATACTATAATCTAGATATACTTTTAAAGAATAGTGGTGGGCTGCACATAGGTTATGTGTAAAAAAAATGTTGGCGTTTATATAATGTGAGCACCCACAGGTTTTGGTATCAGTGTGGTTCTAGAACCAATTCCCTTTGTGAGTTGTGGGAGGCTTAAATAAGCATTTTCAATGGCAAAGGGGAAATACAGAGCTGGCCACTGGAAGGCTTTTCTATATACCAATGACTGGCAAATTAAAATGTTTATGCTTTGATTTTAGACACAGATGAAGGTAGATAAACTCTATACTTAAAGATGTTATCCACTACAGATAGGTGACAGATTTGGTCCAGTGCACACAGAAGGCAGTTAGTTGAGAAGGCAAGGAGGTTTTTATGGTGCTTGCTTTTTTCTGGATGTAATCTTGGCTGTGATGTTAGCCCTACTTCATTCCCATACACCACCAGATTGCTTTCATCTTGGATAGTGAACTCTTTAAAATAGGTATTTGTTCTCTGTTTTTTCCTTAAATATGTTTGGATTTTACAATAAGTTGATCATAAAGTCATTTAATTTTAGAGAATGAGAGGAACCTTAGAGATAGTTTCATTAATTGAGGTTAGATTGTTTGGGGGGATCAGTCTCCTAGTTAATAAATGGCTTTAGATTTTAAACCATTAATTCAGTATTCTACATTATGTTTTTAAAAAGCTATAATACACCAGTAACAGAAACCAGTCTCCAAAAAGGTTTGAGAACTCACCAAAAGTTTTTGAGAACAATGAAAAGAACAATTGTTTTAATTTTTAATTAAAACTGCTTTCTTTTGTGAAGGTGACAAATGAGTATTGGACTTTATATGCCTATAACAACACTGTAGTATTATTGGAAAGTGGTTTAAAAAATTAGACGACATGATTCCTGCTCATGGTAACTTTTAACGATGAATTTAACATATTGTGTGGGCAGACCTGTTGTCTCCCCTTCTTCCCTCTTTCCAGTGACCACATACTG
The DNA here is from genome assembly GCF_903992535.2 of Arvicola amphibius. Taxonomy (NCBI): domain Eukaryota; kingdom Metazoa; phylum Chordata; class Mammalia; order Rodentia; family Cricetidae; genus Arvicola; species Arvicola amphibius. Next base: position 87,687,678 of record NC_052054.1, read on the forward strand.
TCTACTGCTTGTGTATTAAGTGTATTTTGGTGAGTTTTTCATAAAATATTTGTAAACTGTTACGTAATGCAGTATGGAAAATTAGTACAGCAAGCAGTTTAAATAATTAAAACTTTAAAGTTTTAGAGACTTCAAATTATGAAGTCTTGGTTTAGCACTAATCTCAAGATTCATACTTAAAATTTATAAAAGATTATTTTTTAGTGTTTTAACTAAACCTTTCTGAATGGAGATAGAACTCATTTTGGGGCTGGAGAGGTGGCTTAGTAAATAAGAGCACTAGCTGCCCCTCCAGGGATCCTGAGTTCAATTCCCCGCACACACATGGCATCTCACAACTAGTCATGATGGATCCCATGCCCTTTTTTGGTGTGCGGATGTACATGTAGACAAGATACCCATATACATAAAACACTTAAATAAATAAATCCTAAGAAAACTCATTTTGTTTTTCTATAAAATAGAACAGTTTATTTGTACAATAGTATTTATACAGTAGTGCTTACCAGTAACTATGATGCAGGTATCGTAACTGTTGGAGATGTAGCAGCGAAAGAAATGGAAATAGTCTTCATGATATTTCAGCACAGTATAAAAAGGTAAATAAGTTAGGGTGACTTCCTTGCTTAAGAAATTTGTAGGGTCTGGAGACATGGCTCAGCAGTTAAAAGCACTTGTTGCTCTTCCAAAGAACCTGAATTCTATTTCTAGCACCACGTGGCAGTTTATAGCAATCTTAACAGCATTTCCAGGGTATCTGACACCCTCTTCTTGCCTTCCCAGGAACCAGGCAAACAGACGTACACACAGTCAAAATACACATAAAATAAAGTTAAAATTGAAAGAAATTCGTAACGATGTTTAGAGCTTTCTTGGAGGTAAAATACTTATTTCAGTAAGTGTTTAACATAAGCCTATGGGGCCAAAGGAAATAAATATATAATGCTAACTTGACAGCTTTAATGCTTCAGAAGTATATATGATGCGCCCATGTAAATAAAGTATAGTTGAGGCTCTAGAATCAGACCTGGTTTGACCTCCACCGCTCCACTTTTTTGTGGCGATAGGGTCTCTTACATAGCCCTGGTTATTCTTGAACTCACAATGTAGACAGGCTAACCTTAAACTCAGATCCTCCTGAGTGTGTGAGATTAAAGGCTGTGAACCATCATCTCTGGCTTAGGAAACTGTTTAGCCAGTGTTGTGCTTACAGTTTGATTGGACAAAACCTGTGAAAAGATACTGGAAAAGACCTCACTTTTATTTATATATTCACATTGAGAATATCCAGCCCTCCTATTAGGATTTTTTACTTTTTATTCTGTTAAAAGTACATTAAAGGTATAGTACAGTTAAGGAGCAAAAAATGTAAAGCTAGAATGACTTATAAAGACCAAGAGTTATATGTTTGAAGTAAAACATGTATACTTTTGTCTTTTATGATTTCTTGTTTAAAAATTGACTGTTAGCAATATTTCTGGTGTCTGATAATTCATCAGGTATTGAGTAGCACAAAAACTTAAAGCTTGTTAATGTCAGTATCTTCAATTTAGTCTCCAGTGAATTAAATGTTTCTTTGGGAGGTTATGATGTAATAGAATGAATGGGAGAAGGCATACACACACTAGAAAAAATGTGAAATACTACAAAATATGTATGGATTTATTTCATATGAATTGTATAGTCAGCCATGATTCCCTCATTTTTTGGTATTGAACTTTGTGCTGTTATGTAGAAGCCACTAATATAGTCTGTACCATGGTGGAGAACTGAGACTTTGTCAACGATTGTGAAAAGACTGAAGATTTTGCTTGCTACAGTTTTATGGATATTAGAAGACTTGAAAAGAACTGAATTGTTCATGGCACTGTAAGAGCTTCTGTAATTGTGGTGTTTTTCCTTAGTCACCCCAGGTTCCAAGGTGGGTGACAAAGGGCTTCAAAGTGGAGCTATCCATCGAGTGGCTTTGCATGGAGCTGAGAAACCCTTAGCTTAGAGAATTTTAATCTTTCCTGGTGTGCTACATGGAAATTTACCTGACCTTAGTTGCAGAATATCTGGTCCTCATGAAGGATGAGATGTTATCTCATAGGACTATTTCTTGAAAGGATAGGAATACATGTAGAAATGCTGGAGACTCTCAAGACCAATTGTGCCCAAAGGGTTGCATAGACAATGTCTAAAACACAGCACAGTATTGATGGAATCCAGTCTGTATATGTATGTGAGTGTTTGTGGTGTGTTATTTCAGGTTCTTTATGAAAATTGTCATAGTAAAGGAGGAAGCAAAGTGCTTTCTAGCTCTGGTTGATTCTCTGCTGCTGAACTTAGCTTGACAATTGAAAAAAAATTATCAGTAATTCACATCATTAGGGATGGATAAAGTTTTTAAAACTTAGAATGGTTCTATTTTAAGCTTAAATTTAGAACCATAGTTAGAATTTCTTTTTTTTAATGTTTATTTATTTATTATGTATACAATATTCTGTCTGTGTGTATGCCTGCAGGCCAGAAGAGGGCACCAGACCCCATTAGAGATGGTTATGAGCCACCATATGGTTGCTGGGAATTGAACTCAGGACCTTTGGAAGAGCAGGCAATGCTCTTAACCTCTGAGCCATCTCTCCAGCCCCCCATAGTTAGAATTTCTTAAATGCTAGTGTTTGTATGTGTACCTGATAGTCAGAAGAGTGGGCATTCACTGGGTCTCTCACTGTGTGGTTGCTGGGAGCTGAACCCTGGGTCCTCTGCAAGAACAACCATGCTTGTTTTTTGAGACAGGGTTTCTTATAACTCTGACAGCCCTACAACTATGTAGACCAGGCTGCCCTCAAACTCAACAGAGATCTGCCTGCTTTTGCCTCCCATGTGCTAGAATTTATGCCTGACTCACAACAAGTAAACTAGCAAGTCATCTCTCTAGCTCTGGTAGGATTTCTTATGAAGGGGCGAGGTCGATCGATAATTAACCAGATCAGCTCAATACAAAAGATTTAGTTTTTAATAATTGGGGAAAAAGGGAAAACACACGACCAAAGATCCCAGATCCCGTGAACACCAGGAGTGCAGGGAAGGAAGAGAGGGAGGGGCAAGCTCACCTGGATCTTTTATTTGTTTTCTGTGGCCCCAGGGGGACACACCCTAAACAGAATGTGATTGGCTGAAGTTCCCCATCATCTCCCCCTTTGTCTAAACAAGATTGAACTAAACCCAATACAACTATATACAGTAGGAATAGATACCAAATATAACAGATACCAAATATAAAATTACAAACAACAAACAATATTAAGCAAGAAACATACAACAAAAGTTTTACTAAGCATTCTATTTCAAGGAGTCTAAAAAATGTAGAGGGTAACTACAATTACCTAATCTTAACTCCATCAAAGATCTGTGAAGGGAAGTAATACTACTTGAGCAACCAGGAAGTACAAATGTGAAACTTCCAAAATGTGCAACAAATGACAGCGACAACTGACTACCTGGGCAATCACCCAAAGTCTTGTTTGCAATGTTGAGGCAACCAACTTTGGCTATGACCTAATATAACTGACATACCATTTTCAAAGGCAAGGAACTTTTTAGAACTATGCTACCCTGTCTTGGCAAGATAAGACAATCCTGTTTTTATCCATTTACTGATTTGGCTGAAGTTCCCCATCATTCTTACACTACTTAAAAGTAAAGAAACAATAATTGCAATCCCAGTTTCAAAGTTTTTTTCAGTTTACACCTGGACATATCCATTTTGGCTTAATGACACTGAGGGGCTAGGAAATGTGACAGCTGCTTAAAGGACAGCTTATATAGTTACAAGATAAAGATTATTTTCCACCCACAATAAAAATAGAAGTCTGTGAAAGCAGGCTGCGTGTGTTTAATCTACATACAATGTGTGTGTGTTTTAATAGAATGCTTTTCACTGTGAACTGATTTCTCACTTTGAGAAAGGAAATACATATCACACAGTGAACTGTGATTGCTACTGAGCACTCTTTACCATTAGGTGATCTTAGAATGGGCTCGTTCAGTAATTGTTTACTACATTTTAAGCTATTCACTTGGGATATATGACAGACTTATTTATGGGGGTGTTTTAGACACTCCCTACATAGAAACATTCATTTCTTAACATAAATTGCTCCATGTTGTCACTGTTTTTAATTTTTCTAAAGGTTACATAATGACCAGATTTTCCAAATTTTTCTTGCAAGTATTATGTAAAAGAAAAATGTATAGTTCATACAATTCATATGTTCATGAACACTAGTTACATTGGTAACTTAAGCTTGACATTGCTGTTGATAGAGTAAGTTTTGTAATGGTGACCTAAAGTCATCCTTGAAAGAGATTTTTTTCTGTATTTGTTTTATTTTGAAATAATAGACTAATAATTATCAATAATATTGTCTATGTCAAGTTTAAGACATAGACTAGAGAACAGTGTGACCAGGTAGATAACACATTGTGGTTGGAATTTCTCATAGAATGTTCTGGAAGCAAATTAGCCTGGAAGAGTTGGGTCTTAACATCCTCTAAAGGGATCTATCTATCTCCTCAGACTGAAAGAGTCTTATCACCTCCCAATTTGTCGCTCTGGGGAGTAGGCCTTTGAGGGACATTCAAAACCCAAATTATAGCAGGATAAACATTTGAAAGTTCAGTAGAATAAATTCTGTGGGACTGCATGGTATTGCAGAATGTTTGGCATTTTATACCCCCACTTCCTGTTGGACCATTCAGCTATAATGCCAAGGGAAAATAAAATATTTTGTGTCTTTAGGTAAAAGATTTTGTTTGTACTTCGTAGCAAGCACCTTCAGTTTATATAACCTCTCGTCTGAGATGATGTAAAGGGATTTCTCTCTTTCTCTGTGTGTGTGTGTGTGTGTGCGCGCTTATGCATGTGTTTGTGAGAGTGTCTAGTATTAGGGTGATAATAGCGCCTGTGAATTCTAGCTTATGAATTCAGTGTTAAGTTTTTGTGGATGTATGCCTATGCATGCTTTTGGGGTAGGTTATAGCTTTCATCAGATTTCAAAGGATTCTGTGGCTTAAACATGTGGACCATGTGTTAGTTTGAACCAAGCAGCAGAGTCTTTGTTAGTCATAAAGTTTGACTATTTTGCTCATGGTTATCAGTACTCTTTAATCTCAAGAGAAACAGCAGGCTTAGACTGAGGCTTGCCCAGGACACAGTGGAGTAAAGAATCCCCAGTTTATGTGTCTTCTGACAGGATTTATGGTATTCTTTTCATAGGGTTAACATGTCTAAGCATTTTGTTTTGGAGAGATTCTTTGTCCTATTGATGTGTCATTTTATCTTTGCATTTTTATGTTTAGAATATATAATCCCTGTTGGGTAGTGCATTAAGTACTCTTTTCATATTACATACAATTCTTAGGAGTTTGTTGATTGAAAATATATAGTTTTTTTTTTTTTTTTGGTTTTTCGAGACAGGGTTTCTCTGTAGCTTTGGAGCCTGTCCTGGTTTAAAACTATTTGCAAGCTGATCAGAAGGGTCAGCTGTAGAGGTCTACCACACTGCAAGCTCTGTTACTGTCCTGGGCGTTGAGACTAGTGAGGAGGGAACTCCTTGCTTCATTTGTTTGAATTGTATTTATTTCTAGGAAAGTGGACAGGTTGGAGGTCCTCCCTTTTATCTTGGTTAATTGTATTGTAGAGATGTTAAATCATGTGCTTTTCAGGAAGACAATTGGGGAGCAACAAGGGTGTAAGGTAGTCTGCAGAATGAACAAATAGCTTATAGTGAAACAAGGACTTCAGAATAAAACTCAAGGCTGAACCAAGCACATTTTAGATTACCCCACTTTTGTGAAGTAGTTTCTTTTCTCGTGTTAAGCATTAGGCAGATCTGTTTGTTCTATCTCCTGCAATCTTTAATGAATGCTTCTTGCTTTTCTGTAAGTTTTTCTGTCTCAGACAATTTCCCAATATTCAGTCAAACAACTTTATTGGACGTGGTTGGAGAATTTTCTCAATCTGGATTCTAAAGTTTTAAAAAGAACAAGATTTTTGTTTAAGATTCAGGTGAACAGGGTCAGAAGGTGACTCAGTGTTTAAGGGAGCTTGCTGTAAAGCTTGGAGACTGATGTTCAGTCCTGGTACACATACACTCTGAACACTAGTAAATGAAAAGATTTAAATAAAAATAGGTAAGATTTTATAGTAGTTGTTTTTGGCAAATAAAACCAAAAATAAAATTGATTTTCAAAAGACCATTTAAAATTGAGTAGTTAATGGTATAGGTTTATCGTTTTTCTATTTGACATGTTTTTAGTTTTATCTTCTGCCTTCAAATCAATAAGAAATTCTTTCTGTGTAAACTAGACTGTAAAATCTGTCTTGGTTTTTCAGCCTAAAGTAAATAAGTTTATTGTCACATCTCATAGCCTATTTTTAAAAAAATGAGGATATACTGGTTAGGTAGCGCTGGATCAGCTTTTTGAGTTCTATGTCCTTGCAATTTTGTTGAGTTACAGAACCAAAGCTCTAAGACAAAAACTTTGTATCTAGATAGATATGACACACTGTTCATAAGTACTTAACAAGTATGTGAGTGTGTGGAGTGAGAATCGAGAAGCTTAAGAGCAGAGACTTCACTGTTGGCCTTATGGATGTGAAGATTGGTGTGGTGAAGACTGCTGGGGAACTCTTTGGGTCATGTGGCATAAACACACCTTAAAAATAGAATTGTAGCTCACAGGGTGACTCTTGGGTGGAGGTGTTTGTTGCTGAGTCTGAGGACCTGAGTTCAGTTTCTGGTACCCACAAATGGAGGAGAGCACCAACCCCAAAGCGTTGTCTTCTGATCTCCACACAGGCACTGTGGCATGCACTGTTCATATGTACAACACACAAATGTGATAAATAAATGTAATTAAAGTTAAAGAACTAAAATCATAAATTTATGCTTAGATTTATCAGAAGATGAAGAGAACATTCTTATTTTCTATAGAAAATGGGGTTGGTTATACTAATTTAATCTTGAGTTCTGTTTTGTTGTGAATTCAGTTTTAATTTTTTCTCTTTTGAACCTTACAGGCCCCTTCACAGATGTAGTCACTACAATCTTAAATTGCGAAATCCATCGGATAGAAAAGTGTGTTTCAAGTGAAGGACTACAGCACCTCGCCGGTACTGTGTGCGGCCCAACAGTGGAATTATTGACCCAGGGTCAATTGTGACTGTTTCAGGTAGCAAGCAGTTCATGCCCTGCTCTTTTGCAGTTTTGAATATGACATTCCATGACTTTTACAGTGTTTTCATATGTTTATTATTTGGCTTCAGTTTTTGCTTAAAGGTGTTCTTTGAATACTTTTGGTTTTTTGAGACAGGGTTTCTCTGTAGCTTTGGATCCTGTCCTGAACTAGCTCTTGTAGACCAGGCTGGCTTCAGACTTGCTTGCCTCTGCCTCCCGAGTGGTGGGATTAAAGGCGTGTGCCACCACTGTCCAGCTATTCTTTGGATATCTTGCCATACAAAAAGTTTACTGAAACTTTTTCACTCATTTGTGTGTGGTATATGATTAATTATTGTCAATTTGAAACATCGCATCTATTCTTTATTTCTATAGCTCACCACCATATTCTTTGTTCTTACAAGTTTATCTTTGAAAATGGCACTGTTTTGCTGTTCCATGCAACTACAGAAGTGTATTTAGTCTTTTGCTTAAAAATGTGTACCTGTTTTTGGCCTCCTTATAAAGTCAGATGAGTCTTGATGCCTTTCAGTGTAAGTGCCAGTGGTGTCTGACCTTGAAAACTGCACTGCTCTTTGTCCTTTGTGTGTTGCTGACAGTGGTTTGTTCCATACATGTGTCATTTATTCTTGCTGGTGGAGTCTGCGGTATTACCGAAAATGTCTTCTATAAGCTGTTCATTCTTTTCCCAGGCAGCCCTTCTAAAGAGACAGTACTGCTTAACAACATCTATCATATTGTAAAATAGGCAGCAAGTCTGAGGATGTGTGTGGCTCCGTGTAGCTTACTTGTGAGAGAGCCTCTGACTTCACAGACTTCTTTTTTAAACAATGTATCTTTTTTCTTTTTCTTTTTTTTTTGGGGGGGGGGGGCGGAAACAATAGTTCTCAACTTCTGCTAATTACAGAGGGAGCAGGAAAACACATGGGTTCTCTATTTGTCATGTCAGATCTTTGGGGGAGTATGGCATAAAAACGTATATTAAAATCCCTAGTGACTACCGATAATACTCTGAAAATTTTAAGATAACCCTACAGCTTTTACGTTCAAACACATAAAATATTAAAATATCAAATTATATAAGGCCCATTGGAAATATTTAGAAGTAAACCCTCACTACAAAAATGCCATTTACATCTGTAATAATTACTAATTTATTATCTCTGATCTTGGATTTGTGTCACATAGATTGAGGATCCCGATTGAACTCACAGAGCCTTAAAACTTTTGTAAGCTTCTCAGATCTATAGGCATAAAAAGTGAATGCTGTTGGGATTCTAGAATAAAGTCTAAACACCAAGAAGTCATGGTTTCCTTTATTAATTAGATCTAAACAAAATACACCCTTGAGTAATTGTTTAAAATCCCGTCTAGAAAACCAAATTATATTAAAACAATGTCTCAGTTGTCTAAACTAAAATCACCACAAAAAAGAATTTAATAATAATTGAACGTAATAAAGTTGATTGTACATCTTGAGAATGAGTTTTTGAACACATCTTGATTTTCTTTAAATTTGTGTGTTACTGAGGTAATAGGAGATAAAACGTCAAAGATAATGTGTCTTTTCTTTTTATTTAGTAATGCTACAGCCCTTTGATTATGATCCAAATGAAAAGAGTAAACATAAGTTCATGGTACAGACAATTTTTGCTCCACCAAATATTTCAGATATGGAAGCTGTGGTAAGTGTAGAAGTACAGAAATTTTTATTTTTTTGGATTTAATAGTTCAGACTTTGGGTTTTGTTTAGCTCTCAGAAATCCTGATTTCCTTACCAAAAATTAAATATCTGTTAGTCTGTTCAGAACAAAATTTGATTTAAAGAATGAAAAAGTCTTGAAATACTGTTTTCTTAGAAACATTTAGAAATGTTAACACGAAGAAGAAAGTCACGTGTATTGCTAATGTCATTGCCGTTTATCTCATTATATTGTTTGTTTTATTGGGTGTGTGAGGGGGCATGTGCGAGTCAGAGGGCAGCTTGGTGGAGTTGGTTCTCTCATTCTACAATGGTTCCTAGGATTGAACTTAGGTCATCAGTGTTGGCAGCAGCTGCCTTTCCCTTCAGAGCCAGCTCATGGGCTCAGGGCCAGTGTCATTTTAGGTGATGGTGATGGTAGGTCTGTCATTTCTAAAGGTGCAGTGACATGGCAGATGATTGCAGCAGTTGGCAAGTACCCTAGCTGAGCATAGTTTTCTGAGCTGCTGTGCTCAGGCTTCAGTTGTCCCTTTAGGTAAAACCTGCTTGCCACAATCCTCTCTCATGTTTGGTTTCTGTTTTTTTTTTTCCTCTTTTTTTTCTTTTTAAGTGGAAAGAGGCAAAACCTGATGAATTAATGGATTCTAAATTGAGATGTGTATTTGAAATGCCGAATGAAAATGATAAACTGGTAAGTAAAAACCGTTAGGTAGTTGATTATCCTCGTCCTATTTGGGACAGAGGGTGGTGAGTCTATCTAATGAGATTTAAGCTTAAAAAATCTTGATAATGTAGTTTGAGTTTTAAAGTATTTTATTTGGCTAAGAAGAAATAAATATTATTTGTTAGGTCCAAATTTTAGGGTGGGGAGAAAGAAATTCTGGCAGTGCCTTCAAATCTTATTTTTTTAAAATGATATATGCATACAGAAAAATAATTAAGAAGGATTAGATTAGAACCTCTTTGAGTAACTGTATCAGTATTCTTGGGATAAAATACAATTTATGGGGATAGGTGGTTTTTTTTCCAGTTTAGCCTTTACCAAGTATTTTGAGTATTTTGTTTTTGATCAAAGTCAATTTTAATTTTTAGCAAAGGGTTTGTTGTTGTTTATTGAGGAGTATTCAACAGTCAAGTTTTTGGGCCTGAGGGATAGATGTGTTTAGTTAAAGCAGACCAGTGGCTTGGGATTTGTTGGGTGGCCGTGGTTCCCTTATTCCTGTCTTCTTTCTGGTTCGGTGGCGCACACCTTTAATCCCAGCACTCGGGAGGCAGAGGCATGCGGATCTCTGAGTTCGAGACCAGCCTGGTCTACAAGAGCTAGTTCCAGGACAGGCTCCAAAGCTACAGAGAAACCCTGTCTCAAAAAACCAAAAAAAAAAAAAGAAAAAAAAAGAAAAAGAATCTTATATGCGGGTGGTTGTTTTGTCTTAATATATGTCTGTGCACCGCTTGTGTCCTAATGCCCTCTGAGACCACAAGAGGGCATAGGACCCCCTGGAACGGGTTACAGATGACCTCCGGCTTCTGTGTTGGAGTGTGCTGGGGATGGAGCCCAGGTCCTGTGGAGGAGCAGCCAGGGCTGTTAATCACTGAACCATCTCTTCAGTTCTGTGGATTTGAATTTTTCCTGTAGTTTATAGGAGAGAGTGTTTTTATGTGTTTTGAAATATAAAATAATGTGGGTTAATATAAACGGTATAATATGGTTTTTAGTGTGACTTGACTCTTGATTTGATCTGTTAACATTTGCTCTGTTCAAAAGTAAACCATATTTTAAAAAGCTGAAATGAAGATGCTTTTGAATGTTAATTAGGTATTGAACAGTAACTCACTGAATTTTCAGCACAACCTTTTAAAGTGAATCTGAGTTATAATTGCCAAGAGTAAAAAGTGTGGTGTGTGCTTTTTCATATTAGTTTTCTTTTTTGTTGGCTCAAACAATGTTAATGGCCTCCATTGTCCTTTGTATTTAACAACAGAAGAGGTAATGCTTATCTGGATTGACATCACTTTAAAATTACATTTGGATCTTATTTTACTTGAGACTTCTTTTTAACCATTATCTTTATAATAGTTTACTAGACACAGATCTGTTTATCTTTCTTTAGGCTTTCACTATACTCTCGATAATGAACAAGTTAAGAGTGAAAAATTCAATCTGAGGAAGTTAGAGCTTAGATATTAATGTGTTCAGAGAGGTTCTTACTGCTTTAAAAACCAGCAAGGAATTGATAGGCATAGAGCCCGTTTTCCAGACCATGAGGAAGAGCAGGCATATGGACATACAAGAGAAGCCAGCCCACAGCCATGGAAGAAAGCACTGGGACCCTGAAATTGGAACATCTGCTATAGAGTTTTTTGTTTCAAAAAACTAGGCATTAGGCAGAAAATATGACATACACTGGTGAGGGTATACACAATGAACTCATGCCCAGCTTTTTATAATTGCTAGGTCATAAACACCTAGATTTTACTTGTCCTTTTTGTAGCCTAGAGAATTGGTTATTTCTTCTGTCTCAGTTTCCCTGTGCTAGCATCAAAAGGGTACCACCATTCGTGGCTTTATGTATAATTTTAAGACACATCCTAGACATTTGATTTTATTCATTATTAACATGTGTATTTCTCTGAGGACTTAAAGGCCTATTGAAGAGTTCTAATAATTTGTTATTATGTTTTTAAATTTTAATGTATTCACATTCATTAAACTGTCCAGGCAGGATTCAGATTTGTTCTTCAGATGTCATTAAAATATTCTTTTTTGTAGTTTGTTTGAATTGAGCTGAAAAGGAAATCCAAGTAATACAAATGATTTATTTCTTTAACTTAATGGCTTTTGCTTTACTCTTCTAAAAGTAATAAATGAACTGGATTTGCCTGTGCTTTGCTGCATGCCAGATTTTTTTATTTTTATTTGTGGGGGCTGGAGAGATGGCTCAGAGGGTAAGGGCACTGGCTGCTCTTCCAGAGGTCCCGAGTTCAATTGCCAGCAGTACATTGTATGCTTAATAAATAAATCTTAAAAAAATTTTTGTTTATGTATGTGTTTGCAATGTACTCGGGGGTGTGGATCAGAACAGAGTGCTGGATCCCGGAGCTAGAATTATAGGCAGTTGTGAACTACTTGATATTGGGGTCTGATCTTCAGTCCTGTGTAAGAGCAGCAACTGTTCTTAACTGCTGAGACACAGTAGGTTTGTATGATACCATTCTTGTGTCACGTAGTTTCGTTGTTTAATATTTGTTACTGTAAGTTGGATCCTAGAAGCTTGATCGAATTTAGATTTGTTTTTGGTGGTGGTTGTAGATGTTATTGGCAAAGTGCAGCATTTAGGTTAAGTGACTTTCATCCAGGGGTAGTTAACTTGTTCTCTACCTACAAGAGACTAGAGTGCTCACCCTATATCAGTATTTAATAACAGTTTCAGAAGGCAGGTTAAATGGCTCAGTCTCTTTCATTGCTGCTTCTTTTTTTTTTTTAAGACAGGGTCTCTACATATCTTACATAGCCCTGGCTGTCCTATCTATGTAGACCATACTGGCCTGTTGTAATTAATTAAAGATGTCTGTTACCATGACTGGCTTAGTTCCAGGTTTTCTTTAAAAAGTATATTTTGAAAATTTCATACACATATCCAATGTATTTAGATTATATTTACTGTCTTTTTCCTCTTGGATCTCCCTATGTGTTCTCTTTTCAACTCTATGTGGTTTTCTCTCTATTGACAAGCACATCTCTGCTCTGGTATAAGCTTTGGCCACTCCTGCCTGTCCCACCTCCTCTACTTGGAATATAATTATATAAAATGGATTACTATATATAAAAATGTAATTCATGCCTTCAGGAGCTGGGAAGATGGCTCAGTTGGTATAGTGTGCACAACAGGTGCTGTGTATATCTGTAACTTCAGCGCTGGAGTTGTCTTTGCCAACACCATCCTTGCTGAATTGCTGAGACCGGGTCTAGGGGAGAAACTCCTGGGAAATAGGATGGAAAGAGATTGAGGATGACACCCAACCTTAATCTTGGGCCTCCGTTTGCATGTGCTGCACATATATAAATTTATAAATACAGCTCTGTCTGTCTCACACACATTCAAATAAGCATTTGTGTTGTAACGTCATACAGTTACTACATTATTCTTAGATTGGCTGGGTAGGAGGCTCTTTAGGTTGGTTCTTAGGACATTTGACCCAAGTAACCAGTAGTAACTTTCTTTAATTTTTTAGTTACATATATTAGTTGTGCATAATAGGTTTTATTGTTGTATTTTCTTGAATGTTCATTATATATTTTGATCATATTCATTTCCCATTACCCTCTTTTTTTCTAATGCCTACTCATTAATTCCTTTTCTTTTTCCAACTGTCCCTACTTCTGCTTTCATGCCTTTTTCATTAAAGTGGTTGCAGGAGGACAGGTGCCATTTTGTTTACAGGTCTTTGTTGACCTTACTAAATGATGAGCGAAGAAAAACACGTCTTCCTCTCCAGCAGCAGTTAACCGAGTGTAAGCACTCGGGGTCGAATGGGCTCCGTGAGCTTTCTGTGGTAGGGTTTGGTAGGCTCAGCCTTGTGGGTCTCTTGTGTAGGTAGTCGTAGTTGCTGTGAATTGAAGAGTGTTGCATTAGTGTCCTGCAGGGAGATCAGAGCTTCCATTTCTTCCAACATTAACATTTTTCCTTTTCCTAGAGCTGTGGAGAGGATGCTATGTATGTTCTGTGTGGATTAACATGTGACAGTCACATACATAGTCTCAGTGTTTTGACCAGTTGTGAGCATCTTCAGTTATTACTGACTTAGGAACTTTTTTTAAAAAAAATTATTTCAAGTGTATGCATATTTTGTCTTCATGTGTATCTGCTGGGAATCTAACCTTGGTCCTCTGGAAGAGCAGCCAGTGTTCTTAGCCTCTGAGCCCTCTCCAGCCCTTTAGGAACTTTTTCATTGTAATATAGCCAAGATTTTTCCAGGCCCAGACTTGGAATCATTCCTTAAACTTTGAAAGTGTGGCATTGGCTGCTCATGTCTATAATGCCAGTACTTTGGAAATGGAAGCAGGAGGATTGCTTTAAGTTCCAGGTCAGCTTATGCTACTCAGTAGTTAAGACCTTCTCTTATAAAACTAAACCAAACAAAACTCTGGGTCCTTTCAGTTGGTAAGAACAGTCAGGTCACTAGATGGACAATGACTTTGAGACAGAGCATTACTTTGCATAACAGATCCTTATATGGACCTCCTTTTTTGGCATCAGTATAGACCTCCTTTGTAACTCTCATAGTCCTTAGTCTTGCTGATCAGTTTTTGTTTTGTTCTGTCATTTTGGAAGACAGGGTCTCTACCAGCATGCCCAGAACTCACTGTATGCATAGGCTGTCCTCAGAATTGTGGCAGTCCTTCTATCCCTGCATCTTGGAGTGCTTGTATTTTAGGAGTGAACTCTTGATTGTCAATGGGTATTTTTACACGTTTAGAATTCCCATTTAAAGATTCACATATAAGGTGAGACATGGTGGTGATGTAGCTTAGTGAGTAGTTGGCAGGTTGAGCATACCAGAAGCCCTGGGTTTAATTCCAGCACCACCGAATCTCAGGTGGTAGAGGACACTGGCCTGTAATCCCAGCTACTCCAGAGGTTGAAACTGGAGGACAGTTAATTTCTGGAAGTGTTCTGAAAAATACTTTTGGAAATAATGATTCTCTCTCAAGCTCATTTTGCTCTTGCCACTCACCTGCAGACTCTACAAGAAATGTTTAATTAGTGTAATCTGAGAGGTGCAGTTCCGTTTGGTTACATGTCCTTCTGTCAGGTGTTGAGTTTAATGGTACATCATCCTTAATGGAAAATGTGAAACCTCAGATCACTTGATCTAAAGTCTTGATGATAGAATAAAATAGGAAGTTTCTTGGTACTTAAATCTTTTTAAACTGTCTAGAAGTACACACAAAACACTTTATCCATATTACTCTGTGATATTTAGATTTTGCTCTTAATGTCCAGTTCAGTATTACGTATAGGTGAAGTTGATGAAGGTGCTAAAAGTCGATGTCTTGATGTTAGTTTCTTCTTAGCTTTTTACTAAAATTACCTACCCCTTTCTGTATGTTTATCATAGGGTTAGTATGAAATTTGTGTTTTTGGAAGTTTAGGTTCAAAAATCTGATGCTGAGATGCAGTTTTGTCAGTTCACTTGAGTTATGGGTTTTTTTTTTTTTTTTGGCATGGCTTGCAAAACTGAGTAAAGACAAACAGTAGATTTCTAGTTTCTGCAACATCATAAAAATGTTACAGAGAAGTATGTTGGTAGTGTATATTTGTTAGAATATATGGTACAGAACCAAATAGTTTTAGTTTTTAATTACTCTTGACATAGTAAATTGACTTATATTTATCTAATGGGGCTGGAAATTGAACTCTGGTCCTGCAGCATGCTAGGTATGTGCTCTATCACGAATATATACACTAGGGCTGGTTTATTTATGAATTAACTTAAAATATGGTTTAGTTTTCAAAGATTTATTTATTATGTATACAACATTCCTTCCATGTATGCTTGCTAGAAGAGGGCACCAGATCTCATTACAGATGGTTGCTGGGAATTGTACTCAGGACCCCTGGAAGAGCAGTCAGTGCTCTTAAACTCTGAGCCATCTCTCCAGCCCCGGTTTAGTTTTTTAATTAAGTTGCTGGTAACAACTACAGTTTAGTATATGACGCTGTATGATGGCACATAGAATTTGTATTATCCTTGTTTAGTGTATGAAAATGGTGAAGTCTTTGTAGACATTCACACATTTCCCCCAGTATATGTGCATTGTGAACTAATTGTGAGACTTAGTCTCATTAATAGCCACCACACCTGACTCAGCTACTGGTTATATTTTTAAGGACTGAATGATGCTATACTGCTTTTCAACTTTTATAACCTGTTTGGTCTGATTTTGATTTAAAAACTCTACTTGATATTTTCCAGATTAAATAGTGTATTGCCCCCTACGTAACATCTGATAAAAGTTTCTGCAAAAACTTGTTTTAGATGACAAGAGGACTGAATGGAGCAGGAGTTCAGGAGCTTTTTTATAAAGACATTTTATATTTTCAAAATACATGCAGTTTTTGTTGGGACAGAATAGGTTAGATGTCTATTAAATATTATTTTGTGCCAAGCTTTTTGAGTTATTTTTTAACTCTATTAAGAGAATTTAAAAGGTAAGTAGGGAACTGTGGAGTTATGGTAGTCTAACCATATGTTTATGTGAATCTTTGGGTTTTTATTGGCCTTGTGTATTTGGGAGGTAATAGGGTCCCTGACTATAAAAGAGGCTTACGGATCATTAGCGGTTTTTAGCTTTAATGGGAAAAACTTTCGTGTTAAGTGTTACCAAAGGTAAGAGAACATGAAACTGAATATTTTTCAGGTAATGACAAGAATGAGTTTTTTTTTTTTTGAAAAGTATATATATGTTTTGTAAGTGAAGGCATATAAAAGGCCATACCTGGTTTTGTTTGAGAAATAAAAGTTAGTGCAGAAGTGTTTTTTTCTTTGATATTCTGTTTCTGATGCATTATTTTTATGAAATGTCGATGTTTTACAGGCTAAAGCCATTTCTTTTAGTCATTCCCAATATCATACAGGAGAAATCAGTTTGGTATGAATCTGAGAATATTTTTCCCATGCTACCTCAGGGTAAAACTCCGCCAGGGATTGCTTCAACTGTCACTTCAGTGTGCAGCATCAGCAGTACAGTTTCTACACCTGCCAGTTATCACATGAAGAATGATCCCAGGGAACTAAAAGAGGTGAAGCAGGTTTGTCATAGGAGCTAACAGAAGTAGGAGTCTACTAGTGTTAGTAAGTTAATGTAGATATCTAAGCAGATAAGAAATATTGAGTATATTAATAAATAGTTAGAATTCTTTTTTTCTTTTTTTTTGAGACAGGGTCTCATGTTGCCTGGGTTGGCCTCTAAACTCACTCATAGTGTAGCCAAGGATGACCTTGAACTTATCCTCCTGCCTCTAGTAAAGTGCTGAGATTGCAGCTGTTAGGACTGCACCTGGCTCTGCTGGGGATAGAGCCCAGGACTTCTACATGCAAGCAGTCTACTGACTGAGCTTCGCCATCCCCAGAATTTATATTTTAAACTGTATTTAAAAACAGTGAACTGAAAAGAACAGAGACAGCTCAGTTCTGAAACAGTGAGCAATTGAGTCACAGTTGTTGTAAGTGAACAATATTAAGTTGGTGTAATTTTTCCTGTGAATGAGATTTGGGGAGCACATGATGAAAATTGAATTTGTAGCTTGTTTGAATTAGCACAGCAGATACATAGTAAAGGTAGGAGCTGGTAAACACTGCTTTTCAACAAGCATTTGTGTTTGTAGGAAAGAAAAAAATACAAGAATGGTAACTTTTATAACTGTCATTGTTTACTTGTAATGCCCTGGGACTTAAAAAAATTGTGAATAAAAATTAGGCCATAATTTGACTCTGTATATATGTGCTTGAATGTTAATAAGATTAGGGTAGCTGAGTTTGTTGGGTGCTATGTAATTCTTTTTAGCATTTGTTACTTACTGGAAAGTTCAGAAATGTTATAATTAAGATTAATAGTTAAACGAGTGGTGGTGGTGCACACCTTTAATCCCAGCACTCGGGAGGCAGAGGCAGGCGGATCTCTGAGTTCGAGGCCAGCCTGGTCTACAAGAGTTAGTTCCAGGACAGGCTCTAGAAACTACAGGGAAACCCTGTCTCGGGAAAAAAAAAAAAAAAAAAGATCAATAGTTAAATGCTATACGTTCTTATACTTTAATTTGGCTTAGAAGAAGAAATGCATACAATAAGGCTTAAAAAATTTTTTAGTTTAATTTTATATGTGTGGGTGTTTTGCCTATGTGTTGTATGCATGTGTACACATATGCCTTGTGCCAATGGAGGTCAGAAGAGGACATAAGATCCCCTGGGACTAGAATTACAGATGGTTGTGAGCCACCATGTTGGTGCTAGGAATCAAACCCAGGTCTTCTGGAAGAACAACCAGTGTTTTTTGTTTCCCCCCACCGTAGCATCTCTAGCCCCCTAAAAAGGCTTTAAAAATATCTTCTATTAGCTGAATGTGTTGGTGCAGTGGCATGCACCTTTAATCCTAACTTTAATCCTAATTCTGGGAGGCAGAGAGAGGCAGAAAGCTCTTGTGAGTTCAGAGGCAACCTGGTCTGTATAGCTAGTTTCAAGCTAGCTATGGCTGCATGGTAACCTGTCTCCAACATACAAAATTTTATCTAAATTTATAATTATGTTTGGCTTTATAATTTATAGTTATTTATTTATGCTGATCATGGGCCTAGAGAAACTATACATTTGCTGTTCGTTTAGAAAAAATTCAGAGAGCATTGTTTTTCAGATATTTCAATTCACAGATTAAAACTTTAAATTGACAGTATAGCCATAGTTTAGGTACATCATCTTTATGTATTGACACCCTTTATTCAAAATAGTGACCTAAAAATGTCCTTTAGTTCCTTTCTTCTCAGAGCTTCATTGCAAATACTTGGCTCTGCTGAAGATTTCACCTTTGCTTTCTGTGTCCAATCCCTAGCTCCTTTCTGATTGCCCCCTGCAAAGTTATTAAAATTGAAGTCCTTCTGGGGCTACTGCATATAGGCAAAAGAATATAAAATAGTGGAAAATGTATAACATAATTGGTATGCTGTCTTGACACAGTCTTGACTCTTAGCTTATTCTTACTTGAGGTATTAACGTGATGTTACTGTTGGTTTGTAAGGGTCACAGCATGTGACCCTTTCCCTCTTCCTCTTCCTCCTTTCCCCTCCCTCCCCCTTCCTCCCTCCTTCTTTTCTCCTTCCTCCTTCTTTCTTCTTTCTTCTCGCTTATTTTATGGCCCTAAGAACTATCTTCTTTTTATATCAATCTGAAGGAACTTACGGAGCAAGCTGGTTTTCTGCAGCCAGACTCAATAATGGAGGTTCCCATTGGAAGTGCCAAGTCACCTGTGTAGTGTTCCTCAGAGATGACTCGGCTTTCCTCTTGATCCCCAACTGAGCTAGATTGTGTATGTTTATACATTAGAAATGCACAAATTAGATTCTTACTGCATCTGCTATGTATTGTAAATAGTTTTTAGGAGTTTTAAACAGCTACATATTCCAAACAATAGGAAATTACCCATCAGACTTCCACAAAAGTGAAATGTTGAGTGGTTTTGATAGGTACCAAATAGAATAATGAAATGTTATATCACTTTAAGTAATTAAAAGATACATAAAACAAGATGCACACCTACATTTTTATATGAATGCTGGCTCTTTTAATTTGTAGTACTTGGGATTGAACTAAGGACTTTAGTACTAGAGGATAAAAGGAATAGTAGTTTGTTTTTTGATTGATACAGAAATAGTGGTTGTAGTGCAGTGCAGTGTGTGTGTGTGTGTGTGTGTGTGTCTGTCTGTCTGTCTGTCTGTCTGTGTTTTGATCTTGATATAGTCCTGGATCTTACTATGTAGACATGGCTGGCCTTTAATTCACGGAGATCCCCTTTATCTGCCTGGATTAAAGGCATGCACTCACTGCATCCCACATAGAAATTTTATGAGAATTAAATTTTTTTGTTTTAAAGTCATTGGAATTCCCCTCTCCCAATATTAGCTTCATATATATCATCCTGTAGTCAACATTGGGCTAACAGTATGATTTTTCTCTTAACTTTTGGCCCCCACTACTGGGGTTTGAGCCTATGACCTTAGGTATGTGAGACAAATGCTCTAGGCCCAGTACTTTCTTCGTTCTTAAGCAATACTTAAGAACTCTGTTTGCCTTTTGTTGAATATTGCCTCCTCTACAGAGGGAGGCACATGTCTTCCTTTTTGAAAGTCAAGTTGGATTGTGCGGGATGGGAACGAAAACTCACTTTGAAGTGAATTTTAATTGTTGTCAAGAAAAAAACATTTTAGCAAAATATATCAGGTACAGGTTTTTTATGACAGAAATGGCCTTGCTTGGGCATTGGCGAGATTATGGTAAAGAATAGTGTCAGAAAGAGAAGCTCAGCTAATTGAGGTAAACGTCTCTTCAACTTTGAAGGAAGCTCCACTTCTCAACTGTGAAACTTGCAAAGTGGGAAAATCTGCCTACAGGTCAGATATCTAGTGTTGTGCATTAGAACCCCTTGTTGCCTTCACAATGTACTGGCATAGGTAGCCTCAGGAGGAAAGCTTGATTTTTAGCTTATGGTTTGAGGGAACAGTCATCTGGCAGTGATAGCTGGTAGTCACATTGTGCCTTCAGGCAGGAAACAACAGTGAATGCCAGTGCTCAGTTTTCTTTTATTGTTTAGGGCCTAGTTCATGTAATGGTGCCACCTTACTTAACCTAGTATAGAATGTTTCCAGTCTCTCCCCCTCACCCCCCATAGGGTTGTTTACAGTCAGTCCTAGGTGATTCTAGACCTGGCAGCCCCTGGCAGCCAGATGGATATGCAGTCTCTGATCTTGGTACGAATGTCAGGGAATTTAATTTTGTAAATGCCTTGATTAGCAGTTTATATTTGGATAAAGCTTGCCTTTATCTTTTATTTTTATTCATTTATTTTTTGGTTGTCAGTAGCAAACCCAGGCTTTTTTGTTTTCTATCAAATGCTCTTTTACTGACTTAACCTCCTAAGCCACCTGAATTTTTAACTGCTGGAAATCTAAAATGAGAAAGATGACTATGCTATGATGGTGTGCAGTGGCATGAATAATGTTGGGATGAAGGAAACAGTTTAGTTTACAAACTTAGAAACAGTGTTAGTGAGAAGGATTAATTTGGACCTTGCAGTTTTGAAAATTGTTTTAATTTACTTCTTAAATTGTACACCACAATGGATCACACTAACTGGACAGTCTTAGAATTTGAAGACTCATTTGTGTGTAAGACCACAGATCGCTTCCTCCACTCATTGCAGTGATCTGCCTTTCTCCCTTTCAATATTTGTATCTTTTAGTTACTTTATTCCATTAGTAGACATGAGATTTGTTTTGGCTGAATGTTCTTAGGCAGCTGCAAATTTACTGGAAAGATTATCAGGCTGTCCTGTAACTTCTAGTTCCTAAAACCTCTTTTGATTGCAGAGTCAGACCATTGGAAACTACCTGGAGTTAGTCATTTTGTGTATTTTCCTGGACTGACTACTGTTGGCCAAAGTGTGTGCTTAGGGGTAAAAATAACAAGAGAATTAAGCTCTTCTCCTAGCTTTTGAAATTCTGGAGGAAAGAATGTAAAAGATCAATTATTATGATACCTTTTAAATGCTATGTTAAGGTAAGTGCCAAGGGTGCAGGAGTAGAGGAAATAGACTGTTTATTTTGATTTATCTAACTGCTATTTATTGACATACTTTACTGAAAATTGTCTACAGGTAACCTTATTTGGTACCAGTAAAGTCTTAATAATTATTTGAAACTTGTCACCTTTTTAGGAAAATTTTTAGAAAAATGTAGAGTTTAGATTTTTATTAGTTAAAATCTATAATTGTTTTTAGCTGAAGATTCCCAATATTTTTGAAATACAGAATGATATGGAACCTAGCAAAGCTGTTCCACTGAATGCATCCAAACAAGATGGACCCCTGCCAAAACCACATAGTGTTTCACTCAATGACACGGAAACAAGGAAACTGATGGAAGAGTGTAAGAGGCTTCAGGGAGAGATGATGAAGCTGTCAGAAGAAAACCGACACCTGAGAGTAAGTTTTCTGGGTTGGAAATGAGTGAATTGGAATGACGGTACAGAGAATGTGGTAGTGTCTTTTAGCAGTCTCTGTATGTTTATATTTAATCTTCTTACTAATTATTTAACTCATTTGATTGCTCTTATTACCTGGAGCTAATTAGTATAAGACTAAAGAAATGAAGTTTCTGGAAATCCAGTGATGGAAATGAAATAGGTGTATTTAGTGTTTTGACTTTTGATAGGATTATATTCCTGATAAACCCATTGGAAGGTGAAGTTATCCCAAGTTGAAAATGCACCTGATGCATATAACCTTAATTACACAACACACTAGCGCTGTTTATCCCTGCAGTTGTGTGTCTGGCTAGGACAGTAGTGTGATGCTCAGAGGATAGAGCACTTGTCTCTACCCTAGACCAGAATCGACAGTACAGCTGGCAGTGACGTCTGTCATCCTTCACACCCTAATATCAGAGTAGGAAACTGAACTGAAATGAAGTTAAAGATGCTGTCTAAATGTGGCTGAGGAATGGTGTCTAATTTCCTCAGGACCACCTGACACATGCTATCATAACAGCTACCTGCTTTAAGAACCTGTTGCTGCCTAAACCTGGGACTTTGTGAGACTATTTCAGTAAGAAGGGAGCAGCTCATTCTTTTACATGGAGTAAGGAAGGACTTTAATACAAAGTAGCAGTTTTCAGTCTAATCGAGAGCTTCCGTGGTTAAACCTGTCATTCATATCTTGTTGCTTTGAACATATTAAAACTCCTTGGTAATGGTTTCTCACCTAAAATATACCTCTTCTCTAAATTCTTAATATACTATCCACCACAAAATATGCCCTTGTGTGTCTGCCATGTGGGTTTCCAAGTTGTATTGAGTCAGTGAACCTGCTGAGTGTAATGTGCTATTGCTAGTCCTTGGCTAATAGCTGTAACCAATTTAAAATAGCACAGGGCATATGGGAAGTAAGAGTACATAGTTTTCTAGGAGGAATACACTCCTCAGCTTCTGTTTTTAAAGTCAGTGTTATTGAGATGTAAGTTACATCACATGAACGCATTCATTGTGATTGTTTGGGCAGGTTTATAGAATTATCCAGCTATCACTTTAATGCAGTTGTAGAATTTTTCATAATTCCACAGGTTCCCACAGTAAATAGTGGTTAATTCTTGCTATTTGTAACCATATACATCTACTGATCTCCTTTCTGTCTGTAGGAACTTACAGCTCTGGCACTGACCTGTATTTGTTTTAAAAATCTCTTTTGTGTATTTTCCTCCAGGATGAAGGTTTACGGCTTAGAAAGGTAGCACATTCGGATAAACCGGGATCCACCTCAGCTGCATCCTTCAGAGATAACGTCACCAGTCCTCTTCCTTCTCTTCTGGTTGTAATTGCAGCCATTTTCATTGGATTCTTTCTAGGGAAATTCATCTTGTAGAGTGAAGCATGCAGAGTGCTATTTCTTTTTTTTCTCTCGACCAGAAAAAGATTTGTTTACCTACCATTTCATTGGTAGTATGGCCCGCGGTGACCATTTTTTGTGTGTACAGCGTCATATAGGCTTTGCCTTTAATGATCTCTTACGGTTAGAAAACACAATAAAAACAAACTGTTCGGCTACTGGACAAATTGTATATTATCAGATCATCACTAGCAGATGTCAGTTGCACATTCAGTTCTTTATGAAATTCATAAATAAAGAATTGTTCTTTCTTTGTGGTTTTAATAAGAGTTCAAGAATTGTTCAGTCTTGTAAATGTTATTTTAATAATCCCTTTAAATTTTATCTGTTGCTGTTACCTCTTGAAATATGATTTATTTAGATTGCTAATCTCACTCATTCAGGAAATGCCAAGAGGTTTTCTGTGGGGAAATGGTGCCTCTTACTGTGTAAATTTTCTCCTTTACCTTTGCTAATATCATGGCAGAATTTTTCTTACCCCTTGTGAGGCAGTTTGTTGACTGAGTTTTTCATCCTTACAATCCTGTCCCATGGTATTTAACATAAAAAAAATAAAACTGTTAACAGATTCTTGCTCGGATAGCTTGCTTGTGTTTGCCATGTCATTGGGGCTGGGATAGGGTGTGGGTGAGCCAGGAAGTCTCCTCTGCAACAATGGGACTTTGTAATGCATACTGTAGTCTGTGTGAAACTCTTCCCAGTATTTCACTGCTTGCAACTGAAAGTCTTCAGTCTGTTTGAAGAAATGGATACAATTTCAAGCTAATGTAGTTAATTTGGGAGACCATATTAACTTTAGGAAATATAAAAGTGTTATAATTCCTAATGGCTTTCATGTATGCCAGCTGACTGCATCATTGTTCAGTTAACTCCATTCTTAATCAGGGATTTTTGTGGTTTTTTTTTTTTTTCCCAATTTTTTTTATTGGTTTTTCGAGACAGGGTTTCTCTGTAGATTTGGATCCTGTCCTGGAACTAGCTCTTGTAGACCAGGCTGGCCTCAAACTCACAGAGATCTGCCTGCCTCTGCCTTCTGAGGGTTGGCAGTAAAAGCGTGTGCAACCATCGCCTGGCTCTGTATTTCTTAATAGTTAAAAACAATTGTTTCCTATTTTGGAAATCAGTATTACAAGCAAACTTTGGGGATTTAGGTTTTGAAAATCAAACCTTTTTGATTTTTTCAATTTAATCTGTTAACCGTGTGAAACAGTTGCAATTTGAAAGATCATAGACTAATGCTTCCCTGAACCTTAGTCTTATGTCTTAATTTAAATTAGTCATACTAGGGATGAACAATTTTGGAGTCAGAAAGTGTACCCAGCTTTCAACTGAGTATAGTTTATTACAGGCGAATTTGTGTTCTCAAAACTAGGTGTTGGTTTTGTAAAATTGTATTCTCTTGGAAAAGAAATGGGGTTGTGGGGGCTTAATTTGCAGTGAAGTATGTTACAGGTCTACACATTTCATGAAAGAGTGACATGTTCTCAAGTATTTAGGTTGTATTGAATTTCTTGGATTATAGATAATGTATTATATTCTATGATGGCTTGTAACAAAACTTCCTGCTTGATGTAGTAGTTAACTGAAAAAGAAGTTAGTTAAGGCTTAACTATTGCTAGCTTGCTTCTGCAAGTGATGTTCCTGTTGCTGTGTGCAGTACCGCCACGTCCGCTCCCTCCCCTCTGATGGGAGCGCATGGTAACACTCTTACATTTTTTTCCTGTAAGAATAGGGTCAGCAGCTCTGGGTTTGAAATTCTATATAAAATTACTGTCAGTGGTGATAAGTTCAAGCTTGCTTAAAGTACCTTTTAGAGAAGAAAACCTGTTTAGAAAATGCTCCCTGTAATTTTGTTCTGTTTTTCAGGCCCTTTTTTGTAGCTGAAGAGTCTAAGACCTTACAAGGGGCTATAAGGAGAACTTCCTGGTGTCTCACATGCTCTTAGAGACTGTTTAAACCAGAAATCTGGTTTCCTGGTTGTAGCTGTAAAAAAAATAAATTATTCTTACTAGAGACTTCATACCATAAGACTACAGGCTATTAGAGTCTATACCTAGTGTTCAGGCTGCAGTGTCTGTTGATGGCGGTGGAAAGTACATTCTAGGTTTTACAAAGTACGTTGTTTAGAGCCTGGTTTTGAGGTAGATTATATCATCTTTTGAAAATAGACATGGGCCTCCTGTCTTTTTTCTATAGGAGACTTGATATTTTTTGTTGTTTTTTAATTGCTCTGAGAAACGTGATCAAATTATTTCCTTACCAAGTTCTACTTGGAAAGAATTCCATCTCTATTGACAGATGATATAAATTGTCTTCACCCTTACATGTTAGAGTTTCTGCTTTGTGTATGTAAACAAGGGAAAAGACTAGAACTAATAAAATTAGTCTTGAAAGGCCTTACACGTGACACTAAACACACTGCTGTCCCTAAGTTTTTCTTTAATTGATGTACCTTAATTTTGTGCATTCTTGTGTTTGCAAGAAGCTCCTGTGTTCCGAGTATATGCCGTGCTACCTTTGGAAGGACGCTGGAAAGTCCTTCCAAAAATGGAAGGTCACAAATTCAAGTCCAGCTTACAATTTTTTTTAATAAGTATTTTAGGAATTTCTTGATGGTGGTGATGTTGGCATGAGGTTGCTTTTGTTTGTTACTTTTGAAAATACTCCATGTGGGCAGATTTTAAAAAGTCAAAAGAAAACAAAAACTTGACCTTTTTACAAGATCAAAAAATAGTCTCCAATTATGGTTTGTCTCTTTAGGAACATTCACCCAAGTTTCCCAGGAGCTGTACGCATTCTTGTTGAGTGACTGATGTCTTCATAACCTTTAAATTTGATCTTCGTTAGTTACAGAAAGACTTTTTCTTAAATACAGCACAATCATAAGCTAAATAAATGGATTTTATTTTTTAGTCTTGAGAAGTTAAAATGTGGATAAATTGTTCAAGGATGCAGTGAAACGTCATTTTCCTTTTCATATTAAAAACAAAGTCATTTGAACAATCTGATGCTTAGTTTTTAGTAGGTTATGGGAGCAGCTGAGTTTTCAGTCTGTGTTTGATAGTGTGTGGCACACCTGGAGAGTCAGATGCACCAGCAATGGCATCTTGGGAATGCCTAGTTGTCTAGGGCTTGCTGCTGGGAGGTTGAGCATTGATTACTAGGGAAATAACTTGTAAATACTTTTCATACATTTCTGGATGCAGAAGTGTATATACTTTTAAGCAATTAAAATGAATAAAATCAAGTATGCAGCCTACCTTTAATTGCTCTATGCCTAAGAAAATCAGAGATTATATACAACTATTTTTCTGCTTTCCCAAAGAAAGTGGGGACAAATTATTTTGCTTAAAAGTGTGGACATTTCATGATGGCACACTTGATTGGCCTGAAGGTCACTTCTACTTAATTATACCTTTCAGTTACATTTTTTTTAAGAACTGTTTCTTGGTTTCCAGTTGCTCTTATATGTAAGAAACTTGGAAATTATTTTTCAAAAAAGGAAGCTGGGAATTATTTTAAATATTATTTCATACATAGGCATTGTCCTAACGTCCATGTTGTTAGAGGTTTTTAATTTCAAATGTAAATTACCAGTGCAAAACAAATGAGAAGCCTCATGAGCTCAAGTTGTGATTTTTGTGGCTCCGCTGAAGGTGGTGCCTATCTTTCAGTGCTGGAAGTGTTCTTAAAGTGTAGGCTGCTTTTCAGAGTGCTTTCATATGCCCGTTCTCACCTGTGTGTTCATCTACTTGTTCTCACAGATGTGGGGAGAGGTGCTTTATGGATAGATTGGTCTAGAGCGTAACATGCTAGGTTAATTTAGTTAGATTTAGTGCTCAGGAAGCCTGACCACCTCACTGACGGAGATTGTGCCCTGGTCCTTAGGAGGTCTGTAAGAGGTCCTTAAAAAAGTGGATACTGATAGTTGCTTTTAATGTCCTTTGGTTTCAAAATTTCAGAATCTTGCCCTTTTCTTCTCTGTTGGATTCTCGGCTGCTGAAGAAAGCTAGCATGCAAATTTGGTCCTTTTAAGATTTAGTGATTTCAGTTGGGCCTAGTGCTGCAGGTCTGTACTCTGACTCATAAGAGGCTGGAGGACTAGAAACACATGCTCAAGCTCTGCCTGGACTACAACAGAGTTCAGAGGCCCTCTTGCCAAAATAAAAGGCCCTGCGGAGGTCACTGTTCAGGTGTTCCAGGGATGCCCAGCATGCATGATCCACTATGCTGCCTTTATTCAAGTGATAATTTAATGAGTTTGTAGTCAACATTCTTTACTATTTAGTCCCTATCAACAAAGTCATGCAGGGCCTTCATGAAATGAGCTCTGCACTACTTAAGAGATCTGTTTCACGTTGGACAGTCAGATTTCCTAACTAGGTAGAAATCAGGCGCAGAAAATGTTACAGTTGTGAATAACATTTTGTGTGCTAGTCGAATTCAAAGTATATTGCTAATTTATATAATGTCAAGATAAATATTAAATTTGGGAAAATGATTCATTTCAAAGAAGGAAAAGATTAGCTCTTGAAGTCAAAAGGATTTTTTTTTTTTTTGCCTCCCCACCCCCTTTTGCCAAGTGTTTGGGGTTTGGAATACTTTTGTCATAAGTTTGTGTAACTATGAAACTTAAATTTTAGTGAGCATGTTTACTTATAAGTGAATTGTCATCCCTCTGAAGGAAAAACATCTAGGAAATCACCAATGGGGGAGGCTTCCTTATATATTTTAGGAAGCCACAGATACTTAGCAAAAATCTGTTTTCTAGTGAGGGAATGACTCAATAGAAGTCTCAATTTGGGGGCTGGTGAGACAGCTCAGTAGGTAAAATGCTTGCCGTGCAAACCTGATAATTGAGCTTCATCATCTCCAGAACTTACAAAAGATGCCTCTCTGCATATGCACGGCCCTCCCCACTAATAGTTCAGATTCAAATAAAACCGCAAATTTTGAGTTGGGTGAAATGATTACGGAAGGAGGCAGGGTGGAAATTTCCAGGAGCTATGCTGCTGGTAAGAAGCCCCCGACGATGAACATTTTTAAAGGTTCTCAGCATGACATTTCTGATGACAAAACTTGGGCTAATAAATTTTGCATCTCAAGGTTAATAGGGTGAGGTATACATAGATGGGTGGAAATAGTGCTTATGTCTCCAACAGGTACTGCTTAAGTTATTGAAATACAGAATTCTTCCCATCCCACACTTTGGTTTGTTAGTCCTAAAAAGCACACTAGATGGCAGTAGAGAATGACATGTATTTGCTCAGTGCATTTCCCATTCCAGTAGTAGAACAGTGTGAACTGATGGCTTCCTTAAAGTTTTCCTCAGCTTTAACCATTTATTTTTCGTATTTGCTTGAAAACTTTTAGGGGTCAGTATTATCAAAGGTATACTTGAGGCCTTTAGGTTTTGCAAAATGAAATGGCATAAAAATCAAATTACTAGAAAAGGCCGAAGACTTGATTTTTGCCTACAATTTCCGTAAGTTCATACTATTAGGTAATATTTTATTATCTGGTATTTATTTGTATTAGATATTACTGCAATAAAACTGGGGTTTCTGTATGCTCAGTAAGGGTGGTGTTGGAGAGTATGGTAAGATTATTTCATATTGAAATAGGTCGGTGTAGGGGAGTTGTTCTGGGCAGTTTCATGTCAATTTGACACAAACGAGTCATCAGAGTAGCTCAACTGAGAAAATGTGTCAAGCTCAGGCTGTAGTCAAGCCTTAGGGCATTTTCTTAACTAGTTATTGGTGTGGGAGGGCCCAGTTTGTGGTGGGTGGCGCCATCCTTGGCTGGTGGTCCTGGGTTCTATAAGAACCGTGGGCGGAACAGCCAGTAAGCCGCACCCATCCATGACCATCATCTCACCTGCCTCCAGGTTCCTTCCGGGTTTCAGTTGCTGCTTGGCTCTCCTCCGTGAACTGTGATTCAGGATTATGTAAATTGGATACGTTCTCCCCTCCCTTACCCTCTCCAACTTGCTTTGATTATTTTGTTTCATCACAGCAATAATGACATTAAGATAGGGCTATTGACAAAAAGTAGAAAAGGAAAATTGTGCCGTGCCTGGTCATCAGCCTGCGCTTTTCATAACAGCGAGGTGTGGGAGTGGCTTGGAGGCCTTGGCCTTGAGGGCGTCCTTCGGTCTCGCTAAGGAATACAGAGTTAAAATGGTTGAGTTTTGAAAATCTCAAATCAAGGAATAACATACCTAAAGCACCCGTGGTTGAAAACTTGAGATTGGTCCCAGTGTGGTTTCAGAATTTTGGGCATTGAAATTCTGTATAGCCAACCCAGTTGAGTTAAATATTATGATGCCAATAATAATTAGCATAGAACTTTACTAGGTCTGAGAGTGATTATGTTGGGAAGGAAGCCTCTTGCTGTGACTTAAGGCTGAATGAGAATAAGTTGCAGCTCTGGCTTTCTCGTTTTACTAGCTTTGGCTTTGGGTAGTTTATTTTGTTTATCAGCTGCAAAGAAGTACGCCTCTGAGCTGGGTGTGTAGCATGGTGGTGCGTGCTCAACATTCAAGAGGCGCGGGCGGGCTCAGCCTTGCAGAAAAGACAGCTTAGAATAGAGGCTTGCTAATTCAGCATTGACAGGTGGACACATGAAGTGGGGAGTTATGCGGTTGTTTAGTTAGGTTAAAAGTAAGTTGTCAGTGAGGTCATATGAAACTGGGCACCTACAGAGAGGCAGCAGGGATAACCATCCTGGGTTTCAAGGATCAACAAATTTGAATTTGGGTTTCAACCATTCCCACGAGTAGTCATGGGCCCTTGAATAGTTTATGAAGCCATTCCAAGGTGCAAGCTTTCTCATTTTAAAAAGTACATCCTTTTTATTTTATTCCCCCGCCCCCGGCCCTGTGTGTGTGAATGAATGAGGGGTTCACATGGCAGGGCCCATGTGTACAGGCCGGAGGAGCACATTCGGGAGCAGTTCTACCATGAGGCTTATTTTCCAGCACTTTTACCCACTCATCTTGCTGCCCAACACTTCTGAGTTTTACACTTTTCTACCTAATCTTGTGTTGTTACAAAAACTTAGTTTTTAAAATTATATTTTTACTTTTTCAATCATGTAGGCAGGATGTTGCCAGTATCAAAACCCCAGAATTTTGTGAAGGTAAAGGATGGCATTAATCTAGAAAATGTGAAAATACTTAAAGAGAGGCATTCTTTGGGCACACAGTGATGCCTGTGAGGAATGGGATGTATGCTCTTGACTTGTGATTCCTGAACACGAAGGCGGCATTAGATCACACTGCGAAGTTGCACTTCCCACTTTCTGCTAGCCAGTTTAGGAATACGAAGTGGAAGATGGTCTAGAAGCTCTGAAGTTTTATGTAGCATGATAAAATCTTATACCATCTATTCTTTTCACATTAGGATCTGAATCACCCTTTGTCTAGCATGTTTGTGTTGTACACACTACGTGCCCATGAGAGGCACTTAGTGGGCCTCTCAGCTATCAGGCAAGTGCTTGTGTTCACGTCTTCCTTATTTTACCCAATAATGGTCCCAAAGAACAAGAGCAGCACGAAGTGTGCTGCAAAGCCTAGACAGAAAGAGCAGAGCGTCTGGGTGGCTCTCCTGGGAGTTGTAGCCCTAAGTTTAGGCCAGCTTGCCTTACTGCCACCTTCATGACAGTGTGTACCTTCAAAGCCATGTTTTTTGCTTTCTCTACTGTGAAACATCACCCACAATATTTAATACTGTTATAGGATAGGTTTTGTATGACTTGATTTTGCTCAAATGTAGACTGAGTATGTTTACCAAAGTGAGGCTAAGCTATCATGTTCCCCCAATAGGTTAACAAAATATATTTCAACTCACATTTTCAACTTTTGATGGGTTTCAGGTTACTTTACTTTGTGGCAATCCTGCATATGTGGAGTTCAACACTGAACTTGATTTCAGGCATATGTTGGGATATATTCTGTAGGTAAGTTTGGAAATTAAAGTATGTAGTAAGAAAACATTCTAGTAGCTTCCTTCCCAAAGATAAAGCCAACTCTTTAAAGACCTAGGTGCATATCATAAATATACATGTGCATTTGTGTGTTTGTGCACAATTATGTCAGTGGGGATTTATCTAGATTGGATTACACAGTAAGGGCCTGGTTGTCTTGGTAATGGCTACACAAGAAAACCTGATAAGTGATGGATGCCTCATCAGTCCCAGCTGGTACCAAAGGCCTAGAGAACCACTGGTCTTCAGTCTGGTTGGAGGGCTGAAGAAGCTGGGCTCTGATGTCAGTGGAGGATGGCAGCAGCAGCAACAGGGTAGATGTACTCAGCAGGGAGCACTGGGGGTAGGCAGGCAAAAAGCCGGTTTTTCCTCCTTAGCTCTTTAGATCAGAAGATGCTGCATACTCTGGGGAGGGTGTGTCCTGTCTGCCCACTTCCAGCTAATCCTGTCTTGAAGTGCCCTCACAGCATCCAGAGATGTGGCTCTTAGCTAATTCCAGGTCCAATCAATGTGACAGCCAAGATTAACCTTTGCAATGTCGGAGTTGACCATAGGGTTAAATGCCATTTGCAGCATTTTTCCTGTCCAGTGTAGGAGGAGCAGTGTGGGGTTACACTTTCTGCTTAGTTGTCACGTGCCTCATTTTGATAGAGTTCTTTTTGTTGTTGTTGTTTTTGGTTTTTGAAGACAGGGTTTCTCTGTAGCTTTGGGGCCTGTCCTGGAACTTTAGCTCTTGTAGACCAGGCTTAATATAGTTGGTTATACTTGTTTTTGAAATTGTTTCCTTGGGTCTCCTCAGGTAGCCAAGGCTAGCCTCAAACTTAAGAGTCTTCTGCCTCAGCTCCTTGTCAGGGTTTCAGGTATGTGCCACTGCCACTACATCCAGCCGTATTCATCGGTATTTTTGGAAACAGTCATCCCCATCTTTTAGTGTAGGGTGTTTCTTATTTGAGTTTCTTATTTGTGTGTGATAGGCATGTATGTATGTGTTCACATGTGTAGGAGTGTATGTTTGTCCTGTGTGTGTGTGTGTGCCTGAGGCTATGTTGAGGCTTCCTTAGTCACTGTGTACCTCATTCATTGAGGTGGAGTCTCTGACGTTTCCTTATGATTTGGTTCTTACCTGGGAGCCTAAAAACACGACACTATGTTTTTCTCAGGGTACCATGTACATGTCACTTGGGGCTCCCTAACTTCTCTGTGTTAAAGAAAATCCTCACTCTTAGTTTCAGAGGGAGCTTCAGGGTGTCCCCTCATTGATTCCTTTTTTCCCCATCATTTTCAGCAGTTTTGGCAAGTGCCCCCCCCCCCATTCCCCATTCAAAGTCTATTCAAGTCTATCTTTAAGGCAGATTATAGACAGAGCGACCGGGTGTCTTTACTGTGTGCAGAGTGCACCTAAACCTTCCAATTTCATTTGCAGCCACAGAGAGTCCTCACAATGACCTGTGAAGTCCCCTTGCATGGCCCCTCCTCTGCCCCTTCCTATTGTTGGATTATCATGGGGTACCTGCATAGTCTGCCTTAGTGCTGGGGTGTGCTGAGCCACTGTCCTGTATGCACACCATCCAGTCCTCAGCCCCCCAAGTCTTCAGAACACATTCCTCTCTTGCTGCCACAAAACTGGGTCACCTACTACCTCCTTATATGCTCAGACCCACTTTATTGAGCTCAGCACCTTTGCTCTGTTGACATCCGGTGCTGAGGGACCGTGTGCGTATGTTAATGGTTTCATCCCCATTGCATAGAGCAGAGTGGCACACGAGATGCTCCCTAGGCCTCAGCTGAGAGGAGATAGGTGGTGCACAAGAGTGTAACTGATAATGTCAAATGGATCTCTGCCGTGCAGCGTGAGCAATCTGAAGCTTTGCACCAATTTGGCCCTATCCCTCCGACCTTTCCTAATGTCTTCAGAGTTCTAGCATTCACAGTGTGTGGTTCACAGCCCTCCTCTCAGCCAGGCCTTTCACCTAGCTGGCTCTTGTGGCTACCTAGCCAGCCCAGATGCTCTGCAGAGTCTGGGCAAAGGAGCCCCGGGGGAACCGTCGGAGGCTGCTTCCTCCCTCATTTTCATAGTGCTCACTACAGCAGTTTCCCTCCCCTGGAGGCGGCTATTGCTCCTTGCTGGTGCCATTTCTAGCTCCATACCTCCCTTTTATACGGTTTTCTATTATGACCCAGGCCTGTTGTAGCAGGGTTCTGGACAGGGTCGGGGGTAGGGAGAGGACCAGGGAACCAAAAAGAAATAAGATAAGGAAAGAGTCAAAAGCTGGGGTCAGGAGGGCTGCTGACCCAGGCCAGCCAGTTATTAAACCACACAGCTCTTTTTATAACTCTCAGGTGTGTGTGTGTGTGTGTGTGTGTGTGAGAGAGAGAGAGAGAGAGAGAGAGAGAGAGAGAGAGAGAGAGAGAGAGAGAGAGAGAGAGAGAGAGAGAGAGGTTAGTAAATAGCATCAGGCGAGTTATAACTCAGGATATCTCAAGTTTGCCGTTAGCCAGGTGCATTCTGGGAAGGCAAACAGCATTTCAGAGCTCAGCATCTGGAACATGGGTATGGAGGAATTGTCAAGTGTCAGTTTCTGGACTATTCCTCCCCCAGGCCCTGGGTCCAGCCATAGCTGGTCTGTCTGGCATGGCCTAGGTTAAGTGGGGGAAAGACACCCACATCCCATCATCAGGGCCTCAGTCCCCAATCCAGTCTGGCTCCCGACACTACTCATTGATGGAGGCTACTCATCTATCCGGGCTTCTGACCCTGCCCCTTCCTCAGACTTCCTCAGGAGGCTGGGATTGCCTCCCAACCATGCTACAGAAAGCGACTGGCCATGCCTTGGACGGCACATGCTGAGACTTGGCTTCCTACACCATTTCTGCCGTCTTTCATCTTACCTCTAGGAACAACCTCTGTGACCTTGTTCGTCTTCACCCTCGGAGTCCTCCCCTTTCTCATGGAGAACAGCCTTTCCCTAGTTCTGATGCCCACGTTTGGTTCATGGTCATCCATTGTCCTCCCTCTGGACATCCTCGCCTCAGGACAACCAGCACACGTGGGCAATTGGGAATCCAGGCCCTTTGAATTTGGTGCAGTGTTCCAGCTGAACACAGACGTAGGGGACCAGGTACTTGACCATGGCTCTTACTGATTGCTGGAACCACATGTCTGTGCTTTTCTGGAAAAGGCATGGTTCCTCCCACCTGTCAGTCTAGGAAATGGTTTCCCGTCGAGGCATCTCAGCTAATGACTATAGCTATGTGTAATGAGTTAAATAAACTGGCTCCTATCCCCTACACCTGGGAGGACTCAAAAGTACAGTCCAAGAACATCCCGTGTTTTTAAAGAAACTGAGAACACAAGACTCTTGTCTCACAAGCACATAGATTTCTCCTCACATAGCTTTATTCTTGGAACTTGTTCCAACAGTGTGGGACGGTGGGGCCATCACTGGATTCCATCCTACCACTCAGAATGGGGCACATACGCCCCACCCGCCCACCTCCTACAGGTTATTGTGGACACGGCTTGTGCTACTAATCAGTTGCTAAGTGTAATTGCTGGCCGAGGGGAGAAAAAAGCTTGGATAAAGGCTTTAAAAAATAACAAATTTAAAACACAAATGATTAATTTCTGAAAATTTCCATTTAGCATTCTCAGACTGTTGTTGGCTAGACTGATGCTTTGGGTAGTGACCTCTGAGAGGGTGTTTGAGCCCCCAGAGTCTTACTAACTTAATCTTAGGCACATGGGACTGCTAAGTTTAGAGTATCCACTGG
Source organism: Arvicola amphibius (assembly GCF_903992535.2). Taxonomy (NCBI): domain Eukaryota; kingdom Metazoa; phylum Chordata; class Mammalia; order Rodentia; family Cricetidae; genus Arvicola; species Arvicola amphibius. The sequence goes on from NC_052054.1 coordinate 87,722,569, forward strand.
AGGTGGTTGTGTGCCCTCCATCCAACGGCTCCTGTTATATTTTAGGTCAGAACTGGGTATGTGGAATTTTCTGTGAGGACATTCAAAGGTTTGGTACTCAAAAGCAATGCCAATATGTAGAAAGAAGTTTCTGTCCCGGCAGGCCCCACAGCGGGCCCCCCAAAGAAATACACAGAGACTTATTTATAAACTGTTTGGTCTATTAGCTCAGGATTATTATTAACTAGCTCTTACAACTTAAATTATCCCATAGTTCTTATCTATGTTTTGTCATGTGGCTTGGTACCTTTTCTCAGTGCAGCATTTTCATCTTGCTTCCTCTGCATTTGTCTGGGTGGTGACTGCAGACTGAGCCTTTCCTCTTCCCAGAATTCTAATCTGTTCACCCTGCCTATACTTCCCGCCTGGCTACTGGCCAATCAGCATTTTATTAAACCAGTGACAAATCTTTACAGGGTACAAGAGCATTGTCCCACAGCACTTCACCTTTTTTTTTCTTTTCAAAACAAGAACTCTGGATCTAATCTCTTTTGTTTAGCCTTTTTCCTGACCATTGTCAATAACAACTTATAACCAACATTATAAACAAGGACAAACATCCATAATCCATTTTTGGGAACATGGAGACAGTTTTCTAGGCTACTTCCTGCTGATTGGGGGTGCTGATAATCTTATGAGGATCTAAAGGAAATTTAGGATTATGGTCAAGTCTTGACTGGAGTATTCCGTGAGGCTGGGTCATCTCAGCCAGCAGTCTTGAGGCTGTTCTGGATGTGGGACTCAGAGGAAACTTCAACAGAGGTGCTCTGAAATATTGTATCATCTGGGCCATCTGTTCCCACCGGAGATTTTTTAAGGGGTCTTCCTTGATCAAACCTTGTTTTTATTAACCCAGAATGAATCTACAGCCTCTTATTTCCTGTGGAAATAAAAGCAAAACCTTCTCCAAAGTAACGTATCTTTTGACTTAAATTTTGAAGTCATATATATTTTCAATATATATATATATATATATATATATGTGTTGCATTCATCCAGCAGCATTTACTAGCAAATGTCTTTTAGCAGCTGTTGCTCCTTCCTCAGCTGTCAAACAATTCAAAGACAACACAGTAACATACAGTAGTATCCAGATTCTCTGTGTATTTTCCATCTTTACATGGTTTTAATTTTTTAAACTCTATTTCTTTTATTTTTATTTTTAAGTTTTGGTTTTGGAGCCAGGGTTTCTCTGTGCATCTTTGGCTGTCAGACTCACTCTGTAGACCAGGCTGCACGTGAACTCATAGAGATCCCACAGCCTCTGACTCCTAAGTGTTGGGATTAAAGCTGTGTGCTACCATACCTGACTACTCTATTTCTTTTTTTAAAAGGATTTTCTCTATCCTTTTTCCTTTCTCGTCCAAGCCTATGTATATTTTTAAACATACTGCAAACTGTTTAGATGTGTTTTTTTTTTCCCCATCTGAATCTGTCTTTACTGTATATCTCTGTCTTTTTCTAAGCATTTAAAATGCTCAGTGGTCATGGCTAGAACTAACACTGTGTCTTTGCCTTTTGGCTCCACCTCATCTGACATGGCAGACATATGCTCACCACCAGATCTGTGAGCCATGCTCACAGCCCCAGCTCCAGGGATGCAGAGGGTCTGTGTCACCATTAAGCAACTAGCAGCACTCTGTTCACAAACTCCATTTAAGTCCTTCATAGCAGGACCTCCTGAATGAGCCAGACCCCTATGTACTGCCAGTGCAAACTAGGACGCTATCTCTTAAAGAAACCATGCCTCTGCTGTAGCCAGCAAACAGAACCTATCTGAAAAAAATGCAGCTACCAAGAAGCTACAATTGACTTCTGTTTTTGTGGGCCTAGAAGCCCTTGATACACACACACACACACACACACACACACACACACACACATTTCTTAGGCCTTATGTGGATGTACATTGCCGAATGTTGGGTGCCATTATGTAAAAGGAGACTGAGCTTTGGTTTCCCAGCTGCCCAGACCCAAATAATGACACAGAAACTATATTAATTACAACACTGTTTGGCTGATGGCTCAGGCATATTCCTAGCTAGCTCTTATATTTTAAATTAACCCATTTCTCTTAATCTGTGTATTGCCATGAGGCTGTGACTTACTGGTAAGAGTCTGGCAGTTTGTTTTCCTTTGGTAACTACATGGCGTCTGCCTGACTCTGCCTTCTTTCTTCCTGCATTCAGTTTAGTTTTCCCACCTAACTCTATTCTGCCCTGCCATAGGCCAAAGCAGCTTCTTTATTAACCAATGGTAATAAAACATGTTCACAGCATAGAGGGCCATCCCACATCACCAGCACCCTGCCCTCCAGGTCATTTCATTTTTTTTCTGACATTAAGCTATGTGAACCTCAGGTTTTTACTTCTCATTCAAGGGAAAGCCAGCCAAACCAATTAGTGTACAACTTGGTCATGCCACTAGGTGGCAGTATGGTACTGTTCTTTCCAGGGCTGCTGAACCTTGTGCACCTGTGATCCCTTTTGCCTGGAAAATCTTTACATGACCTCTAGAATACCAAACATTTCCTGATAACAATTCACAAGAAATTCTTGTTAATTCTTTGGTATACACAAACTTACCATTTATTACAGATGAGAGCAAATTTGCACATTAGTGAGAGATGTGCTTGTTTAATTTTACAGCATACTCAAGTCTTGGGTGAATATTTGGTACTGAGGGATGTAGAGCATTGCCACATTTTTCAGAGTTGGTCAGAGTTTGGACTTTATAATCTGCCTTGAGATGCCACTTTGCATAAATGTGTAGCATAAAATGGGGGAATTATGTTTAAGGATTGTAAATTCTGTCCCAATCACAGGCTAAGATTCATTAGACAATTTTCAAAATATGAAACAATGTAGCAACTCAAGCAACTTACATTGTGTGTGTGTGTGTGTGTGTGTGTGTGTGCGCGCGCGTGCGTGTGTGCGTGAGCAGTACCACAGTGGTACTGGCAGTCAGGGTGGAAATCTATTCTCTTTTCCTACTTTGCAGGCTCAGGAGACTGAATTCAACGTTGTTTGGTTTCATGGCCGTTGCCTTTACCTGCTGAGCCGTCTTACCAGCCCTCAAACAGCAATTTTAAAAATCAAATGTTCCCTCTAGAATAGTCAAAGGTGACACTAATTTGATACTTAATGATAACTACTTAATGATACTAATTTGATACTTAATGACAAGTGATAAGGAATGATGGCAGTAAAATAAGGTCTTCTTGGATTGAACTATTACATTTTTTATAAGAGCAGAAAACTGTATGTATAGTAAAAACACTGCAGTCCCTAACATCCAGGAGTCTTGAATCTGAACCCAGGTGTTTCTGGCTGCAATGTGGGCTGCGGCTGGGATGGTGTGCACCGTGCCACGTGTGTGTGACCCCTTTGTTCAAAGGTGATCTTGCAGTGAAGCTACCTGGTGCAGTGTGGGCAAGCGCTGCCAGGACCCCTCAGAGTCATGTGGAGCTTGAGTTTGAACTAATGATCGTCGTTATGCGTTCAGGAGCCCTTTCTCATCAGCAGATTCACACACCTGCTCTGTGCATGCTCCCACGCGGAGCTGTGGCCCGCGGTTTATGAGACTGTGCCAATGTGGCAGTTCTTAAAAGAGAAAACACACACCTGAAACATAATCAAATGCTTTTCTTTTCTTTATTCAGCTCAAACTGTAATGAGGCTAAAAGAAACTTACCTCTTGATTCCAAGGATAGAAAATGTCCACCCCACCCCATACTGCTTTAGAATTTATCAGCTAGTCAAAGTTTTTTTTTAACATAAAATTGGGCTAATTATAGTGATAATGTGGGTAAACTCTTGTGATGAAAAGACACACAAGAATATCATTAATATAATTACTGACTTTCAGCTATGCAATTCATTTTGTTATAAACATTAATTTTTTGTAATGCTTTATAATTACACCAGGCATTATGTGTTCATCTTTACTTGGTCCTTTGCCCAGATGTTGAATAACTGGTTAAATTCTAAATCCACATGTATTCGCCATCCCAGGTTAATGTGTACATATTGTCCTGTCCACTAGTTGCCAAATGGAACCTCTGGCCAAGGGAGAGCAAGGCTTAAATGGAGGTGGAGAATTAACGTCTATAATTAATAATTTAAGAAGGAAAGCCCCTACTATTTTTATTGATAAAATGTTCTCTATAATTGTCTTTGAATATTCTGTTTGGAACACTAATGAGAATAGCCTCATTAACTATGAATTTGGAAACAGAATTTAGCATTGCCTACTCTGCGGCAGGCAGGCCTGCTCCTCTGGATTTAGCTCTTCTGTTGGGGGAGGCCCTTGTTTCCGATACACTGCCGGCACGTCCTACAAACACCCCACCAACGGACAGCTGAGGGTGGTCAATTTTGACCACCCCAGTCAGGTGGCAGCCATGGGGTAGATGCAGGGCTTGGGCCTGGGTTAGTTAGTTGCCACCAGGTGGCAGGCCATGTAGGCATCAGACAGAAGGGGAGTTCTCTGGGATCTAACCCCTCTGTGTGCACGTGCTATGTACACCCCAGACACATATAACATCAAGCTATAGGCTCCTCTCAGTTCAAGTGCCCTACTGCGCTTCAGAGGATGTTGGCAAATTTGAAGGCAGGGTTCTCTGGGGATTACAGTGTGAGAATGAAGCCCTCTAGATCGAGGGCCTTCTGCGAAATCTGCGGCTCTCTTTCCACGTGTCTGGCTTTTGCAAGGAACCCTGACCTGGCCACCATCCATGGGATGTGGGACACCCACACTGGAGATCTAGGTCATGCTGACCAGTTTCCTTACACGAATTCCTGGGTACAGTGGGGCGCTCGAGTCCCCTGAGTGGCTTTGATTCCATGTCCCTTGGAGTCCACTGCAGCCCTGATCTCTCAGATGGTCTCAACCAGGAAAAACCACACACCCTCCAGGTGGAGGCTCAAGATCTGGAACTGCTATTGTATTCCCTCCTCCTGTATTCCTTCCTCCTGCTGCTGTATCCTCCTCCTGCTGCTACTGTATCCCCCTCCTCCTGCACGCATCCACCTGCCCCTGCTGTAGTGATGGGCTGCGGGCCGCTTCCTGCCGCCCAGCTCTCGGTCGCCTGACTAGCTTATGCCCTGAAATAACAACACACAAATTGTATTCTTTTAAATACTGCCTGGCCCATTATTTTCAGCCTCTTACTCACATATTGACTAACCCATATCGAATAATCTTTGTAACACCATGAATGGTGTCTTACCCGGAAAGATTCAGCATGTCTGACCTGGTGGCTGGCTTCATCGCATCTCTCTCCCTGAGGAGAGGCACAGCAGTCTGGCTCAGAGAGCAGAGGCATGGTGATTTATTAACTTCTCTTCTCAGCATTCTGTTCTGTCTACTCTACCCACCTAAGGGCTGGCCAATCAAATGGGCCAGGCAGTTTCTTTATTAGCCAATGAGAGTCCTCCATCACCCTGCCCTCAGAGGCAAGAACTCTGCCTTGCCATCCAAGAGCTTGCCTGTACCATCACTGCCACCGGCCCCTTTGCCTGCAGACCACTGGGGAGGATCACCCACCTTGGGCTGTGAAGGATCCAGGTTCCTTGAAGGCTGCCCAGCACCCCGTCCAGTACCCTTGTATCCATTGTGCCAAACTCTGGGGCCAGTCACCCTTCAGGAGGCGGAGACTCTTAGACCAGGCCTGCCTCAATATGTTTATCAGAGCTTCACCACAACTGAACTGGGAGCATCATACACCACCGTACTTGAAGCAACCACAAGCTACGATCAACTTTCTTCATGGCTACTGGCCTATTTGGCACAACTGTCAATAGCGCCTTACTGCCTGCCCTGCTTCAGATGAGTGGCATAGGATCTACCAGGCAGTATATGCCTGGTTAATCACTCAGACAGCCACTAATAACCTAGAGCAGTTTCCTGCTCTCCCTTTCAATGAGCTTCCCAGATGGGATCACAGCAAGCCAGAGGGCCTACAGACCTTTCCCAGGCCGAGGCAAGCCGTTCCTGAGGGAGTTCCGAATGGAGCTTGCAGAGTCACAAACCTGGCCAGAATTGGAGAAGTCAGCCCATACTCCTTTAGACCCGGAGTTCTGCATGCACCAGACAACGATCAACGCAGCTTTGTTCAACAGTTAGTACTGGATGTTCAGCAAAAGCTCCAAAATTAGAGAGGGGCGCACAGGGATGGATATAGATCAGCTCATAGACATCGCCATCCAAGTGGTTGCCAACCTGGAAGAGGTTGCAAAAAAAAAAAGAAAAGGAAAAAGATGTAGAGTGGACAAAAAGCAAAAATGATAGTGTTCACATTGCACACAGTGGGAAATTTCAACACCCAGAAGCCCATAAGAAAGGAGGATTGCAGGAGACCATTAGGCCAGGACCAATGTTCCTACTGCACTGGAAGCATGAATCCCCAAGGAAGAGGGCACCCGTGTCCAAAGGAGATAAACCCTGAACAGAACAAAAAGACCTCTACAGTAGCTGCAGGGAAACTAAAGTCCCCACTGGCTGGTGAGGCTGCCACTTGGGAGGCAGATTCAGACTGAGAGCCATTGGGCTTGATCAGGATTGACCACAGGAGCCAACAAGGAGCCCATGGTCAAAAGAGATGTGTACAGGGTATACAGGAGCAGCCATCTCCATGGTAACCTCTCCCACAGGAGACACATTGACCCTTGTTGGAGTCACTAAGAAATACTGATTCTGTGGGTCATGGGACTGCTCTGTGGGAGGCCACTCAATAAAACTAACTGTCCCCTTTTGGGACCTTGTCTTCTTTCCTTCCGATGGTGCAGAGACGAACCATGAAGCCAGTTACTGTTAGTCCTTCTAGCCATCCCAGAGAAATGCTGCAGCTCTGAGCCCTGGCCCAGTTTGCAGCCACTGGAGACAACTAACACTATAGCAAATGGATGAGTCCCCTAGAGTGAGCGTGTCCGTGGAGGAGAAGTGGGGACTTGGTACCATTGACTTTGCCAGGGGCAAGTGGTAGTTCACCCACGGAAGGACAAGGGGTCTCTGTGTCAGGGACTTAATGGGACAGGGGGACAAGAGATACTCTGCAGACTAAAGATTACTCCGCAAAGCTTCAACAGTGGCGGTCCTGTGACTTTGGGGTGGGTTGTGTGAAGCACCGTTGCTACAGACATAGCAAAATGATGGTCCCTCAACTGGCTAAAGTTCCCACCGATGACTCTGTCTACATCTTTGAGCAAGGTCAGTATTCTTGACCTATGGGCCTCTGCTCCATCTTGAGAAGAGACTTGTCCAAATTTGACCCTGATGCCCCTCTAATGAAAATGTTCCAACTTGCAAATGCCAGCCATGCCTTAATGTCTGTGGTGGTTTGGAAGGTATGGCCCCCACAGACTCATGTGCTTGAGTGTTTGACCTATAGGGAGTGGCACTATTAGGGGGTGTGGCCTTGTTGGAACAGATGTGGCCTTGTTGGAGGAAGTGTGTCACTGTGGGCACAGGTTTTGAGGTCTCATATGCTCAAGTTACACCCAGTGTAGCACAGTCTCCTTCCGCTACCTGAGGACCAGGATGTAGAACTCTCAGTTTCTTCTCCAGTATCATGTCTGCCTGCCTACTGCCAGGCTTTCTGCCATGATGATAATGGACTAAACTCTGACACTGTAAGCCAGCCCCAATGAAATATTTTACTTGATAAGAGTCGCTGTGGTCATGGTGTCTCTTCACAGCAATAGAGACCCTAAGACACTGTCCATGGTGGACCTGGAACTGGACAAAGGTTGCTAGATCTGTCTAAAGGCTACCAAGGTAACTTATACCTGTATTGGGATCCCTAGCATGACTTTAGAAAGTCAGACAGCCCTGAGCAGCCTTGACAACTCCTGTCCGACAGGTCCACCTGTCCAGGTATTGGGAGAGAAAGAATGTAGAGGGGCAGGGGGAAGGCTGAGCCGTGTTGGTGACTTGAATCAGGCTCCGCATGGCACGAACTTTGATGGTTATGATGGAACATGCCTGTTACCCAGTGGGGGCTTGCACGATGGTGTTCCCGACTCTGTACCAGCGGTAGACCAATACTTGGGCCCTCACCGCAAGGAAAACAGAAATCCCATCTTACTTTCGAAGTTATTGGAGATGGGCCTTAATGGCGCCTCTGCCACAGCAGCAATTCAGCTCAGGATCCAACAGGTCCGACATAGCCAGCTGTCCAACCAAATTGAAGAGGACCTCAGGTTAGTCTAGTGCAGTATAGTCACCCTGCAGAACCGGACAGACCCCCCCCCCCCTCCTCCCCGCCAGCAGCCATGGTCTTAGCAAAATCATAGAGGGCTAGACCTACTCTCAGTTGAAAAAGGCAGCGATGTGTCTCCTTCCTAGGAGAATGTTGTCTCTATGCAAATCACTCGGGGGTAGTGGAGAAAATGCCAGGCAGTTGTTAGAATGGAGCAAGGCAGGAGACAAGACCAAAGGATCCCAGTGGGGTAAGGCCCAGGCCTCCTGGAGCCCATGGCTGCTCCTGCCCCACACCCCAAAATCAAGGCTTTGGTTGTGATTCTCCTGAGTACTGTTTGAACCATGCCCTTCTAAATCTAACTCATATCACCAGAGGAGAGAGAGCAGCAGTTAGACTCTGCATCCTCTGCCAGTATCAGAGGATTCTCTTGGATCGAAAGAGATTCTGACAGAGAGGAGGGAATGTGGTGGAAGCCCCTCAAACTGTCACATTTAAACAATGAAAATTCCCCAGGGCGAAGTTCCACTGAACGGACCCACTTGTGGTGGTAATCCAGGAACACAAGACACCAAAGAGGTAAAGGGAAGTGAATTTTAACACTGCTCAGCCACCCCCACGCTTCTGTACTTGTACTTCCTATTGTCTTGCTTCTGTATCCCACCTGACAAAAGGCTCCTGAACCCAAGGCTGGTGCCTGGCACCATGACGGTGTGATCCGGGAGCCAGAATAATAAACGTTCCTTTCCCCAGCTACGTGAGTCCTAGGAGACTCAGTTTCCTGGAAAGTTCCACAACAATAACACCATCTGTCTTTAGTTACGTTTTCTGCCACTGGGCAAAGATACTTTGAGAAAAGCAACTTCGGGAAGGGAGGCTTTATTTTGACTTGTAGTTCCAGCCTTCGGCCCCTTCCTCACGGAGGGAGGTGGTGGGTGTCTGAGGGGGCTGGAGCCTGAGGGGGCAGGAGCCTGAGGGGGCTGGCCATATTACACTCACAGCCAGGGAGCAGGAACCGGGACTGCTGCCGCTCAGCTCTCTTCATTCAGTCTGACCCCAGCCCTGAGAGTGTTCTCTCCCAGTTAGGGCAGGCCTTCCTGTCTTAGTTAAGGTGCTCCAGATAACCCCTTACAGGTGTGCATGCCCAGCCGCTTGTCTTTGATAACTCTAGGTCTGTCAAGTTGACAGTGTTAATCGTGACATCGTGACATTGGCATTTGTTTTCTCTTTGCTCTCAGGCACCCGGCAACCTGTCACTCCTAATCTCTTAGGGTTCTGGAGGTGCAGTTATATGAATGGGCCTGAGTAGATGCCCTGGTCTACGGTGCGGAAGAGGAGGGATGTGAGCTTCTCATGTCGTCCACCCCTACTACCGGCAACCCCCGACGCCCCCCGCCCCTCAAGATGAACAGCTAACATGGAGGTTTGTCCAGAACCTCAGCAGGCTCTGTGGGAGTGAGATATATATTAAATCACTGAGCTTTGGGAATTGTTTTATACTGGTCTCTTGTGACAAGGGGCTGCTGGGAAATATGAGCAAGGCAGTGGAGACCCAACACTCCTTTCTTTCAGTCTCAGTGACTCACTGTTGCCTCCGAAGCAAAACGCAGTCACAAGTAATGTATGAATAAATAGATAAACCTGGGTTTCAATCAAACTTTTTATCAACAAAAACTGGCAGCAAGTTTGGCTCATGGCCTAGTGCTGGTTTTTGATCTTGGCTGACACTTTTGCTTTCTCATGCTTTACTATAAATACTCTAAATAATGAAATCCAAAAGATTTCAGGTAAGACTGTCTGCTCTTACTATTTAATAACACAGTTTGGTACCCCCCGGGAATTGCTCTCTTCTAGTTTCGGATCATTGTCTGCAACTCCATCACCATCTCCAGCACCCACTAGTCTAGGATACCTGGAAAATAAGAAAGTATGGGTTTTGACTTCATTTTGGTTTCCTGAATTGCTGATGTTTTCTAAGATGTGGGCTCGTGGTTTAGTCCTGGTAAGGAGAGGAACCGTTTTCCTCTCTCCCCTCTGGGTGAGCAACCTTGCCAGAGAGTAGTTCTGGCCAAGAAGGTGGGAACAGTAATGATGGAGTTGCCATCAGCTCTGCAAAGCCATAGTGGGAAAACATGAAGCCCAGCCTTTGCCTTACTCACTGGGCTCTTCCCTGAATGGACAAGAAGACAGTGGGCTGTCTGACCATGGGCAGCTGACAAGATGGATTTAGCAGATGTGCCAGTAGTGGGTTGGATGAGGATGGCCCCATTGGCTCACTCATAGCGCGGAATGCTTGCTCACCAGAGAGTGCCACTATTTAAAAAAATTAGGAGGTGTGACCTTGGAGGAAGTGTGTCACTGGGGGTGGGCTTTGAGGTTGTCAGAAGCACAAGCCAAGCCCAGTGCCACTCTCTTCTGCTGCCTGTGGATGTAGAACTCTCAGCTCCTACTCAGGCACCATGTCTGCCTGTAGGCTGCCATGCTCCCTGCCATGATGACAAAGGACTAAACCTCTGTAACTGTAAGCCAGCCCCAGTGCTTTCTTTTTTTAAGGGTTGCCATGGTCATGGTGTCTCTTCATAGCAGTAGAACCTAAGATAGCACCCAAGACAGTTCTTTGTAAAGGAATTTGAAAAGCAGAAAGATTTTAAATATTAAGTTCTCAACAGTGTTTACCAAAAAGAGAAATTTAAATCTGTAATGTATTAAACATTTTGAATTTTTAAAATTTGAACCTTCAGTGAAGAAGAGAGGCACTGCAGGAATTACTTCCTGCTGTGACAGACTTTTCCTGGGGAGACACAGCATCTATGTGTCTACTCACCTCAGAAAGGGTGTCCATGTCAGACCAAAGTTCAGACACCATTGAAGTCCAGCTTGAACCAATGAGGTTTCCTGGGAAGTTTACTTATGGGAATATGGGTGATGGGGAGTGCTGGCTGGTTTGTGTGTTAACCTGACACAAGCTAGAGCCGTCAGAGAGGAAGGAGCCTTAGTTGAGAAAATGCTCCCATGAGATCCAGCTGTAAGGCATTTTCTATTTAGTGATCAATGTGGGGGAGGGCCCAGCCCTTGGTGGGTAGTGCCGTCTACTGAGAAAGCAGGCTAAGCAAGCCATGAGGAGCAAGCCAGTAAGCAGCACCCCTTTATGGCCTCTACATCAGCGCCTGCCTCCAGATTCCTGCCCTGTTTGAGTTCCTGTCCTGACTTCCTTCAGTGATGAACAGCAATGCCGAAGTGTGAGTCAAATAAACCCCTTCCTCTCTAACTTGCTTCTTGGTCATAGTGTTTTGTACCAGCAACAGAACCCTAACTAAGACAAGAGGTTCCTTACAGGGGCAGAAATGACTCAGAGACAGCTGCATCACCAAAGCCCACTCCAGCATGGGTGACATCTCACAAAACTGGGAGCCTGGAGCACCCTGCACAGTCTGTAGGCAGCTGGACAGATGGAAGAGTGGCCTTTTCAGGTGGCTCAGTTGGTCTGAGCCTCGTCCAGGCAGCTGGGCATGTCTCAGCTTTCTTCTTAGCTTGACTCCTCAGGCAGGAACTGGCAAGATTCTTTACCACTTATATACTCTTGGGGAGTGTGGTAGTTTGAATGTAATTGGCCCCCATAATCTCATAGGAAGTGGCACTATTAGGAGATGTGGCTTTGTTGGAGTGGATATGGCCTTGTTGGAGGAAGTGTATCACTGTCGGGGAGGGATTTGAGGTTTCCTATGCTCAGGATACTGCCGAGTGTCTCAGTTGACTTGCTGTTGCCTGCAAGGTGTAGGAGTCTCAGCTACTACCCCAGCACCATGTCTGCCTGCACGCCCCCATGTCCCACCATGATGATAATGGACGGAACCCCTGAAACTGTAAGCAAGCTCCTCAATTAAATGTTTTCCTTTAATTTAACAATTAAATGCTGCTGTGGTCATGGTGTCTTTTTGCAGCATAGAAACCCTTCCTAAGACAGGGAGGGAGGGACCTAGTGAACCTGGTCATTTTCAGGGGCTTGCTGAAGCTATTTTGAATTGTTTATTTCCTGTGTCAGTGGAGCTCCCCTGTAAGATGGAGTGTTCCATCCTGCTTGGAACATTCTGCTGATTTATTTCCTAGTAAATACGGGGTCCAAAAATACCCTGTCGTTGCACTTCCTTTTATACCTTATATCCTAAGTCTTTTCTTTCTTTTTTTGTTTCTGAGACAGCGTTTCTCTGTATAACACCTTGTTGGTCCTGGAACTCTCTTTGTAGACCAGGCTGGCCTCAAACTCACAGAGATCCACTTGCCTCTGCCTCCTGAATGCTGGGATTAAAGGTTTGCACCACCATGCTGGGTATTTCCTATGTCTTAAGAAGTTCCAGGACAGCAGGGCAACACAGAGAAACAGTGTCTTGAAAAACAAAACAACACCCCACCCCCCAAGTGTGGGTATGACAGAGGTCACAGCAAATATTAGGTTAAATAATATCAAGTTGCTAGTTCTTTAGTTTAATAATATTTGCACATTCATCAAAACCAACCAATATGGATAAGTAAAAAACCAGAACCTTGTAAATGTGTGGATTTAGTCTATAATTTAAAATGGATTTCATATTGCTCTGGGAAAAAGAAACCTAGAAGGTGGGGAAGTAGGTTTCTGGGAAGTGTCGCAGGTGTTGGGGTGTGGGGGTGTGGGGGGTGAGGGGTTGGGAGGTGGGGGAGTGTGGGGTGTCTGTCTTCCCTGGGTGTTTCCTGTCTTCCCCTCTGTCCTTCCCTGCTTTGTCATGAGCTTCACTGCTCTGGCCTTCTCTGTCCTGAACACCCTAATGAACTAGAACTTCTAAAACCATGAGCCCAGGTGAACTCTTTTTTTTTTTTTAAAATATTTATTTTTATGTTTCTAAGTGCTCTATCTGCATGTCAACTGTGTACCAGAAGAGGGCAGCAGATCCCACTATAGAGGGTTGTGAGTCACTTTGTGGGTCCGGGGAAATTGAACTCAGGACCTCTGGAAGAGCAGCCAGTGCTCTTAACCGCTGAGCCACCTCTCCAGCTCCCCAAGTTAACTCTTGCTTCTTAATATGTCAGGTATTTTGATCACAGAGATAAAAAACTGACAACAATGTAAGTGCATATAGAACCATCCAATTGTAGCTCTTGAGGATTCAGTCTTTTAAAAGGATGGAGGTTAGGGCTGGGGAGTGAGGTCATCGGTTTATCACTGGCTGCGAGAGGACCAGTGTTAACTGCCCCAGAGGAGCTGGGCCCTGGGAGGGTGGAGCCCGTGAATGTCTCATCCAATAGTTAACTCTGTTCAGAGCATCAGACTATTTATACTCTGAGGGTTAGGTCACGTGAGTAAAGTGTCCAATCACAAGGACCGGCCGTAGGTGGCAGACAGCTGCACGTGACCTGAAACCTCTTTTTCCGTGGCGGCTTAAAAATTGAATAACGTGGCGTGAACTCTGAGCCGCTACACCTGGGAGGGGCACAAAAGCCCATCCTGAGAGCAAGTCCGTGGTTTTGAAGACACCGAGGCCACAAAACCCTTGTCTTGGTTTCTTTGCATTTTCTCACAAGCACCTAGAATTCTCCTCACACAACTGCGTGCTTGGACCTGAGAAGCCCAGAACCCATGAACCCTGCAGGATGGCATGCCCCTGTGACCCCAGCGCGGGGGCGGGGGGAATATGGAGCTGGGCACATCATTGCAGCAAGTAGCCCAGTTAGCCTGCACTAATTCTCAAGCCCCAGGCCATAAAACAGGCTAGAGGACGCCTGGATAGTGGCCCCAGAGATTGACCTCTGTTGGCAACACGTATGGGCACACAGGGGTACCCACTCACACATGAACACTCTTGTACACATACGAAACGAGGTGGGAGGGGATTCCTGATTCCTAATTAAATCCAATATGTAATTGCAAAGTATACTTCAATAGATTTAACGACATTTCCAGAAAGAAGGATTTGTTCCCTTTCAGTGACTGGTACGTTCCATACACGTTCTGATTAGGATGTCAAAGGCGACAGGGTTCGGGGCTGTGGCTGACTCTGTGAAGCTTTGTGTGGGAAGGTTCATCTCCATTTGCTTTCAGAAGCAACATGGCTGGGCAGAGTATTGAGGCTCGTTCTCCCTGGAAGCAAAGTACTTCCCATTCCAACACTTAATGAGGAACTAGAACCGCTTAGGCGCCAGGTAAGCAGCAGATTCTGAACACAATTCCCTATTTCATCCCACAGCACACTTTCCAAGATACAGTCTGCCAACTCTGTTCCTTTAGGAGCCATTCAACAAGGAGACCTGGAACACCACCTTTAATTCCAGCATTTGGGAGGCAAGAGGCAGGTGGATCTCTGGGAGTTCGAGGCCAGCCTGGTCATATGTCCTAGTTCTAGGACGCCAGGGCTATGTAGAAAGATCCTGTCTCAAAAACAAACAAACAAAAAGGGAGATTTGCTGGAGACTAGAGAGATGGCTTAGACGTTAACAGCATTTATTGCTCTGGCAGAGAACCCTAGTTTGGCTTTTAGTACTCATGTGAGGTGGCTCATAATAGTCTGAAATTCCAGCTTTACGGGGAATCTGAAGCCTCCAGACTCCTCAGGCACCTGCAATCACATATATGTGCACACACAGCACACACACACAGCACACACATACACACAACACACCCCACACACATACACACACCCCACACCCACCCACACATACACACATACATACCCCCACACCCACCCACACATACACACCCACACCCATCACACACACATCCCACACATACACACACATACCCCATACACACCACACACACACACACATACATGCACACACACACACACACACACACACACACACACACACACCATGTCCATTTACAGAAACAAATGTTAGGAACTATATGAAACCAACAGCAAATACAATACTACCATCATCACTAATAGCGAAAAGGTGGAAATGAAATGTAGAATTTAGAAGTGCCATAATAATGAAATTAATTTTTTAAGGAATGAGGAAAAAAAAACTAGGGAGGTATGGAAAAACTAAAATTGATAAAGAGGGCTGGAGAATTTTCTCAGGGGTTAAGAGCTCTTGTTACTCTTCCAGAGGACAGGAGTTTGGTTCCCAGCACCCACAACCACCAAGGTCACCAGGATCACATGTGGTACACAGACATACATGGAAGCAAATACTCATACACATAAAATAATAAATTAAAAATTTTGTAGAATAAAAGAAGGGATCAGAATTAAGGTACAGAGTGAAAAAATGGGCTAGGGATTGTAAAACTATGGACCAGTGATAGATACGGTATGTGTGACATCCAAGGTTTTATCCCAAGCCCTGAAAATGAAGTTAAACAAAAATAAACAAAAAAATGGAAAGATGAAAATAGAGACATAAAAAAATAGGTACACAAGACTATGTAAACATGCAACATATCTGTGCACATAGTATGTTCATATGTGTACACACATGAAATTAATAGGTACATAAGAATATGTAATACATATATCTATGTGCATAGTGTGTTTATATGTATATATATACACACACATATATACATGGAAGCCAACAAATATTTTTAAAAAATTTCTGAAATAGTTTATTCTTTTTAGAAATATTCTTTTGTTTGAAAACATTAATAAACAAATGTAGAAAGTAGCAGCTTTCCTTATGTCATTTTCTTTCTATTTTCAACAAATAGATGCTGTGCATGGTAGCGCACGCATTTAATCCCAGAAACTGGGAGGCAGAGGCAGGTGGACCTCTGTGCGTTTGAGGCCAGCCTGGCCTGCACAGTGAGTTCCAGGACAGCCAGTGTTACACAGTGAGGCCCTGTCTAAAAAAGCTCTATTTTTAATTTAAAGATCAAAACCTGTTTTATTTATGTGCATGTGTGCGCCTGAGTGCATGTATGTGCACCATGTACCCTCAGAGGTCAGAAGGGGGCGTTGGATCTGAACCTGGGTCAGCTGCCAGAGCTGAGCCCACTCCCCAGGCCCCTTACAGCATTTCAAACCCATGCCATGTTGCTTGATCCCTTCCTCCCTCACCCCCAGTCTTCTTGCCCTTCTCCCCACTGTGCCCATCTGCTCTGTCTGTCATCCCCTCCCCACTTATATGTCACACATGTTCTACTGCCCCCCCACTTCTCATTAAAGCACCCCATTGTTCCTCTTCCAGTTCCGTGATGTAGAAACTACACCCGTGGAATACAATGTACACACACAAAAAGCAGCAGCTAGGCATATGATAGGGAGTGTGTTGTACTTGTCTTCCTGAACCTGGATTATTTCACTTATATATTTATTTATCTGGTCATCATGGTGCAAATTTTGTGACGTGAGTTTGTGGTGGAATAAAATCCCATCATGCTTATGTACCACCGTCTCTGAGTGCTGGGGTCACCTTTCAGCTCCTTATTGACGTTCTTTTTGGGCTGAAAGCCTGTGGCTCTAGCCTGCTGGCAAACTGTCCAAGGAAGGATAGCTACTTTCCTATCTCTGCTCCTGGCACGGAACTGTTCACCAAGCAGTCTTGGCAAACTTCTGTCACTTTAGCTTCAAAAATGCCTCAATGTCTCATACCTGGAAAAATGTCCAAATTCCTCATGTCTAGACAACAATAAGCAATCCTTACCTGTCCAATGAAGATGGTTCCTTGTGGAATTAGTTTCCTTTCTGAGCTTGCACTTGACCCCACAGGAGTCAGGCAGAGGATATTTGCTGGATGAGAGGAGAGAGATGCTCCAGGCAGCTCTTTGTTGTGGGTTCTGGTGCCCACTTTAAAGGCATTGGACGGCGGTTGGAGAGGTGGCTCAGAGGTTAAGAGCACTGGCTGCTCTTCCAGAGGTCCTGATTCCGTTCCTGGCAACCACATGGTGGCTCACAACCATCTGTAATGAGATCTAGTGCCCTCTTTTGGCCAGTAGGCATGCATGCAGGCAGAACATTGTATACATAATAATAAATAAATCTTAGAAAAAAATAAAGGCATTAGATGGCCCTTTGCACAAGAGACCGGCAGGGAGGGGGACTTGGCGGGAAGGGCCAGGGCCTCTAGCGAGCAGTGATAGGTTTGTTCGTGTCCCCAGAGTGTCCCAGATCCGCCCTCCTTTCTGGGAGGATTAGCAGTTTCTCTGGGATCTCATGCTGTGTCAAGGACTGAGAATGGTAGCTTAAGGAAGATTCAGGTGCCGTCTTTGCTCCTTGGGGCATTCTGGATCGCCATGATTTCTTTCACATTCTCTGCTCTTCCTCCTCTTTTGTCCCCCTCTTCATTCCTCCTCCCGTGTCTCCAGTGAAAACAAGGACTCCCCTAAGCAGGTTATCTGGTTCCAGTTGTTCGTGCTCTACCTGAGAAATTCCAAAGTTGGTCTCCCTCTCTCTTAGCCACTGTCACAGAAAGGCCGAGAGAGCTGGCTCTCTGGCTACCTGCTTGCTGTAGGACTGAGGAGAATGTCAGGGCCAAGGGTGAGTAGTCTTGCAGGAAGATGACCTTGATGGTAGAGCTGAGACTTCCAGGCTAATTCTTCTCTGTTCTTGGTGCGGTCCTCTCTATCTGGACTCTGGGGACCTTCTGCTAGGGATTCTGAGAGTGCCTTGGATAGCCACCCAAGCTGGGACCACCCAGGGGAGCTCTCTCTAGGAGCTGGAACTCCTGCCACCCTATGGTTACTGAACATTTTAAGGGATGCTCCGCAGTCCTGGGGCCTAGTTGACCTTGGATGACAAGGGAGAAAACATTTCCCTTTTTTATTCCTCTAACCTCATTAATATAGGTCCCTAAATATGGTTATTAAATATGTGTATGCTCAGATATGTGAATATGCACACCAGTGTGTCATCCTCTGAATATTCTTCGCTTCCTTTGAGACGAAGTCTCTCACTTGTAAGGAGCAATTCTCATGATCTGTTCCGTCCTTCGTGATGCTTTCCTTAAATTACTACTAGTCCTGTAGCAGCCTGCGTGAAGGAGTCCCTCCTGCCCCGCCACCTCCATTGCCTGTGACTTTGTTTCTTGGAGCAGAGCCTGGTTCCCCTTAGCTCTCTCCCCTGGCTCCCTTCAGCCTTGCCGAAGCCTCTCTACCAGGGACAGCCACCCTCTTGCCTAGGACCCAAAGTTGACAGCAGCAACCAAAGAACAGAACATCCACCCAACAAAGAGAAAAACAGATAACCATCCCAAATATTAGAAATATATATAGTATATATGTGTACATATAAATAATATATGTACACATATATATTTGAGGTATATATATAATATATAATATATATATATATAATATATCTCAAATATTAAAACTCCATGCCTGGATCCCAGTGCAAAAACACCAACATGAACAGCCAAGGCAATACGCCTTCACCAGAACCCAGCAACCCTAATGCGGTAGGCCTTGACAAATGAAATATACCTAAACCAAAAGACTAGGACTTCAAGATGGCAATTATGAAGACTTCAGACCTTTAAGAGAGGACTGGAGAGATGGCTTAGCCGTTAAAGGCTAGGCTCACAACCAAAAATTTAAGACCTTTAAGAGGATATGAATAAATCATTTAATGAAGACCATGAAAATACAAACAGTTTAACTCTTGAAACATAGAAATAAAGTCACTAAAGAAAACACAAACTGAAATAAAACTGAAAATGAAAACTTTAGGACATCAAAAAAAAAAAGAACCCACAGAGGCAAGTCTTACCAACAGATTACAAGACATGGAGCAGAGAATCTCAGGGTTTGAAGACAAGGTACAAGAAATGAGTACTCAGTCAAAGAAAGCATTAAATCTAAACATATCCAGGGACAAAAAAATCTGGGAAATCTGGAGGTGCCAGGAAAAGACAAATTTACAAAGAATAGGGATAGAAGATGTAGAAGAAAACCAAGTCGAAGGCAGAGAAAATATTTTCATCAAAACCATAGAAAAAAAACTTCACAAGCAAAGATAGGAGGTACCTGTCAAGGTACAAGAGGCATACAGAACACCAAATAGACAGGACTATGAAATAAATTCTCCATGGCACACATAAACACTAAACATACAGAACAAAGAAAAATATACTCAAAGCTATAAGGGAAAAGGACCCAGTATCATATAAAGGCAGATCCATTAGAATAACACCTGACTTCTCAGTGGAGATTCTAAAAATCAGAAGGGCCTGGATGGATGTTCTACAAACTGAGAGACCACAGATGCCAGCACAGATGATAACCAGCAAAACTATCACATCGAGGGAGAAATAAAACCATTCCTCACAAAAACAAATTTAAGTAATTTCAATCTAGAGATTCAGCTCTAGAAGGCTCCAGAAGGGAAACTTCAGCCGTGTGGTGGTGGCACATGCCTTTAATCCCAGTACTCGGGAGGCAGAGGCAGGCGAATCTCTGTGAGTTTGAGACCAGCCTGGTTTACAAGAGCAGTTCCAGGACAGGCTCCAAAGCTACAGAGATAAACTGTCTGGGGGGGGGGGTGAGGAAAGAAAGAAGGAAAACTTCTGAAGAGGTCAACCACACCCAAGAAGACACAAGGAATAAACAATCCCAGACCAACAAATTAAAAGAGGAGAAAAGCCCACACCATACTAACAGGAATCAATGAACACTGCTCATTGGTAATTCTCAGTATTAACGCCTCAATTCCACAATAAAATTCAAGAGCAACAAATTAGATTAGAAAATAGCACCCATCTTTGTGCTATATCCAAGATACACACTTTATCATTGAGGATGGACATCACCCCAGGGTAAAAAGATAGACAAGGTATTCCTAACACATGGCCCCCAAAAGCAGGCAGGAAACTGTCTTCCAGACACAATGGAACTGATACACATGCATGGGAACTCACAGAGCCTATGGAAGTACTTCCAAACCAGACTGCACAGGTTTAAGCCGGCTGAAGCTCTAGCACTGGGGGGAGGAAGTGGATGTAGGCTCCCGTCCTTAACCAAGAAGCTAATTGCAATTGATACCCACTGGCAAAGAGACATCATTTTCTTCAGTGGACCTGTCTGTTATATCACCTCCAATTCAGGGCAGATCATGTGCTCAAAGTATTTGGTCAGCTCCAACTCAGCAGCATTTTATAGCCTTTTATATCAGACCACTTTGTTTGGGCATTTTGTGTTTAAAGGTCCTTTGCTTGTTTATTTTGGTTTCTGTTTTTGTGGGTGTTTCTTTTTTCGTTTTTGTTTTAAAGAGAAAGGGAGAGGCAAAAAAAACCACATGCCGTTGTGAAGATAAGGAGATGGGAAGGGTTTGGGAGGAATCTGGGGAAGGGAAAACATAAGAATATGTTGTATGAAATAGTGTTTTTTAATTAAAAAAAAAAAAACTATGAACCCACTCCCACCCTCAGGAAAAAAAATACAAAAGACCTGCCTGCTTGATACCTTAGTTCAGGTTGCTGTATTTACAATTTCCATCAATTCAGTTCTCTTTCTTGAAGTGCCCAATTTTTTAGGGAATCTGTGTCATAGGAAGATACACACACACACACACACACACACACACACACACACACACACACATTGACTTTCCAAGTATCTAGAAATGTTTGCCCTTAATTCTTCCTGTTGTGAACATTTGTCAAAACAGAAACTCTGTTCCTTTAGTCGGCAGTAGACTATCATTATAATCTTACAGGGCGTTTTTTTAAGGCATTGAATTTAAACACACCCCCTTGTGGTTATTAAGTATCAAAACACCCTGGCTGTTTTGGTAAAAGCAGCTCTGACCCGCCCCAGATTTTCCACAGAAAGAAATTTGCCAGCAGCAACTTCTTTCAAAGACTCAAAGATAGTTCGCTTGGTGTAGGCAGCCTCGTGTCGGAGAGGGTGTGTCGGAGAGGGTCTTAGACACCGAGGAAGCGCTAACTGCTGCCGATTCACTGTGCGGCTGCTGGCCAGCTGTACACAAGGTAACCACATGGGATCAATGCTGTGTGCTTTACGGCTGTCTGTTTGTTTGTTTGCATTTCTTGTCTAGAAACAAAACACACATGAGTTGGGGGTGGGGTGGGGTGAGGAAGGACTGGTGGAATTTGACTTACGGCTTGTGATTGGCTACGCCCTTCTCAGGAGACAAAGTTCAACGCTCCAAGGGCTACCGGTGGGGGTGGGGTGGGCATAGCGTCCTTAGCAACCAGCAAGGTGCGGGAGGCCCAATCGGGGTGAATAATTGCTAGCTCCTCGCTGGTAACTTGGGAACTCAGGTTCCTGCACAGCCCATTGGTAAGCAAAAGACCCACTTACATACGCTGAACGTCACCTCTCAGGATCCCAAGCCCTGGCTATTCGAAGAGACTTGTAGTCTTTGGGGGCTCCAGGCCCACTCACCACTCTTACAGCGTCGGGTTTAGAAGTAGGAGTTGTGTTCTGCAATTTCCCCTAGGTCGTTTGATAGAGGCAGTGTTTTGGGGAAGAGTGAAGAAAGTGGGGTTACCTTGGTAACTGTTCTAGGGCATCCGGTGTTGCCTAGTGCTGTAGGTCTTCATGTTCCCCCAGCAGTCAGTGGAATCCTTCCTCCTCCCCCTCCTCCCCACCTCCTCATCCTGCTTCCTGCTTGAACCCATACTCTTTTGGATTTCCAAAGAGAAAATTCAAACATGAAGATTAGTGCATGTAAGGGCCAGAGAGTAGATTAAAAACACCACCAACCACCACCACCAACAAAGACAAGAGACCTTGAAAATAATGTCAAAGTTACCAGTCAGGGAGCATGCCTAGGATTGGGTCAAAGTGTGGCAGAAGTCTATTATTCCTCTGCTTATGCACAAGTCCATCTGGCGGCCGCTGTCCTTTTCATGGTCTTCAGTCAAATTACCTTGTAGTTTAGTTCTGGTGTTCCTAAGTGCAGGAGACCTTTCCAAAGGCTTGCTCTAAGTTTTGTAGGACCAAGTTCTCAGAAGTTGCCTTTGAAACCATGTATTCTGAAGCTTGTTTCAATTGAAACTTTAAAAGGTTTCAATTTTCAGAACGGGGTGGTGGTAGCTCAGGCCTTTAATCCCAGCACTTGGGAGGCAGAAGCAGGCAGATCTCTGTGAGTTTGAGGCCAACCTGGTCTACGAAGAGAGTTTCAGAACAGCCAGGGTTACACAGAGAAACCCTGTCTTTAAAAATCAAAACCAACCAACCAACCAACCAACCAACCAACCAACCAAATAAAAAAACCCAAAAACCAACCAAACAAAAGTAGTCCAGAGATTAATAACAAATTAACTTTTTAAAAACGAAAAAATGCACATCTTTGCCACGTTGAAGATAATCTGCCAAGCCACGGGTCATTTTCCTAGAGCTCTTGCAATACGGGCAATGTCTCAGACATGTTCTGATTGACTCTTTAGCTTCACGGTGAGCACTGGGTTTTCATTTCGCTGATAACTACCAAACATTTTCCAAAATGTGTCGTCGTAGAATTCCAGGAAGCTGTGCTCTCAAATGTTCTTCTTGCCAATAAATTTGGAGAAGATTTGGCATCCCATTGTCTACCATTCAAGGAGACTCATTGTACATGCGCACACACTAACAAACCCTCAAGTCTTACAGCGTGGCAATCTACTTACATTTGTCCAGTTAGCATTTCACAAATTGATTTAATCCCATGGCGTTTTGAATGGATTTTAGCGTAAGAGGTTACATTTCACACTGTACTTTCGGGTATTGCTATTTTAAACTAATCACACTGTAACTTGTTTTTCTACTTCTATAATGGCTGGGTTCATTTCTTTAATTTTTCTTGTTGACTCAGTGTAAATCTCACCCCCAAATCTTTTCAAGGCAACTGCAGCACATTAATGAATTCTTTTACCCCCACTACTTTTGTATTGCATTTTAGGAGTTACATAATCAACCCACTTACTACATCCGTGTGTACTGGTTAGGACCGCTGGTTTCCTGCTGTAACAGGACAGACGGTTTGCTGAAGCCCTGATCCTGAATTCACGGTATCTAGCATCTTGTAGAGGCTCTGTAACTATTTGAAAAACTAAAACTAATCATTGATTTTTTTTTTATAATGCCTGTCTTTAGAAAATCAGGTAGATGTTTTTAATAGCAACTCCTTAAATGCAAGCCATGTCTGTGAGGTGGTGATAGATTTTTCGCATAGAATGAGTAGGAGTTGAGGACTTACCGCTTTGGGAACAATCAGTTCAGGGAACAGGGATTTGAGAATAACTCAGAGTCTTAGTTTGTCGATTGTAAATAGAAATTCCAGGCTAAGAGCAGCGTTTGGGATCTGAGAGTAGGAAGAAAATGCGTATAGCTTTCTAAGGATTTGTTTCCAAGCTGGGTGTCCAGAATTAATCTAAAAAATAAATCTAGATCTCAGGAGAAGTCAGCCTGGAGGGAGAGGCCTGGTGGCGTTGGTCTGTAGTGCCCTTGACACGGAGGGCTAGATTGTGTCAACTCCAGAGAGATGAGAGGGTGGAGGAACTGTACTCTGGCCACCTGGTTGATGTGAAAATGTAAATCCAATATATGTGAAAGCTTTTATAAGCTACGAAGTACCATGGAGGAGTCTTGATTATTCTAGAAGATTCCCTGAAGAAACAGATTGAACTGGGTTTTCAGGAGTATAAGGAACATCTTGGGGTTGTATTTGATGACCCGCAACCCTCTCCCCTTAACTACAGTAGCTTCTCCAGACAGGGGTTTGTCCTTTTAATAACAACACAAATGTAGGTATCCGGGTGCTCAGTACTTTCCCAGAGTATCAGCCTCCTACACTCCTGCCTTCCTGATGGCCATCTTCATCCTCCTGGTCATCTCCAGGCCGTAGATGGCTTCTCTGCCATCTTTCTCTCCGTCATCTAGGGAGGCAGATAAAACAGGAAGAAAGAAGGGGGTAATGTGGGAGGGTTTGGAGAGAGGAAAGGGGAGGGGAAATGATATAATTACATTGTAATCTCAAAAAGTAAAAGAAATACTTTACAAAAAGATTTAGATAGACCTTCTAGTTGCCAAAGAAAATTTAAAAGTTTTGCCAAGAACACTGAGCCAAGGGCGTTGCCTGTGTAAGTGCAGCGAGGACTGTAAAACAGGAAGAATGAGATCCAGACCAAGACCATGTGTCTGCCACAGCAGTGGAGGAAATCCGTACACGGTGAGAACTAGGCAAACAGAGATAATAGTTTACTTGTGGCTAAAATATGGAATACAAAATAGAAAACTATTGACCCAAATTTCTTGAACATAGATCTAAAAACCCTAAATAAAATATGAACAAAATGAATTCAACAATGTACGAGCAGAATATAGGCTCTGATATATCTACATTTGTTAACTTACATAATACACACACACACACACACAGAAACAAAACAAGACAAAACAAAACCCCACAAACCAACCGCAAACCAAACCAAACATTAGAAACCAAAACCAAAGCTCAAAGCAAGAACTGTAACAAGTCCCATGCAACTGTGGTAGACAGCCCTCAGGATGGGTGGGTCCAGGTGTTCTTTGGCTCTTGGTATTCCCATTGGTTTGTAGTCGCAGCTCACACTGAATTATAGCAACAATAAATGATGATGGCCATAAACGAGCGACACAGACCCTGTGAGGCTGTGTACAAACGCTTCCATTTGGCTGGGAGGATTCTCTGCTGTGTGGACAGCAGCCTCTGCAAGGTGAAGGCGCCCAAGCAGCCCAGAGGCGATTCCCCTTTAGGAATGGAGTCTGTCACTACCCCCCAGCATTACTTTCAGATGGACCACATTGGTAGTGGCTTTACTCAGTTCTGTGATGTCTGAAATCCACCACCAAAATCCAGCTGAAGCTGTGGCTGCTGTTTGACTCCAACTACTTGAGAAACCCAAGCCAACTCTGCCTCTTCAAGCTGCTAAGGCATTCCTAGCCCGGGGCAGCAATGCGAGTCACATGTGACCACCATTCTTTCAGCTCCCTACATTTCAGAATAATTTGTCACACAGATTAAATAAATAATAAGAAAAAGTCTTTTTGTGAGTGAACTATTTTTTTTCTGAAGGACTTGTAGGTGTTTGGACAGAGATTTTATTTCACACAATCTTGCATTTCTGCTCCACCCTTCCTTCTTCCATTCTGGTTTTCCTTTCCATCCTGCCCTACCAAAGTCCTCTGAACACCCCCGCACTCTGCCCTGTACGGGTTACTATCTCTGTGGCAGTTGCTTCTTCTAGAGTTGCTTTTCCCAAGACACCTTGGAATTCTGATGAATAAAATGATCTTCATTTTCTTTTAAGTATTTCTTATTTGGAGTCGCAGTACATCGAAGAGCCACATTGTTTGAACAGCAAATTCCATTCTCCTTTCATTCCAGACATTAGCACACAGAGGCACACAGCAACACCCACATGCACACCCATCCACACACACAGCAACACCCACATGCACACCCGTCCACACACACATGCACACCCGTCCACACACACAGCAACACCCACATGCACACCCGTCCACACACACACATGCACACACATGCACACCCGTCCACACACACACATGCACACACATGCACATAACCACACACACAACAACACACACATGCACATAACTACACACACCAACTAACATACACATGCTCACATATACGCACAGACACATCTCAACATATGACCCAACACTCACCCTCTCCTTACCACATCCTAACACTCACTTTCCCCACATCACACATGCGCACACACACATGTACAAAACCCAAACACACACACAAGCACATATACCCAGATACACATCAACTCACACACCAACACCCACATGCACATCCATCTACACACACTCCCTCACACACACCAACAAACTCACATACACACACGAACATACCAACATCCACATACATAACTACACATACACATAGACACATCCCAACATACAATCCAACACTCACACTCCACACCACACACACACATAAACACACACACACATAGGCACACACACATAAACACACACACATAGGCACGCACACACACACATACACACACACACCAACACCTACATGCACAACTACATATACACACAGAAGCACATCAACACATACCCCAACACCCACACCCACCCCACATGCATGCACTCACACATGCAAATACACATGTTACAGAAACTTACAAAACGGTAACCTGCTCTGCAGCATGGTTTGAAATTTTAATCGAGTAATTCTCAAGGTGGCCACCTGGGTAGGAAGCTGTTGCCATCTTGAGGGCATCAGCATGAAGTGCTCGCATAATCTTGGAATGTATTTATCAGCTCTGGACATTAATGCCCTTCTGCACAACCTTAGACATGGGGGCAGACAGCGGTACTTCCATGCACTTGAAGACGCTGCCTAGCAGTCTGTGCCGTCCCTGGCGGCTAGAGCTATTCTCACAGACACAGACATTGTTCCTGCAGCAGCTGTCCGACTGGGAGCAGAAGCTGGGACGGTGAGGTGTTTATTGCTCGCTGGACTACTGTATATTTATACTGAGCACAGGGGACCGCCCCATGAAGCTGTTTATTATTCTTACCTTGAGGAGAGAATTCAGTCCATTAGAGTCTGTCTGTCTTTATGGTGGTTGTGGGGAAAATGTCTTGTAATTCTACCAGGAATAACCTCTTTGCCTACAAGCCATTAGGTTTTAAGCTTCTAAACACAGTAAATTGTGGCTTTGAGCATTATTTTTAAGACAGACTGTATACCCCTGGCAAATGAATAAATATGATTTTATGGCACAAACTTATCCACCTCCATCTTTACTTTATTTCCTTATTCTGTTCTCCTCTGTTGCCTAGCTTTTGCCTGTTTAAATTTGATTTGCTCCTGCATCAATTTAGCTTTGGAGCTCATCTTGAAAATCTTTTATAAATGAGAAGGTGTCTGTTGTTGAACACACATTCACATAGGGTGCTGGGTTGTTAAGAGAAGCACCGAGCTGGTACTGTAGTCCAGAAACTAACTTCACCTGATGCAATTTGGAAGTGATAAATGTAATGGAAAGAAAGCTGGGCAAAAGGTTAATTTGGAAAAAGAAATCAACGAATGGACCAAAGCACAACA
Source organism: Arvicola amphibius (assembly GCF_903992535.2). Classification (NCBI taxonomy): domain Eukaryota; kingdom Metazoa; phylum Chordata; class Mammalia; order Rodentia; family Cricetidae; genus Arvicola; species Arvicola amphibius. The sequence continues at coordinate 87,749,800 of NC_052054.1, forward strand.
TACTAATCATAAGGGCAGGCATCGATACAAATACTGAACTTTTACAGAAAGCTGTGCATGAACCATTATCCATCTTCCCATGAGATGAACTTGAGTGAGCTGCACGGCATGTCAGCATCACCAAGAAACTGGAGTCTCTTTTTTCTGGAGTTCCCTCCTGATCAAAACTGGTGTATCTGGCCACCAAGGGCAGTTTGCTAGTATTTATAATCCTCCAATCTGAGTTAGATGTCACATTTCTGATGAGGTGGCTAATAGGTTGGGGCTCTTTCACCCCACCCACCTACAGGAAGGAGACCCAACATTCATCCAATAAAGAACACCACTGCCCCAACATCCTTCATTCCAGTTCATCCCAGAAGAGAGGCAAGTCAAGATGTCTAGAAGCTGCTTGCCACCTCAGTTGCTGCAGTAATGCCTTGGGGGATATTAGCCAGGGAGAAAGCGTCGAGATATGTGAAGATATGGGACGCTTTTGTTAAAGGAACTAACTTTGTTTCTTACTCTCGTCAAAATATTCTAAAAAGAATGAGGACAAATGCTGGCATGGATGTAGGGAGAGGGGACATTTAGTCACTGTTTATGGGACTGAAAACTGGCACAGTCACCATGGAGATCAGTGTGAAGGTACATCAAAAAGCTAGAAATAGATCTCTCATGTGATCCAGATATACCGTCTGTCCAGGCTAGTCTATGTCAACTTGACCCACAAGCTAGAGCCGTCGGAAAGGAGGGAGCTTCAGCTGAGAGGAATAAGTCCATTAGATCCAGTTGTAAGGCATCTTCTTAATCAGTGCTTGCTGGGGGAAGGCTCAGACCATGGTGGGTGGGGCCCTCTTGAGCTGCAAGTCCTGGGTTCTATAGGAAAGCAGGCTAAGCCAGCTATGAGGAGCAAGCCGGTAAGCAGCTTCCCTCCATGGCCTCTGCTTCAGCTCCTGCCTCCAGGTTCTTGCCCTGTTTGAGTTCCTGTCCTGACTTCCTTCAATGATGAACAGCAATAGCGAAGCAAGTCAAAACAAACAAACATACATACAAACAAACTGTCTTCCTTTCCAACTGGCTTATTGGTCATGGTGTTTCATCACAGCAACAGAAACCCTAACAAAGACACCACTCTTGGGCATATACAAAAAGGACTCTGCATCCTGCTCCAGAGATTATTGGCTGTTTGTTACTGTTCTCTCTTTTTCTTTGAAACAGGGTTTCTCTATGTAGCTCTGGCTATCATGGCATTCACAGAGATCTGCCTGCCTCTGCCTTCCAAGTGCTGGGATGAAAGGCGTGTGCCGCCACCCAGTGATACCTGGTCATTTACGTTCATTCCTGCTCTACTAATGATAGCTAGGGAATGAGCGCATCAGAACAAACCTCAAAAACTGGCTTAAAACAACCTATCCCCCAATTTAATCGGATCAGCGTCCTGATTAGCTTCAACTCTCAACTTGGCACAGCCTGCACTGATGTGAAGAAGGGCGTCTCCGTCGAGGGATTGTCCCCCTCAGATTGTTGAGGACTGCTTTGATTATTGATTGATGTAGAAGGAACCAACAGACTGCAGGTGACACCATCCCTAGGTTTTGGGCTGTGTAAGAAGGCTTGCTAAGCATGACGAGCCGGTGAGCCAGACAGCAAGCAGGTTCCTTTATGTTTTCTGCTCCAAGCTCCTGATGGAGTTTCTACTTTGACTGTTCTCAAGGATGGACTGAGTCCTGTAAGTGAAAATAAGCCCCTGCCTCCCCTACTTTTCTTTTGGCTAGTGTTTTATCACAGCAGCAGAAATTGAACTACATCAATCACTTTGCTGAGCAATTTGTTCTGTAGAACATATTTTTAAGTAATAAAACGATCATTTGATAATTACTGGTGACTAATGGGTTGGCTCTAACACAGAGTGTGGCATACAGTTTAATAGAGAGAGAAAGGAAAGACAGTTAAAGAGAGTTAGCCAAACCCACCGTTACCCCAGGATGCTGTGTGCATGCCATGGCTGTGCTTTCTGCACAGTGGTGCCAACAGCTTCAGATTGGGAGGGAAAAGAATGTACTGAAACAGCCTAGCCAAGGCACCAGCACACATGCCCAGGCACACACACACACACGCGTGCACACACACACACACTTCCGGGCACACGCACACAGACCCAGGCAAAGACCTCTAGAAGAATCTGAGAATCTGTGCCTATAATTGCTACAATGTATTGCCCCAAATGGTCAGTTTTCAATATATACATTTTAAACCACACAAGGAATCAGGGAAATACAACTTATCTACAGGAGGGAAAAGTGAGTACGGTTTCCTTAAAGATGTCAGAGTTAGCAGCTCAATCCTGTGACGAGTCCATTAGGTATTTTCAGAGACCTAATGGAAACCATATTGAAAGAAATCATGGAAAAACTCAAGCAAGGATTTAGTAAAATGTAGAATACCAATAAAGCCAGAAAATTACACACACACACACACACACACACACACACACACACGCACACACACCATATGAAATAAATGAAAAAAATTGGACTTGAAAGTCTAAAAACCAAACCAAACAGAAAAAACTTCATTAGAAAAGTTAGCAGTAACTTGAGACTGTGAGAACTGGTGGACTTGCAATCAGTGCGTGTGTGAGGGCGCAGTTCAAAAGACAAGAGGAAAACTGGAAAAAAATGAATATGACCTGAATTAAAAAGTGGGGCCCCTTCCAGCACATTTACACTTATCTAATGAGAACACTCAGGAGAAGAGAAAAAAAAAAGCAGGGGGGAAATGAAAACAAAACAAAAAAACCCAAATCCAGGGATTAAAATGTCCCAAATTTGCTTCAAAGTATCCGTGAGTTCTGCTGGATAGACGCCATGGAGTTCCCACAGAGACGCATCAGGATAAACACGCTCAAAGGAGCTGCAAAGCAGAACAAGAAAACAGCGCTGGCACTCAAAAGGACTCAGTATGATGGCTGCTCCTGGTTGTCAACTTGACTACATCTGGAATGAACTAAAACCCCAAAGTAGAGGGCACACCTGTGAGCAATTTCTGCTTAATTTGAAGTGGGAAAACATGCCTTAATCCAAAACATTCATCCAGATCTAATCTGGGCCACACCTCCTGCTGGGAGCCTATATTAAGGACATGGAAGCTTTTGTTCTTTGCCTGCTTGCTCTATTCCGTGCTAGCAAGTTCATTCTTCCATTGGCGTCAGAGCTTGCTTCTGCAGGACTCCAGCATATACTGAAGACACTGCGACATCCAGCCTTATAGACTAAGCAACTGCTGGCCTCTTGGGCTTTCCATTCCCAGCCAGCCATTGTTGGATTAGCTAGCTGGATCACAGCCTGTGTGTTTCTTCTCCAAATGCATTTTGTTTCAAAATCTTTATGGAACTATGCTGTATAACATTTCCCGGGGAAATGTGAACAGTGTTGATTCACTCCAGTTGAGGGTGCCAATCATAGATGATTCTACCCAAGCCCAATTTGTGAAGCAATGATTTTATTGAGGCTACTTACGGGAGTGTGCATGGGCAAGGCATGCTAACAGGAACATGGTTGACACGAAACAGCTGCATCTGCGAAGCCCCACTCCATTGTGGGAGCAACCTCAGTAGAGCTGCGTCAGAAGAGATCCACTTTCCGGTAACTGTCCACTTTCTGTATGGTAGGATCTCCCAATATCCTCTGCAGTTGCTGGGGTCCCGAGGAGATAATGGCTGTGATCGTCCTCTTCCTCTCTTTCCACTAGGAATTGCCAGTCACCCATCTCTGTATCATTGTACTTATTTCATGGCTTCTGTGTCAGGGCTGTTTATACTCTAGTGTGACAATGGGAGCATGGGCGTGCCATGCTTGAAGGAAAAGGCCAGTTAAAACAAAATGCAAATGGAAACACAGTTCTTAGCTGTTTATTTAAAAATTTGGGGCTTAGGTATTTAAAATCCCCAAATCTTCTGATTCTTAAAACATAATTACAGAATATCCCTCATGGAGTCTGTGTGGGACAGCACTCTAAAATTAATTGCATAAATACGTTTGCAGGAAAATATATGCAGATTTGCACCAAGCATGATAATATACAATTATGTTATTCCAGGTGATTTAAATAGAAATGACCTGGGAAATGAAATAATGAGATCATTACAGGCTGAAATATTCAGGTGCTTCTTACTTCTAGGAAAGACAGTCTGTAAAGCTTTAAACAGCCACAGATCAAACACAGATTAAGCCCCTTGTATACAAACGGTAACACCAAAATAGCTCTTGCCTCTAACAGAATAAAAGATGGTTTCTTCTTAATCTAAATGTGGGTGACCATGGTCTAGGAGCAGGGATTCAGGTTATTCCGAATATCATGTTCCATTAGAGAAGTGGTTACACGCAATCTTATTAGTTACAGAACAAAGTATTTATCAAACACTTTGCTGGAGAATCTCAGGTACAGTTCTAGCAGAGTAGGGGGAAGCCATGTTACATTGTTGAGATGCTCCCTGGTTACATTCTTAGCCTGGAGATGAGTGAAAGCTGGTGGTTTGCTAAGAATATATTTTCATGGTTTTGTTAGTCACAAGCTTGTTAGGTCAGATATGGGGTGGGCAGTAAATGCTTTCAGAGAGCCTGAAAATAGCCTGGGGTACCCAGTCCTGGTCTATAACCACTCACTCCATGACTGGGGAGTTTGGCCATTTGGTCTTGTAGAATCTTTAGCATAGGTAAATTGTCTCTTTGATTTCTGGAGATTTGAGTTCAAGTGAGCACAGTGCGTTTTTAATCATGCCCTAGGTTGCTTCAGGGAGCTGTCTAAGAGGATATACCAGTTTCCTTTCCCCATCCTTTTTCTAGGTTAGACATTGAGCAGCTTATGGAGGGATAGTAATGAAGTCACTGTGTGATGAAGTAGTGTCTGGCAGCAGCCCTTGGAATGACTTCCTTCTGTTTCATACTCCATCATCCATGTTTAAGAATTTTTATTTTAATATTTTTTTTTTCGAGACAGGGTTTCTCTGTAGCTTTGGAGCCTGTCCTGGAGCTAGCTCTTGTAGACCAGGCTGGCCTCGAACTCACAGAGATCCACCTGCCTCTGCCTCCCGAGTGCTGGGATTAAAGGCGCGTGCCACCACCACCATATTTTTAACTCAGTCGATGGCTTTCTTGCTCATTGAAAACCTGGACTTTAAGGTTTGTCTTTTGTTGGTTTTCTACACATTGTAAATTTTTGTCTACATGCTCACGTTCATGATTATAGAAGGAGACTTTTCTCCATCTGGCGGTCCTGCTGGACTGGTTTCTGTCTGCCCACTGGGTTCCCACAGTTGCTTATGAAATAACCACTCTGAGGCTTATTACCATTTATAATTGTTTAGTCGGCAGCTTAGGCTTCTTACTGGCTAGCGCTCTCTCTTATAAAGTCACCCATTTCTACCGATCTGTGTATCGCCACATGGACGTGGCATTACCTCTGTTCTGGCATCTTTCTCCTTAGGCTGCTGTTGGCATTTCTCTTCTTGGGTGGCTACATGGCATCTCCCTGACTCTGCCTTCTCTCTTATCTTTGCTTTGGTTTTCTGCCTGGCCATGGGCGGGAACAGTTTTATGCATCAACTGATATGAGATATGCAGAAGGACATCTCCCATCACGTCATCACCGTTTCCTCCCCCTTCCATCTTTGTTCCACTCTTCCTCACTCAAGAGAAACAAAGTAAGCAGAGCAATTGCACTACGGTCGGAGGGGAACTGTTTTGACCCCTGCAGAAGTTCTGGTTAGCTGGATTTCTGGCCAATACACTTTGGCTTGGATAAAGAGATTTAATGTATACAACAGGGCAAAATACACCTGTTATTCATTAGAAAATAATACTGGAGACAAAATACTGGGATGAGAAATGATGAATATTAACTAATCAAAATGGATCTACATGCTAGCAGAGTAAATGGATTAAGACAGAACCATTTATTACTTCTTGGACTTGTGTGTGTATGTGTGTCTGTCTGTCAGTCTTTCTGTCTGTCTCTCTGTGTGTGTATGTCCATGAGGATACACTTGTGTAATGAAATTTTCCATGGGGAGATGCAGCACACATTTACTTAGCTCAGACAGGAAGCCCATGGCAGACTTAAGTACATATGTCACCAAAGTCCAACTTGAGACAGGAAGCCCATGGCAGACCTAAGTACTGATGTCACTAAAGTCCAACTTGAGGAACCAATGAATTTTATTGGGGTTGGATACTTACAGGAGCAGAAATGACTCCCAGACAGTTGCATCACCAAAGCCCACTCGAGAACGAGTGACAGCTCACAAAGCTGGGAACCTGAGCACACTGCATGGCCTGAAGGCAGCTCAACAGGTGACAGTGTCCTTTCCGGGTGCCTCGGTTGGTCTAAACTTCTTCTGGGCAGGTGGACCAGTTTCTGCTGCTGCGTCTGCTTGGCTTGTCTGAGAGTGACTCTCAACAGTCTTTACTCTTACTCCTGTGGAAGGAGGGGGCGAATAAATCTGTTCTGTTTCAGGGACCTCCTGAAGCTCTTTTCAGTTGTATGTGCACGAGTGCATGTACGTATGAGTGTGCACATGTAGGACAGAGGTCAACCTCAAGGGCTAGTCCTTAGGTTCTGTATCTTTCTACCTGTCTGTGATTTATTTTTCTTTTGCTTTTGAAATTATATAATATGATTATATCATTTTCCTTCCTCCAAATCCCGCATATACCCCTTCCTGCCTTCTTTCAAATTCATATCCTCTTTTTTCATTATTTTTTGTTACATGCATACATATACACATACATGTTATATACACACACATATATACTTATCTATATCCTAAATACACCTATATTCTAAGTATAACTTGCTGCATCTGTGTAATGTTATCTGTATGTGTTTTCTGAGTTAATCGTTTGGTACTGGCTAACCATTTGCCGTGCTCTTCCCTGAGAAGACTGTTTCTCCGACTTTCAGCCTTCCTCAGTTGCCTGCAGTTCTTTGTGTGGTGTTGATTCCTTCTGAGTTTCCCCCATGCACTTTGCATGTCTGTTGTCCTTTTCAGCTAACGCCCAGGCAGTCATGTATGTGAGACTGTATGGGTATAGCTTCTGATGTCACGAAGAGACATAATCTTAAAACAAACTTCCTGATTGTCTAGCTCTTACATTCTTTCTGCCTTCTCCGCTCCAGTGTTCCTCAAGCCTCAGGTGCAGTAGTATCTTGTAAATATTTCCCACTGGGACTGGGCTCTTGAGAAGGGGTTTACCACTAGCCCGGAGCTCTCTAGGCCAGAAGGCTGTGCGGCTGGTTGATGAGCCCTGAAGATTCACCTGTCTCCACCTACCCAGCACTGAAACAACAGCATAAACATCATGCTAAACTTTTTGACATGAATTTGAGGGTGGGAGGTGGGGCATCAAATCAGCCTCCTTGTGCTTCTACAAGCAAACACTTTACTGACAAGAGCTGTCTCACTGGTCCTGTTCTTGGATTCTTGAGCCTCGCTTAACTGCTGCTAATTTACAGGTCAGGGGACATTTACGCTTTTTATTTATTTAACATAAATGTCATTGCTGCTGATGTTACAATGAATTTGCATATTGATATGTGCTTGTTACTAACCTCATCGCTGTGACAAAATGCGCGATGGAAGTGCCTTTAAAGAAGGAAGTGCTTCTTTTGGCTCACAGTTGGAGAGGCTGCAGGGAAGGCATGGCAGGAGGGTACATGTGGCTATAGCTTGGCGTTCATAGTCAGGGAGCAGAGAGAGGTGTGGTATCCTCCCATCTCCCCTCTTGCCTAAGATCTGCAGGGCGGGGCTTCCCTCTTTAGTTTCCCTACGACGGAAATGACTTCACAGATGCTCCTATCAGTGCCTACCAAGCGGCTCTAACCTAGTCAAACGGACAAGAAAGATTAGCAAGCACTCATGGTGAGGAAGCATATTAATAACGCTGCTTTTTACAGGGTGTCTCTAGAGAGCTTGTCTGTCAAGACCAAAGATGACAGCTTTCTTCTCTCCCAGGTTGTCTACAGGGTCTCACGTCACTATGCAGAGGTCATTGCTAGGAAGCAGGGCGTCTATGGTTATTTGTACTATTTTTGCTGTTGATCTACAGCTAAGCTGGGGATCCTATGTACACATGGAAGCCTTTTCTAATCGCCATCACATTGACCCTGCACTACTGTGGTTCTAGACTAGCCAACTAGTGTTCAATGGCCTGAACACTTGAGGCTTTCCTTCCTTTAGTTACGCTACTTTCTAGAGCTCAGAAACAGGGCCTATGGACTCACCCATGTCCTTGTCAATCAGACTTTTTTTCTTCTCACAGAGACATTCAGATATTCTACCACATGCAGCTTCTTACCTTTCTATAGCCAGGGCCCCGGCTTCATAGAGAACCACCATCCCGCCATTTCTCTATTTGGACAGTTGTATTCTTCCAACTGTTCATTGGTCGTTTGCACTCAATTCTTTGAAGTTTGCCTCTTATGCTTGATCCTTTCAAACCCACACTTTGTGTGTCTTCAGTTCAGGGCCTCTTTCATCGTCATGTCTTTGACCGATCTCTTTTCTTCAGTGGCTCCTCTGCTTTTTAAGGAATGGCTTTAAGACCGTTGTAGGCTTGGCCAAATGACAAAAGTGAGAATTGCTAAAAAGGCCTCCATGAATACCGGGTAGCTGCAGACAGAGTTATCAGTTTTGTTCCACATTCTAGGTATTTTGTTCATTAAATAACGATATTTACATTTACAGAATTCAGTACCAAAACAGACAAATCATCTAAGAGAAAGGCGTAAGGAAGAATTCAAAATAGGCAACTCTCTAGTTGGTGGTGTACATTTGCAGAATGTAGTGGTGGCTTTTTTTAAAAAAATTTTCTTGGTCAGTTTTTCCCTTAGCACTGCCTGCAGTGTGATCGTGGAGTCAGCATTGTCAAGTGTGGCCACATTGCCATACGGGTCTCTCCTTTTCACTAGGTTATAATTTGTTACGAGAAGGTGCCATATTTTAATCATTTTTCCTTCTCTCAAACGCCATTAACAATTTTACTTTGTCCACCAAATGGACTTTCCTAATGACAATTTCTTAGAGTGAACAACATGGACGCTCTTTGGTAGTGCTGAATACAATCTTATTAAAAGTAATTTTTATTTCTGGTTCACATATGCATGTTTCTTTATTTAATATTGTATACTGATCATTGAAAATAAATAAAATATACTGTCACACAACATATGCCCTATATAAGAGATTCATGGACTATTACGTTCATTTCTGCAGTTCATTCGTAAGCCATTTATCTCATGAGCAGCTTGCATAAAGCTAAACGGTTTCCTATGGTGAGGAGAAGCATTTTAAGATATTAAGTAAGTATATCAGAGCAAGGTTTTATCATCTTGCTATCAGTTCATATGCATTTGTGTGAATAAGTTAATAAGTGATTGATAGGACATAAATGTAAGAAGTTGCTGTTTAAATTTTAATCATTTTTTATCCATATCATTCAAGTCTTCCTAAATCATCTTTATTTAAAACATTTATTTTAATAATACGAATATTGCTATTTCATATTAATTGTGGTTATACTTAATATGCCTTGAAAGTTGCTTATTTTGTAAAATTAAATGCGTGTGTTAGTTATAAAGCACAGTTGGCGGACTTTGTGTGTCCAGCACATATTGTTTTGTACTTCCTTTACGTCTACGATGCACACTTCAAGTGCCGTGCACTGCACCCCCGTGTCTGCATTCGGTGCGCTGGCACCCAGTTCACGAGATTCGGGCAAGGGGCTGGAGGTTAAAATACACAGACACACACAGACAGAGAGACAGCGACAGGGGTCATCCTTGAATTCCCCAAGAATGCCCCCTTTATTGTGTTCAGGGGCAGATTATATAGAGATAGCCATGCCCCAGCCAAACCCACCAGAAACCACTCTCCTGCCATCAGGAACTCCTGAAGGTCTCGTGCTCAGAGCAGCTGTAGGCATTCAGATCAGGGGATTACAAGAAATTCAAGATCTGGGGTCTCACTGCTCCCAACCCTTCAAGCCCCTGTTGGATCCTTTCCCTACTTTTATTAGGTCTCCCCTGCTCCAGGGGAGAAGATGGTGGCTACCAATGCATCAGCTTAGAGTTGAAGAGGCACTCCGCAGAAAAGGGAGGGGCCTGGAGCCCCAGGAGGGTGGGACATTTGGGCAGGGGCTGTGCTAGGTGAGTGAGTGCTGCCACCACCAACCATTTTACACCAAATGGCCATATCTACCGGTTTTGCCTTTCGTCTGGGCTCGTGCCCACTTCTCCACTGGCTGATGTGTCAAATCAAAACTACTGGTGTTTACCATTTTTTTTTGAATCTGTTATCACAGAGCAAGGGTTTTGTGTCTCACAACAGCAATGGGCAGTAACCTGGAATTGTGAGCTCTTCACCCCTAGAAGCTTTTGCAGGGTGTTTGTGTCACAGCACTAGAAAGGAACCAGGGCAGTGGTAGACCGTCATGATGGGCGTCTGTCAGTGCAGTGCTTGTAAGATCCACGCTTCGCTGCTTATGCAGCACGAGTTTATTACCAGCGAGGACAACGCCGTTATCTAGACCCAGTTCTTTCTTCATTCTCCCGATGACCTGTGACGAATCGCCCTGCTACACACGCTGTTGTTCAGTGCTTTTGTGACAAGGTTTTCATTTCTTTTGAGATGAGTTTTCTGGATCATGGTGTCATGTCACACAAGTCAGTTTCCTATGAGTTTAAAGCTTATTTCCACTCCCATTGGCAAGCTGTAGGAAAGTTCCGGTGTTCCACGCCTTGCAAGGTGTGTTAGGTGGCACTGTCTTTACAGCTAGCTGTTGTAGTTAGAGAAAGAATTCCACTATGGTTTAAGTCTTAATTTTCCTAAAGAATATTATTTTGAGTGTCTTTGGCTTTTAAAAAATTCTCTCCCCCCAAAATTTTAATGTATCATTTATGTTTGTTGTTTAAAATTCTCTCAATCTCTACTTTTCTGGGCTACATTTTGCTATTTTTCATCCTTTATTTATTTTTTTAAAAAGATTTATTTGTTTATTTTATGTATGTGAGTTCTCTATCTGCATATATGACTTTGTGCCAGAAGAAGGCATCAGATTCCACTATGGATGGTTGTGAGCCACCATGTGGTTGCTGGGAATTGAACTCAGGACCTTTGGAAGAGCAGGTAGTGCTCTTAACCTCTGAGCCATCTCTTGTGGGAGCCCATAGATGTGGCTCCGCTCCATCTTGACATAAGGTTAGAGAGTTCGAGCTTATTGTTGCTCCTTCAAGGTCAAACAACAAGATGTTTTGGCCTAAGGTGTAGCTGCTGAATGTTTTGCTCCTCAATGATTGGAACTCTTGTTTGCTCCTTGTATCATGATGAAAAGTCTTTTAGCCCTCCCCTTTGGCTTGGGAGATAAAAGGACTATGAAAAATAAACTTGAGGCTGCAGTATTCACTGGCAGTCCTCCTGAATCTATCCTATGTCTGTTTCTTTCGTGTCTCTGCTACCTGCAATTTCTCATTCCACACACCTCCCTCCAAGTACAGACAAATTAGTCCGACCTTTCCCCTCAACCATACTCCATAATCTTTTCTTTTTTTTTTTTTTGATTTTTTGAGACAGGGTTTCTCTGTGGCTTTGGAGCCTGTCCTGGAACTAGCTCTTGTAGACCAGGCTGGCCTCGAACTCACAGAAATCCACCTGCCTCTGCCTCCCGAGTGCTGGGATTAAAGGCCTGCACCACCACCACCCGGCAATACTCCATAATCTTATCTGACTTTTCTGATACTTCTTCTGCAGTGCCAACCGCCACACATCAATGTGTTACATGTGATGATTTTGCTATTTAGCTCTAAGTACTCTAGAAGTCTTGCTAGTATTTAATTTTTGATCTACATATGATTTATAATGTTTATTTCCTTATACATGGAGGGCTAATTTATTTTTTTGGACTATTTCTAATTTAGTTGTATTTTGATGTCAAGGAATCTAATTACTCTGTAGAGTCCCTACTCTGCAGTTGTTAAAGCCTTCGCTGTGGAATAAAATGTGATCAACGTTTTAGAAACTGTACTTGGAGAGAATGTACACCCTCTAATGGTTAAATGTATTCCATATAGTCCCATTTCAAGTGTACCGTGTTGTTCAAAACATTGTCTATACTTTTGCGGATGATTTCTTTTCACCTTTTCTTGTTGTCTGTTGTACCTTTCATGCGTACACACATATATACACACATACAAATATTCACAATACATACACACACATACACACATGCATATATACATAACATATACACATGCATGCATGTACACATACATGCAAACATACATGCATGTTGTCATACATTCTAAGTATTTCAACTTATTGAATCTACACATAACTCTCACTACATAGTTCCATCCATTTTACAAGTAAACTGAAATTTTGATGACAGTTGGAAAGAGGGGTACAGGAGCCAGGTCCCCAGGCTCCTTGGCATCTGACTGCTTTCCCGATCCTCCTACTGAGGACAGCACAGGGGACAGAGATGTGAGATGTGGGTCCTTTATACTACTTTCTGATTTCCAGTCCTTATAGGAATCACTGGGGTTCTACCCATTGAATGAATCCAATATTTAGAATAATTTCCCTTGCCTGAGAAACTGCCAGACCAGAAGCCCTTTCCAGTCAATGAAGGACAGCATTCTGTCATCCTCTACTCTGATAAGCTGTTGCACACCCTTTCCGGTTTCTGCCACTTTCTTGCAGAAGCTAGATGAGGCCAGAATTTGCATAGTTTGAAGCTACCCCTGCTCTCTGCCCCCTGTTCCCTCTTCCTGCTTTCCTTACCTCTTTATTCTCCAACCTTCGAGGTAAAGCAGATCAGCTGAGTTGATTTTGAAAACTCTCCAGATGAATCTGTTTTCTCTCTTTCATCTTTCCCTACACTCCTGTGACCTTTGGAGGACCCTGCTCTGCATATGGGAACTAGGATAATGCCAGTGTGTTCATTTTAGCATAAATGTGCTTGTCTAAATTATTGTTTAAGTAATGCATTTAAAAAAAGTGATTGGGGACATAAGTTTCATCACTTAGTTTATGTGCAGAAGAAAATATATACAACCCTGAGTATGGCAATGACTTTTAGATCCTACTCTGCAAGAGGAGACAAGCACGGACTAGAAGAAAATATTTCCAAAAGTTACATTCAATAAGGGATGCTATGAGACACATACAAAGAAGTCTTTTGATTAAATATTAAGAGAATGCACAATTAATTATGAAATGGGACAAAACCCTTCACAGACACCTCACTAAAGAGGATACGTATATGCAATAGGTATCCAATATCCAACAGATAAAGCATGAAGACAACCCAGTGACATGCAATCATGGAAATACAAATTAAAACAATGAATGCACTAACACTTATCAGAACAACCAGAACTAAGACACCGACAATGTAAAAACTGTGGAAACTATGAACAACAAGGACTCTAATCAACTGATTGGGAAATAAAAATAATACAGTTATACCTGAAGATAACTTAGAAGTTTCTTATACAACAAAATACACTGTACACTTATGATCCAGTAGCCACACGCTTTGGTATTTATATTTACCTATATGATTTTCAAATGTAAGCCTGTGGAAGAACCTACACAATGTGCCGTAACAGCCTTATTTCTAATTAAAAAAATACTGGGAGCCTTGAAGATGCTTTTCAGTACATAAATAGAACAACTTATACATCCATATAGTGGAAGATTATCCATCGCTAAAAAAGCAAAGTGCTATCATATGCCATGAAAAGATGAAGAAGAAGTGAGCTGAGCGGTGGCTCAGCCTGTTAAGCGTGGCGCTTGCGAATCCCGAGGTCCTGAGTTCGAATCCCGAGTCTGATCACAGAGCGGCATGGGCTGTCTGTCCCGATTCCATCACAGAGCGGCCGTGTGCAGTCTGTGTCCCGAGTGTGCCTGCCCACGCCCTCTCATGGCGTGGGGAAAAAAAAAGATGAAGAAGAACCTTGGCTGAAAACTACCAACTGAAAGAGGCAAATCTGAACAGACTTTTCTGTACAATTCCAGTTGTACAAGGTGAAATCTCATCTTAGTTGTAGAGGTGAAAGGGTGTGAGAGAAGAATGGATGAACAGGCTGGGCAGGGAGGACAGAGTGGAAACACTTTGGTGTGGTACTGGGACAGATGGCTATCATCATAAATAAGTCCAGATCTGTAAAATGTACATGAGTGACTTGAATGTAATCAATGATGCCTCGATGTAGATTCAGCAGGTGTAACTAATATACTCACCTTACAGGGATATGGAGAATGGGGTGGGCTGTACAAGTATGGAAGAAGGCTGCATATCAGATTCTGTATTTTCTTCTCATTTTTTTGTGAGCTTAAGGCTGCTCTCAAAATAGAAAACCATTATTAAACAAGAACCCCATATGTACACATAGCACAAACATTGTGAATTTAAACATCCACCTTCTTAATGTGACAAAGGACCTTCACGGTTTAATAGTGATTGCCAATGAGATTTAGAAACAGCATGATTACCAGACCCTGGGCATGTCTGTGTGGATTTTCTAGGGAGGGTAATTGAAGTGGGAAGATCTATTGTAAATGTAGGCAACACCATTTCATGGACTGAAGTACCAGACAGTAACTAAAGGCAAAGGGGAGTGGAGCTACAGTGTTTGTCTCTCCTGCTCTCTAATGTCAATGTGGTATAGCCAGCTGCCTCACACTCCTGCTGCCGTGATAGCCACACTATGCTGCGTACCCTCAAACTGTGAGCCAAAAGAAATCAGTTTTCCTTACGTAACTTTGTAAGGCATGGTATCACAGCAGTGAGAAGAGTAACTAACACAGAACAAGAAGTAATTATATACAGCTTGTGAGTCCAGCTCACAAAACTACCTCCCAGAGTTCAGGTCGGAGGCCACAGTGTAGCGAAGGGAACCTAGAAACTTTCTTTATGGAATGAACTCACACACGTGCTGTTCGAGTCATGCTCTTTGGTTGTTCTGTTTAATTCTAGTTTTATTGTCCTAATTGTCTATGGTTTCTTAGTTCTAATTCTGTTTCAGTTCTAATTCCAATTCTCTGTTAGAAATCTTTGTTCCAATTCTCTTGTCCCAATTATTTTACATTCTCTTTTTTCTCTTCTCCATATCCTCCTCCTCCTTCTTCATTTTCCTACATTCTTTATCCTTCTACATTCTTTCCTCTTCTTCAACTTATTTCTCTTCCATTACAATTTCCCAACTCATTAGTAATAAAAAAAAAACCCTGCAAGGCAAAGACTTGGTCAGCTTAATTGGTGACTGACAGCAGCTGCGGGTTGTAAAAGTTAGCTTGTCTCTTAAAGGGACAGCTACAAAGGTTACAAAGGAAAGAAACCAATGAGAAATCTAAGGGAGAGGAAAAGAATACATGTACTGTTTTACATGTCTTAAGTGTGATTATTAATATCTGACATGGTTAGTCAGTTAGCAGCCTTTCTTATCACCTGAATCTCAGGCCCTAAACACAGTTGGTCTACTGAATCTAAAATCTTGCATCAAAAGCTGGTACAAAGTGTTAATTGCTATTTTGAGTCAGAGCAGGGAGGTGCCAGTGAAAGAAGCTTAGCACAGCATAGGTGCCATTGATCTCTTGAAGGACTATGATATAACAAGGCCAGATACCTGCAATATTGTGCTAATTTACCCTTAATCCTTTGAAGGGCTTAGATCCTACCAGGTCAGACACCTGCAATTTCATAAGTAAAATCTGTGAAAGTTCTGTTTGTGATCTGTCCAGAAGGACACATCACGTCTGACCAACTTGCTTTGTCAGGAAGGCTAATGATAGAGAACAGGCTTCTAAGTTTCTCACTAATGTGGAAAACCCTGTGTAGAGAGAAGTCATTTTCTTGACTATCCGCAGATATACGTGTGCCCAGTCGATGGGATGTTTTAACAAGATAAACACACAAGCACTGAAGAAACACTCAAAACTGTTCTTAGGGAAGAAATGAAGTGACTCATGAGAGAAATTACAGACACAGACAACAGGTTTTCAGAGTCAGTGGTCCTGCAAGCCTTGCTAGATAGAGTTCCTCCATCTGAGAATAATATCTCTGGTAGGTTGACATTTGAATTTTCAATTGCCATAAGCTGTAATTACATCATGGCCCACAATAGCTTGTGACAAATGCTTCTGACAAGTAATGGACATAATGCTCTTATATTTTATAATATATCTTAAAAATTCTTAATTTCACTGGTTGGTGGTGGTATATGTTTTTAATCCCAGCACTCAGAGAAACAGAAGCAGGTGGATCTCTATGAGTTTGAGGTCAGCCTCATCGACATAGTGAGTTCCAGGACAGCCATAGATTCACACCATGTCTCAGAAAAAAAAAACCACAAAAGTTTCTTAATTTCTTAGTATTCTTTGCATGGACTAAATTAGTATATTGTTATCAACACATTTTGTTTTAATAATAATCATTGTAAAATGAATTTCAAATAGGAATCATGACAGGCATAACAGAAATGTTTCAATAGTAGTAAGTTTCTATAAGTTCTCTTATGAAATTATATCAAAACTAAAATTAACATCTAAAAAATACATTGATTCTGTATTTATAAACCTCTATGCTTGGATATTATTTTGATAGGTGATAAATTTCTGTTTTAGTTTACTATCACCACACAGCCAAATTGCCACAAATCAGAGGTGCACGACAATATCCATTCTGTATATCATAAATGTAGGTGAGCTTGGGTATGTTTCTTGTTCAGTGTTTCAAAAGTTAGAAATTTAGATAGCAAGTACAGAAAAAAATAAGAGGTTGCTATGGAAGGAATAAAGGCTGATGACTACCCTTTTCTAATGCAGTCAAAGAAGATGGAAACGGTGTGAAAGGGTATTTATTGCAGCCTGAGAGTCGAGATACACAGTCAGCACAAACGTCTGTTGATGAATCAGCAGAGAAAGAAAATACAGCATATAGGTGTGAATAATAAATCAGTCTGAAAAAAGAAGAAAAAAAAGCACTTATTTGTGACAAAATGGGTGGACCGGAAAGATGCTTTGTTAAGTGAAATAAACCATACACAAAAAGGTAAATACTGCATGGTCTTATTTATGGGTAGACTCAAAATATCAAGCTCAAAATGCAGAGAGTAGAATGACGCTCACTGAGGCTGTGGTCGAGGGTAGACACGGAACCCTTAACCAAAGGCGTGCATTTCCATTGGAGGAGAGGTCCGCAGATTTATTGTACTACATGGAGACCATAGTTAGCAATGCATACATGAGACGTGTTAAGGTAATTATGGTGGCGTTTTGTTTATGATCTAACAAATAAAGCTTGCCTGAAGATCAGAGTGCAAAGCTAGTCGCACTAGCCAGCCATACAGGAGTCACACTAGTCAGTCACAGAAGCTGGGTGGTGGTGGTGCACACCTTTAATCCCAGCACTAGAGAGGACTATATAAGGCTCGGGATGAGACAGGAACTCGCTCTCTTTTCAGTCTGAAGATTTTGTAGAGGTAAGAGCTCTCTAGTGGTTGGCTGCTTTACTTGATTCAGCTTGAACCCCAATATCTGTCTCTGGGTTTTTATTATTTGTGCTACAGGTAAATATTAAATATGTTCACCACACAGATAAACAATCTGTATGTGAGGGGATACATATTTTGTTTAACATGGTCATCTTTCCACAGCATTTACTCCCAGCGTCTTGATCTATTCCCTAAATACATACAGGTTCATCAATTATACCTCCATATATCTGGGAGAGAAGATGGCAGATGAGCCACAGCTTTGCCCAGATGATGCATTTGGTGAGGAATGCAATTCAAAGCCAACCACATGGCTGGCCAAGGTCAGAAATCAAACTGTAGGATTAACGTCACCTGGCTTCATTTTAAAAAGATGTTTGTTCAGTTCTTTGCTTGTCTGAATCATTTCCCATCTCTGACAGAATCTCATTCATTCCAAGATCACAGTTTGTCATTGATGGTGTCTTAATTTTAACAATTTCTCTAGAAAGAAATGCTATCTTTCTCAGTTTTAGGTAGTCGACTGCTAATTTTACTTGCATACAATTATTATTATTGGTTTCTTGAGACATGGTTTTTCTGTAGCTTTGGAGCCTGCCCTGAAACTATCTCTTGTAGACCCAGGCTGACCTCGAACTCACAGAGATCCACCTGCCTCTGCCTTCCAAGTGCTAGGATTAAAGGCGTGTGCCACCACTGATTTTTTAAAATATATCTATTTATTTATTGTTAGAACATGGTCCAAAAGTTGTACAAGGAGAATTATTTCTGAGTGCTTGTGAGGAAAATCTCTAAGAAAACAAGACACAATAGAGGCTTGTGACTTGAGTCTCCTCGGAAACAAGGAGTTGTTCTGGCTTAAGCTCTCACGCTCTGCTCAGATGTAGTGCTGGGACTTTACTTCAGATTATTCATTACAACTGGCTACTATTATTGTTTGTGTGCTTCTATGGAAAAGCATGGTTTTGTGTAGAAGGAGCGGCGGGCTGTGTCCTGCCACCCGGCTAGCTTTACCCAAAATAATTACACGGAAACTGTATTCTTTTAAATACTGCCTGGCTCCTGGCCCATTATCTGTAGCTTTTTATTGATTGATTCTCATATCTTGCTTTAACCCATATTTAGTAATTTATATAGCACCACGAGGGGTGGCTTACCAGGAGAGGTCTTAACCTGCGTCCATCTCAGAGAGGAGAAACATGGCGAATGCATATGGCGACTGCCTGAAGTGTCTGCCCAACTCCTTCTTCCCACAATTCTGTTCTGTCTACTCCGCCTACCTAATTTTGTCTCTTAAAGGGCCAAGGCAGTTTCTTTATTAACAAATGAAAGTAACACATAGACACTCCTCCATCAGTTTTGCTCCATGCGCCTACTTGTCTGCCATGTGTGGCTTGTCCTTGTGATTGTACACTTTATTCCCATGACTCTTCTTTTTTTTACTGTACAGAGGGTTATATTAAAAGAATACCTCCTTCCATTTGTGGAAATTCTTTTTGTTGATGAATGCTGTCTGGTATCCTGAAAGAACATAGTTTCTATCTGGATGTTGGTAGTGGTGCGACTAGATGTTATTATTTTAGATTTTATATATGACTCTACTTAACCCTCAGAGTATAAATAGTCTGATGTCCTGAATAAATTTGGCTGTTGCATGAAACCTTAATCTGCCTCACTTATCAGCTCCTTTCTAGAATGATGCTGTGTGGTGTGTGTGTGTGTGTGTGTGTGTATGTGTGTGTGTGTTTCACGTGTGCACTATTGCATGCATGTGGAAGTCAGAGGAAAACTTTCAAGAATTAATTCTCTCTTTCTACCATGTAGGACCTGAGGATCCAACTCAGATCTTCAGGTTTTTCAGCAAGTCCCTCTACCTTCTGAGCAATCTCACTGGCCCCAATAATTCTACCTTTAACTAGCTCTTCTGTTAAAATTACAAAGTAGTACAACAATTGCCAGTGTAAGCAATATGTGCATTTATCAAGCTGCAATGAAGACATTTACTGGATTTATTTCTTCTATGACCATGTTCCTATATTGTAAACCAATGCTAAATACATCAGAACATGGTGCTATTGGAAGGCATTTTGTGAGTTTATGTCTGTTGCAGAATCAACCTTTTACACAGAAACAGCTTTGATGTAGTCCTTAATGGTTGCTTTCAAAACTGAGTGCATTTTAAAAGGCTAAGTAACAGTGCCACCTTAAGAGATACGACGACGATTCAAGGCTCCTGCTGACTTTTAAACTTAATGCTTCCTTTCAAAATTCGTTTAACTTTGAACTTTTGTTTTTTTAAATGTAGGTGGTATTTAAGGAGTATATTTATTTCTTCCTTACACAGTATGTATTCAAAAAGAACATACTTTTGTTTTGGTAGTTTAGAAACATCCAACTCGATATGATACAAGACAGACTTTCGTAGCGTGTTACCTAGTGGGCACAAAGCATGGGTTCATTCATCCCCAGTGCCAGAAGTCAGGCTGGTGACACACTGATCCAAAGTACAAGGTCAACCTCAACTACACAATGAATTAAAGTCCAGCCTGTGGTATCAAAGACCCTATTCCCTTAAAAATCAAAGTTTGAAAAGGAAAAAAAAATTCTTCTGATTTGAAAACACGCTAACATATTTGATATATGACTTTTGCTATGGTCCCAAATGCTTTGTGTTTTCTTGACAAAAATAGTCCTGTGAGGTCTATTTGTCACGAGTAAATCAGAACAAATTTATTAAAATCATATTTAAATTTTGCTTTGCTGGTTATGCCAAAATGAGAACAAGACTTTATGTAAGTTAAAAGTCATTGAAAGTATTAAAATGAAGCCAGGCGGTGGTGGCGCACGCCTTTAATCCCAGCACTCGGGAGGCAGAGGCAGGTGGATCTCTGTGAGTTCGAGGCCAGCCTGGTCTACAAGAGCTAGTTCCAGGACAAGCTCTAAAAAAGCTGCAGAGAAACCCTGTCTCAAAAAACCAAAAAAAAAAAAAAAAAAAAAAAAAAAAAAAAAAAAAAAAAAAGAAAGAAAGAAAAAAGAAAGTATTAAAATGTATTTTAATTGAAAAAAACTTAGAAAGAAAAACTAATCTCAAAATACCACGTAATGCAACAGTGTCCCGTTGAAAACACAGGAACAGAAACACTCGCAATTCCTCTACTGGTGCCTTCACATTTGTAGCTGTACTGAGAATTTGATAAGAAACACTTAAAAAAGAGGCCGACATTGCTTACCTAGTTTATAAGCCAGTGCCTGATGGATCCAATTTCCAGAATTACCAAGGGTCAGTCGCATTTGCAAATTTTCAACAAAAATGTGATGTTTCTCCTCCACCAGGGTACGACCATCTGCTCTTTTCCGGAGGCATCAGACACGATGGAAGGATCTTAGAACAGTCGTTTCCGTGCTGAAAACCAAGTAGGCACTGGCTTCCTGAAACCTTAAAACCACAATTAATGCTGTGTGAAGCTGAGACCTAAAATGCAGTTCCAGATACGCCACCCTTTGAACACTTTTTCCCCCTGTACCTTTTTCTGTCCATGTGTTAATGAACCTAAATACATTATATTTTAGCTTGAGCATCTCAGGTGTGTTTCGGGTATATGCAACATTCCACCAATGGGCTAACTCGTGAGCTTCCGGGGCGGGAGGGGGCGTGCCCTGCCTTCTTTGGGAGATAATCGTTACGTAGGTTACTTGAACGTACCATCGCAATAATTTTGTATCACGTTAAAACCTTGTCAACTTTGCAGCACTTATTAGATTTATCAGATGAACTCAGCTGCTTATTTCCGCTTGTGGGCTGTCTGTGAAAATCATATTCGTGTTGATATGAATTTGAATTTTTTTTTCTGGGTGTCTTTGAAGGTGGAAATGCCCAATTTTAATATTGGTAGCTGTTAAATAGAATATACTCCTAACACATGAATTCTGCTTGGAGTAGCTTGTATTCTACACTAAATTGAACCTCATTCTTGATGACATCACCCCAAGTTGCTCCGCAAAGTCTGCTGACTTAGGAATTTGCTTCCGCGTTCTAAAGGATGTGGATGGTTGGAAGTAAGCCTTGCCATATAGCGATAGCAATAGAAGACCACAGTTTACGTTTGTGAGACGTTTTGTGCCAGATACTGTCTCATCACCCCTCAGTGCCGCTTCCCATTCGTCTCCATCCTGTGCCGTGCCTTCAGCTCCAATTTGACTTGGCTAACCAAAAGCACAAGCAGATGATGGGACCGGAGCTGGAGGCGAGTGAAGCCTAGTCTGCAGGCTTCTTTGAGAACAGCCTCAAGCAGATTGCACTTCTCAGCCAAAGGACACAGTTTTAATTAAACTCCTCTCTCCTACAGTCCCTCGTTCTGTGACTTTCTTCCAGAGTGGTCCCGAGACTTTGCAGCATTTATTTGACTGTCCACTCTGTTTTTGTTAGACCCTAAGAACATCCTCTTGTTTATAACTGTCCATGGTTTTAGAAGGAATACCTTCAGTTACTCTATTTTTGTGTACTTTGTTTTCTGTCAAACTATTAAACGATACGAAGGATTAGCTTTTGAATTTGTCTTAGAAGTTATCTTAGAAATGAAAAATAGTTCAGTATGAATGTGATCGACTTATTTCTTTACTCTCATTTTTGCATTAGATATTCCACTAAACATAAACAGTGTCCCCTATTTGTTTATACATCCATAAAAATACACTCAGGTATTTTTCAAAAGGAAGCAAAAGATGGGTAGTAGGGATAGATGAGAAAGCATAACCCAAATGATCAAAAGGCAGGAATATAAACAGATGCTAACACATTGTCTCTGAAAAAACCCAGTAAGCATGACGGACAGTCACCAGCATTTAGCAGAAAGCCTGCTATATGCTAGTCTCTGTTGTGAACAACTGATGTATTCCATGCTGCTCCCGTCTTAGACACAGGACAGGGCTGCTCTCCTTGCTTACATGACGAATCCAGCACAGAACAGGGACGCAAACCCCACTGGCCATGGATAGCCCACTTGCCTAGCCAGCTGTGCTGTTCCAGAAGTGGTTTTGCAAATAAGACTTCCATTATAATAGACACAAATCATGTGAATGGATAAGCTTGCATAGTGACGTAATAGAAAACATTGGGTTTGGGTGTGTTAGATTTGATCCCTAAAAGTCAGTTTAAATTACCCCCCCCCCATATGCCTGGTTTTCTTCTTGATACATTCTATAAGTTTTGCACATGATTTGTTAATTTGTATTATATTGTATTTTAATTGAGAATGTGCATTTTTCTACAGGTTTCTGATCTGTAACTATGCCGGTTCACAAGTCACCTGTGATCAATAAGTTTGGAGTAATATCTTCCACTTATCATGAAGAACTCTTGAAATCTAATTCTGAAAGTGCTAACAGAAAGAAGAGTCACAAGCCAAGGTAAGTTTGAGATTTTATGCTATTTTATGTTGGGCTTCTAATTTATTATAGATAACTTTGAAAGTTTAAAAACTGTGAAATTTGCCCCCCCCCCCTTTTTTTCTTTTCTGGTCTTGTTTGGTTCTATCCCAGGTCTCTGGGCCATCAGTCTCTGGTTCCTGATGCTCCCGGCAGTGTCAGGAGTGATATTTATGAACATGAAGCTTGGTCGTCTTGTGAGACTCCTAATAGTGGGAGCAGGGGCTGTCTCTGACTCTTTGGCCTGCTTTTGAGACTCTTTTCCTCCTGCTGGGCTGCCTCATCTAGCCTTAATACATTGAGAGGTACCTATTTTTTATTTTTTTATTATTTTTATTGAGCTGTCTATTTTTCTCTGCTCCCCTTCCTTCCCCCCCACTCCCTTTCTACTCTTTCTCGTGATCTCCATGCTTCCAATTTACTCAGGAGATCTTGTCTTTTTCTACTTCCCATGTAGATTAGATGGAGAGGTACTTCTTCTTCTTCTTCTTCTTCTTCTTCTTCTTCTTCTTCTTCTTCTTCTTCTTCTTCTTCTTCTTCTTCTTCTTCTTCTTCTTCTTCTTCTTCTCTTCCTCCTCCTCCTCCTCCTCCTCCTCCTCCTCCTCCTCCTCGTCGTCGTCATCATCATCATCATCATTATTATATCTTGAGATGCCTTGCTTGGCTGATATCCCCTGGAGGCCTGCCTTTTTCTGAAGGGAAGTGGAGAAGGACTGGATGTTGGAGGAGGAGGTATGGGGAAGGGACTGGCAGGAGAGGAGGAAGAGAAACCTTCAGTCAGGATGTGATAGATGAGAAGAGAATAATTAAAAAATTGTGAAATTATAAAAAAACCAAACCCCACAGATTTGTAACTTGAGATAAAAATGTGAAAGATTAATATTTTCCAATTAGTTTCATGTATTAAGCTAGCATATATTGCAAAAAGTTATGAATTATACATATTTTATTTGAAATAAACATTTTCTGCATTTTCATATAATTTAAATTGCTGCCAGATTCATGAAATGCTCGAGCAAAAACTTTTAATAATGACAATTTTAGTTACCTTTAGTCTTTTGCTTTTAAATTTAGACAGAATAGAATTTTCCAATTTAAAAAATTATTGGGATAACGTTTCTGAAGTGAATGCAAGTGCAGTCTAGGAAAGAGCTGTTGCTAAGACTTTATAATCATAAGAAGTGACTTTTTCCTATGTTTATTTAATTTTTTTCAGTTGTTGTGGTTCTGGTTTTGTTCTAAAATCATACTAATCTGTATAAAAATGAGGGGAGGTTTATCTATCAAAACACCATAGTGATATAGTCAATATTGTACCAATACACCAGATAAGTAAGTAAAAATGATTGGTGTATCTCAACCATCAAAGGCACTGGAAACGGAAACAATAGGCCCGAGTGATGCTGACTTAGCAATCTTTTTACTCTTAGAAACCCAGCCAGCAGAGGAAAAGTCATTTGTATGAAGATGATTACATTTAAAACTGCAAGTTTTCCAGAGCTTAATATAGTAATGGCCAAATAAATAAAGTACATATAACAACAGAATATATTGGAAATAGTTGTAAGACAAAAAATAAATTTATTTTGTCATATTTAAAGGAGGTTCACAAGAGACTGGATGTTTCTAACTTAATATGTATCTCACTAACTTGTTTTTATACATCTCATGCATGTCTAGTTTACTGGTGACTATAATTAACTTCAGATAACGTAAGGTCTCAGTAAGTGTGCAGCACCAATCGTACCTAGTTAATACAATTTGAAACGGCTATTCTTTAGCTTTTCTCCAGATCTGAGATACTCTCTTGTAGTCTCATCTTCTCACAAATCCATATCCCCAACACATTCAGAAAATCATTAAACTTTTCAGCTGTAGAAGCAAGCACATTGTGTCCCAGTTTTCCCTTTCTACTCTTACCAAATTGACATCGTCAAGATCACAGAGGCGTGCTAGGGGAGGGTCTAACATCTGCCTTGATGGTGATACAGTTGGAAATTAGCCTTACGTAGCAAAAACGATAATCTGAGAACGGATCATGCTGGTGACAAAATGGCAGGATCTCCTACTCAACTTATGCTAGTGGCTCCTCACCGAGACCCGTTTCCCCATTTGCTCACATTAATAAAATTTTCGTAGGATACACAGTGAAGCATTAAAGCACGCATCTCTCAGATCTCCTTGCTGTTAACGTGACTGTGGATGTGATCCCCAGAAGTGCCATGTTAGGAGGAGTTTTGTTATCGTTTAAGTAGAAACTTTTTTTGTCACTTCCTTTAAGTGGAAATTAGAACGTGACTGGGGCAGCTAGAGCCACAGAACGGAAAATGTGTATTGAGGACAACAAAGTGTGGACCTCCTGCACAGACACTCCGACCTAGATGGCATAGCTGGGGTCTCCTATCTGAAAAATGAATGTTTGTCTTGATTACAATAGTTTTGCCTCTTTCTATCAGTTAAACTCCTGCCTTTGCAAATGTGTTTCTAGGTTGTTTGCAACATTAATGTCTCTGTAACAAAGCCCCTAGCAACGCTTTACAGTCTCAGTTCATCTTTCTTCTCTTTCCAGATGACTTACTGATTACTTGACTGAATAAGACATTCACTTTTGGGCTTTGCACCAGTTGAATTAGTAGAGAATATTTACCTCTTACAGCCTTTTTTTTTCTGGGTTCTTACACATTCAAATGTATAGAAAAGAGACGTTTATATGCATTACTGACAAATAGTATACTCTGACTTATCCCCTGTTCCTAACACCTGGTTTTCTATTTGAACGGTCTAAATTTTGGTGTTCTCTAGCATAATGCCTTCTGATAGAAAGAAAATTAGAAAGCCCCTTGTCTTATTGCATTTTCTCCTTGGATGTTATTTCCATTATGCTTCTGTGAGTTTATTCCTGAGAAGTGATATTCTTGATCTCATCAGATAGTTCCTTGTGGCATCAGATTACCTCATGTGCAATGGAAAAGTCACATGTATTTAATATTTAAATTTTGCTTTAATTGATATTTTATACATATTACATATTGTGATAGTTTTATACTTGTGAAGCGCAAGTAATGTTCAAATCTGAATTCTCATCTTTGTTTTGTGCAGAAAGCTCTTAAATCCTTCATGATAGTTCTGAGGTACATAATTTTTAAAGCTATACTTACCTTACTATCCCGTAATGCATTAGAATTTATTCCTATCTCTGTGTTGATTGGTACCTGATAGTATCTTTCCCTATTCCCTTCCTTTCCCCCATTATAGACTTGATGGTCACTCTCAAATTCAAGGAGACAAACTATGTTAGCGTCTACATATAGCTGAAAATATACTTCAAAGTATATTTATAAAGCATATAAATTTATAAAGTATAAAATATTACTCCAATTAGCAGAATGTCCCTTAGCTACATCGTGTTGCTGAAAACAACAGGATTTTATTCTTTTAATGGCAGATTAACATTCCACTGTGTGCTTATATCACATTTCCTTTATTCAGTTATTCTAAAGTGGGTCTTCCTTTGGCTCCTGAAACTGCTGAGTTACTGGATAGTTCTGGATAGTTCTATTTTTAGCTTAGTTCTCTCTTGTTTCTTTGTTTCTAAGAATATTGACACTATTTCAATAATGACTATTCCAGTTTCTACTTTCACCCACAGTGAAAACAGTTTACTTTTCTTCATATTTCACTGATTTTTTATTTTGCCCCCCAAATCCCCTTTTTGTCAGGCTAAAGTGGCATATTGTTATGGTTGGGATTTCTGTTTCCCTGATTATTAGTGATGCTGAGAATTCTTTCTTCAAATTTGTTGGCTATTTATGTTTCTTCTTTTATTAAAAAATGAATATCTATCCAGATTATCTCTCCATCTTGTTGTTATGTTGCCTATACATATTGAAAAATATATTGAAGTATATTTTTCAACTATTGTTGAGCTGTTTGTGTTCCTTACACATTGCACATATCCGCTCTGGTCAAATGTCTCTTTTGCAAATATCTTATCCCTGTCTCCTGGCTCTGTTTTCAGCTTCTAATTCTTTTCTTTGTTGTTTCAAGTTGTAATCACTTCACCTCTATTGCTTTTGTTGTCTGTGTTTTGGGGATGTTATCCAAAAAAGTCTTTGTGTATACCAGTGTTTCCTTCGTATTTTCTCCCAGTATCTCATAAAGTACTACATTTAGTTCTTTGATCTATTTTGATTTTAGTTCTGTGTTTGTAGTCAACTTTTATCTTTGGCATATGGGTGTCCAGTTTCCCCAGTACTATTTATGGAGATTCTGTCTTTCCTTCAATATATGTTTTGGTATCTTTGTGAAAAATCATTTGACTGTAAGCACATGAAGATATTTCTGGGTTCTCTGTCCTGTGGATATGTGTATCAGTAGTTTTGAAAAATCATATGCATATGAATCTGTCATGTCATTTTGCTTTCAGTGAATAATGGGAGAAATGAAAAGGATGAAATATATGGGTGTCTTTTCTTTTTTAATTAAATATATCATTATTTATATATGTATATAATATATTTAGATCCAGCCTACCCCCCAATCCCTCTCCTCAATTCCTTCCCTATCCCTGATTCCTCTACTTTTCCCTGAAGGTCTGTCCTTTCTTAAGCAAAACATTTCAAGCAAAGTTTGTCTTTGTTATTTAAATACAGTTAATGAATTCAAATACAGTTACCCATTTAACTAAATCTCTTTGAGATCAATAGTAACATTTGAGGATAGATGATATTAAACTTCAGAAGTTTGGGTGTTTTAAACTGTGCTTTAGAGGAACAACCTTGAGAATCCTGTACTGTTACTAAAGTCAGAGGAGAAAGTTTGTAAATTCAAGAGCAAACATTTGAAAAGGAAAGCATTCTGAATATTCTTCTAAATGTCTTTTTGCTCAAAATTCAGTTTGTATTAACAACCTTTCCTTCCCATGTCGGCTTAGAATTCCATTTACTAGTCGCTGTTAAGTTGGAGGACCTACACTGTTAAAATGTTTACTAAGACTGCATTGTGATGTGGGAGGGTCTCCTATCTGATGATTTCATTGGTTAATTAATAAAGAAACTGCTTGGCCTGATAGGTCAGAACATAGGTGGGTGGAGTAGACAGAACAGGATGCTGGGAGTGAGGCAGATACCTCGGGCCATCACCATGCCTCTCCTCTCTGGGACAGTCTCCATGAAGCCAGCCACCAGGTCAGACGTGCTGAATCCTTCCTGGTAAGACACCACCACCTTGTGGTGCTACACAGATTATTAGAAATGGGTTGATCAAAATGTGAGAGTTAGCCAGTAAGGAGGCTAGAAACTAATGGGCCAGACAGTGTTTAAAAGAATACAATTGGTGTGTTGTTATTTCGGGGTATAAGCTAGCCAGACGGCCGGGAGCCGGATGGGAATGCAGTCTGCTGCTCCCCTCACTACAGCATTGTGAATTTAAAATCTAAAGACATGTCAAAATGGAATTAAAGGCGAGTCCTTTTTGTTCTGGTTTTGTACCATAAAGCCCGTTGGACACACACAGTGTGAAGATGCTGCAGTCACTTGCACAAGTCAAGTGTGACAGAAGGTATTTCCAGTGTCTGATTTCAGAAGTCCAGGCTAAGATCAGTGAGTCAAGCGTGACCAATTCAGGGGAGTTCTGTGTTCACACTGCTGTGCACTCCATATCACTGACTCGACTACTTATTTATCCTCTTCAAGTTAATCAATCTGTCCCAGAGATCCTGCTGCACCTACATGCATCATGGCTGCAGCAAGGGGCAGACCTCTTTTATCCCATGGGCACTTATGATTTTTAGGAGAAGCAGTATTCAATAATTTGAAATTGCTATCTGAGGTAGTTTGCATGTAATTGCCCCCATTGTTGATGTGGGATGCCCCTCTGTGTGTTGTGAATATATTTTATTACCATTGGTTAATACAGAAGCTGCTTTGGCCTGTGGCAGGGTAGAATATAGCTAGGTAGGAAATCCAAGCAGAGAAACGGGGAGGGGAGGGAAACTAGCAGCTGCTGGAGGAGTAAGCGCCAGAGCATTACCAGTAAGCCATGGGGCACATGGTGATGTGCAGACTATTAGAAATGTGTTGATTGATATATAGAGCTAGCCAGTAAGAAGCCTGAGCCATTGGTCAAATAATTATAATTAATATTAAGCCTCCAAATGATTATTTTATAAGTGGCTGTGAGAACTGGTGGGCAGGAGAGAAATCAGTTCAGCAAAACCAGACAGGACAGAATGAAAGTCTCCAGCTACATTTGGTGCCCAGTGTGGTACATGAACCCATGACCCTGAGATTAAGAGTCTCATGCTATACAGACTGAGCATGGTCTCCATGTTTAAAGTTTCTTCTTCCCAGAGATGGTCCTTCAGGGTTCCTGCTTCATGATAAAGTCCATCAGACCATCTTACCTTTAGGAAAGTTCAGCAGTCATTTTTCTGTGGGTCCTGAATATCCAGTTCACACACACACACACACAAAAACTCAAAAAGTCCAGGCAAGAGCAGTTTCTTGCCCAAATGGCTAGTAAACTCCATAAGGTACCTCTTTGATGCCCATCTTCCTCTTGAAGTAATTGATGCTGCTAGAAGCAGACATGTCTCATTGTTGAGAAAAGTCTAAGTTCTTAAAACATTTTAAGTGCCATATTCTATAGGTCTTTGAAAGGTTTGAAGAATATTTATCTATCTGAAATATATCTCTGTATATCTAGAAAGCCTAACAAGCATGACTATAAGTTTGACTATTATAGATGGATATCTATTAATATGTAATTTTAATTATACATTACATTTTTAAATGAGCTATATAAACATAATACCTTAAACAAGAGTAGAAATATACATATAAGAAAATTGACCTTAAATTTGTATCAATGAACCAAAGTCCATACCAATGTAATGTTGCGGGAGCTCCTTCTGCTCCTTTAGCCAATAGCTGCTGAGATACCAGCCCATTGAGGTGTGGTCTCTCCTTTAAAAAAGCAGCAACTGCCCTCTGCTTGCTCTCTGGCTTCTGGCTCCGCTTCAGGTGACTAGGCTCCCTTCCTGATTGCACAGAGGGCTGTTGTCTGGGATGGTGATCTGTAAGTTTTTCCCTTTTAAATAAATAACCATTCTATTAATCCTAATTCTAAACTGGTGTGGGATTGTTTATGATTTATGCCTTCATACCCAAATGTTTGATTTTAGGATACCCCCCCTTGGCTGCCTGCCGCCAGCTCAGCTTGGCACCAGCCCTCCCTCAGCTGCGGCCTGTGCCTTGTGCGTGGAGATAGAGTTTAATATAAATTATCATGCAGTGGCTTTTCTTGCTGTAATTATATATATATATTTTTTTTTAAAATATATTTAATTATATATATATATGTTTTTTCGAGACAGGGTTTCCCTGTAGTTTCTAGAGCCTGTCCTGGAACTAGCTCTTGTAGACCAGGCTGGCCTCGAACTCAGAGATCCGCCTGCCTCTGCCTCCCGAGTGCTGGGATTAAAGGCGTGCGCCACCACCACCCGGCTTTCTGAGTCATTTTTAAATCTCTTTTGCAAGCACGGTGCTTGGAGAAACTCTGTCACGTGGTGGCCATACAGGGCTTCTGGGTTGCTCTTCACTACCCCTGAATTCTGGGTTTCTGGTTCCACGTATGGAATTGATTTAATTACATTTACTTTGTTGAGCAACTCACATTTCCCAGTTTTTAACAAATACTAAGGCGGACACTGAAACAGGACCCCGTTTTCGTCACCTTTGCAGCCGTTCTAGTCGCAACTTGGCAACAGCGCCACCTGCTGGATAATAGGTAATATATCCGTTTTTGTTTCCAATGTAAATTTTACTGCTTTGTTTACTAATACAACGGATTATATCATGCAAGGTTTATATGATTATGGGGATACCTTAATTTACTTGTTACTAGGTTTAAGTTTTATTTTCCATATTCTATCATTAGGGAAGAATATGGCACTTGTAAGAACGATACAATCTCTACGGACTAATAATGAACAACTAGTTGAAAGGATTAAAATTATTGAAAATCAGAGGTTATTTGAACAAGTGGATCCTATGATAGACAAAATTGACTCCATATCCAAGGGTACTAGGAAGTTACCTGAAAGTGTTCAGGCTGTTGAATTTGAGGTTCAGACGTTATCACAAAGTTTTGATAAAGTAACAGTCAGAATGTACCTCCAAGATAGGAATTGTACATGAATATACAAGAAAAGTTTAAGGACATGTTATCTTTGAAGGAAAAAATTAAAACTTTGGAAACACAGGTACAGAATGGGGACCAAAAATTGATACCTTAGTGAAATCACTAGAAACACACACAGGTCAGGAGATTCAGGATTTAAGAGAGACAATGATAAAAAGATTTGAAAAGATGGAAGAAATTATTGGAGCTGGTGAACAGAGTAAGGAGGCACAAGGACAGGATACAATGCCACCACCAGCTATTAGAACTGGCTTACCCAGGGTTTTAGTGACATACCCTGTAATTTATTCTGACAAAGTGTTAACTTCTAAAGGCTCAAAGGGAGTCAAAGAAGCTAGATGGAAGCCAATAGAACTGAATGATCTAAAAGAAATTAAGCAAGCTGTCATTAATTATGGCTTACACTCTGCATTTGTTAAGGAAATGATAAGGACTTGGGCTTCTAATGTCAGAGCTACTCCCATGATTTCTTTCAGTTAATGTCTGCAGTTTTAGATGATGGACCTTCCTTGATGTTTGGAATTTATTTCAGAGAAGAATCCAAACATATGGAACAGCAAGGAAGAGCAAAAGGTGTGGAGGTTTCCCAAGATCAAACTCTTGGTATAGGAGCATATGCTGATCCACAGGTCCAAGCTCTTTACGATGAAGAAGTATTATGTCTATGTCACCAAGCAGCCTTAAATGCTTGGAATAGGATACAAGATCCAGCAAAAAGGATCGAATCATATACGAGGATTAGGCAGGTACAGAGATAACCCTTTATTGACTTTTTGCAAAGATTAATTAAGGCTCTGGACATAGGGGTAACAGACCCAGAAGCTAGACAAATACTTTTTGAATCTCTAGCTGTTGAAAATGCAAACATAGATTGCAAAAAGATAATTGGGCCTTTAAAGTCTAGATCAGCACCTATGGATGAATGGATTCAGCATATGATGAATGTTGAGACATTTAGCTATAATGATGAATCTTGGGTAGGAGAAGCAATTTCCAAAGCAATGAGGAGACATCAAACTGCCAGGTGTTTTAATTGTGGTAAATTATGACATCTGAAAAGGGATTGCAGGCAATGAACTTCTAGCAATAATATCTCCTCTGGGAATGACAAAAATAGGAGACCTTGGCCTTCGGGTATATGTAGGAGATGCAGTAAAGGCTGACATTGGTCCAATGAATGCAGGTCAACAACAGACAGACAAGGCAATCAAATACCATCGGGAAACCCCTTGAGGGGCCTCTCAAAGGCCACCAAGCCAACAGTGGCCCAGTCATTCCCAGTCACAATGAAGAACATGCCTCACCAAGAAAATTAAAAGCTCCAATTTCTGCTGTAAAAAGTAATACTGGTCTAAATGATGAATTACATGTGGAGGACGAGTCAAAAAATCCAGTAGGACAGAGTAAACTTATATTTTGGCAGACTTCTATTAATGATCAAAGACCAAAGGTAAGAGTTTGTATAAATGGCATTTTTATTGAAGGCTTATTAGACACAGGTGTGGATGTAAGTATCATTACTCCAGAATCTTGGCATCTGAATTGGCCTCTTCAAGAGGTAGATGTTCACTTCCTGGGAATTGGAACCCTATCTCATGTAAAACAAAGCACAAGATGGGTTGGATGCATAGGGACTGAAGGGCAAATAGGAAGACTAAGGCCATTTATAACCAATATTGTAATAAATTTATGGGGCTGTGACCTGCTACAGCAATGGAATACCCAGATTAACATTCCTGTACTTCCAGGAACTCATAATTCTGGGAAGGATATGATGAGGTATTATGCAAAAAGGTCACCAGCCATTCAGGCTGTACAAGAACATACAGCAAATAGCAAACCTCTAGAGGTACCAACAGCCCTACCTTTAAAATGGCTAACTGAGAAGCCAATATGGATCAAACAGTGGCCGCTAGCTGAAGATAAATTACAGGCTTTAGAACAGCTGGTACAAGAGCAACTAGATGCTCACCATATTGAGGAATCAACCAGCCCTTGGAATTCTCCTGTGTTTGTTGTAAAAAAGAAATCTGGTAAATGGAGAATGGTGACAGATCTAAGAGCTGTCAACAAGGTAATTCAACCTGTGGGCCCACTACAATATGGAATTCCTTTGCCTTCTCTATTACCAGAAGGATGGCTTCTTATAGTTATTGTTTGAAAGACTGTTTTTTCACTATACCTTTACAAGAAAAGAATAGAGAAAAATTTGCCTTTACAGTGCCTACTTATAATAATTCTCAGCCTACTAGGAGATACCAATGGACTGTCCTTCCACAGGGGATGCTTAATAGTCCCACATTGTGCCAATATTTTGTAAGCCATTGGAAATAATTCGTAAGCAATTTCCAAAGTCCATAATTTATTATTACATGGAGGACATTTTGTTATCTGATTCAAATAAAGATACTTTAGAAAGGATATTTGAAGAAGTAAAGAAAGTCTTGCCTAAATGGGGATTACAAATTGCCCCTGAAAAAATTCAAAGAGGAAATTCTATTAATTACCTAGGTTACAGAATAGGGTTAGAGAAAATTAAACGCAAAAGGCACAAATTAGGAGAGACTGGTTATAGACTCTTAATGACTTCCAAAGATTGTTAGGAGACATTTCCAGTCTAGATGGTGATAAAGATTTGAATAGTCCCAGAAAACTGACAGCTAAAGCAGAAAAGGAACTGACAATGATTGAGGAAAAATTACAGGAGGCACATGTGGATAGGGTGAACCCAAATCTTAGCTGCATCCTAGTCATATTGCCTTCCAGAATTTCTCCTACAGGGATTTTAATGCAGAGGGAAGATATTATTTTAGAGTGGATATTTATACCTAATAAACCAAGTAAAAAATTAAAAACTTATGTGGAAAAAGTCTCTGAATTAATTATAAAAGGTAAGCTGAGACTTCGTCAACTAACAGGTATAGACCTAGCAGAAATTATAGTGCCTTTTACTACTGAGGAAATAAAAAAGTTATGGGAAGAAAATGAACCATGGCAAAGAGCTTGTGCTATTTTTTTTGGAGAAATTAATAGCAACTATCCCAAAAGTGATAGATTTAACTTCATAAAGAGAACTTCTTGGATTCTTCCTAGAACTGTACATGATGCTCCAATAACTGGAGCCCATATGTTTTATACTGATGCAAATAAATCAGGGAAAGCAGGTTACAAATTGGAAGAATTGAGTAAGGTGGAACAAAGCCCTTATAATTCTGTCCAGAAGGCAGAATTATATGCCATTCTTATGGTGCTAAGGGACTTTAAAGAACCTCTTAATATAGTTACAGATTCACATTATGCAGAAAGAGTTATCTTGCATATTGAAACTGCTGAATTTATTCCAGATGACACAGAGTTGACTTCATTGTTTATCCAGGTACAAGACATAATTAGGAATAGGCTTTGTCCAATGTACATAACACACATCCGGTCCCATACGGGTCTGCCTGTTCCTCTAGCACAAAGTAACGCTGAAATTGACCAATTATTGATTGGAAGTGTGTTGCAGGCCTCAGAATTTCATAAAAAACATCACGTCAATAGAAAAGGCTTAAAGAAAGAGTTTTTCATTACATGGCAACAAGCTAAGGACGTTATAAAGAGATGTCCTACTTGTTCTTTCTATAATCAAACACCATTGCCTGCAGGAAGTAACCCAAAGGGTACTCAAAGGAATGAAATTTGGCAGATGGATGTGTTTCACTTTATGGAATTTGGTAAATTAAAATATGTACACCCCACCACAGACACATATTCAGGTTTTCGATGGGCTACTGCCCTGAGCTCAGAAAAGGCTGATTCAGTAATCACACATTTATTGGAAGTTATGGCCATCATGGGTATACCTGCACAAATAAAGACAATGGTTCAGCATATGTATCTAAGAAAATGAAACGCTTTTTTTATTATTATATAAAACACATTACAGGTATACCAAATAACCCTACAGGTCATGCAGTCATAGAAAGATCAAATTGTACTATAAAGGATATGCTGAACAAACAGAAAGGTACAGAAAATACCCTCAGAAATAGATTGCATAATTTTTTATTAACCTTGAATTTTCTTAATGCTAATGAGAAAGGAACAACAGTGGCAGAAAGACATTGGATAATGGAAAAGTCTGCTGAACTAAATCAACCGATTTATTTCAAAGATGTGCTGACCTCTCAATGGAAGCCAGGAGATGTGCTACGTTGGGGAAGGGGTTTTGCTCTTGTTTCCACAGGAGAAGAGAAATTGTGGATACCATCCAAATTAATGAAGGTTCGATTTGAAGAGGAGAAACCTCTTGGAAAGGTGAAATGACAGCTCATCCACAATAATGCTATTCATACAGGTGGTAAGAAAAACATATAAAATGGGGGCAGGGTTCTGTTCTTATCTCCACAGGAAAACATTCATCTTTGAAAAATTCAAGGGATCCTGGATGTTTGAATACTGACAGATGGAAAAATAACTGCCCAATAGGGACTATCAAGAAAACTGAATAGGTTCCGTAAGTAAAATATACTAAATCATATTTCTAAATTTATAGAGCTGGTTTTGGAGTTGGACTCTGGCTCAGTCCCTCTCTAATTCCAAGCCTGTTGTTAAGAGAAAAACCCAGAGTTTCTGGAGTTTCTGTCTCATGTCAAGAGCCATGATATGGAACAGAAAGAAATATGAGTTTAGAAAACATCTTTGCTTTTCTTCATATCTCTCATACTTTTCATTGAATATATCTATCATGCCTTTCATTGAATATATGTATGTCTGTATATGCCTATATGATTAATGTTTAAGTTTTCCACAATGAACAATGAGTTTTTCCTGCAGTGACATTTGAAGTTTCCAGGAAGAAGATGGGGCCCCATAACAACAACTCCACCTGGTTGATATGACGTCATGATACTGATAGCGCTACTACAAGACCTGTTTTGGGTACCAGCTGCACAAGACGGTTCCAACTTGGTTAGCTGAAATGGTGTACATCTTGTACAACATTCTGGCCAGACCTGCACAAAATACTCAGAGACTATTTTCAATTTTAAAAGACATTGATCTTGAAATTTAACTGTTGCGGGAGCTCCTTCCGCTCCTTCAGCCAATAGCTGCTGAGATACCAGCCCATTGAGGCGTGGTCTCTCCTTCTTTAAAAAAGCAGCAACTGCCCTCCGCTTGCTCTCTGGCTTCCGCTCCGCTTCTGGCGACTAGGCTCCCTTCCTGATTGTGCAGAGAGGGCTGTTGTCTGGGACGGTGATCTGTAAGTTTTTCCCCTTTAAATAAATAACCATTCTATTAATCGTAATTCCAAACTGGTGTAGGATTGTTTGTGATTTATGCCTTCATTTAACCATCATTTTACTTTCACAGGATCCCCCAGAAAGAACGTCGCCCCCATGACAGCTGGAAGTAATTCTAGAGAATGATGTCCCCTCTCCCAGTAAAGTTTGTCCTTGGGTTTAGGGACATTATTTAAGGGTTGATTATAATTAGTATACGGTTGAGGGCAGGGGCGTTGGGGGAGGAATTTTATAAGCTCAGGGATCTTTTCGAAAAAAAAAAGAATAAAAGGGATAATTGGATGATGGGATAATAGATTTATAATTGTGAGTTACTGTTTTTAGACAAATATATTGGTATCGATTCTTGTATATTGATACAAAGTTAAATTATATTGACTATTGTATGCATGCATGCTTCTTTCTACCTCTGTTTAAAAATTTTTTAATGTATTGATATATATATGTATATATATAGTATTGATATATGTATATTTACCATATTGCAGTATACACTTCTACCTCTGATTAAGATACTTAGATATTGTTTATGTATTGCTATATATTTACCATATTGCAATGCATATTTGTACATTGTTTATATTTGGAGGGTATATTGTCCTCATTTACTGCACAGTTGTTTATTGTCTTAGTCTTTAAGTTAGATAGGTATTGAGAATTATACAGATCAATAGTCATCTATGTTTGTCATTTATAATTAGACTAATCAGGCTCATTAGATACATAGAGATTATATTCAGTATAGATAGATAATCTTCAACCTCTTCAAAGAGCTGTAGAAAATGGCCTTTAATTTAACTCAGGGTTCCGTGGTAGTGAGACACAATTGCTCCTGGCAACACTGATCTATTCCTGAGAGAATGTTGAGCACCAAAGACACTCCATGTGGAATCTTTCTTCTTGGCAGAACTGGCCTTTGGGCAAAGAAATGCCCATACCTCAACCACTGACAGATACAGAGTATCCATAAATGGATAAAACAGGAGTGTCATATCCTGCGAAGACAGGGTAAGATAGTTTTGAAAAGTTTCTTGCCCTTGAAAATGGTATGTCAGTTACGATAGGCCTTAGCCAAAGTTGGTTGCTTCAACGCTGCAAATGTGACTTTGGGTGATTGTCCAGGTAGCTAGTTGTCTCTGTAATTTGTTGCATGTTTTGGAAGTTGTTTGAGTGCACTTCCTAATTACTCAGGTAACATTATTTCCCTTCTGAGATCTTCGATGGGGTTGAAGACTATATAAATGTAGTTACTTTCCTCTCATGACTTGGCCAAGTTATTTATTATACAAGACTTAAGCTAGTTAGAATAGGGTATTTGCACTTATTGTATATAATTTCGTAGTAGGTTTATAACTCTCTTACTTAAACAAAAGGGGGAGGTGTTGCGGGAGCTCCTTCTGCTCCTTCAGCCAATAGCTGCTGAGATACCAGCCCTTTGAGGCATGGTCTCTCCTTCTTTAAAAAAGCAGCAACTGCCCTCTGCTCACTCTCTGGCTTCTGGCTTCTGGCGACTAGGCTCCCTTCCTGATTGCACAGAGGGCTGTTGTCTGGGACGGTGATCTGTAAGTTTTTCCCCTTTAAATAAATAACCATTCTATTAATCATAATTCCAAACTGGTGTGGGATTGTTTATGATTTACGCCTTCAATGTAAAGTATTCATTTCCATATCATATCCCCCCTGCTTTTTTAGAAAGAGATTTAGTGTGACTATTAACCACTTCTAGTTAACCCCCTTTATGTTTAAAAACCACCTATGAGTGACTATATGTGATAATTGTCTTTCTGGGTCTGGGTTACCTCACTCAAAATAATGTTTTCTAGATCCATCCATTAGTCTGCACAATTCAAGATGTCATTTTTTCTGCTATGTAGTACTCCATTGTGTAAATGTACCACATTTTTTTTCCCATTCTTAGATCAAGGGGCATTTAGGTTGTTTCCAGGTTCTGGCTATGACAAACAAAGCTGCTATGAACATAGTTGAGCACATGTCCTTGTGGCACGATTGAGCATCCTTTGGATATATACCCAAAAGTGGTATTACTGGGTCTTGAGGAAGGGTGTTTCCTAATTTTCTGGGAAATCGCCACACTGACATCCAAAGGGGCTGTACCAGCTTGCATTCCCACCAGCAATATAGAAGTGTTCCCTTTCCCCCAGAACCTCTGCAGCATAAGTTGTCATCAGTGTTTTTGATCTTGGCCATTCTTACAGGTGTAAAATGGAGTCTCAGAGTTGCTTTAATTTGTATTTCTCTGATGACTAAGGATATTGAATATTTCCTTAAGTTTCTTTCAGCCATTTTAGATTCCTAAATCTCTGTTTAGGTCTGTACTCCATTTTTTTTTATTGGTTTATGTGTTCTTTTGGTGACCAATTTCTTGAGTTCTTTGTATATTCTGGAGATCAGCCCTCTGTCTGATGTGGGGTTAGTGAAGATCTTTTCCCATTCTGTAGGCTGTTGTTTTGTCTTGTTGACCATATCCTTTGCTTTCTAGAAGCTTTTCAGTTTCAGGAGGTCCCATTTATTAATTGTTTCTCTCAGTGTCTGGCTGCTGGGGTTATATTTAGGAAGTGGTCTCCTGTGCCAATGCATTCAAGTGTACTTCCCACTTTCTCTCCTCTGAGGTTCAGTGTGGCTGGCTTTATGTTGAGGTCTTTGATCCATTTGGACTTGAGTTTTGTGCATGGTGATAGATATGAGTCTATTTTCATTCTTCTACATGTTGATATCCAGTTATACCAGCACCATTTGTTAAATATGCTCTCTTTTTTTCCATTTGATATTTTTTGAAGAAGCTGTATCTTTTTATAGATGATGGACTGACTAGAATTCCAGTTCTGAGTAGGGGTCGGAATGTTGCAGGTGTGAAGGCTACTTACTGTATCTTAGCCTAGTTCTTGCCTCACGACAGCTGTGCTTGGTTCACCTCTGTGTCACAGTCTCCTGTGACTAGAAGAATGGTGGAATCTTAGAACTCAGCAGACCCTTAGCTTCTACCAACCCCAAAGCTCAGAGAACATCTTGGGCCCATAGAAAAGCTCCCCCATCTCCCTCTACTTGTTAGTGCACCACCAATGTATTTTAAATTTGTCTTGATTAATATGCTTTCTCACTTTTGTAAAACTATCAAACTTCATATGAAACTATTTCCACATCAGAACATGGGATTTGGGGTAACCTAAATCTGTGTTCATCCACGCATTTAAAATTGCTGGAGAAAGGATTTGACTGGGCCAGTTCAAGTCAGATTTATTCAGCAGTGGCCAGAGGGCACAGACATATGGGCCAAATATGGAACACCAGTCAGCAGGCATTTTGAATAACAGTTTTCTCTGTCAATTTACATATGCCTTGAATCCTACTTGTTAGTCTCCTAGATAGC
The DNA here is from genome assembly GCF_903992535.2 of Arvicola amphibius. Classification (NCBI taxonomy): domain Eukaryota; kingdom Metazoa; phylum Chordata; class Mammalia; order Rodentia; family Cricetidae; genus Arvicola; species Arvicola amphibius. The sequence goes on from NC_052054.1 coordinate 87,789,631, forward strand.
TTTTTGTCATTTTTATTCTATTTTTTTTCCTCTCTTGGATTCATTCACACATCTCCTCTTGGCTTTTGTTTTCCTCTTAGGAATTTTCTACTTGAAACGTCTTGGCTTTAACTATCACTGACGCAGAGGGGAAATTAGATTTTTACTCGCGGGTTTTATCTCCTTTTCAATGCCTGCCTCATGAATATAATGTATGGCTGTCTCATAGGAACAAAACAAACCAGGCACATCTTGAGTAGTATAAATAACCTGCCTAAGTTCTTCCTGCCTGGTTCTCATGATGTTCTCATCCCATGCAGGCTTAAAATCTCGAGCCCATCTGCGTGCGCAGCTCACAATCTCCTTTCCCCCATTAGTCCTCAAGGCTTTTGGGTTTAGCTTTCTAGATTTTAGCTTGATTTCGCATGGCTTTCATTGGCTTCTGCCCAATCCCTCAACGCTGTGTGACTCTGAACCAAAAGTAGCAGAGAAAGGGCCGGGACTGGATAGTGTCCACTCTGCTGCCCTCCAGATCCCGTCCCTCTACTGTGGGTGTGCAAGTTCAAGCACCAGGCTTTTCCTGAATTGTCGATGGAAAACAGTCAGGTTTATAACTTACCCAGCACCAGGTTTATGCCAGCAAACAGGCAGGTGTTCTGGGCGACTGCGTTTTAAATTCCCGAGAGAGACGGTCTCTGTTTCAATAGATGGGAAACTGCAGCTCACCTATAGTGGGTCACTAGAGGGTGATAAATTCTCCACGGCATTTCGCTTCTCTTTCCTAGTATATCTCGTTAAGTGAAATGTTGCGGTGCGGTGCCGTGGTTCGAATGCTAACGGCCCGCACCGGCGCGCAGATCTGAGTGCTTGGTCCCTGGTTGGTAGAATTATTTTGTGAAGGGTTAGGTGTAGCCCCGTGGAAGGAGGGGTGTCGTTCGGGGTGCGCTTTAGATTTCAAAAGCCCACACTGTTCTCTGTTAACCTTCTGTCATGCGCCTGTGGGTCAGCACCATGCCTGCCGGCCTGCCGCCACATTCCCTGCCATGACGGTCACGGAGTCCAGCCCTCTGACACTGTAAACAAGCCCTCAAATAAATGATTTTTCTTATAAGAGTTGCCACGGTCATGGTGTCTCGTCCAGCGACAGAACAGTTAGAGCATATCAAGCACCATGTTTCTTTCCCAGACTGCCAGCTTCCCGACGCTGGTTCTCATTCTTCAGCTAGCTCTCCTTGGAGCTAGCATAATCTTCATTACGTTCTTATGAATGAACTGAATTGCTGTTGATATAAATAGTCAGCTTGGATTAGGTATCCATGCAACCAGGAGACTTTAGTGTGTTTGCTTTCTGTGTAAAATTTAAACGATGGTCTTTGTGGGCTGCCTGTTAAACAAGATTGTACGTTTCATTCCTGGAATAGATTGTGAAATCCTTCGATATTTTGAAGAAATTGGGATGTAGGAAGCTAAATTATATTTTATTTTTTAAATGCCTGTACTAATCTTTTACCATTCCTCTTGTGGCTTATTATATGTTATATTGCTTATATGATATATTACAAGTAGAAGGGTTAATTTGTTCTATTTTCAATGGGAAAGAAATAGTTAAAAATAGCTGTATTTATCACCTGTTTAATATTTATTAACATGATCTGTGGGAGATCAATTAAGGCATTCAATATCTGTACTGAAAGTAAGAAATTATTAACTTTGCATATTCCCAATGGAGCATTACAGGCCACAACCTGCACTGAAAAATAATGGACAAAAATAAAATTGTTTATAAGATGTTCTAAGCTCATGAATTTGAATTAGCTGTTATTTTAATCCCAGGCCTTCCTTTTGCTTTAGAAAGAAATGCATCTCTGAGTTTATGAGGAAGTCAAGGTAACATATTTAATTTCAGAAAATAAAATTTAAATTTATATTTAAAACCCTGGATAGTATGTTTATAGGTATACTTAGGGGTGCCCATGTTTGTTATGAGGGAAATCTTTTCAAGTTCATTAATATTGTTTTATTATGAGGAGATATATGTTGCAAACTTGTACAGATGATTCTGACTGATACTACAAAAAGAGCTTCAGGATCTTGAGGTGCAACTTATTTATTTATTTAATTAATACATTGACTAACTAATTAATTTTTTGGTTTTTTGAGACAGGGTTTCACTGTGTTGTGTAGCCCTGGCCTGTCTTGAAACTCTTTCTGTAGACCAGGCTGGCCTCGAATTCATTCATAGAGATCTTCCTGCCTCTGCCTTCTGAGTGCTGGGATTAAAGGCGTGCACCACCACTGCCTGGCTGAGTTGCAGCTTGTTTTAAATATTGGTTTTTTTTTTTTTTACTTTGAAACATATGCACTTCAGTGTGATATTTAAGCCTTCTTTTTCTTTTTATAATACAATGTACACTCTGCACATTTTAATCAGCATATATAAAGTAAATACCAGATGTTCATTAGGCAAATTTATATATGTTAATCTATGTTTAATTAATGACAATGGATAATATATATTAATAACGTACACATCCATCCATCCATCCATCCATCCATCCATAACAATATAGAGAAACTCAAGCTACAGCCATGAATGTTAGATAGCTGCATCAATATTAAAACACGGAGCATATTTCTGTGGTCTTACAGCTAGACCTTCGATGAGTTCTTGGGGCTTTGTAATTACACATTTCCAAGTACATTCTCGTCGTCTCTGCTGCTGTCATCACTTGTCCCTTCGAGTTGGCCTCATCTAATTCCTGTCGTTGTGCCCAGCCTCCCACTGCTCCCTGTTTCTACACTCACCCACTTGTTCTCTGAACAGCAGCCTCAGAGTTCCTTTTAGGCAGATGTCATCTTTTCACGCTCTAATTTAAACTCCGTACTCCCTTCCAATCACATCAGAAATAAAATTCTAACACTGCCTCACAATCTAAACACCTCCCAAGATTCCAGGCTACCTTCTGTCTAAGAGAAAATTCTTAAACAATAAAAAAAAACCATAATCGTGTATACACAGGAAAATTTAATGTGTGTCCACACTCAGTATAGCAGTGAAAAAAAATGTTACGTTAAGACAAACATACCTGCAAAGAATGTATAGATATTCAGTGTGTATGTTCCCCTCCTTACCTTTTTAAGAAGGATTGGTTTATGTATCAGAGCATCCATGTTTTATTTATTCTCATTTTTATTAGCTCTTTGAGAATTTCCTACAGTGTGCTTGGAGCATACTCACCCTCCTCGAACTCTCCCCAGGACCAGTCTTTCTCACCACCCACCCAACTTCGTGCTCTCTCTCTTTCTTCAGACTCATTAGATCCCGCTGGTGCTGCCCATCTATTCTCGGCTGTGTGGTCTTCTAGTGCAGCACAGGGAGCCTGCCAGGGGCTGCTTGCTCACAGAAACCCGACTTTCCCTCTTCCAGCAGCCACCCTTGTTAGTGACTCCTCACTAGCGCTGGGACTTCATGCCCACTCCTCTTCTCTGAGCTGGGGTTTGGTGTGGCGTGAGTTTGCACAGATCTTGTGGGTGTTGTCACTGTCATTGTGTTTGACTGTCTTGCTCTGTCCAGAAAACATCATTCCCCCGCAGTCACCCACTACCCCGACCCCCTCTTACACAGTGATCCCTGAGCCTTTGATGGGGTTGTGATATTGATGGTTCACTGAGGGCTGAACATTCTGCAATCATTTATTCCCTACACCTTGATGGGTTGTGGGACTTTGTATTCATCACCATCTACTGCTAAAAGAAGCCTTTCTGATGATGGCTGAGAAAATAAATGCATTATCATGTAGGTATAGTGGTACAACATCAGTTGGCTTAATAGCAGTAGCATCACCCCTAGATCCTATGGCCTGTCCAGCTACAGGCCCTTGACCCAACAATAGTGTAAGATCTGGTTTTTATCTTATGGATTAGTGATTAAATCTGACTAGGAAGTGGTGGACTTCTCCTATGATGTTCATGCAACTATTGCACCAGTGGGCGTGCCTTGCCAGGCTGTCATTGTTACAGCTGGATGGGTTCACAGTTGGGTAAGAGTCATAGTGAGCTCACCCCCCTAGGAGCCTGCAGTGCACCTGCCAGCACCGTGAAAGCTCGCCAAGAGGGCTAAAACTTTCAGGCGAGCACCAGCTTGGTTTCTCCATGTTCTGTGACTTTGGCACATGGTGCTTTCAGTAACAGTGCTTGCCAGACTTTTTCTTTTTCTTTCTTTTTGATGATTAAATTAATTCTTGATAATTTCTTACATGTATATAATGCATTCTGTTTTCTCTGCCCCCAAAGCCTTCTCTTATTACCCTCTCATCCCTACAACCTCCTCCCTGTCCTTTTCCCAGATTCATGGTTTCTGGTTTTGTTGTGTGACTCATTGGCTTTCAATGGGGTCATTTCTGTCATGATTTGATTGAAATTATACACTGGAGCTGGGAGGAATCACTAGTCAATACACAACTGCATACAATGACTCTTCCTTGCCCTGAATCTATCCGTAGAAAATAGGTTAGCAGCAAAGGATAGCCCTCTTCCTAATATCTAGGCTGCTTCCAATTCCTGGCTTATGAAAAGATCGTCAGTGAACACAGATGAGGAAGTATCTCTGGTAGTTGGGTAAATGTTCAAGAGTGGTGTAGCTGGATCTTGAGGTAGATCCATTGAATTGCTACACTGATTTCCACTGTGGCTATACAGTTTGGACTCTCATAACTTATGAAATGTGTTTCTCTTTTCCTACATCAACACTAGTGTTAGCTCTCATTTTTTAAAAAATATTTATTTTTTATTTTGACCATTCTGACTGGAGTAAGATGAAATCGCAAAGTAGTTTTAATTTACATTTCCTTGAAGGCTAAGGATATTGACCATTTCTTTGTCAGCTATTTGTATTTCATCGTTTGAGAACTTTCTTAGTTTTGTACTCCCCTTTTAAAACTGGGTTATTCGTTTAATTGATAGTACGTGTTTTAGCTCTTTGTATATTTTAGATAACTGTCTATTGGAGGTATAATTAGTTAGGATCTTTTCTCATTCTGTGATCTGCTGCTTTGCTGGAATAATAGTGTCCTTTCCCATGCAGAAGCCCGTCAGCTTCATGAGGTCCCAGTTATTAATTGTTGGTGTTAGCACTGTGGTCTATTCAGAAAGTCCTTTCCTGTGCCAGTGAGTTCAAGGCTATTCCCCACTTTCACGTCTATCAGGTTCAGAATATCTAGTTTTATGTTGAAGTCCTCAATCCATTTGAAGTTGAGTTTTGCGCAAGGTGACAAGTATGGATCTATTTGCATTTTTCTATGCCTAGCCATTCTATTTGTCTAATATAATTTTTTTGAAGGTGGAGTGCAATCTTCTGTAGTGTGATTTGAGATTAGGGATGGTGATACCTCCAGCAATTCTTTTATTATTCAAGATTGTTTTAGCTATACTTTTTTTGTATTTTTATATGAAGTTGAGATAGTTTTTTTCCCCAATATCTTGAAGAACTATGTTAGAATTGCATTGAACCTGTAGATTGCTTTTGTTAGAATGGCCATTTTCACTATATTAATGCTTCTACCGAGACCACCATCCAAAGACTTAGAGAATGCCTTATCTACCATTAGGGTAGTCCACACAGTATTGCTTCTGACCAAGGGAAGTCACTTCACAGCCAGAAAAGTGCGACTCAGGGCCCCCAATCATAGCTTCATTCATTTTACTATTACCACATTCTCCACCATCCTGAAGCAGCTAGCCGGACAGAACAATAATTCCAGTACCTATCAAGTGACAGTAGCCTGGAGGGTTGGGACAGGGTTTTCCAGAAGACAATATGTTCTCTGAATCAAAATCTAATATATGGTATGGTTTCTCCTATAACTAGATTCACAGGTTGGGTAGGAAAGGGACTAGTTCCACTCACTATCACCCACAGCCTCCTTCAGTTCCCTAGACTTCATCAGTGAGGCACTCATTGTCTTTTACACGACCTCAACTTTTTCCTCCTACTTCTCTTTAAAACAATTCTTATCTTTCTGTACGAGCCTGGGCATTGACATGTAGTAGGCCTTTCTTGTCAGGCTTTCTTTGGCTCACCAGCACCCACATAATGACATGGAGACTTAACTACAAAAGCTTGGCCTTTAGCTTTAGGCTTGCTCCCACTAGCTTTTATAACTTAAACAAACCTGTTTCTAGTCATCTGCATCCTGCCGTGTGGCTCTTCACCTGTCCTCCATTCTGTATGTCCCACATCTCCTTGGTGAAATCCTGCTCTGTAGGATTCTAACCCTCAGTTCCCCTCTCTGCCCGGAAGTCCCGCCTACTCTCTCCTGCCCAGCTATTGGCCATTCAGCTCTTTATTAAACCAATCAGAAGGTATCTTAGGCAGGTGAGGCAAAACACTTCTTCACACAGGGTAAACAAATATCCCACCACGTTGATGTGTATTGACAATGTAAAATAGACACATCTGACTTGAGTCTTCATCCTGTAACTGAAGTTTCTATACCCAGATGCTTACTCTCCCATCTCCATTTGTCTGACTGCTGTCATCTTAACAACTGTCCTATTCTGAACTTATTCTCTACCCTTATGTCAAATATGTACTCCTAGCAGATTTCATCACTTCAGTAAATATTAATTCTGTCCTTTCAGTGAGTCAGTTTAATCATGACTCCTTTCTTAAGCTGTAGTGGGGAGCAGCGGGCCGCTTCCCGCAGCCCGGCTCCTGGCCTCCTGGCTAGCTTTACCCGAAATAACAACACACAAATTGTATTCTTTTAAATACTGCCTGGCCCATTATTTTCAGCCTCTTACTCACATCTTGACTAACCCATATCTAATAATGTATGTAATACCATGAGTGGTGTCTTACCGGGAAAGATTCAGCATGTCTGACCATGTGGCTGGCTTCATCGCATCTCGCTCACTGAGGAGAGGCAGGGCAGTCTGACTAACTTAGGAGAGGTGTGGCATCTGACTGAGCCATCTACCTCACTTCCTTCTTCCTGTTCTGTCTACTCCACCCACCTAAGGGCTGGCCAAGGCAGTTACTTTATTAATTAACCAATGAAGTCATCAGATAGATAGAAGACACACCTACATCATTAAGCCTAGAGGGTAACTCTTTGGTCAGCCCAAAGTTAGGTGTTTACATTATACAATCTGTTCTCTTTCCTTCCATCACTGCGGTCCTGGTCGGAACCATCATTATCTCTTGTCTAACCACATGGGTGACTATCGCTGTAGATGTGCCCCACTTCCTCCTCTCCAGCTCTCAGCTGGTCATGAGAGCAGCCTTGGGAAGGGCCCTAAGGCCTGCCGTTCTCTTGAAGAAGCCCTGCGATGGTATCTCCCTCATACATCGTCACTGTGGTTACTCCAGCTGGTTTTGCTCCATGTACCTTTTCTCCCTTCACACTTCCCTGTAGCCACAGTTGTAATGAACCCACATGGAGGGAATACAGAGTTAGCTTAAATGGGACCAACACTGATTGATGTGAGGATATAAATCAGCCTTCAGCATAACTGAAGCTGTGCTCGACTTTACCAGTGAAGAGGAAATATCCAAAAGATTGCTGGCAACCATTTCAGAAATGTTGTTTTTTATTTTTTTCACAAGACAAATGCCTTCGAAAATGAGAATTTGTTTCTCAGTAAATCTGGGGGATGTGCTCGGGGATCTTTGATGTTACTGATCTTGTTTGTATGTGAAACATTATAATTAAAAATGGTAAAGTACTTTTCCTAGAACAGCTTACCCGCTAGAGGATGATTAATTAAAATTTGAAAACAGCAGCTATAATTATTGCTTTTCTGCCCAGACCATCATTTTCAATCACCAAAGAGTTCATATTGAAATTCAACCACACACGGAATCCAGTAGAGCAGGAAGAATTGCTGGAACAAGCTAGAAGACTCCTTGTCAGGTGTAAGGTAAGGGTCGGTCTCATGGTTTCTCCGCAAGTAAACTTTGTTTTGTAGTTGGTCCATGTTACGTAATTCTGTGTAATATTGAAAGAAAAAATAAGGCTGTGGGTACAGACAGCTACCTTTGACTGTATATAGGCAAAGCTAAAATATTAATGTCAATTAAATTTAAAGTTTTTAACCCAAATAGTTTTGATGAGGAGGTTCTCCTTAAGAGAAAAATACAGAGCTTTCTCTAATTGCAGTCACAAGATATTGGTGTGGAAGAATGGCTTTCAGAGTATAAAAAAGAGACAATAAAGCAAACCAACAAAGGAATACACATTTTCATTTATTGTTTTCTTCATTTGCTTTTCCATCACAGAGGAAGTTGGGTCTCAAGACGCTGGGCACCGGGAAGCATGTGCACCTTCCGACTGCTTGGGCAGAGGTCATCTACCTGGCTCAGTGCAAAGGGGAGATCCAGGATGGTATGTGCGTGTGCCGACCCAATTGCAGATGCTCCCCAAGTGTTTGTAGAGCCACAAAGAGAAAAGGAGATGATTTGAGAATCTGAAGAAATTTTTTAGTAAATTTGAAGCATGTTTTCTAAATTCTCCATCAGAATATCTCATGATGTGTCATTATGAAAGTTCCTCGGAATTCTGAACATATGACTTTGACTGTTAAACTTTTAAATTACAAAATGGCTTTTAAAAGCTCGTTCTCAGTATAGTCTTTATATCTTTCCCCTAAAATTGGCAATTCACTTAAAAGTCACTGTACACTATCTTTGAATAAGTCCACCAAGGCCTGGCGCCTAGATAAGGGAGTTTTTGCACTTTATATTCTTACTTATGAAACATAAATCAAATGGCATTGACTTGGCTTTATTTCTTTCTGCTTTAGAGCAGGAAGTGTTGCTCATAACCTTTTCATTTGTTACTCCTCACTTATATGGCTCCTTTCGAGCAACCTCTACCCAATCTAAAAAGGAAATTAAGTAGCATTACTTTTAAGGGGATATAATTCCTTCTGTCGTTAAACTAAATGCTATGTGTACGCCTTCTAAAATGAGCTTGGGGATGTTAACTGCTAAGGTCAGAGGATATTTCCCATGGAAATGGGGATTTGTAATGCTGCCTGAGAGCTCACTTAGCTTGTTTTTATGGTCCCGCATTCCGGCACTGCCACCTCTGTTGGACGTTTACCAGATTTTGTGGGAGGGAGGTCTTGTGGTCTACCACAGCCAGCAGCCTCATGGGTGTCTGTGAGAAAGGGAAGGGCAGAGAGGGGAAGAGGAAGGTGGGGGAGGGGTGGGGGGTGGAGGGTTAGGTAGAGGCTATGTTTCTTTTGGGGCTTTGGCCTTGGAAGTCACCCATTGCCATTTCTTCTGGGTTCTATTGATTGACGCAGTCACTAGGCCTGTTGAGGTTTGGGGTTCCTCTCCTTGGGAAGGGTGTAAAGCATTTATGGGGGCAGCAGAATCCCAGAATCTGAAGGACAAAGAATGAATTGTAAGCTGTAAGTATAATGAACAGGAAGGGACGATTAACTTTTCCGTGACAAAATTTCACGTTGTTGACTTTCCAGAAGCTTTAAATATGCTCCACGCCTCCTTGGACCACGTTCCTTTCGATTACGATCAGCTTCCTGCCCTGTTTTTCCTGGCAGAATCAGTTCTATATCGACTCTGTTGTGATGCATTCATGAAGGGATTTTTATATTCCGTTGAAATAAAGCTGGTGAAGGTATGTTTTTAATTTGAGAAAGTGTTTTAATTGTTCTAAACGCAAGCAGTAGGAAACTATGGTGCTATCTGCCTCTGGAGCAGTCAGGGCACTGGCATATCCGAGGATAACATCCTATCTTTGAGAGGGGCCGGTAAAGTGCTGTTGACAGCCTAGCTGAAATAGAGAAAACAGAATTTCACTAATTGTATAAGAATATAATTAGTTAAAAATCGTCGTGCTGTTCTTCTAAGTATGTATAGATTTTTAAGGGTTAAAAAGAAAAGATTTATTTACTTTTATTTTAAGTATATAGGTCTTTTGCTTGTACATACGTGTGTGCCTGCATATGTGTGTGTGTGTGTGTGTGTGTGTGTGTGTGTGTATGTGTGTAGACTCTAGTTGTGAGCTTCCATGTAGGTGATGGGAACTGAACCCAACTCCTCTACAAGAGCAACATAAGCTCAGCCACTGAACTATCTCTCTAGCCCTTTCTTTCAGGGATTTTCAATGCTATGTCCTTTATTTAAAACTTCTGAGAAATAACCTTGATCTTTCGGTTTGAGGTGAGTGATCTTGTCAGCAGAGCCACCATCATATGGGTTATGCTTTGTAAAGCCCCTCATCAAATGCTTCCAGTGTTTGTAATAGCTACAGTTTACCTGGGAAAAATTTATTATAGAAATAAATTTAAGAATAACTAGTGATTTTATTGCAAGGTGGTCAGATTAGCAGGTAGTAATAGAAATCTTCGGGGGAGACAGTCTGTGTACAAATAAAAAAAGGTTGCTTTAATTAATTGCTGAAATTAATTTGGTCATGATGGTTTGGGTCAGTGTTTTTTTCCTTGAATCTTTGGTATTAACAGACATACACATTATCCCATAGGGTTAATTGTTCCTCCGATTTCTTCAACATGACTTACGGTGAGCTTGCCTTCCTGAGGGGTTGTCCCTTCCTTGACCAAATGATTGGGCATCCCAATGACACCAGATCTTAAGGGACGAGGCAGTGGCCTGCCACCACTCAGAGGCAGATTCTTTTGACTGGAAAGCAGCTTTCCCAAGTTGGTCTTCAATGCTACTGCAGTAGTATCGCTGGAAGCAGGTCCTATCTCCATCCTTTCCATTTTGTTCCTCATTTAGTGGAATAATTAAAGCTTGATTAAATAAGTAATATATGATTCCAGAACATTGCCTCAATTTCAAATTGTGTGCATAGTCTTTCCTTTTTTCTATTTCCTAAATGTGGTGTCTTAATTTTTGAAGCACTCCTCTGAAATTGTAGAGAATAATATGTAAAAAAAAACCCTACTAGTTCAACATATGTGAGCTACAAATAAAAATTTTGTTTTAAGCTTCCATATAAATATGAAAATACAAAACAAGATAGCCTTGGTGTTGGGTTTATCTCACAGTCAGATAGAGGTGTCCAGGAAAAGAGAGGATAGGTAGAAAGAAGAGCGGGGAAGAATCAAGGGTTAAGGAAGGAGAGACAAAGACATTTTGGGGGCAGAGCCTGAGTTGTCAGACTACAGAGAGGAAGTGTATAGTATGTAGAGGAGTCCCCAGAATCCTGGGAGATAGGGAAAGGGACAATTTTCAATAAAAAAGGCCTTTAGAGCATTAGAAATGTGTTTTTTTTTTTCCTCCAGCTGCTGTAGTAACTAGGGACACCTTCTGGTCAGGCAACACTGACTATGAAATTAAAGTATAATACAGCATGAGTATACTTTATTAATTTTTTCAATATAGTCGTCAATCCTTTTAAAAATCCTAAGCAATTTCCCCCTGACTAGCATTTTAGCTTCCATCTATAATTATGGGAGCTTGTGCCTGTGAGAGCTTCATTGGACATACCGCTGTATGTCACGTGGCCTGCGAGAGCTTCATTGGACATACCGCTGTATGTCACGTGACCCTGCGAGAGCTTCATTGGACATACTGCTGTATGTCACGTGACCCATGAGAGCTTCATTGGACATACTGCTGTATGTCACGTGGCCTGTGAGAAGTCCATTGGACACACTGCTGTATGTCACGTGACCTGCGAGAGCTTCATTGGACATACTCCTGTATGTCACCTGACCTGTGAGAGTTCATTGGACATACTCCTGTATGTCACATGACCTGTGAGAGTTCATTGGACATACCGCTGTATGTCACGTGACCCATGAGAGCTTCATTGGGCATACTGCTGTATGTCACGTGACCTGCGAGAGCTTCATTGGACACACTCCTGTATGTCACCTGACCTGTGAGAGTTCATTGGACACACTGCTATATGTCATGTGGCCCCTAGGTTTTCACTTCTTGTCCTTTAACCTTATGTTCTTAGAGTCAGCTGCACAAAGAGACCACGGTGCACACCGCAGACACTTTGTTTTCATGTGTGAGTCTAAAAGGCTGGTGTTCATAAATTTTAGAAGAAATTTTAAATACCAAGCGCTGTTTATCAAATTAATTTTAGTAATAAAGGCTTCTGGTAAAAATAAAAGAGCTAGCTGAGATTCAGTGATTTCTTGAGAGTGAAGTGGATTTTGGGAAAGAGCATCCTAGCTTCACATTCCTGTAATAGCCTTTATTTTTCTTATTTCCTTAACAGTGATGGGTGAAGCGTTTGGGACTTGGCCAGACTCACCTATTTGGCTGTATTTTAATGTATATCAAGTTAATATTTGGCATCACCGTTAAAGAATTTGGCTTCTCTCACATGCAAACTGGATAGTGGATTGTTTTACAGGGCTCTGTGATTTAGTAACTCACACGGAATGCAGTCTATTTGTTTTGAAAATTTATGTTTTTTTCATATTATTATATGAAATATCATGTATAGTATGTTTCTACAGATAGTTCACTTTCTGTAGCTTATGTAAAACTGCCCATTTTTAGCTATAGATGCAGTTTTTTGGTCATAGAAGTGTTTGCAATGTTTACTGTGTGACATGATAAAGTTTTTTTTTCTTTATTGGAGATGGGAGCGGTATACTATGAAGGGCAGAATATTTCTCAGCATTTTCCAAGTCTGTATTTCAAACTGTTTCACTGAAGAGTAGGAAGAAATATATAACCCACTGTGATCTATACATACACAATGTACGGACTCCAATATACTGAAATAAAGGGAACTGGGAAATACATCATGATACTTTCTCTTATCATGGATTTTATTTTTATATAAAACCCTGTAAATTCATTTCATGAGCTACTTAAGGACTATGATCTACAATTTGGAAAAGCAATGTTGCTCTGAAGGATAGAGTATGGATCTGCACCCAATGCGGGCCATTCGAGAAAGTGTGGAGATGATCCATCCAAGTTCTTTTGGTTGAACCAGCATTGCAATCTTGACATAAACGTTTTAAAGTTATTTCAAAAGCACATAATATCAACTGAGTTTGAAATTGTTTTATCCAAAAGTAAATGTAATAATAAAGTGGTTCATCTTTCTCTATGGTTTTTAAGCATTTATTGGGGCGATACAAACAATGTTTTTCTCTTTTTCTCTCTTGACAGATTGGCTATTTGATCTTCTTACGGCTTTTTGTATTTTTCCTGCATGGCCACTTAGAAAGTTTTAAACAACATTTACTTAGGCTGCAGCCATATTTATACGGTAGAATATCTTTTATTTTATACTTATAAATGTTTTACGCTACATTTTAAGATGACTGTCACTATAAAGAGCAGAGCTGTTTTATGTTTCATGAAGAGTAACACCTGCAATGATGGCCCCTGGGCCAGGCAGCCTTTCTTCCGTGTTTGTTTTCCCTTAGAAACTTAGAATTTCTTGTGGCGAGAACATTTAAAAATCCAGCATCTTCGGAATCCGAATGAACTCAGAATTCTTATGAAACTGTCGTCACGGCCCGGGCCACAGATGTCCAGGATCTAACCTCATGTTCTTTGGCCACCACCTTGCTTTTCCCATTCTTCTCCTCACCCTCCTCCAGCCTCCTGGGAGCAGCTCTTTTGTTTTCTTCCCAAGTGTATGGTTATGACCGAGACTCAGTTTTCTCACTTGTGATCACAGCTGTCAAACCAAACTAGAAAGCAACGAAGATAAATTCTAAAGTGCGTCTGTTGGCGCTGCTGATGCTGAACTGGAATAGGGAGAGAAGAGGGTTCTGGACCATCTGAGTAAGGTTGCACGACGGAATATTTTAGCCGTACATAAAGCAGAGCAGTGTCTTTTCAATTGTTTTGATTGACACTCAAAGGAAGAAATGCCCTTTGCCCTGCAATTCAACACATTATGACCTGCATCCACTTACACGCTGGAAAGAAGGAACTGTGGAGGAGTGGATATTGAAAATGGAAATGATTCCAATGGGGATATCATGGGGCAAAGTGGCTAATTTTAGTTAACTGGTTCTAGGTTGCGTCTGTAGGAAAGTGTGGAATCAGGAAGAAGTGATGCTTTTATATTGACTAATGTGGTCAAGATTTGGAAAAATGCAACAGTGAACTTGACCATCACAAACAGGAGAGGAGTAAGATTTAGGTGACCTACAAAGCTAAGAACACCCGAGGGTGTGCTGGGGTGTCACAACCCACCTAAAATCCCAATGTTGCTCATATCTAAATATGTTTAGGGCTGACCACCTGAGACTGGATAATCTATCAGAGAGCTCATCCCTGGAGAAAACTGAGTAGTAGCCATATGTATGCATTAATATATACCACATGCAACAAATAGTTGTATGTTATAATATGTAACATGCATAATATGTTAAATCATATACATGTTTTAATTAAACATTTTTAAGAATTTTGTAGATGAGAACTATACTTATACCATTTCACCCCTTTCCTCCCCTCCAATACTCTAGACCCCTTTTCAAATTAATGACCTCTTCTCCTTTAATTACATCCGTGTGCCTATGGATCAGTAGAGAATGATGAACCCATTTAGTGTTGCTCAAGTGTGTATGTTTTGGGCTGACCACTGGGGAAATCTCACAAAGTTCTACTCCTCAATGAGGAGATACTATAATTAATGGCTGCCGAGAGAGGGCGAATATGTTATTTAATTGTACATTGAAGAGCCATCACACAAAACTGCTCTGAATTACAAAACCTCTGATGTGATTTATTTAAGGTGTAGTTTTCTCCCTCACCACCAGGGGACACATACCATTAGAAATTTTAACTAGTTAGGGCAAAGAGTAGTGGCTCAGAAGTACTGACTTTGATTGCACCTTAATAGCTAAAAGACAAACGGAACACAATGCAAGGTAGTAATAAGATATTTCTCACGAATGTTTTTTCTTCCAACAGCACTTTATTTCTCTGAAGCATCCTACTCTAAGTATCCAAACATCTTCTCAAATGTGCAGTTCATTCTGAAAACGTCAGAAATCATCTGTAAAAGAGAACTCCATTCTGAAACAGTTTTGGGAGATAAAGGTGGCGTGAAGTGCGCAGATTCTGATTTGGTAGGTAACCAAACATGGGGGGTCTTCCCTGTCATATAGCTATAAGATAAAGTTGTTATGATTATATACTTACTCTCATCAATCAAGCAGGCACTGTTGAAGCTGAGCTCAGCAGGGCGGAGGGATGGGGAGGGGAGAGTGACTAGCATATACTTCTTTTTTTTCGCTTATGCACAAATCTTGGATCAAAGACTGCTAGATGAGGAATGGACCATCAACATGATCCGTTATTTCTTTGAGAGGCACAATGACATAACACCTCTTCCACATGGGTCCCAATCTCAAATTATGCTTAACAAATAATAGCATAACTTAGATTCATAAGTTAACATTTTAGCATATTCTATTTCATTAAGGGGAAGGATATAAAGTATAGACTGGCCATCAAACAAATGTAGTATGTCATGTTCTTCATGTTTTATGTGAAATAACATTTAATATGCCATTGAAGCCAACCAAAGGCTTCCTGAAGCCCTCAAATTGTCCAGGCATGGTGGTGCATGCCTTTAATCACAAGGGAAGCAGAAACTGGCAGATCTCTGTGAGTTCAAGACCAGCCTTGTCTAGTGAGTTTAAGGCCAGTCAAAGCTACACAGTGAGACCCTTCCCCCCAAAAAAAGTTCAAATTGAGAGATTAAAGTAATTCTAGTACATGAATTTAAATCTTTCTTACTTATGTTATTAATAATCAATTTACCCAATAAACAATAATTACACAGACACAAGTTCAATGAGTCACATAATTGTGTATATGACACATGTTTTTCAAAGGACAAACTTCAGTGTCTTTAATAATAATCTCTCTATTTCCTTTACTCATATATTTTCTAAAAAATAATGTGAGCACTGTGAAGCAGGGATTTTTTTCATTATTTTAATTTTTGATAGCTTATCAATGGAAAATTTATCCTTTTTAGTTTCTCAAGAAGGAAAAAAAATTCATGTCTTTTGCTTGTTTGTGTGGTGTACATGTACATGTTTATTCATGTCTGCATGTATGTGGGAATGCGTATGTGCAATGTGCATGCATGTGCATTTATGTGGATGGGGAGGCCACAGGCAGATGTTGGAAACTTCTTTGATTGCTCTGAACTCTCTTGACCTACACAGTCTTTCCTTGGGCCTGGAGATGGTCCATTCCCCTGGCTAGACTATCTAGCCAGCTGCTCTGAGACCCCGTGCCCAGTTCCAGAGAGCTGGGGTTACAGGTGGGATACCCGAGCAGCCCTGATTTTGTGTGTGTCCTGTGGAGTCACACACTGCTTCTTACACTCACATTCATGCATGGAGCTCTTCGTCCACTGAGTCCTCTCTCTAGTCTAGGGAAAATATTTTAACCTAATGTAAATTATAATGATAAGGACACTTGTAAAAACTCCTTTAAAAACTACCTTTATTTACATGTGACCTCATACTCTTCCCATATTCCCTTTAGTGCCTTTAAAACATTAACTAAATTTAACAGATGAGAAAATACACTTTATTATGTACGTTTGTAATTTTTAGGCCTTAAGTATTTGTCTCTTGGCTCATTAGTGATAAACCATCTATATAAAGAGCGGTGTTTGCTAAGTCATTTAAACCATTTGGTTGTAATTGGTAATGAATGCAAATTGTGTCATGCAAAAAAGGCACTTGTTTCAAAGTTTGAAATGTGTTTTGTAAACTGAAACATTAAAAACCACATGATCATCTCATTAGATGCTGAAAAAAGCTTTCAATAAAATACAACATCCCTTCATGATAAAGTCTTGGAGAGAGCAGGGATACAAAGAACATACCTAAACATAATAAAGGCAATATACAGCAAGCCAACAACCAACATCAGAGAGAAATTCCCAGCGATCCCACTAAAATCAGGAACAAGACAAGGTTATCCACTCTTTCCATATCTATTCAATATAGTTCTTGTGGTCCTAGCTAGAGCAATCAGACACCAAAAGGAGATCAAGGGGATACAAATTGGAAAAGAAGAAGTCAAACTGTTACTATTTGCTGAGGATGTGATAGTTTACATAAGAGATCCAAAAAATTCTACCAAGGAAATTCTACAACTCATAAACACTTACAGTAATGTAGCAGGATACAAGATTAATTCAAAAAAATCAGTAGCCCTCCTGTACACAGATAATAAAAGGGCTGGGGAAGAAATCAGAGAAACAACACCATTCACAATAGCTACACATTGCATAAAATATCTCGGAGTAACTCTAACTAAACAAGTATAACAAGAACTTTAAATCTTTGAAGAAAGAAATTGAAGAAGACACCAGAAAGTGGAAAGATCTCCCATGCTCTTGGGTAGGCAGAATTAACATAGGAAAAATGGCAATCTTACCAAAAGCAGTCTACAAATTTAACACAATGCCCAGCAAAATTCTTCAAAGACCTCTAAAGAATGGTACTCAACTTCATATGGAAAAGCAAAAAACCCAGGATAGTCAAAACAATCCTATACAATAAAAGAACTTCTGGAGGCATCACAATCCCTGACTTCAAATTCTACTACAGAGCCACAATACTGAGAATAGCCTGGTATTGGCATAAGAACAGACAGGAGGACCAATGGAACCAAACAGAGAACCTGGATATTTATCCACACATCTTTAAACACCTGATGTTTGGCAAAGAAGGAAAAAATATCAAATGGAAAAAGAAAGCATATTTAACAAGTGGTACTGGCATAACTGGATAGCAACATGTAGAAGAATGAAAATAGACTCATATCTATCACCATGCACAAAACTCAAGTCCAAATGGATCAAAGACCTCAACATAAAGTCAGCCACACTGAACCTCAGAGAAGAGAAAGTTGGAAGTATACTTGAATGCATTGGCACAGGAGACCACTTCTTAAATATAACCCCAGCAGGACAGACACTGAGAGAAACAATTAATAAATGGGACCTCCTGAAACTGAAAAGCTTCTGTAAAGCAAAGGACACGGTCAACATAAAAATGACAGCCTACAGAATGGGAAAAGATCTTCACTAACTCCACATCAGACAGATGTCTGATCTCCAAAATATACAAAGAACTCAAGAAATTGGTTATCAAAAGAACAAATAAACCAATAAAAAATGGAGTACAGACCTAAACAGAACTCTCAATAGAGGAATCTAAAATGGCTGAAAGACACTTAAGGAAATGTTTAATATCCTTAGTCATCAGAGAAATGCAAATCAAAACAACTCTGAGATTCCAACTTACACCTGTAAGAATGGCCAAGATCAAAAACACTGATGATAACTTATGCTGGAGAGGTTGTGGGGGAAAAGGGAACACTTCTGCATTGCTGGTGGGAATGCAAGATGGTACAACCCCTTTTGGATGTCAGTGTGGTGATTTCTTAGAAAATTATGAAATGGCCTTCCTCAAGACCCAGTAATACCACTTTTGGGTATATATCCAAAGGATGCTCAATCGTGCCACAAGGACATGTGCTCAACTATGTTCATAGCAGCTTTGTTTGTCATATCCAGAACCTGGAAACAACCTAAATGTCCCTCGACCAAAGAATGGATAAGGAAAATGTGGTACATTTACACAGTGGAGTACTACACAGCGGAAAAAACCGACATCTTGAATTTTGCAGGAAAATGGATGGAGCTAGAAAACATTATTTTGAGTGAGGTAACTCAGACTCAGAAAGACAATTATCACATGTACTCACTCATAGGAGGTTTTTAAACATAAATCAAAGAAAGCAATCTTACAAACCACAATCCCAGAGAACTTAGACAACAATGAGGACACTAAGAGAGACTTACATGGATCTAATCCACATGGGAAGTAGAAAAAGACAAGATCTCCTGAGTAAATTGGGAGCATGGCGACCTTGGGGGAGGGTTGAAGGGGTGGGCAAAGGCATGGAGGGGAGAAGAGAAAAATGTAGAGCTCAATAAAAATCAATGAAAAAAAAACAAAAGAAAAAAAGAAATGTGTTTTGATGACAAACATACTTAAAATAAGATATTAATCTGCAAAAAGAACATTGCTCCTGAAGAGTATTGACCTGCTTGCCCACTGCCCATGTAATGGAGAGGTCTGTTTAGCTTCTCCAGGTCACTGTTTGCTCATTTGTAAAAGATGCTCTGCTCATTTTCATGATCACGATGGGCATCACCACCGTTTTCATTGCCATCAGAGCTTACTTAACTGAGTAAACAAAATCATACTTTGTGAATGAAAAAGACATGAAAGCCCAGGCATCAATGACTGAAAATGTATTCAAGTATTCGCTTTGACCTAGGCAGTTCACAATGACTATTCAGTTTGACTATGTTCACAATGACTAGTTCACAATGACTAGTTCAGCTGAGACTATGACTACACTGAACGTATGCAGTGATCTGAGTGTTGCATCTTCATATACAGTGCTTTGTGATCTACATGCCACACACATGCTCTGGCTCTGGCGAGGCCTCCGTTAGTTTCCATGCTCTTGAAGAACAAATCTATTTCCACCCTTGGAAGCGGTGGGAGTGTGCTACCAGAAGGGGGGCAACGCTGAGAGCTCACAGAATGAACACATCTGCTGAGAGAGACATGCGCCGTCACTGGGTCTTTCTGTACCATTTGCACTTTGTAGAACAAAGGACCTCAGTTCTATTTCAGCTCTATCCGTGTGATTCTCAGAGGGGACTATAACACATTTGGGGCTGTCAGGTTTATTGCCTTTCTTTTTCTTCTCCAATTACTTCATAATATAAAGACTATAAAGGATAGTGGAGCCACTGCGCTCCTAAATCACGGCCCGTCTAATCAGCACTGATTCATGGTGCGATTGCAAGCCCTAAAGTTCCCTCGTTTCCACCCGATTTCTCCACTGTGGTGTTCCTAAGCCAGCCTCTCCAGTTCAGCTGAGCATCTGCCCATTCAATACCCATTTCATTCCTTACTTTGGGGGAATGAAAGAGGAAAGAGAAGAGCAATAGAATGTAAAAGCTACAGCAATGGCCATTTTCCGTCCTGTCCTTATTGGTGCTATATTACAGTGCAGGATTTATAGATCTATCTATCATTCCTTATCTTTCGATTATACTAAAAGGTCCATTCACAGCCTATGTTGGCCATTGTAAAATATTTTATGTTTAATGCTTATAGAAATGGAGCAAAAGCGGTTGCTGGATTTGTTGCACAACCAACGCTAGAATTGCTTTAAAAATCCTGTAGAATTTGCATATTATAAGATACACAATATGGATTTTGGTTTTGCCTACAGATAGAAAAACTCCCTTTCCTCGCTCCTGAACACAGTTTCTTCTTTAAGTGGACTTTTAAGTGATCCAGACCCATAGTTTCCGCCAACTTTGACAAGCGGTGCACTTTTATTAGCTTTGCAAATGCAGATTTCCATCCTCTGCTCAGTGGCAGAGGTGAATTTTCTAAGCATAGAGGTCGCATCATAATAATAACATAGTTCTTTGGGCCTTAAACTCAACTCAAATGGAGTAGACATTTTATTAAACAGTATTATCTAAAGTACAAACAGTTCCCTGAAAAATAGCAGATGCACCGATTTTATATTCCAATGTGACCTGCAATCTTGTCTTCTCACACCCCACCTACTTGGTAAACAAAAAGTCGTGATCAAAATCTGGGACACTCTGCCATAATGTGGCGCTAGCGGCAGCTTCATAACTAGACAGACCCACGCTTTTGAAAATTAGGAGCATTATCCAGTGATTCATCTCATTATTTGGCTGACACATTTGTATTGAGAGGTCTTTTCATGGTGGCCCCTAAAATGACTGCCAACAGGAAGAAACTCAAAACATTTCATCTGAGCCGCTACAGCAGAGCCTAGACCTCCAAGCTCGTCTCTGCTGTAAAGACTCGGTCAGTCGCTTAGGGTCTCATAAACGCCAAGGTGCTGGAGTTCTCTGGATGCCCAGGAAATCAATGGGGCTTCTCATGGCAGGCACTACTCAAGCTGCAGATGACAGTCCGAAGCTGAGCAGCAGTCCACCGAGTTGTAGAAATCACAGGAAGTGGTCAAGAAAAGAAAAAGAACAAAGAAAGAAGGTAGGCAGGCAAGCAGAAAGGAATGGGCAAGTGTTGTCTGAAGCCACCGAATCCTGGGCCTACCAAAGCATCATGTGGCAAAGTGTCACCCTCCCCCCACCTTTTTTGGGGCATGCATTTGTATACATGCTCACGCGTGTGTCCATGTGTTCGTGGAAGCCAAAGATGGGTGTACCTGGTGTCTTCTTGCCTCGGTCTACTCCATTACTGTGGTTATTGATGAGCACCATTATGCCTAACTCTGTTGATTGCTGGGGACCTGAACTCAGACCTCACTCCTGTGTAGAAGTCATTTCACTGGCTGAACGGCCTCCCAGTCCCACCCCTTTTCCATTTCAAAGCCATCACAGCCTGAGAATTTGCACAATAAGGAATTATAGAAAAGAATAAAGTCTGTCTTAATTTTTATTCGATTGAATGTGTATATAATCATTCTGCCAGGATGCTGCAATGCTTTAAAATGCTCGTTAATCTCCATGCAGCATTTATCTCCCAACCATATCAGACAGATTCAGTGGAACTGACAACAGACTTTGTGGCATCTGATAACTGTCAGGGCTGCTCTTTCCTGGTCTGTTCTGGGTCGAATCATGTGATTGTCGTTATTACATTATGTCTTTTCTTTTGATAATGCCAAGGCCATTAAGCCAAAGGTCAAGAAGAGGAGCACACATTTGTCAGGAACAATGGGTTTTACTCCTTGGTGGAGAGAGAGAGAGAGAGAGAGAGAGAGAGAGAGAGAGAGAGAGAGAGAGAGAGAGAGAGAGAGAGAGAGAGAGAGAGAGCGCGAGCAAGTGAGCCAGAGCTTCCAGGAGGAGCTGGATGCATTTTTTTTTTTAAAAATAGCATTTAGACCTTGAAAGATGGAGGGGACTCTGAGGAAGCAGCAGTTCCTTTAGATTCTATTGAAAAGTAGGGTCGACATTATGACTGGGTAGTTCATATGGAACACTGTGGCTTTGTTTTGTCCGTGCTTAAGAAGAGACATTGTTAAATGGCTTTTTAAAAATCATGGTCTTGAAGTATTGTCTGAGGCATGAAGTCTGTGCTCACATCAGGCAGAGCAAAATGACACCCAATCGTGTCGGGTCCGACTGTAGTAAGTGGTGTCAGATGAGTCGTAGACAGCAGAGGCTACCTTTTTCTCATTGTCTATGGTGTGTGAAAATAATCCCAAATGTTACCTTTCTATTATCTTTCTTTTCTGAGACAGTATCTCCCTAAATTTCCCAAAGGTAGCCTCAAGTTTGTCATCCTCCTGCTTCAGCCTCTCTGTTCTGGGATCACAGGCTTTGGTCACGCAGCATACCTCCTAACGTATTTTTTTTTATCATGTGTTAGCACAAATACACACACACATACACACAAATATGTATGTATATATGTACACACACACATATATATCTTAATAGTCTTTGCAGCCATATAGTATCTATGATCTAGAAAAGTATTGTTTTAACTTAATTGATCAAACCATCTCAAAGTTTCAAAGCTGATCTCTGTCCCTGTTTATGTGGACTAACTCTGTCTGAAACCTGAGGACTGTCAGACATGCAGGCTGAGACACCTGGGGCTACAGAGACAATTTCACTTATATAGCTTTTACTTTTTGAATGGGCTCCACCACAAAGCAGAAAATTGAGTTATATGTGCATTTGCCGAAGTCAGCATGTCTCAGCCCGATGCCTTACATTAGCTCCGAAGACAGCTTCCCTGTGGAACACTGTAACCCTCCAAACACGGCTTCTTCGGTTAGGGTTTCTTTTCTGAATTAGTGCTCCCAGGGCCAACAAGCTTCTGCAGACCTTGGCTCTAGCTGTTCTCTCCAGTATCTCGCTATCCCTAACACAAAAAGACTCAATACACTTCCAAAGAACTTAACTAAACAGCCCACTGGAAACTTGAGAGGTTTTATTTGAAATTTTATAGGAACCTCCAGCTTTTTAAGAGGACTCAACATGGAAACCATCTTTGAATTTAGCTATTATATTTTATATAATAACCGAAGACAATGGAGCCCTTTATGTTTAAAGTGTTTCTTAACAGTGTGGAATAGGAACTGCTGCTGATCTGAGTACGTAGAACAGGGTGTGTACCTTTGGCCAAAAGGAAAATAAAATGACGGGAGTGCTATGTTGTCATGGAATTCTGATCACTGTAGCAGATCAATTATTTAATGAAGTTGGCAGGGATCACTTGGAGAGAGTATACAAATGCTTCGTCGTGTCTGAATTTGTAGTCTTTTAAGAATAGTTGCCTAAGTCATGTATTTGGTTGTTAATGTAGAGAAATCTGCATCTCAGAGCCCAGGCTGTTACTAGATCATTGTTCAAATTTTCCTTGTTGCCTTTTGAAATTTCAGCTGTTGCAAAGAAGGGAGACACACAGGGTCTTGGAATCATGTATCCAATAGTGGCCTTTCAGAAGATCTGGGAACTGTGTCTTACTGTAGACTAATTCACTGAGCACATGGATTTGTGTAAAAAATATAAACTTATATAATAAATACACATAATTATTATAAAAATATAAAGCTTATATCAGCTATACATACCTCATAAAATACTTACAAATTACCTCACTTACTAACATATAAAATATAAGTGAATATTCGTTTTGATTTTTATATTTAACATGTATTTTTCAAGTCTTTGCAAGTTAAGGAACCCTTTGGCAAATCTGTCTCCATGTTGTAATTTCAGATGCATTTGAAGTTGAATGAGAAGGGTTATGAAGTCAACCACCTGCTCTGGCATTGTGTGGCTGCCTGGTCCTGCGTTCAGAACAATAGTCCTCAGCTGAATACAGTGCTCGAGCATCTCCTCTTCCACAGAACGCAGCTTCAGACGAAATGCTGGTAAGGGCAACTCTATAAATCCAGGGTGACTCTGAGAGACCTTTGTACTGAAATGTTAATCACGGCTCAGTTGACTATGCATGCGCTTTATAGTCTCAACTCCAAAGACAAAGGCAATGTGCATATTTTATACTGCTTGTATCAGTGAATTGTTGCACTGTCTGCTGTCTTGTTTTGCTGGATGCTCTGTGTAGTTGTCTCTATTAAATGAAATGTGTTACTGATAAGAAATTCATTCCTGTGTTGAAAACATTTTCTTACTTCTCATGTTGTTAGATCCCGGCAATGAAGTCATCTGTTATATACTTGAAAGGAATCCACTGATCCTATTTCTTTGTGCTTTTCAAAGAGATGTACAAGGACATTGAACCTCAGTGAGGGTTAGCTTCTTCTAGTCCATGTCTTAATTTAAGAAGGACATAGATGTCATACAAAAGCAGGATGGATACAGAGGAAGGAAGATTGTAGTTTTTAATGGATCGACTGGGAATAATTATATTTGTGAAGTTCAGTGTGTGTGTGTGTGTGTGTGTGTGTGTGTGTGTGTGTGTGTGAATAGTATTTCATGTGTACACACACCACATTTAAAATATATTCATCTGTAGGGCAATGAAGGCACACATCTTTAATCCAAGCTCAGGAGGCAGAGGCAGGTATATCTCTGAGTTTAAGGCCAGCCTAGTCTACAGAATGCCCTAGTTAGGGCTGCACAGAGAAGCCCTGTCTCCAAAACAAAACAAAACAAAACAAAACAAAACAAAAGCAACGACAACTAAACAAGCCAAAAAAAAATCTGTTTATCTATTGATTCTTATGTTGAATTTTTATCTTTCTCCTGAGAGGAAAGCTGACATCTCCTCAACATTCTGATCTCAGTTCCTCTGGATGCTCAATCAGGAGTGAGATTGCTGGGCCATAGGGCATCCTATTTATAATTTTTGAGATGTTTTCATATTCTTTCTTAAGTTAGCTTTACTTACATTCCAACCTACCCCAGGGTTCTCTTGTCTCATCCTCAGGGCACCGTTCCATCTTGCTGCATACATACCCACAGTAACAGGTGTGAGGTGAGATTTCACTGTGGCTTCAGTTTTCCTTGCTTTTACTATGAGTAAAGTGGAACATTGTTCATATAACTGTTAGCCATGTGGCTTCTTTTAAGAACTGTTGAGTCAGTTGGGCAGTGGTGGCACCCCTTTAATCCCAGCACACGAGAGGCAGAGGCGAGGGGATCTCTGAGTTAAAGGCAACCTGGTCTATAGAGTGAGTTTCAGAATAGCCAGGGCTACACAGAGAAGCCCTGTCTCAAGAACTCAAAACCAAATCAAACCAAATGAAACTAAACAAAAACACCACTCTCTCCCAAATATAAATCCCCAGAAAAACCAAAGAACTGTTAAGTCAGGGCCTTCGTTTTTAAAATTGGGTTATTTGTTTGCTTGATCTTGAATTATTGCGTTCCTTATTTACTTTAGATATCAATTCACTAGATACATACTTTTCCTCCACATATGAGTTCTCATTCTCTTCCTCCATTTTTCTTCCTCTCTCCTTCTTCCTTTCCTTTTTTCTTCTGTCTTTCTTTGACAGAGTCCCATGTAGCTCAGTTTAGACTTGAACTTACTGTGCAGTCTGGGCTGGCCTTGAATCTGTGGTTTTCTCTTCTGCCTCAGCCTTCTATTAATTGTTTAACTGTTTTAAATGTTATTATATCAACACATATTTAATTAATTTTCTGACTATTTATGGTTAAAGTTGTCAACAGACCTTTAAGGACTGCTATTGTAGATCATACTTCACAGTTTTGGGGTTAAAGATAATATTATTATTTTTTAAAATGAAACTGAAGTCAGTTTAGTGTGTTTGCTAGAGACTGGAGCAAGATTCTAAGTGTCCTTGAAAAGGACATTCCTCAGGATATCAGTGTCAACTGATAACAGCCTGGGCCACCTGAATCTTTCTTTCTGTTTTCTGGGTGGATGTGAGAATGATCACATAAGGTGGGAAAAGTAATGCATAGTATTGAAGAATAGAGGGGTAAACTGATCAAGTGGTCATCAATGACTACACATAATAGAAGGGACGCAGCAATTGTCTGAATTGCCAAATCGTTTTGATACCGTTTCTTGAATCTTTCGTTTTAAGAAGGCAATCTTTCTTTAAAAAGCTAAAAACATGATTTTAGTTAACAACAACAACAACAAAAAACCATTGACGATTAAAGACTTGCTAGGACCCTTGAGATGGCTCCTTACTTGCTGCTAAGCCTGAGTACCTGAGTTTAATCCCTGGAACATGCATGGTGGAAGATGAGAACTAACTGTCACCTACACAAATGTGCCTTGGCATGTGCTTGTATATGCACATACGTAAGCACACACAACTAAATAAATGTAAAGGTATCTCTAAGAGTTTAAAAAGTTTTTTAAAGCTTGTGTTAAGTCTGTTCACAGTAGCATCACATTAAATATAAAATATCTTTTCTTAATATAGTGTTTAGAGTATGTATATAACAATATATGCACAGATGCCATGAGGTCATCACTCCAGATAAGACAAAACACTGATCTAATGATCAGAACTAAACCCAAATGCCTTCCTGCCTTCAAGGGAATCTTTTCTGATATTCTCACCATTTACTCTCTGATATCATTGAGGGTAAGGAGAAAACTGAGGAAGTGAGCTCTATTTTGAATAAATAAAGATAGTGAAGGGTGAGAAGTGGGCCCTGTCATGATTTTCTCAATTGTGACACTTGAGGGAAGACACCGTTCAGCCCCCAAAATATGACACCAGTGAGAATTAAGAGGAGAAACCCAAGAAATGTTAATTCCTGTGTGTCAGAGACAACACAATGATGAGTAACATGGAAATAGTTAAAGCAATGAAAGACAACATGACCAAGATATCCAATGAGATTTTATTTATGGTGGCCAAATCTGTCCATACAAATTGCTTCTCTTCTGTTCATTCTAATTGGTTGGTCTGTAGCTAACTCATATATCTCCCTGTGTGATTTCTTGTAATCCCATTTTTAGACTATATATAATACAAAAGGAATGAAAAACAATCAGGAGTTTTTAAGTCTGAAAATGGACAAGGCCAGGATCCATGAGAGGACTCTCTCTCTCTCTCTCTCTCTCTCTCTCTTTCTCTCTCTCATAGAATTAGAGCAGTCTTTCTGAGGTCTATGATGTCCCAAGAGGAAGGGTTGTTCTAAAACCAACCAGAGGACTGGAGACTGTAGGAGCCCCCCTGCTGCCACTCGTGGCCTTTGTCTACTCAGAGCTAGAGACAAGCACCTTGCTGGGAGGCAAGTCTCTTAATCTGGCTGAATTTCTTGTATCTCAGACTCTCAGTGCTCCACCCAGTAGTAGGTTGACCTTTCACAAAATGACCCACTTGCTTTGGAGAGACATCTCAAACCAAAGACTTTCCAATCTAACATGGAATATTGTATTTCTAATTGAACTGCTGGCCAACAGGGACTGCTGAGAAATGTAGCAAGGCATTTCAGCAGAACACCATCACAAAATCCCATCACCCAAAGCAAACTAATCAGTGTATTCTATCTCTTGCAAGTATTAAAAAAAAAAACCTTGACGATTTAAAACTATATCAACGTGGCAACTATTTAGCCATGTTTGTGTTTGTATCAAAATGAAGACAGAATCAGGTGCTTAAGGACAGTAGACCCTGAACATTCCAGCTAGATTACTGCCAACCATTGTCTGCATCTTCAGCCCTGGTAATGCCAGTGTTCATGGGGAGGTCTCACTGGAAGCATTTAAACAAAAGTTACAGTATAGTCTCCCTTCAGTCTCCATGAGTTGAGGTGGCTGTGTGTGAGACTCAAGTGATGTGAGATTCCCCTCTGTATGCTGTGAATATGTTTTATTACCACTGATTAATAAAGAAGCTGCTTTGGACTATGGCAGGGCAGAATATAGGTAGGTGGGAAAACTAAACTGAATGCAGGGAGGAAGAGTCAGGCAGACACCATGTAGCTGTTGTGGGAGAAAGATGCCAGGACCTTACTGGTAAGCCACGGCCTCGTGGCGATACAGATTCATAGAAGTGGGTTAATTTAAGATATAAGAGCTAGTTAGGAGTATGGCTGAGCTGTTGGCCAAACAGAGTTGTAATTAGTTTCTGTGTGATTATTTGGGTCTGGGTTGCTGGGAAACGGAAGTGTAGTCTCCCTTTACACTTGGGTTTCTATTTTCTTGGTTCTTCTCCATTCATATCCTATTCTTCATAGATCTATAGATCCTCCCCATTGTTTGTGAGCATTTAATCTGCTCATGGGAGAAATGCAAGTTTATGTGCAACTGCATCATCACTCAGTGAAGAACACATTCACCTTCAGGTCTGGAGACCTATGCTTTGGACTTCTTTCTACCTGTCCCATTTTCAATGAGTCACTTAACAATGATGAATCATTTTTTGAACATTTAGAGGAAAAGGAACCATCCTTTTATCATAATTTCTCCCTTCTTTTTCTTTCCTCTACATCCTCCCTTATAAACCCCTTCTCTCTTTTGAACCTGGACTTCTTTAATTGTTGTTACATGTGTGTGTGTGTATATACATCAAACATATAATATGTGTATATGTGTGTGTGTGCATCCTGTTCAGTCTGTATACTGTTACTTATATGTATATTGTTTTCTTAAAAAAGTTTCTGAGAGGTTTAAATAAGATAATTCTCCCCTACTTTATATTCTTCTAACTCAAAGTTGAACCAATTTTCCTCAGTTAGCCTCTGGCTGGCTGAGATTTTACTTCAGTTCACCCCCTCATAAGTTGATGAAATTGGCTTCTATTTTCTCTCTCCTCTCCTCTCCTCTCCTCTCCTCTCCTCTCCTCTCCTCTCCTCTCCTCTCCTCTCTCTCCTCTCCCCTCCCCTCCCCTCCCCTCCCCTCCCCTCCCCTCCTCTCCTCTCCTCACCTCTCCTGGCTGGCTGAGATTTTACTTCAGTTCACCCCCTCATAAGTTAATGAAATTGGCTTCTATTTTCTCTCTCCTCTCCTCTCCTCTCCTCTCCTCTCCTCTCCTCTCCTCTCCTCTCCTCTCCTCTCCTCTCCTCTCCTCTCCCCTCCCCTCCCCTCCTTCCCTCCCCTCCCCTTCCCTCTTCCCCTCCCCTCCCCTCTCCTCCTCTCCCCTCCACTCTCCTCCCCTCTCCTCCCCTCTCCTCCCCTCTCCTCCTCTTTCTCCTCCCTCCCCCTCTTCCTGGCTCTCTCCCTCCCTCTCTCCCTCCCTCTCTCCCTCCCTCCCTTCTTTCCTTCCTTCCTTTCTTCGATAGAGTCCCACTACATAGCTGTGTCTAGCTTGAGGTTCACTATGTAGACCAAGCTGGCTTTGAACTCATAGAATTCTGCCTGCCTCAGCCTCTACCTCACCTCCCTTTCCTAACCTGATGTCTGAGTGGCTGCAATACATCTGTTGTCATCACACTCGTTCCCTAGAATCTAGTCCCACTTTCATAGCTTTGCTGTAATGTTTTAGCATCTGTTACTACTGTCATTTCCTAACTGGTCTCTTGGATGTGAATCTTTCCCTCAATCATGTGTCACATGCGATATACTGCCAGGATTACAACATCAATGTGATTGTATCCCTCTTCAGCTTGACAGTATTTACTAAGGAATGGCTTTCCATGACACGGGAGCCCCAGTCAGTGTTGTACAACTTACATGATATTGGAAAACCAGTAAGAGCAGGCATAAAAGATCCTGTGGATTCACTGCCGTTAGCCATACAGACAGCCAAGAGTGGCTGTGAGGATTGACAGAAGGGACGCGGTGGTGGTGTGCCTGAGAAACAGTATTCACGGCTCCCTGACAGTGCCTTCATCTGCTCCAATGGCTTCCTTGCCACCACAGTAATGAAGGAACTCCTGCCACCCAATGGAGGGACCTTCTCAGACAGGATCAAGATCAGAATTTTCATGTAGTCATCTCTTTCAAATATAAAACAAATCAATCAGTGAAAGAGAAAAGAATTCTTTTAACTGTGTGTCTGGAAGGATGGCATCAGCAATATCCCTTACACAATGAAGACTGGACTAATAGATTTCTACCAACCCTACACTACTTGTCTGTTAATACACTCTTTATGAAATTAGATTAATTATTTAAAAGTTGCTAATTTCTACTTAGAGGATGAGTGGTATGTTTATATTTAATTCTGTATGCTTTGGGGGAATCCTTGCATCCCGCCTCCCATCTTGTCAGGGAAACCCTGGCATGGCAGGTATATTCCACGCTGCATCCAGCTTTACATGGATTTGGGGGATTAGAACTCAGGTATTTGTACTTGTGTGGCTGGTACCTTTTCCACCAAGCCGTGTCCTTGGCCCCTTGTAATATGTATTTTTAAAGAGTTATGGCCTTCTCCAAGAATCAGACTGGTACTTTTCCCTAGTGCTTGTCATATATTTTTACTGGTCCTGAGGGAATCTGCTTGTCCAGTTTTTTTTTTTTTTTTTACTTATCCCAGAATGAGAAGAAACCCATGAAATAGACGTTTTGAACCAAGATTTTGGTGTTCACAGACGTTAGCATCGTGTTTTAGCACAGTGGCTTTAAGTAGTTGAAGACTGACCCTGCTGCTGCAATCATCACGGTCCTCCATGTGTCCTCGCTCCTGTAGGAAAGCCCACTCCTGCACCCTGATGGCATCACTTCTCCTTGTGCCCCCCCCCCCATACCTCTAAGGATCTATCATTTAAATCTTGCTAACTCTGAAGAAAAACAAAGAGATAAAGGAAAAAATGAACTACAGAATGGAGACTCTGGATACATTTTTAAAAATGCCAGTATCCTAAGGAAAAAGGATTATCTGTATTTTCCCCCTGATTCTGTGACTCACGGGACAAATTGAAGATGAATCTGATTATTTTCCCCTGCACTTTTTCTATGGGACACAGGCTGCAGCATTTCCCAGGCCATTTTATAGTGCGCCTCCTCATCCAGGTCCGCCAATTTCATGGCTTGAGCTGTCCCTTTAATCTGCTGTGTGTCACCTGTCACTTTTTCTCATTACCTGTTTTCAAGGTTCTGTGGATTTTGACACAGTCAGTGTTTTCTGAAACACGTGTAGCAAGGTTGGAATAACCTCTATGAATGTAACTAATTGGAGACAGTTTAATCTCATTTTTTCCCCCAAAATGGCCACCCGCTCATGAAGAACACAGTTTAGAGACAAAAAGAAAACCTAGAACTCTTTCAGATGCTGCTGGTCTCACTTCCGTACAGATGCGTGTGGGTGTAAAGAATTGCGAAGTCTGGGTCAGCCTCTTTGTTTACACGATTAGGGGAAATGCGCAATACCTACTACACCTTTCTTGCCACTTCTTTAGTTTCAAAGCTCTGGGACATCAAGTTGCTGATAACTGAGCTTTTCCTGCATTTTCATGAGCTTGAGAAAGAGGCAGAGGTGCCTCAGCCCGTTCCTGCTCTAGCCCTTCCCTCTGCGTGCATTGATTTTTCAACTTTGACTTTTAACAAATTTCAGCTCCCACGTATCGATGCATCTGTTCTCTTTTTGGCAGAAGCAGTTTTGCTTATAGACGGTATTGCAGTTTGCAGCATTGATTGGAAGTAGTGCCTTTCTGGTGAGGCAGCATTTTTTTTTTCTTCTGCCGCAAGCGGCTGGCACGGAGATGGTTTTCAAGCCATAGCACAGTGAGTGCGCTCTAGTTTGGATACAGCTTTCCAGACATTAAAAAAAGACAAAAGAGAGAAAGGCTACGCAGGGGCGGGGTGGGGTGGGGGAAGCTTCTGAACTCAGTCTTCCCTGAGACCTGACCCTCCTATGGAGCATGCGTGGTGAGTGTGAGGACTGACTAGGAGGTCACTGGGCTCTTCTCAGCGACTCTGAGACTTTACAGAGAAAGCTAACAAGCTCATTTTAGCATAGCAGATTTAGAGTTCCATGCCGTATTTCTGACTCCGAAGTTCTCTTTCGTACATCCTGTGTTAGGTGTATCGGTTGGGATTCGTTCTTCTTTGTGTTAGAGAAATCTAGCTACACTTGGGTGACCCAGTAGCGCTTCTGTCTTTTACAGGACAAAGATGCATTCTGATGCAGATGCTTAGGTCCTTCTGATTTGTGTTCTGCCATCCCTAGCACTGACTTTCACTATTGTCTCTATAATGTGGAAGTTCACATTCTGGTATTAGTGTGTATTCCCCGCAGGAGGAAAAGGGTGTATGAAGAAGATGAAAGTTTTCTTTTTCTAAATATGCTATTTTTTTATTAACCAGAAAAATGATAGTTTACCTAAGAGTCTGTCTTTGTATGTCTCCTTTTGTATTTTGTCTTGAAACAGTCTTGAAGTGTAGCCTAGGCTGACTTTTGGCCTTAAAGCCCTCCCACCTGAGCCTGTCAAGTGGTGGGATTACAGGTGTGCATCGCCACACCTGGTGATCTGATTTCGTTTCTATCTCATTGGTCAATCAACATCGCATGGTACTTTCAATAGTCAAGGACATAAAGAGTTAGTTCTAAGTCAAATGTACTGAGATATATCTAAGTTATATCTTAGTGCATTTTGATATAGATCTGTCATTTTTGACAAATTGACTCATATATTCCATCTAAAACACACAACATTCCGTGTTGAGGGGACAGTCTGTGACGAGAATTATGTTGTCTTGAATGAAGCTCCTTTAAGCAGGCAACTGTCAGCACCCGCCATCGTGAGGTTTAGTGTTGAAACACTTAAGGCATGACTTAGAAAAGGAGAGATTGCAAAAACAATACGATATGCCGGGGAAGATCACAGTCACAGTCAAGCGAGCATTAAAGGGAATGTGTGCATGTTTCTCAGGCTTATCAGTGTCTACAATCCATAATGTTAAAAAGGAAGGTATTTGAAAAGTCTGAAACGAGTCTGAAGCTGTCAAATTTAAATCAAGTAGGATAATTGGCATGGAAGTACTTTTAAGAACTTGAAAATCTCTCTGTATTTAGAATTGTCTTTGTCTCATAAAAGGCATTTCCTTTTTGTGCTTTTTTTTATAACCTATTTTATTAGCATTTACTGATTGTAGAAAATAATGGCTTTGATTATGTAATTTTCATACAGGCACAGAAAGTACTTTGATCATATCTACCACCCCACGGCTCTCCCTCAGTCCTTTACCCCCATCCTGCAGGCTCCCAGCCCTTCCCACAGAGGATCTGCTCTATGCCTTTTTATCTCATGACTGCTTTGGGGTTCTAGGTTCCAAATTAAAGGGAAATATAGGTACTTGTTTTTCTGAACTTGGCTTAATTCACTTAACAAATTGAGTATATTCATAGAGAAAGAATGAAGACCTCACCTTATGACCTGAATAGAGCAGTAGTGAAATTCAAACATACTTGTTAAATACCCTGGGAGATAGGTTTATTAGCTGCCTAAAGCCGAGGCAGTAAGCAGCTCTATTGGCAGGCAGTTTTACAGTTGCTATCTCTTAATTCTCTTTCAGTCTGTTTCTCTTCCAGTTGGTGAACTGCAAACAAGGGCATGAAATGTAAAATTCCTTGAAAACCTCGTTACATATGGACATCAGTAGCTAATGACTTTAATTTATAAATTCCCACTCACATAGCATTAAAAAAACTAGCCTATGATCTCAGTCATTTTTGTGAAGTATACATTTTATTTTGAGGCATGTCACTTTTCAAAAAATAACATAATACCCAATTTTTAGAATACTTGCTTAGATAGTTTGTCACTTGTTCTGTAAGTTTGGAAAGAAACCATCCTTCAAATTGATCCCACTGAATCAGTCACAAGCAAGTGAAGCTAGAGGCCCTTGTGAGGGCCCGAGGGTTCTCTGGAGAGCTATAGCCTTCCAGTACCACATCACACAGGGTCTATGAACAGATGGGAAAGATGCTTACACTTATTATGCCAACCCTGTCAATCCAGCATCTTAAATTCATAATCCTTCCAAAATGTCACTCTTTTTTTATAATCCATGCCAACCAAAATCTTTCAGTATAGAAAACAAATATATCTGATAATGTAAACCTTCATTCCCTTTGTCTTCAGCGCTTTTTCATTGAAATTGGTTGCTATTATTTTTTTTTTTTTATTAAGGTCTTTGTCACTTGTTCACAATCCAGGTTGGATTCAGCACTCGCTTTGCTGGTCCTGGGGGAGGCTGCTAAGTTGAACATGGCCTGTTTGAAAGCACTGATGGATCTTGTGAGAGATTTCCTTTGGAGCATCGTGTCTGTTCAGAACCAGGTACCACCTTGCAGTTTATTTGTGAAGAAGACCTTACTGCAAGCATGCTTTATTCTTATCATTATGTAAACTGAATATCACATTTGAGCATGTGATGTGTATAAGTCTGTAGTAATTCTAATTAAATATAAAAGTGAATACTCACTCACTGTAACTTCAGGATTTATCATAAACATTTTTCTTTATTATCAAGTCTGTTACACTTTGTGTTTTGCTCTTTCACTCTTAAATCTCTTCGTATGCACTTATCCATCACTAGAAAAGACACACACCGTGACAGAGTTAGAGTTAGAAAAGCAATTAGCTTCATATGCTCTTTTGTGACTGTGTTCGTCACCTGAGTTCAGTCCTTACTTAGCTCCCAAAAGTCTTTCTTGTTCTCTTTTCTGTATGTCATACTGTAACCACGTGTGCATTTGTTTACACAAAACATAAATTATTGACTAGATTCCACACATGAGGGGGAAAGTGTACAATTCATTGTGAAATTCTAAATGCCTGTTCTAACAATATAGAAGTCCACTAAGATGTATAAAGTTCAGGTCTGGCTAATTTTAGCAAGTGGTTTCTTTTATTTGAAAATTCTTTATAATAATATTTATAAAAGTTTTGAAAATTTTATACTGGAAAGGGGATCATTTCATTTTTTTATTGTCAAATGTTGAGTTTGTTTTACATTTTTAACAGTTAAGAAACAGTATTGAACTAAAGTCTTTTAAATTTATTTTTGAATTCTTTGACAATTTCATATATGAATACAATGTATTGTGATAATATCGATCCTAATTATCCTCTCTTGCCTCTTCCAATTCTGCTGACCCCCCCCTACTATTTTATGTCATTTCCCCTCTTCTTTGTGGTTGATTTTTATTTTTGTTTTAATTAATTTTTTATACAATATATTCTGATTATGGTTTCTCCTTCCCCAACTCCTCCCAATCCCTCCCACCTCTCTACCGACCCATCTCCATACCATTTCTCACTCTCTCTTTAGAAAACAAATAAACTAAAACCAACCAACCAGTCAACCAACCAACCAACCAGTCAACCAACCAACCAACCAGTCAACCAACCAACCAACCAGTCAACCAACCAACCAACAAGCATACAAAAGAAAGTACACAGGAAATACACACACACACACACACACACACACACACACAAACACACACACACACTCATTAAAACACATAATCGGAAACCATAATATATAAGCAAAACATGTAGAAGCTTTTTGAAATATATATGTACATGAAGGAAATATAAATGAAGCCACCAAAAATGGGGAGGCAATTCCCGAACTCGACATGTTTTTCCTTCCAAGCAAAACCTTTATTGCCAGGAATGGGTTACATCTGATTGAATTGTTGGCCAAAGGGGTCCCACTGAAACCCCTAAACATCTCAGGCTGTTGTCACGGCTATTGGTTGCTCTCCACAAACTGAATGTAAGGCCCTGTAGCTGAAGACAACACTTAGATATCTTATTGAATGTGGAGAAGCCAAGCTGGTGCCTAACTGGAGCCTTGACCCCCAATGACTAGTGTTCACGTAACTGGAAGGTACTCTGCATGCTACCAGAGGAGAAAGATAGCCACCAACGAAGCTACAAACCCTGTGATCTACCAAGCTAAGCTACCTGCAAGAGCTTCTCATGCAGCAGTGGCATGAACATTGAGGAATCTTCTTTTTGACATTCTGAGTTTAGTTAGAGTTGCTTGGAAGAGGGTGAGTAGGGGATTGTTCACTAGATTTGAGTTACTTTTCCAGGGCTCTGCAACTGAAGAAAATCACTAGTTGCTAAGAGATTCTCTGGTGGGGGTTGGAGTCCCTCCACCAGCAATGAGAGAATGTGGGCTCAGGATCTTGTGGGCACGAGGAAGGTACCCACCCATGGCTTCTGTGCTTTTGTGATTGCAGCAGCTATGTGCTGCCCTGAACAGTGTTTTTACAACAGTCTGCCCATTCTCTGGCTCTTCCATTCTTTTCACCGTCTTTTCTACAATGTTCTCTGGGCCATCAAGAGGGAAACACAGATACACATCCTGTTTAGGGCTCAGCACTCAACTCTCAGTCTTATGGGACCAGATATGAAACTCTATTAATTGCCATCCAGAGTTAAGACAAACCTCTCTGTCTGCCTCACTCAGTGTTCTGTTTTCTGTGAAGAGACACCACGACCATGGCAACTCTTAAAAAGGAAAACATTTCATTGGGGCTGGCTTACAGTTTAGAGGTTTAGTCCATTGTCATCTCGTGGGGAGCGTGGCTGTATGCAGGCAGACATGGTGCTGGAGAAGTAGCTGAGAGATTTGCAGGAAGCAGGAAGAGAAAGCCAGTGGGCCAGGTTTGAACTTCTGAAGCCTCACAGCCCATCCCCAGAGACATACTTCCTCCAACAAGGCCACACCTACACTGACAAGGCCACACCTCCTAATCCTTCCAAATAGTGCCATTCCCTGATGACTAAGCATTCTGCTATATGAGTCTGTAGGTGCCATTCTTATTCGAACCACGGCACTGTCCGAGGTTCAGGATAGCATAGTACTAGCCTATGGGTTTAAACATGAAAATTAGAAGGCTCTTTGACTTCCTGTCCATTTCGTAAAAATCACTAGTGTGATTCCCACTTAAGGCCAGTGATCACCACAGCCATAGACTTTTGACCATATTTACAGTATCAGGCATCTGGTTCTGTGGACTAGACCTCAGATGACATAAGCAAGTGGCTGATTACTCACTAAGAGTCCTGCGGCTATTGCACCAGTGGGCTTGCGTTGCCTGGCACATTAGTGTTGTAGCTCTCAGGTCTCCAGCTGGGCAATGCTTGTTTGTTCATCTTGTCTCGCAGCAGTCTGCATAGGACACTGGAACTAGGAACTCTAGCCATCGTGAGGAAGCTTCTAGGTTCATTCCCACTTGCTTTCCCTTATCTGTAACCAAAGTATGTAGTATCATCGACAATAGGATTTTTACGTCTAGAACCGGCATTCTTAGGAATGCAATTTTAACTGCATTTCACCGTTGCTTTTAAATAAATTGGTGAGATAATATGATCGCTTTCTCTTTCTGCCCCCCCCCCCTTCCCGCGTGTGATGCTTGTGGCTGTCTGTGCTTGCGTATGTGTGTCTGTAGTCCACAGGCCAATGTCTAATATGCTTTATCTTGTATTTTGAGACAGTCTCTCATTGAACCTGGAGCTCACAGAACGGGCAAGCTGACTGGTCAGTGAGCCCCTGAGATACTCTGTTTCCCTGTCACAACGCTAAGATTCGGGGCCTGTGTTACCACCTTTGGGTGTTTTCTGTGAGTGCTAGGGATCTGAACTCAGGTCGTCAGGCTCATAGAGCAGGCGTTTATGCATGGAGCCACCTCTCCTCTCGTTGTCTCCTCTTTTACCCTATGAACTTTCCTATGAGCTGTTCCTATGAACGGGTTCTTGGGGCACATTCTTAAATTCTGTCCTGGAAGTTGTAATATTTTTGTATGTATGAATATTGAAGTTATATACACTAGAAAAAGACTATTTTCCAACATAAATGTGGAGAGTAATATTTCTTTTAATTTATTATTTGAGCACGTCATGCGTGTAAATAGTCTATTTTGATCAAATCCATCTCCCACTTCCATACCGCTTTTGCCTACTTTTCCTCCCAACTTCTTATAGTTTTTGTTTCCAGTCCTCTGAGAACACTTAATGCTGCTGGCATGTGGATTGGTATAAGGCTATCCACTGGACGACCCCTTGGGCAGCACATCCCTCAATGAAACAGACTCACCCCCAATGAATTAATTTATCTTCCGTTGATTACAAAAGAAACTGTCTTTTTTTTTTTTTTGTTTTTGTTTTTCGAGACAGGATTTCTCTGCAGCTTTAGAGCCTGTCCTGGAGCTAGCTCTTGTAGACCAGGCTGGTCTCGAACTCACAGAGATCCGCCTGCCTCTGCCTCCCGAGTGCTGGGATTAAAGGCGTTACAAAAGAAACTGAATACTTGTTGCTTAACATATATATCTGTTACTTAAATTTCTGAGCCCTTTAAAAATAAAGCATACCTCTTCCAAAGTAAGTTTTAATGAGTACATTTTCGAAATTTTAATTTGTTTTATAACAACTGTATAACATTTGAGTACTTTTTTTTGTTACAATCCTACCACACATACGGTGTCTAAGTCTGATGGGATGTACTTCGATTTTCTAAAGCGCACTTTTAACTTTCCTGTTTCAGGAAGAGAACAGTAACGTATATGATCTTTCCTGGGCATCAGACATTATCTTCATATACACAACAATTCTTTCGGAAGTGTGTTTGTACGCAGCTACCTCCTATTTGAGGAAAACAGCTTTGATTGGGTTCTGTGACTGCACAAGTCCACAGAAGGAGGTTTTGCTCATGGACAAGTCGGAAGAGCAGCCCGAATTAGAGGGAACAAACATTATAAGTCTTTTGAAATATTTTTCTTCTAAGATCTCTGCTAATTGTAAGTAATGTGCTTTCATTTTAGTGAATAATACTTCCTCAGTGTCCCTGTCTTCTATGTATAATAACAACGTTTCACAAAATGCTTACATCTAAATGTGAAAAATAGCTTTCAAGTCAGCAAGACTTCCTAGGGTCAGTATTTTATAAAATAGATTTTTTTTAAAAAAATCAATAATTGTGAGACATAATATGTAAGACAAGCTCAGTGGGTTTCTGGTTTCCATGATGTAAGTTGCGTAGTTAAGGTGGCTGGGGAGATTGTGGGATGTGCCTGCACAGCTCTTTCCTCTTCACGCTGCTCCTCACTAAGGAGTTTTCTTCTCCATTTCTGCAAGTGCCCTCCTTTTCTCTCCTTCTCTCCTGCTCTTTTTATATTAAGACACTTCTCTTTAATTATTCTATCATTATCATCGTCGTCAACATTATCTTCATCACCACCATCATCATCACCACCATCATTACCATCATCATCACCATCACCATCATCACCATCACCATCACCATCATCACCATCATCACCACCACCATCATCATCACCATCATCACCATCATCATCACCATCAATTACTAT
Source organism: Arvicola amphibius (assembly GCF_903992535.2). NCBI lineage: Eukaryota > Metazoa > Chordata > Mammalia > Rodentia > Cricetidae > Arvicola > Arvicola amphibius. The sequence continues at coordinate 87,828,851 of NC_052054.1, forward strand.
GACTTTAACATTTTGCTACAGGGCTTCAGTTGGCCAGATATTAACCACCTTCCTGCCTCAGCCCCCCAATACTGGGGTCAGGCTGCTCCCACACAGTCGACACCTGCTCCTTTCTGCTCATGGTACCTCTGACTGTGGTTTATCACTCATCCCTGACTCCATACCTGCCTTGAATGCCAAATCTAAAATTTATCTTAGTGCCATGATTCTTGAGACAAGCAGAAGCATTGATATTACTTTTGAAAGAGGGATCCTAATTTGAGAAGACCTTTCAGGCTGATTGGACCTCACGGGTCTAACAAGCATTGCTGCAGCTCTTTGTTTTAGGCTGTGGTTGGATGACATTTTCTTCTATGACTGAGTCTAGAGAACCACCTCTGAGATATACATCTTTACTCAATACCATAATTTCCTGGTGCAGCATGAACTATGTTTAATGTAATTTGTGATAGATTTCAGTGGCAGATTTTAAGATTTAGCTCTTAAAATCTGTAAAATCTGGCTGATATGTTTTTTCCTACTTTTATTTTATTGAAAACAAGTATTTTTCACACAATATATTCTAATTATGATTTCAGTTCCCCATTTCCTCCAGGATCTGCCCCACATTCCCTTCTGTTTTAAAATCATTTTCAGTATACATTGTTTTAATTAACAGATTGTGTTCTATAACTTCTGAGTCAATATACTTCACCTTTTCTTGTTTTTCAAAATCGTTTCTGTTATAGGTATCAGTTTTAAACAGGCCTTTATCCTTCAGTGCACGATTCTGTTTCCCTAGTGTTAGCAATATTGATAAGGGGTGATCACACCTCTATTTACTCATCTCCTATAGCAGCTCAATATGTGTTATTGGAATGGGCCATGAAGAAAGTGTAAATCGTAGGCTTTGATTCTTGTCTTGTGGAACCTGGCATGTCTGAGCTCCTTGGTAGTTGAGTTCAGACACGGTGTCTCCAAGGGGGACTTTTCCTCACAGGATGACGCTTAACCCCCCTAAGCTGGGACCTCTTTAAAATTGGTCATTTACCCCCTCTTCTGCAGTCTATTTCCCCCAGAGATTTGATAATCCATCAAGTTAATTTGTTCATTGTTAATATTTTCTTACATTTTAGATGCTTTCATTTTTCTAGGAGATTTTATGTTGCTCCAGAATTTGGTTGAGTCCTTGGACGAGGCACTGTGCTTCTCCTATCATCTACCAGGCAAACGCACCCCCAAAGTTGTCTTTCCTTTGCAGTGGTGTCTTCAGCGGACCTATTGGGCACCTTCTTGATATATGTGTGCATTTCTTTCCTCCCTCCGCACTGCCACTTCCCGAAGACAGCTCTGTGAACTCACCTTTGCCAAGCACAGTTGCCTATAGACGTTTTCTTTACATTTCTATAAATCCTAGTGCACACACTTATTTCCGTCTGGTATGGATTTAATATAAAAGAAAAGTATGATAACCTCAAATTCCAAAAATTCTGATTATTTTTTTTGCTAACTTTCTCAAACATAGATACTAACAAAAGAAACAATAGTTTTATTAGTGTTAGTACCATTCCATAGCTCTTTGCCATTAGGTAAACCTTCTAGGGATTTCTGAATGTTATTGTACCAGTCATCAGGCAATGCTATGGATTGAAGAGACATGTCTACAGATGACTAAATACCACTGTTTTAGTCTTTAAATGAATAATAGTAGAGGGTAGGTGGCAGCAGTCTCTAACAAATTGGGTTCTAGAAGGCGCTCTTGGTATATTCACATGTCATGTAGAGACAACGAATAACTTTTTCTTCATTGATATAAATTTTTCTTCATTCATGATTGCTTTTTATTGCATAAGTTCTAATTGGTACATCTTAGCAATAAAAACCTGGAGTCAGATGTTAGGGGGTAAAAGCTGAAAGATCAGAGAAGCAGAACAGTCAGTCACTAGAGATCTTACCTCTGAGACTCTCAGCTTGAGAAAAGACAGAGCTCCTCTCTCCACCCTGCCTCATTGCTTGCTCTCTCTGCCCAGTCATGCCACTTTCTGTCTGTCTGTCTGTCCAGACCTCCAGACCTCTACTGTTAACTAATGGCTAGCTCTGCCTCTGATCTTTAGGCAAGCTTTACTTATAGAGTACAAACAAAAATATCACCATATTTCCTCCTTTTAGTCTAAAATAAAAAAAAGGTTTTAACTAATAAAAAGGATATACAATAAATACAATAACTATATACAAAATGTACAGGCAATAAATACATAAAAATGTCTAGTCCATTAGCAATTGGCAAATTCAGAAAATATACTCCACATCTATCCTATCTTGGTGAGTCTAAAAGGTTGTATCTAATTCACGTTCTATTCTAACTTATATTACAAAAACTATCTTTTAATGTCTCCCAACCTTATTCACTTTATACCTCTGTAGTGAATTCTTTTCCTGAATCTGGTAAGAAAGAAAACTATAGCTATAAAGTCTATCAGAGACCCAAGAAAGAAATAATATTACCTGAGTAAGCAGGAAGTGTAAGCAAGTGACTTCCAAAAAGTGTGAGAAATGACAGAAACAGCTGGCTGTCTGGACAGTCACCCAAGGTTCCTCTGCAACTTTGGGGCATCCATCTTTGGCACACAGGCATAGCATATCTGATAGCCTTTTCTGTGATGCAGGATATTCTGTAGGGCTTATCATAGCTTGTCTTGGCAAAGTTTGGCAGTCCTTTCTTTTGTATCTTGTTTGTTCAGTTTGTGTTCTGTTTGTCCAAATAGGACAGCATCTGTCAGCAGTCAAGGCACAAGGGCACTTTCTTGCCCAGTGGCTTACTTTTGCTATACAGAAAGTAAACTTCATAAACTCCATATTGAGTTACTTTGACACCTATCACCTTCTCTGAAATAGATTGGTATTGCCATGAACAGATATGTCTCACTGTCATAAAAAGATAAGAACCTATGTTATTAAACATCTTAAATACCATATTCTGTAGATCTCTGAAGTGTTTGAATATGATCTGTCTATCTAAAATATATCTGTTTGACCTTGAAACATACTTAATATGACTACAAGTTTGGTTGTAATAACTACTAACTTGCATTTCTTTATGTCCTAAATAGTTGGTAATAATAACTTTCAAGGACTAGAAATTTGCGTTACATTGTTAAATGAGCTGTATAGGTATAATAACTTGAACAAGATTAGAAATGTATGTAGAGTATGTTCTAAAAACTAATCTCAAATTAGTATTAATATACATAGATTCATATCAATATAAGATACTTTGACTAGTAGTTGCTTTCTTTTGTTTAAAAGTAGTCCAATAATCTATCTGTTAATCCTATTCTTATATCCTTCCTTTTTCTTTTCAGGATAGACTCAATAATCTACCTTTATATTCTATTATATGCCCCTTTTTTTCTTTTCAAAATAAGAACCTTGAATCTAATTTCCTTTGTTTATCTTTTTATCCTGACCATTGCCAATAATAACATGTAAACAACCCCCCTAAACAATGACAAATATCCATAATCCATTGAATGACCCAAACCACCCACCCCATCTCTTGGGAATGTGGATTTCATAGTCTTAAATTTACTTCGTGCTGTCTGGAAGTGATGGTATCTTAAGGGGACCCTGAAAAGAAAAGTTTGGTTGGTTGTCAATCCCTCGGAGAGGAAGCTGTATCATTTGTTGTCTAGTATCTGTGTAATGGGAAAGTGCAGGGCTTGTCTCAGTAGGAAGTAGTCTAGAAAACAATGCCCACATTCCCAAAAAATGCATGGTGGATGTTTGTCTTTGTTTAGCATGTTGGTTACAAGTTGTTATGGATAATGGTTAGGAAAAAGCTAAACAAAGAAAATTAGATTCTGGGCTCTTGTTTTGAAAAGAGAAAAAGGGGGAAATTCTGTGGGAAAATGCTCTTGTACACTGCAAAGATTTGTCACTCAAATTGGTTTAATAAAATGCTGATTGGTCAGTAGCCAGAAAGGAAGTTATGAGTGGGGTACCGAGACTAGGAGAATTCTGGGAAGAGGAAAGACAGAGACACAGTCTCTTGCTTTATCTCTGAACATAGGATATTGGCTCCCCAACTCTCATGTTTCTGTGGGGTGCATGGCTTCTTGTTTCCATAGCTGTCATGAAATTCTATTACTTGATAAGTTAATTGCCCAACATTTCCTCAGTTGAACAGTAAGGGTTAGGAACTGCCCTGATGCAGTTTGCTACAGTTTGCTGCTCTGTAGCATTGTGAATACTTTTTCTGCAAAGAGAAAATGATTTATTTGTCCTGTATGCATTATTGTTCGTTTGTAGGGAACATCAGCACCACACAGCCATGGGTAACAGTGCCCTCAGTGTAGGCTTTTTGAAAATGATTGCTGGGAAGGGTAGGCCCACTATTCTAAAAAGTGATTGATAAAAATTATAAAACCAGCTCTTCTGTACATAAACTTGTGCCTTTTTAATTTTCTCTCTTTTTTAAAATTAAAAATGAGTTTTTTCATACACTATATCTGATCACTGTTTTCTCTTCCTCAAATGCTCTCTTTTCTTTCTACCTTCTCTCTCTCTCTCTCTCTCTCTCTCTCTCTCTCTCTCTCTCAAACAGGAAAATGAAAACAAACCAGAATAAAAAAATAAATAAAAATAGAGGCACAAGAAACACACCCACAGTCACCTCCTCCACACAGCCACCCAATAAAACAAAAACCATCAAAACACAAAATCAGAAACCATAGCATAAAAGTAAAAGATCAATAAGGAAAAAAAAATCACAGAACAAAGAAATATGAAATAAAAAATTTATAAAACTACCATAGAGTTTGTTTGGGTCATCTGCTGCCTTTATCATTTTTGAGTCTTTCCCAACTCTTTAACTCTTTTATTCCCATCCTACAATTCCTTTTTTCACATTCATATATATAATATATATATGTGTGTGTGTGTGTGTGTGTGTGTGTGCGTGTGCGTGTGCGTGTGCATGTGCGTGCGTGTGCGTGTGTGTGTGTCTTGCTGAGTTTAAGCATGGCCATCTATGGGACCATGAGTTTGGAATTATTCCTTGGAGCCTGATGGGCCGACTCATCAGTGTCTGTGTGACTAAAGACAGTATCTTTCTATCTCCCAGAATATCTCCATTAGTAGCCTATAATAGCGGGAAGGGGCAGGGCCTTGTGTTAACTGCTGATAGGCCCCATCTTGTGCGTGTCGCAGGCAGCTGCAGATGCGTCAGTTATTTCATGTCACAGGATAGAACTTTGTAGGCTGCCCTAGCTAGGTGTCTATCACTGTGATAAACATCATGACCAAAAGAGACTTGGGGAGAAAAGGGCTTTTTTCCAATTACATTTTAACGTCCATCACAAAATGAAGTCAGGAACTCAAGACAGGAACCTGCAGGCAAAACCTGAAATAGAGGTCATGGAGGAAAGCTGCTTGTGTGTGTGTGTGTGTGTAGATTATGAAATATATTTTTAGTACATTCTTAAAGTAGTGTAACTGTAATACCTACCTAATTTTTAAACTATTGTCATCATTTTTTAATAGCATAGTCATTGCAACTTTTTACTTTTATACTAAATGTATGTCTAAATATTTCTGATAAATTATAAAGGGAATTATTTTCTTGTATTTCATTTTCTGATTGCAGTCTTCTGGCATATGAATACACCTTAGAATTTTTATACTCTTTGGCCTTGCTGAATTCATTTACTAGTTTCAGGCAGATTTCAACAGACTCATTCAGATTTTCTATATCTATCACTATGCCTTCTATAAATAGAATCTATTTCTTGTTTTTCAGTATGGACATTTCTATTTCCTTGACATTATGCTTCCATAGAACCTTTGAATAGTGTTGAACAGATGTGAGAGCAGACACTGTTGGGGTAAAGCATTTGATCTCTCACAGCTAAATAATTTATTAGCAGTGGGTTTTTCATAGGTGGCTTTTTATCCATTTTCAGAAACTCTCTTCTATTAATAGGTTTTTAAATTAAAATTATTAAGATTGTTCTTATTTTTGGCTCATTTGGTTAACTCACACTGGTCTCAAATTCAACCCATAACCTAGGCTAGTCTTGAATTTACTGCAATCTGGTAGCTACCGCCACTGGCAACTGGAGTGAAATTGGTGTGATCGGTTTACACAATTTAGTATTTCTTTCCTGGGCTCTCCTAAAATTTATAACCTTCAAATTTGAACAGGAGTAGAATTCTATCATGGACAGAGAGAAAAGAGAATGTTTGTGGGTAGAGCACTAAGTTATAACTTTAATCATGTATGGCAAATTTTTATTATTAGGTGCAAAATTATTATTAAGCACTTTCTTTATATGATGTGTGTTTACACACTCCATTTACATTATTCATTTAAAAATATCTAGCATCAGTTCTGTTGATCCAGAGGGGAAGAACTGCCTATTATTTAATGCATCATAAATATTAGTATGTGAGTTTGAATAATCTTCACCTTATATAAATAACTTATAGAGAACAAAAGCTGTTTTTTTTTAAAAGTTTGCACATATATGGAATGGTTTAGTTATAGAGAATAGGGATTGAGTTACAGTTTGATATATTTGTTTTCTTACACTAGACTTTGGACAAGGAGACTAAGCGTTGGTAAGGAGAGGATGGTAGGCACCAAATGAACTTGAGAATTCAAGTGGTTATTGTGGCAGCTAGGCTGGCTGGGGTAAGTGCTGGCTCTGGCACCTCAAACCTGGTATACAAAACTGGATTATCTGAGGGGTCAGGATGAATATTCATTTACTCTTAATCATTAGATACCTCTAGTAGCTTTTTAAAATACATACATTGCCATGTGAGAAAGACTCATTTAGACCCTGGAAAACCTAGGTTTGCTCAGTTCTTACTTTGAATTTTTGGGATTCCATTGGCCTGTTGAAGGGAGAGCACTGTGTGATCATAGATCCCTATCTTCAGATGCTGTCAGTTTATCTGTACAAAACTTTTGTGTACAAACCCCACATAATGAAATTTATTTACAGAAACGTTAGTACACTTGACTCTTAGGTTTATTATCCTAAGGTTGTTTTCAAAGAAACAAGGAATATCTCTTCACTGAAAATATATCCTTTGAAATTTTGCAGAGTAAAGCATTTTAATAGATGGAGAGGACACAAAATTGAATAAGCTTTATTCCATATGGAAGCCAAGTGTGCCTAATACATAGGTTGAAAAACTGAAGTGCTAGCAAATCATAACAGAATTATTTATTAGCAATATTCTCTCACTCAGTAAGCATTATGTGATATTTGGGGTAAAGTAAACCAAATATCTTCTAAGCTACTAGTAGCTGAGAAATGTGTGTGTATACATGTGTTATATGTATGCACGTGAACATGTATGTTATATGTGTACATGAGCACGTGTTATGTGTGTACACGTGTGTTATATGTGTATGTACACGTGTGTTATGGGTGTGTACATGTGCTATGTGTGTGTAGTTGGATGTTATATTTGCATGTACTTGTGTGCTACATCTATGTGTATGTGTGTGCATACATGTGGAGAACAAGGTTGACTTCAGGTATCTTCGTTTCACTCTCTGCTTTTCTCTGAGTCAGAGTCTCTTCCTAGAGCTCACTGACTTGTTGGACTCACTGGCCTGCAAGCTCTGATGACCCACTGATCCCCACCATCCCAGGACTAGAGTTAGATATGTATCCAGTGACGCCCAGCCAGGGATTTGAACTCTAGTCTTCTTGATTGCCCTGGAGCCACTTCACTGACTGAACCATCTGTCCAGGGCTGAGGAAGGCTTTTAATATGTGAGGGTAGCTGTAGTTGTCGAGGATAGTTCTAATGGATTTGAAGAGTAATGATAACAAGTGCTGGAGAGGTGACTTAGCGGTTAAGAGCACTAGCTGCTTTTTCAAAAGACGAAAGTTCAATTCCCAGCACCCACAAGGCAGCTCATAACTGTCTGCAACATCTCCAGGTGATTCAACACTTTCGTATAAACACACATGCAGATAAAGCACCAATACACATAAAATTTAAAAATAAATAAATCATTAAACAACAAACAAAATATAGTTCTCTCAACTAGGTGATTTTATCTGATTACTCACATAGAACATTTTCAAATAGTTTTAGTAAAACATATGTTAATGGAAAAATATGCTTGTTTTTTTATATAATTTTTTGCTTTCAATGATAACATGGAAGAACTCTTGACCTTCGACCCCAAGCTAATGTCGTTTTTATGTACCAGCATGCTCATTCACAAATATGCACATATAAACCCACCCTAACATATCAAGCAATGTAGTAGCAGAAGTAGTAGTTGAAGTAGTAGTAGTAGTAGAAGTAGAATACTATGAAAATTTAATTTTGGGAATAGTTCCTATAATATGAAACTTATTTACTCTTATTTCTCTAACTTGATATGAAACAACAGACTACATCTTCTGAAAGATATAAATGTATAAATCCTAGTTAAAATACTGGTATATCAAATCTAGCAGTGTGTTAAACTGATAATGTACCATCATCAGAGCATTTCCCCTAAGGTTTCAAGAAGAGTCAAATGAGGAAGTCTCACCTCCTGTAGCTCAGTAAGGATAAAGGACTTATTTGTTAAAGCTTACCAAAATGGCACTAATTAAACTGAAAACAAGTGTGTGCTCAAAACAAACACAAAAAACAACAGAAGTTGGAAGTACAAACTTATTTTCTTAGTTCACTGGGGTTTAATTATATGTTATAAGAAAATAAAAATCCATCAGTCCCATTCCAACTGGACTTGGTGGTCTCCCGTTAGATCTGTCCCACCGTCTCAATGGGTAAACGCACTCCTCACGGTCCTGACTTCCTTGCTCATGATCTCTCTCCTTTTGCTCCTCATCGGGACCTTGGGAGCTCAGTCCGGTGCTCCTATGTGGGGCTCTGTCATTTTCTCCATCCAATGCCAGGTGAAGGTTCTATGGTGATATGCAAGACAACGGCAATGAACATGAACTCTACAGCATGGACAGGCTCACTGTGAGCCTTGTGAGTTTGGTTAAAAATCCATAAACTTTATTTGAAAAAGATAATTCAAATAGATAATTTTGAACTTTGTCATACAAAGACTTACGTTCTTTTAAAGTTTGTCTACAAATCAGGGGTAATTACAATAGAATTTTCAAAATAAATATGCAAGATAATTTTATGAACCCTCTAAAACACAGTATTCAAGGAAACTTATAAAGTTTTGTAAACATAGAACTACTGTAATTATGTGCACATATATTAGTGGAAGAATGAACCATATATTTTCACAAACAAAAATGAAGCTATTTGTGTATATTTGCATCTGTACACACATAGTTACTTTTCTGTAGTTTGAATATTACATATAAGGTACACGTCCGGTTCTATTTATGTAATTTTGGAAATTTTGAGTACTTTATTTCATGCAGACATACATGTAAAATAATTTTAAAGTATCTTTGAATATTCATACTTTATATTTATAATTAGAATAGACTCAGTAGGGAATTACAGGTGGAGACAGGCACATTCTACTGTAAAGTACAAAGTACATCAAAGACTAAATAGTGACTGTACAACAGAAAAAACTAGCAAAAAAACCTTCAGACAAAATAAATGTGACTCAGTCCCTTCACAAGAAACACTGTGCAAGGCATAAAGCAGATGGAGGATCTGTTAATGGAAGCTCAGTATATCATATGTACTTCAAAGTTTGGAGATAATATCTGTTCTTCTTACCCCTCCTTTAGAAACTTTACTGGCTGATGTGTAATGTGGCGATTTTTCTAGTTAGTTTTGTGGGTTACTAATTCTCTTCCTGATTGTTTCTTTTATATGATGCCAAGATGCTTTTCTAGCCCAATGGTTAGCATTTGCATTATAATTCTGTTCCTTCCTCATTCAAACAATTTTCACTAGACTAGGGTAAACGCATCACACAAATAGATGAATATGAGGGACAATGAGACTTTTTCACAGATGTCCCATGGTCTTTCCTTTTACATTTTTCTACTTCTAAGGATTCTGGATTTTCATACCTGTGTTTGTTGTTGTCTTATTACTGAACACACACACACACACACACACACACACACACACACACACACACACACACACTTCCAGGAACAATGCAGAAGACTGTTTTTCTCTCTCTCTTTTTGTAAAATTGGAGGGATTGGTTACATGAGTGGCCATTAGCAGCAAGGAAGCTAGAGAAAGTGACTCTTAGCATCTCAGTGCAAGCAAATTTTACGTGGAGTGTAGATGCGAGTGGGCACCTGAATGGCTGTTGTCATGGGTTTTCCTTGATAGAAAAGATTTCAGGATTGTGTCTTCAGTACAGAGTACTGAATAACTTAGTCACATATGTTATTATCTTCCCAGTCTAATAGTCATAGCATTAGAAATGTAAATAGTCAAGGGATTTTTGTATTTTGAGTTTACTACCAGAGGGCTTCGTTTATGCTTGGTATACGAAGATCTAGCATCACCTTGTTTCATAACCTTAAGCAGCTAGCTTTGCTGTGTTGTCCTACTTTGCTTTAGTGGCCAACTCGCCACAGTCTAGAGCCGTCTGAGAGGGAAGCTGTGATGGGCTGTGGTCATGTCTGTGGAGCTTGTCTTGATCATTAACTGCTATAGGAGGGACAGTCCACCGTGGGCAGCACCATCCCTAGACAGGTGGTCCTGGGCTGTAGAAGAACGCTAATGAAGGAGCCAGCCAGCCAGCCTAGTTCCTCCATGGTTTTTGCTTCATGTCTTTCCCTGCCTTGAGTTCCTACTCCATCTTGCCTCCATGCTGGACAGTGACCTGGAAATGTGGGAGGAAAGAAACTCTTTTTTTTTTTTCTTTCAATCTAAGTTGCTTTTGGCCAGAATCATCTATCACCGCAGAAGAAAGGAAATAGAATAGGCATATTACTTTATTTTCACAGACACCTGAGGCAGGTCATGCTTGTCTCAGTCACTGCCCTATTGCTGTGAAGAGACAGCATAACCAAGTCAATTCTTATAAAAGAAAGCGTTTCACTAGGGGCTTTGTTTATGGAGGTTTAGTCCATTAGCATCACTGCAGGCAGACAGGGTGCTACAGTAGTTCAGAATTCTACATCCTGATTTCCAGGCAACAGGAAGAGAGAGAAACTGGGTCTCTTTCTGAAACCTTTTGAAACTTTTGAAACCTCAAAGCCCACCCTCAGTGACACACTTCTTCCAACAAGGCCACACCTCCTAATCCTACTCCTATCACACAGTTCCACTCCCTGGTGATGAAGCATTCAAATATATGAGCTTATGAGGCCATTCTTATTCAAACCACCAGAATGCTATTTTATCTTATTCACATATGACCCATATGTGTAAACAGTTTTTTTTTTGTGTTGACAACTTCTGTTCTTATTTAAAATGTATCATTGTTTAGATACTGATAATTTTGTTACATTTGTCAAATACCACCTTTTCAATTTTTTAAATGTTATAATTTTCTGGTTTTCTCACTTAGTTTATATTGCCATTCCATCTACTTCCATTTGTCTTGTTTTAAAAAAGAAATACTCAGTAACTCAAACACTGAGCTCCTACGAGAATATTACATATGCCTTGGCAGCTACATATAACTTGACCGAATGCACCTGAGGCTTGGTCTAATCTACTGTCTTTGAGGAGTGACCTAAACTTGACCCAGGCCTGTCTGTGTGGTTTATGTATTTGGTGAAAAGTCTATCCTGGAAAGAAACAGCTCTGCTGCTGTGTTACCACGCAGCCTCTGCGAGACAAGCCATACTAAACAGCTTGGCTTTGGCTCTGTGTGTGTCTCTTGTTCTAAGACTAGGAGTTGGGAGATAGTCTGCCTTCAAGCAGTATGCTTCCCCATGCATCATCACACATATACATATGCATGCACACAGAATTACATGCATGAATGTGTGCCACAAATACTTGTTTACCTGCTGTCCATGGTGGCATTTGAAAATGTAGCACTCACCTAGGGGGAGAAAAGAATTATCAGTAAGTTGAGCTTATACAATTAATTATCCACTTGACATTTAAAATTTTAATGATCATGCATCGTAACTGTACATAATAAGTTTATAGTTCCTTATGGAATAGTCCATTAGATAACTAAAGGAAAATATAATACAGTCTTTTTATGTCTGCTAAGGAAAGAATCCGTAAAACAGAAATCACAATGTTAAAAGATATGGTTAGACAATTTGCAACAAAATTTTATAAAATCTGCGCATTGAAGTTGGTTAACATTAAAATGCAGATGAAGACTGGAGAATGTGTGCATGTCATGATGTGGAGGGCATGATCAAAGAAATTCCCTTCTTGCTGCTTTGCCATCCCCACTCCCTTTCTAAGCTTGATGGTGGCTATTGCTGGACCAACAGCTTATCCGAACTCAACTGCCCCTGTAGTGTGATTTTGTTTATGTTTTAACAAATAAACCTTGCCTGAAGATAGAAGTGCAGAGCCAAGCCACGAGAGGCCAGGGAGTGGTGGTACACACTTCAATTCCAGGACTCGGGAGACAGAGGCAGAGGGATCTCTGTTAGTTCAGGGTCACCCTGGTCTACAAGAGACTGAATCTGTCTAAAAGAGAAACACAGTTCACATAAAGTTGATTCCAGTATTTGGGATCCCACGCCTTTAATCCCAGCACTAAGGAGGTAGAAACAGGAGTGATATGGCTGGGTGGAGAGATGAACAGAAGGCAGAAGGAGACAGGAGCTCAGCGCAGCCTGAGGTTTGGTGGATGCAGATGGAGTCTGGAGATACAGTCTGAGGACAGGATCGCCCCTTCGGTCTAAACTCTCTAGTGGTTGGCCTATCTGCTTCTCTGATCATCAGCATTAACCCCGATATCCGACTCTGGATTTTTATTACTAAGACCAGCTAGAATCTGTGCTATGTGTTCCCTTCCATGAGATGAAGCTGTGTGGTGTAATATGACCTGCAAGTCAGGTTTTGGAACATTAACCACATTCCCTCTCCTTGTGAATTTCTCTTGAGAGAGTACCTGTAGCATCCAGTGTGAGACGAGCTCCCCAGCTTTGCAGGCTGCAGCAGGATGCTTTCTGTTTCCAAGGTGGGGCTAGGGTTCTGGACCAACCTCACAGTGAGGAAAATGGCCTTGGGCTTGGGCCCCTGGAGCACAGGAGCAGCTTGGTAGGAACTGACATGGGTTCTCTTTCTTCTCCCATGTATTGCAGCCTTGAGCTGGGCTGAGAGTTCAGGAGACTGCAGGGGAGGCAGAAGCAAGTGTTTTCAGTAGAGAATGGGTGAGAATGACTGGAAATAGCAAGTGTAAAGGGAGAAAAGACTCCATGGCCCATTTGTTCTTCCATCTCCCAAGGCGAAGTTAACAGCTGCATTCGGTGGCCTATGACGATGCTGTGCTCAGCAAACCTGAGAGCAGGCATTCCCCCCTCAACACTGCTTCAGCGAAATGTAATCTGTTACGTCGGTAGCAAGTAATTATAGATTTTAAAGCTGAAACTGTCTGTCTACATTTATTTTAAGATTTTCATAAATCCAAAGTCACTCGGAAAAGGGCTACTGGGATAATTCAGAGTTTAAGAATATTTCCGTTTTTCCCAGGAAGTTTTGTCTTCATTCCTATCCATCTCTGTGTATGTTTAAATGAAAGGGTCCCTACCATTTTGTTCTGCTTATCTCTGGTGGGTGGAGACCCCTTTGCGGGGGTGAGTGACCCTTTCACAGGGGTTGCCTAAGACCATTGGAAAACACAGATGTTTACATTATAATTCATAACAGTAGCAAAGTTACAGTTATGAAGAAGCAAGGAGAATCATCTATGGCTGGGGGTGGCTAGGACATGAGGCACTGTATTACATGGCCGCAGCATCAGGAAGGCTGAGAACCACTGCTCTAGGGTGAAATAACAAATGGAAATTTTCAGGCCGTTTGTCTACATGAAGATTTCAACCGTCTTATGAATGAGCAGTTTGGAAGCACAGACAAAACAAAGTATTTCATTTGGCTCAGTCACCTAAAATCCATCTCTAGCTGAACACAGAGGGAAAAGAGCAATGACCTAAAGCTAACACACTGTTTCTTCAGCACTTGGATACATTGTAACCTGTCACTTCATAACAGTGTTTCAGCAATGAAAGGCAAGAGGTTTAGGCTTCCTGTCCAGATTAATTAAGGAGTTGATATATATGCATTAATAGAAAGCAACTCATTATGTAGTTGTAAATTCTGTGTTCATGTGTCAGAATGAAGGTCACCGGTGTGTTTTGGAATGATTTATTCTCTTATTTTACCTAGCCTGGAAATTAATAATTTTCTTTCCAGTGCTTCCATCTATCAAAAGTAACCCAATTGCCTGGTGGTGGCAGTGGACGCCTTTAATCCTAGTACTCAGGAGGCAGAGGCAAGTGGATCTCTGAGTTCGAGGCTAGCCTGGTCTATTTAGAGAGTTCCAGGACAGCCAGGACTACACAGAAAAACTTTATCTCAAAAAACCAAAAGAACCAAAAAACAAACAACAACAACAACGACAGAGAGTGACCTGCTAGTGCTCAGGTAGGGAAATCACTAATCGTGCACATTATTTTGTCTGATGCTTGTAGAGGTTTTGAGTGGATAGTCTTTTCAGTATTTTGATGTGATTAACATTAAATTTTAATATTAAGTTTGTATAGAGGCACACACATGTGTAGATGTAAGCAAGCACACACACACACATGTGTAACTCCACATCGCCACATTTGGGACACGTGTCCTTTAGTATTCATTGGGTTCTTTATAAATTAAGGAATATTTTACAGCATAGTATCTGTGCTCATGTTCCTATACAGACCTCAGGACGTGTAAGTCTGTACAGCGCATCACGCCTGGACCTGGAAGAGCTATTCTGCCCTCCCATTCTGAGTTTGACTATTTTCCCTTGCCATTCATTTCCTTCTTTAACATTCACAGAAAAAAATGATTCATTACATCATATTTTTTTAAAAGGTCTATTTATTTATTCATTTATTCATTTATTCGTTTCTTTAATTACGTATGTATAACATGTTGTTCTGCCTCCAGGCCAGAAGAGGGCACCAGATCTTATTACAGATGGTTGTGAGCCACCATGTTGTTGCTGGGAATTGAATTCAGGACCCCTGGAAGAGCAGCCAGTGCTCTTAACCTCTGAGCCACCTCTCCAGCCCTCATTATGATATTTTCATCCAAAAACATCTCTGTACCTCCGCACTATTCATTCCTGTACCCACCTTTGTCCTCGCTCCCTACCACTGTCCATTCCCTCCCTTCAAATTGTCATTTTTCTTTCATATATATACATATATGATAGATATAAACATATATGAATTCACATATAAATATATGTGAAGTATAAAAATATATGAAAAGAGTAATGAATCAGAAATAAAACAGTATTTCAAGCATTTAGAGGGCCAAAGCAGCTTCTAACCTGCCACTTCACAAAAGTATATCAACAAAGAAAAGAGAGGAGAGGTTTAGGCTTCCTGTCCAAATTATACATGACTTATATAACTATATTATATGTAGTTATATATGTACATTTGTGCATACATACATGTTGCTTTTACATGTCTATGAAACATGTATGACACTACTGCTTCAGGAATTTGCATGTCACCCTTGTCCAGAGTCTGGCCAACCATCTGTGCATCAGGCCAGCTTTGATGCATTCAATACCTGACCGTAACCATTCTTATTACCTGCCATACACATAATTGAAGTACTTTCCCTTCTGTGACTGGCTTGGTTCACTTGCCACAATTTCATTAAAGTTCATATATACTGTTGCAGGTAACAGATCTAATGAACACAGGAATGCTAATATGCGTTTAGATCTTCATTTTAATTCTTTTGGATAAATCCCTCGAAGTAGAACAGCCGGCAATTTGCCCTTGAAGCTTTCAGAGAAGTTGCTAACCACATTTCATTGTGGCTGCATCATGTTACATTCTCAACAAAAGCATAAAAATGTTCCAGATTCTTCCCAATCTTGATGATTACACCCAGCATCGTTCCTATCCCTTTAGACATTTGTATACCTTCTTTAGAGAACTGACTTTTCAAGTCCTTTCTTTCTTCTTCTTCTTCTTCTTCTTCTTCTTCTTCTTCTTCTTCTTCTTCTTCTTCTTCTTCTTCTTCTTCTTCTTCTTCTTCTTCTTCTTTCTTCTTCGTGGGAGCGAGGTAATTGCTGTTTTATTTTCTGAGAAAATTGGTAAATTTATATTTTGGTTTTGTTTGTTTGTCTCTTTGAGATAGTGTCTTGTCACGAAGCCACTCCTTGCCTGGAACTCACTGCGAGGCTCTGAAGTCTTGTTTTTCCACCGTATCCTCCTGCCTGGAACTGTGGGTATGCACCACCCTCCTGTGGTCATGCACCATGCTCCTGTGGGTTTTCAATTGGGTTGTGGAGAGAGATGTGGATACAAAGTCATCCTGTAACTCTGGAGAGTCACTGTCTCCTCAGGAAGGACACTCATGGCACACATCCCCGTTGGAGACAGCTAGTAAATGCTATTACAAAATGTAATCAAACATCTGCCTGTCCAAGATCAATAGCCCAGCATCTCTCTTCACAGTATATATTTTTAACTTTTGAAAGTATAATATATTTTCTCTTCCTTTTCCTCCCTCCAAATCCTCTTGTATACTTTCTCTATTTCAAGTTACTTGGCTGCAATTATTCTAAAATTTATTTCTTATTAATGTGCGTGTGTATGGTGTGGGCGTACACATGTCATATTGCGAATGTGAGGGGTCAGAGGACAACTTTGGGGTTGTTTCTCACCCTCAGGTGACCTCAGGTCACCAGACTTGTACAGAGGATGCCTTTACCCTCTGGACAATCTTGCCAGTCCTCTTGTTTTTTATTCACTGAGTTTATAACTCACTTATATATTTTGAATATTAATCATTAGCATAATATAATTTGCAAGTATATTTTCTCATCATTTTTCTTTAACAACATCTTAAGCAAATGTGGTTTTGTTTCTGCTATTCTTGACTATTCTTCATGGCTGCAGAGGTCCAGGCATGTTGTCTCTCAACAAGTATAAAGAGACCTTTACATTCTTTTGTGTAGTTTTTAATACCCTGTCTGCTTCTTTTAATTGAGAACAACCAGGCATCAACTTAAATTATTATTATCATGTGGGAGTTTGTCCTTCAGTGTTTCCATATGTACATAATATTAAATGATTTACCCTATAAAACTATGTTTATTATTCCTGGGATCATGTTTTGCTCACAGTGCGTGATTTTTTTTTTAATGCGTTGTTAAATTTGGTTTGAATATGAAATGTCCCCACAGGGCCATGGCTGGAATGCCTGATCCCCAGATGATGGTATCATTTGGGAGGTTGAGCTCAGCTGGAGGAAATGTGTCACTGGGGCCTTTGAAGATTGCGCGGGGTCACAGTCATCTACTTGCTTCCTTTCCTGGAAGCCACAGGATGAAAACACTCCTGCGCCACAGGCTCCTGCCACCATAAATGATGCCTCTGGAACATGAGCTGAAATATAGGAAACAATTCCTCCCTTTGAGTTGTTAGTCACGGATATTTGGCACTGGAGTGAAAAGCTGTCACCCACACTAGCATTTTTTTTGTTAGGAGTTTTACATCTGAGTTTATCAGGATATTGATATATATCTTTTATTTCTCGTGGTATCATATTTTTATCTGGTGGTATAACACATTTATCTTTTCTTGTGGTATCATATTTCATTTCATAAAATGAGTTTGAAAGTGCTCTGTGCTCTGCAGTTTATCATTTGGAAAGGTTTGAGAAGTGATAACATTGCCATCTCTATTATTTTTTATTTTAATATTTTAACCCCCCTGCCTCAAATTTTTTCTCATCCATCCTCCAATCCTTTCTGTGTTCTCCTCTTCCAGCATCTCCTGTATCTCCTTCCTTAATTTCTCTTGAGTTTATGACCTCTTTTCTATGGTTATTATAACACACACACACACACATTCTCTCTCTCTCTCTCTCTCTCTCTCTCTCTCTCACACACACACACACACACACACACACCCACACACACACACACACACCCACACACCCACACACACACCCACCCACCCACACCCACACCCACAACACCCCTATATAAATAGAACTGCTAAGCCCATTTAATGTTGCTCATATATACAGTATATACATGAAATTCTAATTCGGGGGTCCACCCCTGGGGAAGACTAGCTCTTCCTCTCTCAGCATCCCTTAGTTGCCTGTAGTTCTTTGTCTAGAAATTTGTCCCAGTGAGATTTGCCCCCTTCTACATTCGCGTGTCTATTGGTGTTGGCATTGTTCTGGCCTTGGTTAGGCAATCACACGATGTGGTATTATGGGTGTGACTCTCCTGACATTTCCAGGAGACTTTCTCCCAGGGAACTTTCTGCTCTTCTGACTCTCATAATCTTCCGGCCTCCCTTTCTGTGTTTGTTCCCTGAGCCTGTGCAGGAACTGTGTTGTAGGTGTATAAATTGGGGTGGGTCACTCCCATGATCAAGTCTTTGAATTCATGCTAGAGTGTGCTATTGAAGTCATCTGGCTCTGTGCTTGTCCTATGTGTGACGTTTTTGGTTACTGATTTAACCATTTTACTAGATGCAGGTGGACTCATCTTCTCTTTATAATTAACCCTTGGTAGGATGCACTTTTCTAGAAACATTTATTTATACTGGGTTGTGTAACTACAGTCGCTTATAGTTTTTGATAGTAGTCTCACTGTCCTTTGTATGTCTTACATCGTTGTGATATTGCTATCATTTGTAATTTTATCAGTTTCTTATCATTGGTGTAGCTAAACTAATATTGTACTTTTTCCCATTATTTAAAAACTCTTAAATTTTAATTTTCCTATTCTCGATTCCTTTATTTCTATTAAATCCTTTCATTGCTTTTTGCTAGCTTTGGGTTCAGTTTGCCTCTTTCTGTTACTTTGATTGTAAAATAATTTGAGAATATTTGTCACAATAAGCATCCCCCTTTGTACTGCTGTGGCACCGTTCTGGAGTTTCAGCATGTTGTGTTCTTGTTTGTCTTAGGCTGTTTTCCACTCTCTCTTTTGATTCCTTATACTGTCTAGTTTTCTCCAAGATTGTACCTAATTACACATTCAATGTTCTGTCCATGCCTGTTAGGAAATCTCAACAATGTGGTTACCTAAACAATATAGGAAAATGACACCAGGTGCCAAGCCAACATGGGTGGCCCCACCCCTAGATGAGGAGCTAGAGGCAGCCAATGACTGCTGAGAGAGGAAGAATGGTTTCTCTGGGGACGAGTCTCTGACAGGTTATCCTACACATATGTATGCATGAACAACACTAAATGAACTCAGTAGGTCGTATGTATGTATGTATGTATGTATGTAACAATAATAATTAAAGAAGACAGGTCATGAGTTGGAGAGGGAGTGGAGAAGCCACGGGAAGAACTGAGAAGATGGGAAGGTGAAGAGTATGCAAATACAGTACTCACAATTAAAATTCTCAAAAAATAAAATATTTAAATAAAATAACAGAGAAATGTATATAAAATAAATATTCATTTTTCAAATTATGTATATGCATTGTGTGGGTCTGTGTATTTGCTATTGATGTGAGAACAGGTGCCCACAGAAGCCAGAGGAGCCCTGGAGCTGGAGTCACAGGCAGTTTTGAACATCTCACACGTGTGCTAGGAACTGGACTTGTGTCTGCTGCAAGAGAAATATCAAAAGCCGGGCGGTGGTGGTGCACGCCTTTAATCCCAGCACTCAGGAGGCAGAGGCAGGCAGATCTCTGAGTTCAAGGCCAGCCTGGTCTACAAGAGCTAGTTCCAGGACAGGCTCTAGAAACTACAGGGAAACCCTGTCTAGAAAAAAACCAAAAAAAAAAAAAGAGAGAAATATCAATTCAGTCTTGCAGCTACCTCTTCAGCCTCCATTGCTTTTATATTAGAAAGAACAACTTAAAATTAGACACCAATTAGAAGGAACAGACTTAAGGAACAATGGAGACTGACTAGGCCTAACAGGCATGGACAGAACATTGAATGTGTAATTAGGTACAATCTTGGAGAAAACTAGACAGTATAAGGAATCAAAAGAGAGAGTGGAAAACAGCCTAAGACAAACAAGAACACAACATGCTGAAACTCCAGAACGGTGCCATAGCAGTACAAAGGGGGATGATTATTGTGACAAATATTCTCAAATTATTTTACGATCAAAGTAACAGAAAGAGACAAACTGAACCCAAAGCTAGCAAAAAGCAATGAAAGGATTTAATAGAATAAAGGAATCGAGAATAGGAAAATTAAAATTTAAGAGTTTTTAAATAATGGGAAAAAGTACAATATTAGTTTAGCTACACCAATGATATAACTTTCAAGGGTATAACTTTTCTGTCATATCTAGAGGACACTGTTTAGCAGCAAATGTCCTGGTCCTCCGGCTCTTATGATGTTTGCACCCTATCTTAGTCAGGGTATAGTCAGGGTATCTATTTCTGTAAAGAGACAGCATGACCATGGCAACTCTTATAAAGGAAACATTTAATTGGGGTGGCTGGCTTACAGTTTCAGAGGTTCAGTTCATTATTATCATGACGAGGAGCATGGTGGCATGCAGGCAGATGTGCTGGAGCTGAGAGTCCTACATCTTAGAGGCAACAGGAAGTCAACTGCCCATCACACTGAGTGAAACATGAGCCAAAGAAACCTCAAAGCCCATCCTCACAGTGACACACTTCCTCCAGCAAGGCCACACCTCCTAAACCTACACAAACAGCCCTACCCACCGGGGATCAAGTATTTAAATGCCTGAGACACTGGGGGATACATTTATCATTCAAACCACCACACAGGCTGTGAGGGTCCTTAAAAATATAATGTGACCTTTTTTTGTAGAGAGCATACATTGTATTCTTTCCTCTCATATTGTTCTTTTCCTTCCTGTTGTTTCTAGTTTAGAATTTTCCATTCACATTTCTTGTAAGACATTGTAGGGATTATGTATAATTCGTGTGACAAAGTCTCTCATTTAAAAACTTTATTTTTATTATTTTAAAATTATAAGTGGGTATGTGCATATGAATGCACCATGACTGTGTAGTCCAGAATACTCTGGATCTCTTGGTACCAGAGTTACAGATGGCCGCGAGCTACCGGATGTGGTTGCTGGGAAACATTCAGGTCTTCTGGAAGAGCAGCAATTGTTTTTAACTACTAAATCCTTTTCTAGCCCTCTGTTTCTCATTTTTGGGAGTCCAATTTTGTAGATATAATGGTAGTGATTAACAGTTATTTTTCTAGTACATGGAACATAGCATTCTTCTCCTTTCTCCTCAGGATGGTGTCTGAAAATTCTGCTTCTAGTCTCCTGGCATTCACTAGTCTCCGGGTACTCACTCACTAGTCTCTCTCTTGGTACTCACTCACTAGTCCCCTCGTACTCACTCACTAGTCTAGTCTCTGGGCACTCACTCACTAGTGTCTCTCTTGGCACTCACTCACTAGTCTCCTGGCACTCACTCTCTAGTCTTCTGGCACTCACTAGTCTCCTGGTATCCACCTTGTACATGACAAGGAATTTTTCTCTTGTTGCCATTCAAATGTAGTGTGCCATGGTGTGCATTTATTTGTACAAATTTTTGAATCCTGTGGGCTTCCTGGATTTAGATGTCCTTTTCCTTCTCCTGGGGATGCTTTAGCTGACTATTGCATTCCAGTTTTATAATGCTGTGCTTGGGGGAGAGATTGCAATGTAAATGGTTCCATCCTTCCTTCTGGTGTTGGTGTGGTTAAATTCCCACTTCCCAGCATGCAGAAACCTTTCTCTCAGTATCTGTGTTTCTTCCAGCATAAACCAGAGGATGCAGGCTTTCCTGTTGTGCGCTTGCTCTAATGTCACCATCTTTTGTTTGTGAGATCCCAAAGTATCTGCTGATCAGAAAGAATGATAAATAAGACAGTTGGTGAGAGATTTATGTAAGAATGGGAGAGGGATGCATAGCAAGGACAGATGCAGATAAAAAACAAGACAACAAACAAACAAACAAAAACACCAGTTTGTTGGACATGACTTGGTATCAGAAAATTTGCATGCCTGAAACTCAAGATGAACATTCTCTGTCATCAAGTTCTGAATTTTAGGAAACTTATCTTTCAGAATCTCAGTCTATTCAGGATTATAGATTTTTGAAAGAGAGAAGTGGAGGGGGGGATGTGTGTGAACTCGTTAGTGTGGACATGTGCATCTATATATACAGGGACAAAGGCTGACTGGATATTGTTCTCCAATCATTCTCTGCTTAGGTTTTGGGACAGTGTTTCTCACTGAATGGAGTTTGAGCCTTACCTGGACTGTCTGGCCAGTGACTCCATCTGTCTCCGCTGCCCTCAGTGCTGGGAGGGGGTTACAAGCTGTGCTGGGGGCTCATGGGATCTAACCCCGGGTGTTCATGTTTGCACAGCAAGTACATTACCAACTGAGCCATTTCCCAGTCCATGAAAGACTTTTTTTTATTGTTGTTTTATGTAACATACCTATAACCATTACATTTTTATTACTTTGCTTTACTTCCCAAGGTTGTCTTAAAATATTCTCCTTTTTTTCCTTTTTTATCTTGGGATATAACAGGTAATTGTGAAATTACCTGTTTCTGTTGAGATAATCTCATGGTAGCATTTAAAGGAAATCAAGGAATTAGGATAGGAGTCTGGTATTTTTAAGTTTATTTGTAAGAATCACAGTTGGTCCTGATAAAAAATAAACCATTCTTGTCCTTCTCAATTGCAATTTCAGAAAATAATTATTTTTAATTAACAGATTTCCATAATTTATAGTTGGAAAAGATTATGAAATTTAAGTAAGGCATGTTCTACTCACTTTCTTAATTATTCATGAACATTTTGGCTCAGTACTTGGTATCTTATTCCAGTCAACTATCACATTCTAATAAAAGAATCTGCTGATTTTTTGTCTTTGGCATCTAGCATTACCTGCAAAAATGATGAGTATATTTATAAGGATGGTTCTCTTTAATTTATTTTGTAGACAGAGACTGCACTTTCATTTCCTGGCCTCCCAGACACGAATAATCACATGGAAACTATATTAATTATAACAATGTTTGGTCAACGGTTCAGGCGTATTTCTAGCTAGCTCTTACATCTTAAATTAAGCCATTTCTATTAGTCAATGCATTGCCACATGGCCATGGCATTACCTCATTTTCCACATGTTTTGTTTTCTAAGCAGCTGGCTGGTGTCTCCTTGACTCTGCCTAATCTCTCTCTATATCTCTGTTCATATTTATGATTGGCTTTACTCTGCTAAGCCATTGGCCAAAGCAGCTTTATTCATCAACCAATAAAAGCAACACATATACAGAAGGACATCCCACATCATTACAGTGTTGCATACTTGCTTAAGATGTGTAGTAGTAATCAAACGTGATTATATATGGAAAATAACTTTTGATACTATTACGTTAAATGTATTATATATGTATAATATCATTGTTCTAGTGTAATAATATTCTGGAGTGATTATATTATGCAACCAAAAGAGCAACCTTCTTTTACATACTCTTGTCTGTCCCTGTTCATACCTACATGAAGTTTGGGAGTCCCCAAGAATATCTCAACTCTTGCACTTATTATTTTGCTGTGGAATAATCTCTTTGCATACCATAAAGTTGTATCATTCTGATTGGTTTAGTAAGAAGCCGAATGGCCAATAGCAAGGCAGGATTTTCAGGCACACAGGATACTGGGAAGAAGAAGGAAGGACTTGCCAGACAGAGAGGAAGCAGCATGGACAGTACAGAGTAAACTAATAAAGTCACAAGACCAAACAAAATAGATTGATAAAATGGGTTAATTTAATTTGTAAGAGCTAGTTGGCAACAAGCTGAAGCTATGGGTCAATAATTACTAATAAGTCTCTGTGTCATTATTGGGGAATTGGTGGTCTCAATGAAAAGGTCTGACTACAGTATTTTGTTAAAGGACTCAAAAAATTAACAAAACCACCCATCCTTCATTACGGAAGGATACAAGTTATAACTGGCGGTCTCCCCCCCAAAAGGGTGCATAAAGCAGAGCCAGGGAGTGTACTAAGCTCTCCATCCCTCCTGTCTTCTGAGGGTGGGGTTGTATGGGTGCATTTTCCTCTAGTAACAATGAGTGATGGGCACTAAGAGTACACGCAGCTTCGGGGGTTCCCCAGGCTTTATTATTCACAGTTCTTACTGTGCCTCTTAGACAGCTAGCAGAATGGCTTGGCCTCCTCTCCGGCATTTCCAGAGGTTGAACTGATTTTATGTGGCTCAGTTCACCCATGGGAAATCACATTTTCAAATCATGGATTACCTTTACAAAGCAAGCAGATCCTTTTGAAAAAATTGTTTATCTATCTGTATGTGTGTGCGCAGGCATGCGTGTTCACGAGTGTATCATGGTGTGCTAGTGGAGGTTGGAGAACAATTTGGGGGAATTGGTTTCCTCCTTCCATCCTATGAGTTGTTGGGCTCAAAGTCACCGCATCTAGCTTAGCAGCCAGCACCTTTGCCCACTGAGCTACCTCCACGGCCCCTCCAAGTAAGAAGACATTTTTTTTTCAAACCAGAAAATCCTTTCCTCTATTTCTCTTAACGCGTAAGCTGCCTCAGAACCAAAGCCTCTGCGCTCTCCATCTCCTGCTGGGCAGACTTTTCTGGGGTTCTTGGACAGTTAGCTGAGCAGCTTTCTCTTCGAGTCATTGTCACGCTATCATCTGCGACTCTTGTCGCACCGCTGCAAACTGATGCAGCTTTGCTTACTTTCTTCATACCCGCTTTTCCCACTAGAATATGTTCCAAAGGCTCTGATGTAATTTTCATTGGCGCAGAGAGCAGTGGCTGGCAGAACGCCTCGGCTCTGCATTTGTCAGTGCGGAGCTTGCTGGTGAGCCTTGTTCCGTTTTCTCACATCTTAGTTTGCTCTCATCGGTTTCAGACTTCATGGCATTTAATAAAGGCGGCACTCTGAACTTCATCACACGTTTGAGTTGCCTTTCAGCCATGCTTCGATTGCACAATGTAGAGTTTATTGTCAAAACCATAAAGACTGTACTCAAACACATAGAAACATTTGTGTTCCCCGGTTGCTGACTGTTTGGGGTCCATATATCCAGAATGTCAATTAAAGACCATGATGAATCCAGTCACTAAAACAAAACATTATTATAAAAGAGCGCTCCTAATACTGGCTTCCAAATGGCATGGATTCTTAATAAATTCTGAGAACTCACAGTTTGGTTCCGTTTTCTCCCTTCTCCTGAGGCACTGCCTGCTTAGTTGCACACGCAGACACTGCTTCTCTCTGTTTATTCAAAGTGGTGCAGTTGATAGCTGCCCTAGAGTCTCCTATAGCAGGACGGAAGTCTGCCTCATGTTGTGCTTGGTCCCTGGATTAGGAGTTTTGTGGCGGGCATGCTTCACGGGAAGTGTCTAGATGTGCAGATGAGAAGGCTTTCTGCGACAGCTCCAGTGCACGCCATCTGTCTCCAAAAGGTCAACCCCATCGTTAGCTGTCGGTACACTAGACATAATAGATTCTTCTCATTGATGTTGTCTATCAGCAATACTCTAGTGGAGATTACACAGCTTACTTTAAAAAAGTAAGGAATTTTTTTTAAAAGAATTTTGAGTTTGAGAACACAATTATCAGAATCAATTTTATAGATTTGTTTTTGAGATTGAGGACTATAAAACCAAATCATACTCAATTTGATGTGAACTACTGCAATCTTATAAAATATTTTGTCTTCAATTAATAACTTAAATGTGTAGAAAAAAGTGGTCTGTACATATTTTAGCCATTCTTTTATAAGGTCAAAAGGTTAGGACGTGGGTATGGGAGCATATCAGCTCTTTGGGAGACTGAGGCAGGAGGAGGATCAAAGGAGTAGGGACAAGAGAAAAGAAGCTGAAGAACCACATGCAGGTATGATCGATTAGAATCTCCAGGTAATAAACTGGAATATTGGATAACAGCTATAAGAAGAGATGGGTAAAAGCTAAATATCACTGTCTTAAGTAGCAAAATAAAATGGGAAATTATAAATCAGGTGTCCATCTCTGAGGGGTCAGTGCATATGAAAACTCTTCCCTCTTAGGGAAGCAGAAATGCAACACCAGAAGGCAGGAGTCATGATGGAGAACTTCAGAAAATGAGCACTACACATTCATTAACAGACACTTTAAAGACAAAAGAAAGAGGAAGGACACAGAAGTTGTCTAAGGCACTGGCCGAGGGAGGAGGGGCCCTGGCCTAAGAGGAAGAACCTCCCTTCTAGGCTGAAGAAAGGATGAGAAGTCATTTTAAAAAAAAGACCCTCCTCCAGGAGGCAGTGTGTTTTTCCTAGACCCTCTGTGGATTACAACCAGGCAAACCCAGAGTGAAAGTAGATAGTAAAACCTGGACACCAGGACTTCTAGATTATAGAAAAGAAGCAGAATCAGAACCACATAGTATTTGGTGAGGTGGAAGTCCAGTTAGATCCAGAGTCAGCAGGAGGATTGAGACACAGTCTACAATCACATATGATAGACACTGAGAACCTCCTGGGGGGAGGAGTCAGTATTCCAAGCCCTCCCTGTAGAAAACTTCTCATTGATGGGCCCAGGTAGAATCTGTGATCTGCCCTCCCACAGGCGTGACAGCATCTGGAAGCCCAGGAAGAACACTGGGAATCTGGATGCTAAGCAGGCAAGAGACTTCATTAGGAGTCTGAGTCCACATTCATCTCTCTCCTGCTGTGGGATTAAAGATGTATCACTCATATTGGTTTAATAAAATCCTGATTGGCCAGTAGCTAGGCAGGAAGTATAGGTGGGGGCAACCAGAATTAGTCACCAGCCAGACACAGAAAAAGCCAGATGAGAATGCCGTAATGACTTACTGAGAAAAGATATCAAGCCACATGACAAAGAATTATGGGTAAATTTAGATCATAATTACTAGTTAATAATAAGCCTGAACAGTAGGCCAAACAGTTTATAATTAATATAAGCCTCTGTTTTTTTTGACTGAATAGCTGCAGGACCAGGCAGGAGAGAAACTTCTGTCTACACTCTGCCCTTCTCTTCTATTTGTGTGCTTTATTCAGTAACCAATGTCAAGTTACCAGAACACTTGCTTATTTTTATTTTTTTCCTTTCTGTTTTTTTCTTTTCCTTTGTTTACATGATGGTGATGATGATGGTGATGATGATGGCTATGGTGTTGATGTTGATGGTAATGACAATGGTGCTAATGTTGATGGTGATGATGATGGTGATGATGATGGTGATGATGATGAAGATGATGATGATGAAAGCCGGGCGGTGGTGGTGCACGCCTTTAATCCCAGCACTTGGGAGGCAGAGGCAGGCGGATCTCTGAGTTCGAGGCCAGCCTGGTCTACAAGAGCTAGTTCCAGGACAGGCTCTAGAAACTACAGGGAAACCCTGTCTCGAAGAAAAAAAACCAAAAAAAGATGATGATGATGATGATGATGATGACGATGATGATAAGCTTATCCAAGGAACACAGAACGGCCTAATCTGCGATTCTTCATATCTCAGACTCCTGAAAGCTGGGATTGTTTTAGGTTATCAGCTTGTATTTTTTCTCCAGCTCCTTTAAGCTCCCATTAGTGAGAGACACCTCTTCTCCCTCCCTTGTCCCTGCTGTTTCCCACTTTTGGTTGTGAATCTTAACCTTGGTGGCAGAACCGGCTCCTCGGTCCTGTTTTCCATGTCTATCTATCATTCTCTTTTCTTTGTTTCTCTACTGTTCCAGTCCTAACTACTAGTCTTCCTCTCTTTTCCCTCCACTCACACACAATAGTTAATACCTCAGTGTACACAGTACTACAAGTGCTCCTCTACTTCCTAAAATGATTTGAGATAAGGAGGTGATCATTTTTTTTATTTGATGGTTACTGCCTTTTCATGGTAGCACTCTCCTTTGATAGTTGTTCTTATAGAAACTATTCTTTTCTCCTGGGAATATTAGATATTGATCCTGGTGCTGATGATCTAACTAGTGACTTAGATTCCCAGTTTAGCAAAGAAAAATGAAAACCTAATTTTACTCAAACCAAGCCCCTCCTAAACATTTTGAATGTTGTAAACACTTCCACTGAGTGAACGAGGGTGGTTAAAAGACATAGCCAACCAACAATCCAACTCCATATCTGAAAATATCAATGTATTGTTGCAAGGAGGTTGCTTGTTCATCCCGGCTGCCCAGAACTGAAATAATCACACAGAAACTATATTAATTAAAACACTGCTTGGCCCATTAGTTCTAACTTCCTATTGACTAACTCTCACATCTTAGTTTAACTCATTTCTATTATTCTGTGTATCGCCATGTGGCAGTGGCTTACTGGCTAAGTTTCGGCAACATGTCTTACTGGCAGACATGGTGGCAGATCCATGGCGTCTCTCTGACTCTGCTTTCTTCCTCCCAGAATTCAGTTCTGTCTTCTCCACCTATCTAAATTCTGCCCTATCAGGCCAAGGCAGTTTCTTTATTCATTAACCAATACAAGCAACACAGAGGGGACTCCCACATCAATGTATGAATATGAGAAACATGAAAAACCAAAGCAATGTGACTCCTCCGAGACTTACAGAAGTGCACTCTAATGAGAGTAAATTAGTTGGTGTCCCAGGCAAGAATTTAAAATAATAATTTTATGTTTGCTCAAATAAATCTATGAAGTCACAAATGCACCCTTGAATGAATTTCAAGAGAACCTCAACAACAGAAAGAAAAGAAGAAATTAATATAAAAGTTGAATTGAATCATCATACAGAAATAGTGAAAAATCAGTATAAATGACTGGAAATAAAAAGTACAGGATGTTGAATAAAAAAGATAAGAAAGCCTCTGCAACAAAATGGATCAAGGGACTTAAGACAAGAGAGATGAATTGAGTATTCAGATAATGACAAAGTTAGATTAATAAGGAAGTACACACAGATCATGAGATTTGTAGGGCACTAAGATCAAACCAAGTCTATGAATTGTGGACACAGAAATAGAAAAAGAATTTTATGTAAAAGACATAGAAGACATTTTTTAAAAAGCCATAAGAGAAAATTTCTCAAGTCTATGCATGGAGGTACACACCTGGGCACAACAGGCAAAACGAGAATTCCCAAACAGACAAAATGAAAATAGAACCAGCCCATGGCATCTTATAGTTAAAGCACTAAATATATACTACAAGAACGGATATTGACAACTGCAAGAGAAACACCAGATCACAAAGGCAAACCTATCAGAATAGCAGTAGATGTCCTAACAGGAACTTTAAATTCCAGAAGGATTTAAAATATTGTATTTCAGTCCCTGAACGACAATACATACCAATCCAGACTATCTGGCAAAGCTGTCATAATCGAAGGATCACGAAAAGATTTCATAGCAAAAACAAACAAGGGATCTATGAACACTAAGCCAGTTTTACAGATGACATTGAAGGAATCTTTTGGACTAAAGAGAAAGGTGAGCCTGTTTATGGGGCAATAGGAAAGTGTGAACCACTCTTAAAGACTGAAGAACAGTTAATAAATGACAAACAGAGAAACACTAGGCACTAAAAAAGCCGACAGGATGACAAGAATGGGCACACACCCTTCAATAACCCTAAGTATCAGTGATCCCCATTCCACAGTCAAAAGACACAGACTAGCAGGTTGAATTGAAAGCAACAACAGAAAGCAGGGTCTATTTGCACACGTCAAGGAATGCACCTCACCTAACTGAAGACATTCAAACAGCGTGAAATATGGGAAGAGGTACTGCAGGCAGATGGAACAATGAAGCAAGCTCACACCACTCAAAAGCCTTCGTAAGAAATCAAACAAGTCAATAAATGCTGTGAAATAAAGTAGGCTAGTTCAAAGGAATGGGCAGTTCTGAAAAGCCGTACAAATGAAGAATCAAGTTCAGCCATCAAAGAGATGCAAAGTCAAGCTTTGTTGGAGTTTTCTCATCCAGTCAGGAAGGTGGTCAGGTCAATCAGGAAGATGATAGGAGAGAATCTGCATAGACTGATGGTGGGACTGTAAATACTCCAGCCAGAAAGGAAAAGGGTATAGAGGTTCCATAAAGACAGATTTAGCGTGAGACCTAGTTAAACCTCTGAAGAACTCCAAGTGAACGTGTATAGAACACACGGCACCCGCGTTCATGACAACACTGCTCTCAGTAGCTGCCTTCCACAGCCAACCTAGATGTTCACCGGCAGAGGGTTGGATACAGAAAATATATAGATAAAAAACATGGAAACCTTTTCATATAAATGTCTACAGGAGAATGGTTGCAACTGTGGATGATTGTATTAAATGAGATAAGTCCCTCTGAGAAAGTCAAATGCCACCTATGACTTTTCATTTGTTCTTCCTAGATTTTGATATGGAGTCATAAAATCACATATGCATCGATGATATGAAATTAAATGTAAAACTATCTGGAAGAGCAAAGGGAAGGAAGTTAAATGACCAGGTAGACAGTGTGGGAGGGAATAAGCCCAAAGCATATCAAATACTTGTCTGAAAATATCCTTCTGTAACACGAGACCATGTACAATGAATATACAGCAAGGAGATAAAAAACCCCAAAGCTAAGTGATTTTTTCAATGATTCAGACATCCTCCTCTTCTGCTGCAATGCTTGGATCTGGCATGTACCAGAGGCCTGTGTGGTGGAGGCTCAGTCCTCAGCCTGCACAGCACTGGGAGATGTTGAATCCTAGGAAGCTGGAGCTAACTGAATGGAGCTGGATGCTTGGGGCTTTTCCCGCAGTAGACTCTCAGGATTCCAGGCCTTTCCTGCATCTCTCTCTGCCTTGCTCTTTCCTGGCTGCCTTGTGGTGAGCAGCTTTGCTCCAGGACACAGTCCTTGCTGTGATCAAAGGACAGCAGGCTAACTAACCACAGGTGTGAAGGACAGCAGGCTAACTAACCACAGGTGTGAAGGACAGCAGGCTAACTAACCGCAGGTGTGAGCAGCTGAGGCCATGCGCCAAAGCATTTTTCCTCTCGAGAGCAACAGTGTTAGGGTATGCTGGGTGATCTGGTGAGATCTCCTCTCAGAGTTTGAACATAGCTATGGGTCACCCAAAAAAAAAACCCATGGAAATTGGGAGTCTGTAAGTAAATAAGATAGGAGTTAAACTCAAGCATAGTGGCACCTACCTGTAATCCCAAGAGAATATCAATCAAATTTTCAAGGCCAGTCTTGGTTATATAGTGTATTCAAGGCCAATCTAGGCTATATGAGACTCTGTCCAAACAAACAAACACAAAACAAACAAACAACAATGAAATCAAAAAACCCCAAACTGAAGCAAAGCAAAACAAAAAACCCAGAACAAAAAAACCAGAAAACGATTTAACAGTTAAAAATGAGTTAGGATCTATGGCAAATGATAGTTACTTTATAATTCAAAGCATTTTTTTTTTCACAGCTGGGGAGAACTTGCTGTTCTGTTGCCTCAGGTTTGGGCAGCTCACAAATGGCTGTATGTTCAGCTCTGAGGGGTCTGACACCTTTCTCTGCTCTTCACATGCATGTGCACACACACATACACTCACAACACATGCTTAAGTAAAGCATCTGCATACACACACACACACATGAATAGCACATGCTTAAATGAAGCATCTGCATGCACACACACATGCACAATATATACTTAGATAAAGCGTCTGCATGCACACACACATGCACAGCACATTCTTAAATAAAGCATCTGCATGCGCACAAACATACATAGACAAAAACAAAGTAAAACTGTTTCTCATCTGAGTCTCAGTTTTTAAAATAACTTAAATATTAAAAATTGGGACAAATGAGCTGCCTCAGGTGATGTAGGCATTTGCCACCAGGCCTAATGGCCTGAGTTTAACACCTTTGACCCACATGGTAGAAAGAGAAAATTGATTGCTTCAAGTTGTTTCTGACTCCACATGCTCACCATGACATGCATGTGCCTACACACACACACACACACACACACACATACACACACACACACTAAATGAATAAATAAATTCAGATGGAATTTAAACAAAACAAAACAAACCCCGAAACCCCAAGCCCCTCAAAATTGCACTTTACCTGTAATGAATCCCACAGACTCTCTGCAGGTGTGTGAAGCAGCTCCGCTCATGTCTCCCTTCCTGCGTTTCCATCAGCCGTGTCTTAGGAGCTGTGTGCCACTGGAAGCCTGACTCCTCCTTCATCCTTCCACATTTTGCTAAGGTTCTTCACCTCATCTCCCACACTGGCTCTTCCAAACAACAGTGTCAGTTTTGCAAGTGATTTCATTACTGTTTTTCTCTTCTAAATTTCAAAGTGTGCTTCTTCTTTGACCCTCATACCCTCCACTCAAAGCGAAGACTTTATTGGGTGCCTTCCCTGATATATCCAGTGTCTTCCTCTCACCTCCTTCTGCCTACCACAGTAAGGACCCAGCTTACTTTATACAACTCCCATTGAGGCTACCCAGCTCACTGATTGATGTGGAATTACTCTTTTGCTGAAACATCACCCGTTACATAGGACACCATTTGCGGTTAGCTACTCGACAGCACCTCTATGGATATGAACGCTCTTCTTCAGCCCTGTGTGAAATCCTCTCAGTCTTCTTCACTCTTCTCTCTCCTCATAACTACATCTCCACAGGAGTCCTATTATTGGTGCAACTAGCCTACTTTTTTTTTTTTAGCACAATTTCGATTTTGCCCTCAAAAGCACTCTGTTTTAAGCAACACCTTCATCCTAGACAAATGGAGGTAGTTTTCACCCTGCCTCCTCTTATATATTGTGCTGTCGTGATGCTAGGTGCTAGGCATGTCAGAGTGACTCCGATAATCCCTATCTTCCTAGAACTATGACAATTCCAATATGTTATAAGTATAATTTTGTAAGGTCAAGGCAAGACACTCACCATGAGGAGAGAGAGTTTCTGAATAGAAAGAGAGCAGAAGAATGGATCGGAGGCAGCTAAAGTGTGGATGTACTGTTGGATGGACGGACTTACAGTTAAACAAAAGGAATAATTTGCATTATCCTTAGAAGATAGAATTAAGTATTTACTCAGAATGCCAGTGTTTGCGCTTACTTTTCATTTTGTGGTCTATTTGAAAGCGGGATGGGGATGGATGAGGAGTGATGTATTGTAAAATGATGTCTTAAATAACATCGGAGAGAGCCATGGTTGCCTGGCACTCCAATTTGGGAGATGACATACAGGTGACATACAGAGACAGATAACATGCCATGGCTTAGTAATGGTGACTCAGTCTGCAACAAACATGAATGCACAGCAAGCAGGAATCTAGTGTAACGTTTATTTGCAGTGCTGACCTTTATGTCGGGTTACCTTCCTACATGCAGTCATTCTCCAACATCCTTCCCTATCCTTTCTCCAAATTGCCTGATTTGACAAGGTCATGGAAGGTCTTTCCTTCCCCAGCTCCCTTCCTTCCTCTGCCAGTCCTCACCGAGAATCTTGCTCTGACAGTCCCAGTACATCATCTTTTCAACGATTTATTGCTCTCCAAATTCTCTTGTGAGTCACTGTAGCTCCCCAGACTGGTCCACTGCTTGAAGGACACAGTGGGTTGTTTATCTCCCAAGAAAGAAAACATATAATTAAATTTGTTTTCCTTGATTAAATTCTGTTTTTGTAGTGAGGAACATTACTATTCATTACTAGAGCCATCTTTTTCCAGTTACAGAATTTTGAACACCAGAGTCCCTTAATTGCACATAATTTAGTTGACAAAGGGAGGAGAGAAGCTCTGTAAACGCCTTGTTAGCTGCAGCCTCCTGTTTGCACTTCTTACCTAAGCACCAGTGATTTAGGGAGTGAAACATCTCCGGGAGAGGAATCAGAAAGGTTCTTTTCTCCAACTTCTGTCACAAATTTCTGAAATGTGTACACTCTTTCTCTTTCCAACTCCTAGTCTCTCACTTAACTTTTTGTACCTTATAGTCTTTTCTTCCCCTGTGACTGAACCATGCGATGTAGAAAAAAAATTCCTTGTCTGAAATGGGGCATGTATGGGGATTCACCTATCGACAGTAGGGAACCTTCTAAACAAGTTGACATCATGCGTTTCCTTTTATGTGATGAAATAGGAAAGCCTACATAGCAGAATTAGAATCCAGGCATAGTTAGTGCTCCAGTTTATGCCAATTAAATAATAATTCTTTTTCTTTTTGATATAGGATTTTACTATGTAGCCCTGGCTGTCCCAGAACTCACTCTGTAGATCAGTCTGGCCTCAAACTCACAGAGATCTGCCTGCTTCTGCCTGAGTGATGGAATTAAGGGTGTGTTCCATTATGGCTGACTTTTTAAAATTGTAATTATTCTTATTGAAATATTGGGTTTTTTTTAAAAAAAACTTTCGTGGTTTTTGTGAAAGTTCATTCTTTTTCTTTTGAGAATTTAAGTTCTTCACATAAGCTCAGAATTTTTATATTGTTCTTTTATGAAATTTAGTTTATCTCCCCTCTGAGCACTGTATTATTATTTTATTATTGAAATTTATTTGTCCTGTTTCTACCTAAGTCAGAATTATCTATGTTAAGCACCACCACATAGAAATATATTATAACCAGGTAAAAAGAGTAATTTAAAAATAAATGAAATTATTTCACTCTAAGGATAATCTTGAGAGTAGAACTTAATATAGTTCAATTCCTAACTGTTTTGATATTTTTGAGTTGGGGAGTATTCTTAATTTCAATTTCCCTACATTAATTAACATTAATTATTATCAATGTGAATAAAATAGAATTTGTCTTTTTCTTCATGCAACTATAAGACAGTATATTCTCAAAGTATTATTCTCCTCCTCCTCACTTTTCCAGGTGCCAAGGTGGTCTGGATTGGATACTATGGCATAGTGTATAACTTGGTGAAGATGTCATGGGAGCTTCAGGGTGATGAGGAACAGGATGGACTTAGAAACTTGATATGGCAAACATTGCAAAAGATCAAGGATTATGAGCAAGACCCACGAATCCAAAGTGCATTAACAATAGTCCAGGTAAATTCACATACTTTTCCTTCTATTAGCAGGAATCATGTTTGTCAGTTCTCTATGTAAAGCAGAATGAAGTGTTGTCCTGATTAGTTATTGCTGTTGCCTTTGGTCACTTCCCAGAGATTAAAGGTAAGTCCCTATTGCTGAAGACAGGGTGAACTTTGGATACAGGACTCTGAGGACCTTACTTGAAAGTCTTCTCCCTGGGGGTAACTTTTATTGTCCTCAAAGGTGCTATGAAACCTGTCAAGGGAATGCAATCAATAGTCCCACACAGCTGTGAAGCCTTAGGACCACAACTATGATTGGCAAGGCAAGATTTCCTTAAGGGTGCAATAGTGGCATTCATATCTTGGTCCTAACCAACAACTCTCTTAACTGGACTTAAAGCTAGCTCAACAGAAGCAAAATCATTCCTGATGCTGGAAACATAGCCGACTAGTTGAGGCTAGTGAAATAATGGATCTAGAAGAGAACACACTACCATTAATTTATTAACCAGCACACTTCCTAACTGTATTCTAAATACTTATCCCACTGTTAGCATAGCTCCCAACTCTCACCAAAGTAGCTTCTCTTTGCAATAGACAGAGATCATCAGAGTAAACCATAACTGGTCAATATACAGAGAACAGGTGATAATGTGATGGCAAGGTCCACTGGAAACCTTTACAACACAATTCCTGTACCTATGGCTCAGGGAGCATCAAAGATGAGGGGAAGAAAGATTGTAAGGGCCAGAGGACCAGGAAGTCTGCTATAAGATTGCTTCTCTTAGAAATGACAGGGAAGATTTAAAAATATGGCCATCTAAATAAGACCTAGATAATGATAATACCAACAGACATGCTAATATGTAAAGAGGAAATCTCCAGAGGTGACCCCTAGATAACAAAACAACAACAAAACCCTACAAGCCACTAAAGGATGATGACAGCTAGGGATGAGCCCCTTAATTGGCTGTCTAATACCAGTAGCCAGTTCTGAAATCATATACATACAGACAACACCAAATGGAATCAACAGGTTGTGTCTATATATTTATGAACACACACACACACACACACACACACACATATATATATACATTTACATATATCTATATCTACTATATCTATATCTATATCTATTTGATAGGGAGTGAGGAGAAAAGAACACAGTAGGAGTTGAAGGTAGCAAAAAGAACAAGAGGGAATGATTTATGTTTTAGTAATATAAAAAATCCATCCTCCAAAGCTATAGATACATTTCTGAATTCTTAGACCATTCCAGAAACAATCAATTTACTATATATAAATGATAGGAGGAAAGGGTAGATTATTGAATTTACTCTGAAAAGAAAAAAAGGGAGGATATAGATATGATAAGATAAAAAGGTAGATTACTGAATCTACTTTTCAAAAACAACTACTAATTTTAAATGTTTTACATTGGATTGGACTTTTGCATATTGTAAACAAATTTTGTATATTGAAATTAATTTTGTTGGAACATATTTTATATACATTTCTACTCTTGTTCAAAATGTTGTGTGTTTATAACTCATTTAACAATGTAATGCAAATTTCTAGTCCTTGAAAATTATTATTACCAACTATTTGGAATAATAAGGAAATGCACGTTAGCAGTTAGTCACCTAGTATAATTGAAATTGTAGACACATTAAGTATGTTTTCAAGGTCAAACAAAGATATATTTTAGATAGGTCATCTTCAAACACTTCAGAGATCTACAAAATATGGCATTTGAGATGTTTTAATAACTTAGGTTTCTTTTTATGACAACGAGACATGTCTGCTTTTGGCAGTACCAATTTATTTCATCAAAGATAATGGGCATCAAAGAAACTCCACATGGCATTTATTTTCTTTGTGGCAAAAGTAAACCGCTGGGCAAGAAAATGCCCCTTGCCTCGACTGCTGGCAGTATGCTGTCCTAATTGGACAAGCAGCACACAAAAGAAAGTGACTGCCAACATTGTCAAGACAAGGAGGGACAGCCCTTCAGAATATTCTTTACAAAAAAGTCTGTTGGATATGCTAGGCCTATCAGCTAAAAATGGATGCCCCAATGTTGCATAAGAACTGTGGGTGACTGTCCAGGCAGTCAGCTGTTTCTGTTATCACTCAGGTTTGTTTGGCAGTTGCTTTTTTGCACTTTCTGCTTACTCAATATTATTTCTTTCTTGGGTTTCTGAGGTAGTTAAAGACTAGATAGTTATAGTTTTTCTTGTTTGCCAGACACAGAAAGATAGGAAGTGAATTAAGTACAAAAATTTGGACTCACCAAGATAGGATAGATATGGAGTATTTTCTCTTAATTTGTCAAATGTTAATGGACTAGACATTGTTGGTGTATTTATTGCCTGTATATGTTGTATATAGTCAATTGAACTTATTTTATATAATTTTTCTTATACTATTTATAGTCTTTTTATTTTAGACAATAAGGAGAAATATAGTGGTATATTATTTGTATTTTAATAAATAAATCTTGCCTGAAGACCAGAGACAAAGCTAAAGCCACTAGAGGTCAGGTAATAGTGGCACACACCTTTAATCCCAGGATTTGGGAGACAGAGGCGTATGTATCTCTCTGAGTTCAAGATCAATGCAGAAACTAATCCAGGTCATGGTGGCCTACACCTTTAATACCAGTATTAGGAAGTCATACCTTTAATCCCAGAATTAGAGGGAATATAAAATGGGAGGTGGTAGAGGCTTAGTCTGTTTAGTTTGTGGTCACCCAGCCTTGGTAGAGGTCAGATTTCTTTCTCTAGTGGCTTGGCTGCTTTGTTTTCTGGTTTTCTGGTTGAACCCCAATTTCTGTCTCTGTGTTTTTATTATTCGTTCTACATATAAATAATATAATAAATAATGGTTTAGATTTAGTTGAGCAATAATTGTTAATGATTAAAGTTAAATACACAATTAAAAAAGAAATGAAAGCCCTGATTGCTATAATTGATATGGGATGGTGTGGGTGGCACCTTCTGATAGGAGCCCAGATCAAAAGGGCATGACAGAAAGATCATCTCTCAGATTTGCTGGCTCAGCCTTCCCCTTTGCTCTGAGTTGATTCATGTTGCACGTTGCTGCTGCTGCTGCTGCTGCTGCTGCTGCTGCTGCTGCTGCTGCTGACTGCTTTGCTGTTCTCAGACCCAGAGTCTCCAGGCCTCCATCCTTGCCTAAGGACTTGCAGCTCTCCAGGAACTTCCCAGGTTTTTGACACCAGGTGGTGACTTCTAACACCCAGCATCATGGACTGAGCAACTCCTGGGCTTCTCCAATGTGAGGCATTCACAGTGGGTCTCCTCCTACTGAAGAGACACCCATCCCCAGTGGCCAACCACTGATGGTTCTCAGCTTCCCAAGTGTGAAACAATTGTTACTATTTTAATATAAGCCGATACTAACACATTCTTTTAATATATGTTCATCCTATTGGTTATATTCTTCTAGAGAACCCCACCTAATACAGTGAGAATGAATGATTTCCTGAGAAAATAAAAAAAATGATAGAATTGATTTAGTGTATACAGGCGACCAAGAGGAAAGTATTCGTCATCACCTTATTCCACGTGGTACTTAGTCGTGACTACCTGTACTCTTATGTGTGCCTATTTGCCCTTGAAAATGTGTTAGGATAATAAATGAAAAGCATGAAGAAGTTTGTCAGACTTCAGCACTGGAATGACTCCAAACAGAAATGAAGCAATAGAGTTTAAATTCCAACTTCATATAGTCGCCTGAACTTGGAGCAAATTACACCCCACAACCCCGGTTGTCTTACGTTGGGAAGCCAGGTGCTCAAAAAAAGTTACTTGCTCTCAGGCAGAGCTGCAGCAGGACCACATAGAGGAGAGGGAAAGCCCTATGACAGGGCACAGAAACCCCATGTACAGACACAACGTCCTTGGGTGACCTTGAGTGCATTTCTATCTCAGTCCTTCTCAGGAAAGGAGGCCAATGGCTTTCAGTGCATTGGCTTCCTGTGGTGATTGAGTTAATGTTATAAGGTAAATAGAACTTTTGCTAAACAAATAAATTAAAAAGATAAAAAGTTGCGTTTTGAAGCTTTTGGCTCCTTAATATTTCTATAATGGAACTTTGGGAGAAGGGAACACTGGCATTCAATATAAAAACATAACGTCAAATGTTGATAAACTTCACATGAAGAAATTAGAATAAAATTGAAGAATATTTTGAGGGAATACAAGATACCACACAAAGGAAACCAATTAAGGAAATGTTTTCTTTTGTAGTATCTTCAAAGGCTTCCCAGAATTGCTGGAGTTCCTTTGGTTTTAAGAATGACTACCAATGTTACTCACAAGGCTCCAAAACAAGGGGTGGAAGTTGAGCTGGTATTGATGGGTCTCTCCTGGGGATGAGTTACTCTTGCCCGTGGACATGACCGTGAATAAAATTGTGCACATGAGCAAGCGTCCTGGTGGTCCCTCAGGTTTCTATCTTTGGGTGGTGAGGATAAGCAGCCATGTTGACTGGCATGTTGGTCGAGGCTCCACTTAAACTGCTTGGAGAAATTCACTGCAAGGGGCAAAGTGTTCTGTCTAGATTTGTTTTCTTTAGAGGCATTTATAAACAGACTGACTAAACACTACGACTTGCTCCCTTTTCATGGCTGTTTTTCAGCTTGCTTGCAGCAGTGAATAAGCACCTGAGACATCTCACTTAAAGTTTCCTTTTCTCTGGACTTATCGGCACTCCAGTTTTTCCTTAAATTGAAATTACCTTTTCCATTTTCTGGTGGCTTTCACTGGATGACCATGCATTTCTTTCCAAGAAAGCTGTTTTGAAGTGGCTGAGTCATTCTCCTGAAACTGCAGATAGGGTGTGGCAGTGATGCTTCATCTGCATGGCACCATGGGAGTTTCCAGAATGCTGCCATTTCTTCTTTCTGTCTCATGTCAGTCTTTCTAATATTTCATCACCTTAAAGTGTCGACAGAGGTTTCTGTCCTATCTAGTCCCTCAGCCATTCAGTCCCAAAGAAACACACAGAGACCTATATTAATCATAAACTGGTTGGCCTATTAGCTCAGGCTTCTTATTAACTCTTACATCTTAAATTAGCTCATATTTCTTGTCTGTTTTAGCCATGTGGCTTGGTACCTTTTATCAGTGAGGCATTCTCATCTTGTGTCCTCTGCGTCTGGGTGACAACTGCAGACTGAGCCTTTCCTTTTCCCAGAATTCTCCTGTTCTGGTTGCCCCACCTGTATTTCCTGCCTGGCTACAGGCCAATCAGCATTTTATTAAAGCAATACAAGTGACAAATCTTTACAGGTTATGGGTTTAATAAGTGTTAATAAGTAGGTCAGTTGATTGACTCCACTGTATACAGTGTATTCTCAAAGCATGTAAATAGTTCCTGCTGATTTGGAGTCTGCAATCCACATTCTGAGTACAAAATGAAACTTGGTTGTCTAGCTTTTTAAACTTCAGTATACTGTGAGTGAGGATCCTTAGGTCTATGTGAGATTAGGAGGCTCTTTTTCTTTCTCCCTTGGAAGAAAACAGAAAATTGATTGCCCACTGGAACTAAAATACTTAGTTTCACCAGTTTGCCATTTTGCTCCACGTAAATTTTATCTTTATTTTTTTTCTGTTGAGAACTTAGAATGAAACAACAATAACAAGAAAATATCAAATCATTTGTAGTGCCTGCCAGCATATTACTTAATAATCCCTCTACTGGGACTTGGGACTGGAGTTCTCCACAGTCTAATATTCTCTGCTACCCTCATTGCTGACTACGGACCCTTTGGAAGCATAACGGGAATGGTACTCAGAGTTCTGGACAACATTTTACAGAGCAGCAGAGACACTTCTGCTACAGAGCCATATTTTCTGTTTGTATCTATGACTCCTTTAAATTATGTCTGCCATTCTCTGATCTTTTATCAACTTTCTGCACCACCTCAAATCTCAAGTGGATGATACTGTGACTCAATAAGCCAGTTATTATTTGTGTCTTCTATAATTAGAGTTCTGTTTATATGCCTGTATTCTGGGCCAATCATTTGATAAAGGCTGTTCTTCTGTTTTCAGAGTTTTAGTAAATATCTATAGATAATTACATTTGAAATTCATAAGTCAATCAGACATAGCAAATATATGAGATGCTAGATGATGCTGGCAACACTACGGTATGCAGCTGGTTAGTAGACAGGCTAGACAAGAGTTCAGCCACTACACATGATGAGTCATTTTCAATGCTCAGAAGACTTTCCAGGGGTATCAGTTGCTTAAACTAGGAAATGACTGGGAGGCAAGTTTTCTTCAGAGAAAACTCTAAGTTAGAAATTTCTGAAAGCAATTATATTAATTTCATATTAAATTAAGTTAGTATTAAATTAATATTATATAATATGACATAAGTATATGTATATGAGGAAGAGCAAAAGACAATCAGTTTAGGCCTGCCTTCTATCAGGGCTACTTAGGATTAGATAGAGACAATTAAGTTACTGAACATCAAAAATATGATTTCTAGACACAAACCCTAAGGATCTACCATGACTTTGAAGTGTCATTTAATTCATTTTGCATTTGCTTACTATTAAGTTAGTACAAATGAAGGAAAAGTTGTATGCTTGCTATAGGCTAATATAGTTTTCAAGATAGCAAAAACAATCCCCCAGCTTTCTCCTCAGGCTGCTGTTGCCTATGTGTACTGGCTGACTCTTTGGGGACCCAGAATACAATGTTCATGCAGAAAGCATGACTAAGCAGGCGGCCACAGAACCAGAACACTTGATAATGTGTAACGTCAATAGGAGGCCTCAGATTTCCAGACTCAACTCTTACCACAATCTCTACACTTGGCTTTTCCGGTTTCACTAGTGACACCAAGGTGATTCAAATCCCTGAAATTCTCATTATAGTCAAGGGTACATGCAACAACAAAGTGGTCTGGAATTTCAAATCCAACAAAGTCTTGCCTGTGTCCAACCCTTCGAGAGGTCATTCTCACTAACAAGCTTGTGATTAGGGCTGATTCTGGACAGGACTGAAAGACTTGCTGAAGATTTCATAAAGGCGATGGGAGGCTGTTGCATGTGACCCTCTGTGTGCTCAAGGCAAGCCACCTGTTCTTTGCTGAACTGTGGGATCACATTACTCACAAATAGAAATAATTATGATGACTAGGCGATTGGGAGGAATTACTGTGGTGATCAGACAACAGGGGACATAGAAGTTATTGGAGATTACTTCTCAATTTCACCTGGATAGAATATCTTGACGAGAATATAATTGACACAGGTAAAGCAATGTGAACCCTGCCTTCCTCGGTCAAGCAGTAACCTTCCCAAGTGTCCCATGTCACAAGCTTGTTAGTGAGAATGACCTCTCGAAGGGTTGGACACAGGCAAGACTTTGTTGGATTTGAAATTCCAGACCACTTTGTTGTTGCATGTACCCTTGACTATAATGAGAATTTCAGGGATTTGAATCACCTTGGTGTCACTAGTGAAACCGGAAAAGCCAAGTGTAGAGATTGTGGTAAGAGTTGAGTCTGGAAATCTGAGGCCTCCTATTGACGTTACACATTATCAAGTGTTCTGGTTCTGTGGCCGCCTGCTTAGTCATGCTTTCTGCATGAACATTGTATGAATTTTATGTTTGGGAATTTTAGAGATGTCAGTTGCTACATCCCCAAACTTTTGATTTGCGCTATGAGCCTGTAGGCAGACTATGTGTGCCCTTAGATTGTTGCTTAACTTGTGAGTAAAACACATCTCTTAATTAACCAGTATTAAATAATAATACTGAGATTGTATCAGTAACATTTGGGGAGAAGATACATTTGCTTTACATATGCAGGAAAGAACAGATGTGATTGAATATTGTCAATTCTACCGCTGTGCATTCAGAACAGTCTAAAGCCGTCAGTCTGATGTCAGCAACAGCATCTATGAGGTTTTGCTCATTTGGATAAACCTGTGCTTCATCAGGGTATTGGCTGTATTTTCCCACTTAGATTCTTTCAGGGAATTGTTTTTAACTGTTCCTTTTTAAAGTACAAATAAATAAATTCT
This sequence comes from Arvicola amphibius, assembly GCF_903992535.2. Lineage (NCBI taxonomy): Eukaryota > Metazoa > Chordata > Mammalia > Rodentia > Cricetidae > Arvicola > Arvicola amphibius. The sequence continues at coordinate 87,872,008 of NC_052054.1, forward strand.
AAAAATTAAAACTATAAAAATGTACTTATTGAGCCCGCTAAGTCTATTTTTACTTAATATAAAAACTCAAAGAAGTCTAAAACAATAGTCTTGACATATGACTTTTAGTATGTTGCCCAGGAGACATATTCTCCAAAAATACATCAATAATTTAAATGGGATATGAAACATATGGGTAGCCCCATCAAAACACATTGCACATTCTAGACACTCACATGTTGCTATGTTATATTACTGAGAAATAAACCATTCCTAAATTCGAGTTGTATTTGGACTGCAAACATAATCATTGATGGAAGGTGGCTGGGTAAGAGACCATTTCTTAGATGATGAACTATTATCAGTAAGTCTTTGGCTGACGTGTCTAGTGGGGAAAATAGTTTGGATTGTGCAGTAGTAGGCATTAATTTAAAAGGTATATTTAGAATAGCAAAGCGTGGATATTTGCTTGGTTTTGTATATATTATATATATTTTATATAAAGACTCTAAATAGAGCAATTTGTTTGGAGAGAAAGCTATCTTCACTGAATTTTAGTTGTTTGGTAATTTTGTAGCATAAAATTCATACACAAAATCCCCTGTATGTATTCAAAATAATGAGCTACTGCTTTGGAACTTGTAGTATGTAGCAATTGCTCACATTTTGTTTGAGACTATTTTCTTGACGTTTTTATAACTTTCCCTATTCCAAGTCTAGATTTGGATAATGGCAAATTTTACACAAGGCAAAGTTTGAAAGATGCTTACACATGAACGTCTTTTGTGTCTTTTCCTGGAACCTCTTAGCTATCTAGTCCCAAAGTCATCCCCTAGAAGATGAAATAAAACATGGTGCCAAGCAGAGCCCTCCTAGCTCATGCCCTTCCTTCCCTAAGACTGGTAAGTCTCCAGTGGACCCAGCAGCACAGAAATGAGTCCAATAAAACCATGACCATCTTTCTGCTGTTCCCAGCTCAGCACTGACCTTGCAGCTGTGGGCTAAGTAAATGGCAGTGTTGTTAAGATGACGAGTTTAGAAGTGATACTCCTACCTAGTCAGTTTGGGGTCTGAGAACTATAAAAATGGAATTTTATCCCACTACGTTGTATTTATTATTTTTGTTTTGTTTGAGGTTTTGAGATGAGGATTCATTATGCTAAGACTGGTCTCAAATTTGCTATGTAATAGAGGCCAGCCTTGAATTCCTGACAGCCTCCACCTTCTAAGGAACAAAATTATATGCATGTAACACCTTCTGTTTCACTCCTGCCATTTAAAAAAGACAGTAATAGTATTATTAAAATTTATAAAGTGTTTACTATGTGTCCTATATTTGGTTGTTCAATTACCATAAGATTATGATATATGTTGCTCTTCCCTTTGTTTTGCAGATGTGGAAATTGAAAATATAAATTTCATATTTTCTCCAGCATTAACTCTCTTTTAGATATACAGCTGCCCGAACTGCTTTGAAATCAAACCCCGTATTATATTTTGGTTCCCCCTTCCTCTGCTGAATTCCTTTAAAAAAGCGTGAGTGTATTGCTTGTGCACATTTGTGCGTGAGTGTGGCACATGCATGCTGAAAAAGCCACGAAGAGCAAGTCCTGCCCTGTTGGAGTTCCTGCCCTGATTTCTTTTAGTGGTGAACAATGCTGTGGATGTGTAAGCCAAAGAAACCCCTTCCTCTCCCAGTTAGCTGCTTTGTGTTATGGTATTTCACCACAGAAATAGTAACCCTAACTGAGACGGGCGGAAGTTGACAGAGGATCACGGGAAACTGTTGTGACAGAGCTGACTGTGTTGCTTTTGGGAAGACTGTAGAAGAACTTCAGAATTTTATAGAAGCTATTGTATATTGAGAAATCAGCAGGAGCTCGGAAGATGAAAACCGCTGAGAGTTAGGCAGACAATGGGAGGCCTGGATTGTGAAGTTTCGGAGGGAAGTCTGAGAGTCCCTTATGGATTCTATCGGGGCCCTTTTGCAATTTTGCATCAATAATCTCTGGTTCTGATCAACTGGAGCTGGGGAAACAGCCGTGATTAATGAGAGACAGAATCACCTAAGGGAAACCTTTGCTTTGATGGGACGACTGATGGTGGTCATCTGGAGTGAGGAATTAGCAGGCATGAAGAGAAGACCAGCATCACTGAGGTGAAATCTGGGAGGTGGTTCCTGAGTCTCAGCGCACAGAAGCTGTCCATGTCCCAGGGTAGTCAAGGTTGTACCTCATGCTAGAACTTGCTCATGTATGAGAACCACCCGGGTGGTACTGGTTTTGAAGGCATGAAGGGATCATGGACAGCTAAAATTTGGTACTGTGAGAGGCAAGGAGAAGCCATTGGTGAAGGTATAGTTTCAATAGCAACAGAAGCCTCGGAATTGAAAGGGGCATGAAGAGAATTGAGACTTGGTATCATGAAGGGGGCCCAGGAGAGGCTAGGTCAAAGTGCAGGCCAGTTCAAACAAGAAACCCCAGCATTTTGGAGATGCCAGTGCTATGGGACAGCCAGCACAGCAACAGATGTGGAGTGGGGTCTTCCTACTGGTCAAGCTGTTGTGTGCTGCAGCAAGCCCGCAGGAGGAGCCCAGACTGTGGTAAGTGGATCCCAGAAGTCTGACCCCGAGCTTTGGGTGTTGGAGCTGGTTTTATTTTATTATTATTTATTTATTTTTGTTTTTTTGAGACTGGGTTTCTCTGTGGCTTTTTTTGGAGCCTGTCCTGGAACTAGCTCTTGTAGACCAGGCTGGCCTCGAATTCACAGAGACCCACATCTGTCTCCTGAGTGCTGGGATTAAAGGTATGCACCACCACTTCGCTGCTTTGGTTTTATTTTCTTTAGATTGTACCTGTGCCTGGCTTTTTCCCTCTTGGAATAAGAAAACATTTAACTTGTGTTGATTTTACATGAGTCTACAGTTGACAGACTTTGAACTTTTAGAGAGATTTTGGAGTTTTACAGAGACTTTGGATTTTAAAAATGATTTTGAATTTTTTTAAAAGATCAAATTTCAAAGTGTTGGAATTTGTAAAGTTTTTTACTTTTATGTTTGTAATATAGTTTATATTGTGATATTTATTAATGTGAGATCTTTATGTGAGATGAACAGAATATGAAAAATTATTGTTAAATAATATTGTATTAGTTTGTTACGTTGACAAGAGGTCAATAACCCTGGCTAGAGTTTTATGTCAACTTTATACAAGCTAGAGTCATTTTGGAAGAACTGAAAAAAGACCCCATTAGATTGTCATATGGATAAGGCTGTGGTGCGTTTTCTTGATTGGTGATTGATTGGGAGAGGGCCACGCTCACTGTAGGTTGTGTCACATCCGGGCTGGTGGTCTTGGATGCTATAAGAAAGTAGGCTGAGCAAGTCATAAGGAGCAAGTCTGTTAATAGCACTCCTCCGTGGCCTCTGTATCAGTTCCTGACTCCATGTTCTTGTCCTGTTTGAGTTCTTGCCTGACTTCCTTTGATGATGAAGAGTGATGTGGAAGTGTGAGCAAAATAAACCCTTTCCTCCACAAGCTGCTTTTGGTTATGATGTATCACAGCAATAGTAACCGTAAGCCTGGGGGAAATCTGGTCCTCTTTGTGATGGAGGGATGCTGGTCCTCTGTGTGGACGGAGGGATGCTGGTCCTCTGTGTGGATGGAGGGATGCTGGTTCTCTGTGTGGATGGAGGGATAGCAGGTCCTCTGTGTGGACGGAGGGATGCTGGTTCTCTGTGTGGATGGAGGGATAGCTGGTCCTCTGTGTGGATGGAGAGATAGCTGGTCCTCTGTGTGGATGGAGGGATGCTGGTTCTCTGTGTGGACGGAGGGATGCTGGTCCTCTGTGTGGACGGAGGGATGCTGGTTCTCTGTGTGGATGGAGGGATAGCAGGTCCTCTGTGTGGATGGAGGGATGCTGGTCCTCTGTGTGGATGGAGGGATGCTGGTTCTCTGTGTGGATGGAGGGATAGCAGGTCCTCTGTGTGGACGGAGGGATGCTGGTCCTCTGTGTGGATGGAGGGATAGCTGGTCCTCTGTGTGGATGGAGGGATAGCTGGTCCTCTTTGTGATGGAGGGATTCTGGTCCTCTGTGTGGATGGAGAGATAGCTGGTCCTCTGTGTGGACGGAGGGATAGCTGGTCCTCTGTGTGGATGGAGGGATGCTGGTTCTCTGTGTGGATGGAGGGATAGCAGGTCCTCTGTGTGGGTAGAGGAATAACACTGGTATGTTGGGATAGATTTGTGGTATAAATGTTTTCTTTTTAATATAAATAATGTTATTTTTTCGCACCTCTTCACAGTTTGGATCTCCTTCATTTATGAGTTGGAAAACCAAAAGTCTTTTTGTCTTATGTTGTCTATGTATTCTTCAGCCATCTTTATAAACTTGAGATGTAACTTTTTTTCTGAATGTTATCCAACACTATTTTTTATTTTTCACATAGTTTCTGCTGTGGCTCTTGCAATCTATTTCAATTCATCCCTCTGTGATTCCCACACACCTCCACTCATTGTGGGGTTTATTTTTTGTTTTTGCTCTTCTTCTTCCATCTCCTGTTCCTTTTCTCATTTGGCACTTCCTTATTCTCTGGTATTAAACAATGTTGCAGTGTATGGTTTAATTTTTTCATTCATTGTACTTTCTGACACTCTATAGCTTTGTATCTAGCATTAATTTTTATTGAAATAGAAACAAAGATACATAGATTAAAAACGTTTAGCTCTGAGAGATCAAAGGTGAACACTTAAGAAGTAAAGAGTTAATGAAAATTTTTAAAAGATGAAGACTTCACACATTTATCCTTTCTAATCACCGGGTTCTCCCTATAGTAAGGCATTTATCCTGACCTCTAGGTTTTGTTTATGTGAGTAGATTCAGATATGACATAATTAGTATTTTTCTGTGGCAGCTAATATATTTATAAGATTTATCAGTATTCTGTGTAACAGTTTTAATCAGGGCTCAGCATCATCATATTAATATATAATTTATCTATCATATTTCCTGTTGATTCAATACGTGATATTTTCCATCAGAATATTCTACCACAAGCAGTCTTGTATATTTTGGTGCAAATTTTCTCATTGTCTCATATAAAATAGCCGATACTGATTTAACTTTTATTTAAAAAAATAACATAGATGTCATGACCTATTCTTATGGTGTTTTCCAAGTTTGTTTTAGTGGATGCCTCTACCTGCTCATATCTCCACCACCTTCCACTTCAACCCTTGTTTGTAACTTCACCTTCAGTCTCCTTTTGCTTTTGGGTCATATATGTTCTATTGTCTCTGCCTCTTCCTTGGCACCTAGTTTTATTTTCTTTTTGGTTTCCTTTCTAGTTTTATAGGCTGCACACACACTTACACCCATCTATACACATACATGTATACATTACAAACTAGGATCTGCATATAAGAGAGAAATTGTGCTTTTTATCTTCCTGAATTTGGGTCACTTCATTGAACATTATACTTTCCAGATTCATCTATTTTCCCCAAGAAATTTCATAAATCTGATTTTCCTTTGTAGAAACACTGATAGTTAAATAGTTTTTGTTACGCAGAAACTGGAATTTTACATGGGTTGACTAGAACCGGGTATTGAAAATTGAAACGATTGGGTCATAAGAAAGGCTTTCGTGAATAACCCAAAAAGCCTCCCAAACTGTATGACACCTCTGGCTGCTTTATCTTTTCATAGGTTAAGATTTGAGCTGCACGTGTGCATATCAGGATGTGTCTGGGTGGCGCACATCTGGAGGTAGTGTGATTCAGGTGGTAGGGAATTTCGTAAGATTCCATTTATTTCAGGTTTAATCTTACAATTTAAATTTTCAGTGGCATCTTAGTTGCCTTGACTGTTTTTGTGATAAAATACTTTGATGAAAACAAGAAGGGAAAGGGTTCATTTTGTCTCATGAGTCCTTGTTTCAGCCCATCTCAGTAAGGAAAGCCAAATGGCAGGAGTGTGAGAGAACTGGCCACGTGACACCAAAGAACGGAGAGGAATGGACAAGTACGTGCAGACTAGTATTCCTGTTTTTACAAATTTCAGAACCCAAATTCAGAGAATGGAGCTACTCACTTTCAGGTTGGGTTTTTAATCTCAATAACACAATCAGGGCAGTCCCTCCACAGGCCAATGAAATCTAGACAATCTGCCACCGAGACTCTTCTCAGCTGATTCTAGGTTATGTAAAACTGACATTAAAACTAACCACCACAGGTAGTTTTATAAGCCAAGATTTTTTTTAAAGTGGGACACATAAGATGCAAATTTAAGTGTACAATCAATTGCTTTATTATTAATTATTTCAATGGTTTTTTTTTCTGCCTCATTCTTACATCTTTGGCCATAAAAGATTTTTCTAAGTTTATTATTTGATGGCATAGATGCTATCGGCTTTATGAGAAATGATCTCTAAAATATGTCCTTAAGAATTTCCATACTCAACCTAACAAAGTAGCTTACTGAAGGCCTCTCTCTCAACACCACTGTCAGCCTCAGTCTTTGCCTCTATGCTCCTGGTGTTGCTATGTAGAATTTGAATATCTTTAGTTCCAAAACCAAAACTTTTACCCTTCTGTGCCTCTTTCCAAGTTAAGCACACACATCTCCATTATATTTTTGCATCTCGCCTTTTAAGACACTTAATACTGTCATAGTAAGACAGCTAAACAAATGTCACATCAGATAAGTAAGGCAGACCAAAGTCGGTGTTTAGAAAATGAGCACATTTGACCCACAGGTTACTGGGATGAATGCTTTGACTCCATTAAAATTGTGTTTTTAATTTAGAAGGAATGGGAAAATTTTCTAAACAAGTGACCTTTATTTTACAGTCAAGCATGAAGGATGAACCTCTCTCTTTTATTTCTTCCTTTGGGCACCCTGTTGATAGCATTTGCAATACAAAACTGCAAAACGTTTATTTGTTTACTCCTCCACATCCTTCTGCTTCTTTAATAACTTACTTATTCAGAAGTCCTACAGGACCGTCTTAAGTGTCTTCTCTGATGCTTCTTTGGAAGACTCTGTGATAGAAACTGTTGAGAAGATGCCCTTCACGAGTGACTAAAGCATTCCTATTTTTAGCTGTTCTCTTAATACTCCACGTGAGTAGGGAACATTAAAAACAACACCTGTACAGTGATGGCTTGTGACTTAAGAAATCTGGCCTAAGTTAAAAATGTACTATTACACTCTTATTTTTGGTACTGCCAATAACTATGTCATAACAAAAGCTTTGCTTTTTCCTGTCCTAATTCCTTGCTATCCCAACTGGTCTTCATGTCAGACAATACTGTAACTTACCAAGAATGACATGCAAGCTTGTATTATAATCTACTGTATATGGTATGAGAAAGATACATTTTATTGCCTGGACCAAAGTTCTTCTGTATCATGGGGCATCCTTCTTCAGCCTACAGGCCCATAGTATCCAGCAGACGTTTCCATGAAGCAGAACATTTGAAGATCTGTTCTGCCTTGTAATGGCAAAGTTCATCGGTTGCTTTCTTCTGTGTCCTGCAGAATGTCTGGCAGTTTCTTCTGTGAGGCAGGAACCCTGAAGGGCCATCTCTCATCTTTTGTAAACAGTTCAGCAGTCACTTTTCTGTGGGTCCTGCATATTCAGTTCATACAGCATACCATAAAGCAGTTTCTTGCCCAAATGGCTAGCCTTGTAATATTGAAGGCAAATTCCGTAACAAGGTTTTTCAATGCCCATAAGCCTCTCTGAAGTAATTGCTGCTGCCAGAAGCAGATATTTCTCATTGTTGAGGAAAGTACAAGTTCTCAAAACATTTTAAATGCCATATTCTGTAGGTCTTTGAAGTGCGAAGAATGCCTACCCTTCTGAAATATTTTTCTGTACATCTAGAAAACCTAACATGTCTACAAGTTTGACTATTATAGATGACTATCTATTCATCTGTATAAATTTAAACAGTAAATTTATAAATGAACTGCACAAACACAATACCTTAAACAAGAGCAGAAATACATATATACAATGTAACAAACCTACCTCAAATTTTTATCAATGATCAAGATCCATACCTATGCAAAGTATTGAGTACATATACACAATGTAACAAATCTACCTCAAATTTTTATCAATGATCAAGATCTGCACCAATGCAAAGTATTTATCTCTATATCATATCCTTGTTATTTTTATAGAAATTGACTATGATGATAAATCACTTGCAATCAATCCCCTTTAAATGAAAACAAACATTTATAAACAGTATTTGGGAATTTGGGTGTAATTTTTTAAATTACATTTTGTTGATTGATTGGGGCACTCTCAATCAGGTCTTTTAAACAGTATCCTGTGTAGTTAGTACATCCCAGCCATCAGTCCTGAAGCTGTTGTGGATGTTAGACCACCTAGGCCTTCACTTCAAGGGATCTGTTTGATCAAACCATATTATCCTAAAAGGAATCCCCAGGCTTTCATCTTCTGTGAAAACAAAAAGCAGAATCTCTTTTCAAAAGCAACATATCACTAGACTTAAATTTTGAAGTCAAGATACCTTTAAAATATATATGTTGATTTAGCTTAGCAGCCCCCACAATCAAATGTCTCTCTGCAGTAAAAAAAAATTAAAGAAAACATAATAGTATACACAATCCAGACTCTGTGTATTTTTCATCTTTACATGACTTTTATAAATATTTTTACCTCTTTAATCTATGTCTGCCTATACTCTTTTATATTACTTTTACTTTCTCTTTAGATACTTTGTTTTATTTTTTTTAATGTCTTTACTCTGTTTCTATCTCCCAAGCCTATGTACATTTTTTAAAAAATGGTTTTTATTGGGCTATATATTTTTCTCTGCTCCCTTCCTTCCTCTCCCCTCCTACCCTCTCCCATATTCCTGATGCTCCCAATTTACTCAGGAGATCCTGTTTTTTTCTACTTCCTATGTAGATTAGATCCATGTTTGTCTCTCTTAGGGTCTTCTTTATTGTCTAGGTTCTCTGGGATTGTGAATTGTAGGCTGGTTTTTCTTCGCTTTATGTCTAAAAGCCACTTATGAGTTAGTACATACTATATTTGTCATTTTGGGTCTAGGTTACCTCACTCAATATGGTGTTACATTTTTTGAACACACTGTGTCTTGTTTAGAGGTCTTTTATGTCTAAATCTGTCCTATTGTGTATCTGAAAGCCTTTTCTGACAAGGAGCATTTTAAAATGGTATGCAGTGTGGTCACCTTGGCCCTGGATGTTGGCTCTGCCTCTCTCAGCCTAACAATATGGTGGAGGTAACTTACTGCCAGCTCTGGGACCAACAAGTAGGAGTCGTGCTCACCACTTCATTTCAGGAAGGAGTGTGGAGCACATAAAACCTTTTTATCTGAGTAAAAGCTAAATCTGCCGTGCAGCGCACTTCATGACCTGCAAATATTTCTGTGTATGGTGGCAGGAATCCACCATACTTTCCTGCCTGTGCATGCCTAGCAGACCCGATCCAGCTGCTTTCCCAGGTAGGGGTGCTGAGCAGCAGGCATGCTCTCAGCTACTTTCCTCCTAACCCTGAGTGGGAGTACAAGCACTCAGACCCAAAGTGTATGGCAGGCCATGCACGTTAGTCCCAGTCATTTAGGTGCCATTTTGTAGACAGAGACTGTAGTGGTGAGCTGCAGGCAGGCCTGCTTTTCATCCCGCTGGGATCCCACACAGCTAGCTTTACACCCGAAATAACAACACACAAACTGTATTCATTTAAACACTGCTTGGCCCATTAGCTCTAGCCTCTTATTGACAAATTCTCACATTTTGCTTTAACCAATATTTAGTAATCTGTGTAGCACCACAAGGGGTGGCTTACCAGGAGAGATCTTAACCTGCATCCATCTTGGAGAGGAGAGGCATGGCGACTGCTTGAGGCATCTGCCTCACTTTCTTTCTTCCCAGCATTCTGTTCTGTCTACTCCACCCACCTATGTTCTAACCTATCAGGCCAAGCAGTTTCTTTATTAATTAACCAATGAAATCATCAGATAGATAGAAGACACACCTACATCAAGAGACTGCTTGTTTGTTTCCTGACCTCTCAGACCCAGATAATCACACAGAAACTGTATTAATTACAACACTTCTTGGCCTATTATCTCGAGCTTCTTATTAACTAACTCTTACATCTTAAATTAACCTATTTCTATTCATCGTTGTATCACCACCACAAGGCTGTGGCTTACTGGTAAGGTTCTGGGGCATCTGTTTCCTTTGGCAGCTACAAGGCATCTCCCTGACTCTGCCTCCTCCCCCCCCCCCCCCCGTATCTCTGTTCAGATTTCCCGCCTGGCTTTATTCTGCCCTGCCATTGGCCAAAGCAGCTTTATTCATCAACCATTAAAGCAACACATCAAATGAATATTTTTTTTAATTTAAAACTTCAATTCATCTTCATTACTGATAAACCCATTGCTGACTACATTATGTACTACCATGCATTGTATACTTTTTAATCTGTAATAACATTCTGCCATCATTAATCTTGTTATATCTGTTCATAATATTTGATGCTTTGGGAGGTTTGGGGAGAGGTGAAAAATGTAACAAGAATATTTAAAGTGAAAATCAATTCTGAATAGATCCCTAAACATGAGTCCTTTGTGCAACAAAGTGAATATAAACCCAATATAGAGAAAAAAACCTGTCATCTACATAGAGTGGCATAATAAACAAATGGTAATTAATGTGTTTTGTCTGAAATGTTTCCAGAAAGACTTGTATTGAGCAAGGCTCTGTGCTGGGGCTTCAGTGGCATATGTTGACACATGCAGGAGAAGCCATCACGTATAAAGGCTCTCTGCCATCTGGTACATGACCTGGAATATCAAAGAGAGATATACATAGTTCAAATGAATGTGTGACTTTATTCAGAGTATCTTTGACTCATCAGGTAAAGCCCTTTGTGGTTTTAATTTCATGGCGAGATTATTAAGGTGGTTTTTGATACATAATAATTTTTCCATAGTCTCAGTGCAGTCTGTTGAGCAGACAAGATGGTTGTCAGTCTTCATCAGTGTCTCTGTGCCTGGCTTTCTACTCCTTCATGTCTGACTTTCCTTTTGGAGAACTGTGTCTCAGTAACAAAATGCTGAAGTAGTGGAACCATGTTGAAGACCACAGTGGTGCTCAGAGAGCCTTGCAGTACATAGGCGAGGCAAAGCACTAACTGACACATTAGCCCCACTTAAGGCCACAGCCCTCCTACTGTTGTGGCCAATGTGGCTTAGGGTGCAACAAGTGGCAGGTGGTTCATGCCCTGTCAGCGAATGGTACTCAAAGACTCTGTTGCTTGGACTACATCCTGCTCTTTCTGAAAACAAATGCCAAGGAGGCGCTGGCATTGAAAGAGGTAGGGTCACAAAGAGCTGGGAAACACAGTCAACTTCCACGTTCAATGTTTACATTGAACAATTTACTCTTGGGCAGGTTGTTATGTCTTCAACTCAGCTGTCGGGAAAAATGTACAGCCAGATTGAATGACTTATAGAAAAACCACATAACTTGTGAGTGGGAAACATGATATTCTCATTCAATCCTTACTTTAATCCTGATTGTCATTTTGCTTTAGACTTTAATGTCCCTACAAGGGTAGAGACTGTGACTCGGCATTTATAAAACTCTCCACAGTGATGAGAAATGATGCCCTCATAACCAGAATTTCAATGACTAAGAATACTCATGCTGCTCTCCTTTGTGGGGTTAGAATTCTTATAAAAAGCAACAATTAGACCCTTAACCTTGCAAAAATGTTCACCAAAGGAAGTAAAACAACTTCATTTCTAATATTGCTTAAGAAACTGTGGAGACATCTCTCATCACTAGCAATATGAGGTAGCTCAGATTTTGTTGCATTTTCTACATTTCCTTAATTATTGATTCAAAATTTGGGACTCTGGAGAGCTTTTGCCTTTTGAATCGCTAGTGTATCCTGTTTCCCTGGGAGAGTTTCTGCTTTGCTGATTTACCATCTACCCACCAACCTGCATTCATGCTGGCTTCCACATCTTTATTTCCACTATGAAATCAAAGGGCAAACATATGCTCTTGCCTGTGGTTAGAATATGTATGTAGGAGAACTCACCATCAGGAATTCCACTCATGCAATTTTAATTCTAAGCTTCATAGACATTAAAAATTGTGATTTTTTTACCCCAAACAAAATTAAAGGTCAACTTTTAACAATCCAACAATAAATACAACCCTGACTTACTAAAGCCTACATAGACATCAATGGAAAAAAAAGGACATTCAGTGAAAAAGTAGGAAGTCTATTTTGGTGGAAAGTTTTTATAAATAAGGAAAATATGTGTTAGATTGAGATATGAGAAGGCCTTGGACATCAGTGAAGGGTGGGATTTCTCTGAGCTTCCAACATGGAACCAGAGGAGAGGTGAAGGAATGTCTTCATCTTGATAAGCCAGCTGACACATCAGCCAATACAGCCAGTTCTACCTTGAATAGAAAAAAAGTGAGGAACAGTCAAAGGAGACATGATGAAAACAGCATCAAAAGTGTAGGGTTAGAGGAATGCAGCCTTCCATACAATGTGGTGTTTCCATATATGATGCTTTGAGACATTATTTTTGCTAGTCTAGATACTCGTTCATTCTTTTATTCATTTATTGTATCTTAGTAGTTTGTATGCTCATAGTAATGTCTTACATGTTTGCTGTAGTGTATGTTACTATATATTTTAAAGTGTCTTTTCTAATGAGAATTAAGACAACTGGTAAGTTGAAGACACAGTCAGGTGTGACTGACATCTTACAGAGAAAGCTTTAGACTCCAAAGTGTTAAATAATGTCCTGTATATCACGGTGTTCTGTTTTGCGTGAGTCCATCAAAGAAAAGATGAATTGTAGGCTCTCTGTAGAGGAAGTCCAGCCTCTGATGGACAGAGTGCTCATGGCTTTGCAAAACCCTCTTTTTGTTGTTACACATACCACACTTTTGACAAACCAATCTCTGTACACCAAAATCTCTTAGCTGGAGTTGTTTGAAAAAACCACTCGCTTAAGCAATCCTCAGCCACGAGACCTCCTGGTTTGCCAGGTCCTCTCATGATGGAGTTTTGCAAAGGCTCTGAAATCCTTCAGGAAGAACTCAGCTAAGAAACACTGACTTTAAACAAAACATAGGTGCTCTCTCTCTAAAATTCAAGGCACATGCAGTGGCTCTGTGGGCTCTCTTGCTACACATCACGACAGCCATCACGTCTCAGACACAGTTGGACTTCGTGTCTCAAGAATACTCTGTCCAGGATTTCTCGTCAGTAGGCAGCAGATTCAGCTCAGCTGTAAATAGTCTGAATGTAATTGTATACTGAATACAGTGTCTAGACATAATTGAACTTAAATGCTTTAAGAGTGGATATATTTCAATGAGAACTATTGATAATTTTTTTTTCTGAAACAGCACAATAAGGCTCCCTGTTTTGATGTCACTTACTAACATTTAATTTCTCTTTTTAGTTGGCAAAATTGTATATACTTTTAAGTACAGTAAGGTTAATTGAAATTTATATATACTATGGAATAACTAAATCAAGCCAACCAACGTGTCTCATGTGACTAACACTAAGTCTTCCCTTGGCATTTTTGAAGAAAAATGACACAATATTATCAACTGCGTTCACCATGCTGTAACTAGATCTTTTGATGTCACTGCCTCCTTTACACCCAAAATTTCATGTTCTTTTTAAACACATAAAGCATATTTATTTATGTTCACACATACATGAAATAAAACCTTAGATCAGTAATTCAATATGCTCATAATAGTTCATTTGAGTGGTAAACTTGTGGGAGCTTTTAAATTTGAACTTTATTTTTGTAGACTTTTTCTTTGGCAATTTCATACGTGCACAGAGTACATCCAGGTTCTTCCCAATGACACACCCCTATTTCCCTCCTATCCCGGACAACTCCTCACCCATCACTGACGAATGACATGCTCAGTCTCATGCAGGTGTAGTGCGGACAACCAAATCTGTAAGATCATTATTGCTGTGGTTGTGTCACGCTGAGGACGTAGCAGTTTGTGGATCCCTTCCCTAGCTGTTAGCTCTTAAATTCATTTTGCCCTTTCTGTCACAATGTTCCCTTCACGAAGATGATCCAAATGGCCTTTTTAGGGATGAGTTCTCAACTGTCATGTATTCTCAACACTTGAACATCCAGCAGTCTCTGTATTCACTGCAGTTCATGACAAAGGGAAGGTTATTGTTATTATTATTATTAATTATTATCATTATTTGGCATGGATCCTGGAGGTCAAAGTTCAGTCCTGATGCTTGCTGGGGAGGTAACTCTATTGATGAAAGTGTCTGCTCAGCTCCAACTGCTCGCATAGATGTTATAACAGGGACCTCAGTCGTCTAACATGAACTCCGTGTGATGGTGAAGGGCTCTGTAAAGACCAATGCTATTCAGAAAAAATTTACACTGTAAATAAAAAACAAACAGCACCCAACTTATAAAATGCACATCTGTAAACCATAACGTGTGAGGTTTTAGTAAATCTCCATTCGCTATTACCAAGTCAGGCCAAAGAAAATAAGCCTCTGAATTTTTAAAAAGTGTTTAGAGTTAGTCTTAGCATCTAATACATATTGGAGATTCCAAACAGTATCTCAGTTTGGATAGAATTTGATGAAACATTTTGGAATGTTCCCACTCTGTCATGACTTTGGCATACGGCACCAATTAGCATCTACTGCTTTGAAATATAATATTGTACTTGATTAATATGCATATTATCTTAGGTGGGATTTCTATTGCTTTGTTGAAACACTGGGACCAAAAAGCAAGTTGGGGAGGAAAGGCTTTATTCTGCTTACACATTGATATCACTATTCATCATTGGAAGAAGTCAGAATATGAACTCAAGCAGGGTAAGACCTGGAGGCAGGAGCCATTGCAGAGGCCATGGAGGAGTGCTGCTTACTGGCTTGCTCCTCATCTTACTCAACCTGTTTTCTTGTAGAACCCAGTACCACCAGCCTAGGGACAGCCCCACACACCATAGACTGGGGCCTCCCCCATTAAGAAAATGCTCTACAGGCTTGCCTACAGTCATATTCTATGAAGGAATTTGTTAATTGATGTTCCCTCCTCTCAGATGATGACAGAGTTGTCAAGTTGTCACAAATCTAGCCAGCACAACAATTTTCATGTTTTGTGTGTCTGTAATAAATAAAATATCAATAAAAATGATAAATAAAAAATAAAAACAATGAATAAAAATCCAAAAACATAAAAAAACTAAAAACATTTTCAACTGTTGCTAAATGCAAAACTATTGCTTCTACAGTTCTTTTGCTTTTAAAATCCTTTCTCTGGAAATGTTCTGCTCACTTTAGTGGGGTTCTAAGCTATAAGCAGAGTAAAGAAAATGTCATATAATAAAGTATACAGCACTTTAAATGCTTGTTTTTTTATGAAACTCTGTATGTCAACTGTATCATATTTAAAATGTTCATTTTATTATTACATTAAAGAATTACCTAATGTGAACCAATACACAATTGTTCTCTTTACTGAATATTGAATATTGCTTTGTTCCTTTTTTTAATTGGGGGAACTCTTTTATTGCAAAGATTGTTTTTACACAATTTGAATTACATTTATTTATTTATTTTGTGTTGCGTACGCCCTGTGTGTACAGAGGTGTGTTATGGAGGTGTGAGGACAGCTTGCAGAAGTCTGTTCTCTCCTTCCATTGTGTGGGACTTGTGGGTCAAGCTCAGGTCATCAGAGTTTGGGTCAAGAACCTTTACCACCGAGCCCTTTAAATGACCTTATGAAGGTACTGTTATTCAAAGAAAATGAGCATACACTTGATCTTTTATTAAATGGCTTGGATTTTCCTTTCATTCAAACATATTCAAACTGCTCTTCTTTTCATTTCAACAGGCTGAATTAAACGTCCCAATCGACCCCTTTACTAGATACAGCACAAAAGTTACACCAAGCCTAGGCGAGGAAGTTTTCTCTAAGTACATTGGGTGGAGAATCGCCAACACCCTCTCCAGGCTCTTCTTTCCTTCTCTTGATGCCCGTGCCCTCCCTTCAAAGAAGTCAGCAGAAATTGATCTGCAAAGAAAATACGTGGTCAAAACACAGCAACCCGCAAAGCAGAGAGTTCTACATTTTGTTGTAAAGTAAGTGAACAGTGTTTTATTCCTCTAACTCATGACAGGTCACAGGGACAGACATTATAATCAGGTGACATATTACTAACTCAGTTTCTCCTTTAGAGTTCTTGGCACAGCCACCTCTTAAGTGTTTTATACTGAGGAGGCTCTTCAGAAAGCTGCAGCCTTCTCAGGAATGATCTCTTCATGTTTAGAACGGAGATCAGCACACAATGTAAATCCATGTTAATGTAATTTTTGTGTAGGAAGAATACAAGTAAAAACAAAAAATCATACCCAATGTTCAAAAGTTTTAAGGTTTCTATATACAATGTGTATTAAATACGAGGAACCTAATAGTCTTAAACAGTAATCATCTCATAAGTTGCAAGTATGAGGGTAATTATTATGGTTTATGCTTTAAATACTTGTGAATGTCTTTAAGTTTACTTCTAATGTTTTAGGAAAGTGAAGAATTAGGATACATCAATTTAGGTAATTAATTTTCAATATGTATTTGCCATATCTTCAATGATAGCTCTCTTCAGGGTCTTATGATAATTATACATGTACTTAGATATTTTCCCTACTTCTAAACTTCTGATATATTAAAAAAAAACCATGAAGAATCCCATTGTGGGTTTATACTATGGGCTATGATTTGCATTGTTAAATATTTCTGTAAAGTTTTATTCAAAACAGAAAGACTTTATTTATTCTTCAACCCAGCTCATTTAAAGAATATATTATATATATTATATATATATTTGCTATTAATTTTGACAATATCACAGAGAACTCATATGTATTCATTTTTAAAACAATTCTCTTTTATTGTTTTAGATTTTAGTTGAGCAGGATATTTGCAGAAGACTGATGATGCTTAGATTGTACTTTAAACTTTTATACCTTATACACCCGATTATTTTAATATTGCATTTGCCATTTCTCCGTAGTTTAGAAATTATTCTTGATCAGCTTTATTTTGCATCATTTTCCTGTGTGCTCTGAATCTTTTATTTCTTGCCTGATCTGAATACAGTGAATAAATTTAGCTGGTCTAAATCACTGCTGATAATGTATCTATAAATTTAGTTTTAATTATGCATTTTATTCCCATTACTGCAAATGACTTTCCTTAAGTATTTATCTTTATTTATTACTTGACTAAAATATTATTGATTTTTAAATGTCTACTGAATATTTTACAAATACTGCCTCACTTCCACAAATACAAAGTATTTGAATGTCTATAGGCTTACGGATTGAAAATTGTTTTCTTTTGTGTTCTTTACTAGTATTTGAACTTATATATAGTACTCTAAATAAGTTCATTGCTAAATATTTCATCACTGTTCTTAATATAGTCTTTTCTTGATATTTAGCCTCTTTAGTTGTTTCTCATGTGTTTTAGGCTGTGATGTTTTGTAGAGTAATTGGCAGAGACTTAGTAAATTCCCTTGGAGATTGGTTTTCTAGCTACACAGTTTTACCACGTACAAAGGTTAGCTTTTCTTTCTTAGTTCTTACACTTTTGCCTTCTTTCCTTTCTCTTACATGCATATTGTTTCAGCATCTCTCTGAAAATAAACTAGCACCCTGAGTGTAAACCTTTCTTTCTCCCTATTTCTACTCAAATTTTTTCTTTGTTTTTAATGTTACTTGTGATGCTGTCTTTAAGATTGTATTTTTCCACACTGATTAAGTTGTATTTGTAAAAATCTGTTTGTCCTGTTTATTTAAGTAGCGTTGGTGGGATAGAAAAGGACCTGTTGTGCAAGGAGTCAGAAAAAGTTATCTACCTACCTACCCATCCATCCATCCATCCATCCATCCATCCATCCATCCATCCATCCACTTACCTACCTATATATATATACATATATGTATATATATACATACCTATGTGTATATATATATGCACATATATAAAATCTGTATCTATCTAACAGAATAGTTAAGTAACAAACTGTCACACAAAGCAAAATGCATAATACTAAAATGACAAACAAATGAGAGAAATCTAGCCATTATAAATGCATATACACTCAATATTAGAACTCCTAAATATATGAAACAAATATTGATGAACCTGATAACAGAAAAAGACAAAAACACAATAATAATGGATATTTTGATATCCAACATTCGGTAATGGACAGAAGAACCCAATAGGTCAATAACAAAAGATTGGGTTTGAATAATACTTGATCAAATATATCCTACAGATACATAAATAACACTGCCCCAACAGTAGTATAACTTAATTTCTTTTCAAGTGCCATTGACACTTTTTTGAGTTAATCATATTAGGTCACAAATAATCTTTAAAAAAAAATCTAAGAAGTTTACAAAAATACCAAGTGCCCCCCACAACCAACATAGTGAATCTAAAAGCCAAAGTACACATATTTTACGTTTTCTAAAAGTTTGGGAATTAACACACACACACTTTTGAGCCAAAATTTAAATGCTTCAAAATATAAAAAAAATGGGATTAATGCTTAGATGGAAATAAAATGAAAATACAACATACTGCAGGTTAGAAATAGAGCTGGGGGAAGAGAAGTTCAGGGAAGCCACAGGGCTAGAAAGGTTGAGAAGAGGGGGCTGGGGTGAGCAGAACAGAGAGGAGCAGTAGGGGCCCAGTGACCCTGGCCAGGATGCCAGCATGAACTTTGGTATGCTAATAGGCACCTCAGCCATCTGTCCTCAGTTTCTTGGGGACCAGACAGGAAGTAAAGATGATAAGTTTCTCTGTTGCTTCAGCACAAGTGAGCACTCTGATTTCAGTGTGGAAATCTAGAAACACACTTGCGAGGGACAATTGGGAACCTCCATGCTAAAGGATCCTTTGCTGTGGGTAATGTTTTGACAGATAGTTCCCCTTTTATTTTTAGCACAAAAATTGGAGACAGAATCGTGGTTTTGGCTTATAATTTATTCAAAATTGTTGTCTTTTATACACTTGTAAGCACATATTTTTATTTCAGTGATTTATAGAACTCCTTTCTCACGTGAGGAGGGGAGGTATGGGTGGAGGGGAGGGGAGGGAAGGGGGAGAAGGAGGGGAGGGAAGGGGGAGGAGGAGGGGAGGGAGGGGGGAGGAGGAGGGAAGGAGATGGAAATTTTTAAATATTAAAAAAAATAAACCATGAGAAAAAAAAAAAAAGGAAATTGATTATTTTGGTTCTGTGTGTTAAACTGGGAGTGGCGGTGGTACTTCTAAGTTAGTGGAACATGTCCGTGCCAGTGTTTGTATTTCTTGCTTTGTTTGCCCCTTAGCATTCTTTTTAAAATGGAAAAATATTATTATGGCTCTTTGCTGTTTCATACAAGCTGCAACTAGGAACCAAGGCACATAATGCTTCCACTTGAAAGCACAGCGTTTTCCCTTTTCTCTCCTTGTCAATAAAAGTATCTGAAGTTTACCTTAAGGCTGAACATTTATAACCCCCAAAACCAAGTGAAAAAAAGTTTTCATTTCCTGTTTGTGTTTGAGTTTCTAAAATGCACATCTTCTGAGCTCACACCTTGAACCTGGAAATTCATTATATTTCCATATAAATAAAAGAGTAGGAGAACATTAAAACTTTATCGCTAATAATGCTTAGCTGCTCAAAGCTTTGTTTGAAGACTTCATTTATTAGCAAGCAAACAGAAAGACCAAATCGACGATTGTCCCATTAAAGCAAATTTTACTTAATATTGGCCAGGACAGTGGGCACTGGCTAGGTTCATACCCAGGATTCCCAGAGAATGTTCTATTTGGTTAGTCAGGCGCTTATAAAGGAAAAGCCCACAAGATTACATACTTCCCACCTTCGTCCAGTCGGAAGCAAGCATACATCCTGCCGTACTTCCTGCCGACTCACCTCCCACCTATGACCTCATGCCTACTTGTGGTCAAGCATATCCTGTGCAGTTGGGGCAACCAACCTTGTTCACCTATGTGAAAACATGCGGCTTGTTATTTTACATGAGAAATAGCCCACAACCTTTCAGGAAGTTATCCATCCTTGGACAAGTGGGGCTTACAGGTTAGGGGCACTTTTATTTTATAGATCTCTTCAGTATAGTAATTTAAACTTAAAATATAACTTTAGCCTTTGTAATGAGATCAGGCTGATGGAGAGAATATAGATTGCCAGTTTCTGCTGCCGTTTGTGCAGATGTTGCAAACCTTCTTGCATGGCTGAATGATCAAAGACAAACCTAATTTCTCCTTTGAAGACTCCTTCGTAAAGGTATCCTGTTCTACAGTGTCATTTAACCAATAGTGAGAAGGTAGAAAGGTAAGTTCTGCATTTCATCTACACGAGTGTCCAGTGTGAAAATTTACTATAGGAGGGGGAAAAAAGATTTAAATGGAAGACCTAGAGCAAAAGGAGTATCATGTTCTCTTTTTATCCCACTGATAAAAATGTAGAGTTCTGTAGGTGCAATTGGTTGTATTTGGACTTGGATTTCAGGAATAAACATGGCCTCATTGCTGTTCCAATTTTTGGTAAACATGAAAACGTTTTTTTGGTGCATAAATAATGTTCTTAGTTTCTAAATCACTGTATGGTCAAGGCTGGTCGCATGAGCTAACATCATCCTCTCCCCTCAGCTTTCTGGTGCTGGGATGTGAATATGTACCACCATACCCATCTAGTGGTCAAACCATCTGAAGTTTGGTATTGGCCGCATAAGGAATGTTGGAAATGTCAGAAATGCAGAGTCTTGAGTCTTTCAGACATGCCCATTTCCATGGTAAAAGGGGACCATTTACACTTTTGGGAGATTCAGTTTAAAAGAACCTTCATCAAGGGAGAGACCCTTAAGTCTTTTCTTTAGTCCTTGGTAGCCAGCTGCTAGATGATTGAAGATAAATTCTGTTTCCCACTGGACACTCGTGGCTTTGTTAGAATATTGCTGTGTCAAGCGTTCTCTTGGGTGTGTTTTCCTCCAACGAGGACACTGGGACTTAGGAATCTGATTAGTCCAGAGACCAGACGGATGTCCGTGGTCTGTGCTGCAGCTGGAAACCACGTGGAGTTCACGATCTGTGCAGCTGGAAACCACGTGGAGTTCATGATCTGTGCAGCTGGAAACCACGTGGAGTTCACGATCTGTGCAGCTGGAAACCACGTGGAGTTCACGATCTGTGCAGCTGCAGACTTTGCAGACTTCTATGGACAAGGAAGTTTCTTTTGAGATGGTATCGATGACTGCAGACTCATAACTGAGAACGAGAGACATTGACAGCTTCTCTGGCAAGCCCCCACTCCAAAGAAAATCCAGACAGGAGCCCATTGTAGAGAGTCCTTAAAAATTGGGATAAAGATGCTAAAGCGTAGCTCTTCGCAGTTGGTGGATGCTGATGGGGGTTGGAGGGAAGGACTTAGTTTTCTTTAAGGGACTGGGCCACTGGCAGTTCGACCAGGCCCCAATGAGTATATGGGCAACACAAATTGTATTTGGTGGATTTTTATTTGGTGGGGGGAAGTACAAGGGTGGGAGGATGGACCTGGGAAGAGTGGAAATCTAGTGTGATTGGGGTGCGTTGTATGAAAATTGCAAACAATTAATAAAAATACTATGTTGGGGAAAATGTCATTCACCGTAGAGTTTGGATTAAAATGCAGACATTTTGACTCCTGTCCACCTTGCTCTTTTTCTTCTCCTTCCTGGGGATGTCATTTGTTTTCAAAGACTTGAGCAATTGTTAGAAAGTTTGTATTGAACCCATAATAAATGAAGCCCTTTTGTAGGTTTGTTTTCAGTTTCTGCCTTTTGCTTTTGAAAGCATTATGTTGTCTAGGATGCATATCTTTAGTAGGTTCTGAACCTCTCTAGTTTATTAATAGGGAGTTTATGCCAAGCAGGAAGCACTTTCTAATTACCATGACTTTTCCAAAGCCAATGGGAAAAACAATATATGTATAGAGAGTTAAAAAGAGTCCTAAGGATTGAATTGGTCTTTTATTTGGTATATTCTGGGCTTGATTCTACTTCTGGGGCTCCTAAACAAATTCCTTCAGATAAAGCTGTTTATTTATGTTTCATGCAGGGAACAAGGCAAGAGACACACTTTGTTTTGCTCTTGGTTGACTTGTAATATTTGTGCACAGTGAGTGTGACAGCTGTTGGTTGCTCTTGGTTGACTTGTAATATTTGTGCACAGTGAGTGTGACAGCCAGACCGAGGCAGCAATTCTCTTGCCACAGCTTCCTGTCTGGAACTAAGGGGTCGCTTCTCTTTTTAAGTGTTCTTAAAAACGCCACAGGTGATTATAAACTGTCATCATCCCCTTGTGCTGAGGACTGTCAAAACTCTTTCCTTCTGTCTGCCTTTGTTTGGGTGTCCATTAGGCAAGTTCCCTTCACCCTTCTCCTATGTTTTCTCACCTTAAATCACCACCATTCTGCACCCAGACAAAATAAAGTCAGTTTGACACAATGTATGTATCCCTTCTCATTCATCCATTTCCTTGCGAATGAGCTCATTCTTCATGGTAAAATCATCTTCTACTGTACAGAGGCCCCCCCCTTCTTTTATCATCCATTCATGTGTGAACACCCGAGTTGATGCTATATCTTTGATAATGTGAATAGTACGGTAAGCACATGCATGGAGATATATCATTGGTATGCTGACTTCGCATTTTGGATTCACATCTGGAAGTGATAGAGTTGGATCTGACCGTACATCTGTTCTTAAGTGTTTGAAGCACTTCCACACTGTTCTCCATGGCTGTAACATCTGCATTTCTACAAATGGTAAATGAGTTTGCTTTTCTCCACACCCGTGTCAGAACTTAGTATTCTTTTTCTTCATGACAGCTACTGTAGTATAGTAAGATGACATCTTATATGGATTTGCTTCAATTTCCCCATGGCTAATACACCATGTGTGTTTAGAAACCTGTTGTCCATTTGAGTCTCATCTCCTGCACAGTGTCTATTCAGGTTATCAGTACATTTTAGTTAGATTGCTTACTTCTTTGTGAAAAAGTTTTTAGTCCTTTCTGTAGTTCTAAACATTAATACCTTATCAGGTGAATAGTCTATGAATATCCTTGTGGTGATATCTTGTTTGTACAAATAAAGCTTGCCTGAAGACCAGAGGGCAGAGCTAGCCACTAGCTAACCATAGAGGTCTGGAGGTCTGTGCAGACAGACAGGAAGTGGTATGACTGGGTGGAGAGAGGAAGTGATAAGGCAGGAGGAGACAGGAGCTCAGTCTCTTTTTGGCTGGGAATTTGAGTAGGGTAAGGGGTTGTGATTTGCTCCTTTGTTTCTCTCATCTCTCAGCATTTCCCCTTATATTCGGCTCTGGGCTTTTACTATTAAGACCTCTTAGAACTAGTGCTACAATTTCCTGCTTCTGTCTTCTGATCGCTGCCCTTGACACATGCATGCTGCATGTGCGTATTTGTAGACCAAACACTCATACACAGAAAATGCATAAATATTTAAAGAGTGATTACTGAAAACTTGAAAAATGTTTATGGTCACACATATCAGTTCTGTTTTCTGGCAGCTTCCTTCTGAGTGATGCCAGTCAGCTAACATCTCTAAGCCTTGGGAGTTTAGCCTATAAAAGAGCTGAATATGATTCAGCCAGGTTCTTCTGAAGAGAAGAATGTACGTAAAGTGCCCAGACATGTTAGTTCCTTATCTTCTTGTTCAATCATTAGATTTTCTTAAATATTTATTTTCTTCATAAAGTTAATTTATACTAAGACTTGATAAAGAGTAAATAAAAATTTTTTATGTTTTTACCTGTATTTTTTTCAAGATACCACCTGCTAGGAACCTCCAGAGAACACACAGTGTTATGATTGTTTTTAAAAATATATTATTGCATATATTAATATTTAATATATTTCTTCTTCTTGCTTATAATGTTTAACATATTTCTTCTTCTCTTGCTTGTATCAGTTAGAAAGCAGTTTCTGTCCAGTTTTCATGACATCATATGTGCATGTATGTGTATGCTTCACAGCTGCATTAGATAGGCGTCTCTATAGGAACAGGACCAATAGACTACATGCTTATTATAAAAGGCAACTCAGTAGCATGACTTGCATGCTAAGGGCTGGGCAGTTCAACGACTGATGTCTGTATCCTGGAGAGGCTGAAAACTCTAAATCCATGGAACCAAATGCTTCAACAGTTCCAGCCTGTCACTGAAAACATGGAAGATTCATGAAGAGTTACTTGTTTTCAGTCTACTGTGGAGCTGAAGAATCTAGAAGCTGGTGCCAGCAGAGGATGGAAACATCATCATCATCACCATCGTCATCATCATCACCATCATCACCGTCATCATCGTCATCATCGTCACCATCGTCATCATCGTCATCATCGTCATCATCGTCATCATCATCATCATCATCATCATCATCATCATCATCAGCAGCAGCAGCAGCAGCAGTAGCAGCAGCAGCAGCAGCAGCATCAGGAGCAGGAGGATAAAATACACTCCCAGAAGCCAATGCAGACAAACAAGCAGCATGGCTTTTTGCGCCAACCTCTATACCCGAGCCATGTACTGATAGGAACGTACACACTGATAGGGGCTCTTCCACGTTCAGGTAGTCCCTTCTGGAAATGTTCACTGACCCACCCAGGCACATTCTCTTAGTCTATCCCAGATCCAACCAAATGAATCAATAGTAACCACTGTGGTTATGCTGAGCGGACTTATGAAGGAAAAGTAAAGTGGAGATGTCACTACTAGTCACCATTGTGGCTTGCAGTCATTATCTGGAGAAAAATAAAGAGCATGCAATGGCTCTTCAGGGGAGGGGTTTTTACATCTTTATCCCCCATGAAATATTTGATTAATAAGAAACCAATTACTACTTTATATTAATCTTTCAAAAAGTTAAAACTTCTGGAGATTTGGAGTACAAATAATTCTTCAACATACCCCCCCCCCTTTTTTTAGCCCCTCTTTGGATACATCCCTGTAACTAGGATCTGGAGTCAGGTCATAGTTCTAGTTTCATCTTTTTGCTGAAGTTTTCGTATTTTTTCTCTTGTGGAGGCCAGAAGAGGGCACCAAATCTCCTGGAGCTGGAGCTGCAGGTGCCTGAGAGCCACCCAACAGGACTGCTGAAAGCTGAACCCTGGGTTATCTGTAAGAGCAGCGTGTGTGCTGAACCCCTGAGCCGTTTCTCTAGTCTATGAATGTTCCCTTTTATCTATGCCTCACACACTTGTCTTCAGACTTACTGCATACAGCCACCTTCCCCGGTCTGAGGTGATAGGCCATTGTGGTTTGGACTGTTGGCTTGATTAGTAATGTTGAAGATCTGTCCATACACATGTTGGTCATTTGAATGACTTCTTAGAAAAATGTCCTTAGATTGTCCTTGCCAATAATCAAGTTATATGTGGATTTTAAATAAAAAAATGTTTTGTTGTTGGATTGTATGAGTACATATTTTGGACAGTAACCCTTTACTTTTTTGTTCATTTTTTAGATTATAATTTCTTTTCTTTTGTTGTTGCCTACAATACTTATTGAAGTTATACAAAAGAATCCCCAAAAGTGAAAATATACATTATTTATAAAACCACTTTCCCTTGGGAGAAAGGTTCTGTTCCCTCTTAACATGCAGTGCCTTCAGCTGTAGCTGCAGACTCCACAGTCCCCTCTGCTGTTGCCGGGCTCTTAGCCTGATTCTCAGCCTCAAACTCCATGTTTTCTGAAACTTCGGGTTCGCTGGGGGACAGTATCCCTACTGCCTCCATTTGGTTCTGGCGCTTGCCTGGCTTTCTTTGCATCATCTTTCTTGGGCTCTCTTGCTCTGGTTTCCTCTTCTTTCTGACAAGATGGGAAATATTAATTTGATGAGGAAGTACCGTCTGTTGGTTTTCTACTGGCAATCATAGAGACTGAGGTGCCTGCTCCACCAGTAGTGAAACCTGACAAAGAACTCTACCCGAGGAGATTTCAAGGCCAGTTCAGCTCCATTCCCACTGCACTGAGACTCCTTTGCATCTTCTATCTTTTCTCTAATTTCAGGTAGCAGTTCTTTCTGCTCCTCAACTCCTTTCTCATCTTCATCTGCTCACTTAGTTCAGCCGTTCTCTTCTCAATGATTTCAATAGACCTGCCAAACTGTGCCACTGCCTCATCATACTGAGAGTCGTAACCGTGGACCAAACCCAACTGGTAGTGAGCCTCTGCAAGGAGATGATCATGGGCTTCCAAATATTGTTCCTGGAGGCTCAGACAAGCCTGGAACTCCTCCACAGCTTGGCTATAATTCTCAGATTCAACACTGACTTCTCCCAGTTTAAGATGGGTTTGTGCAGCATAAAGCTGGGCTTCTTTTGTTTCTTGCCTTTTACAAATGATCTTTGCTAAATCCAGCACATCCCAGACAAGCTCTAGGTTCCCAATCTCCTCCTCTTTGCTTTCTTAAAGAGACTTGTTTTCAAGAACTGATTCATTTGTGTTTCCTTCAGCCTTGTCATTTTCTTTGTCCTCTTTCTCTGAGCCTCAGTATCTTCACCCTCTTTAATCTGTTCGTCTCTCTCTTGTGTCTCTTCATTAGCAGCTATCTTAAATTTGTCTTCAGGTGCCTTCTCCGTGGCCCTTTGGGCCACCTTGGTCTCAGCCCCATCTCCAGCTGCCTCAGACTCTTCTACAGGTAGCATAGCTTCCTCCTGTTCAGGAACCAGCTCTGCCTTGACCTCCTCTACACTTGAACCATCTTTAGTCTCTGTCAGTCTTTCTGCAGGAGTCTGCGGTTCCCTAGGAGTCTGATCTCCTGTGGCTGATGGCCCATCAACTGAACCATTGTTGAGAAGAACTATAATCTCCTGCCCTGACTTCTCAGAGACTTCTGACCCAGCCTCTGCAGCCACCGCTGGTGACACTTCATCATCTTGCCCTGACAGTTGCTCAAGAACAGCCTTTCCCAGTTCACTCTCAGAGGCAGACACCTGATCCTTTAGTTCCTCCCCACCCACGTCCACCAATTTGACTGTGGCATCTACTGTTTCAGCTTCTCCCTTCGTGGCAATGCCCAGCTTTTCTGGAGCCCCAACAGGCCGATCTTCTGAAGTTTCTTTTGGCTTTTTTTTCTATGCTTATTATCTCTTCTCCTTCTCCCGATGCACCATTTCTCCGCATTCTTTATTTTTAACATAAGCCTCAGAAACTGATTTTCCTTCCTCAGCACACAATGATGCCTGCTCTGTCTTCCCAGAAGCAACCTCAGCTTCCTTCAGTGCTGGTATTGCTGCTTCTTTTGCCTCTCCAGAGGATTCAGTTAACTGCTCTGAAGTCGATTCAACTTTTCCCTGAAGCTTCTCTGCAGGCTCACTTATATCCAAATCTTCTCTTCCACCCTTCTCCATCTCACTTTTTTGCTCTGTGCCACTTTCAGGCTTTGGCAGAGACTTGCCTTTGCCTTTTTGGCTTCTTCTTCTCCCATGGCATCGTAAACCTGTTCTCTCAACTCTTCCCTTGCTTCCTCAGATCCATTATCATTATTTTCAACCAAAGCCTCATCTTCTGTCTTTTCTTCTTCCTTCCTGCATGCACTCCTCCCGAGGCATTCCCCAACACTCCATTCTCCATTCTGGCCAACCCCAAAAATGACTTCCCATAAAAAGAGAAGGCTTCTCCACATTCATTAGCTGTTTCTCCATACTTCTTACCTAAAAGACTAGCTGCTTCCTGGAATGCATTAACCGCCAATGGAATGGTCCCCATTACCAGATGTTTCTGCTCTAATCCCAACATTTTCTTAGCTTCACTATCCATATCCAGACTCTCCATTTTATCTGCAGAGGCAGAAAGAGGTGGGGCTTCTTCAATTTTGTCAGAAGAAACCAGCTCCCCAGCGATGGCAGCAGTGGCTGTAGACTCTGTGGCCATCGTTCCCCTGAGGTGGTGAGCAGTGGGCAGAATACAGCCTGTGAAGAGAACAGAGCATTCAGGAGAGCAAAGATTTACTCAGGTACAGAAAATGGCATATTGGTGAGATTATAATTTCATTACAACATTTATCTCCTCTGTTTTCCTCCTCCAAGCCTCCCACAACTCCCTCCCGACTCTCCTTCAAATTTATGTTCTCTCTTTCATTACTGCATGCATATGTATTTGTATGTATGTATAGTTTCTTAAATATAACCTGTTGAATCCATATAATGTTACTTGTATGCATATTTCAAAGGCTGACGTTTGGGCACTGGATGAACTATTGGTGTGTTCTTTCCTGGAAGGGCACCTCAACTAGTCCCAGCTTTCCTCACTTGTCTATGGTTCTTTGTGTAAGATGCTAATTCTTTATTATACGTATAGTTTTCTACCACCATTTGGGTTGACTTTTTTATGCTTTTTGTTTGCTATATAGTTTTGCAGATTTATGTATTCCCACTTCTTTATTTTATTCTGTTAATATGGAAGAACCATGAGGTAAAATCCAGTGGCCAGTAATTGAAAACATGCTTCATTTGTCTATTTCCACCATACGTCTCAGCATTACCCACAATCTTGTCTTGAAGGTGACCCTCCCCGTCTTTGCTATAGATACTATTCTCCCCTGTTTCCATTGCCAGAATAGAGCCTTGATCTCATCAGGAGCTTCTGTTTTGCATCAGTGGGACCTTGCTGTAGCTTTAGTTCCCCCTTTTTAGCACCAATATTTGCCTTCAAAACAACCATGAACTCACCATTAAAGGTGGCATGGCATGTAGAATTTTCAGCATGACATAGGTACTAAAACTATATCAGTGAGATAGAAAATGTTGAATATTTCAAATACAGATGAACTGGAATCAAAATGACAACCTTATGGGACAAAAAAATTATGCAACAGAAAACAAAATCTACATGCTTTGTTTTGTGTTTCATTTTTCATATGCTCTTTGGTCTGTCAAAGAAAAGGGCAGTATTCAGCTTGTTGTAAAATGTTTTTACAGTAGTTGACAAGCATTTATTACCTGCTTGGTTAGAATGAAAGCTTGGGTATGACATTAATCACATTTTTACAATTGTTCTGCTTTCTGAGCTCTCAGAAAACATGGAGCTAACAATTTACATGACTTAATCTTTTCCTCTTTTAAATGCTTGATAGAGTCATGTATTTAATATGAGCATGAACTGAGTGAGCACCTGTCACCTCTCAGGGTAAACGAGACTCACAGCTAACCTAGCTTTACCGCCGAAGACACTTTCTACAGATTTAAATGGAAAGCAGAAAACAGACCATAAGTTGTATTCCTTCACAAACAAATAACTGAACACCTCTGTATGTAGGCATTGTGTGAGGTACCCCACAATAAAGAGATGTAAGGTGCCACAGAACAAAGAAAAAATAAGCCACAGCCTGAGATATGTCTGCTAGCTTCTCATCTAGACCAGCATTTGTGTTTCCAGCATATCTTCCCAGTAGAATTCATCCAAACGCTGTGCACTCAAATAGCTTACTTTGTGCATACTTCTTCAATTGTCATTTGCTGGATACCCTGGATAAAATATATAATAACATAGCTATATTTCTTTCCCAGGGGATTTTAAAATTAAGTTTATAAGATAGATATTGATTAAAACCAGATGTGTAAAACCAAACATATATGTTCAATATCTGTAATAATGAGTGTGAAGAACTGGAGTTTATGGTACGATTGTGATGTTCCAGAGGGATGGGTGTGTTTATGAAGGCACAGGAAAGCATTCACTGGGGTGGTGAGGGGAGTTTTAGGATGCAGTTAGAATGCCAAGCAGAGGAAAGAGAATAGGGAAGTTCCAATGTTGAAAAGGGCAATAAAACAAATAAGGCAAGAAATGATAATGTTGATTCATGCATCACTGGGTAAAGAGGTTCAAGAAGTGGTCAGGATTTCCAGTTTCATCTTAGGACAAATACTTAATGTGTTTTATGTGGTTGAGTGATGGGTTTGTGTGTGTGTGTGTGTGAGAGAGAGAGAGAAAGAGAGAGAGAGAGAGAGAGAGAGAGAGAGAGAGAGAGAGAGAGAGAGAGAGAGAGAGAGAGAGAAAGAGAGAGGTCAGTTCAACAGGGACTTCAGTCAAAGATGGGATGGAAGACAGCGAGGTGTGATTGGGGCGAAGACGTAAGTTTGCTTTGGAACATGCTGAAGGTGGTGTTTTTACATTCTCTCAGCAGAAGTGTCAAGTGGGCAGTGAGTTTCGCAGTTCTGCAGCTCAGGAAGAAGTGTAGGCTGTGAAAGAAGGCGGTGACTGAAGGCATGGGAGGAAGGAATGTTGCCTTGGCAAGAAGCCTCGAGTAGGATGGAGAGCAGGGTAGGGAGGACTTTGAGGAATGCTACCTTTCAGTGTCTGGAGGAAGGGAAATGATATAACATGGTAAAAAAAAAAACACCCTAGAAAGAGCCAAGGGACTGGGAGAAAAAAGATCCATGGAAACTTATAAAAATCTGCAGGAAAAAGCGTAGAAGCCCTTGATATCCTTAAACCGTAGTGCTGCTTTTAAAAAAATATCCAAGACTGTCCAGGAAGTGACAGAATCTTTGTCTTTCAACACTTCTGGGCAGCACATTCTGTTCAGTGAGTGCAGGAGGCATCATGGAGTCATTCAAATAGCAGGTGTATAGAAGCTGCATGTCTGTGTAATGAAAAGATTTACACAGTGAAAATATTGAGAGGGAAGCAGGTAGACTAATTGCAGATCTTCACTACTCCCTAAACTTCTCTAAATCCATCCCCCAGTCTCATCCACAGGTCTGCATCCACCACCTGCTGAGGCCACACTTGTCCCCCTGTCCCCATCTCCACTGGACCACACAGATCTTCCCTTCCAAACTTCCCTCTTTTCTGCCATTGCTCTGTCCCATCTCCCCACCTCAGAGGCACTCCCTGGGATCCACAGGCTAGTGAAGCAGGGTAAATACAGATCTGTCCATCTTTATCCATATCTCCAAATCCAATCCCCTAGTCTCATTCCCAGCTGCACTCTCTCTTCATTCTCTGCTCCCAGTCTCAGGGGACTAAGCAGATCCTGATGGAACACCCTGCGTTCTGAGGGTGAAATCCATCAGAGATTCTACCTCCTAGCCCATTCCCCTTCCTAAGTGTCAGCTCTCAGTACCTAAAAATACATTTTACCTTGAATACCCAATGGCCACACCTATCAGAATGCCAGAAAAATTTCCCTCCAGGCACCACACAACCAACATACTTTCTTAAGAACTAGAGAGGACAACAGAAACCACAGAGCAAAACATTCCCCCAACAAAGATAGGGCCAGATATTAAGACCTAGAATTACAATCTTTCCAAACCTAGGTACTTAGATGCAAGTGTGAAAACAATAAATAACAGTCAGGACAATATGTCTCTACTAGCGTCCAGAAACCCTACCACAACAGGCCCTGAGTATTCCAACATGATAAAGCACAAGAAAAAGACCTTAAAATAGACTTTATGAATATTATAGACATCCTTAAAGAGGAAATTAATAAATCCCTTAAAGAAATATATGAAAACACAAAGAAGTAGTATGAAATGAATAAAACAGTTCAAGACCTGAATGTAGAAATAGAATCTATAAAGAAAACTTGAACTGAGGGAAATTAGAAATAAAAAATTTAGGAACTTGAACAGGAACCTCAGTGGGCAAGCCTCACCAACAGATAGAAGAGGAACTCAGGCACTGAAGACATGCTAGAAAAAAAATGGATGCCTTAGTCAAAGAAAACATTAAATCCAAAAGACTCCAGGAATAAAACATCCAGGAAATCCAGGACACTGTGAAAAGATCAAATGTAAGAATAATAGAAATATAGGAAGGAGAAGAAACTAATGTCAAAGACACAGAAAATATCTTCAACAGAATCATAGAAAAAAACTTTCCCTAACTCAAAGAAAGGATATGACTATCAAGGTTACAAGAAGCATTCAGCATACCAAATAGACTGATGCATTAATGGAAATCCCCTTAACACATAATAATAAAAACACTAAATGCACAGAACAAAGAAATAATATATACTATATATATATGCATATATAATAACATATAAAGGATGACCTATTAGAATAACATTTGATTTTTCAATGGAGATTATAAAAGCCAGAAGGGCTTGGACAGATGCTCTATAAACTCTAAGAGGCCACAGATGCCACCCCAACTATACCCAGTAAAACTTTCAAGCACAATAAATGTAGACAATAGGATATCACATGATATAAACTAAATTTAATCTCTGTATTTCCGCTGTGCAGTCTGAGGTAGTTGATGTGTGAGGACTGGGTGCCTGTGGAAAGGAACCACATGGTATGATCTGAGGAAACCAGAGGAAGACAGCAGAAGCCGAGCTTCTGCTGCACTACACAGACTTACAGGTACTTGAATGTCAACCCAAGTTGGAGGGAGGGCTGCTTGTTCTTCCCAGCCACCCGGCTAGCTTAGACCTGAAATAATCACACAGAAACTGTATTAATTAAATCACTGCTTGGCCCATTAGCTCTAGCTTCTTATTGGCTAACTCTTACATATGAATTTAACCCATTTCTATTAATCTGTGTATCACCATGTGGCAGTGGCTTACCATCAAAGTTTTGGCATTGACTCTGGCTGTGACTCCATGGCATCTCTCTGCCTTTCTTCTCCCAGCTTTCAGTCCAGTTCCCACCCTCCCCCACCTAAGTTCTGCCCTATCAACAGGCCAAGGCAGTTTTTCAATTCATTAACCAATAAAAACAGCACATAGACAGAAGGACCTCCCACATCAGAATGTCCTAGGTCAAATACATAGAACTGGAAAACATCTCATTGGAAGAGGTTGTTGAACTAGAAAATGAGGAAAAATGGACCACACCCCAGGCAGAGAAATTCATGTTCCATGATGACTGGATCAGCTCAGTCAAAGGGGCAGAAGAATAGACCCTATTTGGTTCTTATGATAAGACTTTTCAGATCTGATCCTTTGAAGGAAAGTCAATAATGACCATTGTGGGACATACAAATGTTGTGAAAGATGTGACTTGGGTGAAAAAGGACAGCTTGTCCTGGTTACTAGTGAGTGCCCCAGTGGACCAGACTGTTCTCTTATAGGACCAGAAGTCATGTTGGGGTTGTGGAGTCTATAGCATGGGTAGCTCAGGAACTAAATCTTGCAGTGCCCCTTAGGATAAGATGCTGAAGATCTGGTTTGCAGTCACTGCAGATGAAGAAGATGAAATGGAAGAATCAACAAATCAGCCAAGAAAGAAACAGAAATCAGCAATTGGGGCTAACAAGGACTTCCTTGGTGACCTTCGCTGGCCACACAGAAACAATTTGCTCACTACTTTGGTCAGATGCTGAAGAAGTTTGCAGTGCATCTTGGGATCATGCAGTTAGAGTGTGGGACATTGAACATGGTGGTCTTAAGTCAACTTTGACAGGAAATAAAGTGTTTAATTGTAGTCCTCCTTCTCCTCTTTGTAAATGTTTGGCACTGGGAAGCACAGATAGTCATGTAAGACTGTCCCTGAGCTAATGATGGATCTTTGGCGTTGCTATCCTTCACCTCACCTACAGGCTGGGTAACATCAGTGGTCTCCTATCCATGAACATCAGCTGAATTCAGGCTCTTTAGATAACACTGTAAAACTGTGGGATACAAGAAGCTGTAAGGCTATGAAGAGACACCATGACCATGGCAACTCATAGAAAGAAAAGCATTTCATTGGGACTGGCTTACAGTTTCAGAGATTTGACTCTTTATCAGTATGGCAGGAAGCATGGTGGCATGCAGGCTGACTTGGTGCTGGAGAAGGCACTGGCAATTCTACATCCATTTGCAGGGAGCAGGAAAAGAGAGACACTGAGTGTGTTAGTCAGGGTTTCTGTCGCTGTGAAAAGACACCATGACCGTGGCAGCTCTTAGAAAGGAAAGCATTTAATTGAGGTGATGGCTTACAGTTTCAGCGGCTTAGTTCATTATCATGGTGGGGAGCATGGCAGCATGTAGGCAGACATGGTGCTGGCTACATCTTGGTCAGAAGACAACAGGAAATGGAAGAGACATCAAAGCCTGCCCCCTTAGGGACACACCTCCTTCAATAAGACCATACCTTCCAATAGCGCCACTCCCTGGGCTTATGGGGCCCAGTTACATTCAAATTACCACACTGGGCCTGCTTTGAGCTTTTGAAACCCCAAAGCCCACCCTGTAAAGAGACACTTCCTCCAACAAGGTCATACCTACTCCAACAAGGTCGCACCTCCTAATCCTTCTCAATTAGCACCACTCCCTAATGACCAACTATTCAAATATTCTTATTCAAACTACCTGATGTTTTCAGTAACTGGGACTTTCAACACTGGGGGTCAACCAAGAGCACAGCAACATCCTATAATATATTGGGAATCTCTTGTACATTCCTGACTGATGACTCAAAAGAGGGCTTTCATACCCAGTGTTGGGAGTTTTTTTTAGATTGTCCTTGGGTCATGGGGAGAGCATAGTCAGCCCAGATGGGAAATTTGTATTCGAAGTGTATGTGTATGTTTATTCACAAACCTATGTATGTTTTTGTAGTTTTAGGTAGTTAATATTATGATTCTTCATGACTTTTTCAAACATTCTTACTGTTATCTACCCCATCCCTTCTTAGTCTGTATTTATTTTCCTACATCTCCCTAACTAGAGCCCCCATTTTTCCCATTTCCCCTTTCAGATCCCATGTGCTCTGCTATTCCTGTCTCTATTGCTCTCCCATCCCTGTGATGGTCCCTTTTATTTCGCTGCTTTCTGTAGTTACTGCAGGCTATGGATGTGCATAGAAAGCTTTGGAGTCAGGAATCTCATATGAGAGAGAACATGTGATCTTTGTCTTTCTGGGTTACCTTACTCGGTACCTTACTTACTTACATAGTATGATCGTTTCTAGTTCCATTCATTCCAGGCAGGTTCATGATTCTCTCTCTCTCTCTCTCTCTCTCTCTCTCTCTCTCTCTCTCTCTCTCTCTCTCTCTCTCTCTCTCTTTCTCTCTCTCTCAGTCTCTCTCTCTCTCTCTCTTTCTCTCTCCCTCTTTCTCTCTCTCTCTCTCTCTCTCTCTCTCTCTCTCTCTCTCTCTCCTCTCTCTTCTTTCCTCCCTCCCTCCCTCCCCCTCCCTGCTGTAGAAATTCCTACAGCCAGTAGCCTTTAAGTTACCCGCCCACTTGGGCGTGGCCTCTTTTACTATTTATGCTGATGTAAAGCAGGCCCCTAGTCTATTTTTGGGCTGCAGGATTTGGTTGCTGTTCTCTGTTCCAGCAGAGGATATTGATTTATGAGTCTGTCCCTAAATAAATAACCCTCTATTAGTCTCAATTCTGAGCTAGTGTGGGATTTCTTTTAAGCGTCCTTCTTCACTTCCCTCCCTTTTTCTCTCTCCCTCCTCCCCCTGTCTCTCTGAGACAGTATCCTATTATATATCCCTGACTATCCTTACTCTGTAGATCAGGATGTTCATGAATGTTCATGAGCTAATAGAGACCCACCTACCTCACCCCTGAGTGCTGGGATTAAAGGCAGGCATTGCCACCCCTGGCCTGGTTTCATTTTTCTTTCCAGTTTAATAGTATTCTATTCTGTATCCATATAAGATTTGTTAATTATATGTGTCATTAAGAATATCAGTGAGTCCCATCTACTAATTGTTTCAGCAGACATGCCACAGATTCATGTAATTGAGGGAAATTGCTTTGTCCCATAGCTTTTTCAGTTCTAGTACTTCATGTCTTCCATTTCCATTTGAGAAAGGGGAACTCGGCGCTGAAATTAACCAGACCATGGCAAGGACTGTAGTCAAACCAGAGGCCTTAAGCCATGGTAGTGCATGCCCATGACCAGAAGAGGAGAAAGGGATGACTCGATCAGGAGATGGGTAGATGAGGTCATGAAAGTGTTAGAACCACATTTCACGTATGCCTCCCTTACCTCTAAGGTACACTGCTGCTACATGTCCAGAATTTCTGTGTGTACTACAGGTATGCCTTTCATTTCTAAGTTTAAATTCCTACATTTTAAATCCTCTTGATCTTTGTTTTTGTTTTCCTTCTCCTATGTTCTTTCTAAATGGATACATCTGTACCCAATGCTAATCGTGCCTTTGATCTTTAATAAATTGTCATATCCATTTATCATTCCGAACAGCTTCCACTTCCAGTGCCAAGACTGTCAGTGCAATATGAGATCAGTAATTGCTAAGCATCCATCATTTCTGAAGTGGTATGTCACTAAGTTCTTGGCAATCCACAATAGTTCACTAACCTGAGTCTTGTTGAGTCAGAATTAATGTCAAGTGTTTTTCTTTGTTTTTTTTTTTTAATGTAAAACTATTCAAAGGGAAAAAAAAGCCTACTTTAAGCATTGAAATTTTACTAAGCCGTTTATGTAAGCAAGCTGGTGTTGTCAGACATAATTCTAAGCACTCTGAGCCTGACTGGCTGACAAATCAACGACCTATTATGGTACTGTCATTAAGATGGAGCGATAGTGATAGGTGAGCCACGAGGGAACAGCCACATGGTAATTATTCTAGCTTCTCTTCTTTCTGGGCTAGAAATAGCTTGGGATGTAGCCAGCGGAGACCTGTTAAGAACCTCTTCCTAAAGGCCAGGCATTCATAAAATATATCTGCTATTCCCTCACAGAATGCGTTTTGGTCCCCTTCTAATAATGGGCACTTTCTACCAACCTATAAAATACAGGAGAAAAGGAACTTAAATGGTGGGGTTCAAGTTGCACCCAACTTTCAAAATAGAATTCTATTTGGCCTGGAGTAACAAGAGTGCTGAGTCAGTGAAGAAGCATATGCCATTACCTTGGTGGGTCAACTAGCCTTTCTCTGAGAACTTGAGGCCCTACTTCTGTGCTTTTTGTATTGGCGTTCTATGAGGTGGCCCCTGAGACACTCTAGTTGAGTGTGAGTTGATTTGCACAGGTTTAAGACTGCCCTTGTTTTGACTTGGAAAGGCAGAAGCAGAAGAAACAGTTGAATAACTGGGTTTCCGAAAGCTATTAGCAAATTCCCTTTTTAAAATTTTTAAATTTTTAAAATTGCTTTTAGAAGTACTTCCCAACCTGCATCCTTGCTGTTCCCAGTTACCACATCGCATTTGCTGTTGTGCAGAACTCTCAACACAGCTGGCTAAATAATCAACACAAGCTAAGCTTAGAACCTGAAGTAAGGGGGCTGTGACAAGTGCATGCATCAAAAGAGAGCCACATAAAAGAACTCTCAAGCTGCCTTTTACTTCTCTTGTTCAGTTCATGTACTGTCTATGGATCAGCCCAATGGAAAAACAGCAAAAATCTCTTAAGTTCTGGTGACTAGGTACTTGTTAATATTGCACCTAAGTCAAGATAGACTCAGGGAAGAGTTTTACTATAAATTTGCCCAATCCTCTCCCAGAAATCAGTAAGGATGGCCCCATAGTTCAGTTTTATTACTTGGTATGATATGTTCAGAGGATGATAAATTAATAAGCCCAAGACAATGGTCATTTGGCTGGAAGATACGATAGAAAAAAAATACAATTACTTTTTGAAAAGGATGTAAAGGCAGAACATTCTATTTTAGGAAAGACTATAGTTATATAAATGGAAGCACACAGAGTGCTCAGGGCATTTTAGTCTCTTTCTTTCCCATAGTTAAAGATTCTTGTAATCCACCAGACCCGAGAGGGCTTCCAATCTTCAGAAATTCAATTTGCTCAGTGTCCACATGTTCAGTGGCTGTGCAGGTCTCACTGTCAGTGAAACACCACGACCCTCACCTTTAATTGTAGCTGCATATATCCTGATGAATGAGAATTGGAAGAGGAGGACAGCTAATTTAGTCAATGTAGATTCAGACCCCTGACTTGAGCCATCTTATCTGGCTCTCTTCATCAGTAGCCACAGTGGGATAATTGTCGTGTTTTTCAATTAATGTCTGACAACTACCTACAACACTGCTTACGCAGTGGACACGCATTTAGATTTTTCTTTTTTTGGGGGGGGGAATTAGCTGATAAGGGGTAAAATTAACTCTAAAGGAATCTGTGTTTTTCACTAGGAACTTTCTCCTGAACCTCAAATACAATTTTATTTTTTTTTTAAAAATCTCTACCTTTAACAGTAACATGACGTGGCTGGGAAGTTGACCTAGCCATTAAATGTAAAAGCTTACATGCTGGGTGGGCATTGGTGGCCGTCTATAATTCCAGGTTTATATGACAGGCGGTTCCCGGAACAAGTCCGCTAAAGTTGCTATCCATATCCAGGAGCTCTCGTTTGATGGAGAGCCCCTGCCTCAAACAGTTTATCTAGAAGAGAATCACTGAGGAAGATTCTTGGCAACAACCTCAGGTTTTCACATGCATGCATCTTTATGTGCATGCGCACTTTCTTCAAAATGCATATAAGCATGCACACCACATGTACACACATAACAAAGAAAAGCAAAAAATAACCTGGGGTAACTTACTAAAAATATGCATAAATGTATATACATACAAGTGATAAAAGTTAAGAACTATAATACAAGGTTGGTAGGACAATTATTCAATTTAGTATTGGCTTTGATCTATAGTATACAATAGAAAGTGGTTTGTGTGACTGGAACCACAGAGGGGTGCTGTAACTATTGTTAGCCTTGCAAGCAAGCAGACAGTAAGGACTCACTGATAGTGAAACTAGCTCAAAACAATGAACCTGTATATTTATCATGAAGAAATGGAAGGAATTAGATGCTTAACTCTGGTTTTCCCATCCTGGCAGAAAGAGCTGTTAAATTATTTAGCCCCCTTCACCACTCGTATTTTCTCCCCTCAG
This sequence comes from Arvicola amphibius, assembly GCF_903992535.2. Lineage (NCBI taxonomy): Eukaryota > Metazoa > Chordata > Mammalia > Rodentia > Cricetidae > Arvicola > Arvicola amphibius. Next base: position 87,910,942 of record NC_052054.1, read on the forward strand.
CTCAAACTAAATTAAAAACATCTTGGCATAGTTTTGCATAAATATGAATGTGACGGTACCTATTGGCAGACAGCATGGATATGATGAACTTATTGTTCTTTTCTACTGGGTCAATAAACAGTTTAGGTTAGTCATGCTTGCCTGGTTCTTCGGCCACACTAACCACCGCAATTACTACAAAAGACTTCCTCTTGTATTGAAAGCTGGTAGTTAGTTCATCTCCACTCATGAGGAATCCACACAGCTAGGGCAGTAAAGAACTGTCTCCAGTTTCAAAGCCATTCCTAGAAGAGGTCCACAGGCATTGCCGGGTCCAGTGCGCTTCTTGTATTCAAGAGGAGTAGAATTTTGTAACACTAATTGAATTTACCAAGATAAGAAGCAGTACAGTAGACATGGAACCAGAAGCTAAGATTTTCTTAGTCTCATTTGGGGAAAACGCTCCCCAAATTATAGAATTATAGTAGTATTCTAAGACTTGAAGTAAGTGTTCAGGGAAAGAAACGGTACATATGAAAAAGAACTAGCATGAGTTTTGTTGATCTCTTGAGTCATTTCTTTGGGACACATGAATAAAAATAAATATGTCATCATAATTCTTTGGCAATGAGATGGCTGATTTAATGTGCCATCTTGTTTGAGCCATCAATTTCTAGCTATTTTATCAAATACTCTTTATGCGAGTGTCTATGACAATGCTGTTGGCTGATGTGAATCTTGAATTGGTAGACTGATGAAGGGATTGCCTTCCTTGCTTGAGAGGTTCAAATCCAGTGAACCCAAGACTTGTCTAGAACAAAGACTGGCCTTCATGTGGTAGGAACATCCTGCTTCCCATCTGTTTGAGCGCGGGCAGCCATTCCTTCAGGCTTCTTGATTCAAACTGAAAGTGAAATATACACCTATTTCCTTTGACACCCTCCCCATCCACTTGTAGACTGGAATTTAAATGGTAGGTCTCTTGTGTCTTAATCCTTCAGATGAAAACAAGAGATTCGAGGTCTCACCTGCATTGCCATTTTGCTTCCTGCATGTCTTGTGAGCCTCATAACCACCTCAAGTAGCCTCTCTCATTCCCTTCTCCCTCCAGGCAGAACTCTGGACTGATACAGTTAGATTCGAGAATATTGTAATGCTTCAGTCTTGCGCATGTCTGCCCCAGCATTAGCTTCTTTTTCTGAAAGCTCAACAATAAAGACTTACAAGGAAGCCATTTGCTAAGTGTGTGTCTGGAACACTCTGCTCAGGCAACTGTGTTAAACTGTTCTGTCCGTATTTATTTTTTTTATAATTGGTACTCCATAGACCTACCTCTTAAAAAGGCAGTTTTAATACAGGATTTTTATAAATTCTACCACATGTGAGACGAAAATTGTGCAGAAACTCACAGTAACGGATTAAAATGATACTAATATGACTGCTGTATCTATCAATAGACATTTATAGCTGAACGCAGACGTGCTGGGCTGTGTTTGCCAATGACCTGATTGGTTCAGGATAATAAATTGCTAAGATATCCAAAGGAACATGTTCTTTGCCTTGCAAACACCTAATAGGAGGAAGGTAACAAGAACGGAACCCGCAGAACATCAATTATCCTCCGATAGAATACAATCTTAAGGGTCACCTCCTTAGGTACAGAAAAGCCAAGGGCATCACTTTTCTTTAAGGAAGTCGCTCAGCTCCATTTAATGCTCAGTCGTTTGGCAAACACACAGGTTAATGTCTTTAAAGCGAAAAAGTAAGGCGAAGGAGAAAGAGCTGCTGTGAATTCAGCAGTGAAATTTCAGGCCTTGTCTCCATTACAGAGCTAGGGTAGTGGATACATGGAAACCAAGATAAAGAATGGAGGAGAAACGGAAGGGCCGAGCAGATGAATTGCGTAGGGTTTCTGCACACACTCGAGTGCACGGCCGTCTGGACTCAGAGAGCCTAAGTGTGTGTCTGGAATAGAAGAAACGTGGAGTACGTCACTCAGGTCAACCGTGGGGAAGGTCTACAGCAATGGCGATTTTCATTCCTGCTCCAGTGGTCCCCTAGCCTGATTTTGCCATCAGCTTTATATTCAGCTACATGACCACCATTTCATCATCATTTAAATAAATATATAAACACTTAGGGTTTAACAGACACAAAACTGAAAGCGTCTCCCATCTCCCTCATGCCCACTCATTCCCATGATTTTTCCAACAGCTAGCAAATTTACGTCTCCGTTTCCACGGGTGTGGAAACGAGCTTTCACTAATTCGCTCACGTCCCATACTCGGTCTATTGCATAGTTTTGTTTCCAGAGGTTTCTAAAATGTAGTCACTGTTCCATCCATTTCTACCTGATTCTAAAGGAAAACAAACTGACACGTCAGCCAGGACAACCCAGCGGTCACGGTGATTCTTGTTAAGCTTTTGACTATTGGTGAAAGTAAGAGAAAACTCAATAGAACTGAAATCCACCTGCATCACACACAGGGCTGTGTGCCAGCGCGGGGTGGCAAGCAATCTCAGAGTTTAGAACTAACTGCCCAGGTTCACCTAGACGGTAGTCTAAAATGCATGAGAGATAACCCAGTAAGCAAATGAGGCACAGATTGTTTGAAGTCCCGCAAGTGGAATTAACAGGGCAATGAAACTGAAAATGCTTAATTCTACTTTAGTTACCCAGAAAAGATCTCTTTGAGGAGGTGGCAGTAGGGTGGGGGCCTGCCTGGTAGACTGTGTGGAGAGAGACTGTTGACTAAGTACGGGCAAACGCAAGGCCCAGAAGGAGAAAGATCACCACCGTGTGTGGTGGTGACCGCTGTGGTTGGTGTGCCTGTGGGAAGCAAGGCACATGACGTTGCCACTGACCCAGGCTAGGCGGGGTTCATAAATCTGAACTAGCTCTTCAGTTTTACTCAGATGGCAGAGGGAAGTGATTTTAACCAGGGGGGTGACAAAGCTAATTCACCAGTAGAAGCAAGGATTATTGCCTGAGCTGAACAGACATTTCTCTGATGCCATTTCCCTTTCAAAATTAAAACTAGTCTTCGAATTGACCTGGGTTTATACTAATTGTCTGTAGAATTTTCTTTGCTGGAGCTCTTCCTTTCAGTGAGTGGCAAGTTCAGCCCATGCCAGCTGAAATTCAGTGGTAAACTACGTCCGGCCTGATGAGGGTAACATTTGACCAAGTCATTGGAATAATAAGAAATACAGGGAATACTTAAAAAGAATTACTCTTCTTGGTTTATAATAACCTGAAAAGGTCAGACTGTTTAATTGGCCTCTACTTTTGGGTAGTTTATTCACTGAAGGTATTTGTAGCATTTAATTTGTTTGGATTCAAAACCATACAAGTTAATGGAGTTTATAGTGAAAATGAAATCCACAGAACTATCAATAATCTCAAAATATTTTACATCTTAGTAATTATCTACGTCTGAACAATTACCTTCACTATCTTAATGACAATAATAAAGTTCATCTGTTTCTGTGGCAGTCATGTATTTTCTTATCATGAAATTTCTAATGATAAACTGGAAACATTTGTATTTTGACAGTGATCAAATGTATTTTAATTTGCATATACTTCTTATACTTGAGTATCTCAATCTACTGTACTCTTGCAGACTAACACAGATGAAACTCAGTAGGAGTAAACCACAGCTCCTTCCTAGACGGTTATCTGATTCCATTTACTCAAGCAAAGTCCTGGTATTGGGTGATTTCTCCTCCAGTGGTGATATTTCCCACAAGTCAGCCCTTTTCATACTCCGCCACACTCCGCTGATGGCTTTGGGAGAATTTGCACACAATATCTTCATGACCCTCCCCCCCTCCCCTTTTTTGCAGTTACTTGAATTTTTAAAGAGGATCTTGGTAGTCCATTTTCTACCTCCCTATAGAATGAGGTTTTAATGGGGGGGGGGGAATTCTTCATCCAGGGCTATTTGGAATGAAATCATTTCTCCTTTCCCTAAATCATAACTCACGAAGCACCTTTAAAGGGATGACCTACACTGCTTCAGATGGAAATCGGAAGCTATACGTCTGTGAAATAAATCTGTCTCACGAAAAGTTACGCTATAACTTTCGAATATGGGCACTCCAAAGTTTTAATCCCTGATTATACTTAAAATGTCACTCCAGCTCCCTCTTAAGGGTTATCTGACATGGTCTCCAGGTCAAAGTATACTGATTCGTTGTGATCAGACTAATTACTATTGACATATTCTGCTTTCCTCTTACAGCTCCTTTAGAAGGAGAAGCTAATAAGTAGATGGGAGGCTGATATATTATATTCAGAGGATTCAGTGCACCGAGGGTTGTTCTCCACGTTTACAGTGCTTCTTCAGTGTTTCTGATAGGACAACGAGCAGGTACTTACCGCATCTCTTCCAGTACAAGCATGGAGACGGTGTTTTCACGTTGCAAGTTTTTGCTCCAGCCTGTAAAGAATGCGGAATAAAAAGCCGCCGTCTTTAGTCGAGGCCATTTGCTACCTCGGATAAATGCATTGTCAAAGTAAAACAAACACTTGTGAAAAAAAATGTAGAATGCATTTGCAAAAACAGGCACACGACTTTAGGGCTTACGTTTTTACCAGTTCATGAGGGGGTTTAAGAAAGTGGCGGGAAATTCTTTACATAAGGAAAGGACTATTTCTAGGGCCAGATGGAAACTTTTCAATTTCATAATTCATTTATTATATTGAATATTATTATTATGATTATCTGGTTATTTCTTCTTTCTAATTGGCCATTCCATGACACTTTAATGAGATTGCTGTTCCCAACTTTAGGGAGAGCACAATACTAGCCTAATCCTTGGATCTCAGAAGTATCTATTGTGACCAACTTTTTGGTCTTATTATCCCATATTTGTAGTGTCTTAAAAATATTTTCTATGTTTCAGAAGGTCCCACTTATTGTCACTCTCAGTGTCTGTGCTACTGGGGTTCTATTTAGGAAGTGGTCTCCTGTACCAATGCGTCCAAGTGTATTTCCTACTTTCTCTTCTATAAAGTTCAGTGTGGTTGGTTTTATGTTGAGGTCTTTGATCCATTTGGACTTGAGCTTTGTGCATGGCTATAGAGATAGATCTATTTGCATTCTTTTACATGTTAATATCCTGAAACTGAAAAGTTTCTGTAAAGCAAAGGACATGGTTAACAAGACAAAATGGCAGCCTACAGAATGGGAAAAATAACGACACCTTGAAATTTGCAGGCAAATGGATGGATCTAGAAAGAATCATATTGAGTGAGGTAGCCCAGACCCAGTAGACAAATTTAATATGTACTCATTCATAAGTAGCTTTTAGATATAATGCCAAGAAAAACCAGAGAACCTAGATGACAAAGAGGACCCTAAGAGAGACATACACGGATCTATATAGGAAGGTGATAAAGACAAGATCTCCTGAGTAAATTAGGATTGTGGGGGTCATGGGAGAGGGTAGAAGAGGAGAAAGGTGGAAGAAGTGGAGTGGAGAAAAATGTATAGCTCAATAAAACAATAGAAAATATTTTACATTTTTTATTTTCCTATTTCCTTGTACTTTGGGTAAACATTGTCTAGTTCTTTAATTTTAGCATCTTAAAGTTGAACCTTAGATCCTTGATTCTAAAATTATTATTATTTTCTCAAATATTTATTTTAACTAAACATTCCCTTCTAAGCAGAGGCTTTGAGATCTGGTATTTTCAAGAGAACTGAGTGCAAAATTAGTTTCCTATTATCCTTGTGATTATATATTTGGCCCACGGTTATTTAGAATTATTAATGTTTTTCAATTTTCAAATATTGAGAAACTTTATGATTATCATTATATTCATAACAAATTTAGCTCTATTCTGATCAGAGCAAATGTAAAATACAAAATATCAATTTTAACAAGTATAATGGGCCCCTTTTATGATCCACTGTTTGCTGTGCCCCAGAGGCAAGGCGCTGCCCACACTCTCCCACTGTGTGGTGCTCTAGTGCACCAGTTTAGGACAAAGAGACCACAAATGTAATTGGAAGTTTCTCAATTACTAATCTCTTGGATTCTGTTTGTTAGTGGGTAAAAGGTATGGCAATCTCCAGCTACAGATGTAGGTTCCATGGAATCACATCTTCCATCTGAATCAGCTCTCTGTTTATGGAGGCTCTCTTGTTATGTGTATGCACATCCATTATATTAATATTTTCGAGGAACCAATCCTTTGAATGTTGAGAAACATCCTTCTTTGTTGCTAAAAGGCTTCTTCTTTCTTCCATGACATTTTACTTCCATTTGAGTTCCTCTGCATTATATTTAATTCTGACCTTTTCCTCACATATCCATGTCTTAACTGTATTACATACGTGCATATGTAGGTAGGCGTGTCCTTGTTGGAGGAAGTATATGACTGTTGGGACAAGCTTTGAGGTATATTATGTGCTCAAGCTGTGCCCAGCATGGTCCATAGTAGTTTTTCCTTCTGCTGCCTCCAGGCCAAGATGTAGCACTCTCAGCCCCTTCACTAGCGCCATGTCTGCCTGCACGTCTCCATACGTCTTGCCACGATGATAATGGACTAAACCTCTCAAACTGTAAGCCAGCCCCAATTAAATGTTTTCCTTTGTAAGAGTTTCGTGGTCATGGTGTCTCTTCACAGAAGCAGAAACCCTAACTAAGGTAGTCTTTTTGGTGGAGTTTTATTTTTTTCCCTTAGATGAGTATGTAGTGTCCTTCCTATTCTTTTTTGATAGGTTTGGTTTGATGTTTGTTTTGTCACATAACACCAGTTTATTTCTTGGGCCCATTTTCTTGGACTCTCAGTATAATCCTCTTATACTGAGGTGATGTCTAGCCTTGTTAAGGGGTGCTTCTTGGTTGCAACAGAAGGATGGACCCTGCTATTGTGTCCATCCTAATAGTGCCTTTTTATTGGTGAATCGACACCACCGGCATTGAGAGTTGTTAATGAACAGTGTTTGTTGGTTTCTGATATTTTGTTGTGGTAGTATGGTTTTCTCCCTGTCTTTTGATTTTCTGGTCTAAGATTAGTTATTCTTTGTGTTTCTTTGGTGTCATTAACCTCTTTAGGCTCAAGTTTCCCTTCTACCACCTTCTGTAGAGTTGGATTTGTAGACAGATACTTCTTAAATTTGGTTCATTGTGGAGTGTTTTTCTTCCTGCATCCATGGTTATGAATGCCTTGAGTACAGGAGTGTGGGCTGGCATCTGTGGCCTCTTAGAGTCCGTAGAACATCTACCCAGGCCCTTCTGGCTTTTAAAGTCTCCATTGAGAAATCAGGTGTCATTCTAATAGGTCTGCCTTTTTTAAAATCTTAGTTGGTCTTTTTCCTCTTTAGCATTTAATATCCCTTCTTTAGTATGGACACTTAGTTTTTTGATTGTTATGTGTCATCATAATGAATCTATTTTTAGGTGGTGGTAGTGCATACCTTTAATTTCAGCTGTTGGGTGGCAGAGGCAGGTGGATCTCTGTGATTTTTTTCTCATTTTTTATTAAAAATTTCCATCTCCTCCCCTCCTCCTCCCCTTTCCCTCCCCTCCCTTCCACCCATACCCCCACTCCCTCCCTCTCCAAGCCAAAGAGCCATCAGGGTTCCCTTCACTATAGAGAAGCTAAATAAGAAGGTGAATCCAAAGAAAAACATATAGTTATCCTCCTGGATATTGGAAGTAGACAAGATTGCCGGATCTCTGTGATTTTGAGGCTAGCCTGGCCTATAGAGTGAGTTCCAGGACAGTCAGGGCTATACAGAGAAACCCCCAATCCCCAAAACCCAAACATCCCCTCCCAACACCCAGACTACTGTAGTTAACTTTTAAAATATTTTAGCCATTTTATTATCAGCTTCTTTATTTTTAAATTATTTTATTACTTAGTACTTATTTTGTTATTTATGCACACGCAACATGTGTGATATGTGTGGGCACCTACACTGCCAGAAAATGACTCAGGAGCTCCCAGAGCTGGAGCCACAGGTGGATGCCTGCCAGCTGACGTGTGTTCTGTGAGCTGAACTGGGTCTTCTGTAAGAGCAGGACACACCCTTAAATGTTGAGCCACCTCTGCCGTCCACATCCCTTCATTCTTAGCTTGAATTAAATGTTGTTGCTATGGGAAAGTTTCAATAAAGCAGGCATGCTTTCTTCTTGCTTTAATTTGAAGTTTGTGTCAAAATATTAGTGCATATAAAGCCTTCCAGATTTGGGAATGCCTTATTTTACATGTACTCTACATAATTTCCCATGCATATTTCATGAGTGTTTAACTTATGATTCATAAAATGGATGTATTTAAAGTATGAGACATTGAAATTACCAACTCTCTTTTGTTGTTCCTTTGCTTCATATTTTTAAGTGTGTCTTATTTTCGTGTGTGTTTGTACACATACCTTGTTGCACCTGTGCAAGTCAAAGGACAACTTTCGGGAGCTGGTGCACTCCTTCTTCCATAGGTCCTAGGATGTCAGTCAGGGCATCAGGCATGCACAGCAAGGGCTTTTGTCAGCTGACTTATCTCACTGACCCTTAGTCATCTGTAAAATGACAAAATTCAGCGTTTTATTTTAATTTGTTATGTCAACAAAGAAAAGGAAATTAAAATTTTTCCTGAGATAAAGGACAATGAAAATGTGTCATGTGAAAGCCAGTGGGAAGGAGGCAGGGCAGCTGCAAGGAGACCCTTTATGTCAGTGAGTGCTACGTCAAAGAAGAAGGAAAGAGAACCCAACAAAGACCTACTGCTGTAGTTTGAGGATCTAAGAAAACAAAGAACGGAAACATAGGAGAGTGGCTCTGATAGTCCTGAGAGTGAGCCCTGGGGATGACGTGATGTGGGTGATGTGAGTGAGTGTGAGCTGACCTAAAGAGGCTGGTGCTCCTGAGGGTGAGCCCCAGTGTGTGTGTGTGTGTGTGTGTGTGTGTGTGTGTATGTGTGTGTGTGTGTGTGTGTGTGTGTGTGAGAGAGAGAGAGAGAGAGAGAGAGAGAGAGAGAGAGAGAGAGAGAGAGAGAGAGAGAGAAATGATACCATCAGAGGCCAGAGGAGAGAGAGAGATGTGGGTGAGTGTGAGCCAGCAGAGCCTGATGCTCCTGAGGGTGAGCCCTGGGGTGTGTGATGTGTGTGTGTGTGTGTGTGTGTATGTGTGAAAGAGAGAGAGAGAGAAGTGAGTGAGTATGAGCCAGCAGAGGTTGATGCTCCTGAGCGTGAGCTCCAGAGGGTGATGTTCATGCCCCGACATAAGGAGCACATTAGAAATTCATTCTTGTGAGCCGTTGGTTCTGTGAGCGCCTCATGGGTCCTTCAGCAATTCCAGCATTCTTCTCCAGCCTGGCTTCTTCCATGATAACCTGTATTTCTCTTCTGCCTTACAATCTATGACATGAATCAAGACATTCATGTCTCAAATCTGCCCCTAATTTCACAACAATTAGAAAAAAAATAAGAATGACAACAGATAAAATAGAGGAAACCATTGCAAAGATTGCAGAGAGAAAGAACTGTGCTTTTGGAATGAAAAGAAATCTCCACTCCCCAACATGTTAAATAGACTGAGCAGAAAAAAAAATCTCGTGATTCATAAATGCAAAGCAGAGATGTTACATGACCCAGCAGAAATGCAGAGCAACATACGATGCTATTATCAACAGCTATGTGCTAAACTAGGAGAATCCGGATGAGCAAATAAATTCCTAGACAATGCACTATGCAAAGATCGATTTAGGAATAAACGGGAGAACTGAACAGATCATTGATAAAGAGGGGTGTGGGGAGATGGACGTGTGGGTAAGGTACTGGCCTCAGACGTATATGGACCAAGTTCAGATTCTGAAAATTCATGTAAAAAGTGCTGGTTTCTGTACGGACATGCACGCGCATGCGTGCACGCGCGCGCGTACACCCACGTGCATACTCCCAAATAAATTAATAAAAATAATATATGTAAAGAGATGGGAACATTAACAATGTTTCCAAAAAACAAAAATCTGTGTTCTTACTGTTCCATCATTGAATTCCAGCAACTGTTTTAAGAAGTCAATGTCAATTCTCAAACTTCCAATAAAACTGAACTTACATTTTATAACGCATTCTATAAAACCATCATTACACCAATATCAAAATCAAAGATACCAATCAAAGGCACTCAAACAACAATGACAAAACCAAAGAACGCAAAGAAGCAAAAACCTCAGCAAAGTACTATCACACAAACCAAGAGCAGTGTGTGTGTTTTGTGTGTGTGTGTGTGTGTGTGTGTGTGTATGTGTGTATGTGTGTATGTGTATGTGTGTGTGTTGTTGTTGGGATCAAACCCTGTCCCGTGCATATAGTAGGCAAATGTTATACCACCGACCTATATCCCCATTCCTATAAAGCATGTTAAAGACCATAATCATTCACCATGATCAAGTAGGGTTAATCCCAATGATGAAAAGGTTGTTCAATATATGCAAGTCAATAAATTAACAGAATAAAGGCAGGCAGCCTGGCTCATTTCAATTGATAACCAAAAAATCTTTGACAAGATTCAGTATTCCTTCATAAAAAACTCTTAGGTCGTTAGGATAGTGTGGATGTGAGAACACAGGCTGAGCCTTCTATGGCAGAGACACTCCCAATGTCTCACAGAGTAGGGGAAAGTTTGAAAGCTTTTCCTTTGAGATCAGAAGAAGACAGCGGTACTCACTATCTCTACTTCCATTCCGCATAGTCAGAGCACCTAGGCAAGAAAGACATGAAGGCGCCTGTGACAAAAGGGAACAAATTCTATTGTTTGCAGCTAACACAATCTTAGGTGTAGAAAACCATAAAAGCACCAACGAAGGGATGCAAGAAATTTCAGTAATTTGCATGATACAATATCAATAAGCCAAATCAGCACTGTTTCTATATACTAGCAGTAAGATGTATGAATGAGAGTCTATTCATATTGGCTACATTGACTAAGCAAGCAAACAAACGACTGGAGTGGAAGATGTTTAAGGTGAACTCCTTACTCATTACTGATTCATTCCTTTCACCTGGACCTTGTTAAGGGGTAGACTATTGAGGTTAAGTATGGTAGACACTGACAAAATTAGCGTGTATAGCCTTACAGGTTGGAGAAACATTGGAATATTCTAGAGGGTGGGCCTTGTTGAGGAAGCATGCATTCATTATGTACAGAGCTGGTCTTGGTAGCCTTCGCCACTGGTTAAATCGTGGACCATTATGTCAAATCTGCATTTTCAAGAAAAGGTGAAATTAGGGCTTTGTGTGTGTGTGTGTGTGTGTGTGTGTGTGTGTGTGTTTGAAAGTTCCTTACAATTAAAGGACCCATAAAGTTACATAAAACATGCTTAAATTAATGCATGGAGACCCATTTGCTTGTTTGTCTGTTTCTGGTCTTTGTTCTTTTTCCATTTGTTAATTTATTCTTGCTCATGTAAAATGTGTTTTCGTAAGAATCTACTGATAAGAATAAAAGCAGCTTCCCCGGTGCAAGAAATCCAATTAGGTCAAATCAAACTAAATCAAAATGCCCATCGTAAGATGATCTCGGGTGGCCGAGCACATGGCGGGGAAACAGGACAGCAAGGAGCCCATGCAGACCTGAAAACCATGTGTTCTTCCTCTAGGATTCCCCTTAATTACCCTGTGGGACTGGTCCTGACCCCCCCCTCCCCAAGGAGGGGTCAGGGCCTGGCATGCTGGGATTTGGAGTCTAGAGCAAAGCAACTCCCAGGTCAGGGGCTGGGGCTATGCCCCCAACTTAACATCTACTAAGACCCCCACTTTTATGTTTTTGACCCACATTTCACATTTACCACAGACCTGTTAGAATTCTCCTGCATATCTTTGGCATCTGTGAAATCTACATTTATGGTTTATAGACCACCACATAGCTTATTTTTATTGTCCTTGTGCAATAATAATTGAGCTTCAGTCCCTAGGATCCTTTAGTTATCTCTTCTATAGATTTTTCAGTACTTATTCACTAATGTATGGTTGATGTTCATTATGAGTTTTCTTAAAATATGTCACCTTAGGAATGCTTAGAGGGAGAAAAATAGTCTTCCCCAAGGAAGAGCACACTAACTGGTTACCCAGTACCAAATGGTCAGCCCTGAAAACATATAAGTAACATTATACAGAGACATCAGGTTGTATATATGAGTATATATGTATATGCATATATGTACATGGATGTAAAAACAATTAGAGAAAAAAGTCATGAGTTTGAAAGAGAACGAGGAGAAGTATATGAGGGAGTTTTAATGGATGGAACAGAAGACAAAATTTATATAGATTATAATTTTGAAAATAAAAAAATAATTTGAAAAACAACAAAAGGTAAAACTAAAGGAAATGTCTTGATTTGGGGGAGATCACAAATATAATCTCACCCAGGCCCTTCATTTGATTGTCAAGAAACCTAAGGCCTACTCAGTTAATTGACTTAAATATCCATAGGGATTAAAACACTTAGCTTTTCCTTTCAAAGACACTCAGTAAATTCAGAGAAAAGGTATTTCCTCACCTATAGCACAGCATCGCTTTATCTGGTTTCTTCCACTATGCCATCTCTTTGTATTAGTGTGGCAGAAAGACCTGGGATTGTTGTTCTCTCTCTCTCTCTCCCCCTCTCTCTCCCTCTCTCTGTTTTATGTATGTTGTTGTACCTGCAATTCCAGCAGAAGCAAGAAGAGGGCATCTGATTTCCTGGAACTGAAGTTACTGAGGGTTGTGAGCTGCCATGTGGGTGCTGAGACTAGAACCTGGATCCTCTGGAAGAGCAGCCAGTACTTTTAACCACTGAGCTAGCTCCAGCCCTTGGGATTGGATTCTTTACAGCCAAAGTCTTAGGTTCAATATTTTTATTCTTAAAATTGAGAGTCTCTGACACTTTGTCTAATCGCTTTAATTTGGCAATGGAGAGGCGGTGAGTCAGCCTAATTTAGTTATTCCAACATTTGATTTTGTCCACCTATTCCCCCTTATGATCCTTGCAGTCTGGAAGGAATTACAGTTATGGAAGGACAGACGGCATGTGCTCACCTATCCAAACCAGTTTTCACCCCTTAAAGTCTTTAGCATAACTAAATTTTATTAACCAAACGGCAGCCTGGCTACAGTAGAGATAAGTTCTCTGCTGCTATGTGCTTACCTGTGGAATACAGTCATTGCACCAGAGGATGGCATCTTAAATGCGTTTCTACAAATGCCACATTGAGAGGCAAAACCAGAAATCTTTACAGATAAGAAAATTATGTGCTCCTATTCCAGAACATCCAGATGAGTGACGTTTCTCAGGATCTTAGCTCATTTAAATTATTTGTAGCTTCTTTGTCCAGAGCTTACTATAAAAACTTATTTATTTCCCCCATTAATATTTAGTCACAGAGTCAAGAATAGACAAGATCTCTGTCATTTTGGTTCCAGTTAAGATAAAGGATATAAATGTGTTACTAACTTAATGTCATACATTTTTATCATTGTCATAAAGGGTCAGGAAGCAAAACATTGTATCCGACTTATCTTACATCGATCACCACCACAGTTCTCTCACTGTGTATTCTCGACTCGTTACATCCCCGGGTTATGACATCTGGCGTTTTCTATCTCAAAAGCCTTCTGTTTTCACGTTAGCACCGCTTTCCTCTAAAGGAAGACACTGGACCAAGCATAATGTTTTATTTAACCAGCAAGTACATTTTCCTTTTGTTCTGCTCACTACGAGGGCTGGTCTCTGAAACACGATTATTTTAGAATAGATCTGCGGCTATTGTACTTTGGTGCACATTAGAATCACCTGAGAGGGTTTTCACAAAGCCCGAAGTGAAGGCATAGTCAAATTAAATCTGGAAGTGGAATTTAGACACTGTTATTGTTTAAAAAAACTCAATGTGCAACCAAGTTTGGAAACAAAATGGAATAAATGGAAGGAGAGTGTGAAATGTTAGGATAAAGGCTGGCCCAATTTCTAAGATAATAATAATTATCTTATTATGCAGTGGGAGTCTCACATTATTGTCCAGGTTGGCATCAAACTGCTGGGCCCAGGCAGCTCTGTATCCTTCACACTCCTACCTGAGCCTCTGCTCCAGCGATTCTCAGCCTTCCTATGCTGCAACCCATAACATAGTCACCCATACAGCACCTCATGTTGTGGTGACTCCCAACTGTAACATTTGTTTCATTGTTACTTCATAAATGCAATTTTGCTACTGCTGTGAATGGTAGTGTAAATATTTTTAGAGACAGAGGTTGCCAAAGGGGTTGCTACTCACAGATGAGAACAATTGCTCTAGCATGTACCTGCAGTACCCCTAGTCAATTATTATTTTAACTGTACAAATTTATAGGGTACTATATGACATCTTGATAGATGTGTATAGTGTTTAATTATTAAATCAGTAGCATTACCATTCATATTTCCACGAACAATTGAACAGTTAATGCTTAATGATTGTATATGTGTACAGATTCCCCTTTGATATTTTAATACACGTATATAGTATGTATAGACCAGAGGAGCTGATTTTGCTGTCTCCTTGTTCGCACATCGTTGGTCTTGACTCCTGTGCTACCAGCGTTCTCTTCAGAGTGTCCTTCCCTTCAACTGATTTAGTGTTTCTGACAGTAGACTAAATCAAAACAGGAGAAATATTTCCTGATGTTGGTTTGGCAAAATTTTCTGGAGGACATCCCAAAGCAGAGGAAATAAAAAAAATACGCAAATGTGACTACAACAAAGTCCTCCCCTGCCAGCAAATAAACCCATGGAACAAGAGACACTATCAACCCTGGGGATGCTGATTTTATAAAGGATTGGCAGAGTACATAAAAATCTCAAAAGTATCATCGACATTTAAAAAATAATCCGGTTAACATAGGAGAGAAAGATATAATATGACCGAGTGGGAAAAGGCAGCTAGGACATGACACATGCCTCCAAACCTAGAGTTCTAGGTGCTGAAGCAGGAGGATTGTGAGGTTGAGAATATCCTAGGCTACAAAGAAACCATATCAACAAATTACAACAGAAGGACAAAGGATGACGAGTACTGACAAAGATATGAGAAGGGAACATTTGCTAATTGTTGGAATTGTATAATATTTTCAAAGGCAAAATACAAAATACTATGAATAGGCTCAAAAGAGCAGTTACGACTGCTATGTGACCTGACGTCCTAAGTACTGGGCACATACCCAAGAGAAGTGTAACCAGCATGCCAAAGAACTACAGGCCCTACTGTGTGTGTTCACATGTGCGGGCACATGCATGCTTGTATGTGTGTGTTATGGCCTTGGTCACAATAGTTAAAAGTAGAAATTATCTAGCTTTTTTATTTTTAATGAATAGATAAGAAAGTGTGGTCTGTCTATCATCTACCTATCTATCTACCTATCTATCTATCTATCTATCTATCTATCTATCTATCTATCTATCTATCTATCTATCTATCTATCTATTTAGAAATACTATGCAGCCATGAAAAGAATCTTACCATATGCAATATTAAGAGAACTGAAGATAACTATGTTATATGAAAAAGTCAACAATAGATAGACTGTGTAATTGCTGTGACATGCACAACCTAAAGCAGTTGCCTCCATACCACATGAAAATAGGATTATAGTTAGTGTAGTATGGTAACCTTTGCACTTTTCTCAGAAAGCAAGGGCAGAAGAGGTATGGTGGATTTGATTAACAGGTACTAAGTGAACTACAGTTACCCAGGACTCAGATAAGCTATAGCCTTTAAAGTGACAGAAGGAAGGAAGGATTTAGAGTTTGTACCAAAATGAAATGGTCAGTATTTGAGGAAGCAAAATGTTGTACCCAACTTAATCACTGCACAATTCGATGTGTATCAAAGAATCACATGCCACTGCACAAATGTATTCAAGTTTTATGTCGGTTTGTACCAGTAAAGTCAATTAATGGAGAAAAGAGAACTAGAACGGTTAGGTCATTTTATATCCATATGTTTGGGGGATAAGTTGTTCGTGGTACTGTTTCCATCCTTATGACCATGGCATAACTTATCACTAATTCTGGATTTCACCACAACTTTAGCTGATATATAAAGATTAGCTTACTTATTTTATTATGGCATTTTGATTAGTGCTTTGCTCTTATGAATGTTCCCTTATTATGTGGAAACTCCACAGCATGTAGAAAAGCAGAAAGGATGGTGTTACACTTACCCTCTTCTATACAAACCCCATTTTCACCAGTGAACCCCATGTGGATCTTGCTTTGTTTATCTTAATACCCCCTTGCTCATCAAATCCAGGTTATTTCTGGCCCATCGTTGGTGTCACTTAAGTTTATTTATAAGTAATGAACTATGGTCTCAACTTTTTTTTCCCCAAATAATATTACATCTCCCAAAGTAACAAAGTACATTTATCTGCAGTCCAACTTTTAAAACTCTCCCCTTAGTGATACTCCTTGCATTTTTCTCAGTGAAATTTGTACCTGATAATCTTTCAGCTCTTGGACCTTGTCCTCGGGTCATGCCATGTTCTTCCCTTGCCTGGCTGCTGCACTGAACTTTCATTTAGTGATGATATCAGCCTCAGTGTCTAGCACAGTCTGTCATTTACCCTCCCGTGGACTTAGCACATGACTTCTAGATAATGCTCTGAAGTTTGCTCAATATTGACTTTAAAATTGTATTGAGTTAATTGCATTTAACATAATATTTTAGAGTACTCCTTGAAGCTTTAAAATGTGCCTGTTCTGTTAACATTTTAAGATATATTTCTAGGTCATAATCACAGTAATCTTTCACTATAATTTTAATCTGCTACTTTGTTCTTTTTTAAGATTGCTGACATTTCTTATATTTCAAGTTTATTTATTTTGGAAATATCACCCAAATAATGTTTATCTTTTAAAAATTTTCCCTAATTATTCTTCTCATGTTACTGTACCCATCTAATTCAGATTAATGGAGGGTTTTATCTTAAATTGAAATGTAATTCGTAGTCTAGAAAATGAACCTTTTAGGCTTGTCAGATTCAATACTTTCTCATATTAGTAAGTGTGTAATCACTAACACATCTAATTCTCAAATAATTGAATCAATCTAAAATGAAGCCTGTGTTCACAATTAGACATTCTCTATCTTTAACGTTTAAGGATCCTTTGAATAAATCATTTGCCCACTTCTTAATCTTGTTATTTGTTGGTTATCATGCAAATGCATCTCTTGTCAGATCTATAATTTAAAAATATTTTCCCCATTGCAAATAGTTTTACTTTTTGTATAGTTTAACATTAATCCTAATATATTACATTAATTGTATTTTACGATGTGCAGTTCCCCCTTCTGCTTCCGATGCTTTGGAATATGATGCCATAGCTAGGCCACTATCACCCAGTTTACAGTAACGGAGTTGTATGTTTTCCTTCTAGCTGTCTATTCTACCCATTTATCTCTTATGCCAAAGCCTTCAGCCTAGTTTAGCTAATTCCTTTCTATGGATTGGGAGACGTCGGAGTTCACCCTGCAGTGTGTGACTAACACGTTGCCCCCACATTGTTTACTCTGAGAACTGTTTGCTGCTTTGAAATGTCTGGACAGGCATCACAAATGAATTTCGTGGACTTCCAAGTCGGCTCTCTTAATATTACATTTGTTTGTTCTCACACCACCAGTTGGAAATGAGGGAATCATGAAAACTTGCAGATTTTCAATCATTTTATGACGTTGTTTTGATGATTTTGTTCTGCTACATTTCCACAAATTAGAATTAAGTTAATTTTGGCAAAAAAGATTTGATTGGGTTTTAAGTACTATGTTATATATATTCGAAAATTATTAAAATTTTAGTAATACTGAATGGTCCAATCCATGAAAATGGGATGGCTTTGTGTATGTTACTGGTTTAATTTCTATATGTAATTCATCGCAATGAGGTTTTCAATTTTATTTTTATTGAAAATAAATTCTTTTCTCATATAATACATACTGATTATAGTTTTTCTCTCTCTGGGTTATAATTCCTCCCCACCTCCCCTCCCCTCTGGACTGATTTCCTTTTTATCTTTCATTAGAAGAGAGCAGACTTCTAAGATATTAATAACCAAACACGACACAATAAAGAATAATAAAATGAAGCAAAAACTTTCTTATCAAAGTTGGACACAGCAGCCCAACAGGAGCAAGAATCCCAGGAACAGGGAATAGAGTCAGAGACCCACTTGTTCTCACAGTCAGGAGTCCCACAAAAATACTAAGCTAATAGCTATAACATGTCTGCAGAGGACTTGGTGCAGACCTATGTAGGCCCTGTCCTTGCCACTTCAGTCTCTGTGAGTCTGAATACGTGCATTGCTTAGTTGATTTAGAGGGCTTTGTTTCCCTGATGTCCTCTATCCCCTGTGGTGTTTATAATCTTTCTGCCTCCTCTTCTGCAGGACTTCCTGAGTTCTGAGTGAGGGGATGGAGATCTCCGATTTAGGCCTTTTCTCTATGTAATGTCTGGTTGTGAGTCTCTGCATCTGTTTCCATCTGCTGCCAGAGGAAGCCTCTCTGATGATGACTAGATAAGGCACTGATCTATGAGCATACTAGAATATCTGTATACGAGTCGTTTTACCTCCTCTTCTCTTCTCTTCTCTTCTCTTCTCTTCTCTTCTCTTCTCTTCTCTTCTCTTCTCTTCTCTTCTCTTCTCTTCTCTTCTCTTCCCTTCCCTTCCCTTCTCTTCCCTTCCCTTCCCTTCCCTTCCCTTCCCTTCCCTTCACTTCTCCTCTCCTCTCCTCTCCTCTCCTCTCCTCTCCTCTCCTCTCCTCTCCTCTCCTCTTTTCTTCTATTAATACAAACAGTATTTGGTTTTCCCCTAGGTCTCTTGGCTATCTGGTCTCTGGTTCTTGATCACTCATGAAGTAGCAGGTATGGGTTCCATCTTGTGGAGTGGGCCTTAAATCAGACATTAGCTGGTTACTTCCACAAGTTTTATGCTACCATTGCCCATTTTGCAAGCAGGAGAGCATTGTAGATTAAAGGTTTTGTAGCTGGGTCGGAATTTACAGGTATCCATTGGTAGTCTGAACATGTAGAACCTTCTGGTGAAGGCTCTGTATAGGTACCAGCTTGACTTCTCCACGTTTAGTGAGTTGTGTGGGTGTTATCTTCAGCAATGGGGCCTTGCTGTCAGTTTGTGAAGAGCAACCTATTATCTTGACAACAGCTTAGTTAGTTTGGGGTCTACGGACTCCTTTGGCCAACCTGTTTCATCAACTGGATGAAGCCCAGTCCTGGTACTGGGAGCTTCATTTAGTGACAAGTGATTTCTAGTTGGGACTCTATCTCCCTAATTATTTGGAGATTTTATTAGGATTGTCTTAATGTATTTTAGGATGTTTCCAGTGTACTAGGTTTCCATACCACCCCTCAAGTATCCCTCAATACTGTTACTCTCTGGATTTCCTTCCTCAACTCCATCTCCACACCTACCTGATGTCCCTGTTCCAGTTTCCCCCTGACCCCAGTCCACCCCTAAAATCTATTCTATTTTCTCCTTATAAGGAGATCTATGTGTTTTCCCTAGTCTCTTCTCTGGGTCTACCAATTATAACTTGGTTATCATTTATTTACCAGCTTGAGACACAACTGCTATGCAGAGAAAGAGCTCACTGAGAGTGGCATGGGTTTTTGAAACCTTAAAGTCCACCTCCTGTGACATGGCTCCTTCAACAAGGGCATGCTTCCCGATCTTTCTCAGACAGTTCTATCAACTGGGAATCAAGTATTTGACCAAATAAGACCATGGGGCCATTCTCATTCAAACCACCACACTGAGTCACACATTCCAAAGAGACTTGAGTCCAGAGGAGAGAGGATGGTTTGCCGGGAAGTGAGCATTGTGGTGACAGTAGATGAAGATCTGAGAAGGATTCACTGTGGGGCAGAATAGTCCATGTGATTCTACAGGGGACAATGGGAATCAGAATGTAGAGCTGGTTAGAGTGATATAAGCAACAAACATGGGAAAACTAATGTGAAGAACTCCAAACTAATATATTGATCAGATTTCATTTGGGGATATTGAAATATCCCGGGAGTTTCCTTTCTTTGGGTTCTTCCCTAAGTATTTCTCTTTACAACCATCTTTTTTTCCTCTCTGCCCCCTTCTACCATCTCATTGCTTTTCCTGTTTCTCACTATGACTTATTCTTTCATAATAGTAGAGTTATTATGTGGATAATTTGTCACTAAATCTCCCTTAAAATGTATTTATTTTTACTTTACATGGAATGAGTGTTTTTCTTGCATGTTTGTCGGTATACCACATGTGTGCAGTGCTTGTGGAGGCCAGGGGTGAGCATCCTCGAACTTCAGTCAGTTGTGAGCTACCATGTGACTGCTGGGAATTGAACCAGGGTTCCCTGAAAAAGCAGCCAGTATGCTTAACCACCAAGATATTATCTCTTTAACCCTGTGTTTTGAATTTTTTAACTTCAAATATATAGAGATGAAAATGGACTCTATATAGTAATCTTATACCAGCTTAGAATTGAGTATAATAAAAGGTTATTTATTTAGGGGTAGACTCACAGATCACAGTCCTCTGCACAAACAAGGAACAGGAACTGAATCCAGCAGCTGAAGAGTGTGCAAACTTTATGGCTGCATTTATAGTAGAAGAGATCACCCCCAAGTAGGTTGGTATCTTAAAGGCTATTGGCTGAAGGAGTTCCCACAGCATAGAGGTATATAGAAATTCTCCTTATCATTATCTTCACCCTAGTTTTTCTTTAATTATGAATTTGCTATGGAAAAACATTTTTAATTTTTCAGAATGGTAATTACTAGTGTGTAATTACTAGTTGAGTTTGGGATAATGCCCTTATTTCCTTAAACCTTGGCAAATTCATTTGTTAGTGACTTTATTTTTGTTTTTGTTCATGTATGTGTTGTGTATTCATAGCATTTAACATCCAAGGTTATATCATTTTCCAACAACTTTTGTTTTCTCCTCCCAACCTGAGTGTTGTTACTTTCCTTACATCACTGGCCATGTTAGAACATCTGGTACAATACTGAACATGTGTGACATTAAAGGTATCTCTTCATATCCCTGGACACAAGCATGATGTCATCTGTGGGCTCAACACTGCAGCCTTTTACCCGACTGGAGAAGTGCATTGTGGTGCTTCTTCATTGTGTGTGGTATGAAGTGTGACTCGTTTCGTTTCATTTTATTTTTGTGAGATTCTCTCCTGTGTGTGTGTGTGTTTGTCTGATGAGATGATTGTGTAGTTTTGTTCATTATTAAGATGATAACCATGTAAGGCATCAACACATTTCCAGATGTTCAGATAAACCTTTTCTCCTTAGGAGAAAAATATTGTTAATTATATTGATGATTACTCCAATTTCAGAGGTAATTTTTTCACGTTACTAGATTTAGTTGTCTACGATTTGTGCATTTTTTTGTTGTTAGCGGCTATTAATTTATTTCTTTTGTTATTTACCTATTTTCCTAGATTGAGGTGAAAGTTATCGACTTTCAGTGGAGAAGATGTGAGCATCAGTTAAGTCTATAAATAGCAATAGAATTCACCAATGTTGACTTTTGAACAGGAGTCTTGTTTGATACATTTTTCAGGTTATAATTTAATTACCTTACGTTTTTATAAGACTAATTGTGTTTCCAATTCGTTTTTGTGACATATTTTTCTATTGTGTTTGGTTTATTGGCAGTTTTTTCATTTGTCAATTTATCATGTGGGATTTGTGTGTGTGTGTGTGTGTGTGTTTGTGCGCACATGCGTGCACGCGCATATGTGAATCTCTGTGTTCCCATGGCTTCGTATGATGTAGTTGACAGAGAACAACCTTTAAGTATTGGGTTTTGCCTTTCTACCTTGTTTGAGATACAGTCTCTTTCATGGCATACACCTGGCTAGCTGGCCCAGGAGCTTCCAGCAATACTTTGTCTCTGCCTCCCACCACTGGTGGAAGCATGATGGAATTACAGGCTCCCTCCCCCCATCATATCTGGTTTTTTTAAGGGGGGGATTCTTCTTCTGTTTTATTTTGAGGAGTTATTTTTTAAAATATGGATTTAAAATTTTTACGCAATATATTTATTTTTTATCCTATTCTTTCCCCTCTCTCAATTCCTCCAAGATCCTCCCCACCTCCCTACTCACCCAACTTCATGTTCTGTCTATATCTCTCTTTCTCTTCTTCATCCTCTCTTTCTTAGAAAAGGAAGAACAGACCTCCATGAAGATCAATACAAACCAAGACAAACAAAACAATAAGACCAACAAATAACAAACCAAAACCAAAAGTAAACAAACATCATGGAGTCCATCTTGTGTTGTCCAACTACTTCTGGGCATGAAAGCTGCTCTGAAGTGTCCTTGTGACTCTCTACTGCGGAACACTTATTTTTCCACTCCCAGAAGGTACATCTTGGCGAGTGGTGGGACTTGGTGTTCACTTCTGCTTGGTGCTGGGGTTTGTTTGGTTTGACTCTGTGCAGGTCTTGTGCCTGTTGACATGGTCTCTGTGTTCCTATATCTTTCATCTCTATTGGCAGATGCTGTTTCTGTGAAATCCTCTTCCTCCTCTGGCCCTTGCGATCTTTTTGCCTCCTCTTCTGCATAGATCCCTGAGCCTTGAGTAGAGGTATTTGGTGAAGACATCCCAATTATGACTAAGTGTTCTAAAGTCTCTCATTCTCTGCACATCGTCCAGTTGTGGGTCTCTGTATTGATTGCCGTTTGCTGCAAGAATAAGCGTCTTCAACGAGGGTAGAACAATGGGTATAGCCCTAGGTCATTAGGAGTCATTTTATTGTCATGGTAGCAGAATTTCTGCTAGGGACCATGACCTGTTTTGTTTCAGGTTTTTTGGCCACTTTAGCAGTGCCTGGTAAGGTTTCTATCTCATGGAGCAGTACTTAAATCAAATAAGAAACTGATTATTTATTCCATAATATTTGTGCTACTATTGAATCAGTATATCTTGCAGGCAGGTCACTGTTTAAGTTGCAGAGTCTATAGCCAGGTAATACTAATGATTGTTTATAGCTCTATCCCTTTGCCTGAAAACTTCAGAATTTCATTTTTTTCTTAATGGCTGAATAATATCCCACTGTGTAAATGTATTGGATTTTATCTAGTCATCAGCTGTTGGCAGTTTCCAATTTCTTGTTATTATGAATAGACCAGCAATGAACATCATGAGCAAGTGTCTCTGTAGTAGGATTTAGAGTTCCATGGAGCATATGCCCAAGAATGGTGTAGCTGGACCTTGTGGTAGATCGATTATTTTTTGGATGAAGGTTGCCAGGCCTGTATCACAAGTGATTCACCTGCTGAATCATCAGCCAGCCAAGGTTTCCTATTCTATTGTAATATGACCAGTATTTCTTTAGAGAAACCATTTGATTTCTGAGACACTTATAACAATAGCTCATCTTTCACTCTGATTTTAGAAATTGAAGTTCTCTTTCTGCACCTCTGTCTTCCATCTGTCTCCTGCTCTCTTTGATCACACTAACTAAAACTTACCATTTCTGTTGATCTCTCAAAGGAAAATGTGTGGTTCTCATTTCCTCAAATGCTTTTCTATACTCTGTCATGTATTTGCACTATAATCTTTTTATATCCAACTCTTAGGTCTGGCTTGAGTTAGGTCTGCTTTTCCTAGTTTCATAGAAGTTAGAAAGTTAGGTTAATGATTTGGATCTCTCTCTTTCAATTTCTTGATATGTTGTGTTTTAGTATTAATTCATTTCAAAGTATTTTCCAACTTCTTACATTTTTGTTGGACCGATAGATTAATATTTAGGAATATAGTTTATTTTCATGTGTATAAATAATTAAACTTTATTTTTTATTTCTCATCTCATCCTGTTGTGCAACGAGTTGATTTAAACTATTGGAAATACACTGAGATCTGCTTGTGGGCCAACATTTGGGTGATCCTAGCAGACACAGCAGCTTCGTTTGTGGAAGAAGTCTATTCAGCTGTTAATGGGATGGTGAAGTTGCTGACTGTTTAGCTTGCAGCTTGTTTGCGTTGTCTGTTTCCTCTGTGTTTTATGACTGTGAGTTTCACACGTTATGGACGGTGATTTTGTGAAGACCCTGCTGTTGCTTTGCGGTCTAGTAGTCCTCCACAGCATGCAGTATTTTAAGGCTTTTATTAAGTCATTTCCCTTTATAATTGTTGGATCTTCCTGACAGGCTGATCTTTTGTTATTATTAAAGCTCCTTCATCCTGTTATAAGCTCAGTCTTTAAGGCCTGATGGGGAACCTCCTTCAGCCAATGGCCTTTGAAAGGCTGGACCAGGTTGGGCAGCTGTTGGCTGAAGCAGGTTCCTCATCAAAGTCCGTTTCTTCCATGCAAGCAAGGACAGGCCCGCCCTCCCTTTAGCACTGTTTGCGTTATAAATTTCTTAAATCTTTTAACCTTCAACCCGTCTGTGCTTTTGAAGAACAAGTATGTTTTTTACTAATAATATATGTGTGTGCTATGTTTTAATTTCATCCTTCCAATTTCTATCTTACATTGGATTATTTGGCCCATTTATACTTGATACAGTCACTGATGTCGGGCATTATTCAACATTCTATGTAAGTCACACGCATTATTATTGTTTTCTCCTTTTCTGTCTCCTTTTGTCCAAGCTGTTTTTCTAATGGAATATTTCAATTCAGTTGTATTTTGTTGTTTAAAAAAGTTATTTTGTTATTTTTTATATTTTCTCTGCAATCTGTAATTAAAATAATTACTATTTAAATGTTCTTTTTTCCTGAGACAGGGTTTTTCTGTAGCTTTGGTGTCTGTCCTAGAACTACCTCTTGTAGACCAGGCTGGCCTCAAACTCACAGAGATCCGCCTACCTCTGCCTCCCAAGTGCTGGGATTAAAGGCGTGCACCACCACTGCCCGGCTTTATTTAAATCTTTGTTCACATTGGTGTCAACTTAATTTCAAGAATACATAAATAATACATACATAAATAAATAATAAATACATAAATAAAGAACATTATTCTTCCTGTCTAATTATTCTTGCACAAATTTATATTTACAGATTGTACCACAAATTTATATTTACAGGTTTATAATTTTTGATTTTTGAAGTAATTTAAAATATAGAAGACAAAAGGGCTTAAAACAA
Organism: Arvicola amphibius; assembly: GCF_903992535.2. Classification (NCBI taxonomy): domain Eukaryota; kingdom Metazoa; phylum Chordata; class Mammalia; order Rodentia; family Cricetidae; genus Arvicola; species Arvicola amphibius. The sequence continues at coordinate 87,936,066 of NC_052054.1, forward strand.
GCAAAGATACCCTTTCTCTTTCTTTGACACTTACCGATGTTACTGCTTTTACCAGTGCACTGTGTTCTTGTATTGATTTGACTTAGCTCTGCATGACATACATTTCCATCATAAGAAATTCCTGTGGGTGGCGGGCTATGGAAAGAGTCAATACTTGAGGGAAAGCATTTTTTCCTGCACATAGAACTTTTGTTTGATGCCTTTTGGCTTCAGCCCTTGAAATGCACCCTGCCACCGGCTTCCACCTACTCTGTTACTCCCTTTCAGATGACAGAGCTATGTGCTTGTTTAATTTACTTTTGCTCATTTAAATTTATGGTTTTAATTATAAAAGTCTTCTTAACTGTGCTAAATCCATTTGCTGCCTCTGCTTTCTATCATTTCCGCTCATCATTAATTAAAAGACTATTTTAAATGTTTCAACAAATTTTCTTATGTGACGGCAATCTCTGCCAGAAACTTGGTTATAAATGCCTGCCCCTCTTCTGTAGATGGGGTGTCGTCTTCCAGTGTTCTGTTCTACTAATTATAATTTCCATGATGGCAATTTGTTGTGGTTTAGGGGTCTTTCTACCTAAATAGTTAATGACTCTTGATTTGAAATGCTTGATTTTTCCATTTAAAAGTTTCTTTTACCTATCGGTATTGCTGGGTCTATGTAATTACCTTGCTTCTTCTTATTTTAGGGATAGACAGGGAAATATTACCAGTTAGCATGTGCCAAGACTCCATATTCTCACTTTTTACCGTTTCTTTCAGTTTTCTTATTGGGTTTCTGTAGCTGCTGATGCATAGGGGAGAATGTTGTATGGCTAAAAAGAGGGAGTTTGTTCAATCAAAATATATTGGTCAATGTCTTTAATTCAAGTGTAAAATATATCTCAAAACAAGTTTTCCATATATATTTTTCATCACTTCAACAGTTCTGTGATGAACATTTGATTTTCTGAGCTCTGTTTCTGTCTTCTGGTCACACTTTTCATATAAGATATACTGAGGTTTTTGTGTTTGTTTGTTTGTTTGTGTTTTGTCTCCATGTATACATCATGTGTGCCTGTGGTGGCCACCAGAGGGTGTCAGGTCCCCTTGACATGAAGTTAGAAGAGGTGTGGGCCATCATGTTGGTGCTAGAAACAGAACCCAGGGGTCCTGAATGAAAAGCAAATACTCTTAATCACTGAGCCATCTATCCAGTCCCACACTAAGCTTTTGAAATGAAATTATAGTCTTAGAAGTAATTTCATCACCCACCTACATAACTGCAGAATTTGTCTTTGAAATATTATGAATAAAATTATCAGGAAGAGATAATAGCATGACAGAAAAAGCAGCACGTGAAATAACATGATGGTGGAGATAATATTATTGCGTGGAATAATGTGTTCCAAGATGATTACTGGTGTTCATTCAGTTATCATGTACATGCAAATAATTACAAATATTGATGGCTAACAAATAAGTAAGTAAATAGCAAATGCATACTGACTAGGTACATAAGGTTAAATTAAGCACAGCAATCTTTTAGTTTAATGTATTGAGCAAACTATAAAGTAATGAAGTGATTATTTTGATCAAAAACAATCTTTTCATTTACATGAGAAATACTGGCTTGTCTTCGGTTTGAGGAAAAATACTTCTTAGTGTATTACTCTTGTAGATTAGCGAATTGCTTTTTATTACACAAAACAATTACAAAGAATTTATTTTGATGTTACCTTATTGGCTGAACTTCTGACTTTTTCCCATTCTTCCTATCTTTTTTTTTCTTAAGACAGGGTTTCTCTGTGTAACAGCATTAAGTGTCGTGGAACTAGCTTTTGTAGATCAGGCTGACCTTGAAATCACAGAGATCTGCCTACCTCTGCCTCCCAAGTGCTTGGAATAAAGGCTTGTGCCACCACTGCCCGGCTTTTCCTATCTATTCTTATGGCACAGAATGGAAACTCCTTGGTTACTGTGGATAGGGTCATAATAAGCAGGGATATGGAGGTGATTTCTGTTGTGTGCTCAGTGATACTCTTCACTGCAGCCACGTTACAGGATAGGTAGGCATCACCTAAGTGCCCATCAACAGATGAATAGATAAAGAAAGCATCACATGTACACACACAGACAGACACACACACAGTCACACACACACGTTGACACTCACGACAGAGTCACATATACAGAGTTACACACATAGATACTCATACAGATACATAGACATAGATACAGACAGATACACACAGGGTCATGCACATAGAGTCACACATACATAGACACCCACATACACACACAGACACAGACAGATATACACAGAGTCACACACACATAGATACCCACACAGACACACACACACATGTAGTGTGATTTCTAATTGGTCTCAATAATAAAAACCTGGAGTCAGATATTAGGGGGTAAAAACTGAAAGATCAGAGAAGCAGAACAGTCAGTCACTAGTTCTCACCTCTATGAAATCCTCAGACCAAATAGGGGTATTCTGTCTCTATAGGTTCTTTGAATGCCATCTCTAAGAATCCTCAGACTGAATCCTAAGCTCCTGTCTCTTCCTGCCTTATACTCCTCTCTCTTCCCAGCCTTATCACTTCCTGTCTCCACCTCCCTAGTGCTGGGATTAAAGGTGTGAGCGACAACCACTTGGCTCTGTTTCTCTTTTAGACTGATTCAATCTCATGTAGCTCAGGGTGGCCTAGAACTCAAGATCCATTTGCTTGGCTTCTGTTAACTAGTGGTTTAACTCCTCACTCTGATCTTCATGCAAGCTTTAATTGTTAAAGTACAAACAAAATATCACCACCTACACACACACAGAGACAAACGTATAGGCACACAGAGTCGCGTACACCTAGTCACACAACATAGCCACCCACAGAGATACTATCACACACACACACACACACACACACACACACACGCACGCACGCACGCACGCACGCACGCCCGCACATGCACAAACAATCACATAGTTTGCAGGAAATTGAAAGAATAGAATACCATTGTGTTCAGCAAAATTAGACTTAAAGAAAAATACAATATTTCTCACTCAAAAGCAGAACCTACAGTTCTGTTTTTTTATGATATAAAAAGTTTAATAGAGAATATTTTGGAAGAGGAGACCCAAGGGAAAAGGAGGGGAACAATAGAAGACAATGAAAGTAAATATAATTAATAGACATGAGAGGCATATATTGAAATGCTCTAATGAAGCCCATTGCTTTGTATAATATGTGCATCTTTACCTGGTGTGGGAAGTCCTTCTGCATATGTGTTGCTTTTATTGGTTAATGAATAAAGTTGCTTTTGGCCAATGGCTTAACAGAGTAAAGCCAAGCAGGAAATCCAAATAGAGATATAGCGAGAGAGTAGGTGGAGTCAGGGAGAAGCCATGTAGCTGCCACAGAAGACAAGATGCCTCCACTGGAATCCTCTGAAACTTTGCCTGTAGGCCACGACCTCGTGGTGATACACAGATTAATGGAGATGGGTTAGTTTAGCATGTAAGAGCTAGTTAGAAATATGCTTAAGCTATTGGCCAAATAGTATTGCAAATAATAGAGTTTCTGTGTGATTATTTTGGGTCTGAGCAGCTGGGAACGAACAAAGAGCCTCTGCCAACATTTACCATTTTTCTATTCCACACCATACTCTCCAGAGCCAGGCCAGCAACAATTCCCCATCAATATCAAAGAAGTTAGTAAGAAAATTTGGTTACAAGAAAGTTGTGATGGGCCCTGTGGAATGGAGCAATTTTTCCACATGTTATCTTAGAAACAACCAAATGAAAAAAAATTAGATGTGGCTAGTAATTTAACTCACTAATTGTCATCATCTTATTTATTAACTGTCTCCAGATTCTTTGGAGAGTACTTTAAATTCTGTATCTCAGTATGGTGGCTTCTTAAAGACTTGCATTTGCATATCAAATGACAGCTACAAAACCAACACACTCAGACTAGTCCAGCAAGACATGAAATAGAATCTTCAGTGGTAAGACTTGACTTCTGCAAATCATTTGTTTTATAGAGAAAACAGGAGGTTGATTTTTATCCTGTGCAATTCCTAAGGGACACTGAGACCACTCAACATGAACTCCTGTCTTCTTCTATAAGATATGAAATAAGATTTAAATATCATTAAATTTTGAAGGAAATAAAGCGGAAAGAAATAGCCAAGAGAAAGAAGTTACATATGAAAGGCAATTAATATAAATATTATTAAATGATCTGACTGATGGGGATAACTTAAAATGTTATATATTTTTCTCTCTACAGAAAAAGTATTACATTAAAATTTATATTGAATTTTGATAGCTGTAAATATATACCTGGTAGATGTGAATTTGAACTCAAGTGAATTCTTTAAGAAAGCCTCTACCGTGGGCTTCCTGGACTTGGGAACAGAACTGACTTTTTCTGGCCATCATTTGCATTCAAGAGTGCCTTACTAAACATTAGCACAGCTCTACTTGGAAAACGATACATTTAGTTAACAACTGCTACAAAAAAAAGTAAAAACAAGATTATTAAGTAGATAACTTTAAGAATTCAAAGTGTGCATTGACAATAGGATAAATGAGTTATGGAAAGCTAATTAACTATTATAAAAGAAGAACAGACAGACTGTTTTTCCATGTAATTAATAGTGACCTCAAGAATCAAGATATAAAATATGTGCTTTATGATGCCATTTTTATCAGGTTGAAAAATCACAAACAGGCTACAGAGTTTTAAGGCTGAATAGAGGTCATATTCGGAGAATGGCTAATGACTAGAAATGGAGCATGAAGGGTATTGGGTTATCTGGGTAATTTATTTTTATTTCTTGACCTGAGTTTTATTTAACAAAATCCATTGACTTGGTTATATTTCAAATTGTACACTTCTGCCCTAAAATCTATATATGCATGCTATAAAACAACTGTGCCTATAAACAGAAAACTAAGGTTAAAATGATTTAAAAGTTTTCTTTACCTGTGTGCAAATTACATCATATTTTTAACAGGAACAAGGCAAAAACTGGCCAATTAATATCGGATGTCTGAAAGACATTGTTCATGATTTCTATTTGAACATTTCAGGAAAAAATGATTGTTGTAAAACCACAGAGACTGGCTATGTTGGAATGAATTCCCTACTTTCTCAGGAATTTCTAAGTCTACCAGGAACACGTTGATCTACCTATAGACACAACGACAGTTTAAATGTTATATGTCCTCACCAAGGATACATCCATGAAGCTTTTGCTTCCTTATTCATGTTTTTCAAACAGAGGGGTAGTTTAATGCGATATTTTTTTTCATATATTGCTGTGAGATGTTTTTGCTCTTTTGGCTTTTTGGGGGGCCCACCACCAGCTCCCAGATAGCTCACACATGGAGGTTTATGATTAATTACGAGTGCCTAGCCTTAGCTAGTTTTTTTTTTTTTAACTTAAATTATCCTGTCCATCTTTTGCCTCAGGCCTTTTCCTTTTCTTACTTCCGTATAACTTACTTTCACTGTTACTCCAAGGCTGGCTGCATGGCTGGCTAGCTGGCCCCTAGCCCTCTGTCTCTTCCTTCTTTTGCTCCTCCTTTAAAACCCTTCTCCACCTTCCTCCTCCCTACCACTTCCTGACAGCTAGTTACTGATGCAGCCTCCTGAGTGCAGGTGAATTTTATTTAATGAAATGTGGGGACCCACAGTTGTGAGCCTGTTCCACCTTGACTGGAGGTCAAGAGAGTGTGAGGTTATTTTGTGCTCTCAAAGTTGTGGACAACAGGTGTGGCTACAAATGAGCAATACTGACCTAGGGTGTGGCTAATTAGTATTTGGGGTATAGAGGTGGATCAGCTCCACCTGGACCAAAGGTCGGAGAATTCAAGTTTATGCCTTATATCATGTTAATGAAGGCTGTTGTCCCCCCCCCCCCCCTTTTGGAGTGAAGTATAGAAGTGTATGGAAAACTAGCTAGGTGGATTCTGTATTCATTGACTGTCCTTCTTGATGCTGTTCTGTGTTTCCGTCTCTTATTTCTCTTATATCTCTGTTTCATTCTCACGCTCCTACCCTGGAAGGTACAAGTTTTGTCGAAGCTGGTCTTCGACAATGAAACACATCTTTGCAGCATTAAACAAATGTTTCAGAGCATAAACAAAAGTAACGCACCTTAAAATAATATTCTACAACATATGAATACTTTATTTGCATTACTCCTTATTCCACCCCTCTCCCAAACTCCTCCCACACCTCCTCCCACACCTCCTCCATCCACTCCTCAGATTCACGGGCTCTTTTGCTTTAATTATTGTCATTACTACACATATAAGTATAAATATATAAAAACAACCTGCTGGCTCCATTAAGTGTCACTAATGTATATATTTCTAGGCCTGACTTATAATTTTTTTTCAGGAAAACATCCTTTATTTATACCAGTTTTAGCAGCTATCATGATCTTAGTTGCCTTTTTTCCTCCCTCTGCATCTGACAAAACATTTACATATGACATATTTTTAATCTACTTTTGTTTATTTTATTGAGCTATACATTTTCTTCTGCTCCCCTTCAATCCTCTCCCATGGTCCCCATGCTCCCAATTTACTCAGGAAATCTTGTATTTTTCTACTTCCCATATAGATTAGATCCACATATGTCTCTCTTAGGGTCCTCATCATTGTCTAGGTTCTCACCGATTGTGATTTATAGGGTGCTTTTCTTTGCTTTATGTCTAAAACCACTTATGAGTGAGTACATATATTTGTCTTTCCGGGTCTGGGTTACTTCACTCAATATGATGTTTTCTAGTTCTACCCATTTGCCTACAGATTTCAAGATGTCATTTTTTTCCTGCTCTGTAGAACTCCATTGTGTAAATGTACCACATTTTTCTCATCTATTCTTCAGTTGAGGGGCATTTAGGTAGTTTCCAGGTTCTGGCTATGACAAACAATCTGCTATGAACACAGTTCAGCACATGTCCTTGTGACATGACTGAATATGCTTTGGATATGTACGCAAAAGTGGTATTGCTAGGTCTTGAGGAAGATTGTTTCCTAATTTTCTGAGAAATCGCCATACTGATATCCAAAGGGGCTGTACCAGTACCAGCTTGCACTCCCACCAGCAATGCAGGAGTGTTCCCTTTACCACAACTTTTCCAGCATAAGTTATCATCAGTGGTTTGTTTGTATTTATTTATTTATTTATTTATTTATTTATTTATTTATTTATTTATTATCTATCTATCATCTATCTATCTGTCATCTATCTATCTATCTATCTATCTATCTATCTATCTATCTATCTATCTATCTATTAATTTATTGGGTTTTTCGAGACAGGGTTTCTCTGTAGATTTTGGAACTTGTCCTGGAACTAGCTCTTGTAGATCAGGCTGGCCTCGAACTCACAGAAAACTGCCTGCCTCTGCCTCCTGAGTGCAGGGATTAAAGGCATATGCTACCACCACCCGGCTGTCATCAGTGTTTTTGATCTTGGCCATTCTTACAGGTGTAAAGTGTAATCTCAGAGTTGTTTTGATTTGCATTTCTCTGATGACTAAGGATATTGAACATTTCCTTAAGTGTCTTTCAGCAGTTTTAGATTCCTCTGTTGAGAGTTCTCTGTTTAGGTCTGTACTCTTTTTTTATTATTAGGTTATTTGTTCTTTTGATAACCAATTTCTTGAGTTCTTTATATATTTTGGAGATCAGACCTCTGTCTGACGTGGGTTGGTGAAGATCTTATCCCCTTCTGTAGGCTGTTGTTTTGTCTTGTTGACCATGTCCTTTGCTTTACAGAAGCTTTTCAGTTTCAGGAGGTCTCGTTTATTAATTGTTTCTCTCAGTGTCTGTGCTGCTGGGGTTCTATTTAGGAAGTGGGCTCCTGTGCCAATGTGTTCAAGTGTACTTCCCACTTTCTCTTCTCTGAGGTTCAGTGTGGTTGGCTTTATGTTGAAGACTTTGATCCATTTGGACTTGAGTTTTGTGCGTGGTGATAGATATGGGCCTATTTTCATTCTTCTACATGTTGATATCCAGTTGTGCCAGCATCATTTGTTAAATATGCTTTCTTTTTTCCATTTTATATTTTTTGATTCTTTGGGCTGATTTACTCTTAATCCACCAAGAGAGATTCCCTTCCCCAGGCCTCATTATCTCCATCTGCTCTTATTCAACACACTTCTTTTGTAACAATCAGCAGACCAAACAGTGCTTTCCATTCTATTAGCCAGTGCCAAGGAAGTCATATCCCCGGCCTAGCACAAACAAGGAAAATTTAGTACATTAAAATCTCTGGAAACTCAAAACATTGCCTCATTCTGGAAACTTCTTGAAAATCGTGCCTATTCCTTTTCCCTCATATACAGACTTTCAACATCTACGATTGCAGAAGAATTTTCATAGTTTCTTTATCCCATCATTCATTTCAAGTTTAGCACCCCGAATCTTAAGTTGAATAGTTTCCAGTGTCTGTTTCTCCGTACACACGTGGAGAATGTGGTGGGGATTTGGAGCTCTTTTCTGGATAATCCAAACCCACCTCCAAATTGCATGAGTTGCTGAAATTTCCAGTGAAGTTATGTTTCTTCTAGTTTGAATTATAAAGACAATTACTGCACATCTCTATTTTACAGACATCTGCAAGCTTCAGCATTTGGATAGATGAGGATAGTGATTTCAAAATGAACGGAAAGCAATCTATTTCATGATTATTATTTTGGCTTAAAATTAAAAAAAAAAAAACAACCCAGAAATAATTGACTGCCGCTTTGGTGAGCCGATTGATTTTCAGTGTATAAGGTAAAGTCGGAAGCAGAGTGTAGTGAAAGGGGGTGAATGTGGATGATTAACACAGGGAAAGGTCGTGGTTGAGACAGTTTCGCTGTGACTGCGCAAAAGTAAAAGGCGCGGTGTGAACCACGAGATGCTTAGGGCTGAGCCGCGGCACACGCTAATGCTATCCCGAATGGGATAATGAGCGCCTGTCTGCCGTAATAACACCTATTCTAATCCTCTCACTCTAAGCTGCACATAAATATAAAGGATATTAAGAATATATTTGAGATGTCAATGAAATAAAATGTTGTCACAAGATAATGGTCTCCTGCTGCTTCAGAAAATGCCAAGCCAAAGGCAAGACTTTCATTTCCCGAGTAGAGACGTTGATCCCCCGACAGTGCTCTATGGCAGTGATTGTATTTCCATTACACAAAATGAGCATGTGGATTTAATTAGTTCATCTGATGGACGCTGATATAGTGAATTGACAATATTTATCATCATTACAAACCGTTGTCTTCTCATAGGCAGCTCATCAAAGGAAACGTAGATATGTCAGGGAACCGTGTTTGGTGGTCTGGGGGGAATGGCGTTTTCTGAATAGTTTGTAGGTTGGTTTTGCTTAAGAGAGCAATAGTTAATATAACAATCAAGGACCGGTGTGATTGACACGCACAGACTGCTTTATATAATGTTCTTGTTAATATTATAGTTCTGCATTTCAACTTTCTGACAGGCAAAACATAATAATTAAATATAATTACTCGAGCAAAATGCACAGTGACACAAAGTTGGATTCCTTCTCTGAATGATTTACTAAGACATTTACAAAACCATCTTTGTTCTTTTGAATAACAACTGCCGAATAATGGCTGATATCATCCGCCAAGAACATTATTTCCCACTTCTAGTACTAGTATATAACACAGCAAGGGTGGATTGTGAAAGATATTCTTATGGAAGCTCAGCAGTCTGATCCAAAGCAAGCTTTGCTGCAGTGAATTGGGAGTCATTTCTCTTTTCTTTCTGTCATCCTGGGGGTGACATTCATGCCAAAAATATCGGACTTTCAATCAATGTGTTAGAACAATTTCTATTTAGAAATACTTGTTAACACCTAAATGGGTGTTGGGTTTGATTTAAGATACTCCTGATATTTTTAAATAGAACTAGAAGAAAAGTTAATTTCTTATTCTCAAAGGCAGATTTGATTTCACATTCTATGGTGGTTTAAATGAGAAGGTCAGCCTTAGGCTCCAGATGTTTGAATACTTGACCCCCATTTACAGAGCTCTTTAGGTTAGGGTTAGGAGGTGTGGCCTTCCTAGGTACCTGATGTTCAAAGCTAATGTCCTTCCAACTTTGCTCTCCATTTCCTTCTTGTGGGTCAAGATGTGAGCCCTTTGTCTCTGCTCCACCATCAAGAACTGTAAGCTCAGATAATTGCTTTCTTCTGTAGGCTGTCTGGGTCATGGTGCTTTATCACAGTGACAGAATAGTAAACAATCTACAGACTTTCATCATATTTGTTGGTTACCTTACATAAGTGATTTTCATAACTCCAATTTCCACCTATTAAAAAACATTTGTGTTATCCTGTGTGTATTGGTGTTATATAGCCAACAAGCCTGAAAGTTAAATTCTTTCATTAAAAACACAGAGAACCAGGTAACTGGAAAAAACTCCTTTGCCCTTAAAAGCTCAGCTTATCAGGCACATTGTGCATACAGGGAAATAAACAGCATCAAAAGTGCAGCAAGAATGCCATGTAGGTAATGCCTGCAGTCCCAAGACACCGCTGGCCACCATGCTGGCTGTGGCTCAGCTTGAGATCTAGAACCTTCGAGAGCCTTTTGATGCTAATTTCAAATCTATTTCACAGAAGGTATCCATTCTGATTTTCAATGAGCATGTATCTTACCAGCATTCTATGAATGCCGCAGCGAAATAGGACATCCCGCACTGGTTAACAGCAGAAAGTCATTTTCTCATGGTTCTGATACACAAGGTCCTAAATCAAACTATCAGGCAGCGTGGCTTCTTTCGAAGCCATTGTCTTTAATGTGCAAGACAGCTGTCTTCTTACTATGTCCTCTACCTAAGTTTGTTTTTGTCTGTGTTATGTCTTTGTGTTAAAACTTCCTTTTGGATGAGAACTTAAGACAAGATGGTTGTAGGCTCATGCACGTGACCCCGTTTTACTGTTATCATCCTTGGAGGGCTCCGTTTCCAGAGAGAGTCACATCCCAAAGTGCTGTGACTTACAGCTTCAGTATAAGAATTTGTGGGCAACGAAATTCATCTCCCATAATATATGGAAGCAAGATTATATATATATATATATATATATATATATATATATATATATATATATATACAAAAGAATTACAAAGCCAGAATTATATATTACCCATTTAAACAAACAAACAAAACACAGCATCTTTGTTAACAGGACTTTCATCGCTTTTCTTCTTCTAACCAACTATTCATCATAACTCAAGAGCACTGTGATGTCATCTCCCACTGTTAAAACATGTCTGTGTGTGTGCCAGGTTCCATCTGACCTGGGAAGAAGAAGAAGACGAAATTCTATCTATGGTATCTCTTTCCTACAAAGAACGAGTTTCTTGAGAAAAGAGACTGTGTTTTCATACTGTGCATAGCCCAGATCTTGAGCACTAGACATGTATTTTGAAAATTAATGGATGAATGCATAGGTGTAAGTCACTTGTCAGTTTAGAACTACAATTTAGATACATTTCATCTGAACTCCATTAGGACTTAGGACACCATTCTTCTATGTACATAAAAATGTACTTCAAAATATATTATCACTAAACAGATTTATGAAAGAGCTCATCACATGTCTACAAGCCCAAACCATTTAACAAAAATTAGAAAGGAAATAAAATTATAGTCTTCTTGGAATCCTGATAGATTCTCTACATATTTCCCCATTATGCCATTAAATATTGTCTGTATCTTGTTACTTATATGCGTGCCTCTTTGTATTGCATACTAACGGGGAGCTCTTCCTCAGGGAAGATCATTTCTCCCACGCTCAGCATTCTCTAGTTGCTGCAGTTCTTTGTCTCGGGTTGAGACCCCACCGCCTAACCTCCTTCCTTGTTAGCATGTCCACTGGCGTTGTTCTTGTTAGCATGTTCATTGGTGTTGTCCTTGTTGGGTCCTCTTTAGGCAGCTATGAGATCTCATGGATGTAGCCTCTTTGACATCTCTGGGAGATCCTCTTCCCCTGGCTCATCTTTCTGCCATATTTTTTGTCAATGATTCTTGAGCCTCAAGTGCAGGGATTGTATTGTAGATGTATTAGTTTGGCCTGGGTACCATACAACCTCTTGTTCTCTGCATTTTGATTGGGTGTTGCTTTCTGTAGTGTATTTTATATCACTGAGATAAATAATACAGGTAACGTAATGGAGGTTTAAAAGGTTGTATTTATGTATTTAGGAGCATGTGTATGTGTAAGTGTGTGTGTGTATGTATGCACATAACAATAATTAAAGAAAAAGGAGGCCATGCATTTGAGAGAGTGCAAGAGGCATACATTTGGGGAGTTGGAGGAGGGAAAGGGAATGGGGAAATGATGTAGTTATATTATAATTAAAGGTATTATAAAAATGTGTCTTGTCTGGATTCCATAGGCAAAAAGAGATGCCATTGAACAATTGTTATATACATAACTTCAACTAGACTGAGTTCTCAGTAGCTTGAGCTGATAGGCTAAGATTTGTATTTGTATTAGTGACTTTGTATTTCATTGTTCTTTGAGCACACATTGGTCTGAGTGCAAATGTGTATCTTGTTCTTTTCAATGGTTTGCTGCCTCTGTATTTTAAGTTTAACAAGAAAAATTTAACATTTAGAACTTAAAAATTTTAAAAATTTAAATTTAAAAATTAAAAATTTAAGACAAGGATATTGTAAGGGAAAATAGAAACTGTAGACACGGAAAAGGAGAAGGAGCTGCCATGACCTATTTGTCATGGATGAATATTGTTAACCTCTGTTAAATTAATACCTCAGAAATATGTGCACATAAGTGTGTGTGCTCACAGAATCCATGCAAATGTGGTTATTAGGCTTAGCTCAGATTCAGCTGAGGTTCAAAAGAACATGCAACACTGTTGTGTACCAGGGTCTCACCTGCTAACATGTGCTGTTAGTGTCTCCAGGCAAGACACCTCACAGCCCATTTGAAGAAGAGGCTTAGTTACTAGGATCCACCAAACATGCACAAACATGCATTGTACAGAAAGTTTCTTTTAATTTTGCGGGGAAATCCAAGGGAGGAAATTTCCTTAGAGGTGAATGTGTCTTCTGAGGGCAGAATCACCCTCGTATCCGAGCAGAGAAGACAGACATTTCTCAGCCCTTTCTGGGCTTTGATGTCAGAATGAGCAGTGTCTCATGTGAAGCTGCAGTTACATGAAACGTGTCAGGCTGGAGGAATGCACGGATGCTTCCCATGGACAAAGTATGGACTCTAGGGAAGAGGGACCTTCATACTTGTAAAGCTCAAATAAGGTGTGAACGACTCTAGGGAAGAGGGACTTTCACACTTGTGAATCTCAAATAAGGTGTGAGCTTGTTTGGAATTTCAGCTTGCACAGATTCATTCCTCTCATATTATTTGAACACACACACACACACACACACACACACACACACACACACACGCACGCACACACACCCTTTTCTTATGTTACTATCCTTTGTGCTCTTGTCTTCAGAAATGAATACTACTTTGAAATCTGAGGGGTTTGCTTCATTCATACACGGTGATCTATACTTATTTTGGATGATAGAGTATCAGTAAGTCATCTACCTTGTTATAGTATTTGACATGGCTGCCTAAACAAGGAGGATGCCAGTAGATTTGCTAAAATGGGCTAGAGAAAGCCCATAAGCCTCAGTCCTACAAACAACTATGGGAGATGAGGGAAAGCTGAGAATGGGAGAGGTAGCCTTCTCCAGGGAAAAGCGTGTCAGCTGGCTATCCAATACCAAATGGTCAGCTCTAATAACATACATATGAGTAACATTATACAGACTGAGTAGGTTATATTTACAAATATATATGTGTATACATATGCACATGTACATGCAACAACCGTTAATGAACAAGGAGGCTACGAATTTGAAGGAGAGGAAGGAGGGGTATGTGGGAGGGTTTGGAGGGAGAAAAAGGACAGGGAAATTATATGATCTCCAAATGCCAACCAATGTTATGTGTGTATTTTAGCTCAGGTTTCCTTGGGAACGTAAGTGAGGCATTTAGGGAGACAGGCCTGGGGGAAGTGCTGAGTTCAGGAAGCAGATGCTCATGTGCAGCTTCTGCCTGGGGTGAGATCTCTCTGCATGGAGGTTGTGTAATCTGCGCAGTAATGTGTAAGGGGATTCCTGTTATTCTTAGTTTTGATGCTAATTTATTTTAGAGCCTTGTTTTTTCCCACTTGGTGACATATTTTGATTTGCATCCCGCTATTCCTCTCATGGCTGTGATACTTCAAGTGGCTGAATGGCCATTCCTCAGTGATTTCTGATTCAAATCTTGTGTTACATTTTCTATTCTTTTGTTTGACACGTTTGATCCCAATTTTAAGTCTTAAGTTAAATTAAAATTCTCGCCCCATATTTCTCCAAAGTTTATTTTTGCTGTTCATTTTCCTTAGGATTTGTTTTTATGTTTTTCTTTTTAAGTTTAGTATAGTCAACTCCCTATTTTTTCAGTGTTCTGAACACTTGTGTCTTGTTTAAAAGATATCTTTATTTTTCTTACCTAAACACATTGTGACCTGTCTTTAACAGATCACCACAGTTTTGATCTCACACTTAGGGGTTTAACCTGTCTGAAGTATTTATTTTAGTGTGCAGTACCTTGTAGTGATTTTTATCATCTTCCCATATGCAGTATGATTTATCTTGCACCCCATTATGTAACTATTTTGCACAAGGTGTATACAGCTATGCTTGACATATGCCATACACACCCAGTGTCATCTGAGTTCTGTGTTTTGCCTGTGTCTGTGCCAGTACCTCGGCTTTAATGGTTGTGGTTCTACCACAAGTCTTTGTGTCAGAGCTAATCCTCTCCAGTTCTCACGAGCAACTTGATCATATATATATATATATATATATATATATATATATATATCCCTCTACTTCTCTGTAGGTTTAAAGATCAATTCAATAATTCCACAAGGAAATTTACTTGAATTTTAATTTGAATTATTGGGAAATAATAATTCCATCTCATTAAGATGTTTTGCCTATGAACGAGATTATGTACATTTCTCCATATAATTTGAAATGGCTGCTCAACATCATGACTGTTGATTTGTTGAACTCGCTCACTTGTTCAACTGCCTATCTATGTTGTAATCCTGTCACCCATAATGTCTGTCTGTGTTGTGTATTCTCTCACCTATGATGACATGATTGCTCACATGTATGTTTCCCTCCCTTTAATTTTTGTAGACTAGGGTGTCCAGGCAATCTTGTAGACATATGCTGGCTAATGAGTGCCTTTGAGTCACCCATGAAAAGGCAGAGGTTTCCTGCTGTGGAGGGAATGGGCATTCTGGTTAGGAGTTTAACATGTGCTTGTTGGGACTTAGCGCATGTTTGTTTGTTTGTTTTTTAGACAGGGTTTCTCTGTGTAGCCTTGACTGCACTGGAACTCACTCGTATGTAGATCAGGCTGGCCTCAAAAACAGAGATTCACCTGCCCAGCACCACTCGGCAAGTTAGCAGTTCTTACTCACTTGTTGAGCACATTTTTTTTCCTGTCTAACCAGTTACTGTGATACATTATGTTCATAATATTTAAACACGGAAGTATTCTTATCCAATTGTTAAATATAGTATTTGGTAATTATTTATTTTTCCTTAAATTACTGGCATGCACTCTACATTTGCAAGTGTCTGGAGAGTATATAAAAGCAGCACTGATTGTCCTTATGTTTTTATGTGGAATTTACATCTCACTGACATAAGATTCCATCCTCGTCAGTTTAACGTTTTGTTTAATAGGTGGCTTTTTGTATGAACTCATCTTCATCAGTTCTGCCAATGCTATCTTATAGGAGGCATTTAAATTTTCATTATACGTTAGCGTCTTCTCAATATTATGTGATTTTTTTAAATATATTTAAAAAGTAGCTTGTTTGGGCTTTTTGTTTTATATTTTTACAATCTCATGTATGTCCTTTATAGAAGAATAAAATATGATTCCTTCCTTCTGATTATCTTTAAAAATCATATTATTTGTGCTCCCTAATGAATTTGTTTTATTTTGTGTGTGGTATGTGTGTGTGTGTGCTGATGTGCCTGCCTTTGTGTATGTGTGTGTGTACAATGCATGTATGCTGATGTGCTTGCCCATGTGTGTATGTGTGTGTTTATGATGCATGTGTGCTAATGTGCTTGTCCATGGTGTGTGTGTGTGTGTGTGTGTGTGTGTGTGTGTGTGTATGGAGATCAGAGAGCAACACTATGTACCTGCCTCTGTTGCTTTGCACACCACCTTAATTTTTGAGACAAGGTTTCTGGCTAAAACTGGTTGTCATTTTGTTTGGGAAATCTTGGGTCCCCTTGTAATCTCTGACCCCATCCCGGCAACAGGGTTGAAGCCATGAGCCACCATGCCTAGCTTCTTATGTGGGTACCACAAACTGAGGTTCCCATTCTTGCACAGCAAACATTTCACCCACTGAACCATCTCCCCACTCCTAGCTTTACTATTCCCAACAATTCTTTAAATTTGGGGAGAGTATTCTTAAAATTATGAGTTATTGTAAAGGTTAAGTATTTAACAGTCTGTGGTCAATCAACCCTCCCACCTTTTTCTCTCCCTCCCTCCTTTCCCTTTTCTTTCCTTATTTTCCCCTTCTCTCTTTGACATCGTCTCACATAGTCCAGGCTGACCTTTACCTTGTCATCCTCCTGCCTCAGTTTCTCAGTAGTTGGGATTTAAGGGGGTGGCAAGATGCTCAGACTGTTACTCAGTCTATGAACTTTTTGTAAAATGTTTTAAGTAATTTTTTTATATTTTCTCCTCTGTATTCACTATATCTTGTTAAAATAATCCCGTTCTTTCTACTAAAGTAATCTTGTTAACATCTAACAATTTTAATCTTCTTTATAAGTACTCATTTTTACATCTATATATTGATTTTTACAAGCACAATAAAATTTTTAAAATCAGTTTCAGATTTTGTGATTTTTTTTGCTTATTCACCGCACTAAAATCTCACTATGATTATTGTTATTCCATAGATAATTTTTTTCCTTTTTATTCTCAGATACTTTTTTTTCTTTTTATTCTCCAAAGCTTTGAAAGAAAAAATTAAAATCCCGACTGATTACTCTCTGGCTTCTTTAGTGACAAGAAATTTACCGCATTGCTGTATGGACGGTGGATGGAAACGGGGCATTTTCTTCTTCATTTATGAAGCAGGAAAAGACAAAAGACAAGGGAATCAAAGTGGGGCTTTTGTGGTCAGTGTTACGAAGCTTATGTTTCTCAGATGGCTTTGAATATAGCGTTCTCCTCCCAGGGCTCCTGAGTACTGTCTTGGATTTAGTTACAACGGCACTCTTCCCAGAAAACCCACTTGGGTTCCCCTTTCCCCTCTGCACTGTGTGGCTCTAGGTCACGCCGCCTTCATTTGTCACCTTGACAACTACAGCAGCTGGAAGCGCTGTCTCCACTTTGTGCTTTGCGTCTCTCCCATCTCATCCTTTCCACCACTGGACCGGTATTTCCCCTTACTGCACCCAGGGAAGTCTTACTCGGGAGTGTACCTTTTGTTCTTAGAGAAGTGGAGGGGCTTCTGACAGGACTTCAGTCGCTCCAAGGACGCAAAGAAAACAAGGACGCAAGGGCGTGGGATCCTTACTGCCTCGTCTTGCTTATGACCGCCGGAGTGGGTATCTTTAGTATTCGTGGAAACTTCTGGGGCCCCAGCCGCCACCATTCTGCTAACTCAGAAACCTTCCAGCACTCCGACTGTGCTGTAATAGGATGATGCATTTTGTTTCTGTTTTCGTCTCTGACTGGGTATTAGATCTTCTACATTCTATTTGATTAATAGGAAAAGGATGGAATGGAAAACTGAGTTAAACGATTCTTTTAAGGATAAAAATAATTATAACTTGAAGAAACACATTACTTTCCGATAGGGAACCTATCAGGGTAAAGCAAATGTGTTTGCAACAGTGAGCCGCTGACTTGTTGTTTTTCACAGAAGTGAATACTCACCCAGTGTTTTGATTGAGTGTAATAGATGACACCAAAACAACTCAATTAGGTTAATTTGCCAGGAAAAAATGAAATAGTCAATTTGCTAGTTAAATATAGACTTCAGTGCTGACAGTAAAATCAATATTAAACAAAGCAGTATTTTTTTCATTCTTTCTCCTCCAAAGAAAGAAGAGTATGCTTTTAAATATAATTTTCACCTGGGCCAATTGTCCAGGTTTAATTCATTAGCCACAAACAGCCGAGGGAACAGTGCTATGGCTGTATCTGCTGTCTAAAGACTTCAGCTCTTTGATTCCATCCGGTCAGCCCTCAGAGCTTGTTTCTTATGTCAAATGGGAATTACCGCGTCTGCCCATGGGCTCTGTCCGAGGATTAAAGGAAGCAGTGGCCATGTGACTGTTTATACACTCAGCAGCCTTTCCAGAGTGGGGAGACATAATTTCACGGGACAATTGCATTTTAGTAATTGCAGTATTTTATTTATTTATTTATTTATTTTTTACTACGTAATAGATGGTTGTTTTTCTGAAACATAGTTTCTAATTCAGAAGCATTTTTCTTTGAGCTAAAAAACTTGTTTTCGTGTACTCTTTTATCTGCTAGCCAGGTCATTCTAACGGTCAATGATATAAAATGATTCACTTATAATAAAAGCTAAGAAAATAGTCCCTCTACTCAAAGGAGCATAACAGCTTGCAGTAGACTTTCTGTGCACGCGGTGGATTTGGGAAAGGTCTGGGTGCTCTTCCATTTCATGAGTGTTCCGCAGAACCTGGAGTAGGCGCTTCCGGACTAGATATGGCCCCGAAGACAAGGAACTCCTGTACTTCTGTCCAGGTCCTTGTTTAATCATTTTGCCAGTGGTGGCGCCCTACACAAACGATTCCCCAAGTGTTTGATGGGACAGAAGACATGAACACAGTCTCCAGGTCTCAGCTGTGCCTTTGCTTCTTGCTGTAGCCCAGCCACAGAGCAGGAAGATGGAGGGAGGAGGATGAAGGATGCCATCAATTCTTCCCCTGCCTTGTCTCACTCAGGTCTTTGCCTAAGCCCTAGGATCACTCATGAGCATTATGATACACCACAGGCAGCCTTTCTGTGGCTTTTCCTCACAAATGGACATTTTCATAGACATGAAATATTTTCTCAGGCAATGTTAACACATGATCGTTGTACAGCTCAATGGCTTTCCTGATGTGTCCATGTGTTTATCATCCTTTGATTCTGTTCCCCCATGTTCATCACCATCATCCTCCTCGCCTACTCCTGCCCCTTGCTAGCCCCTAGCACTCTTTTTTAAAGTTCATTTTTAAAATTTATCATTTCATTCCAGTGTATGAGATAAAACACCCGACACTTTGGTCTTTCTGTCTGAAACGTTTAAGGTAAATCGGATGGCCTCTGGTTCCACTCATTTTTGTCCAAATACAGGACTTCCCTTCACTTTGTGATTTAATAATATACCACTGTGCATCTGTGCATATACACCAATTTTTCTTATTTTTCTTTTGTTTTTCTAAGACAGGTCTTACTGTGTTCTCCTGCCTGGAACTCGCTCAGTATTCACAGAGTCTCCAGTTCTCTTACTCACAACCCCTTTGCAGAACACAGAGTTATCTGAAGCCGTTTTCCTATTGCCTGAAGGGCTTTTGTAAATATATTTTCACAGTGCAAAACATATGAGCCCACTGGTGATGGATTCTTTAAGTCTGTCTGAAAATTGCTTATTGAACCTTAGTATCTGAGGGAGACTATTATAGGGAATGAGTTCTGCATTGGGAGTGTTGTTTCTTTAAACACAGTTTGACTATTTCTTTCTTGTGTGATTTTCTATCTTGTGCTAGCTATACACATAAAAACCCGCTGTTGTCTTTATCTTTGTTTTTGTGTACACATATTTTTTTCCTGAGGTTGCTTTTAATATCTTTCTCTTATTCTTGGTGTTTTGTAGTTTGATTTAATAGTTTGGTTAGAATTTAGGTGCCTATGGTATCTAGCTCAGGTTCATGTTTGGAAGAAGTTAATTTTGATGTCATACACTTGTAATACCTACATGGGAGGGGTGGGGGGATCATGATGTCAGGGTGAGTCTGGGCAGCATGTCTGCGTCCTGGTTCTTAAAGAAAAACCAAAATTGAAAGACGTTTGGCTATTATTTCTTCAGTTTATCCCCCTGTTTCCCAGACCAGATATGCCAGTCATTCACAGTTGTTTTGCAGTGTTATTGGGGATGTGCTCACTCTACATGGTCTTTTTCATCCCTCTTTGACTTCAATTTCTATGTTCAATCACTATATCTTTTGAAATTAAAAATATTTTTCTTTTGGAGTTTTTTCCTTTTATTGAGAATAGATTTTTTCCCCTCATATATCCTGATTATGGTTTCCCCTCCCTCTACTCCTCCCAATTCCCCCCTCCCCTCCCATCCTGATACACTCCCTTTCTGTCTCTCATTAGAAAACAGTCTTCTAAGGGGTAATCACAAAATAAAATATAATGAGATAAAACAAAAACGGGCACATTAGAATTGTACAAAATAAATAAAAAAAGAAGGAAAAGAGAAGCCCAAGAGAAGGCACAATAAGAAACCCACTCATTCGCTCACTCAGGAATCCCATAAAAACGCTAAAGTCAAAGCATACATAATATATGTGTAGACCCAGGCAGGCTCTGTGCATGCTGCTTCAGTCTCTGTGACTTCGTATGAACTTTGCTCATGCTGATGTAGAGGGCCTTGTTTTCTCGTGTCCTCCATCCCCCTCTGACTCTGACAATCTGCCTGCTTTGTCTCCTGCTGAGTTCCCTGAGCCTTGAGGGGAAGGATTTAATGTAGACATTCCAGTTAGGTCTGAGTGTTCCAAGATCTCTCACACTCTCTGCATAGTGTCTGGCTCTTGGTCTCTCTAATTGATGGCGAGGAGATGAGAGCAAGGCACTGATCTATCAGCATAGCAGAAAGTCACTGGGAGTTAGTTTTTCTGTGTTTGCTATTGTTGTTGCTTTTGCTTATTTGTTTAGAACAGTAGCATTTAGTTTTTCCTAGGTGTCTGAGTTATCTAATCTCAGGTTTGTGGTTACCACGCAGTGTTGGGTATGGGTTCATCTCCTGGAGTGGCCTTAAGTCAAGGCAGATATTGGTTGGTTACTCCCACATGCTTTGTGCTGTAGTGATGAGGCAGCGGGCCGCATCCTTCCACCCGGCTAGCTTTACATCCGAAATAATTACACGGACACTGTATTCATTTAAACACTGCCTGGCCCATTAGTTTCAGCCTCTTATTGGCTAATTCTCACATCTTGCTAAAACACATATTTAGTAATCTGTGTAGCACCACGAGGTGGTCGCTTACCAGGAGAGATCTTAACCTGCATCTGTCTGGGAGAGGAGAGGCATGGCGACTGACTATGGCGACTGCCTGAAGCATCTGCCTTCTCTCTCCCAGCATCCTGCTCTGTCTACTCCACCCACTTATGTTCTGACCTATTGGGCCAAGCAGTTTCTTTATTAATTAACCAATGAAAGTCCTCCATCACTGTGCCACTATTGCACAAGCATATCTGCAAGTGGGATACTGCTGTTGACTCAAAGGTTTGTGGCTGGACTGGTGATTATATTTCTCTTTTGGTAGCACACTCCTGGCATTGACTCTTCTTTGACATTTTGGTAGAATGTGGTGCTAAACCATCTTGCTCTGGGTTTTTGTTTGGAAGACTTTTAATGACTATTTCATGAGTGTGTATAAGCCTACTTAAGTTACTTATCTCAACTTGATTTAACTTTGGTAAGTGGTATGTATCAAGAAAATGATCCATTTTTTTTTAAATTTCCAATTTTGTAGAGTACAAGTATTTAAAATATTTCCTTATGACTTTGGATTTCTTTGGTGTCTGTTGTTATGTTCCCCATTTTCCTTCCTTCTTTCTTTCCTTTTCTTTTTTTTTTTTTTTTGAGATAGGGTTTCTCTGTGTATCCTTGACTGTCCTGAAACTCACTTTGTAGACCAGGCTGGCCTCAAACTCACAGAGATCCACCTGCCTCTGCCTCCTAAGTGCTGAGATTAAAGGTGTGCCCCACCACCACCTATCCCCATTTTATTTCTGATTTTGTTAATTTGGATATTCTCTCTCTGCTTTTTAGTTGATCTGGATAAGGGTATGTCAATCTTATTGAATCTTCCAAATAATCAACTTGTTTTCTCCCCCCCCCCCATGGATTCATTGTATTGCTTTCCGTTTTTGTTGTTTTATTTTATTTTATTGATTTCAGTCTGGATTTAATGTTTTCTTGCAGTATGTTACTTTTGGCTGTGATGATTTTTTTTGTTGTAGCCTTTTCAGGTGTGCTAATAAATTACCTGTATGAGACCTCTCCCTTTTTAAAATATAGGCCTTCATGCTATGAACCTGCCTTTCAGAAGCACCTTTATTGTGTCCTATAAGTTTAGGTATGTTGTTTATTCATTTTCATTTAATTCTAGAAGGATTTTCATTTCTTTTTGACCCATTTTTTAAATGCAGAACAACTGAATTGTTTAGTTTCTCTGAGTTTGTAAGCTTTCTGTTTTTGTTGATATTCAGCTTTCATCTGTGGTGGTCAGAGAGGATGCAAGGGATTATTTCAATTTTCTTGTATCTATTGAGACTTGCTTTGTGACCAAGTATGTGGTCAGTTTTGGGTGAAGTTCCATGATTTACAAAGAAGGAGGTATATTGTTTTGTGTTTGTGTGAAATGCTCTGAAAATATGTTTGGTCCATTTTGCTTATAACAGCAGTCAGCTCCTGTGTTTTTGTTTTGCTTTTGTCTGGATGACTTGTCTATTGGTGAGAGTGGGATATTGGAGTCTTTCATTATCACTGTGTGAGGGTCAATATGTGATTTATGCTGTAGTAGTGTTTCTTTTATGGACATGGGTGCCTTTGTGTTTGGTAAATAGATGTTTAGATTTATAATGTCTTCTTGTTGGATTTTTCCTTTGATGAGCATCTAAATGTCCTTCCCTATTTGTTTGGTTTGAAGTCTGTTGTGTCAGGTAACACCAGGTTGTTCCTTAGGCCCATTTGCTTGGTATATCTTTTTCAGTCTTTTTATAATGAACTGATGTCTAGCCTTGGTGTTAAGGTAAATGTCTTGGATGCAGCAGAAGGATGGGAGCTGTTTCTGTATTCATTCTCTAGCACCATTTTATTGGGAAACTGAGATCATAGATGTTGAGAATCATCACTGAACAGTGTTTGTTAACTCCTGCTATTTTGTTGCTATTTTGTGTGTGTGTGTGTGTGTGTGTGTGTGTTTCTGTTCTTTTGATTTGTTGATTTGGGATTATTTATTCCTTGTGTTTTCTTGTGTATTGTTAAACTCTTTAGGTTGGAGTTTTCCTTCTTCTGTAGGGCTGGATTTGTAATAGATATTATTTACATTTGGTCTTTCCATGGAATGTCTTATTTTGTCCATCTATTGTGATTGAATTTTTTGCTGGCTATATTAGTCTGAGCTGACATCTATGGTCTCTTAAGAGTCTGTAGCAGATCTGTCCAGGTCCTTTTGACTTTTAGGATCTCTATTAGGGTCAGGTGTAATTCTCATAGTTCTACCTTTAAATGCTACTTGGTCTTTTCCCTTAGAGGTTTTAAAATTCTTTCTTTGTTCTGTATGTTTAGTATTTTAATTATTATGTGGTGAGGGGACTTTCTTTTCTGGTCTGATATATTTGGTGTTATGTATGCTTCTTGTACTTTGGTAGACAGCTTCTTATTTAGGTTAGGGAAATTTTCTTGTATGATTTTGTTGAAAATATTTTCTGTGCCTTTGATCTGGGTTTCCTTCTCCCTCCTTTATTCCTATTGTTCTTAGGTTTGGTCTTTTCATGGTGTCCCCAGATTCCTGAATGTTTTCTGCTATGTGTTTTTAAATATGTAATATTTTTTTGACCAAGGCATCTATTTATTCTATTATGTCGTCAATGCTTGAGATTCTTTCTTACATCTCTTGTGTTCTGTTGGTGAAGGGTGAGGCTTGCCTATGACTTTCCTGTTTGAATTCCTAAATCTTTCCTTTCCAGATTTCCCTCAGTTTGGGTTTTCCTTATTGATTCTATTTCTACTTTTAGGTCTTGAACTGTTTTATTCATTTTCCTCCAGTTTTGGTTTCTGTTTTCATAGATTTCTTTAAAGAATTTATTAATCTCCTCTTTAAAGCCCTATCTATATCCTTGTCATAAAGGCTGTTTTAAGACCTTTTCTTGTATTTCAACTGTGCTGCATTTCTCAGGGCCCACTGTGGCAGGGTTGCTGGGCCCTAGTGGAGACATCGTGTGCTGGCTGTTACTGATTTGTGTTTCTACACTGGTGTTTAAGTAACTGGATTTGGGAAGGTTGTAATTTAGATGCTGATATCTGATCATGTCTCTGTGAGTTCATGTGAGCCCTGCTTAGCTAATTCAGTGGGCTATGTCCTTCTAATGTCTTCCATTCCATCTGACTTCTATAGTTTTTCTGCCCCCTCTTCCTGGGCGTTCCCTGATCTCCAAGGGGATAGACCTAATGGAGACCTCCAACTTTCTGTCTCTGTCTCTGTCTCCCCCCCCCCAACTCTCTCCTCATACGTCTGGCTGTATGTCTCTGTACCATTCCCTTCTGTGGTTGGAGAGAGCCTGTCTTATGATAAGGGCACATGGGTTCACAGAGAGTGAGACGGCAAGCAGGGCACCTGCATGGGTCTTCACACATATGATATGGCTGTTAGCTTGGTGTGTTTTTGTGGGACTCCTAACTGTGTCAGCTGGAAGGGGATTATTACAGCCCTTTGCGCACAGGAAGAGACTCTTCTCTAACATTTTCTTGGGGCTCTTTCTCAACTTCCAAACTGCATCAACTGTGTGTATTTGTTTCTTCCAGCAGAGGCCATTCCTCCTTTCTTTGATGTCCAGTGTGTCAAGAATAGTTATGTATATTTTCATTTAAAATGCCCCCTTTTCAGATGATCATAAATATGAAACCATTATTTCATCCCATATGTTAGTGTACATTCATAATTCAAACCAGAATTTGCAAGAGGTGGATTTTGTAAGTGGCATGCCTTAGGAATCAACTCTCTCCTTCCCTGTGCAGAGCCAATAATTCAAGCCCCAGTTACTCTAAAAAATTACTCCTCTGAACAGCCTTAGTGCATTGTATTTCACATTCTCATTTCTGGAATTCAGTTTTGATGTTTTTCTCATAATTTTAAAAGCATAAGTTGAAGAGTATTATATTATTATTCTATGATCTTTAAAATTTAGAAATTAATTCACCTTAATAAAAAGAGAATATATATATACATATATATATATACATATATATATTTCTTTTGAATGAAAGTCCCCATTAATTTAAGTTACTTGACTTATTGAAACATACTTATTTAAAGAGAGAATGTTTGATTAGAGGAGACAACAAAACCAAAAAGTGAACATTGCAAATATTAAAAGAAAGTTTATTACAAGTAACAAACTATGTGAATCTATCATCAGCTCATAGTTGAGGCATTTTCTTCTTGTACTTGATTTCATCTCATACTCTTTTCTTCTTAATGGCCCTAGAAACAATAGGTTATATAGCAATACACATATGTGTGTACATATATATACTTATATATTTGCATATATTACTATATTTATTTGTTATATAATATATAAAATATAAACATATTTATGGTAATATATATGCACATATATAACTTATGCTCTATATTTGTCGAACATAATAAACATATGTATTGTTCTATATTATATATGCCATGTCTTTGTTTGCCAGCATTTATGTCATATAGATTAGATGTGCAACAAACTGACTGTCTAAGCTGATGTAGGCATCCTCTGTGAAAGTTGCACCATGTAAAGGCACATTTTCCAGAATGCACCTCTGCCATTAAGGGATATGTCACTTTACAATTTTTCTAGTGCTGACTCCCAGATTCCTGCATATATGCATATTTTTGAATTGTCAAGTTGTTAAAACACCTTTAATATCTTTATTTATATATGAAAATGAGATGAGGTGATCATCTACATAGAAAATTAAAATCTTCATTAAACCAACTGGACACTAAAAATAAGGTAGTGTTTTGCTACATTCAGACTGTAGTTCTGAGTCTTGATCCAGTTAAAATGTTAAAGTACTTAAGGCCAGTAAAGTGACTACCCTTCTGATAGCCCTGCCTTATCATAGGATGCTAGCCATCAATCACAGACAGCAGTGATGAAGTGGCTTCAGGAGTTGGATGTGACGTTTGCGTCAGGGAAAGGTCTCAGTGACAAAGAGAAAGTTGGACATGACCACAGCTCTAAGGAACTTCGAGTTTGATGCCTCACTGAGAGCATGCCACCAAGACAGCTTTCCAAGAAGGGCGCTCCTCTTGATCCTGTTCTTCCTGTCTTCGTTCATCAGCATCTTCGTTTGACAGAGTGCTAATGCAGTCGCAACGAGTGAAGACAACCTCCGCCTCTCTCTCCACAGTGGAGATGCTGCTTTCTTGGTGTGGTTTCTGATTGCTTCTACTGCTTTAGGAAGAAATCGTCAATTCATATGAATGTACTAACTTCAGGAAACCAGTCATAGGCTCGTGTGGGCTTCCTCTGTGAACTTAGCAGGAGTAACATCGGTATGCTTCCCTTCTGAGTTGCTGTATTAAGGTCCTTTGAAATGCATGTAATTTAGTGACTGGAAGCATAGAATTTTATGATAAGTTCATAAAAGATGATCTATATGTATTATGTAAATATGATAGAGAGGTGATAGATTTGGAACTAATGGGTAGATAGATGATAACTAGATTGATAGATAGATAAGTAGATAGATGATACATAAAACAGATAAAGATTCTTGGTATATGTAGGTCTTTCCGAGTGCTATATTAAGTGCTATATTAATATTATCCCAGTTATCTTTTGTTAAAAATGGACAGCTCTCTCTAGATGTTTTAAAATACAGAATACTTTTCCTACTTAATGTATGCCAAATTTTCCTTATTACATAAAGATGATGCTTTTAAATATGAGAGTCATCCGAATAAATTTGAACTTAAAGGTCACACCATATGCAGCAAGGCAGAGATCCCAGGCTTCCGTTTGTATTTCTGGCAGTTTTCCAGTTGACGACGCTTAGCAATTAGCGGTGTTCTTAGAGAACTTTCAGCATCCATCAGTCTAGATTCAAGACTTAGTTTGTCTCGAGGAATGATTTGTCTAGACTTGAAGAGAGATGTTTGCTTTCTTTAACTCAGAAACATCTCTGTTTACCCAGAAACAACATGGTCCCAAATTGCTGGCGAGAACACTGCACAGTGAGATGCTGTTGTTCTGAGGAAATATTACAAGGCAGTGATTCTAATGTAGTACTTGTTTTCCATTTATTTGATGAATAATTTTCTGGTTTCACTCATTGATAGCCATTTATTGATCATATACAATTTACTCAGCCAATAAATATTAAAAGGATAGAAAAGTTCTTTTCTCTTATGGCCTCTTTAATGGAAAAGACAAATCACTAGAATATTAATATCAGTATTCCAGACTTTTTCTTTTGGAACACGCACCAGTTCCCAAATCATGACATGGAGACTTCTTACTAGTTATGAATGCTTGGCCTAGTTTAGACTTGTTTCTGGCTAGCTCTTTAACTTAAATTAACCGATTTCTCTGTATCTTTTGCCTTGGGGCTTTGTTTTTTAAACCTACATTCTTTCTGTATATCTTACTTTCCTGCTTCCTCCAGTGTCTGTCTGTCTGTCTCTCTGGCAGCTGTCTGATTTCTGGCCCCAGGAGTAGCCCTCTTTTTCTCCCTTGTTCTTCTCTCCCGAACCTAAATTTCTTCTCCTATTTATTCTCTCTGCCAGCCAGCCCTGCCTATTCTTTCTTTGCCTAGCTACTGGCCATTCGGCTCTTTATTAGACAGCTCTTTATTAGACAGGTAAGGTGAAACAAATTCAACACACTTTCTCATCATTAAACAAATGCAGCATAAATAGATGTAACACATCTTTGCTCAATTAAAATAATATTCCACAACAGATCAGTGTGTGGAAATTGCCAGTAAAATGTTCAGGTAATGGCATGGAAAATTTGAGTGTGGCTCTTTTTAAAAATGTGAACAGGAAAAGCTTCCCTGAGCAGGTGACAGCTGAGCTAAGGTCTACATGTTACAAACAAGACAGCCCTGAAAACCTGGAGTCTCAGGATTTCAGAGAGCAATCACAAAGGCTCCAAGGTAGGAATCACTCAGCTTAGTGGAGTAAGGGACAGAAGAAAGGCCAGTGTGGCCAAAAACCATGTGTGACCAGGTAGGAATGCTAGTGTAACACTGGTGAGATGCACTAGTGGACTTGAACTAGCAAATGAGCAATGGGGTTAGAGGAGAGTGATTTGGAAGTAGGACTATCAATACAGCCGAGCCATGGAAAAGGCTGCCTAAAAGCACAGGAATAGCTTCTACAGGTTTGGGCTCTGCAGCAGAGAGAATATTACAAAAATATAATGAAGAATGCCTTACAGAGACAAGGGAAAGCAGGGCTGAATGAATACAATTAATAGATTTAGTGGTTGGATCATATAAAGCTTAATATAGCTAGTAAATATCCAAAAGATACACACACACAGTACTATGTGCATGATAAACATAATACAATGTGTGATATACACAGTACTGTTTGTGTGTATGTGTGAAGTAGCACTGTTTTCTTTAAGATAACTTTTTAAAAAATGTTTCAGGGGAGGAAGAGGGGAGGAGTTGGAAATTTTTAATAAAAAATAAAAAATAAAAAAACAACAATTAAAAAAAAAAAGCCCAATACAAAAGCAAGACCGGAAAATGACTCAGTCATTTTCGTATTGAATATAAGCTGATTTGATAATATTTTTGTATAATGGGTTTAATGAATGCATTAGTAAATTAAAAAAATGTTTCGACAAATGATTGAGGAAATGTGACAAATGTCTTGCAATGTTTTGTAATAAGTAAACATTTGGCATTCTGCTGTTAGCATTTTTGGTACCCCTAACCCCCTTTTTCTGAGTTTCAAACATAAAAAAGAAGAGCAATCTCCTATATAAACACACAGCAATTATCAAAACCAGGAAATAGACGTTAATACAGTGCTATCATGAAATCAGTGATGACCTGTTGTTTCCACCCAGCTTATTGTCTCTGTAGTTAGTGTTCCTCAGGGTCTGGCCTCTGCTGCCAGAACCCACATTGCTGCTTCTCCTTTTTTCTTCTCATTTGAAGCATTCTCCAACCTTTCTTTGTGTTTCTTGATCTTAACATTTCTAGGGACCACAGGAGATTGCTTTGTAGAGCGAGGCTTACCTGACTGCTTTTCATCATGGTTGGTTTCAGGTTATCCATCTTCAGCATGAAGAGTGGAGCCATAAACGTCCTTGCGGGTGCATTGTAGCCGGGGTGTATTATTAGCCTGTTCTTTTGCTGCTAACTTTTACTTTCAGCTCCTGGTTAAGGGCTGTCCCATAGATCTTTGTACTGGAAAGCTACTTTTCATTCCTTTCCTAATTAACAAATTTGAAGGAAAACATTTTACTATTTTTAAATATCCTGTTTCTTGCTAACTGTTTACCTACTAGTTTTAATAGTCATGGTTTTCTTGCATTGTGTAAGTTGAAAAATTATGACATTTTTCTTCCAAAATTTTAATTTTAACTGTAGTGATGAGTTAGCATTTTCCCGGAATAGCTTTTCAGTTCTTAATTAGTGACCTTTGAAGTCAACTATTTCTATTTTTAACTTCAATGGATAGTATAAATGCTTTGGCAACGTTTTAAATCCACTAGCTTTAAGTAAAAAGGTAGGGCTTACTCATAAGATTAAAGAAGTGGGCCTTTGATTTTTGTATTTTCAAGATCCAGTCTTTATGTTCAGTGTCTTCGAAGCTTTGTGAGCCCTTTGACACTGAGAGACACCCACCTGCTGGTGCATCAAAGAGCAAAACCTTCAGCGAAAAGAAGAGTTGGTCCACATAGCCTAGAGATATTTCTATCATGCCTAATATCATCAGGGGCTAGGGACTGCTGCCAGTGCAGATGGAAATAGCAAAAATCTGGTGTTTCTAATACAGTAGAATAAAATGTAACCTTTAATGTTTGCTGCAGAAAGTATGTAAGCAAAGTGAATGTCGAAAGGGCTGGTAAATATACTTGGAACTACCCTTGTCTCCTCAAAGATACCTGAAAAGCACCCATGCTAAGGAACTAATTTTCGTTACCCTGGAAGTATTCAATTTTATTTGATATGCTATAGTAGATTGAAAGTAAGAACAAGAAAAAGGATTTTAGTAGAATATAGGTATATTGTTTCATCTTAGAACTTAAACAAGATTGTTTGATAAGTATTTATTTGGAGATTTTTCCACACTGGAACTTCTAACCAAGAAGAAAAACAGACTCATGTTTAACTCTGGAACATTTCATCTTCTCTGATTGCTCCAGACACCTAGAGAGATCAAACAATCTTCTTTAAGTGGAACATCCGCAGAACTAGAAGAAAATAAGGAAAAATAATCCTAACAAAACCAGAAAAGAAAGGGGCAGTAGAGAATGGAGCTGAGGCTAGTGGACATGAACTCATGAGTTCATGTGCTAGGCATAGAGCAGCGGATGACATACCCTGCAGAGTAGAAGATGGTAGTCATGCACACGGCTGTCGTTCAGTTGGCTCCATCTCTCCTGTAAAGGGTATTGAATATGCTTCCTGTTATGGCTGCCTAGGGTTGGGCCTTACACCTGGCTATGTTCCTGGAAACTAAGAGCTATAACTTCTGAAGGAGGGACTGAGCTTAGCCTCCAGGTGGCTCAGTGACCGGCATTATCCCTTTCTTCCTCAACAGGAGCTCCACGAAGCCCACACATCACCTTTGAATTTTTTTTTTCCAAAACAATGAGCCACTCTGGGGAAAAAAAAATTAAATTCCAGAACCGAGACATGGAGGAAAGAGACAAAGAGGAAAATAGCAAGTGAAAGGTGGAGAAATGGGAGAGAAGACAAAATGTTTAAAAGCACTCTGTAGCATTGTAGGAGGAGGAGCAGAAAAGCTAGAACAAGCTAATGGGGGTACGCTGAACAAAGACACTGTCTGGACATGACCTGGCCATTGCACACTCGTAAACGCATAGCAGTGGGGTTAGCAGTACAAACCCACAGTAGATTTGGCCTCTGGACATTTCACCAAGGAAGTGGGAAGAGTTAATTAAGCCTAGCTAACTAAGAGTTAATTATTAACTTAATTAAGAATTAATTTAATTAGGAGTTAATTAATCCTTCTCAGGGGGCCCATTGACAGGTAGTTGTGGCTGGGGAAAGGGCGTCACCTTCTTCAGTGGTGTATCCACTAATAAGTTGTTTGTTCTCTGATACCTGAGCTCCCACCTGCACTCATGAAAGCAGCCCTGACCACACTCAGTGTGTTACACACACAAAAGACCTGAGTGTGCGATCGAGATGGGTTGGGTAGAGGATGGGTTTCAGTATGCGGCGTAGGGGATATGCAGCGTAAGGATGAGGGAGGGTAACTGAGGTGAGGATGACAAAGAAGCATCACATATAGGCACAGAACTGCCAAGGAATAAAGAGCAAATTAAAAAAAAAAACCTGCAAAAGATGAGCTTCATAAAAACTGATTAAAATACCCAGCACATTTGGGTCAGTGACAAGCATCTTAAATCTCTCAGCTGAACATCCACGTGCAGTGTAGGTCTTATCAGATCTAAGGCATCAAGAATGAGAGGTCAGGGAGATCAGGTCACGGAGCCTTGCAACCCCACACCCCTAACATCTCCGTCTCCATTGGAAAGTGCTCTTAGGACTTCAAAGCAAAGCAAAAGCAAAGCCGAAAACCTGTAGCCCAAATTCTCACCATCGCATAACAAAAGAGAATCAAGCAAACAAATCAAGATTTGAAACATGGCTTCGTTTAAGTTGAAGTAAAAGAAAATAGTTCTTAAAGGTTTATAATAAACATGTATAAGACATTGAAGATGTAGTTGATGGGAAATGCCTGATTTATAAGTTTAAACATTGAGAGAAGAGATACAATTTTTATCCTCAACATAATAAAACACTATGTATTTATTCATATAGACATATATGACTATTTTGTTGCCTTAAAATTATATTAGAATTATAATGCATGTCTTTTATAATTATCTAATTTTCAGTTATTTTTTTATTGGGGTCATTTTTTCTAATATGAGCGGTTTGAGTAGTTTTTCTAATATATACCATTATTTCTGCGACACATTCTTACTTCTTTAATCCAAAATTGCCTACAACCTCTCCTAAACGGCTTCCTTCGTTTACAGCAGTGCCTTTGAGAATTTCCCATGTCACTGTGTCATGTGTGGTAGTAGCTACACTATTATACTGCCGAACATTTCATCGTGTGGACGTGCCAAGTGTTTACTTCTATGCCATTTCAAGGGATTTCTTTTCCAGAATTTTTTTTTGTGACCATAAATATTCCATTACTTAAATCAACATATTTTTATTTTCTTTTACCTGGTTAAATCCCTGCAGGTGGGGTTCTGGGTTATGTGGTAGATGCTTGTCCAGTACACTGATAAAGCAGGTACGACTGAGTCTAGAGATGCGGTTCCCACTTCATCTTCCCATCAGGAATTTATGCGAGTTCCCATTGGCAGCACTTGCCATTAGTGTTTTGGTTTTCTGTTTATTGCTGATAGTTGTTCTCATGGGCGTGCTGTGGCTCGAAGCTGCCTTTGCTGAGTGATTCGGTACATACAGTGAAATTTGTGTCCTACTTAGACATCCGTACGCTATCCTTTATCCCATATCATCTTTTGTAAAACCATTTGCCCACCATTTCTATTCAAGTAATGGCATTTAAGCAATAATTTTTCATAGTATAGACACTTTGGCACACAGTTATTTAGCAAACATTTTGTCCTTGCCTAGTGTTTATTTTAGTTCTTGGCATTCTAAATAACAGGGAAATATTTTTTTAAAAAAACTGATGAAATCCAGTCTTTAAGTTTTAGTCGGTTTTGTTTTTGGAACAGAAAATCAGAAGCCTTGCCTAATTTATGGAAGTTTTCTCCTTCCTCTTCTTTTATTGTAAGATTTTCTTATTTTTTATTTATATCTTATTATATTTAAGTTTATGGCCTATTTTGATTCCACTTTTATGTCATGGAAGATACAGACAAATGTTACCTTTATTACACATGGGAGTTCAGCCCATCTAGCACTCTTTGTCTGGCAGACACTTTCCCTGTTGCAAGTGCAGCTTCTCCTTCATAAAAACAACATTGGTTCTGTGTATAGGAATATACTTCTTAGTATATTCTTTCCTTGCAAAAAATATTTGTCAGTTTTAATATCAAAGCCATACCTTCTCATTTATGTGTAGCTCTTTAGGTCTTGAAACCAGGTAGTTTTCTTAGTTTTCAGTACCATTTTCATTATATCAGAGTTTTAAAATTTGCTACTCCTTGTAAATTCTGAAGTTTGTCTATGACTAAAATCTTCCAAGAATTTTCAGGGAGATTATATTCTACTTCAAGGTCCAGTTGTAAAATGGAATCACTTCGGTGTCTACTACCCCAGCTCAAAAACACTCTGCACTCCTTCCTTCCTTCCTTCCTTCCTTCCTTCCTTCCTTCCTTCCTTCCTTCCTTCCTTCCTTCCTTCCTTCCTTCGTCCCTCCCTCTCTCCCTCCGTCCCTTTCTCCTCCCTCCCTCCCTCCCTTTCTCCTCCCTCCCTCCTCTCTCCCTCCCTCCCTTCTTCCCTATCCCCTTCCTTCCTCACTTACCCTCTTCCTCCCTCCTTTCCTTCCTTCCTTTCCTTTTTGCCTCCAATCCAATGGAAAAGTTTATTTTACTTTATTGAAAGTAGATTGTTTTTCATACAATATATTGTGACTGTGGCTTCCCCTTTCCCAGCTCCTCCCAGTTCCTCCCCATTCACTACTAATCCAAGGCTACACTCTTTCTTTTTCTCTCTCATTAAGATACAAACAGGTATTTAAAAATAATAATAAGACAAAATTAGATTAAAAATAAACAAACCAGAATAGGATAAAAACAAAACAACCAACAAGCAGAAGAAAAAAAGCAAAAGCTCAAGAAACACTATAGAAACAGAGATACACAGGTTCTCACAAAGAAATCCCATAAAAACAGAAAACTGAAACCATAATATATACACAGAGAGCCTGGAAGGAAAACAAAAGTCTTGTCAAAGCACCAGGAGGAAAGGAACCTACAAAAGTGTGACTGAGTTTGTTTTGTGTTGTTACCTACTGCAGGCATGGAGCCCGTCTTTAAGAGCCGTCTGCTTCCCCAGTGAGACGGTTGGAGAAAACTAACGTTACATTTGGGAGTGGCTATCAATTGGGGATACTTCTGGGTTAGGGATGTGGGCTTGTGTCCACTTCTGCTCTCAGTGCTGGAATCCCATCAGGCCTAGACCTGTGCAGGCCTATGCATGCTGCCTCAGTCCCTGAGTTCACAGGTGTGGCACGGCACTTCTGCGTATTCGAAAGGTCTTCTTCCCTGGGTGTCCTCCATCCCCTCTGGCTCTTACAATCTATCTGTCTCTGAGTCCTGAGGGAAGGGACTTAATGGAGACATTCTCATTTAGGCCCGAGTGTTTCCAGGTCTCTCACCCACTGCATATTTTCTAGTTGTGGGTTTGTGTATTTCTTTCCACCTAGTGCAGGAGGAAGCTTCTCTGGTGATGACCGGGGAAGATAAGTATGAGCATTAGAGTGTCACTAGTAATCATTTTATTGCCATGTGCCTTTGGTAGAACAGTAGTATTTGGTTTTACCTACATAAATTTGGGTGCTTTTTTTTAAACCAGTGTTTTTAAATTTGTAGTACATAAATATTACACATAATTTCTCAATATTATTACACATAATATCCAGTTATTACACTTTTGATGTAAGTAAAGATTTTTGTTGTAATTTCTTTTTTTTCCAGTTTATTTATTTTTTATTAAAAATTGCCATCTCCTCCCCTCCTCCTCCCCCTTCCCTCCCCTCCCCTCCACCCACACCCCCACTCCCTCCCTCTTGAGGCCAACAGCCATCAGGGTTCTCTACACTATGTTGAGTCCAAGGTCCTCCCAACTCCCCCCAGGTCCAGGAAGGTGAGCAACCAAACTGACAAGGCTCACACAGAGCCCGTCCATGTCGTAGAGACCAAGCCCATCGCCATTGTCCTTGGCTCCTCGGTCAGCCTCCACCATCAGCCACCCTCAGAGAGTCCGATTTGGTCGCATGTTCCATCAGTCCCATTCCAAGTGGACTTGGTGGTCTCCCATTAGTTCTGTCCTGCCGTCTCAGTGGGTGAACGCGTCCCTCATGGTTCTGACTTTCTTTCTCATGATCTCTCTCCATCCGCTCCTCATCAGAACTTGGGAGCTCAGTCCGGTGCTCCAATGTGGGGCTCTGTCTCTATCTCCATCCATCGCCAGGTGAAGGTTAAGGCTCACAGTGAGCCCGTCCATGCTGTAGAGTTCACATTCATTGCCGTTGTCCTTGGTTTCTCAGTCCTCCTCCACCGTCAGCCACATTCAGAGAGCCCGGTTTGGTCCCCTGTTCCATCAGTTCCATTCCAATTGGACTTGGTGGTCTCCCGTTAGATCTGTCCCACCGTCTCAATG
This sequence comes from Arvicola amphibius, assembly GCF_903992535.2. Classification (NCBI taxonomy): domain Eukaryota; kingdom Metazoa; phylum Chordata; class Mammalia; order Rodentia; family Cricetidae; genus Arvicola; species Arvicola amphibius. The sequence goes on from NC_052054.1 coordinate 87,971,790, forward strand.
GGTAAACGCACTCCTCATGGTCCTGACTTCCTTGCTCATGATCTCCCTCCTTTTGCTCCTCATCGGGACCTTGGGAGCTCAGTCCGGTGCTCCTATGTGGGGCTCTGTCATTTTCTCCATCCAATGCCAGGTGAAGGTTCTATGGTGATATGCAAGATATTCATGAGTATGGCAATAGGATCTGGACATTTCTGGCACCCTCTCCTCAGCTGCCCAAGGACCTAGCTGGGGGCGTCTTCCTGGACACCTGGGAACCCCTCTAGAGTCAAGCCTCTGCCAACCCTAGAATGGCTCCCTTAAGTAAGATATATAATTCCTTGTTCCCATATCCACCCTTCCTATATCCCAACCATCCTATTCCCCAATTAGTTTTCTAGCATATAAAAATCACAACACTTTTATGTTTACTAATGTCTTGTCACATAAGTTTATTAAACTTGGTGATAAATTTAACGACTCTTAAAATGTTCAAAAACTTTCTAGATAGTCCTATCAACTAACATTTGGACGAATTGTAGAACTTTGTACCTATTAGTTTCATATTTCTTTAAAAAAATTAAGAATTCTAGTTACCACCCTGTCCTAGTTTCTTTACTGTTGCTGTGACGAACATTCCGACCAAAAGCATCTTACGGGAGGAAAGAATCCATTTGTCTTCTAATTCCACATCATAGTCCATCTTGGAGGGCAGGAAATCAAGCTGGAGTATGAAGCAGAGACCGTAGAGGCAGTGTACTTGCTGGCCAGCCTATGGGACCACGCTTAGCTAGTGCTCCTATTGCACCCAGGTCCTGTGGGATGATGATGCTGACGGGGCCTGGGCCCTCGCCCATCAACTCACAATCAAGATAATCCCTATAGGCAGGCCCAAAGGCCAGTTTGACCTGGGCAGTGTCTCATCTGAATTCCTTGCTCAGGTGGCTCTAGGCTGTGTCAAGTTGACAGCTGAGGCTAGCTTGAACAACAGCTCAATGCTGAAGGGAAGCCATAGAGAAAATTTCTGACTTGGGCAACTAAGCGTTCAACTGTCATCATCTTGTGGCAAAGGGCATGGGCTGTCACATTCTTTAAGGTTGGAGGAGTTATTTTGTATTCTTAGTTTTCAATATAACTGAATAACTTACATTGAGTTTTGATATAAGGTTTTATGTTATTTGTTGGAGTAAACCTATGAAGATTTTCCGTTTTGTGTCTAGTGATATTGGTAATTACACTGTTTGGTTTTTCAGTGCTAAAATAGTTCTTCATTCCTGAGGTAACCCTTCGATGCCTATCTCTTGTTGCCTCTTTTTATGTTTTACTTGAGTTTTTGCTCCCATTCTGTTTGATTGCTTAAGTATCTCCAGCTGTGTTAATTGGAGATATTATCATCAGCGACTGTTGGCAACATCTTTTATTGTTTTAGAGTCAGGATAGCACTGGCCTCGAAAAATGGAGTGGGACTTGTGGCTTTAGTGAAATGGCTTTAATGAAATTGTGGTTTTGCTATCCACTGAGTTGGCATTGTTTCTTCCTTCAAGAGTCACAGTGTTCAACGGACACAGCACAGCATCTTTTCTCATGGACGCGTTTTAACTCTGAGCTCAACTCCTTAATGCACTTCATAGTCATGTCAGATTCATTTCTTCTTGAGCAAATGTCTACTATTTTTCATGGTTTTCAGGACATTTGCCCATTGTATCTCTTTTGATAAAGTGACGAGAATTAATTTGCTTGTGGTATTAAATTTTTAAATATTTGAGTTTCTAAAATGAGATTTCTACTTCTAGTCAAATTTTGACCATTTTTATTAGTCTCCTATATAATTCATATTTACAGAGAGCAGAGATTTGGTTTCCCCTTTCAATTTCGTTTGTTAATCTTGTCATATTTGTTATGCCCTTTACTTCTGAGGGCAGAGTTTGTTTTTCTTTTTTAGTTAAAGACCATGGCTTTAAGAGTTTGTAAAATTTCCTAACATAGCGAGCACTCTGCATTTCCTTCTCCGGACTGATGGCTATTTTAACTACATTCAACATGTTGTTGCTTTCAGCTTCTTTCTCTTTAAAACACTTTATAACCTTTATGTGACTTCATCTTTGAATCCCGGGACATCTAGAAATAGATAGTGTTATTCTGAGTACTTGGGGATGTCCTAGATTCCTTTCTGTTACTTTTAACTCGGTTTAAGATTTTCATGGTCTTATGCTTCATTTGAGTTTTTAAAATTTAACGTAATTTTTTTATTGAACATTTGGGAAGTTTCCATCAGGCACCCTAATTCCACTCACCTCCAAGTCCTTCCATATCCTCCCCTCACTCCTGCAGTGCCCTCCCCCAAAAAAGTCAGACCAATCTAACATAAAACAAGCAAACAACCAAACAAACTAAAACAAAAAGAAAAACAAAAAATAAAAAAAAACAAAAAATCAAACCAAACCAAGACAACAAAACACTAAGAAAACCTCCCCCCAAACACCCCTCTTTGCTCCTCCACTTTTCTCACCTTTCCAACACCTCTTCATTCATCCTGGTAGGACTGGGACTCACCATGTGTCAGACAGTGTACCATTTGGTCCAATCAGCTTTTCTTGCAAATGCTCACTGCAGTGGAGTCACTGGACCTTCACTGAAAACCCCCCTTGGCTAGCTCCGTGGTACTCTTGGAGATCCATGGGTATCTTTTCACAGGACCGTACTTGCATGAGCTTCAGGAGGGGCTAGATGGGGTAGATGTTAGGGTGGGCCAACCCCAGCCCCATTATGGGCCTGGGTGGTAGTTGAGCTGGCCAGTCCAGCCCCCCCCCCCCCCCCGGGGTTGCTCATCTCAGGCAAGGGGCGAAGCCAGCTCCCCCATGCCCATGTTGTCAGCTCCCCCCCCCTCCATGGTGATGGGTGGGCCATCTCTCCAAGAGCTGGGAGTGGGGTGGGGTGGGGAGAGCTCACCCATGAGGGCCCGTACCAGCTCTCTTGCTGCAGTGTCCAGGGAGGGGCAGGGCAATGAAGAGCTGAGCCAGCTCTATATGACCCTGTGATTTCATCACACATGGTTCCTGTGGTCCCCTGTTTATATGACTTTTTATTCTCTTTTATTTGTTGTGATTTGATTTGTGATCCTGAATACTATCCAGTTTTGTGAGTGTTTCTCGTGTATATTCTGCTGTTAGTTCTGTTCTATTAGTGTTAATTAATTACATAAAGTCATTTGTTAGGGTTATTTCAGTCTCCTATGACTTTATTGATTTTTTCTACATTCTATATTGAGAGAGAATTGTTGAAGTGCTCAAGTATAATTATAGATTTGTTTGTTTTTAATTCCATTATTCTCACTTTTTATATTCTCAGACATGGATTTCAGAAGCAGATACATTTAGGATTGTTCTTTATTCTTATTTGATATTTTTTCCATCATTATTAATATTCTTTCTAGCCTGGCACTGTTCCTTATTCAGGTGATGCTGACTAAGGTGGTTATGATTTATAGATGTGGCCACTGGACTTTCATTTCTTGGCATATGAAACTGAAAATTGGAGCCTTTGCCGATCAAAAAGTAAATACTAGAAGAAGCTAACAGACCAGCTGAGGTGGAAAGCTCCAAAAACCAGCAACCCAGGCTCAGAGAGTCTGGCCAGGGGAGGTGGCGGCTCCGAGGAGAGGCCAAACGATGAAGTTAAAGCTCCACAAGGTGATATACCCAGCCAGCCAGTGACAGGCAGAGCTGAGAGGTCCTTGCACTAACGGATCTGGAGTCCCCTGCCCAACCTGAGATGCGTCTATAGAAGGCCTTTTCTGAGTTCTTGTTACTGAGTTCTAAAGCTGAGGGTTAGGGTGTAGAGATTGAAATCAGCGGCTTTTACCCGGGCGCTCAGCACAGTTCTGCTCACAGATCCAAGGGAGACCTCACGTGCTGTAGAGAAGCGGAACAAAAGAAGCTATAAGGTCATTTACAGGAGATCAGATAAATGGATTACGGAGCGGGAGCACAGAAGCGATCTTCATATCATCAAGCAGTTACTGCTAAGTAGTGTGATTCCGATAACGCATGTTTCCCTTCAGGTTGGTGACTTTGCCGAAGAGTTGACATCTTTAGTTCCGTGGTGCTTCACCCAAAAGCTTCATGTTAAGCAAACTTACACGGCTAAAGCGTATTTGCCGCGCATAGCGTGTGGAGTGCCTGCAAGTGGCGCTGGGAATAGAAGACGGCCTTGTTTTCATTTGTCAAGAGAAGTGGTCAGTGCAACACACATTGGTGTGAAGTCTGTAGTAGTTTTCCTCTCTGTTGTCCTCCTATGGGGCTTTGCTCCTAAGCTGGTCAACACAGTATGAAGACAAAGGCTATTCACCTGGCCCGTCCTTTTGCTTGGCTCTCTATCTCTAACATGCTTGTCCCTGTCATTGCCTCTCAGGTCACACTGCTATAGTATAATTGGGGTTAGCAGGGGCCGCCCTCCTTACCATGACTTGCAGTTCTGCACAGAGAGCGTTGGCGAGAAACCCACTTTTGGTCTCAGTTTACGGAATCCAATTTGGCATCTCCTCATAGGTCACCACGGCCTACATTGATCTGCACTGACCTGGCTCATTTGAAATCACTCAGGGGTTTGTCCATGTGCACACAGAACGAACTCCTGTATCTCATAGGTTCTAAAATCAACCACAAGGAACTTAGAGCGATCTGATTAGTTCTTCAAGTACAAGTGTGCCCTGTTGCTTGGTTCAAACTTGAGTGTCAAAATAAAAGAACTAAAACAGCGTAAGATACTAATCAAACCAGTTAGGCAATGTTTGCAACCAGTCACGAGTGACACAAAGCACATTTTCCTTGCATAATATGTTATGAATATTTTATTATGTGACTGAAATGAATTCGATAAAATTAATCCCATCGTCTTTTATTTTACTTCTATGAGCATATGTATCAAAATTTTTGGCACAAGGGAAAATTCTATTTCATTCTAGTTCGTCAAAGTTGAGCTGCTTTACTTTTCTCTCGTCACCCTTCCTTTCTGAGGGGACTTGTGAAGAAGTGACCCAAACTGACCAAGTTCATTACTCGTGAACAGAACAGTAATTGAAGCCTCTTTGAGCCTTTCAGCCTTATTTATAAATAAAATTTGTCTTTAAATAAACTGCTGAGCTATTAAAAAATGAAATCTTATGACTTATGTGTATTTGCAAAAAAGGATCTTATACCTGGAAATAGTCATACATTCACTGAGATTTTAAAATGACTGTTATGAGGCCACTCTGGGGCCCATACTGGCTGTCTGGAAGCCTAACAAAGCAGGCTTGGCACCCAGAGCCCTGAGGGCTCTAGGGACTGGTCCATAGGAAGGGGTGGCACCAGGACCACCCCCCTCCCTAGTCCCTGTGCTGCAGCCTCCTGAACCAGCTCACCACACTGGGTGCAAAGGTATTGGATTCCTGTCCCTCCCCAGGGCTTCACAAGACATGTCTCCAGGAATAGACATGTCACCGGCCCGGACGAGCCCTGGACAGAGGGACAAAGAGAGCCGTATTTGTAATGAGCTGCAGGGCTGTTTGTCCCGCATTTTAAACTTTTTGTTAAATTGTGAAATTATGGAGGAGTTTTATAGAAAATAAAGTGAGATGGGAGTAAAAAAAAAATAAAAAAATAAAATGCCTGTTATATACATAATAGTTTTATAAATAGCTATTCTAATTATACATAATAAAAACCATAAGGAAGATAACGGGCTAGAAGGATTTCAGAAAGGAAACGCAGTGAAAGAGATTAGGAAATGTTCAGTTTATAGGTAATTAAGTTAGCTAAGCCTTGAAGGAGGAAGCAACTGAGGGCACTGAAGGAGGAGAGCTGCTCTAAGTGAAAGGAGCAGTATTAAAAAAAAAAAAAAACCATGAAGGCAAAAGGGTTACGAGAGTTTATTGAAAATAATGACAAGAGGAATAAGCAACTAAATGAAGAAGTGAATAGTGAGGTGACCCACTCCAGGCTGTGCCTGAAGAACGGAAGAGTGACCCTTCAAGCCACAAAGATCCGGAGCTGCTGAAATGCAGCATAAAATGCAGTTCTCATTTATAAATGTGATTACCTAAAGGGTGCTTCAGGAAGCACACACACACACACACACACACACACACACACAACGCACATGCAAACACGAGCACACATGCGCACACACACACGCAAACTTCTAGAAATAAAATTATTGTCTGGGCATTTTCATTTTAAAGATAAATGTTCAAACAAAAGCATGTGAATCATACTCTGAATTCTTCTCTAACAGACTCTGAAGAATAGAATAGGGCAGCAACCTGCCCAAAAGTTTGCTCCCAACACAGACCCTAAACTGACCGTGGTCTAGTATAATGGGCATTTATTTTCATCCCACTATAGTCTGTGGTGCGTGTGCCTTGTCTGTTGTCCTAATATGTGGTCATCCAGTAACGTGTATTCTTTGATTTTCATGGCTCCACCCTTTCCTGGGTGCCTCATGCCGTTTTACGGATAAGGATAATCAAGAGAGGTGTGTGTTTTTAACTGATGCGGCTGCGGTTACTGCTCTGTCCCTTGGACTGATAAAACTGTAAGTGTGGTCCTACTGTGTGCAAAAGACGGGCACTTTAAGAGGTCTGATGTGTATACTGCAGTTTTGGCCCGACGATCACATCTATAGACGAGAGCACACACATCCAAAGGTTGACACGGAGGCACTGGCGCAGCTGCCTTTGGCTGTCGGCATCTGAATCAGGTTGTTTGCCCGGCACCTCTATGTCACCTATTCTGGTTAGTTGGTGAAAACACTGAAGCTAATTTCCTTGCTTTCTCTGCTTCTGTGGAAGCATTGCAGAGTGAGGGTTAGCTTTAGCATGACAGAACTTGCACTAGTTGAAGAGGCGAATAAAAACTGTAGGTATTTGTAAAGAATGAGAAAACTTCCAAGGTTAAAAAATAATCCAAAAAGGGGAGAACCTCGAACACACTATGTAATGAAGGCTGCCTCATTTTTATAATCCTACTTCCTCAAGTACCTGAGTACAGCAGGGGTTAGAGTCAGGTACTAGTTTGGATACAGTCGTGTATGTAGTTTATCGTCTCTATTTTTAATTCATACCAGAGATTTATTTTCATGACATCTTTCCTGTTTTGTATTAATCTCTTCTGTGACCCCTTTTCATCTCACACCATTCTTTTCCATTCCGTAGTGCTCTGTGCTCTCCTCCGCTCCAGTTTTATAAATGTCTCCTATTCTAGAGATATTACACTGCACATTTTGTCAGAAGTACCAACTGCCACTTTCTGTTGCCTTCCCCTCTTCTCGCTGGAAACAGTTTTTTAGAATTATATATTCGTCTTCATCTTGGACATGATGGATCAATATTCTTTCCTCGCAATGATTTTGAGACTTTCACAGTGTTCTTTTATTTGTTGTGTATGAAACTGAACTCTGGAGAGGGCTGGCAGTTGCCAGTAGACATTTTTATAGATTGTCTTTTGTGTCCCTGCCTTCATGTTTATGTGACAGTGGGGGACCATTTAGATCCACATCTGTGTGGCATGGTGATAATCAAAATGTCTGACCTGCTCCTGAGCTCTAAAAGGCATTTAGGTACTATAGCTGTGCTGGTGTCAAGTAGATTTTCCTGAGATGTAACCAAAACCAAACACATCACCTATTGACCCCATATAGAGAGGACACCTGCAGATCAAATGAAGAATTCCATTCAAATCCAGCTGGATGAGGCACTGAATTTATTGGGGTGACTTACAGGAATGTGGATGACTGAAAGGCATCTACACCACCAGGAAGGACCCTTGGTTACTAACATGTACCCGAATAGTCCCACTCATCCACCATACAAGTGGCTTGTGAAAATCTGTGCCTTGAAGAGCCTCCTGTGTACACTGGGCACCTATCCCACCAAAGTGAATTGTTTCACCCTTACATAACCTCAGGGAAAGGGGGAGCCTCATAAGTGCTCTTGAACCTTGGGATCCTCATGAGCCCCTCGAGTCCTGGAATCCCTTTAGGTCCAAGATTCTCGTGAACCTGTATCACCTAGGAAGAATGAGTAGGCCTGACCTCGCGAGTGTCCCATTTGGGTATTCACCACAGCTTAGCAGCTCTGATTCAAGATGGCCATGGTCATGTAAAACAGAAGAACGAACTCATGAGAATTGAATGTGACAGTCTCTTATCTATTCTTCCTGGATCTCATTTATTCCAGTGATGACAATTCTTACTCTATCTGAAAATGTGGTCCTTCCCGGTTTCCCCTCTTCCTTTCTTTTCTTCTTCAGCAGACTCTATTTGTGATAAGTATTCTTTCTAGAATACACTACAAACTCTACCCCTTGATTTTCTTCTACTTGCTGTTAATTATTCTTCTATCTTGTGGAGGGTAATTGTAGGCAATCTGATGTGGGGAGGGTAAGGCGCTTCATTGTGCTAGTATCAGTCCCTGTGGTGTTTCTACCTGTGTTGTCCTAAAAAACAAATGGGTTGCATCTACTTTCAGACTAGAATCTGAAAAGCACTTTCTCCACTTCTATTTAAATGGTTCTCATCTTCAATACAGTTCCCGTGGCTCCTAGATCATTGCATGGCCTCATAGAAAATAATAGCTTCCAGGTTGTGCTCACTTTTCAGGCATGGCGGGCTCGCACTAATCAAATTCTATCCAAGGGCCATACTGTAATTGAACGGGAGTGAGAAGCCAAGCCCAGGGGTATTCCTATTTTAATAAATAATAATTTGGGAACTGTGAGGATGTAGCTCGGTGGAAGAGTGTTTGTGGCTGGCATGCTTGGGACCCTGGAGTCAGTCTACAGCTCTGGAAATAAAAAGGGAATAACAGCCAGACTTGGTGCTAGTTACCATTACTAACAATGGTAGTGTAATCTTATAATTATAGAAAACATGCTCCGTTAAAACCAGTACATCATAATTGAAAGCTTCTAGAGTAAAAAACAGCCTGGGACACTCGAGTTTGGCATCCCTAGTAGTTCATTCTGAAAAACTGAAAGTTACATACCAGTGAGTATGCTATCCAGCAGCAAGGAAGTCACTTAGAGGCAGGAAAGAGAGGGGGAAGCATACCCTTGACATCCTCCTCTTTCCTCCTCCAAGTCTGTATAGTTGCTATGGCAATCAATTGCTCTTCTGCTAAGATCGCTCCTCCAATCTTTCATAATTACCACCGCCATTCTACTTCAATTGGTTCAGAAATGGTCCCACACCGCTAAGTATTTCTTGTTCAATCTGCCCAATCGTCAGAGCAATGATTTTGAAACAGGATTCTGATCATTCTGTTTTCCTTCTTAGAAGGAAAGACTTCAAGGCTGTACTCCCGAATAAAGGTAAAGACGGCATCTAAAATTGTGGTTGGATTTGGAGCCCCTGCTTTATCTGTAACTCCCACCTTCCCTTCCCTCCTCACCTTACAACTTAGAGTGACACACCCAGACACGGGACTATCTGATGTCCCTTTCTCAGTGCAGTAGGAAAGGCCCACACATGCTGATATTAGGGGATTTTTTTTTTAAAAAAAGGGTTTGACTCCAGAGAGGGCAGCTGCACAATGGTCCCCAGTAACCCTTAACTCTTGAGTGTACGCGTCAGTGGCTAATAGGTTTCATGTTGTGGTAGGAACTTAATTCTTAACTTCTAAGGGATTAGAGTGGGTCATTTATGATGAGAAGCCACTTCCAAGGTTAGGTAGAAAAAAATGTGCCACATTTTGAGCTGCTCTAAGGACAGACCGAAGTAGCAAGAAATTGATGTGTCTGACCAACAGCCAATCAGTGCACGAGGTTTGCCAAAGTCATGTGAGTAAAAGTCGTAAGTGGTTGCTCACTTGACTGAGCTTTGAGATGTCTGGAGGTACTTGGTGACAGTGTCTTTCTGTGTGGGGCACTGCCCAAATCCCTGACCCAGGAGAAATCTGAGAAGAATAACGTCTGTTATTTTAGCCTGCTAATTTGGGGGGTGATTTGTTAATGTAGCATTATGTAACTAATAGAATCGCTACCCCCAGTCACTCCTTAATGAGAGTCGTGTTTTTTTCACCAAGCCGGGAAACCCACCGGAGCTTCCAATGTCTTTGGCTTCCAAATGTCTTTGCGTTTCTTTGTTCGTAAGGCACAACAATTGACAAGTGGTGCGTGAACATAGAGCAGAGCCATGGTTAACATCATTTTCCTGAGATGAGGATGATGGTACCATGCACCAGAGGGCAAGAGAGGATCGTGAAACATTTCTTCAGGGTATTGAAAACTAATTACAACCAACTCTAGAACTGGACTATTCTGGAATGTATTTGGCTGATAATATTTGGTCAGTTAGAAAGATTTTATGTAAGCTTAATTCTGTTTGGGTAAAATTAAGATAACAAATGGCCCTAAATCTATCCCAACATAGTCTAGTTTATTGAATCTGATAATGCAATGCAGGGTGTCACACTCCTGACTTCTGCTCTCTAGTTATATACTTTAAGTAACTTCTTATTGTTCTCCCTCAAAATGAGGAACTGGGTCAGGAAACAGGAAGCAGGGCTTGGTTCCAAGAGACACAGACTTGGAAGAATGTCTCAATAAGTATACCCAGGATGAAAATATACTGTCCTAACAGGCCGAAGAGAGCAGCCAATTTCAATCAAGGCAAAAACAAAACAGCAAACAAAAGAAAATCACAAAAGAAAACAAAAAACACCAAACAACAAACAAAATAAAACCCAAACCAGAACCAAACCAGCAATCGACACGCACTCCTCTGCAACAATGAAGAAGAATCAACCAACCAAGAAAGCCACTAAAATCAAGCTGGAAAGCATTCCTTGTTCTCTCCACTAGTCTTGCCTTTCAGGATGCATTGCTTCATCCTCCTTGCATCAGACTCAGAGCCACGTATGTCATGCATGGAGCCATTTGCAGCACAGGGAGCGCAATTCTCAGTAACTTCTGCGCTACCGCTCCTCACTCTGCAGATTTGTTTCATGAGGTGCAGCTAGAAGCTGCGCTGTTGGAGGAGCCCTGCCCGTGTCACCTGCTGTGTGAAACCACTTGCATATCATCGTCAACACCGAATCTTCTACAGTAAAAGAAAGTTTTTTACATCAAAACATATCACCAACCCTGTTGTGAAAATCACATAGATTAGTGTCTACACTTCACGTAATGAAAAGGGCCCAGACCTCTGATCTATAAAATTGATTTAGGAGATTGTCGACAAGCTGCAGGAGGACATTCAGCGAGTGGGCAATGTATGAGTGTCTGCCGATTTTGTTTGGCTCCAACTGGAGCATTTTATGTCTAGAGATACAGGAAAGAGAATTGCTTCCATGGAGCATGTATACAAGGTATTTAAAACCATCAATTGAAAAAAAAAACCACTTTAAAAGTCACGTTATCATGTGTTGCTTGTTGCTTCTGTAGCATCAACGTGGCGAAGATGCTCGAAACTCTCCAGCGAGGAATGTATCTGGAAACCAGTAGATCAGCAGTCTGCCTGGCAGGGAATGTTGAGACTCATTTGTAGAAAACCAATGCCTTAGACAGAGCCCCTGAGACTATTTATTGAGAGTGTCAGAAGTCCAATGACCCCAGAGTCTCCCTCTGACTGTTCCGCCCCATTAAGTAGTTATGAGAACTTTGCTCATGCTAGCCCAGAGGGGAGAGTGAGCACAGCATGCTCGCTTTGTTTGTGATCTACCAACAGTCTAAAATATAGGAACAGCACAAGGGATTTTAAGTGTGGGACCAGGGTAGCGGTGGGAGAAAACAAAACCCTCACTATATCTGCCTTTTAGACGTAGGAGAGAAAATGTACTTTGATTAGGGTGGTATGTTTTTGTGGTTTCTTTAGAGAACACCGTTCCATGAAAAGTAACTTTAAAATCTTATCCTTCTAAGCAGCTGCATATAAACTTAAGACTGTGCTTGGGTGAGTCAATTAAGGTAAATAAAAATAAAATATTCAAAGTATGATCAGATATAATTTATAATCTGCATCACTCAGAAATCCCAATAGAAAATATAAAAATATTTAATTGGGAAAAAAAGATCTTTTCTTCAAATGCTCAGAAAATCACCTACTTTTAAACCCCGTCTTTGAGAATGCATGAAAAATTAATCTCACAGGTTAGGCTATTGAGAATGAAAGTTAGAGTTGAATACATCGCTAAGATTTGAAATCCTTAGTTTCTAGGCATTGGCGCTTAAGAAAAATGAAATGAGAGAAATGTAACTGAAAAATTAACAGATGGTATAGGTTTCCATTTTCTTAAAGCTAGCTGACCTTCAGCATTGGAGTTGTGGGTAAGGCATTGTAGACATAACTAAGGGGACTTTCGGGGCCATTGAGAAAGTTAGAATCTGTTTGAAGTCTGACTTTCTGGTCTTATTTTGTGCAAACTATGTTGAGGAAAAACAAATACATATTTGCATTTCTTTTCCTCAACCTGATACCAACAGTAGGTAAAATCCAATAGAAAAGGAAACTGTAAGCCGGGCGGTGGTGCGCACGCCTTTAATCCCAGCACTCGGGAGGGCAGAGCAGGCGGATCTCTGTGAGTTTGAGGCCAGCCTGGTCTACAAGAGCTAGTTCCAGGACAGGCTCTAAAAATGCTGCAGAGAAACCCTGCAACGAAAAACCAAAAAAGAAAAAAAAAAAAAAAAGAAAAGGAAACTGTATTACCAAACATGATGGTGTGGGAGAATGGTCTGTAGTCTGTCAATTATATTTTAAATAGATGCTGATTGGCCAGTAGCCAGGCAGGAAGTATAGGCAAGACAACCAGACAGGAAGTAGAGGCGGGTCAATGAGAACAGGGGAATTCTGGGAAGGAGGAAGCCCATTCCTTTGCAGTCCCAGCCCAGACACAGAGAAGCAAGATGTGACTGCCTCACTGAAAAAGGTACTGAACCATGTGACTAACACAGATAAGAATAATGGGCTAATATAAGTTGTAAGAGTTAATAAGAAGCCTGAGCTAATGGGTCAATCAGTTTATAGTTAATGTAGACCTCTATGTGATTTCTTGGGGACTTAACAATTGCAGGAACTGGGCAGGACAGAAACCCCGACAACAACATGATACAATCTTAAGTGAGTCCCATTAAGTACAGAGCAAATACGTACTAGAGAAAAAAGACTTATGATTTTTGGGACCAAGAAATGGGACATAAAGCTCACAGTACATGTTATAGAGGACTTCCCTGAGACCTCACTAAGCAAACTGAGATCTTGGATCTAAATAGAGGATGTACTCCAGTGTCTGGGGACAAGTATGATCTACACTGAACAATATACTCAGAGGACAATTGTATGGTATCAAATAGACCTGGAGAAACAGGTTATCCATGGACACAAGAAAAGAGCCTGAGAAAGGTGGATAGAGAATACTCAGTACTGGGTGCACCAAGTTGGACAACAGAGCCTTCTGGTGAAGCAGACTGAGACCAGTCCCTGGTATCTCTAGCACACGAGCCTAGGGATCTTAAACACACATTATTGGAAAGCCTGGCATGGTAATGTGCACTTTCAGATGGTTGTTCCACAGCTGTGTGGAGAAGTCACACTGTCCGCTGAGCACCTACCGGGCTGTAAGTGTTCTAGGAAACAACCTACTGCATTTTGGGGGATGGATGCTCTGAGTGGAAGCATATGAAATACTCCTTGTAATTTGTGTTGGACCTAGCCAGGGCAGAGGCAAGCATGGGCAGCCTGTTTAGTTCCATCACAACTGTATTTTACATTTCAAAACCATATGTTTCATACCCGTCCAGTTATCAATACAAAGATTGCTTTGTATCTCATTTTGATTGTGCAGGAAAATGTACACCAGAAATGATTCATGTATGTGAAAATGTACTTTTTACTTGACCTTTATGTATGTATGTGTAAATTTAATAGTACCATTAGTAATGATAGTCATCAATAAGACTAAGAGAAAAATCCCCATGATCTAGATAAAGTAATAAAGATTCCTGAAATTGGAAACTCTCGAGGAATTTGTCTTTAATTGATTGGCTTTCTTTTCATTGCAAAAAGTAAAACTATTATTGATGTGGGATTCCCCTCTGTATACTGTGAATACCATTGGTGAATAAAGAAACTGCCTTGGCTTGATAGGTCAGAGTAGAGCTAGGCAGGGAAAACTAAACTGAATGCTGGGAGAAAGAAGGCAGAGTCAGGGAGAAGCCATGTAGCCCCACCAGAGACAGATGCTGGAACTTTACCCAATAAGCCAAAGCCACACGTGTAATACACAGATTAATAGAAATGGGTTAAATTAGTATATAAGAGCTAGCCAATAAGAAGCTAAAGCTAATGGCCAAACAGTATTGCAAATAATATGGTTTCTGTGTGATTATTTCTTGAGTCTGGGTGGCTGGGAAATAAACAAGCTGTCTCCTACAACATATTATAAATTTTATGTCATTCTTTTGCTTTTTTGAAATTATTTTCTTCCACTCTATATATTCTTAAAATTTCATTATTTAGTTTTATTTGATTTGAGTATTTGTAGTAAAATTATACTATGTATTTTCTTATATAATTTTTTGCTTTTCCTCTTTTATGTGGTTTCCTATTTTATGTGGTTTACTCATTTAGTATATTTAAAATAAAAGCACATACTTTTTGGCAAAATCTGGGTAATTTCCAGCTTTCCATTATTATAAGAATGCAATGTTGAGCATTCCCATGTTCATCTCTTGCCTTCTTTTGCTTTCTGTGTCCTTACTTGAGCAGAGACATTTCTCCTTTTTAAAAATCTTCCCACTCATTCTTCTTTTCTGCCCATAGTTATATCATTCTGAAAACATCTTACATTTCATGTGTTGATCTTTTTAATTCTAGCAGTAATATGTAGATTATTAGAATATAATCTATATAACTCCAATTTTTTGGTGTTTTCCACTATTTTGTTTGGACATTCTTATCATTTTATTTTCTTCTGTTTTGGGGTGGTAGAAGGCGAACAAACCCAGCCCCTTATGCCCGCTGGACAAGCGCTCTACTGCTGTGGCCACCCTCAGCCTGGCTATCATAGCCATTTAGAAACCTATGCTCACAATTTCAGTATGTTTTCTAAGTATGTGTTGTCACTTTAAATGAACGGTGAGACATATTTGTGAAAAATTATAAATCACTGTGGTTGGAGAGATGGCTCGGCATTTAGGAGTGTTTGTTATTCTCACAGAGGCCCCAGGCTCACTTCCCTTGCCTGGCCCAGCACTACTCACACATGGGACTCAGACATTAATACAGCAAAACACCCACACGTATGAAGCAAAGGTACACATTTAAAAGTAATATATAAATCTGGTTAATACTCAGTGTGTCCAAATACAATTGCTGCCTTCTGTTTTGTAACTCGATTATTGCAAAGGTGTCTGTCTAACCAATGGCTCATCTGACTCAAGCAGAACCAAGTATTAGTTTAAATCTATTTATGATTCATAAATAATCCCAAATAATAGATTTTCACAAGATCCAAATGAGAGCCTGAGGTAATTATGAAAGGTCTCTCCAAATTTGCTGGTTCAGGACTTCAAAGTTTGCAATCTGTGCTGCTCTAGAAATTCTGAAAACACACACTGGGCTTGTCATTGACTCCTAGTAGGTCTTTCACCTTTCTCCAAGTATTAAGCCAACCCTTTGAGGGCAAACTTGGCTATGAAAGTGGCACTTACCTATTTTGAAGCTCTTTTCCTCAATTCTGTGTTGTTGATTGCTTTGCATCTAATTTTGTATCACCATTTCTTGTTAGGTTTCCAACATTTCTATTAACTTCTTCCTCTCTGAGAAACCCTCTTTCCTTGAGCTTTTCCTGTAGTGTGGAGCTGCAGGCGGCTTCCCGCCGCCCCAGCTCCCGGCCACCGGCTAGCTTTACCCGAAATAATTACACGGAAACTGTATTCTTTTAAATACTGCCTGGCCCATTATTTTCAGCCTCTTACTCACATCTTGACTAACCCATATCTAATAATCTGTGTAGCACCACAAAGTGGTGCCTTACCAGGTAGATTCTAGCATACGTCCATCTTGGGCTGGAGCTTCATTGCGTCTGGCTTCTCTCTGAGGAGAGGCACGGCGGTCTGTCTAACTTAGGAGAGGCGTAGCATCTGACTGAGTCATCTACCTCACTTCCTTCTTCCTGTTCTGTCTACTCCGCCCACCTAAAGGCTGGCCAATCAAATGGGCCAGGCAGTTTCTTTATTAGCCAATGGGAGTCCTCCATCATTTTCCCCTTTGCTTCAATATGTAAAACTCCTATGGAGATGCATGGCTTATCTCCAGTGATTCATTTCCCTGAGGTTTTGGCAATTCTTGTTCTGACTGCTTCCATGGGTCATTAACATTTAATATTGCTTTCAAAACAATTTTATTAAGTAATTTTTGGCCTTTGTCTACAGAGGCCTTGCTTTACTTTGCGTCCCAGTTCTATAGTGACAGACAGGAATCACGATGTTTTCTTGAGTCTCACGTCAAGGTGTGTAATGCTGTGCTTTATGTTAACTCAAAGTCTGGCCGTTCATTTGTTAAAATAAGGATGAGTTTCGATGGTCTGCATTGCCGATAGAGTATCTTCCATTAGTTATTGCATTTGCCTCTCATGCTGAATCTGAGGTCAGAGTGTGAGATACAGGACCATAGAGGCCTTGGTCTGTGCATGCCCCTTGGCCTTGTGTCCTGCCTGACCCAGGAACAACATTGCATCAGGAAGCACCCTAACATCACTCATGCCTTTTGGAAAGCATCCGTGTGTAGTTCTCATCCTTGACGTATAAATGAAACTGAGCAAGCCACAAATGCGATGTTTCATCTAGCTCAACAGGTCATAATCCACTCAAAAACTGTATTATACCATCTTGCAACAGTTTTCCAGGGTCCTATAGAAGCCTCCTTGTGTATCTCTCCATGTGAACATTGAAACTTCAGATGACAGTATCGGATGCTTTCTTTTTCGTATAGTTTGTCAGTCCCTATGACAGCATTCTCTTGGCAGTAAGTATTGGTTTAGTGAAAGGGAGTGAGGCACTTCCTCCTCGCTGCATTATAGGCTCCACCCACAATGGGTTTCCACACTTCTCCCCAGATAAACCTTCTCTGTTTCCTCCTATTTTTTTGTCCCTATATTTTGCAGTCACTATATATTCCAGTGTGAATTCTCCAAAAGATGCTTCCTCACCCCAACTCTCTGCGCCTTTGAATGTGTCTTTACTTGGAAATAAAAGAAGTCTTTCCAAATGTAATTAACA